>NC_045771.1:99462760-100879010 GCF_008692025.1 Phocoena sinus
CAATCACAGCGAGAGGTTTAGATCTGTTCTCCCTAGCTAACCAAAACAGGTGGATTGAAGACTAACTGGTTACTGTTTTCAGAAACAAATGTTAGCCCCATTCTGTCTGAATAAGTTTAAGTTAGCGAAGATTTGTTCATCCTTCTAGAGTCAGTAATATTTATAAATATTAGCTGTCGTTACTATTATTTTAAGAAAATAGTTTTGGAGCACCAACCTTTTGCCAAATACTGCTCTAAACAGTATTTTTAGGATTTAGTATCTCACTTAATCCTCTCAACAGCTCTGAGATGTATCACTTCCATTGAGCCACCTTAGTAGCTTACAGCATTATTAATTAGTATTAATATTCACACTAGAATGATTATTAGCCAAAAATCCATACAGGACTCGTAAGCATTGTTCATTTCTGTCTTATGAGGTGAATGGTTGTAGTTTGATGGGGCAGCTCTGCCATCCTCAGCATGGGGCTTCTGTTTGGGTCCGTTTATCTCCACTTCCCAGTTAATGAGAAAAAGAGAAAAGAAAGAGTGAAATGAAAATAGCTGCTTTACAAAAATAAGCCAAAAGGGGCTTCCCTGGTGGCGCAGTGGTTGAGAGTCCGCCTGTCGATGCAGGGGACACGGGTTCGTGCCCCGGTCTGGGAAGATCCCACATGCCGCGGAGCGGCTGGGTCCGTGAGCCATGGTCGCCGAGCCTGCGCGTCTGGAGCCTGTGCTCCGCAACGGGAGAGGCCACAGCAGTGAGAGGCCCACGTACCACAAAAAAAAATTTAAGTTAAAACTGTCAATATTTGAATATGATATGATCATTTACATAGAAAATATAAGAGGATCAATAAATTACAGAAAAAAGTAAGCAAATTTAACAATGTTTCTGGATATAAGATTAATATATAAAATGTAATAGCATTTCTCCACACTCTAATGCAGAAAATATAATGGAAAATAAGCTACGGATTCAAAACACCAACCAAAATGTAACAAAGTAGTTGTATTTTAATCCAGTCAAGAGGTTGATGAGAAAAGTGTTGAATTAGAGAGATGGTATAGAGTCTTGCAGTGAGAGAAGGGAATTTTCTCTTATAAAAACTTTAGTCAAATATATTCTTTTGACCTATGATTAAGGTATACATATGCTGCTCCAGTGGTGCCAGCATTCATTATGATATGAAAAAACTTCCCAGTATTTCACAGGAGCAGACAAATCTCCTGCAATGACTGCTGTCATGGCTACTCATTACAATAGGTAGCATGGGACAAGGGGAGGGGGCAGAGGATTGCTCTGATGGCAACAACTTTAAGGTAAAAACATATCTAAAACTTTGAACAAAACTGAGAGCCAGAAAACTGGTCTGGTCTTGACTCATCCACAAACAAACCTCTGTAACTTTGAACAAAACACTTCACCTTTCCATCCAGCTCCAATATTTTATAAATTTATGAGTTTCTCTACAACATTTATAATGGTGAGTCAAAACACACATTTGTTTTCCAGAGAAAGCTCCCAAGAGTGACACAATCATGTTCCAAAGAGCAGGCCATCAAGCGAATGAGAAACTACTAAAAGTCACATTCTAGGATGAGTGATGATCAAACTGCAATAATGACACTCTGTCTTCTCATTCTGCCCAATCTGCTCGATAAAGTCAGAGGCAGTTGTACCAGTAGAGACCCTGAGCAGCAAGCAAAGATCAGCATGGTCCTTTGACCTTTGTTCTCTGCTTATCCACTCATCCAAGAGCCCAAAGAACAAAGCAAGAGGAGTCAAGGGAGTTGGAGAAGTTTATTTTTCCATAAACCGAGTGATTATTGTGATGTGAGGTGTTGAAATTTCATGGGAGGCTATATTTGTAGTATCTCCCTCCAGAATAACAAGTGCCAACTCTTGAAAATGAGAGAAGTCTGAAAAGATTCCCAGGCTATTCCGATATATTCAAAGTGGGGATCATCTTGGGCAGATTAGAACTGTTCTAGGTAGAACATGCGTTCATGGGCAGTCAGATGTTCATGTGATTTCTATCCTAATATGGTGAACAGAAATCCCCCTGGAAGGCTTTCTATCATCTCTTCTGATATATTTATATCCAGGAAGCAATGGCCTGAAAACAAGAACTGAATGTACTGATTACAACAGAAGTAAATCTTCTCACTAGAAATAAACAAGACTACCAGGTGCCTTAGAGAAGCAAAAGCAAATGCATTGTTGAGTCCCTGCCATGTGCCAAGCAAATGGTGCTAGGTGCTTCACACATGTTATCTAATTTAACGCTCACGATCATCCAGGGAAGTAAGGATAGTACTTTCATTTGATACAGGAAGAAGGAGAGACTTGGGACACCCCACTGGCTCAGATGTCATGTCTGATATTAGCCCTACTGCAAATGTGTGCCTTTGACTGCTAGGAGACCTGGGAGAGCATAGTAGAGATCAACCCAATTGCATTACTTGGGAGAAGAAAAGGCCAGCTGCCATCATTCATTATTAACTCACTCAACACAAAGTTAGTGAAGCACTGATAACATCAGTGCTTCCCAAACTGTGGTGTGCATGTGAAATGTCCGGGGAAGTGACTACAGTGGCCAGCCGGGGCGGGGCCTAACCATTTGCATTTAACAAGCTTCTAGGTGATGCCAATGTTTAGGGTGCATGGGTCACGTTTTGAGTAGTAAGTGCTAGCTGGCCAGCCCTAGGGAGGCTAGACAGAAAACAAAAATGAGTAAGATATAGTCCTTGACCTTGACGTACTTACAAGTCTAACAGAGAAAGACACACGAGGCAAATATATCCACTGAATGCCAGACTCTTCAGGAAACCCCACGCCTTCTGGGGTGAGAGGTAGAGAAGACCACCTTAAGGAGGCTTTGGAACTGAGCTTGAGACAAGGGGAGCTGTTTTCTCAGAGTGAGGCTGGGGTGAAGTTCATTCTGGGAAGGCAACAGGGGGAGCTAAGGGACAGCAAGGGCACAGAAGCCCATTTTAAATGCAGTGCTGAAAACAGCGCTAATCATAAGAAAGCCTGAATCCACAATCCCAGATTAACAATGAGAAAAACATCAGACAAATTCAAAATTAAGGGACATTCTACGAAACCCCCGACCAGCGCCCCTCAAACTGTCAAGATCTAGAAAAAGGAAAGACTGAGATGCTGTCAGAGACCAGAGGAGACCAGGAAGAGATGAGGACCACAGGCAATGTGGCATCTGGGACTGGATTCTGGAGCAATAAAAAAGGATATTAGTAGTAAAACTAGTGAATTCCAAGTAATCAACTTTTCCGTTGATCTAAAGTTATTCCAAAATTAAATGTTTAGTTTAAAATTTTTTAATTAGGAAAAGCAGACTCAGAACAAAGAAAATGACCAGAAATGAATACGGACCCAACACAAGGATAACAAACAATTCACTAAGAAGATATAGTAATCCTAAATACAGATGCAGCTAACAACAGACTCCAAATACATAAAGTGAAAATTGATATAACTGAGAAGAGAAATAGACAAATCCACAATTATACTTGGAAACTTCCACACTCTACTCTTAGTCCTCAATAGAAAAAGGAGACAGAAATTCAGCAAGGATATAAAAGATTTTAAAAAACACTACCTAAAACTTGACTGAATTGAAATTTATGGGACAATTCACTTCACAAAGCAGAATACACATTCTAAAGCACAAGGAACATTCACCAAGATAAAATATTTCCAGCTTCATAAAACTAACACTGACAAGTGTAAAAATTTTGAATCATATATATTATGTTCTCTAACGAAAATGGAATTAACCTAGAAGTCAAAAACAAAAAGAAATCTGGAAAAATTCCCCAAATATCTGGAAACTAAATCATACACTTCTAAATAGCACATGGGTCAAAAACAGAAGTCTCCAGAGAAATTAGAACCAATTTTGAATTTCACAAAAATGAAAATACAACATATAAATATTTTGTATATAATTGTACAGGGAAATTTATAGCATTAAATGCTTATAATAGAAAAGAAGAAAGATCTCAGGTTAGTAATGTAAACTTCTACCTTAAAAATCTAGAAAAGAAAAATTAAAATAAACCCAAATCAAGCAGAAGGAAGGAAATAATAAGAGCAGAAATCAATGATATTAAAAAACAACAAAACAATAGAGAAAATCAATGGAACAACAGCTTGTTCTTCGAAAAGATCAATAAAACTCAAACAAGAACAACAAAGAAATTAAGAAGACACAAATTACAAATACCAGAAATGAAAGAGGGGATATCACTCAGAACACACAAACAATCAAAGGGTAATAATGAAATGCAAGGCTCATCTCTTTGCCTATACATTAGGTTGCCTATACTTAGACGAAATGGACAAATTCCTTGAAAAACGAAAACTACCAAAACTCGCTCAAGAAGAAGTAACTTGAATAATTCTTATTACACTTACTAAAGAAATTATATTTTTGGTTTAAAATTTTCCAATCTGTATAGAAAATTCTTAGCACTCCACAAAAACAATCAAACAAACTACAACAAAAACCTGTCAGAACTAAACCAGCTTTCTTACCCATGTCACAGGAGACAAGATCAATAAATAAAAGTCAATTGCTTTTCTATATATTAACAATGAATAATCTGAAAATGAAACTAAGAAAATAATTTTATCTACAATAGCATTTACAATAGCATCCGAAAGAATAAATTTAAATTGTACACTGAAAACTATAAAACATTGCTGAAATTTAATATCTAAATAAATAGAAAGGCATCCATGTCCACGGAAGACACGATATTGTTCAAGATGGCAGTTCTCCCTAAACTGGTCTTTAGATGTAATCCAGTTCCTATCAAAATTTCAGCAGGCTTGTAATTGACAAACTAGCCCAATGTATAAGGAAATGCACAGAATCTCAAATAATTAAACAATCTTGGACACCTGAGATGTCACTGACATGCTGTCGGGATTAAATATTGTACATAATGACCCATCAGAATACCACCTCCTAATTGTGATACTTCATCAAAACTAACAGAATATGTCTAGACTCACTTGGCTTATTTATGTCAGTAGATAAATGGCAGTTAGGAACTCAAACCCAGAAATAGCATATATAAAACCCCAGTATGTGCCACTCCAGGATTTGAAGTTTCAGGGCTCTAAACACTATGCCTCTGCTTACTTTCAAGGATCTTCTCCACAACATGTGTGTCTGCTTATAAAGCAGAAGAAAGTCGGAAAGACCTGGGGGGCTGGATGGAACCTGGATGAGAAACAGGGAAAACTGAGGACTAAAAACATCACAACAACAGCATGAGGGACAGGACTTAACCTGCAAGGCCAGGTTGATGGCACAGCCAAAACTTCAAGTTGCAGACAAAATGCAAACGTGAGGGGTGGCTGAGACTGGGGACGGAGGAGTCCCAGGGCTGCATCGAGCCAGCCTCCAGTGGAGACTGTGGGTCCAGGGTCCTATTAATCTGTGCTTAGTGTATGGTGCTGAAATAGAGGCCCCAGAGGACAGTCTCAGACTGGACACTGTCCATGCTGACTGCTCTGATCATTTCTCTGAGGTCCTAAGCCCACAGTTTGTAAATGCACAGGGGAGAAACGTTTTAAATCTAGAAGTGAAAGCATTGTCTACACGCACACACATACACGCACACACAGGTATACCTGTGTGTATAGTAGGATTTAGCGAGTTTGCCAGGTCTCAGGGTGATTCTGGGATTCACTTGGTCAAGGCCTTAGGAAAGAATCCAAAACTGCTTTGGTGAGTGGCCTCACGGAAAAACAGATGTTGCCAGAAAGCAAAGCAGGGGGCCCTGGGAAGGGAGAGCGCAGTGTGAAGACGGCCAGCCGCCCTTGCCCCAGGTGCACTGGAGCGTGTTGCAGACAGGTTTATGGATTCTGCACTGTTTTTTTGGCTTTGGCTCTAATGCCATCGAATTTTATTACAAGGGCTGCTTCCCGCAAAAAAAAAAAAAAAAAAAGCAAAGTTGTCTCCTGGGGAGCAATGAGGCTGATCCTTCCAAAGTCTGAATTATGTACACAATAGGTAACATTTCAGTTTTTCTTGCTTACTTATAACCCCCAGGCATCAGCTAACTGTATTTCTCCAAATCCCCAACCCTGTAGGGTCACACTCCTGGAGCACTGAAATGGAAATGACTCAATGCCTTGTATCCCAAGTTCATCGGGAAACTCCATCCATCCCTTCCCCACCCACCCATCTGCAGACCTGGGGACACGCACTGCCCCTGGTGTCCTCTGCTCTGCTCCTGTCATCTCAGACCCTTTGGTTCCACAGCAGCCACCAGCACGAGGCTGGTGCCTGGGAAGCAGTTGTCCGGAGGGGAGCGGCCTCTGGAGGAGGCTTATCCCTGCAGAGCATCGCATAGAGCTGCAGCTGACGGAAGCCACTCCCAGGGCACTTTTCCTGCAGGACCTCCCTGCCAGCTGTCTTCAGCTTTCTCGGTCCCCAGAGCCTCGCCATTTCCCTACTGTTTTGTGCAGAACAGCTCACACTCCAGTCCCTCCAGGGCTCATGCTGGGCTACCTTCCAAGACCTTCAACTCCGGGGGTTGAGGGGGGGCAGGGGGGTGCTTTTTCTATAAGGTGGGATATAACCAAGCCATTTACATTTTACTTACATCAGAAAAGGGGTATCTTGACTCTTCCAAAGATTAACAACTTAAAAAGGATCTCCCCAGGCTCCTGTTAAATGCAAAGCGCTCAGAGGAAAGGTGTTCAAAACTGACTGGGAGGTGAAGCATCTGACCAATTGGGAAAGAGATCAGGAAGGTGAGGAAGATGTAGGGCCATCCTGAGCTGAGGAATGGGGCTGCCTTAACGTGACAGGTGGTCCTTGCAGGTTGTCAGCAGGACACCATTCATATTCTGGCCAAGGGCACTTCTCACCCCAACCGCTCTGACCTCAGCTGCCTTCCCCCCATAACCTCAGGCTGTTTCCAAGAGCAGACTCCTGCCAGACACTGTCCACCGTCAGTGCCAGTCTCTCCGTCCTCACAGAAGTGCTGGGAGACTTCCCCCTGCCACCTGTATCATGCCTGGGGTCAAGTCCCACAGCAAGATGCCTGGGCCCCAAATGATTTCCTTGTTTGTGGAGACAACACTGTTAGCTCAGAGTCCTGCACTTGTCTCCCATGTGCTGCCAGGTGGGACCAGAGAGCTCCAGGCTCCAACCCCTAACAGCCCCCGGCAGAACCTTTTAGCTGTGTCACACCCGCTTCTCTTTATAATGAATTTTCTTTCTGGGGCTCCCCATTCAGTCTTTTCTTTTTTCACTTATCATCTGTAAGACTCAGGATTTTTATTATGCAGCAAATAACAGATAATCTCAACTCTAGAAGCTTAAACAAGTTAGGAGTTTGTAGAACTCTAGAAGTCAATGGCATCATTAAAGAACGATGCCCCCTCTCTCTCTTGCCACAGGCTCATCAGTGGGCACGGTAATGACCGTGTGCATAGTGTGGCCATGGCACCTCCAGGCATCACACCCTCTTACAACCTGGGAGAGTGGCGGGTGGGCACAAGGCCATAGGCGGAGGTAGACCAGGTGTCCCCACTAGAAAGCTTTTCTGAATCTCACGCACAGGCTTTGTCTTGCATGCTATGGCCCAGAACGAGGTCACAAGTCATCCACAGTAGCAAGGGGAGCTGAGAAGGCAGCTATCCCGGCCTCCAACGTTGTAGACAGAAGAAGGCAAGACAAAAGAGAATGCTGTAAATGGAAGAGCAGGTCTGAGTGGGCTGCCTCGGGGATGTTGGGCTTTTGACCACATGAGGACCATCCCGTTCACATCAAGTCAGGGAGAGGGGAGTTCTGGGCACTGGCATCCACCAGCAGACCCAGGCCGATCAGGATCCCTCTTATGTGTGTTAAACTGTGAATGGACCTGTGCAGTCTCCCCCTTGACAAGAACGAGTTTGGGCATTTTGACGGCGCTGTGAAGAGTTGAATTGCCACTCCTCACCTCTCCCAGAGAAGCTAATATTCTAACAGAACATACAAGAGAAATGCAAGGAGAGGAACAACTGTTGGAAATATGCATCAGCCTCCCTGCCTGTAATCTCATTTAGATGTTCCCCATCACAACAGATAGCCTCCCCGGCAGACCAGGCGGGGGCAGAGCAGTGCACAGATGCCACTGCCAGGGGCTGAACTCTGCTTCTGAGCAAGGCCACAGGCAGGAGCGGCGCCAGACCCAAAGCATCCCCTTTCACAAGTCACTGGAGCCACTGAAGCTACCCCCTCAGCATGTTACCTGCCGGGTAGGGCTGGGCCGGCCAGGGCAGAATGGCTGGAGGAGGCCCCTGCTTTGCAGCCAAGAGAGACAGATCCTAAAACAAGCTGCAGACCCTGTGATTTAGGGAGAATCCCTGAGCTTCCTGATCAGCAATGCTAGAATAGCATTGGGTAGGTGCAGTTTCGTGAGATGATGTAGGGTACACGGGCAACAAATACTCCTGTAAAATATTGTGCTAAAACCCTGTAACTTGGCGCAAATTAATATACAGGATCGTTTGTGGGTTTGCATTTTTGTATTTACTCATCACTCACTTTTATAAAATGATCCTGATTCAGATTGTCACATCCTCTTAGTCATCATCCCCAGATGTTTTCCTTTGTTTTGTTTCTAATGGTTATTCTGAAATTGTTGTTACAATTGACCTCTTTTTGTTGATTTTCAGAAGATCCTCGATTTAAAAAAAAAAAAAAAAGTCTAGGAAAGTTGCATGTGTCCCAAACTGAGATGAGCTGTTATTTCCAAATTTGTTATTTGTAAATGTGGTTTTTTTTTTCTTTCTTTCCTAAGCTTCTCCCAAGGGGTTACATTGTTCCAGATCTTTCCAGCATTTGGAATAGAGTCGAGTTGCACACTTAACATTCTTCTTTAATTATGAAGTTTTGAAATAAACATTGGTAGATGCCAGATCCTATTGCTGATGGGGACAAAAGTGCATATGGGCCAATGGGGAAAGGAGTGCCGATCCTTCTGAAATAAAAATGATGGATAGTACACGTTATCGCCCTTTGAAGGAAGGACAAGGGAGAGAGAGTTTCCATTTTGGTAGTTTCTCTGTTTACAAAAATAAGGAAGGTAGGAGAGGCCAGGGTTCCCACAAGCCCTCACAATGTTTTGCAACTTCCTTGAAAAGCTACTAGAGAACCAAGGCCTCAGCTCCCAGCTGACAGTTGGTGAAGAGATGGCGCCCTGGTGCCACAAGAAGACCGAGCACTGGCTCTGGGCTCCCTCTGGGGTGCTGCCTGGCAGAAGCACATGGGTGGCCAGGTGCCAGAGAAACTTCAGAGGCCATGGGACTGACTGTCTTCAACCACCAGTCTTAACCGTGTTTCTTCTTCTCTAGTTACAGCACTCTGGGGAGTCCCCATGCTCCATAGGTGGGATTCCAGGCTCTCCTATTTCTCCAGCTTCATCCCATCTCAGCCACTGCCCTGCAACCCTGACTCATCCCTTGTGCTTTAACACCCATGGCTGCTCTACTGAAATAACCTCCCCTCTCTCCCACAGGGAGGACATTGGTCTTCCCTTTGGTCACCTCCCCTAGGGTCAGAGGAGCCCTGCATCCCTCTGTTCAGGCAGGCTCCCCATTGCTGGATAACTGTTATGGACAGAGTTGCGATCCCTCCCACCAAATTCATAGGGCAAACCCCTAACATCCAATGTGACTGTATTTGGATATGGGGCCTTTAAGGAGGTAATTAAGGTTCAATGAGATCATGAGGGTGGGGCCCTAACCCAGTAAGACTGATGTCCTTATAAGAAGAGAGAGAGTAGAGAAGTGAAACCGCAGAACGTGTTTCAGGACTGAGCAGAGCATAAGTTCTTCTGTCTCAGCACAAAAAGAATTTAGGGAGAAGCAGAGTGACAGGTAAGGAAAGAGTTTATTAGTATAGGACGCTTGTGAGAGATATAAGCGGGCAGGCAAGGGAGTGCTACCCGGAAACCTGGGTGGGCTACATATTTATGATCAAAGGAAAAGTGGGGGTGGGGGAAGACCACCTTCTTCCTCATTTTTGAATGGATGTCAAGCTTCCATCGTCAGCTTCTCCTCCACATAGGGCAGGGGAGTTTCCTTGTCCCTACCTGGTCAAACCAGGACTGTCATGGTGCTACGGAAATGAGCAAAAAGCCAGTAACATATACTAAAATGGGGTAAATCTTCTCAAGTTTCAGTATAATGTCACCTTCCCCCTATATTTCTGCTCTGAGTACATGAAGAAAAAGCCCCTTCTCAAGGATCATTAACTTGCTGACTTCCATGGGCAGGATGTAGGTCTCGTTGCACCATCGTTTTATTGTTTTGGCCGTGTCTCGTGCTTCCGTGGCACGGTTTTGTTGCCAAGCAAGTCTGCATGGTTTGTTGTTAAACAAGCCTGCTTTCCTGAATGATCATTAACTTACAGGGTCTCCCATACTTTTCCTCTACTTATGATTCCCTGGTGGGATTAAGTATTTAATCTCCTACGTTGTCCCTTTACTCTGTCCCTATCCTAAGCACACACAGAGAAAAGGGCACGTGAGGACACAGCACGAGGATGGCCATCTGCAAGGGAAGAAGCTTCAGGAGAAACCAACCCTGCCCCTTGGTCTCAGACTTCCAGCTATGAGACCCATGAGAAGACAGATATCTCTTATTTAAGCCCCTCGGCCTGTGGTGCTCTGTGATGGCAGCCAAGCTAACACAGAACTGTCTGACTCTCAAATCCGTGGTGGCCCCTCCTGACCATGGAAGAGGACACTGGGAGGCCCAGTGTGGGCAGGCCCTGTGCAAACCGGAGGAAAACCAGTAAGAAGCAAAGCCAACTGCACCCGCGGGAGTTTACTTTCTTGAAGGGAAAACACAGCGAACGAAGGAACGTGATCGGGATCTTTGGGAGTAATAACAGGGAAGTGAAGTCGAGTTCAGGATGGGGTGATGTGGGTGCTGCTTCAGTCGCATTTATCCCAACATTTACCTGACACCCACCGCGTGCCAGGGATCATCCTGGGTGTTGGGAAAACAAAGGTGAACAGAGAGATGGCCGTCGAGGGATGGGGAAGCCCTGCCAGCCTTCCTCAGTTGTTCCGAAGTTCTGGCAGTGACCACCAGGGCCCGTCTGAGACTCCGCTTCGTACTCACAAACCTTGATTAAACTGACAGCACTGCTGTGTTTGATTTTTTATTCTCCTTTCCCTTTCTTCCCCCGCAATTAAATCTTTTTAATCGAGTGGCCTCAGGTGCTCGTTCTCCACTGACGCTACTCAGGATGCGGCCTGGAGAAACTGTGGAAGATGTATCCATTTCCCCATGAGTTTTCTGAAGTCTAGAATAAAGAATTTTCTATATCCTAGCAGACACTTTTTTCTTTTATTTATTTTTTTAAGGGTACAGAACTAACTTAAGAAAATAACATTTGCTTATAGTCAAAGGAAAAACACAAAAGCCTTTCCAATGTATAATCATCTGATTTCATTTTCAAAGCACCTGTATGTTTATGGGGTCCTAGGTGGCAGGTGAGCATGGGCGGTACCCACGAGGACATCAGAAGTGACTGCTGGGATGACTGATGGATGTGGGCTGTGCTTGCTTGGAATCAAGCTCCATGAGGGCTGAAAAATTCAAAATAAATTTGGAGGAAAAATATTGGCTCTGAGCTTCTGAGTATTCAATGCAAATATATAAATAATCGGCTATAAAATTCATCAAGAGTGACCCACCTGGTCTCAAAACAGTCACTGACTCCAGGGACTAAGAAGACTGGTTTGGGTTCTGCCTTGGTACCCAGGACCCATTCTCCCCGCTTCTCATCTATCTGAGTCCAATAGGGCAGCCTTGGGCCTGGCCAATCAGAACAGTCCTCTGACCCCAAGGGGGGGTCCAGAAAGGGTGACCCCGATCTGACTCAACAAGAAGCCTAGAGACTGGTCATCCAGAGTGAAGTAAGTCAGAAAGAGAAAAACAAATATCGTATATTAACGCATATATGTGGAATCTAGAAAAATGGTACAGATGAACCTATTTTTAGGGCAGGAATAGAGAAACAGATGTAGAGAACAAACGTATGGACACCAAGGGGGGAAATCGGGGGTGGGAGGGGTCGTGGTGGGGTGAATTGGGAGACTGGGATTGATATACATACAGTAATATGTATAAAATAGATAGCCAATAAGAACATGCTATATAAAAAATTCATTAATTAAATTAAATTAAAAAACAAGAAGCAAAGAGACTTTGGACTCCCGGGAAAAGCGATTCTCATTTGGGGGAAGCTTGATGCTGAGAAGATGCAGGCTGGGCTTCCGTGGCCGGCCGTCAGGCTCGCAGTGGGAGGCCCGAGAGGGGACGTGGTCAGTGCAGAGAAGGCAAGCCCCCCTTGAGACGCCCAACGTGGAGGCTGGGTCATTAACTCCTGGTCAGACCTGCAGAAGCAGAGCATCTTGGAGTGGGGTGAGCCTCTGCTTCTGTTTTTGTACCTCTGGCTTTCTTTTGTGTTCTTTTCTCAGCCTGGCTGAGGTTGGGTTTTTGCCCTCGGCACCTAAAAGACCACGTGGGAACCTGTATTCTTGTCCCAGTTAGTTGGCCCTGCTCATGCAAGGGGACTGTGACCCCTGACCCATGACCATGTGAGGGTCAGTGCCCGGCCTCTTAGATGCTGTGTGCTTCCCGGCCTTGGGCGGCACTTTCCTCCTGTGACTTGCCAGGAATGACAGGATGGGAGCAGGTGTGACACGGGACTGACTCGAGCGGATGCCGTTGGAGGTGTTCATTCGCCTTGATGTTCTGGGGCCTCCTTTTCCGTCTGCTGTGAGAACCGGATGTCCCAGATCCGAGTAAAGAGGGAGGCCCCGTCCCAGACTGAGGATGCAGAATAGCCATAGACCGGGGCCACGAGGATCAAAGCCACTATCACGGCTGACCTGCAGCTGGAAAGACAGAGCCGCAGGCCCTGGGGGCGCGGAGCGGGAAAAGTTTGCTTCTGCGGAGGAGTGGCCTTTGCTGGCTTCTGTCGCGTCCACTGATGGCAGTCGAGGAACACAGCAACCTAACCCGACCCTGGTGAACCCTGACTCCTAGCAGCCCCTCACAACCCGATCCGCTCGGGCACCCCTCGCAGCTGCTCAGAAAGCCAGGCGGCCTGGCTGTCCTTGGAAGGTGCCTCAGTCCTGGCAGTCTCCCCCCACCCTGGAAGAAGTGACGTCAGAACTGACGCCACGGGCTGCGTCAGCAGTCACAGAAACAGCTGTAAAAAACAGATCCTTGAAACTGGCCCAAACTTTTCCCTTGCTAGGGCCAGCTCCAGGTTTTTAATCACATGACAGAAAGTTTTACCACCTTAAAACGTGCACTTGTTCAGGAAAATTCCACAGACTGGTGGCTTTTAAGAAATATCTGTTTTCAGAGTAAGAGAAGAGAGGGTAGAGAACATGAAAAAAAAAAAATCTGTTACGGGGTAAGAAAAAGTAGGACTCATCCCTTTTTATGGCCCACTGGGGAATGACATGATTTTGAAGAACTGTCAAGTTCCACAGAGCCAAGACACCATATTTAATGGAATTTGGTTCATTACGAGAAATACGGTGCATGCATAAAAGAGAGAAATAATTTGCCCTAAAATGGAACTGAACACACGGAGGAACTCAGAGGTTTGTGGACAATCCACTCCAGGGTTCCTCCACTTCACTCGCTGCCCTGGGGTTGAGTGACACTGTGATTTATAATAAGAATATATATATATATATATTCTTATTTGGGTTTTGTCCCCATTTCTGGCACAGAGTTCCTAAAAACTTTGGAATTTCCTAAGTGAGTAAATCAATAAGGGTGTCTTTTGTTATGTTAATGAGGCGATTTTGGACCGCTTTGGGGCGTGCGAGATGGTTGCCAGTGGTTCCAACCCTGTGATTAGAAGGTTAGAATTTTCAGTCCCACCTGCCTTGACCTCCAGGGAATCAATCAATCTATTGGCCAATAGCCAGTGGTTTAGTCAATCCTGCCTATGTAACGAAGCCTCCAGAAAACCCCAGAAAGTCAAGGTTCAGGGAGCTTCCCAGTTGGTGACCAGGTGGAGATTTGGGGAGAGTGGGGTGCCTGGAGAGAGCATGAAAGCTCCATGCCCTTCCCCATGCCACACACACACACACACACACACACGCGCGCGCGCACGCGTGCGCGCGCGCTAGGTGTAGAACTTGAGGTCACCATGCACGCCTTCACGTAAATTCTCCCTACACATCGAGGAGTATGAGAGCACACATCCCAGATCAATTAGTCCAAACTTCACCTTGTACAGATGAGGACCGAGGGAACCCCTGTGTAAGCCCCTCCATCAGGTCAGTGGCCCAACTGGAGCTGCAACCTCTCACAGGCAGCAACACACAAAAACCCCCTTGTTGTCCCGTGAGGTGACCGGTGAGCAGCAGTGCCCCTAGGACTGACGTTGAGCCCGCAGCAGAGGAGAAGGTCTTGCTGGGCTCTCAGGATTTGAGTCCCATGTGCAACCTGCAGGGTGGAGAAGGCCACGGTGGGAGCAGCCGAAGCATAGAGCAGCCCCAAGGGGGGCTTTGGTAGTAAAAGTACTACCTTATTTCAGAAACAACTGATGAAATAAAATTCATGTTTTCTGGCAAGATGAAAAAAAATTTAAACAAATTTTGCTTTGCCCCTTTGGGCCTCCTCCCTCCTCTTAGGTGTGTATTATGCATTTGCATTAACCGGAACCCCTCAGGAGAGAGCCTTCCTTCTTAATCCTGTGAGGGGCCATGGTGACCCATGACCCACCACTCGCTTTGTACGTGTAGATCTGGGTTGTGTAAACTGTCAATAATGCATTATTTAGCGTACAGCCCTCTGTCTCAAAAACTTACATAACTGTGCTTTGACCTCTAATGGGCAGAACAGTTCCTGGAGCTTTCTGAGAGGCTGTTCCCGGGATTTTAATCCTCAGTTTGGCTCAAATAAAATTTTCCATTTATTTCTTAGATCTACTGATTTTTTCGTTGACTCAAGAAAGGGTGACATCATGTGAGAGAAATGAAGAGGAAACCCCAAGAGTCGGCAGGGCCAGGGCCTCCCAGGCCCCAGGGACAGGGGACCGGGAGAGTGTCCCCGGTGCGGGATGGATGGCCCAGCGTAAGAGCTGGAACGAGCTGCCATCTGGAAGTCACCCAGCCCAGTCCGTTGGGAGAGAGACACTCTCCCAAGAACTGAACCCACAGCTGGCCGGCACCCAGGGGCAGGGCCCAAATTCTCACCCTTGCCATGGCAACCCCCACCCCAGAAATACGAAAGTAAAACCTGATTTGCAGTCGATGTGCAGCACACCACCCAAGTAGAGGCCCCATGACATGATCCCACAGGGAGATGGCCAAGCCCAGAAACACCTGGGAGGGGGACACTTCATCAGAAGAGGGACTCAGAGAGAGCATTCAGGTTGTCAAAGGCCGTGAAACACAGCCTGGGCCTCAGGGACTGGGGGAGACGACACCCAAGAAAGCAGAGATCACAGAGCAACGGAGCTAGTGCCTCTGAAAGGGCCAAGGGTTGAGAGGAAATGTCAGCATGCACAGGATGGGGCCAGGCGGGATGGAGCACAGAATCCGGGGGAATCGCAGACTGTCAGACACAGTCATTGGATAAGAACAGAGCAGACAGCGTAAAGACATGCACCAGGCTCCATTTAAAAGAGGATGGAAGGGACTTCTCTGGTGGCGCAGTGGTTGGGAGTCCGCCTGCCGATGCAGGGGACATGGGTTCGTGCCCCGGTCCGGGAGGATCCCATATGCCGCGGAGCGGCTGGGTCCGTGAACCATGGCCGCTGAGCCTGCGCATCCAGAGCCTGTGCTCCGCAACGGGAGAGGCCACAGCAGTGAGAGGCCCACGTACCGCAAAAAAAAGAAAAAGAGGATGGAAGGAGTGGGAAACAGAACAGGGAAAGACAGTACAGCAAGATGAAAAGGCCAAAGGGGAACGGGGGGTTAGGGGGGGAGAAGGATAAGCCCAGCTCTAGGTCACAGCTCCAGAAGAGAACAACTCATCACACTGAGTCACTGGTGTCCTGCTTCCCTCACTGGACAGGGGTCTGTGTCATCCTCCTTGTGTCCCCAGCGTCTGACACAGAGCACGCACAAACGGCCTTCTGGGAGGTGTCTGAGGGGACACAGAGTAGCCTCAGCCAAGGGACGCCTCCTGGTCTCAGAGGAACAGCTGCCTGTGGAGGGGCCGGAGGACAAAGATGCCAGCAGGCCCTCGCGGTGGGGGACCGAGGGAGGGCTTCCCCACCTAGGGCGGACCCGCCCAAGGGAAGCAAGGTCAATTTTAAGGGTGATGAGGCTGTAGGTACTAGTTAGTCCCATCTCCAGTCACTGTCAGCGTGTCCCCCTCCCCTGGCAGGAACAGAGGCTCAGGGTCACTCTACCAGCTGGGGGCAGGGCCCTCCCTGGTACCCAGCCCCGGAGACAGCTTCTGCTTCTAGTAACATCTAATACAGCTGCGGGGAAAGGTCAGGAACATGATTTATTCCTCCCCTAACGCTGAGGCGGCTGACCCATCTCATCCTCCAGTCCAGGTCTCCTGGGAGCAGGAAAGGGCACCAATAACACTCACGCTGGGACCACAGGCATGATGCAGGCAGCCCTGGGCTGGCTGAGCCAGAGGGCGGCCACCACCTCGGATCCATGACCTTTAGCCTCAAGGGTGCCCTACCGCCTGTGTCAGTTCTTTCCCACCCCCTCCAGGCAGCCTCTTCTGCTGACAGCTTGCACCTCCCTCCGCTGTCCCACTGCTAAAATAAAGCCCAGCCTCCCCCACTGAAGAAGACCCACCTTCCCTTTCTTCCATGGACAGCATCAGCCTTCAGACACCCCAGCCCCACCCCGTCTCCAGGTGTGATAGCCACGACTCTGGCAGTGGGGAAGCTGGCATCAATGGGGTGCTCAGCTCTGGAACCCCACTTAGGGGACTTCCCTGGTGGCCCAGTGGTTAGGACTCTGCACTTCCACTGCCGGGGCCCTGGTTCAATCCCTGGTCAGGAAACTAAGATCCCGTAAGCCTCGTGGCTTATCCAAAAAAAAAAAAAAAAAAAAAAAACTTAGAAAATGCCACCTTCCTCAAAGCCTTTCTCCTTCCATGGCCACCCGGACAAGGCTCCCTGGGTCACCAGGACAGTCGGCAGGGTCTGTGGATCCCCCAGCTCCGGGTTCGCAAACTTGAGGATTTCAGCCCCGCACCCCATCAGAAACAAAATGCCCCCTTCCTACGCGCGGAGCAAGCCTCTGCGAAGGTGACCTGCTGTGTTGTTGCTTTTCTTGGACACCAGCACTGCCTCAACGAGCGTCCTCAGAGGATAGGAGAGACATTGTCTACCAGCTAATGGATGCTCCGAAAGGGCAGAAGGGGCCTGTTCCCTCCCTCTCTCCTTTCCCACTTGCCTTCCTTCTTCCCTTCCTTCACCACCCCCCCTTCCTCCACTCTCTTCTCCTCCTGTCTTTTTGGCCCCCTGATGCTCTAAATGCCAGGAACTCTGCTGGTTGTTTGACATTTAACTGGCATCAAGCCATGGCCCCTGTGCTCAGGAAGCTCAGACGTGGGCAGCGTGAGTCATCCTGCCCCCCCAGGGCTCCCTGCTGGGGGGCTGGAGTCGGGCCCAAGGTGGCAGCTGCCTTGCAACCTAGGCACCCCTATGCCAACCTCAGCTGCGGCCCCAGTCAGGGTTACCAGAGTCAGCAAGTAAGAGTTCAGGAGGCCCAGTCAGACTCAAACAACTGGACGACTCAAGATAAGCCATCTGGTTTAGCAGAAGTCCTCGTGGGGGATTGTCAGACCTCCAGAAACTACAGCATGGGGTCCTCTCCCACAAAGCCATCCACCGTGAGCTGGTGAAGGAACAGGTGATGTCCCAAAGGACAGCCAGGCTAGGGCCAGGTCACAGGGTTCATGTGCCCCGGGAAAGTACCGTCTTCGCTCAGAGAGAGGGAATCAAGGCGCGAGAGGGGACGCGGGGTGCCGTAGCCCAGGCCCCTTCCTGACCCTGCCCTGCTAGGGTGGGGCGACCGTCCTCCTGCCTGCAGCATCACACCGTCTGCTTGTACTGGCACGTGAAGCAGCTGGGCTGGGCAGGCGCCCACCGGGGTCCTTACAAGTGACCTTACAGGGAAAGGAAGCCTTAGCTGCACAGCGAGCCCTCTGCAGGTTCACAACCTCAGTCACTACTCCCCTTCTGCTTCTGTACTCAGGACACGTCACGGGAATCGCTTTTCTTCCCCCCTTTCTGCAGAGGTGGGGAGGTTGGCGGGGGCGATGTGAGCCCCCCAGGACGGCGCGGGGGTCCCCAGCCGCCTGGCCTCCCCTGTGGGATGGAGACGCCTTGTGCAATTCCGCGAGTTAATCGTGCAAAGCGCCGACACGTGCCCGGGCCCAAGAAAGCTCTGTGGAGGACCCCCGCCACCTTCTCCTTCCGCCGAGCGGACGCCCGAGGGGTTCAGGCGGGGCTGAGAGTTCCTTACGGTTCCCGTCTATTCCGGATGACGAAGCCCTCCCCCGGCCAAGCATCCCGTTTCCCCGGCCCTGAGGTCCCGTTGGGGCCCCACCGCCTCCCCGGAAGGCTCTTCACAAGGCTGGACTACGGAGCCAGGGCTCAGGCCCGAGGGGGCCGTCCGCGGACCCCAGCCCCTCCGCGCGATCTCCCTCCCGAGCTGCCCCAGGACCCGCCCCCGTCCCCCGCGCAGACCACCCACCCCTCCCCCAGCCCCGCGCGAGTCTCGGTTGGCGCGCGCCCCCTGCAGGCACTCCGGGAAACTGCGCAGACCCGGCAAGGAGGCATTTTCCTTAATATAAAGCTTTTTTAGTATTACAGCCGATTCTGAAAATACCCGCCCCCCCAAAAAAGCCACCCCCTCCAACTACAGATACAGCTATCATTTTGTGTTTTTCTTTCAAGCCTTCCTTCCACGGTATTTGTGCTTCCACATATGACAGCAATGACAGGAAAGGTCCCACAGGCAGCAGTCGGGCAGGTTGTAGACACCGGACAGTGGTTGTGAAGTGCAGGCTCTGTGAGCCGCTTCTCACACCCCTGCCCGGCAGCGGGAAGGTCCTGGGGTCCTAGGTGACCCTCCCTGCCTGGTGACTGCTGAGGGGCAGGAAGCCCTAAAACTCTGTGGTCCCTGTCCATCCTGGCCCACCATGGTCACTAACCTGCAGGGCTTTGAGGGTGATAAGGAAGACCTCCGATGCACATACACAAACAAGCACACACACATGCATACACACAGATACACAGCAAACATGCACACACTCACACATACTCTAGAGAGCAGACCCCTCCTCCAGAATCCCTGGGCCCAGTGGTGGCAAGGGGAGGAGAATGATGGACAGGGATGCAGCCCTCTGAGCCTGGGGGCACAATCCCCTCCAGGAGGAGAGGCTTCCACAAAGCCAGGAAGAGAAGGTGTCTTCTGACAGCAATGCTTGCAGCCTGGCACAGCTCCTGCTGTTGGGAGCACAGAGCGTCCTCCAAGACACAGAGACCAAAGGTCAGCGATCGCCTTAACTTCCACCTTCTCACCCTGGTAAATGTCTGTATTTGTACACAGCACGTGCATCCCTTGTCTTATACCTTGGCCTGGAGAGGCGTGCCTCTGTCATCTCCCTGGGTGAGGGTGCCCCATAAAGCAGGAGGGAGAGGAAGGGGGCGGGACGGCTGCAGACGGCAGCGTGCGGAGCAGTGCTCAGGCTGTGAGCATCTTCTGGATGACCTGAGCTCCGCTGGCCACTACTCTCTGAGCCGCCTTCAGGTCCTCAGCCCTGCAGTGGGGCTTACGTCTGAAAATCCATCTCAGTGGGGTGTTCCGAAGATTGGAGGAGATAATGCCTGGCACAGAGTAAATGCTAAATAAAGTTTCAAGACTCCTATTGCTCAGAAAACTCATGGGCCTCTGTCCAGAAATGAGGCCTCATATCCTGTATTTATTTTCATTTACATACAGTGAAATCTCTCTCTTGTTGATGTACAGTTCTGTGAGTCCCCACAAGCGTGTGGAGTCACGTAACCACGGCCACGAGATAGGGAACAGTTCCACCCACCTCCCAGACCTCCCTCGTCACCCAGTCCCCAACCCCTAACCTGGTGTGTTCTCCCTCCTGCAGTTCTGCGTTTCCCAGAAGGTCACGATCATACAGTCGGTAGCCTGGAGCCTGGCTTCTTTCACGCGCCACAGCTTTTCTGAGATTCATTCAAGCGGCTGAGTGTACCTACAACTGTTCCCTTCTTGCTGAATACATTCCTTCACGTGGGTGTGGCCCAGCTTGCTACCCCCTCATCAGTCTAAGGACGTTGGGTTGTTCCTAGGTTTTAGCAATTACGAATAAAGCTGCTCTAAACTTTCACGTATATGTTTTTGTGCGTACGTAGGCTTTCCCTTCCACTGGGTAAATGCCTAAGACTAGGATTGGTGGGTTACATGGTAAGTGCATGTTTTAAGTTTATAAGAAATGTTTCCTAAGTGGCTGCATGCCTTTTACGTTCGTACCAGCAATGGGTAGGAGGTCCTCCCGTGCCCTCACTTGGTCTCCTCGGCATTTTTCTAATGTGACCACTCTAAGAGAGATGGAGTGATATCTCCTTGTGGTTTTAATTTGCACGTTCCTAGTGACTAATGACGTTGAGATGATTTTCTTGTGCTGATTTGCCATTTGTATCTCTTCTTGGTAAAGTCTCTGTTCAAACCTTACCCCATTTTTTTCCAACCTTCACTTTTATGTGTAACTATGTCCATTTTCCACATATGTTTTCCTGCTTTCCTTTGGATAACTGGATGGATAATAGGCCCATCTAAGAGACTAAGCATATGTAAAATGCAAACACATGTTCATGTTTGATTATATGCCAGGAGATCTTGTAATTCTGCTTCCTTACCAAGGGGGCAAGCAGACGCCCCGGAGCCGCACTCACACGGCGAGTCGGCACTCCTCAGCTATTTCACGCTGGTTATCTCTGCCTCTCCATTCAGCTGGGCCTGGTGGAGGAGGGAACCGAGTACTCCCAATCTGACCCCCATGCTCCAACTCTTAGGAAGCAGGGTTGGGGTCCCGTCATACCTGACACCTTGTAACGGGAAAGCTGACGACGATGACACCGACGTTGATGGGGATGGTGACGATGATGGTGACCACTGTGTCCCAGGCTTTGCACTGGGTTTTCTCGTGCAAAACCTCATTCCATCTTCACTGCAACCATTTGAAGAAATGGAGTCTGAGGCCCGTGATCACACTGTGGGGACTGAGCAGCCCGACCGCACCCACGTGCCGAGGAGTGGCGATTCATCAACGCACACCTCTGAGACGCTGCAGCGCTCTGCCACCCAGCGCCACCATTCCTCTTTAAGCCATTCCTGTTTAAACTTAAAACACTTTCAAAGTACTTCCTTGCTTTGCTTTCTCTTTGTCCTTAAATGCTATGGGGGGACTTCCCTGGTGACACAGTGGTTAAGAATTTGCCTGCCAATGCAGGGGACACGGGTTCAAGCCCTAGTCCGGGAAGATCGCACATGCCGCCGCGGAGCAACTAAGCCCGCGAGCCACAACTACTGAGCTGTGTACCACAACTACTGAAGCCCGCATGCCTAGAGCCCATGCTTTGCAACAAGAGAGGCCACCGCAATGAGCAGCCTGCGCTCCGCAGTGAAGAGTAGCCCCCGCTCGCTGAAACTAGAGAAAACCCATGCACAGCAATGAAGACCCAACGCAGGAAAAAAAAAAAAGCAATGAGATCAGCAACTATACCTTCACTGCACTTATTTGGTTGGCCCTTCTCCACCATCCAGAGAGGTGATTTTCTTGGTATTTCCATCTTATAGACAAGGAAAGTCTTCCCCTCCGTCACCTTGCTCCTCTGCTTCCCAGGACTGCCAGGTCCCGGGCCCTGTGTGTGCAGCACACCTGCTGGGATAGACACGACTTCTTGGCTGTCACCTGCCCGCCAAGGCCAAGCAGACGTGGAGCAGGCAGGGCCCATGGGGTCACAGCACAGCAGCCGGACTTTTGTCTTTCTTTTTCCTTCATGTCAGCTCAAGGGGAGCAGGCACTTGAAACTTCAGGCGGACCCAGTGACTACTCTGGTCACGTTTATACATAAAATGTCACTCTTGCTCGAGGAAAGATCCAACTGGTGTTGAGGACATGCAGGCCCTCGTAAGAATTCAAGTTTCCAACCTAACTCAGAGCTGTTCACCTGCCCCCAGGATTCATTGCTGGGCCCTCAGGAGGGGCCTTGGGAGGGAACAGGGAAGAGAGTGAAAAGGCGCACGTAGCTGGGCTCTGAGCTCCCCGTGGCCTTCTGACGGGGCTTCACAGCCTGGATGCCGCACTGCCCTGCACCTCCCTGGACCTGGGCGAAAGTTCTCTCTTTCGAAAATCACTGCCGCCCTCCTGGGCCCCGATAAATCCGGGCCACCTCCAGCTTCTCCTTGCTCAGACCTGTCCCTCTGGCCGCTGAGGTATGTGCGAGGTTGAAGGCTCTCTCCCGGCTACAGGTCTCCTGCTGCAGCAAAACCCGCAGCCCAGGCCCGAGCCCACCCACCTCCTGGTCAAGCCCGAGCCTCTGCTAAATTCTCACCAGTCTCCTCTTCACTGTCATCAAGTTCTGCCGCCCCCAGTTTCCCAATGACAAAAGGATGGCCAGAAACACATCAAACTCAGGCTTCCCTGGTGGCGCAGTTGTTGAGAGTCCGCCTGCCGATGGGGGGACACGGGTTCGTGCCCCGGTCCGGGAAGATCCCACGTGCCGCGGAGCGGCTGGGCCCGTGAGCCATGGCCGCTGAGCCTGCGCGTCCGGAGCCTGTGCTCCACAACGGGAGAGGCCACAGCAGAGAGAGGCCCGCGTACCGCAAAAAAAACCCACATCAGACTCCTCCTTACCTGGCTTGAAGCAGTGGTGCCCACCTGTGTGCCCCCAGGAAGTCCTACCTGCTGGGGTTGTATTTCTTAATCTTCCCCTCCTGTCTCTCAGCTTCCCTTCCCCCACCCAGGTGTGTCCCCCCGCCCCCCACCCCCACCCCCACCAGTTCACTTCGCTGCACAGGCCGCCCAAGGGCTCCCATGTCACAAAGGAGGAGGCCAGCCCTGCAGTTACAGGTTCGTCCTCTGGAGGCGCTTCGTATTTCCCAGTTGGAGAGCGTTGGTCAGAGGAAGCACACCTGCGCTTGGTTAGCAAGTTCAGGCCTTGGAGGCCGCTGCCTCTGGTGGCGTGGCAGGGCCACAGCGGCTCCTGGGCTCTCAGGCTCGGTTCCCTGGCTCTCTCCACGCAGGGATGCTTGGATCGCTGTCTATTTCTCCCAGGGCTCTCACGTTTGTCTTTAGTCTTGTAGATTCTTTCTGCTTTTACGTTTTTTTGTTTGTTTGTTTTTGTGGTACGCGAGCCTCTCACTGCCGTGGCCTCTCCCGTTGCGGAGCACAGGCTCCGGAAGCGCAGGCTCAGCGGCCATGACTCACGGGCCCAGCCGCTCCGCGGCACGTGGGATCTTCCCAGACCGAGGCACGAACCCGCGTCCCCTGCATCGGCAGGCGGACTCCCAACCACTGCGCCACCAGGGAAGCCCATGCCTCACTTTTTGTACAGTGGGTCTCAACTTTAATCCACAGATACCATCAATCGGCCTATCAAGGATTAAAGACTCTAATAATATTTTTTAAGATAACTATAGCTATGATTGAGTGCCAGTTCCCTAAAGAATTGCTGTTCTAAACTGTTTACATGGGTTCCCTCATTTAATTCTCAGGACGACATTGAAAACTGGTCTGGTCAAGTAGCTTGTGAAAGTCACAGAGTGAACAGTCAAAAGAGCCAAAATTTGAAGCCAGACAACTCGGCTGCCGCATCCACGCTCCTTGTATTAAGACAATCTCTTTTCCATTCCACACGCTCTCCATTTGTAGGTTAACAGCTAACAGACACCGCGCTGGTCTGCGGTTTTGCCTGCTGTAGTAAGCGATGCTGCCACCAGGGGGAGATGCTGCCCACGATATACTCAGCCACCACCAGATTCGGCACAGATCCTGGGAGACTGCGGGTACCCCTTCAGCTAGAATCTTCCTGTCCAAATGGAAGGTAAAGTGCAGAAGGAGGGAACCAGTTCACGGAGATGGCTCACTGGGGGAGAGTGTGCAGGGATGGCTTCTCAGGGCCACAGGGAGGACACAGGCTCTGGAATTGCCTGCTGGGTTCTCGCAGCCTGTGGTCAAGTCACTACACTTTTCCCACCCTGAGCTTCATTCTCTGTAAAAGGGCAGACCCCACTGCCCGCAGCTATCTGCAGCTGTTCATTTGCAGCAGCTAAGATCACCTGACTTGTCCCCACCCCATGTGGGAGCTGTTGCTGCGTCTTGCAAAAGGTAACCATAGCCAGCTTCCATAGCTTCCGGCCGAGGCTGTTGGCAGACTCAACCCATGCCCCTCGCGGGGTTCTGTTTGGGGCTCACATCCTGGCCCAGTCAGCAGGAATCACGCTCCCATCCAGCCCCACTCTGGTTTGTGCTGGGTGGATTCCTGGGCTCTTCAGCAGAGGGGAGCTTGGCCCCATAAACCAAGCTGACTGGCAAGTGCTTGCCCTTCACTTGGCAAACAGTAAGCCCTCAACCAATGTCTGCTTCATTGTCCTAACCAACTCTCCAGGTTCTAGGCAACTTGACATGGTCTGTGAAACCCTGAAGCCTCCCCAGAGAGGACCCACGCCCTTTCCCAGGATCCGCTCCCCCCTCCACTTTATGGCTCAAATTCTGGTCTATTTGGTGAATGCTCCACGGGTTCTCCAAAAAATGTGTATCTTGCTGTTGAGTGGGGTTCAGGATTCATCGGTTAGATCCTGTGACTGTTTGTATTGTGCAGGCTTTCCATACCCTTCCAGATTTTCTGTCTATAGTAGTTCTATCAGATGCTGAGAAGGGCATGTAGAGTCTGCACCTATACTATGGATTTGTCTGTTTCCTTTCAGCTCCACCAGCTTTGGCTTCATGTACTGAGCCTCTGCTGTTTGATGAGTGTCCATTTAGGGTCCTCACGTCTTTGCCTTGTTTTCGTTTCTCTGTTTCTGTTTCCTTGCCTTTCTTTGGTTATTGTTTAAAAGTTCATTTTGATGTATTTAGTGCTATTAAGTATAACTTTTTGTACAATTTCTGTGGTGGTTGTTAAATCACTTATTTAATCACTAATTTAAGGTAGCCTATTGCTACATATATATGTGTGTGTGTGTGTGTGTGTGTGTCATTTTCTGCTGGTATCAGCGTTTCACCGCTTGGACTGATATGTGGAAATGTCCCCTCCATTGAGGTCCCTTCACCTTCCTCACTTTGCCGTATCCCTGTCTTGTGTATCGGATGGTGGTGTAATTTTTGTTTCAATCATCAAATCATATCTGATTTATAATACCTGTGAAGAAAAGCAGAGTCTATTGTTCTTTCCATTGTTCCTTTTTCTTCCCCGATGCTCCAAGTTTCTTTCTTTCGTCATTTCTTTTCTGTTCTAAGAACTTCCTTCAGCCAACTTGTTAAGAAGAGGCCTGCTAAAAACTAATTCTTTTAGTTCCTTCACCCGAGAATGTCTTTATTTTCCCTTTATTCCTGAAGGTTGTTTCACTGAACATAGAATTCAAGGTTGGTATTTCTTTTCTTTCAGCCTTGAAAACTGTGTCACTTCCTTCTGGCCGTCATGGTTTGAGAAATCCACTGTCGTCCTTCAGTATACATAATCCACCACTCCTTTCTGGCTACTTTCAAGATTTTTTCTTTGTCTTTAGCTGTCATAAGGTTCACGATGATTAAGTTTTGCGTGGATTTTTGTTGTTGCTGTTTCTCCTGTTGGGGGTTCACTCGGCTTCTTGAATCTACAGGTTCACGTCTTTTGCTGAATTTGGAGAGTTTGGGTCATTTCTTCAAATACTACCACTCTCCCTCCCTTCACCTTCTAGGACTCAGTGGTACAGAGGACGACTGTCCCCCAGGTCCCCTCATACTTTTCAAGTCTCTGCCATTCAGCCTGGAGACTTCGTCGCTCAGTCCTCAAGTTCTCGGATTCTATCCTCCTCCATCTCCGCTCTGCTACTGAGCTTCCAGTGGGCTTTTGACTTGTTTTATACGTGTTGGTTCTGTAATCTGTTTGGCTTTTCTCATCACTTCCAGTTCTCTGCTGTGTCTGTTTCTGTTTCTCCGTGCGTTTGTGACTTGCTTGTTGAAGCAGTGCTGCAGCGGTTGTTTTAATCCTCACCAGCTAATCCCAACACCAGATTCATCTGGATGCTGGCCTCAGCCAATTGTTGTTTCTCGTTCAGCTGTAAATTTCTTGGTTCCTGGTGCAATAGGTAATTTTCTGTCGTATTCTGGATACTTGGGCTGTTATGTTAGGAGACCCTGGGTTCAGATTAAGTCTCATGTGTCAGCGGGCATGGCCCTGTGTAGGGGCAGCACCAGGTCCCAGCCGCTATGGGCTGCGTTCCCATCAACCGTTCAGGCTTTTGGTCAGCCTGGCTCACCCGCTGCTCTGAGGCTCTCACTGGCCCCCTGGGACTGCCTGAGGGGAGGAGGGGGTCTCAGTGAGGGAGGGGTGGCAGGCCTGCGGCTCAGAGAGCCTTCCCTGGCCTGGCATTTGCTGTGGGGGACCCCCTGCCTGTGGGAGACACAGGGTGCTTCCTGGATGGGGCAGGACCCCTGCCAGTGTCCCCGCCACTCCAGGGTCTCTGGGCTGGGGAAGGCAGTCTCAGGTCCATGGGGACAAGAGGCTTTGGGAGCCAGGTCAGCTGTGGCAGAATCCCTTTTACTGAACCACCACAGGTGACAGGCTTTGGGGGAGCCCATCCCACCCCTACTGTTGCTCCAGCCCAGGCTTGGGCTTTGGTCCGATTCCTCAGGAACTTTAAGGCCATTTGTTCTTGGACCTTTTTTCTTGTTACCAGTTCAACAACCCTGCGGCTCAATTGTGTCCAGATACAGCCCATTCCCACGTCGTAAAATGTCCCTTCCCAGTACCCCAGGTCCGCCTGGAAACTCCAATTCAGCCTTGACCCAGGCTCCATTGCCCTTGCTTTGTGAAATGTGACCCCTGGGCCATGGGGGCTATTTATCCGACGACCTATGAAACCACACACAAACCTCTAGGAGACAAAACACCACGATGACAAAGGGTCATAACTGATGTCCCCCAGTGGGCAGGAGAGGGGCCTGTCACTGATGGATTCAGGGCCTGAGTGGGTGGGGTGGAGGGGCCGTCACTGATAGGTCCAGGACCTGAGTGGGCAGGGCGGAGGGGCCGTCACTGATAGGTCCAGGACCTGAGTGGGCAGGGTAGAGGGGCCGTCACTGATAGGTCCAGGACCTGAGTGGGCAGGGTGGAAGGGTGTTCACGTATAGGTCCAGGACCCAAGCAGGCGGGGCAAACGGGCCGTCACTGATACGTCCAGGACCCCGAGTGGGCGGGGCAGGGGGTGTGGTCACTGATAGGTGGCTAAGTGATGAATAGGGAGTGTGACGTTCCCCCACATAGCAGGGGCCCATCCAGCCAGGCTGGGAGTGCGGGGTCTCAGACAGTCCTCTGTGCAGCCTGGAGCCGTGGTGACAAATCCAGACTGTGTCCTTGAAAGCGCACCTGTAAGAGCAGTAGAACCAGAGCTCCTCCCACTTCACTCTCTGCTGTGACACTGATCAAGGGTCCAGGGCCCAGGGGGAACCTTCTGTTGGACAAGACTCAACCCATCTCCGCCCGCTCTGCCTTCCACTATTGGCATCAACCCCGGGGCCACTGCAGCTCCCCCTTCACAGCAGAGTCTCCTGGGCACCTCAGTAGAGCAGAAAGCGAAGCCCGCACAGGCTCACCCTGCCGCGAGGAAACAGAGTTTGGGTGAGGGAGCCAGCTCCTATCTGTCCATGACCAAAATGGGCCCAGGTTCTGTTTCTTTCCTGAGCTGGAACAGAAGCAGCCATGGGGGTTAAGCCACGTGGATGGTCAAGCCTCAGCCCTGAGCCACATCTGTGCCAGAGCCTGCAGTAGGAGAGGAGGGCAAGGCCAGGTGTGACCCAGTGTGTGTGAAGCTCTGGGGCCTGGCTAGGATGCAGACTTGGGCCAAGGCTTGTCCAGTGGCCACCTGGCATCGTGCTATGATAGGTGCTCCAGGCCTTAGGACACAGAGGAAACGAGCGCAGCAGAGTCCTGCGTCCATCACCAAACAAGGGAGGGAGGTCAACCTCGGGAGGGGGCCCAGACCTGAGAAGGCAGAAAGCCAGCACAGTGGGGCTTCACCTGGTTGGGGGACGAACCCTGCTAGCCCAGGAGAGCGGCAGGGCGGCACTGGGACTGTCACCAGTATCTGTTGAAAAGACAGGTGAACCCACCACACATTTTATATTCAGGTTCAGCACCCAACTCGGTAGACACCCGGGAAGTCCCATCAGAGGCTGATCTACACTGGAAGCTTTCTCCTACAGCTACTGGAACAGGGGCTTTATATCAACATCAAAAATGTAGCAGCTCCTATGATCAATACCACACATTATTATTAACTTCTTAGAATCTCTGAATACGATTTTCAGAAGTCTCTGGGCAGAAATCAAACTATAATCCACTGATCCATAAACAATCCCCTTCAAACTCCCAAATACACACACACACACACACACAAGCACACGCAGACCCGCCCACACATGTCCACACCCGCACATGCCTTCCGGGGTCTTCCCGTTCAATACGACAAGCAAATGCCTGCCTCCTGAGGCTTACCAAGTTTATACTTTTATTATACTCTGAATAGAGATGGTATTTAAAGAGCAAAGAAGATGACTATACAAAGGATTTATAGAACATTCATTTACATACAGGATATATTCTTTACAATATAAGAAAAGTAAAGATATCCACTACTAGGTAAGGCAGATAAGGAGACACGATGAGGTCTTTGATGCCGAGGATACACACGGAGACCCTTAAATGCGGTGTGACTTAACAGAGTTATAGGTTAACACTGGAGGAATACAGCATAGGTTAATGAGCAGGTAAACAGGCCCTGGCTATGACACCTGTGGGGTGCAGTCCTCGTGCATGCCCCAGGACAGTACCCCTGTGCCCACGGGCACCCCAGAAGCCAGATGCCTGGGGCCCAGAGTCAGTGTTGGCAGTGGGGCTGCCTGAGGTCTGAGCACGAAGTTCATGGACTCGTTCCATTTCATGCACATGTAACACACTGTCGTACCAGCTCCTCAGAAGACAGGGAATTGGCTTCCTTTCATTCCACCTCAGAGGGAGAGCCATTTGCTGGGAGGACACCTGCTGATGCCTTTGACTACTGAGAGTAAAAGTCTCAGCTGCCAGTCAGTCTCAAAAGCAAATGTCATGGCTTGTATGCTCTGGACGAGGACGGCCTCTGTGATTGGGGTGGTTGACGTTTCTCAGTCCTGCACCCCTCTCTCGCTCCGATTTCAACATGAGCCCTCTCTTCCTTCGTCAGAAGGATGAGGGACCTAGCCTGCGGTCCCTGGGTCAAATCTGGGGACAAGCATCTCAGGAGGAGGCCCCCCTGGGGGACAGCACAAACCTCCGCTCCCCTTGGCTGAGTTCTAGCTGTGAATGAAAAACGGAAATGCTAGACACCCCCAACCCCGGGTACCAAGGCATCAGGCCTCTGGGAGATGCCGGCACATTCTCCTTAGCCAGGCCGCCCTGCGTCAGGGTAGAGGGTCCGCGAGGACCAAGGCAAACATTTGGCACAGAAATGAGGCACTTGTGTTGGTGCATCGATAGGAGCTAAACAGTGGACTCACCCACCTGCTTTCACGCACACACTCACACTCATACACGCGTACAATGCCCACTGCGATTCGGCCAATCCCACCTCTGCTGTCGCCGAGTCTGTCTCTGCCCCACTTGAAAACAGAATCCACAAAGCACATTTCCAAACGCCAGCGTGGTGACCGCCACGGTGAGTCCTGGTGTTTGAAGAGCTGGTGCTTGATTTGCGAAGTGGAGGAGACGGGCAGTTCACGGGGGATGGAGAGCCATGGTGCAAGTGTCTTGGGTGACAGGGAAGGAGACTGGGGCCTCTTGCTATGGGATCTTGCAGGACCATTGGCTTCTTCTCCCAAACCTCTGACCACTGCCGGATGCAGGTGGACAGACCACGGCCCTCCAATATGCACATCAGCGTAAAGAGCACAGCCGATTAGGTGGCTAAGATGATGCCGAAGAGCTGAAAACAGCGTGGAAGGACCGAGATTCGTCCTCATCTTCACCCTGCTCAGGTGCCAGAACACAGGGATCCCAACGGGAGCCAACAGGCGGGGCGGAGACAGACAAGTGTTCCCTCACGTCAGTGGTTCTCGGGATGATCTCTCCCAGGCCCCCGGGTGGCCGAGAACCGCGACGTGGAGGACGGCTGAGTCTCCAAGTAAGCGTGTCCCACCCCTCAGGACCTTTCCCCTGCAGCGAGGATGTACCCACAGCCTGGAAAAGACACATGGATGGTCAAGCGTTCGGGAAGGCTGCCTGAGGCAAAGCCAGCTTTCAGCAGCCGCCCGCAGGCAACGACGGCCCACGGAGCGGTCAACAGAGTCCGCACCACCCGTCTTGGTGCATCCGACACGGGGACAGATGCTCCTCCCAGAGCCCCGGCGCGGCAGGCGGCAGCCTTTGGACACCAGTACAGCACAGCAATGGCAAACTGTTCTCATAAATAACTTGGCATTACGTAAAACATAAATTACATGGAAATGGGGTTTTACTCCTATCTTCTCACTTTCCCCTCTCACGGCCCAGGGTGCCATTCAGCCGAGGCACGTGAGAGGCGGGGAGCCGTCCCCACGCTCAGGCTCCGGCCTCACAGTGACCACACGACCTCCCTCGTCCTCACCGCCCATCACGTCGTCCCCTTGTCCATGATGCCCCAGTGCCCCGGGAGAGCCTGACCTGCATAAACCTTCATCCAACATGCATCCCCTTCTCAGGTTAATCAGCACCTCTGTCGTGGGAGGACAGAGGCCCTGAGGTGCCCGCTGGACGGGAGCCCTCTGACATGGCAGTGGCAAGGCACAGCCGGTCACTCAGGGCCACTGAGGAGCGGGCGGGCTCCCCTCCTTCCCACAAATACCAGAGTTCGAGGAACACGGGTCCCCACGTCTCCTTGCATGGTCCTTTCCTGCATGGGGACCGGGCGGGCACACCCGATGCCCAACTTCCTCCACCTGGAAAGCACTGGGCTACAGAAATGCGTCCATGAGCAGTGGCTCTCAGCTAAGGCCAGCTGGTGGCAGGGTTGTTTGTTTGTAAGGTTGGAGGAACCCCTTTCCCTCCTGGGCCTGGAACGTCAGGGTCACACAGGCCCTTCTGGAGTCTCCAGGCTGTGGGGGCTCAAATCTTCTTAGGGGAGCCGATCATGACCTTGGACACGAAGTTGACGATGGCACTGGCCGGCTGCTCGGGGTCATGCTCTGCAAACAGGTGGCACACGTTGTCTGTGGCGCTGCCCTGCTTCCGGGCCACAAATCCAAAGACTCTGCAAAAGGAAAGCCGGGTCAGCGTGCCAGCCGAGTCCTGTCCACCCCACAGGATACAAACCTCCGCTTCCTGTCGCACCGCCGCCACCTCTAACCTCTGCTTCTCCAAAATCTCAGGGGCCGAGTCCCCTGCCGGACACCTCCAGACGCAGGTCTGCGTCCTCTCCGCCTCGCAGACCCTGCGGGGAGGATGCTGTGCCCAGACCTCACAAGGGAGGAACCTGACGGGCAGGACCGAGGAGTGCCAGTCACGGGTCTGGGACCTGAACCAAAGCCGCTGCTCCAACCTGGCCCGAACCCTCCTGTTGTGCCAGCTCCTGAGCTCCACTCCCGAGTCTCTGATGGGGAGGACCCTGGCTCTACCTCAGGAGCCACCTACCCCCTGCTCACACCATCAGAGCAGACGGGCACACAAAACTCCAGGTTCCTGGGGTGCTGGGGGCTCTCCCTGGATGCCCACGATCCCACCCACTGGGGCCAGAGGATGGGAGGTTAAAAACACACCAGGGGCTCCCTTCTCCGGCCTCATACCCCTGAGTTACAAACTACGTGCAGGTGAGGAAACTGTTTAAAAGCACAGAACAGGGCTTCCCTGGTGGCGCAGTGGTTGAGAGTCCGCCTGCCGATGCAGGGGACACGGGTTCGTGCCCCAGTCTGGGAAGATCCCACGTGCCGCGGAGCGGCTGGGCCCGTGAGCCATGGCCGCTGAGCCTGCGCGTCCGGAGCCTGTGCTCCGCAACGGGAGAGGCCACAGCAGTGAGAGGCCCACGTACCACAAAACAATCTAATATTTTTCTTAGAAAATTGAAGACTTTATCTGAATAAGCTTTCAGGAGCCACAAACTTAACACAATAACTACCATTATCCAAACCCAAATCCCTGGACTTGGATAATTGTAGTTTTCCCTTATCTGAGGTCTTTCTTCTCCTTCTCAGAACAATGAAGAATTTTTCTGTATGAGCTGAGTGGTTTCCACACCACGGGAGGGACTGGCTGACGGCACTCAAGTGACCCCCCCCTGGGGCCACACACTCCACATGGCTGGGATCGCCGTGGGCCCTGTGAGCCAGAACGGCCTGGGGGCACCGCCCCCCCCCCGGGGGGCTCCTACCACTTTATCATATGCCAAGACAAACGGCCAACGTGAAATTGGAATCCTGGGATTGGACCCCTGCAGTTAGACATTTGTGGTAATCACATTTAGGTGACGCAGAGGACGCCCACCTGTGGGAAAGCAGACAGCTCTGGAGGGTTCCGAGGCTGCGTGGCCACCGCAGAGCCTGGGCCAGGGCAGAGCCGTGCTCCCTCTGCGCTGGGAAACGGTGATGCCCGCTGCACTCACGCAGCGCCCCCTTCCAACACCCCGGCCTCAGCCCTGCTGCAGACTCTACCCCTCCTCAATGGCCAGAAACGCTGTGCAATCTCTTCACGCTATTTATACCATATTTTATGGGTCACAGGTAAGTACTGCTCATTCAGAGAAGAGCAAGCAGAAAAGTTAACCCTTCGCAGGCCCTTTCCGCATAAAGAGAACGCTTTCATTTCCGTTTAATGCCAAACGCACTAACACAACATTGTAAATCTATACTCCAATAAAAACTTTTTTAAAAAGGCCAAACCCAAACCCATCGGCATTATTTAGTCATTTTCCTCTTTGGAAATCTGGGGCAGAATTCAGCTTTGGAGGCAAGCGTCTACTAAGAAAGAATGAAGACAGGCTGGCAACATACCTTGAGCAAGGGCCGTCTGTGATCCACCTTGCAAATTACAGAATAAGAGAAGATTCACGTTAATTTCTTCATTAACTTAAAAAGCAAAGGAAGCACATGCATTGCTTAGTACAGATACAGACGTCTTACTTCCTGTCTTGTGGATCCAACGCACAGAAGATCACGCCGCTCACGGGGTAGTGCCTCCGAAAGAAGAGCCTGCCGGGACACGGGAGAGGGAGAGCCCGTTACTGGGGTTTTGCAGTGACAATGCTGCCCTGGGCAGACCCCCAGGAGGAGGTTCTCGGGGTGTTGGGCGGGGGAAAGAAGCCTATTTTATGCTTTTACTGGTGGTCTGGAGAGAAGAGCAGAGTGTACGTTTGTTAGAAATCAGCAGACCTACGAGGCTGGGCAGAGTGGTTCCGGGAAAAGTGGGCACTAGGAAAGGAGTGCGTCTCGGGGTGAAGGGAAACACCTTGCCAAGTGAAATGGAGAACTGCCAGCCGAGTGGAGGGCAGGGCCAAGCTGAGTGAGGCCCTACCTGCCTGCCCTCATCCCAGGAAAACACCAACTGTGTACAGCCTTCGCAGCTGCCTGTGAAGAGGGCGTCTGGTACAGACCACCACTCTCCCAGGACAGGAGCCAAGTCAGCCCCAACGAGGCATCTGACGGCATGTTGTAGACTGTCAAGGGCTGTGCACGTGAAACCCACTGGGAGGTGCTACGACCGCCGGGCCAGCACAGCCGCTGGGGGACCCACCAGAGGACTCCTCTGTCCTCGGTCCCGGCTCCTGTCACTCGTCCTTTGTTTCACTGTCAGCCCTCCCTGCTCCTCTGAGCATGGCCTGCCCTGTGTGCCCCACTCCAGCTGGGCAAGCGCCCTCTCCTCTTGGGGGAGGTGGTATCCCCAGAGGCTGGTGGCTTTGATCTGGGCAAGGAGAGAGCTCATCAGGAGAAGGAAAGAAAGAGGCCAGCGTACGGGAAAGGCACAGGCAGAGCCGGGCATCTTTCAGCGGGAACACGGAGGACACAGCCTCTTTTGTCCAGCGTCAGCCAGGCTGAATGCGCGTTCCGTCTCCTGCGACAGGGAAGATCCTGGGTGCCACGGACGCGGCCCACCCCCACGGTTTTATAAGGACACAGGGGAACTAGAGATACAGAAAAAGCACACAGGTAGCAGGAGAAAATAGAGAGGCTGTGAAGGAAGGAGCCGTGCTTTCCTGCCCGACCCCGTGTCCACGCTTCAGCCGAGCCGTACCGGCACCTGCCCGTGGATATCTCATTCGAGTCACTGACATCCCGAGATGGTTACCTCAGTGCAGCTTGAGAAGCGAGGAAACCGAGTGCACGGCATGAGGAACGTGCCACGGTGGCCCGTCGGGTAAAGCGCGGGGAGCAAGGACCCCAATCCAAGTGGCAGGACCCACGCTGCACCTGACACTCCACGCCCACTTCATCCTGAGAGCAGTGGGTGGGAGCTCTGGGTCAGGGACCCTCCCAAGCCCAGGACTAGCTCTGGAGCAGGGGCCGTGGCAGGAAGAGCTCCAGGGCGCCGGGGTGAGCGCTGCCCCACCGGCTGGTGCGGGGACTGGCCGCCTGCCCCTTGAAGCTCCGGCCATCACTCTGCTTTGAGGGTCGCTGACCTGGCTTCCTCATTAATCACAGCAGGCTGTTTCCATAACAAATAAACAATAACTGCCTCTGAAATGCCTTGGATCCTGAGGTCAAAGGCTCTGCTCGTGGGAGGACACGCTTGCCGTTGTTCCGTCCACACACCTGACCCTGCTCTGTGCTCACCTGGAAACTGAAACAGCATCTACTGTCTAGATGTTCAAATGTTGTTAACTAAGATATAACAATAGACAATATCTAGATGATAGTTAATAATTAACATTAATTACTCTTATATACTATATTATTATTACATAATAAGTAACATTATCTAGATACTGAAATAATATCTATCGAGGTCACACTCTCACCTGAAATGGGATGACCAAGTGTTAGAATGGGATAACCAACGATACAGAAGCAAAGATGAGTGGATTCTATCATAGTCTCTGAGTGTTTTTACAGAAATGACAAAAGATTTTTGCATTTGCAAATTACACACACACACACACACACGTGTGTGTGCGTGCGTGTGTAAGAGATACTCAAAGATCCATGTACCTTTTTAAAATTTTTACTGACTTCTAAAAAAACAGCATTTGGGCCTAATGTCAATAGTCTATATGTGTCTCTGGGGACATACAGGACCAAGCACAGAGTGACTGGATCATTGATTCGTTCCAGGACCGCTGAGCTTTGCCGGGGTGACCTCCGCATGTCCAGGGGCCTGGGCAGAGCTGGTGGAAGGTCTCACCCCAGGTGGGGTCAGAAGCCCCGCCTGCCCCGCAGCCCGGCCGCCAGGCACACTCACTTCCTCTGGTTGTCCGTCAGGGTGATGCCCTGGGCTGACACCTTGAAATGCACGACCGTGGACAAAGGAGGCGGCTCTTGGACCAGGGTGATGCTCAGGGCCTTCTGGATGGCTTGGTGGCCCGTGAGGGACTCCATCTCCACGGAGTTCAGATACCACACGTTGCAAGCTGGAAGACGCAGGGGGAAGCGGCGTTAACGCGTCTGCCAGGCACGAGGGCCCCGGGGTTTATGAACAGCGTGCACATATGTGTGGCCAGGTATGTCTGAGGCAAACGCCCTCTACCCCTAATTCCAAAGGTGTGGAGTGAGCCAGAGACGCATACGCCCCGAGGCCAATGCAGAGAATAACACCCCGTCCCACCCACCCCCGACACACCCCACCCCACCACCGTGCACTGGAGCCAAGGAAGCTCCTCCCACTGGGCCAGGATGCGTCTCCACCCCTGCGGCATTATTTACACCTGGTGTCCCAAGGGTGGGCTGGAGGCACCTTCCTCCGTCTCAGTATGGGTCTGGGTGGGATAAGAACCCCACCACACCTGCAGTTAAGGAAACGTCCCCAGAGGGGAGCCTGCAGCCTGGAACCCCAAATATCCACCCCGCACGGAGTTCTGAAAGCAGCAGGCACCCAGAAAGAGCTGCTGTGAACGAATGACTTGCAGAGACTCAGAACACAGTCTGCGCGCAAAGAGCTGGGATGGCTTGTCCTGTCCACGTGCTGCCAAGGGGGCTGGGGTTTGTCTACTGCCATCTCCCCTTGGGGGAAGCAAACAGCTGAGTGTGAGCGAACGAATGACTTGCAGAGACTCAGAACACAGTCTGCGCGCAAAGAGCTGGGATGGCTTGTCCTGTCCACGTGCTGCCAAGGGGGCTGGGGTTTGTCCACCGCCATCTCCCCTTGGGGGAAGCAAACAGCTGAGTGTGAGCGAACGAATGACTTGCAGAGACTCAGAACACAGTCTGCGCGCAAAGAGCTGGGATGGCTTGTCCTGTCCACGTGCTGCCAAGGGGGCTGGGGTTTGTCCACCGCCATCTGCCCTTGGGGGAAGCAAACAGCTGAGTGCGAACAAGACTTTCTAAACAGACTGATGGCCCTTTGAGCCTGGATCCCTGCAGCTCAAGCAGAAGCTAACGTGGGACTTCGAGGCGTGTGACATCTGTGTGACTGTGGGACATTCAGACTCTCCCTCAAGTCCAGTCCTGCAGGGGCTGTGGCTTTGCCTGGCCACCCACCAAGGACGTGTCCCCCCGCCGGAACAGAGCCTCTCTTGTTCCCCGCTCTGCCGGATGCAGCCTCTGTAAGTGAGTGGGCTGTCTTAACTCCATCTCTAAAGGTCTTTAGATTTTCACTAAACAGAGAAGAAAAAGCTTCCCCTTGACTGGAGCAATAAGGTGAGTGCTGTGCCCTCGCCTGCACCACTTTCCTTGGGAGAGTCTCCCGGAGGCCCAGCCTCGGACAGGCTCCATCTCCACCCCGAATTCTGAGACTCAGCAGCAGTCACACCTGTTGGCAGGTGTGCTGCCACAGGCCCACGAAGGTGGGTTAAGAAGAACGGAAATAACGTACAATGTCCCTGGTGTCAAGATGCGGGGCCGCTTATGAGCTGCTAGCCCTCTGTTCTCTCCACGGCCAAGGCGACAATCCACAGCTACTTTTGAAGAAGCTGAGAAAGTTTGAGGATTTGGAAACTTCCACTTCAGTGAGGACACGATGATGAAGAAAGAAAGCAAGGCCTGGGGTTCGTGTAACAAATTCATCAGAAAAACGAGGCTCCTCCCTTTACCCTGGATGGGGGCATCAGAAGCGGGCAGGCTGGAGCCCCGCTGACCTGAGCCCGGAGCAGCTACAATCCTTTGATTTGCCGGAAGAGGCCTGAGTGGAAAGGCTGGGTCTTGAGGGAAGGTGGGAGATACCAGAGAACCGCCCAAGCTTAGCAGCCCCAGAGCCGGGCGACGGTATGTCCTGGAGTGTCACTTCATGGCTCCCAACGCGCCCAGGAGAAAGATCGAAACATGCCCGAAACGCCAGACTTCCCCAAATGCATGTTAACTGAGAGTTTCATCCCGGACACCAACTTCCCTCTATAAAGTTTACTGAACAAGTCACTTTAACTCTCTGAAAAAGAGCTTCGTATTTCACTCCTATAATTATTAAAATGACATTGTGCCATAAGCAAAATCTTCAAAGAAGTTCCCAAACACAACAGTTTTCATTTCTCCGAGCTCCACCTAACATGGCTCATTCATTAGGACACTCGCTCTGTGCCAGGCCGCGACTGAACATCTGAGACAGACTATCTCATCACATCTGCATCAGGGTCCTATGAGGAAGATTCTGTTATCATCCCCAATTTACAGATGAGGAAACGGAAGTGTAGAGAAATAGGCCAGAAGCCTGGCAACTCCCCAGGGGGCTTGCCGTGATACCCAACCTTCGTGCTGGCTCCTGCGGTGCTGAGGGTCCTGGTACCACCAGGTACCAGGCGCCAGGTAGAGAACACGGGCTCAGAAGAAATTTCACGTAACATTCCCGAGGATGAGCTGTGATTTTTTTTTTCTTTTTTTTTTTTGAGCTGTGAATTTTACTTCGAGACATTCCTCAGCCATAACGATGCCCGTCAGCAGCCCCATGTGATTGTCCTGACAGAGTGGCATCTTTTAAGCCACTGTCCCTCCTGCACATCTTGAGAGGCAGGGAGAAATCAGAGAGCCCTCCCTGAACGGCCGAGTTGCTGTGGCCACTGCTGCCCTCTCCGCGTCCTCTTGTCCCAGCCGGCGGCACTGCCCCATCTGAGGACGCCGGGCAATGAGACACTCCGGGGAACTGCAGGGCCAGAGGCCGACCTGCACTTCAGCTCCTGTCTGAACTTGAGGGGTCTACTTGTGTCATCTTGGGAAAGAGAGCGAGTTGGCAAAAGTCTTTAATATTGCAGTTGCCCAAAGCTTTGACGAAATCAGGTGCTTTTATGAGATGCTCACGTCAACCAGGACAGCCTTTCTGGAAGATGATTCGGCATTATTTACCAGGAGGGTCTGAAGACCTGCCGGTAACCTGGAGGTCCCGCTCCGAGAGACCTGAGACAGGAAATATTCCATAACCAGCTGAGACAGCTAGCCTAGAGGTGAAGATATTTGAGCCCCACGCTCATTTGGTGGGAAGTTAGTTGGAAACAAACTATGTCCAAAAGGAGGGGAATGGTTAAATGAGCCCCTCAATGGCATACCAACTAACCAGCAAATGGTAATCACGAACCCTGTATAGCAACATGGAAAAATGTTAGCGGTTTCTGGGAAAAGCAGAGTAAAACCATCTGTGCCATGATGAGACCTATACAAGAAAAGGCGTGTGTGCCTACGAACAGTTGGAGGTGTGCCTGGAAAATTTAAGACGGCTTGAGTTTAGGAGGGTGAATATTCTGCCTATGATTTCATTGGTATTACTAGACTGAGATTCATGCAGTTACAAAAGAGAAAAAAGAAAACTCTGATCTAGTCACAACGAAATCCCAGAAAACTGGCACGAGCTGAACCTGGAGCGGGCGCGCGTCTGCCACGACCCAGACTCCTGCTTCCTTGCAGCAGCACAAATATCCTTTTGAGAAGGAACAGCCGGCCTGGGGGGCATCTCCCCCCGACGCAGAGCGGCACTGTCCCTCCTCGGAGCGGAGAGGGGAGCCCTCCCTTCTCCCAAGCACGTCTGGGGCAGCTCTGCTGAGCACACGCCAGCCCCTTCCCTCCCCAGCGGAGGACAGGTGGGCCTGCTGTGCTTGTCCCCCGGGGCCTGGCCCAATACGTCCAATTCCACCTGAGGGTGCATAGCTGTGGTGCGATGCTGAACGGGAAAGCGCCCGTCAAACCCGCGGCGGGAAGCAGAAGTGTTAAGGTCACAGGTTCTCACCCAGTCCTACGGCTGCCAGAAATTCAGGGTCTGAAGTCCACAGTCCAGAACTCAGAAAAAGGAAGTAATGCAGAAAGGTAGCCTCCCAAGTGCTGTCTGTGGTACTGAGAAGTTAGAAGCACGCTAACTGGGCAACCGTAAGGGGTGGAATCAGCCGGTGGACGGTTCCTCAGCCACTGAAAGTGAGACCTAGGCTGTGTTTGCCAAAAACATGGGTAAACCCCTTATGCTAAGGGGGAAAAGGAAAACGGTCCGTGGTTGTACCTGGGCGACAGGTCTGTGGGGAATTCATTTCTCCCTTTTCTGTGTCTTCCTTTTTTTTTTTTTTTTAAACTGGAAGAATTCCTATTACTTTTATAAAGAAAACATCCTTTACAGTACGGTACGTTAAAGACACAGCCCTAACGTTTATGGGATATCGTGTGGGGTCTGGTGCCAGGGCCTTCAGCTGCATTCCACTGCTTCAACAGAACCAATTAAGAGCTGACACTAAAAACATACACAGCAATTCTTTTAGAAACTGCAGCAACTCACGACGGCCTCGGTATCAGATTCAAACGGATTAAACTGAAGAGAACCGAACGCTGCAGACACCCCTGAGTGTCAGCGCCTCACCTCCACGCAGGGGACACGGGCCAGGGAATCTCGAGGAGCCCTTGCAGGGCCAGGGGTCTGGGATTCTAAGTGAATTCAGACAACAAATGAAACTTAGTTTAAGGGGAGAAAGAACCACTCAGTTTCCTTAAGGTGGTCAGAGACCGGACAGCCTGATCATCTTCCCACCACGGTCACTCTGCACTTTTCGAACCAACAGCTAGGACCCAGCGCTCTCTGCAGCATCCTCACTCTTCCAGCTACGTATCTGTGTCCTGACTCAATTCCTTGCCTTGTCAGCCGTGAAGGCCGCTGGATGGACATTTAAACCTTTTGATGTGTTCCAGAAACAAGAGATTTTAAAAGGACCTAAGCTCAGGGCAGTCATAATTTAACGCCCAGACATAAACGCCCAATCGGATGATTAAATAAGACCTCCAAGGTTCTGCGTGAAGTCCTGTCCCTGGGAGGCTCACCCTTTAAAAAAGCAAAGCATTCAGAGTTACTGATACGTGCCATAGATTATCTGAAAAGATGATAGAGTGTAACTAAAAATTATAAGCCACAGCAGAAGAAAAAGCTTTAATATCTAAAAATAAAGGCTATTATAGTTCCATTAGGATCAACTAATTCATTGATTCATTTACTGATTCAACATGTATTGGGAAAATGTTAGGTAACAAGGAAGCTTAAGGAGAAACATGAAATGCTGCTTGTAATGAGAGGCTAGTGAACCAAAGTGCAGAACCCAGAGGCGTATGTGCCCCAGTGCTAACTGCCTGGGGTGGGTGAGCAGGGCTGTAACCCTGAGACACCAGGTGGTGCCCCGATAGAAGCCCAGGCTCTGCCAGCCTCACAGGGCACGTACTCTGGAAGGGTTTGCTGCCATCATTCTGGAGCACTTTTCTTGAATGAGGTTGACACATGAGTTGCAATTTAAAAATCGTTAATGACATGTTTAAAAAATTTTAAATACATTTTTTAAAAGGTGCAGTTGAAACAAACATGTCCATTGGAGCAGACCTGATTTCACAGCCCACCTCCAAGGTCAAGTGCATGGGTGAACAGTTCACCAGCAAGGCCTGCAGCAAAGTCCAGCATGTTCCCCGCAACTTTGCTGGGACCCAGAGACATGGGGACAAAGCTGCTGCTTTAACGTAAGGTAGCAATGAGCCCTAGCGGGCTCCAGGGACCCCCTGAAACAACCTGCAGGCTGTGAGCTCATGGTCTTTGGCGTGGGGACAATGCCTCACAACGCTGCTGTGGGACCAGCCCTTTCGATCGTGTCTACGTAGGAAAAGGATAAGGCCACTGCACAGCAAAGGCCACTCCTCTTGGGACAATAAAAGTGTTTTCACACGAAAGCAGAGCGGCAGGAGCACAACTACAGCTTACGTGACCACGTTACAGTTCCCAAGGCATTTTCAACATCCTGTTCAACTGGTCCTGCAGCCCCTGTGTCGGGGAGCGATTATTATGATTATGTTGAGGTCTGCACGGCTACGTGACCTGCCAGAGGCTGAGCCCCAAGCGGCAGGGCCTGGACTGGAACTCAGACTGGATACAGGCAGACGCTTCCTTTTGAGGCTTCAAGTTCTAGCACGCTTGCTATCTTGGACAAACTCCTGTCACCTTTGTTCTGGCCACGGATAACTTATCCTTTAAGGATAGTCTATGAAGAGTTCAACACTAAAAAAAAATTCCTTTTGAAAACAGAGGGATTTTACTTTAGCTGGGTAATAGAGTCGGTGATGTATAGTTTTACAGAGAAAAACTGCACAGACGAATAATGCAAATTGTACAGAGGAAGCAACAAGAAAATACCTGTATCTGCATATTCGTTCATTACAGAGTCACAGCTATAAAGTACTCTACAGACGTGAGGCACAGATAGAAGTATTTCTAGTCAGTCCTCCTGCAGACTCAGAGAATCCCTCTGCAACATTTCTGAGAGTAAATGTCTACCTTGAATGAAAGACCTCCAGTGGGGGAACTCAAGGTTTGGAGCCAGTGGGCCCCATAATTCTCTCCAGCTGTGTCCCTCCCTCACAGCCACACACCCACAAGAGCCCTGTGGTCTCTGGCTCGTCCACAACCCTCTTAAGCTGGGGTCACTAGGACTGCCTCTCATGCTGCAAAAATGACCTGGCCTGAAACTAATAAGCTATTACGGCAAGGTTGCAGGATACAAAGTGAATACACAAGTCAATCACTTCCCTATATAACAGCAGAGAACAAGGGGAATTTGTAGTTAAAAACACAATCCCATTTATATTAGCACCCCCAAAATGAAATACTTAGGTATGAATCTAATACAATACGTATAAGATCTATATGAGGAAAACTACAAAACTCCCACTAATAAAATCAAAGAAGTAAATAAACTCAATATTCCACATTCATGAATAGGAAGACTCAGTATATAATTCTGATGTCAGTTCTTCCCAACTTGATCTGTAGATTCAATGAAATCTCAATCCAAATTCCAGCAACTTACTTTGTGGATATCAACAAACTAACTCTAAAGTTTATATGGAGAGCAAAAGACCCAGGGCAGCCAACACAATATTGAAGGAGAAGAACCAAGTCAGAGGACTGATACTACTTGGCTTCAAGACTTACTATAAAGTGACAGTAATCAAGACAGTGTGGTATTGGTGAAATAATAGACAAATAGATGAGTGGAACAGAATAGAAAGCCTAGAAATAGACCCATATAAATAGTCAATGGATCTTTGACAAAGGGACAAAGGAGATACAGCATTGCAGAAATAGTCTTTTCCACAAATGGTGCTGGAACAACTGGACTTCACGTGTGAAAAAAACTAGACACAGACCTTAAACCCGTCACAAAAATTAACTCAAACTAGAATGGCTATAAATGTGAAATGCAAAGCTATAAAACTCTTAGGAAAAAATTTAGATGACCTTGGGTTTGGTGAAAACTTTTTAGATACAATACAGAAGACACGATCCATGAAAGGAAGTATTGATAAACTGGATTTCATTAAAATAAAAAATCTTTTGCTCTGAGAGACACTGTCAAGAGAATGAGAAGACAAGCCACATCCTGGGAGAAAGTATTTGCAAAAGACAAATCTCACAAAGAACTGTTATCCAACATATACAAAGATCTCTTAAAATTTAACAAGAAAACAAACAACCCTATTGAAAAATGGCCAAACAACCTTAACAGACACCTTGCCAAAGAAGAGATGCATATGGCAAACAAGCACATGAAAAGATGCTCCACGTCATAGGTCATCAGGAAAATGCAAATTAAAACAACAAGATACCACTAAACACCTATTCGGAATGGCCAAAATCCGGAACACTGACAGCACCAACCGCTGGTAGGATGTGGGGAAGCAGGAAGTCTCAGGCATCGCTGGTGGGAATGCAAAACGGTGCGGCCACTTTGGAAGACAGTCTGATGGTTTCTTACAGAATAAACATACTCTTACCATGCGATCCAGCGATTGTGCTCCTTGGTATTTACCCAGAGGCACTGACAATTACGTCCACCCTGAAACCTGCATGTGGATGTTTACAGCGGTTTTATTCATAATTACGGAAATGTATAAACACTCGAGATGTCCTTCAGTGGGTGAACGGATAAACAAACTGTGGTACATCCAGACAATGGAATATAATTCAGCACTAAAAGGAAGCAGCTCTCAGACCATAAAAAGACATGGAGGAATCTTCAAGGCATACTACTAAGTGAAAGAATCCAATCTGAAAAGGCTATGGATACTGTATGATTCTAATCATATGACATTCGGGAAAAGCAAAACCATGGAGACAATAAAAGGATCAGTGGTTGCCAGGAGTTAGGGAGGAGGGATGAAGAGTCGGAGCACGGAGGATTTTTAGGACCTTGAAACTATTCTGTGTGATACTATAATGGTGGATACATGTCATCAAACGTTTGTCCAGACCCATGGACACTGAAACTATTCTGTGTGATGCTATCACGGTGGATACACGTCATCAAACATTTGTCCAGACCCATGGAATATACACCAAGAGTGAACAGTAATGTAAACTATGGACTCCGGGTGACTATGATGTGTCCATGTAGGTTCATCAACTGTAGCAAATGTCCCACTGATGGGGGATGTAATGAGGGAGACTGCGCATGTGTAGGGGCAAGGGCTATATGGGAACTCTCCGCACCTTCCTCTCAGTTTTGCTGTGAGCCTAAAACTGCACTAAAAAATAAAGTCTAGTAATAAGAAACATGCCCCGGGGAGCTCGCTGTCTGGGGGTCTGTGTCACCCTGGGTCAAACTGCGGACTCACTGATCTCTTTAACATTTCCAGCTGGAGGGGCAGGTCGCCCACATTCTCCCAACTGAAACACAGGCTGTGACATTTACTCCACTGAATTTGGTCATCTTTGGCCTGCAGAGTCCTGGCCCTGCTGCCAGGACACTTGAAGCCCCACCCAGACCAGCCCTGGGGCAGTTTCTACAGAAGGAAACCTCCTCTGACACAGCAAGGAGAGGAACCCAGACCGAGGTAAGAAAGGAAGCTGGGTCACTGAGCCCGTCTCTGCCCAGGAACCTGGAGGAGCAGAAAACGCGGCGGGGACTGACCTGCCCCCTGCTTCAGCAGCTCAGCCGCAGAGTTGGCTGCCGTTTGCGGAGAACTTTCGGCTCTTTCCTCCAACGGGTCTGCAGGAAGGAGTGAGAAAACGCAGAAGTGAGTCCACCTCCCAGGCAAAGAATGACCATGACATTGTGGATGTTCATGACCGAGGCCCGGACGGTGACGCACAGGCTCTGCAGAGCTGGGCCTTCCTCCTGCAGACAAGAGCCCAGCACAGAGAACCATCACCACGTTCCAAGCAAAAGCTGGGATGGCACAGCCCAGCAAAATAGCTTTCTCACCTCCGAATTAATTTATGTGAACAATTACATTTTAAGAGGTAAGTCAGGGCTTCCCTGGTGGCGCAGTGGTTGAGAGTCCGCCTGCCGATGCAGGGGACACGGGTTCGAGTCCCGGTCTGGGAAGATCCCACATGCCACGGAGCAACTAGGCCCGTGCGCCACGACTACTGAGCCTGCGCTCTAGAGCCCGTGCGCCACAACTACTGAGCCTGTGCGTCTGAAGCCTGTGCTCTGCAACAAGAGAGGCCGCAATAGTGAGAGGCCCGCGCACCGCGATGAAGAGTGGCCCCCGCTCGCCGCAACCAGAGAAAGCCCTTGCACAGAAACAAAGACCCAACACAGCCAAAAATAAATAAATAAATAAATAAAAATAAAGGAATTCTCTTTAAAAAAAAAAAAACAGGTAAGTCATGTTTGCCTGTATTTTAAATTAATGATGTTTCTGGAATATAATACAATTATGTGAACTTGAGATTGTCTAGGAAAGTGGGGATATGCCTGATCACCGGCTGTGGGTGCTATTTTTAAAAGTCTTTCCACCGTGAATATTTTGAAACAAACACAAAGGTAAAGACAATAGCTCATCCAGCACCTGACGTCAACAATATCAACAGTTTGCTGATTTTGTAGAATTACAAAATTTAAATGTAAATGACCTGGAAGGTCTCTGAGTCCAGGCATTTTATAACTTTGAGCTACAGAATCTTGGCTCCAAGGAAACTTTTCACAAAGCCATGACATAAAGACATGACCGGAGGCTGCAGGGGCAGCGGGCCACCTCTTCTTACCTGACCTGGGTGAACTATTCAGGGTTTACCCACAGAGTACGTGATGGAAAGGAAGTTCTGGTCTGATTTTTCTCAAGGAATCTCTTCGGATCCCAACACTCTGCGGGTGACCCCACACAGAGCCAGGCAGCCCTCAGACCCCGGCAGCGTACCTCTATCCGGAATGAGCAGTTTGCAGGGCAAAGCCAAGGGCGTGATGGAATGCTGACACACCAAAGCCGTCAGGCTCCCTGTGAAGAGGTGAAGAGCAAACAGGCGTTAGCACTGCCCTAAATACTGTGCCGCTCAGCCAATTTATCTCCTGAAAGGAGGCTGCTGCGAAGGGTGACCCCTTATAGTTTTGGCACCCAACGTGCTCCATCATTGTGGGAATTTGTGCAAAACTTCAACGAAGCCGTAAGTTCAGCAGACGGCAAAGGGGCAGATAAAGGGAACTACAGATGATTCTCAGCAAAGACACTTCATCACCAATTCATAACGAACAAGTCACACAGTCTGCTGAATCTGACGCAGCTCCCACCGGTACCACCGAATCATCTCTGTGAGGCGATGCTTTGGTTCGCTCAAGCTCTGCCTGTGAGCTCATGCCCGCAGGGGCGGGAAGGCTCTCGTCTTACAGGGCGCCTGTGTTTCTCTTGTGCCCGGAGGGTGGGGTCACACTCAGGCCCCAACCTCGTCCACCCTTCTCTGCCCGCCTGCCTGGACCGTACCGTGTGGAATCTGCATTTCTAGTCCCGGCACCGTGCATTTTACTTGCTTAGTTTTGAGAAAGCTTTTAAGAAAATTTAATATCCAGTTTATTTTAGAGATGATAATTGAGGAATCTCTGAATGGGGATGAAAAGTAAACGCTCTGCGTGAAGCCCCAGCGGAGCGATGGCAGTGAGCAGAGGCAACGCGTGCTGGTGGGTTCAGAACACCAAGTCAGGCTCTCAGCCACTTACCAAAATACGGTTCATTGGAGCACCCTTTCAACCGCACCCCTTTTGGGGTGCACTCGATCAAAAAATGCCGAACGAGTTCATTGGCCAAATCTCCAGCTGTGGTAGAGGTTTAAAAGAAAGAGAAGAGTTTTAAAACATGAGAGCAGGGGAGGATGAGAGAGAAGGAAGGAGAGTCTGGCCCCCGCAGTAGGTTGGCTGCCAAGAACCACTCTAGGAATGGTAGCTGGGCTGCAGGAAGGCTGGCTGAGCACTGCCCGATGGGCAGCTAGAACCCCCTCCAGTGACTGTGCTTACAGGTGGAGGAGTCCTTAGGAGACAGCCTCAAACACTGCAGAATTCCCAGCGACGGAAATGAGCAGCTAAGAACTGGGAACATGGACCTCCAGCTCCTTTGCCTCCTAAGAGGAGACTTAGAAAGACCCAGACACAGCATGACGCCCAAGAATGAATCACTGGAAAGAGCTGGAAGGGTGCCAGTCTTCTGGGTAAGATTTAGCCAGGAGTCAGGTACACAAACCCCTCCTGACAGCAAGCCCTCTAATCATATTGCTGCTACACAGACCTGTGTTCATGCCAGCCCGTGAGCCCAAAGAGAAAGTGCATCACGAAAAGCCACGGAATGGCAAACTGTCTGATGGTGGAAAAGTACAAACAACAAACAGAAGAAAAAGAAGTCCCCGCACTATACAGACATTCACATCCACACGGCGCAGTGTTTCCGTCCTGCCTCATTCAGCACCCTCCCTGGGAACATGTTTCCATGGGAACGTGTCTCCATGGGAACGTGTCCCCATGAGAACATGTCTGCCTGCCGTAACTTCTAACATTTCTGATGGCAGGACCTGCTAGAGGTGGGTTTGGGCTCCACACCTGGGCCATGGCAGGCTCCCCGGCGATGCTTATTTTAAACAACAGTGACAAATACCAACAACATCGGTGTCAGCATTTCACAGGGGCAGTATAGCTGGTAGGAAAGGAAATGATCAGATTCCATAAAAGGCAGTACTGAATAAAAAGGGGGACAAGAACATTTTGCCATTCAGTTGTGGGAGGAAAATGATCCATGGCTTCCAAACTGAAGGCAGACACAGAGTGTGGTCTGGATGCCAGTGGTGAGAAGTGAGTCAGTGGGGAACCCAGCTGCATGGGGATTCGGAGACCAGCACCCCACACATCTGTCGCTGTCCCGTCTCCGGGGTGCCAGGGGTGGGTGGTGACTTGCTGGGCTTTTTTCCTGGTCAACTGTCCTCTCAGATCTATCCTTAGACTGTGAAATCCAAATGCCAAATCCAGGGGCCGGATGAAGGCAAGGCAACCAGACAAAATTTCACCCAGAGGATGCACCTGGCAATGTTGCATGTCCTGAACTCTGCTATTCTAATATCCTCTATTTTGTTGCCTTTGCCTGAAGATTGAGACAAAGTGGGCCTTAGAGGCGGGATGCATGCCTGGAGGTAAGAATTATACACCACCATCTGTATTTCCAAAAAGATAATGCATGCAGTAAAAAAAAAAAAAAAAAAAAAAAAAATAGTTTTAAAAGCTTCAGCTGAAACCGAGGAGCCTGGGAACTGCCATGCACTCACTTCTGCTCCCTCGTCACCCATCCCTGTCTCCACAGACCCTCAGAGGTTCCGGTCCTGAGTGTTTTCTGATAATAATCATCACTCAGCATGTTTGCAAATACTGCCAAATGACTTACATCCTCCACAATCAGGGCCGAGTCAGCTCCTGAGCTACAAAAGCCTCTGTTTAAACCACTTGAAAGCCAGTGGAGTGTTTGGTGGAGCTTCTCATGCAGGAATTCTGGATGCCCTGGGGCCCTACTTCCAAGGCTCCCGTGTTCTGCACAGAACCTTCTCCCCCTTCACTTCCAGACATGACAATAGCCACAGATCTGGCCTCTGAATCACCTGCTCCTCCCAGCCTCCCCCCCCCTGCCCCCCCCCCCCCCCCCCCGCTTCTATTCACACAACCACTACCTTTGCCCAAACCGACCATCTAAGTTTCCTGAAAACCCCTTGGCCATGCCTGAAGCCGGACCCCTTGGAAACCAAATCTCATTCTTCAAGGTGTAACTCACTCCAAGGCAATTTTCTCCAGGAAGCTTTAAGCAGAGATTTCATCCCAGGATTTGGTACTGGGCACAGAGCGTGAGTGAAGCAGGTAAGTGTCATTTGGTTTAAACACCAAAGGTTCAGAATCTGTGCTTATTCTGATCTACCCTCGCCCCACCCAGATGAGCCCAGGTGCCCTAGGAAGAGCCATGTAACTTGCTGACATTCCAGTACACAATCTCCATGTAGGGGAAAAGAATCTTTTCCCTTTCCTTAGAGTTTGTGGCAATAGTTGGTTAAAAAAAAAAGGGGGGGCAAGGAGGGCAGGGTGCGATAAAAAGAAAAAAAAAAGAATAAACCAGAAACCGCATATTAGGGGACAGGGAAAGGGAATAAATGTATTGATTTGTTGGGAACCGAGCTCATCCCTGAAGGAGAGGTGAGAAAGGACCTGGTGATACTGTATTTGAACGGGTGGTATCAACGTGAGCTCAGGAATTTTTTTAAAAGGATACATTCCCTAGCTCAGGTCCTAGAGAGAAGGAGTGGTACTCTGATAGCAAAGAGCAAACCTAGCAATTAGATCTTGGTTTCTAGATACCATTCCCCAATAAAAAGAACCAAGGATCTTTAGAGAAATGGCTGGGGCAGGGAAAGTACAAAGTAAGCCTAAAACACGTCTGCTGTTTCAGAAAGCTGGCGTGCTCAGGGACTAATGGGGGGTATGTCAGAAGGACAAGGGGCCGCTGGAAGGGCCTCAGCTAGTCAAATCCAGGATCCTTGGAAACCAAAAAGTCATGGTGGCGATGGATTACAACACACAGGAAAGGGCATGTAGGGGCTTCCCCACAAAGTTGTGGCCTATGTTTGGGTACATGCATGTCTGCTTCATAATAACGCTTACCTGTGCATGCAGGCCTCGCAAACTCTTCTATACATGGTTATGTTTGTGACAAAAAACATTAAAAAGGTAAGAAGAAGCCTTGCCTGTATTACACGTTATTCGGCTAGTATTTGCCCCTTGTGCAGAGTGTTGGACCAGAGAGGAAGAAGGCTTTGTCCTTTCCCCTAAGGAAGGATAATCTCATGACTCCATCCATGTCTACCCACAGGAAGCAGGAGGGAACTGAGGCATACAGGGCTGAAAATGGGAGCAAAGATGCCTTATCACGGACTTGCTCCGTTGTTTCGACATCTGATCGCCCATCAAAGCAATAAAAAAAAGTTTACAAATAATTAACCTTCCTTCTTGAGCCAAGACAGTACTTACCAAAATACACCAGAAAAAATAAATAAGAAGAAGAAAACCTATGAGTCATCTCACAGGCACTAAGGGTAACTGACAGGCGAGGTGCCGCTGAGAAGAGCCGGCGGGACCCACCTTTCTTGTTCAGCTGCAAGACGGAGGGCGGGGGCGTGGCCACCTTCATGGCCAGGCCATAGGCGCCTCGGAAGGAGTGGCTGTCCCTGACGATAAATGACCCGGGTTCCTTGTCCTTCAGCATAGCGATGGCTGCGGAGGGGAACAGAGAGACGTGAGTGTCTGCCGGGGGAGGCCACGGCCTGTCTCCACTCAGGGCCGTGACAAGGGTGAGGGAAGCCTCTGTGATGACTTGACTGTAAAAGATACAGGGGCACAGGGCGGCCCGTCCCTTTAGATCACAAAGGTGCTGCCTTCACACACGACTCCTATTAACCCCGCAGCACCTGTGAAGGCCAAATGAGGACCCCCCCCCCACACACACACACCTGACAGCCCATGAAACCGAGTCCTGGTACACACAGTGTGACGCAGCAGGAAGTCAGGCGGGGCCGCCACGCATTCCCCACCGTGGCCCTGCCCTACGTCTCCCCGCGTGGCATTTTTCTTAGAGATTTTAGAAAGTGCGCTTTCAACTTTCAGAAGAAGGTAAGACGTTTCCAATTCCACTTTCTGAAGACTGTGAGAGTGTCCCCCAAAAGTTACTGAATATCTAATACGATTTCCAAGATTTGCCCCAGGGGGATCGTAGGTGGCCCTCCGTCCCGTGGCTCTGAGGCAGGTGTGGTAGTTATGGCCAATTGTTTCCAGCCTGGACGAGGCTGTGAACCCGTATTCGATGCGGCCGACACCAGTCAGTCAGGGCCACGAGCTGCACCTGGCACTGCACCTTCCACCTGTCCCTGGTGAGGCTGGGAGGCATGTCACGCTGTGACCTATAAAGAACATCCCTCCCCTTCAAGCTCAAAGTCTGGCTCCCCCAGGTCCCATGCTCAGGATACGGGAAGAAATCGGGATGGATGGATGGGTTAGGGTGACAGTAACCTCAAGTTGACGCAGCCCAGACACCAGCGAGAGTTTTCTCTAATAACCAGAACATCTCTCAGAATGTCTCTTATAAACTTTACATTTTACAAAAAGAAAACTAGGGATTTAAAATATAAGGCACTAGAAAATTACAGCCATGGAAATGCCGCCTTTCTGTAGAGCCAGAGGCCCTGTCTGGAGTAGATGGGGGGCCCGGACATAAACTCAGGAGTGGCAGGAAGCCCCGTCACGCCTCAGGAAGTAACCCCAGGAAGCCCTCTGTCCCAGGCCCCCGTGCATCCCGACTCCAGCCCCAATCCCCCGGCATGGCATTTGCTTGGCTGCAGGATGAAACAATTGGTTTCTTGTACACACTCTTCCATGGCGATGCCCCAGCCCCTGCCGCAGGACAAGGCCATAAGGCAGGAGCTTGTACACTGACACGCATAGGGGACGAGGGACAGGAAAGCACAGTGCTCTCCAAGGGGAGCGGGTTTGGTAGGACCCTGCGGGGTGCAAGCCTGACACAGTGGAGTGAAAGCCCGCCTGCTGCTCCAGCAGTTCAAGGCCCGGGAGGGGAGGGTGGGTGGACACCACGGGGGACCCCAGGCCTTCGCAGCTGGTTTTATCTCATAGCATGTTTTCTAAATATGGGGGCTGAAGACCTATTATGTTTTTAAAGCAGGGGAAAGACCACTCACAGAAGTTATAGTTTTCAATTGTGATAACCTCACCAGAGCTTCTTCTTTGCAAGTCATGATTTTACTTCACTGTGGTGGAAAAAAGCGCCCCAGCCTCACGGGAGGCCGACTTCTGGGCAGCAGAGAGAAGGCCAGCTCTGCTCCGGCCCGTCCTCCCCTCCCAGACCCCATCCCTGAAGCCAGACCAGCTGGGCACAAGGGAGCCGGGGTCTCACGCACCCGCAGAGGGAACCTGAGGGCGATGCTGGGCTCGTTGTTTCTGGAACAGAAATGAGCCCGCATTGAGTGGGTGAGAAGGAGCTCATGCACACCCATGGGATCGTCATCACCTCTCTCCCTGCAGCTGGTGTTTTCAAGGATTCGAGGGCAGAGGCCTGAGAGCACGGCTGGAACAATCATACTTAATTTCTACTTTACTTTCCTCCTACGGTTTTTATGTTCACCTTTAAAAAGTCCCAAGGTACTAATCTTGCCATAATAATATGTGAACAATTGTGCCCCTAAACAGGCTATAGGGCTTTTTTTTTTCCCCTCCTGAATCTCCCTGAAATTTCAGTACAGTTTTTCCAGAAAAAGGCACATCCCAGCAGTTACAACAAAACCCACGGATGGCTTTCTTCCATCTGGAGAAGTTGGCACACCCAACAGAACATTCACCTGTGTAGGTGTTGTCTATACAAAATATCTAGAAAATAGAGGAAGTTATGCTTTTGGAGTTCAACTGGAAAAATCAATGCCCGATGCACATATTAACTATTTTGAGATGGGGTCCACCCCAAAGAAATATATATATTTTTTTGCGGTACGCGGGCCTCTCACTGCTGTGGCCTCTCCCGTTGCGGAGCACAGGCTCTGGACGCGCAGGCTCAGCGGCCATGGCTCACGGGCCCAGCCGCTCGGCGGCATGTGGGATCTTCCCGGACCGGGGCACGAACCCGTGTCCCCTGCGTCGGCAGGCGGACTCTCAACCACTGCGCCACCAGGGAAGCCCCCAAATAACTATTTTTAAATGTGTGGCTAAGATTAGGCAAACGACAAGAGTAACTGCTACCGCCCAGCAGATGCCACCAAGGGAGGTCCCCTCCATCCAGATCCTTTCCCCCAAACCCCACGTGGAAGGCTTTCCCATCGCCATTGCGCAGGACGGCCGGCCTAGTGCTCTCCAACCAAGACTGCCTCTTCTGGAGCCAGAGCCTGGCTGTTCAGTCAGAGAAGGGGGCGGCCCAGCCCAGCCTTCACCCTCGTCTGAAAGGCTGAGCCGCCAGAGTAGGAGGGTCTGCTCAGAATAGTCTAGGGCAGGGTCCCCAACAAGCACTTCTCAGGGTCTGTCGGGCTGGATGAGACAGCTGCAGCTAAGGGCCACAGTCCTGGGGGTTCTTGTGACCAGAGCAGGGAGGGGACGAGGACGGAGCATCTGGCCACAACAGAGCCTGGAACGTGGGGAGTGCACGGCACAAAGGCCAATTCAGGGACTCAGAAACCTCTCCAGGCCAAGCGAGCTCCCCTCATAGGAAATGACAATAGGTCCATTGAGCTCATGGGAAGAAAGGCACATTCTTACCATTTTTATTATCTGCCTAATTGAGTAGAAGAATTTCAGTGACAACGTTGGACACTGCTGTTTTCCAGCCATTTAACTGTTCACATCCAGGCACTTTTGAGAAACACTCCCCCGGAGAGCAGTTGCGATTTCTTCCCCACTTGCTGAGAGCAGCCCCTGGGGTATCTCCTTTCTGGGTATCCTGGCCAGCACCTGCCAACCCCAGCTCCACGTCATCCTCTCTCGGAGGGACGTCTGGGAGTGATGAGCCCACCCGCAGGCGGCCGTGTCGTCACCCCCAGGGAGGACGGTGGCTCCCGTGAGCAGGGCCACCACGTCGCAGGGATCCCACGAATTCTGCTGGAGTGAGTGCTGTTCGCCTGAAAGGCTGCCCCAGAGGGACCACCACCGACGGCATGCCAGCGTCCCTCTGGGACACCTCTTCTATTCGTGTTCTAGTAAAAAGTGACACGCAACTTCACTGCTCAAAAATATTAACCATTTCTCATTTTTGCCAGCTGTCTTCCGACTGTACCGCGCACCCAGAGCTGCTGTGCTGCGTGTGACATGCTGGGCTGAGTCCGCCAGCAGCTCGTCTTTCCAGTGTGACACAGGCAGGTGTGCCCATGAACGGTGTTAGAAAGACACCTCTCCTTCCCCCACCGGCTGGGGCCCATGACGTCTTCTCATCACGTCATCACTGGCAACGCTGGCCAAACCTTGTCTGGTGGAAGCCACCAGAAATTACACCCCACACACTAGAACGATCGTGGCCGGTGCCCATCCCGGCCGGCTCCCTCATTAGGGCTGAGCTTTTCCAAGAAAAACGTAAAGGTCGTAGCCTTTCCCTCAAGGCGAGTCACGAAGTCACTTCCTCCAGCTCATCCGTCCCACCCTGATGCTCCCACCCCCGCGGCCCTGCTTCCCGGACGCAGAGCCCTGGTCTCGCCCACGCACCTTGCTCTCTGGAGATATCTGCCTTGTACCAGAACTTGGATGTATCTTGGACAAAGTTCACGGACAAGTGCTTATCACCTGGATTATCTGCAAAACAGAATTCAAAAACAGTAACTGTGAAGGGCGTTTTTCATTGCAACTCTCACCTCAAAGGGACCTAGAAATTCAAAGTCCCACCCTGGGCGAGGACGGGGTGCTCTGGGGAGAGCGCTCTCTTTAACTACAGGGGAGAAGCCTGACTCCGAGCAGGGAGTGGCTGTTTCATAACAGAAAACACAAAGACAGCAGGACACTGCGATCAGGCCTCTGCAACACATTTCAACAACACGTAGTTAGAAAGATAGGAAGCGCAAGGAGCAGAGCTGGCGTCGCTTTACTCCTGTCAGTGTCTTATTATACCTTTTACATTTGAAACATTTCATAATTAAATTTCAAAGGTATTTGTTTAATGTTTTTTTCTTACAGTCACTGTCACAGAACCCTGATTCCAAGTCAAAGGGGAAAAAAACAGAACCACCACGGATGTCTGCATTTTCTGCTGTTGGAATGAATCTAACGTGAATACACGCACAAGCTGGATGAATTGCGAGGCGGCTCTGCACTGGTATTGTGCTTCGGGCTAGTGAGATGGAAAAGACCCCATGAAGGCTCTGGATTCTTCTCTCTAGCCGCTCAGCCCAGCCCTAGCACTGGTGCTCCCTGGGAAGGCCCATCTGTAACCCCAGGGTCCGTCCCTGCCCAAGTGCACCTGTGAGCACAGGGGTGGGCCCCCGACCCGTGGAGACGCGCCTACCTGGGGAAGGTGCAGCTCCCTCCGCAGCCTTGGGAAAGTCCGGGAGGATGTTTGGGAAAGGGATGCTCATGGTGCTGCCGCTGTGAGGGCTGGAGAAGCCGCTTGAGGATGGAGACACTGAGCCAAAAGAACGGTCCCCCTCCGAGGCCCGCTTCTTCTCGGGAAGGGGCGGCTGCCCGGGCAGGGTCAGCCCCGGGCCCTGCAGGCCGGGGCTGTGGTGGCTGCTCTGTCCAGGTGCCACCGTGAGAAAGCTGTGGGACAGGAAGCCGTTGTCGGCAGCCTCAGCTGCTGTCCGCAGGGCGCCGGGGGCCTGGGACGCTCCGTGGGAATTGGCCAGCAAGGCCCCCGGGTCCTCGCCGGGGGGGAGCCCACCTCCTTCAGGGGCAGTGCCGAAGCTCAGGAAGGCCTGGCTGCCTGGGGGGCCCAGAGCTTCCGGCGGCTCCGCCAGGGACAGCTCGTGGCCGTGGAAGGACGTCGGGAGCTCGGCTGGCGGGAAGTGGGGCCGCCCAGGGCCGTCCTTGCCGGGCCGGCTGCTCCCCAGCAGGGTCAGCGTGGACCTGGGGCTGGTGTCCACCCACTGGTGCTCGGCCGAGGAAGGGCTGTTCAAAAGACAAACCGTCAGGGGACGACACGTCCAGGGAGATGCCTGGAAATTAGCAACGGTTCCCACATGGCAGGGGTGGGGAGGCTGGGTGCCGAGGCTCCCCCTGCAGCGGCGCGAGGCTCCCCGAGTATCTGAACTCAGGCCCTGCCCTTCCAGTCTCCCCACTGACTGTTGACCCCAGATGCTCAGTCTACAGCCTCAGGGACGGGTGGAGGGGTGGTGGAGGGGTCCGACCCTGCCTCCCCAGCCTCTGTGCCTCTTCCTTCCTCGCTGTTCATCTGGCAAAGTCCCCTTTTCTCTTCAGTTCAAGACGTAGCTCGACTGTGTCCTGACTTTGAAGCCCGTGTCCATGTGTGCACAGGGATTAGCTGTGTCCTCCCTCTGGTCCCACCACGCATGCATCAACCACGGGATCTGCTTAAACCTCCCTCCCCCATTCTCTTTTTTTCTTCCCGATGCCCAACACAGGTGCCTGACACAGTCAGTTTTCATAAGTGCTTGCAGGACAGCCAGCTGATAAAGGATACATAGGAGACTGCCATATCGAAAATGGGAAATTCCAATATTAAGAATATTGGAAATTCTCTATATTTCGAAATATAGAAAGACAGCTAACACACTAGCAAACATGTATTTGCTCTGTGTGTGATGTTGAGTCCTGATACGCAATGTCCCCCTTTTTTGTAAAGAGAAAGGAGGTGGAATTAAGGGTGGTAAATAACTGTAGAGCAATGTGCCCACAAGTAAAATACTAAGAAATGATTCCTACCCTGAGCATCTGAATTTGCTCAGCGGCAGTCCTTTGTGAAGGAGAAATAGGACATTTCTCTGTGGCTGTCTGTGGCCCATCCTTTCTGTTTTCCAATCCCACTGCGGGGTGTTCCTGCACCCCCCCATGCTTTCCCGAACACCTGCACAAATTCCATGTCTCCGAGAGCAGCACGTCCTGCCTGCCCTGTCCACCCCAATCTGCAGCCCCGGGCAGGCCCCCTCCTAGCCTGGCCACTGCACCCCCTTTCCAGCCTCAGCTCAGATAACGTTTCACGGACGCTCGGTCCTGAGCTGGCCACTGTGCCCGGACTCTAAGTGCAGTGTGTTCCTTGAGCACTCCGCCTGCTAACAGTGGGGGTAGACTCAGGAGTTTTTATTTGGACTGCATTTTTGAAGAGTGATGGTGGTCAATCCACAAGGCAGCCCGGTGTCATGTGGAGGACAAGCCCCCGCCTTCCCTCCGTGGTGCTTGGATTTGGGGTCTGTAAGAGCAGCCTGTATTTGGTTCAAAGGGCACCTTACCTCCCCCTCCGCTGGCTGGGGCTGCGGCCAGAAATCGTGCAGGAGGACGTGAACGCCCGCTGGAAGGAGGGCGCCGTGGGCATGTCGGCCCGGAGCGTCGCAGGTTTGGGTCCAACGGGGCTCTCTGACATCCCCACAGGGTGACCGAGAACCTCAGGGCAGCCTCGTGGTTCTGCATCAAGGAAACACGAGCGGGCTGTAAGAAGCAGTGCCACTTCCGAAGCTTTCTGCAGCAGGAGGAGGTGCCCCGACTCCGCCAAGTGCAGAGTCCTCATGTCTGGCACATTTCCAAAAGGAGACACACCTGACCAGTCCCTGCGCGCAGCTTTCAACACGTACTGATAATCACCATCCACTGACGATGTTCGTTTACAGTGAGACGGGAGGCAGCCCAGTGTCTCACCCGAGGAACAGTTTGCCCTGATATACTTACCGTGCTGATGAAGTAAGCCATTTCCCACCCTAGAAAGGGCAAGGCCTCTGTGCAAACCACAGAAAAGACCCGCTTTCCATAAAGTGCCCGCCCAGCAGCACTTTGTGCCCCAGGTTGGGACGCATGCTTTCGGCTAACTCTTCCCTCCGCCAGCACGGCCCTGCCTGCGGTGTCTTCACCCCCAAGAGGTGCAGAGACCACTTGGCCTGACCCCCGTCACAGGAGGAGGAGAAGCTGAGCACCAGGAAAGCCTGCCTGTCTGACACCCACACACCGCAGGGAACTTCACACGATCCGCTGACCAGATGTCCGTCCCGCTCGCAGCCTAGCATCTCCACTATTTCTGGGTATCTTTTTTTTTTTAATATTTTGCCTTTTTTTTTTAAACTAAGCTTTGAGAACTGGACAAATCTACCATGGTCAATAAAATAATATTGTGAGAAATACAGGTTATTTTGCTTTCTGTCTTAAAACGAGGGAGAACTGATCAGAAAATAATAAAGTTGAAAAAATATCACATCACTCACGTTACTCAGTTCCATCCATCTATCATCGATCGATCCATCCATCCACCCATTTATCCATCCGTTTACCCATACATTTATCCAACCGTCTGTCACCTATCCACCCATCTATCTATCTGACATCTATGCATCTATCAATCTACCTATAATTTTATGGACATAATATCAAATATTTAATTTAAAAAAACTGATCAGGTAACAAAACAAAAACATGAAAATGAAAACAAAAAAATGAAAAAGAAAAGGAAAAACACCCACAGCTAATACAAACATTGGAGTTAAAAGATACAGACTTCGAAATAACTAAACTGAAAATGTTTCAGAAACAGGCTCCACGCTCACAGGGCAGGAGAAGCTCCCAATGTTCACTGCTGGCCCCTCCACGGAGCTTGCAGCTGGTGGGAGATTCAGGTCAGTCATGCTATGAATTAATGAATGAGTTAACAAAAGCACCGACGGAAAAGTACAGGGCAGGGCAAAGTGTGGAAATATGGTTCAGGAGGCTGGCCCGAAAAGTGGGAGGAGGATAGAGACGCCAAGCAGCCCCTACGACCCCACGTCAAGGAGCAGCACAGAACCACGGGATCAGAAAAACAGTTTACCCATCAAGTCTAGCGCACCCGCCTTCGGGCTGTTTGAGCGTGTCACGGGCGTGCCTGAGAGCACGTAGCACGGGGGCGCACACAGCAGCTCCTCGCAGGATCAGTTCCTCCAGTACTGAGGTTGCTCTCAGTGGTCCCCGTGCAGTGACGGGAGCCGTACGCTGGCCGAGTCCCAGGGCCGCAGCCACCTCAGGAATCCCACACCACACTCCCACGGCACCCAAGAGCCCCAGCCAAAGAGGAGAAGCCGAGGGGAGATAAGATCCCACTTTGTGCTGTTATCATACTGCCTGTTCCAGAAAACAACCAGCACAGTGCTTCCCATGAAAGTGGCTTTGTTCCTAACTCAGTTAGAGCCAACTCTGGGGCACGTGGCTGGGTTCTGTTCCCTCTGGCCAGATCGGCCTCTGCCCCCTGCCCGGGCAACAGGATTTAACCCCTAAGGGGGTGGCCAGGCACCTCAGATGGAGGCCCCGGCTTCCTGGCCCCTCCATGTGCTCAGAGATGCTAACAGCACAGGGAGTGGGAACCTCGTGGGAGGTAAGGGTACACCCTTCACTCTCCAAGCGATGGGGCGCTGGCCACCGGCCCTGCTGGGAATCCAGAGACATAAGAACGGGAGACCCATGTGGCTGGAGAATGACCTTGAGATCGGGCTCCAAGCCCAGGCAGAGGCACCAGCTGCGTGAGTCGAGCCTGCAGACCCTTCTGCGTGGATTCACCTCATTTCTCGAAGCACACACGCCCGAAAGCAGACAGAACGTGTCCTGGTTGGGGGCTTTTTTGTTTGTTTTTTTTTTAATTTATTTATTTATTTTTGCTGTGTTGGGTCTTCGTTTCTGTGCGAGGGCTTTCTCTAGTTGCGGCGAGCGGGGGGCCACTCTTCATCGCGGTACACGGGCCTCTCACTGTCGCGGCCTCTCTTGTTGTGGAGCACAGGCTCCAGACGCGCAGGCTCAGTAGTTGTGGCTCACGGCCCAGTTGCTCCGCGGCATGTGGGATCTTCCTGGACCGGGGTACGAACCCGTGTCCCCTGTGTTGGCAGGCAGATTCTCAACCACTGCGCCACCAGGGAAGCCCGACCTGGTTGGTTTTTGTTCAACTTGCACATTTGCTGTTCACGGTTGAACGATAGGTGAAATTTCCAGAAGGATGACTGTACGGGGGCCCCGTTGCCGGGTGGAGGTGGGGATCGGGGCTCCGTCTTCTCGGCTCTGGACCCAGAAGGAGGCTCAGGGGTGCGGTGACGGCCACGGGAGCAGAGGAGGGTTCCGACACGAGGGAGGTCCTGCAGGCGACAAGCGTGCAGGCGTTGGTCCCGGCTGCCCTCCTCCCGAGCCTGCGGCCGGCAGGCTTTCCTTGGTTCTAGATGCCACAGAGAGCATGTCTGTCTGTCCTAAACCAACCACATGAGGGGCTCCAGGGTAGTCAGACTTCTGGGGCCACAGCCCCCATTAGGGTGTGTCCACAGAGTCGGGGGACTAGGGACCACACGGACCCTGCTGTACACCCCGTGCACGTCAGAGCTCTGGTGCCCAACCCGATCTGGACTCCTTTGGGTCCCTGGCATCGCCCCGGCAAAGTGGCAAGTCTGTTCCTCCTCTCACCCCATTCTCACATTTTCCCTTTCCTGCTGACGCCCAGAGGAGGCCGCACGATACCTTCAGTGGTTGGAAATCAATCGACCGCCTCACTTCCTGGTTTTCTCTGTGCAGATGGTGCGTCCTGGGCTGAGGGCTGGGAGGAGGGGCCTCCCTCTGGGCTCCCGGGATGTCCAGCCCACCATCTCCCCTCTGCTTCCCCTTCCTGCACTTCCTTTACCCAGAACAGGGTGAGAGAGGGTCACAGGCTCTTTTCCAAAAGGCCTATTTTTATGCTCCATTTGGGCCGCTACAGGAGGTTCTGTGGGAAGCTGGGTGACATTTGCTCTCTGGTCACCACTATTTACATCACATAGTATAAGTTAACAAGAAGAAAGGGAACCCTCGCTGCTCTCAGCTCACTGTCGTCCAGAGCCTGGTGCTGAGGCCTTCACGGGAAGGGAATGGGTGGGCAGAAAAAGTAAAGGAGGGGCCCACACATCAAGGTTCATCCCGTATGCCTCTTCTCTTGGATGTAGGAACCACTACTTGCTAACAAAAGTCAGGGCATGTGACATTTAAAAAAAAAAAAAAAAAAAAAAAAAATCAACATTTTCCTGTCTCCTAGGTACATAAAAAAATCTTTAAAACGTATAAAAATTATTCACTCATATATTACTCTTAATAGTCACAAATTGCCATTACATTTTTATATGACCTTTAATGAAAAAGAAAATATATTTAGCTGAGGTCAAGATTATTCTTGCCTATCCAGGTGAAGACACTTGAGTTTTGTTATTTAACTATCTAAACCGTCTCAACCTTTGGCTGGCATATTCACAATAAACCTTTAGAAGTGAACGAGAAAATCTACTGATGGAATCCTGGAAGGCTGGTGGATTCTGATAGACCAAATGGTACATGTGTACGCATCTATCTATCTATCATCCATCTATCTTTTTATCTATCTGTTCACCTTTCATCTATCCTTTATCTATAGCTATCTACCTATCTTTCATATCTATATCTATCACCGTCCCTCCGACCTTCCCTCCTGGGATGATGTAGTTAACCAGGAAGTTCCCTTCTCCACCATTTGAGGGAGTTCTGCAAAATGGAACATTACCAAACCTTTTTTTCTCTCTCACTCTAGTTCTAGGTGTGAAACTGGAGCTGCTGGGGAAGGAGCACACAGATTCCCAAGTTCTAATCTGGGTTCCACCACAAGTCATGGACCACTGAACACACTCTCAACCTCTGGGACCTTAGGTTCTTCATTCACAGAATCCCATCAATTAGGATCAGAGCAGATGATTTCTTGAGTCTCTTTAGCTCTAAATTTATCTCTCCATTGTTTCTTTTTCCTTCTGTTTCTGTCTCCTTTTGTAAATTGTTGGTTTCCACCTATGGTGATTTCCTCAGTCCCCCCTTTTTTATGTGTCACGTCTCAGCTCTTGATTTTTGCTTTATGGTTACCACGAGGTTTACATAAAACATTTCATAGGTAAAATGGTCCTTTTTCTGCTACCTCTAAATTTAAAGTATTTTAGAAAGCAAGATACTGTGTACTTTTCAAACAAATTATTTATTTATTTTTTTGCGGTACGCGGGCCTCTCACCGTTGTGGCGTCTCCCGTGGCGGAGCACAGGCTCCGGACGCTCAGGCTCAGCGGCCATGGCTCACGCGCCCAGCCGCTCCGTGGCATGTGGGATCTTCCCGGACCGGGGCGCGAACCCGTGTCCCCTGCATCAGCAGGCAGACTCTCAACCACTGTGCCACCACGGAAGCGCTATTTAGTTATTTTTATTTTTGGCTGCCTTGGGTCTTCGTTGCTGCGCGGGGGCTTTCTCTAGTTGCGGCGAGCGGGGGCTACTCTTCGTTGCGGTGCTTGGGCTTCTCACTGCTGTGGCTTCTCTTGTTGCGGAGCACGGGCTCTAGGTGTACGGGCTTCAGTAGTTGTGGCACGCGGGCTCCGTAGTCGTGGCTCGTGGGCTCCAGAGTGCAGGCTCAGTAGATGTGGCGCATGGGCTTAGTGGCTCCGTGGCGTGTGGGATCTTCCCGGACCAGGGCTCGAACCAGCGTCCCCTTCGTCGGCAGGCGGATTCTTAACCACTGCGCCACCAGGGAAGCCCAATAGTAGTGATTTTTAAAGGGAGCTCTTACCTGATAATTTTTTAGTTATTTGTCTATGAAAAACAGACCACTTAACCAATCTTCTTGAAAGCAAGGGAAAGATGGGCAGGCATCCAGATATAATGTCAATTAAACAGAGAAAAACCCTGGAAGACTGAAAAAACAATGCTGCGATAGATGCTTTTTGTCAAAAATCGAAGTCCTGCATCTCTGGCCCCAGAGATGCTCTACAAACACAAAAGGAAATGATCAACGGCCCCCATATGGATAAACACATACTTTCTTGATCTTGAATTTTTTCTTTTGTAAATCTTTGTCACAGTCACATCATACGAATGTGTCCTAAGGGTTAAGGTCACCGTTTTCAGTAAGTACTAGAAGTGCTCTCCCAAGGATGAACTGTCTCTCTCTCTTTTAGAAGCATTAATGTTCTCATGCCCCCAGCAGACCCAGAAGTGCCCCAACCAGCACTGCAGTCAGGGCCCCTGTCTGTTAACTTGACAGGGGATCCTTCTGTGAAGTTCTCATCCAAACCGGAATTACCCCCTTCAAAAAAATATATGCCACAGTTTTCCTTTTACTCAATGACACAGAAGAACCAGAAAATGCAGATAAAATAGCTCACTACAAGCAGGACCTTGTTTCTTCTTATTCTTTTAAGATGTCTCATTTCTATTCAGAGGTTTTGATTCAAGCATGCTGGAAAGAAAACACATTTGCCCCCATTGCATTGGTGTTGTGCGGGGAATTCTAATGTGGCAACAGTGGAAACAGTTTTTTCTTCACAATTGAGTCTTTCCAAGCAGTTTCTACTCTGATGACGCACTAAGCAAGGCCAGCTTCTCAAATGACTAACAAGGGCTCTTAGCAACCTGTAAAGAATGAGCATCTTTCCAAAATGGGCTTTGGAGTGAGCTCTCAGGAAAACAAACTCCATCCTTCCTGCTAGACTTTAAGGAAGAATGGCATTGGGCCTGGAGGTCCTGAGGATACCTGAGACCCCCCAGAGCCCAGGGATGAGGGAGCCTGCACACAGAGCTGAGAAACTGGGGGTCAGGGTGTGAGGCCTCCTGACACCAAACTCGAGGCCGGAACTGCCCTCTGTTCTGGCCTCACTTACATTTCCGTTTTTTAAAAAACTGAGGTGGAACAGACATAACACGTGTTACCATTTTAACCATTTGTAAGTGTACAGTTCAGAGGCATTAGGTACAATTCACGTGTTGTGCCACCATCACCACCATCCATCTACAGGACTCTTGTCATCTTGCCAAACTGACACTCCGTCTCCATTAAACACTAACTCTGCAGCCCTCCTCCCCCAGTCCTGGCACCCACCCTTCTACTTTCTGTCTCTATAAATCTGACTTCTCAAAGTACTCGGTATAAGTGGAATCATACAGTATTTGTACTTCCGTGTCTGGCTATGTCTTAAAGGTTCATCCATGTGGCAGCATGTGTAAGAATTTCCTTCCTTTTCAAGGCTGAGTAACATTCCATTGTACGGATGAATCACACTGTGTTTGGCCCTTCATCTGTGGATGGATACTTGGGCTGCTCCCACCTTTTGGCTTCTGTGAATAGTTTCATGTCCTCCTTTCATGTTCCTTTGCCCAAGATTGAGTGGGGACTGGTTACTTGCAACAGAAAGCAGCCTCAGGGATACAAGAGCCTTGCCTCAAAGCTACTTCCAATCCAGTGGGAATCCAGGTAGACAAGAATGATTACAGCAGCTGTCAGGCTGTGGGGAGAGATGGCGCCAGAGAGAAGAAAAGAGGCATTGACACAGGGAAGCTTTGCTTGGGCTGAGCCAAAAAAAAAACCACCAGAGAGAGTGTGTTCCAAGCAGAGGGAGAACCTGTATAACTCATGTGCAGAGTGAGGGGCTGATGAGGGCGACAGTGCGGGGAGCCACGAGACTCACCCAGGAACGGATAAACTGTCAGCAGGAGGTACAGAACATGCGAGATGCGGCCCGATCTCTCTTGGTGAAGATGCTGTACCCATGACCCCCGGTTGGTTAGAAGTCAGGTTCTCAGAAAAACTGCTTTCTTCCTTCAGGCAGAGTCCCCAGTGGCTCTGGCTTTCCTCTGGAAATGGGACATGGCCTTCATGCTAAACTTTGTCCTGGACCTTCTAAGGACAGAGCCATCAGCCTGGAGAAGATGGCTGACACAGGAGCCCTGAGGCATCTTCATGGGGATGAGAGCTTCCTCTTATCAGGACCGTACCATGGAGACTTAAAACCACGTTCCAACAGAGGGCCAGGGCTTAAAACCCTCCTGTAATCTCACAGAGTGTCTTGTTGTGACTGGAAAGCCCTATTTCCTGTGGAAGACTTAAAGGACGCAACTCCAAGACATCCTCATAGGATCCTCACCTCTCAGAACCCCTAGGGCACCAGGGGGACCCGCATCCATTAACCTCCCACCCTACACAGTAACTGGGGTCCTAGGCGGCCAATTTCTCCCCTAATTTCAGAAGCCAGAGGTCTGATGTTTTCCAGAGATTATCACTGCTCAGGTTCTAAAACCAGGTCCCTACCCAGGCAGTGGTGTCTTCGCCCGGTCCTTCTAAATCACCCTGATTACACAACGTACGCAGCACCGTGAACCCCTCGTTAGGTGGGCACCAGCCCTCTCAGTTAACACGGGTGGCTCACTGCAGTACATGGCACTGCTGCGTTAATTTAACCTGGATTTTCACAACGTGTGCAGAAAAAGCAAGCTTTCTTCACAAACTACCAAGATACTACTACTAATTACTACCTGGGGGGTACCTAACAGGCTTCCTCGGCCCTCGAAACGAGCCCTCAGGGGTATCATGTCCTGGGCAGACCCAGGAAGCTAAGGCTCAGGGCCTGCTCTCACTTACACCCGGAGCGCACAGTTTCCTCCTTATAGTGGCCCAGAGAAGGATGGCTTGTCTGACAATCCACATGCCTTGGATTCAATGTAAGAGACCCTCTCTCGTTCCCAGGGTGGGCATGGCGTCTTCCCACAGGACAGGGCATCTTCCAGAGGAGGCAGCGCTGAGGGACAGGTACAAAGGGGCTGGGTGTCCCTGGCCCGGTGGAGCCGGGTCCATGCTGCCCCTGACCCCACAGGAACGTGAACCGATGGTACCCCTTCCACGGGGCTGGGGCGTGCTCTGGAGAGCTCGTCATCAGGGGTCACGGCCTCCCCACAAGATGACCATGGGACGCCACTCCCACTTCCTGCCCAGGAGATTTCTGGGGCTGTGGTCTTGGGATTGAGCCTCCCCTTCTTCCCTCTGGGCAGTGAGGTGGCAACAGGTGGTATTCTTTTGTTTTCATCTCTTTATTATAAAACTCTGCCCACGTGCTACCTCAACCCCACCTGCTCTAGGAAACAGGATTCTGTCCTGAGCTAAGGCTTCACATTCTACACAAGGATTTGATTATGGAAGGCCTTCTACTAAATTCCTCTTCCTCACTAACTTTGTCATGTATCTCCTGAACTTTCGTTGGAGGTTTCAGACGTCTGTGCATCACTTCTCCAACCAGCCAGTGAAGTCCCTGCAGTGAGACGCATGCCTGCTTCACCTTGGTTTCCACAGTCACCCAGCACATGGTAGGTGTCTGTGCGGTAAATGTTTACCACATTAGCAATGCCGAAAGTAATAATGTTGGGGACTTGTGGTTCTGGCCAAGATGGAGTAGCCCCACTCCCCCCGGTCCTTGAATTTACCACTGCAGCCCTGGACATCACACAACCACACGCACAGGGAACTCTGACAGATGGAAAGGAGGACCTGGGCACCTGGGGAGGTGAGGAAGGACACCATGGTGAGTTCCTTGGTTTCCTTACTGCCTCCCATAGATCCCAGAACTGTCAGACAAAAGCAGCTCCAGGAAAAGCCTGCTCGTCTAGCCAAAGAACCAAAACCAACCCATCCGAAAAGAGCAGCCTAACAGCAGAAAACCTTTTCGGCAATACCTGTCCTATTCCAACCAAACACCCACAGGACCCCCATCCCCCAATGCACAGGAGGAGGTGGCCCTTGACCTCCCCACCAGGCAGGTGTCAGCTGGGCGCAGGGTGAGCCAGCCTCCTTCCCCACCCAGCCTCAGGCCCCAGTGCAGTGGTGCGAGCAGACGAGCTGCATTTGCTCCTCGCCTGTGTCAGCAGGGCCAGCGGGAAGGTGCACCTAAACATCGAAACATCCACGGGGCCCTGGAACTGCACCTGGGCAGGAACACCGCCTAAAACGAGAAGACCGGATAAAAGAGAATCGAGAGCTCACAGCACAGTATCAAAAAAGTCCAGGGTAAAACCTAAAAGCCACTCATCACACCAAGAGCCAGAACGTGAACAGGCACCAGAACCTACAGGACAACGGGAAAACCGTGGGAGCTTCTCAAAGCGTCTGCTCTGAGACAGAGGGACGGCTGGGTGACATCAGGTCTGCTCCTACCAACAGACGCACCAGGTAGGGACCCCGAGACCCGCACCTTCCAGGACCAAATCTTGTCCTGGGGGAGACTCTGCTCTCTCACCTTCTCAGAGCTGTCAAGGAGCCCCATGGCATTCTAGAAGCTTCTCTGTGTACACTCAGTCACCCAGGAAAGCCAGCTGTCCCAAGATGCCTGGGTCCTCCATCCAGTTGTGTCCTAATCATACCCTAACCCCAGTCCTTCCAACTCATTCCGCTGTCTCCCACTCCGAGTTTGTAAAATCCTACCACGTGCCCTCCCTGCGGCTAAGTACTCTCAGATATCAGAGAACACTGCTCCAGGCCACAAGTCCCCTGGTATTTAGTGGCAGAACTGGAAGCTGAACTGGTTCCCTGAATTCCACTTCATCCAGTGCCCTTAAACTTCCATCTGCAGGATAAAGTGGGTGATGGCCCTAAAGGAGGAAACAGGAGTGTAGTCTGTGAAAGGAGGTCTTCTGGAACCCAGCTCCTCTGTAAACTGGGACTCAGTTACCTTTAAGTCACAAGAGAATGCCTGGTATAAAGACTGTCTCAGGGGCCTTCCGCAAAGTGAGTGGGACCGGGGACTCAGAACCAACCCTGGACGCGCCACTGATGGCTGAACACCAGCTTCCACGTCACTTAACACCTTTCAGCCACACACACAAAAACCACCGTCACCAGCCAACCTGATTCCAACTCACCTGAGTGGCTTCACGCCTTTGGATGTTATTTTACTGTTTTCTTAAAATAGAGGGAGGGGAAACTGAAGGGTAGGAGAGAAGAAAGACGACGTAGGCGACAGTCAGGACGACGGTCAGTAAACACTTCTTAATGTGTACACTGCTTGCCTAGAATTTACGTTGATCATCAAACCCAAGTCCTACTTTCTTCACGCTTTCAGAGCAATGCTGTGGTGGCCACAGGTGCAGATCTGAATGTCCACGCCTTGTAAATCACAGATTTCTCAAAGATGTTTTAAAATCCTGCTTCCATCATGCATATCAACATTCTTTACAGAGAGGACGATAATGGAAATCAGAATAATAGCTGCTTTTTGCTGAGTACCTACGACTACATGCCAGGCGCTGTGCTAAGCCATACGCAGCCATCATCTGATTTATCCTCAGAAAAAGGTTTCCATGTGCAAATTTATTACCCCAATCTTATGGACGTGGAAAGAGAGATGCTGATAGGCGAGGTGAAGAAACTTGTTCAAAGGCAGTCAACTCATCTCTGTGACTGGGAAGCTGTGCTCTTTCCACAAGACACCCTTGCCCCGCATTAGGGAGATCTCAAAGTCAGCAGCCTTAATGTAATAGAATAACCCTGTCCTAAAGTCACTGCCTTTTGCCTCCAAGTATAGCGTAACGCCACCTCGGAGGAGCCTGCTGTGCGAGTTCCCCGCGTGCAGAGGAGGGTCGGGGCTTTTGGGAGTAGTCTGCAGCCCTGGGACCGCAGCTCCCACTTAGAAAGAGAGTCTGTAGGAGGTGCCACCAGAAGCCAGCTCCTGGGATCCCACCAGCCACCGTCACCAACAGAGGAAGAGAAAGATCTCTCTCTCCTGATAGAAACGGACCAAAACTCTCTTAAATTCACCTTCGGAGTTGGAAAAATATTTCCATCCTAACCAGATAATTTGTTACATATTGATATACATACGGAATTCATGGGAAACTACTCTCGTGTATATACTGCACTAAAATGTCAGGAAACATTTGAACAGACAGTATCATCCATTCAGCTGTGGAGAAACCTCCCAGTCCTAGAAGGGAGAACTTACAAGACTTTCAGGCTGGAAAAAGTGAGAAGGCAGACCGCTCACTGGCCTGGGCTTCCCTTTCTTAGAGGGAGTGTTCCTCTGTCTCCCTCTTGATCACCCTCACTCTTCCAGCTAAGACACACACACAGCGCTGTGTCAGCCCAGGGTCAGCAGAATGCTGAACACCAGCGGGATCCTCAGGCATCCCCAGATGCCCCAGGGTGGCCACTCTGACCCAGGCACGTGCCACCCTCAGAGGCTGGGCCCATGGTGCTGGCCCGGCTCACCTCGGACGTTTCAGAGGTAAGATGCACGGAAGGACCCGGACACTCTACCGTCTGGAAGCTCTGCTAATACTGTGGGCAGGTTATTTCAGTGACCGTGTGTCTCGTTTCACAGTCATGGACTCTGAAACCCTCCCTCTGATTGCTCCGAGAGTGGGCAACACAACGGGCAAACTCATCTTGAAACCCCAGCTTTGCTCCTGAGGCTGGCTTGCTGCATTTAGTAAAAGCACTGCTTCCCCTAAGAAGCAGGGGCACCTGGGTACAGCCTCGGGGCCCTCTGCCCTCGGGGCAGCCTGAGATCCCTCACGGGCTCTGGGGGTGGACGGACGGCCCTGGAACCGGGCAGGCGGGCTTTCTCGGTTTCAGCAAAAGAATGTGCTGTGCTGGGAAGCAGCCCCGGCTCCGGAAAGCCGCACATCTGTACACCAGGCTTTCCTCTGCCCCAGTGAGTCTCGGCAAAGACAAAGCATGGCTTTCTCCTGGAAGGAGGAGCCCTCCAGGCTCTGGGGCTGGGGCGCTCTGTCCCACAGTTTTCGGACCTGAGGGCTGTCCTCAAGTGACAGGAGACACTGGAAGGGTCACCCTCCTCCCAAGTCCGGTTTCCCCTGCTTCCTGGCCCTGGGACTCTGCATCCCACCTCCTCCCACTACCCCCAGTCCCCGTCCCCTCCCCCCCCACCACCCCAGAGATCAGGTTTCAGCAGCATCGCCCCGGAGACGTGGCCAGAGGCTGTGGAGGAGAGCTGGGGCTGAGCGCGGCGCTTACCTGGGCACCTTGGGGTGCTGGTCAGTCCACAGACGGGCCCGGGAGGTCAGGGGCCGGGCGGAAGGCGCTCCCAGGGCTGTCCCCAGAGGCGTCCCCCACCCACCGGGGCAGGGCGACTCCGGGTTCCGGCGTCCCGGGGGAATCGGGGCGGGACGCGGGACGGCCGCCTCTGAGGAGGCCCATTCAGAGGGCGGCAGGGAAAGAATCCGGGCTTGCTGGGCGGCCGCTGGCTGTCGCGGGCAGCCTGCCCATTGAGTGCCTCCAAACGGCAGTGGCCCCGCCTCACTCTGCTGTGCAGTTTGCTTCCTTTTCATGTCTTTTCCCCTTTTCCCCTTTCCCTGCCTTTAATCTCTCGCAAACTCCCAGCTGAAACCCTCTACAGCTTAGTTTCAGCCCCAGGCCCAGCGCTACCCAAGGGACAAGCAGCTTGCCCGCACGCGCGGGGCTGGAGACTCCTGGGGGTCGCCAGCCCCCCCAAACCGCCCCCTCAAGCGGGCCTCCTGTCCAGGATCTGCGCCTCAAGAGGCATCTCCCCCAAAGGCAGACCTGCTTCCGCGGGATCCGATGCTCACAAAAGAGAAGCTTCCGCAACCGCCGGAGTCCCTGGTCAGCTCCGCACTCCACCCCTGCCAGCCAGGGTCCACGCCCCGTCCCTTCCCCCCCGGGGCAGGGGCATTGCCTCTCCTCCACCCCAGTCCCCAGCCCCACGGCCTTCACTCCATCCCCTGCCCAGGGCAGCCTGCGGGAACTTCCTCTTGTCAAACCCTGCAGGTTTTCTTCCCGGCCGCAGCGGCTCCCACGTCCTACCACTCCCAGTTTGCAGAGTCTCTTTTCTAACCACGTAGCCTGTTTCACCTGGCTGGTAGCTTAGTCCACCAACAGGCTGTCGGTGGGTCTAAACACATTCTATCCCTTTCTTCCCTCTTCTCTGCTCATGTTCTTCCCTCTCTCTGAAAGGCCAGCCCCACCATCCAGCAATCTGGTGGACTCGTATATATTCTTCAAAGCCCGTTTCAAATGATCCCACATTTTTATAAGAATTGGGACACTATCCCCCTCATTCAGGTAAGTCCACGCTCTGTCCCTCGTGACCTGAGATCTGACAGTAATAAGTCAATATAGCAGAGTAGAGAGGCTCTGTCCCGTGTGTGGCTTTTGAGGCCGAAGCTCCAGGCAGTAGATACGTGCATTACTAGGTTTACACCCACCAAGCGCAGCAGGGAGTGGGCACTCACCCCTTGCCTCTCTTGCCTTTCGGGCTGGGCACCGTCCCACTCATCTGTTAAATCCTGGTGCTTATGTCACATACCCTAAAGTCTTCCCTTAAAGAGAAGTCCCCACATCCCTCCCGGGAGGCCCCTTTCCTGCTCACGGGCTGGCACTGGCACTGCCTTCAGCACACCACGATGGGATCAGGTGCCTGCAAGCAGACTTCCAGAACACGCTCCAACCACACTGTGCGGAGTCACACCCGCCCCGCCCTGGTGTGACCCTCTGACACACTCATCAACCTGGTGAAAGTTGACCGGTACATGCCTCTCAGCAGGAGAGACAGGCATGCCTGGGACCTTCAGGCCACCTCTCTAAGTTACAGGCCAAGAAGATCCCAAGGACCCTCTGCCCCAGAGGTCTGAGCAGGGCACATCCTCCAGCTTGTTTATGTGCCAGCAGGGCAGTGGCTTCTGCACAGGATCTGTAGGAAATGCCTGACCACAGCCCAGGGCAGGCTCAGCCAGCGGATGGACAGGCCTCTCCCGTGGCCCACCGCTCCCTGAACAGAGAGGAAGGCGGCCGTCTGGCAGCCAGGCCCAGGAAGGACAGTGACGCAGCGGCGCTCCCCAGGGTGGGTCCTTCCCTCGGTGCCAGTGGACTCTGTGGGCCTGGTAAGTCTGGGGCAGCCCATGGCCGGGTGGAGGGGAAGAATGCCGCCTCTGTGCTGCAGTATCTGTGACCAGGACAACGCTGGTGGGGATTTACAGACACTTCACAACCTCCTGGAGATCTGTCTGCCCCTTTTCCTTCTCTCTTTAGCTCAGCTGGAGCAACAGGGGAAAAGATTTCGTGCTTGTGCCGCAAGTGGCAGCAATTCTGAGGAAAAGTCACATTCGGAAAACTCTTCCCCTAAGACTATCCTGCCCCTACCTAGCACCTAGGATCTGGGTCAGCGGGAGGTGGGTACCCATGGGTGCTCACACCTGCAAGGTCACCCACATACCCCTAGTGGAATCACGGATCAAGTGCAGACACAGACTGTCCATTGTCGGCAATGCCAACCCCCCCCTGCACACGTCGTGCCGGCCACCGAGCCATCGACCCCTGCTGCCGTCCTCCACACTCCTAGAAGCCGTGTGCCTGCTTCCCTTTAAGTAAAAGGCGTCTCTCTCCTACTCACTCACTTATTTACTCACTTATGAGAAAACAGCACAAACTTTCACCTCGAACCTTATCTATGTTAGATGCCGGGGCGTACTGATGAGTGAAACACAGACAGACAATAGTTTGGAAGCTACAGAGGGAGAGGGACGTAACCCCAATCCAGGCCCCCGTTTCCTGCAGGCTGGGTCCTTACGGAGCCCACCCCACTGGGAGGCACATCCCAGGGCGGGTGAGGGCCGGCGGGCTGTCCCAGGGACGGCCTGGGACCCGCTCCACCGTGGCAGGCGGGGCCGGACGGCCCTCCGACACACTGCACAGTCATGGCCGCATCACGGGAGGTGACCGCGGAACCGTGAAACACTGCTGGGGAGGGAAGGGGCGGAGAGCAACTATGGGGCAGGAGGGCGAGGCCTGGGCTGCCATGAGAGGAGCGAGGTGGCAGGGCAGAGAGAGAGGCGACGCGAGTTCCTCTTCCGGGGGAAGCCTCAGAAAGCCTTAGCCATCTGGGATGTGAGAGGGAGGGCAGAGAACCGTGAGGTGAGCCACGGACGCCAAAGTGATGGCTAAAGCACCTGGAAGGGCACGGGGAGGCCAGCAGGATCCCTCTCGACAGCCCCCTCTTGGGCCTCCAGAGGGGCGTGTGCCGTCCAAAGGCACCAGCTGGTCAGTGTCTTCCAGCCCCCCAGCCCCTGACGGGCCTGCCGGCCTGAAACGTCCTTACGGGGGACTGTGTTGTCACCTCTCAGCACTCCGTCCCGCCCAGCGTGCACTCAATGACACGGAATCCAGGGCCGCTGCTCCCCCAACAATGGGGTATCTGCAGGGTCTCCCTTAGGACTTGGTACGTGACACAGCAAAGGAAGCTCAGAAGCCTTACGAGGAAGCTGCTTCTGAGAAAGGGGGCCATGCAGACAAACTGTGTGCTTCTCCCGTGTACACAGGAGGGCAGGGCGGGGACCACAGAGAGGAGATTCCCAGGGACCTGCACGTCTTCAGCACAGGCTCTGCCCTAGTAAAAGAGGACGAGGAGGGATCTTAGAAAGACCCCGAATGACCAGTACATCAGACAGGGATCCTCAGGGCCACTCTGACACCCTCCTGCTGCTTTCCCAGGCATTACCTGCCCACCAGCACCCAGGGAGGCACTGCTCTGGGCTTCTTAAGGTCCAATTCAATGGCCTGCTTTTGCAGAGAAGAAATTAAAGACAAACCCAAAAGGCCATCCCCCAGGACCTCAGTTATACACTGACTTCACAGCAGCCCAACGTCACACTCCTCCAGGAAATCTAACTATAACATCACACGGTCCGTCTATCCCAGTGCGTGACCCACGGAGACCTGAGGACACACAACATTCACCCCAAGATGCCCAGCAAGTGCATGCCGGGCCCTGGAGCCTAGGAAAGGTTTTCCTTTTCGTCAAACTATGGAACTCTCATATTCCCCTGGCTTTCTCTACACAGGCACATATGTAAGTGCACGGCACGCGGTACAGCTCAAAAAGCAATGAGTTCCTCAGTCCGAGCATAACTGTGAATATATACATCCAAGGTGCATCCGAGTGCTATGCGATATGTATATGCAAAAACATACCAGCCCATGACAGGATTTCAACCAAACACAAAGCTTCTTTACCTCATCACGGTGGTTTGGCCGGTGCCCCTCTCTGTCAAGGAGGCACCCTAATCTGGGGGTACCAGGTTCCAAAGGCACTGAGCCAGGTGGACCACAGACAGTAACAAAGGGTGAGAGGCAGATGGCAGATTTAAACCTTCCCCTTCTCAGGTCTCCTAACCCAAAATCTTCTCAAGTGTATCCAACAGAATGTGGAGTTTTCACCGGGACTGCCAGCCTGAGGTGACAAGAGTCACAGATTCATTTACCTCACACCATGCTAGGAATCCACGCAGGGCAGGGGAGCGCGCCTTTGTAAGGAAAGGAAGAACTGCAAGCGGCATGGGGTGAATGCTTCCAGTAAGAAAACACCTCAACTGCTACGGACCAAGCCTGCACGTGCATTTCCTTTCAAGTCGTTCCCAGTTCTCAGAGGCGTCCTAACCCCGTTCAGAGGGAAGGTGAAAACACACCGGGCCCGAGTGGTGGCTGGGTCTGCAGGCATGCAGCCCACTCCAGGGCCGAGACCAACCCACGTCTCCAACCCCGGGGCAGAGCACAACTTTGATAGACAACGAGGCTTTGGAAACGCTTTAATGACAAAGTGCGTTTGGCATTTCAAAACTATGTTGCAAGACAAGTTTCTGGTACATTCTCACGTACGTTATCACATACAAATCAATGTACATTTGGTACATTATCATATATATGTAAGCTGAAATCTACCTTCATTTCTAAGAGATGACACCATGCACAGTACTGCTATTATTATTTTGGCTTAAGTTTAAAAAATGTCTTAAGAGGTCTGCAACTTGTGCAAGAGGTGTATAATGGCGACTGTGGGCCCACATGTGTCTGTCACCAAGTCTCGGGCCTGGTCCCAGGTCACTGACCTGCGGGGCTCAGAATCAGGACAGCAGCAAAAACCCCACTGGAAGCACATCAGAATAACTTTTACATGCTGAGATTCGAGAACAGTCCACCAGAAGGGGGATGAAGCGAGCTGATAAATAAATTTAGAGGGACTTCCCTAGTGGCGCAGTGGTTAAGAATCCGCCTGCCAATGCAGGGGACACGGGTTCGAGCCCTGGTCTGGGAAGATCCCACACGTGGCAGAGAAACTAAGCCCGTGCACCACAACTGCCGAGCCTGCACTCTAGAGCCCGCGAGCCACAACTCCTGAGCCCACAGGCCACAACTACTGAAGCCTGCACGCCCAGAGCCCGTGCTCCACAACAAGAGAAGCCACCGCACTGAGAAGCCCAGGCACCACAACGAAGACCCAATGCAGCCAAAAATAAAAATAAAAAATTTAGAGAAACAAAGACGCCTTTAAACTCAGAGCACGCAAACAAAAGATGGCATTCAACGTGGTTGGGAAATCATCGGCTCACGTGGGGACACTTCCAAGCCGGCCTGTTTGGTGGATGAGGTGTCAGCACAGAATGCCAACATCTTGTATGTTTTGAGCTTCATTCCACTCGAGAGAATGAGTGCTCTCATCTCTGCAGACTACTGCTCACTGCACATGCACAGGCCAGCTCTGCACACTGAGCTCCAGCAGCCCAACACTGATGTTTATTTTTCAATATATTTTGAAGCTGTCAACCTTCCTGTTTTCCATTTTCTAAATCTGGGGCAGCAATGGGGGTAGTAGCAATAGTTGCTAACCATGGCAGTCACACGGGGTCACATTCACCAGCAGGCGTCCTTTTGCACAAATCGGAGTGCAAAGTGTATCCCATGTGTATACAGATGTGGATATTCCTATACGTAGTTATATACACATATGTACCTAAATATAAACATGTTATAAATACATATATAATGTATGAGCTTTTTAGGTTCTGCAAAATTCAAAGTCATCAGGGACGTCTATAAATGTCACACACGTTCACATTCAGTACATGCTTTTATTCCTATTATAAACACTCTCATTAAGTTTGTAAAATTTCAAAAGAAAACTGAGCTGGGTCCAGGAAGAAATGGGAGGTCTGGTAGAAACATTTTACAATGTGTCAAGCTTTGAAGAAGGACAACTTTTTTTTTTTTAAACAAAAATAAAGCATTGCCTCAAAGTAACCTCTCTCTTTCTCTCTCTCCCCCTCTCCCCCTCTCTCTCAACAAGACTTTCCTGGATATCCCTTTTCTTCCTCCCTCTGGCGAAACATCACCCATTTCTACCCTTTGAATCCAACTCCAAGAGGTTGCGACAGCACTAAGCAAACCCTGCACCCCTCAGGCCAGGGCCTCCTTCCTGCCAGTTCAGAGTAGCCCTGGGTCAGAGGTCGTCCTCCACCTTCAGTCCCTGCCCACAGCCCCAGGCAGGGCCCTGAAAACACCAGCCTTTCTCTCCAGAACTAGAAGCTGCAAAATGTATAAAGGCCTTTTCTTTCAGTAAACTAACATTAACAGTTAATGGTGCTCATTGAAGCCAGAAGTCCCCAAATGTTCCCTAAATCCCACTTGTAAAACCGTCAGGGCAAGACAATGTTCTGGAACTAAATAAAGATGACGGTCCCCCACGCAATGAACAGTTCACGTCAAATCGGTCACTTTATGTTACGTGAGTTTTACCTCAACTAAAAAAAAAAAAATCTCTTATGGATTAGTTGGAAGCTGAGATATAGCAGAAACAAATTTTTAATGAAACCTTTCTTCATATTTTTTTCCCATTTATTTTGAAAAGATCGTCAAGACTCCTTAGCCTTTCAGCTACGAATGACAGAGTAATTTATGTCTTGAACTTCACAATTTTCTCTCTTTTGCCTTCATGAGGATTGAGATTAAATAACCCCTTTACTTAAACTCTTACTAATATTTTTGTTTTCAAGAAACACATTTCCTGCTGAGGCTCTAAAATGTTCTGCGCCCAATTCAATGTTGGGGGTGGTTCCCCACACCAACAAGCAATGCTCCGACACCAGCCGGGGCTCCTACAATTCAACTCAACTCTACCTGGAGACAGCGTCAGAGCCCACAGGCTAAGGGCTCCGTCCCACAGGACTGCCCTCCCTTCAGACCAACCGGCTATATAGATCAGAGGTGGTCACGACCCCTTCCTCAGCTTCCAATAATTTGCTAGAGTGGCTCAGAGAACTCAGAGAAACATTTTACCCACTAGATCAACAGTTTATTCTAAGAGGCTATAACTCAGAAACAGCCAGACGGAAGAGATGCACGGGGCAAGGCATGGGGAAGGGCGTGGAGCTTTCATGCTCTCTCCAGGCATCCCACTCTCCCCAAATCTCCACATGGTCACCAGCTGGGAAGCTGCCTGAACCCTGTCCTTTTGGGTTTTTCTGGAGGCTTCATTACATAGGCAGGATCGACTAAATCATTGGCCGCTGGCGACTGATTCAACTTCCAGCCCCACTCCCCTCCCTGGAGGTCAGGGGGGTGGGACTGAGAGTTCCAACCCTCTAATCACAAGGTTGGTTCCCCTGGCAACCTGCCCTCCATCCTTTCCCAAAGTCACGTCATCAACATGACAAACATCGTTATGATCTAATCACTTAAGAAATTCCAAAGGCTTTAGGAGCTTGGTGCCAGAAACAAGGAAAACCAAATATATATTTCTTTTTACAAATAAGAGTATCACAGACTCACACCTGGCATTTCTAAGGATGGTGGCCCCGGAGACATGTGTTTCCTGGGGTGTACGTAGGCTGTGTCAGCGATGCACTGAACATACAGTCCCGAGGGCGGCCATTCCAGGCTCCTCCTTGAGGGTCCCAGGTGGGTAGAACCTGCTCGTCTTTCCCCATGGAGCTCACGGTCTTTCCCCATGGAGCTCACGGTCCAGCCCCTGGTGCCAGTTGTCCTCCCAGCACCTACCGCCGCCCTGCCATCTCCCACTACCTGTCCCCAGTCCTTCAAGTTACGCCCTCCTCTTCTAATTACAACACACTGCTAGGAGAACTCAGCAGTATGCGAATTCATATTTAAGTATTCATTATTTGAGTAAACATTTAAATATCCCTCACTCTCCTGGGGCAGGTACCGTAATTTAAAAGAGGAGCCTGCCAGGCCCAGGCCCAAGGCATCAGGAGCACATGCTGGGGAAGGGCAGGCTACTCTTGGCTCTGGTCCACCCATCACCAACCTCAGCTTGCTTTTTGTTTACTTTGCTTGTTTACTGCAGAGGTGAGGGGTTGGTATGAGGCGCCTGTGGCAGGGACGAGCCAGGCAGGCTCCCGGGACCCCTGGCACTGGAGTCTGGGGGCTTAAACTAAGTGCCACAGGACCTGGAGGGACACAGAACAGAATGTGTGCTACCCAGAGCAGAGGGCAAGAGCTGCAGGCAAAGGTGCACTGCCAGGTTCCAGGGGATAACATGGGCCTCTCCTGAGACAAACTCTCCCTACCTGACCAAACCGGAGATAGGGTCCTGGAGCCTCGATCTTGGACTTTGATGTCTGTCCTCGGAGGGCCCAGCCTGTAGCAAGGATTCTGCCAAGTCATCCCCGCTGCCTGCTCTCTGATCAAGTTCCTCAACTCCTCCTTGATGTCTAAGCCCTCTGCCTGTCCTCAGCAAGATCCTGTTGGGCCAGTTTGGCAAGAATGTCCCTTCCTTGATGTTCCTTAGTAACTTTTCATCCCCTGACCCTGTCACCGCTCTTTGGCTGTATTTGCTGCATTAGGATTTGAGCTCAGCTCCTTCCCCTGCTACGACAGTACCAAACAAAATCGGTCCCTACCACCTTTCACTGGTGCCCTGCTCTGTTTCTCCCCGACATTTGTCTGCTGGTTTTCTGGGAAATAACCCGACACATCTGGGTTTACACTGACTAAGCTGGTACCTAGTTCAGTTTGATGTAATGAGACACACAGAGGAATTTTATGTAGTTAGTGTTACACTAACTACACACCATCTAAAAGAAGCCAGAACATAGCCGCCATCGTAATATTAATAGTAACAAAATCAGAAATAGTTACAGAGGCCCAAATCCACTCTGCTAGGGTCAGCTGAGCACACCACCTGCATCTCCCACAAATCCAACCCACCTCCTCCCACCATTTCTGAAACCGTTTTGATGCTCTACCCCACCGCCTACTCCGACCGCTGCTGTGCATACAGCAGCCAGATCAATGCGTGAAAACAGAAGTCTGAGCAGTTGTCTCCCCGTCTCAAGACATACCCCATCTTCTGTGGCTGCAGAGAACAGCTGTGGCTGGGCTTCCTCTCACCCCTCCACTGCCCTCCAGAGCCCCGTCTCCATCCTGTCCTGGTCCGCAGTACCCTCTGCCACAAGGCCCGCCCCTGCTGTATCTCCATCCCAAACGCCCCCCTCCATTCACCTAGTTAGCTCCTACTTACCCTACTCGCCCGTCAAACCCTCAGACCTCCTCACCAGGTAAACAACCAATACAAATTGGCAGAGTGCCATCGTCCTGTCCTGGGCTCTTCCCTGTCGTGGGATCACTGGGCCCGTCCCTGCTGTACCTACTGCATTTCCAGGAGGGCAGGCCTGGGTCTCTGGGCTCACACCAACCCAGCAGAGCACTGCGGAACAGAAGTGCTCAATAATAAACACAGGCAGACTGCACCCAGGTCCACTCCGCACCAAGTATTCCTTCATTTTATACTTTCACTTTTCATCATAGAAAATTCCAAAAAATATGAAAGGAGACAGAGTAGTATGATGAACCTCTGTGAAGACGTCACCAGCTTCAACTACTGTCAACTCACAGCCAATAAATACTGTTTCAACCACAGCCACACCATTTCCCCCAGTGGGATTTAAATTAAACTTCTAATGTTGAGATCACGGTACGGTCACACGGAGATCCCCTATACTCTTTATCCAGTTCCCCCCGATGGTAATATCTTACTAAGGTGTAGCAGGATGGTGATATTCATACAGTCAAGATAGAGAACATTCCCACCCCACAAGGACCCCTCCACTCCCCCTCCACCTTTACCCCCTCCAAACTCCTAGGAAACACTAAAACGTTCTCCATTTCTATATTTTTGCCATTTAAAGGATATTATGTTAAGTGGAACCATACAGGATGTAAACTCTGGGGAATGGCTTTGCTCTGAAGATTCACCCAGGTGTGGCACCACCGCTGCATCAACATTCTGGTTCCTTTTCATGGCTGAGCTGTGTTCCATGGTGTGGATGGACTGCAGTCTATTTATCCACCTGCTGAAGGACACCCAGGTTGTTTCCAGTTTGGGGCCATTGAGAATAAAGCTGCTGTAAACATTGTCTGTTCAGGTTTTTGTGTGAGTGGAAGTCTATTTCTTTGGGACAAAAACCCAGGAGTGCAACTGCTGAGTCACATGGTGGTTGCATGTTTAGTGTCTTTAAGAAACTACCAAACTCTTTCCCAGAGAGGCTGCGCCACTGTCCGTTCCCACCGGAAGTAAATGAGAGTTCCAGTTTCTCCACATCCTCACCAGCATTTGATGCTGTCCCTATTTTTATTTTGAACCTTTCTGACAAGTCTGTAGTGATGTCTCACTGTGGCTTTAATTTGCATTTCACTGAAGGCTAAGGATGCTGAACATCTTGTCATGTGATTACTTCCCACCTGTACCTCCTCTTGGGTGAAACGTCGCTTCGTCTCTTTTGCCCATTTTCTAACTGGATTGTTTGTTTCTTTACTGCTGAGTATTCACAGTGCAAATATTTACTCCCAGTCTGTAGCTTGTCTTTTTATCCTCTTAACATGTTCTTTCCATAGCAAAAATGTTCAGTTTTAATGAAGTCTAATTTATCAATTTTTCCTTTTATGGATCATGCTTTTGGTGCTAATCTAAGAGCCTTTGCCCAGCCTGGACCCCAAAGATTTTCTCCTATTTTCTTGGTAAAAGTTTTATAGTTTTCCATTTTCCATTTAAGTTTTTGATCCATTATACATTAATTTTTGTATAAGATGTGAGACTTTGGTTAATGTTCTTTTTTCTTTTTTTTTTTTTTTTTTCGCCTGTGGGTGCCCACTTGCTCCAGCATTATTTGTTGAAAAGGCTATCTTTCCTTTATTGACTTGTTTTGGCACCTTTTTCAAAAAAAATCAATTGGGCATATTTGTATGAGTCTATTTTGGGGTTTTCTATTGGTTTCTGTGTCTATCCCTCCACCAACACCACACAGTCTTAGTTACTGTAGCTATATAATAAATCTGGAAATTAGGCAAATCCATTCTTCCCACTTTATTCTTTTTCAAAATTGTCTTAGCTACTCAAGTTCCTTTGCCTTTCCATATAAATTTTAGAATTATCTTGTCTATATCTACAAAGAAACCTTGTCAGGAATTTGATAGGAATTGTGTTAAAACTATGCATCAGTTTGGGAATAAATGACATCTGTACCAGGTTGAGTTTTCCAACCCATGAACATGTCTCTCCATTTATTTAGATATTCTTTTATTTCTTTCATCAACAACACTGTGTAGTTTTCAGCATATAAGTCTTGTACATGTTTTGTTAGCTTTATACTTTAGTATTTCACTTCTGATCTGTTATAAATGACACTGTATTTTAATTTTTTTATTAACTTTTTTTCTTTGATGGGGACTATTTTTAAAGTCTTTATTGATGCTTCTGTTTTTATGTTTTTGTTGTCTGGCCGCGAGGCATGTGGGATCTTAGCTCCCTGACCAAGGATCGAAACTGCACCCCCTGCACTGGGAGGCGAAGTCTTATTAACCACTGGACCACCAGGGAAGTCCCGACACCTGTATTTTAAATTCAGGTCTCTACATGTTTGTTGCTACCGTATAGAAATATAATTGATTTTTGAGTACTTATCTTAATATCCAACAACCTTGCTGAATTCACTTATTTGTTCCGGGAGGTTTTTTAGTAGATTCCTTAGAATTTTCAACATGAACAATCATGACATCTGCCAAAAGGCACAGTTTTATTTCTTCCCTTCCAGTCTGGTATCTTTTATTTCCCTCTCTTGCATGGTGCCGCTGGAGAACTTCCAGCGTTATGTGGAGTAATAGCGGTGTTAGCTGTAGGGTTTTTGTAGATGCTCCGTTCTATTTTGCTGGGCTTTTTAGTCATTAATGGGCGTGAATTTTGTCAAATTCTTCTTTTGCACCTATTGATAGCATGTGATTTTTCTTCTTTCTCCAGATAATACAGTGGATTGCACTGATGGATTTTCAAATATTGAATCAGTCATGCATCCCTGGAATAAGTCCCACTTGGCCACGGTGTATACTTCTTTTTATATGTTACTGAATTCTACTTGGTTAAGCAGATTCGTGTCTATGTTCATAAGGGATAATTAGTCTATAGTTATCTTTTTTGCTGTTGCCTTTGTCTGGTTTTGGTATCAGGGCAACATTACCTTCAAATAATGAATTGGAACGTGTTCCCTCCTCATCTATTTGTTGAAAGGGATTGTGTAGAATTAGTGTTAATTCTTCATTAAATATTTGGTAGAATTCCCCAGTGAAACCATCTGAGCCTGGAGGTTTCTTTCTGGGGAGTTTTAATAAATTACCAATTCAATTGCCTTAATAGTTACAGGGTATTCAAACGGTCTGTTTCACGTTGTTTACAATTTGTGCTTATCATTAAACACTACATAAGTTGTCTGTAATATTCCCTTATTGTCCTTTTGGCTTCTACAGGGTCTTCAGCAATAGCCCTGTTTCATTCTGATATTAGCATATGTGTCTTCCCTCTCTTTTGCCAGTCTTTCTAGAGGTTTGTCAAATCCATTGATCTTTACAAAGAATCACCTCTTCGGTTTATTTTCTGTTTCCCTGTTTATAATTGCACTGCTTTCTGCTTATATTTTTAGAAGAGGGGTGAATGTAGCCCCTAAGTGTGAGCCACCACCATCACTGTGTGTCAGGGGTCAGCCACCACCCACCCCTCGACTGTGCACAGCACAGGGGGCCCCCAGCCAGTGCTGTGTGTGTGTCTCTGAGCTCTCCCTGGGCTAACGTCCTCAGGGACTGCCGAAATGAAAACATGGAAGACTCGGAAGGTGTTCTTAAGATTAAACGGCTCCAATTTCACATGTTTGCTTTTTGTATCTGAAATCAAAGCCCTACTTCTTCCATGCGGACATCTGCACACCAAAGTTCCTTAGACACACTGGCTGCACAGAAGCCTAATCCACACTGGATGTGCAGGGCCGCACGGTCACACATGGACATGCTGGCCCATGCAGTCCACCTCTGTCCCAGGGCCTGATGCTCCAGGCCAGGACGGTCGCCCCGCGTCGCACGCAGGGCACGCCGAGCTCGTTCAGCCCCCAGGCCCTTCTCGAGTTCAGGAAGGGCTTGTGACGCTCCATACAATGGCCCTAGCGGCCCACGTTCGGAGCTGTTAGTGAGTCTGAAGGTTTTCTCTGGTACCTTCTTTCCTCAAGCTTATCATCCACCCTCTACTGCTGTCACCAGCATGTTTCCAGTGAACCTGGTCTTAGAGTGGTGGGATCTGACTGAACTCCATGTCAGAGGGCTGGGCTCTAGCTGGAATCCACTAAATACGTTCAAATTAGCCATTAATCGAGGTCGGCTCAGGGAGGAGGGGGCTGTGTGGAAATGGAGGCATGTCCCTCTGCTTCTATCTAAATTATTAAAACACAGAAGAACAGACACACGGCTTCACGTGTGTGAGTCCGTGCACCACACACACAGGAACACAGGCACTTCTCATGCTGTGCTCCTACATGTACAAACAAATGCACCAACACAGCGCACGTTTCTTCTTACCCTTCATTTCAGGTACGCCTGCTAAGAAAGATGTGAACGTTTAATTCTATGCTAAAAGCAAGCATCTTTTGGAAGAAAAATGGCCCTTCTCTTAAATGACACATGGATCTCGTTTTCTCCGGAAAAAGAAGGAAAATGGAGCTAGCTGTCATCACTACAACCTCCCCTGCGTAAGAGGTGGGATTTAAACACAATGTCTGCTTCCCCCTCCCCCAAAAGTGCATCTAATGAGCAGAAGTGGGAACCCGCATTCAGCTTCCCCAGGGCAGAAAAGCAGCCGCATAAGGAATCCACAATTACAGAGAAGAGCGATTTGAAAGTGTAAGCTTAGCTTGAGCTACATCCCCTCCCCACCTGCCCGGGGCCAGGCCCATCCTGGACTCTTAAGGCAGGTGGGGAATGTCCATACCAGGAAGGGGTGCTGAGGAACCCACCACCGCTGCATTAACTCCCTCCCCGGGGCCAGTGCACAGACAAATTCGACCCCGCAAGTACGGCACGTGCCCAGGGAGGAAGCAGACCCGTCCAGAAGCGGCCACTCACTGGGGAGATCCAGGATGGCGGCCGAGAACGTAAGGGGCCAGGACAGGTCTGTGTGAGCGGGCAGCGGGCGAGGGCAGCCGTGCCACTCAGAGCGGGGAGCTCGCTGCTCTCTGTGGCCCCCACTTCCTCTGAAAAGGGGGGGTCGGGTGTTCCAGTTTCTTCTTTCAACTCCAAGTAATGCCACAGGGAGTTGAAAAGCACCGATGTTGAGCTGCTGAGGGCACCATGACCCTCCACATCAACGCTTGTGAGTGCCCAGCGAGCAGAAGAAAACAGAAGCACACCTGCAGGACGCCAGGCAGAGATTCAACACCACTGCTAACCCCAGCGGGCTGCACCGCAGTGTCCCTGCACCTTCCCCAGCCAGAGTTGAGATGTGACACACGTGGAAATATTTCTGCGTGAGAGGACATCCAGAGCAGAGGAAAGGAGGTGGGTTTCTTACCAGGAGCTCCTTTGTACAGACCGCTGGGGCTGCCCATCTGTGGCCCGGATGGGCTGAACGGAGGATAACGTGGGCTCCTTGTCACTGGAAAGAGAAAGCAGAGTGACGAGCTGTTCCCCTCTGCTCCCTCAAGGGGTGGGATTGCACGCTACGAGCTCTGCTTCTTTCTTACCATACGGCGTTTCTGGAGACACAGGAAATGCTGGTGTGGGAGAGATGGACTCACTGCCACTGCTGGTTGGAGAGAAGATCCTGCCGTCGATCACACCCAGGTCTGGGGGATACGTGGTGATCACCGCCTGAAACCGGCAGGGGGCGTTGGTTAGCTGAAGGCCACTTCCAGACAGCTGGGGGCCCCTGGCACCCACGGAGCCAACCCTCGTCTGAGACTGGGGACAGGAGGCTGCCATGGAAAACTGGAAGAAGCTTCAATAACAGTCAAGGTAGAGGGAAGTGTCTTGTGGTCAACATTACACAGCTCATAAGTGGAGTTAGCAGAGAGTCCGTGCAGCAGAGGGAAAGTGAGTGTTAAGTGAAAAAGGCAGGTAAAAGAATCGTCACCTATAGTGTGTCCAGAGATACGCAAAATACCCAATGAATTAAAAACACAGGCACAGAAAAGAGGCTGGTAGGACATAGCCCAGATATTAACACTGGTTCTGTGTGTGTGTGTGTTAAGACTACTGGTGACTTTCTTTTCTCGTCTATTCTAGGTTCCGACTTTTCTACCATGAGAGTCGATGAAACCCTAATTTCATACTGGTGACTTTCTTTTCTCGTCTATTCTAGGTTCCGACTTTTCTACCATGAGAGTCGATGAAACCCTAATTTCAAAGGGTTCATCGTTTGGGGGTTTGCCAACCTGTCTTACTTCAATTCTGAATAAAAGCCTTAAGTACGCCTCCGCAAAGGTGCTCTGTAGATCTCCCCACGGAGCACACATCCATGCGGACCCGCTTTCTTCCTCCCTCCCGGGGACGCCGGGAGGCCTTGGGTCGGGGACTTGGGGTCCTTTGCGATGACTTCTGTTTGCCCTTTGCTGCCACCGTCCAGCCATGGAGCCCCGAGACCTCTACCCACACGACCCACCTGCATGCTGGGCCCCTCATCCCCATTCTACAGATCAGAACACAGAGGCTCAGATGACCGCAGTGAGTGAGGTGCATGCCCGCACGGCTCTCTCGGGAGAGCGGGGATCCCACCCAGGATCCCGGCTGGTGCACAGCTGGGCTCTCCCCAATACCACCTGCCTTCAGGGAGGAACGTCGTGTGTGAGACAGGGGCGAAGGCGGGTGGGGAACTGAACTGGTGATTTGGGACGGGGCTCAGGCCAGGCTCTGGGTGGCGGGGTGCGTATACCTCCTTGGCGTTGTCTGAAGAGAGAAAAGGCGCCAGGCTTGGGGCCTGTTCCGCACTGGTAGTCTTGCCCCAGCCGCATGTGGAGAAGGCTGGCTGCTCCCCAGCATTGCTGTCATACTGCTCGAGGCTCAGCTTCCGGAATCTTCCGCCCAGCGGCTCGTCACCTGTTAGGAGAGAGACACGTGGGCCGCAGGTGTTTTCATCATGGAGGAGAGCACTGACCCTCAGTTAAAACTGACTTTAAAACTTCTCAGAGGCATTCTTTATTTTATTTTTTCCAGTTCCAGAACATTTTCATCACCCAAGATGAAACCCCATCCATGCCCATTACGGGGAGCGTTCACTCCCCATTCCCGACCCCCAGCTCCTGGCAACCACTAATTTACTTTCCGCCTCTACGGATTTGCCTATTCCAGACACTTCATGTACATGGAATCACACGCTCCACGTCCTTTGCTGTCTGACGTCTTTCACCCTGCATGACCCCTCGAGGCTCATCCTGTTACTGTGTGAACTGGCCGTTGTCCATGTTCCTGGCTGTTTCTCCCAGCGTCAGCTCCACCAGGGAATCGCGCCTGGCCGGTTCCCCAGGGCCCGGCACACAGGAGGTGCTCAGGAAGCATAAGGGACAGAGAAAGGCTGGGACCCAGGATCGAGGCTTTTTTCCCCTGGCTAAGCGAGCAAGACAGATTCTTGGTGGTGGTCAAGCTTCAAAGAACCCAGCGTGGGCCCCCTGATGGCCACAGGCCCTGGGACTTAGTCTGAGACCTCTGCCCGCATAATCCGTCTTCCCCTTCTCAGGGCATCTGCGGTCAACTTTGGGGTCACAGTGCCTGCACCTTGCCTTATGACCACCAAGGAGGTAACAACCACTCAGACCAGAGACACAGAAATCTTTCCTTGAGTCACAAACATAAATACATATCCATTTGCCTACACAAACGGTCACCTTCTTGATACGTTGTCCTGCATCTTTAAAAAAAATTGTATCCGTTCTTTGTGACCTCTATGAATCACCTATTTGTTTATGCTCAATCCCAGTATACAGGTATAGTGATATCAGAATTGTTAACCTGTACACCTTTTATTTCCAAGTGTCAGAGATACTTTGTATTTCATAGCTGGTCCACACTGGCTGCTCAGGGGAGCCACGTGGACGTGCAACCGAGGGGCATCCTCAGACTCACGGGGCAGGGAGGAAGCAGCCCCGGCGAGCCGGCCTACTCCCTCCGGAACCGGCTTCTAGGCAGGACCAGGCACTAGGACGGCACCCAGGGCTCTGGGATACGACCAGGCTGGGTGTGACCTACAGCATGCCAGAGCTGTGTGAGAGCCCTGTCTGCCCGCGCCCCGTCAGGGCCAGAGTGGCCCGAAGGCCACACCACCTGCAGAGCTTCAGGGCTGAGTGAGGACCCTGCACGTGACACCCTGACGCTTAACAGCGAGGAATCCTGGGGGGAAAAAAGCTTAATTCAAGCACCAACAGTCGGCATTCACTGTCCCACTGTCCAGTGCAAGAAATGTCACAGATCCTCAGTCCTGCTCCAACCAACTAAGACTCACTTTATGGGGGATGGGGGAGGGGCCGGGGGCTGCAATCGATCTGTGGACTCTCACGACTGGTGGTTTGGGAAACCTGCTGCAGGCTGTTAGGATGGCAATGTTTCTATCGATGATATCCTCTGAAAATTCAGACGTGTTAAGGGTTTCCCCTACAGTTCAGATTTAAGCAATGTAATCCCTACAACTGTGACGGTCACGATGACACTGCATTTAAAGGTGGGGTTTAAATTACCAATGGCTCATCTGGAGAGACTCTGCCCACGGCTGTGAACACGCTGTCACGTGAGCACCCCGGCAAACGTCGTGCCCCTCCCTCAGCAGGACCTTTCAGAAGCTGCGTGGAATTCAAAGGCTACTGCGTGAAGGGAGCTCTGTCCACAGAGGGAGAACACTCAACAGCTGTGTCCAGTGAGGAGAGGAGTGCGACTCCTTCGCGGGCGCCCCTCCCACAAACCCTCCAGCTTCCCGAGGGTCCCTTCCTCGGACAGATGCCAGCTGGGCACGGCCCTCCGTGTCACACGGGAGGACATCTGCTGGGTGCCATTCAGCTGGTGACCCAGCGGGCGAGATCTAAACCCGGTCTCCGAGTGGCCGGCCTCTCCCAGAAGAATCCTTCCACCCCTCCTGACATCCTTCCTCCGTTTCCAACAGCTGCCCGCTAAGACCCGGCCTGGAGGGGCGAGGGGAGAGGGCATTAGGATTCGGGATTTGGAGGCTCGTGTCCACCCTCACCAGCTGGAGGACCAGCCGCAGGGCATCCTCCAGCCCCCGTTTCATTATGTGAAAAATGAGCACAATGCTCGCCCCCTTTTCTCCCCTGCAGAGAAAAACTGGGGTGAGGATGAAATAAAATGGGTTTAACACATGCATACTGACACAGCGCCACTGCCGTCCTGCGGTCCTCTTCTGGGTCCCTCCTCGGGTTCCCGCCCTCCATGAGACCGGCGCTGCAGGACTGGCCCGACGGCCACAGACCTGCCCCTGGATGGGCATCTGGAGCCACCGAGGGAGCGGGTGCCGGAGGCGTGAGGCTGCAGGGAGAGGCTGGCCCCCCGGAGGATCAGGGCCCAGGCACGGGCTCACGTGCTGTCACCGGGGCAACAAAGGTGCAGAGTGGGGACAGAGGGGGCCCGTGCGGGCCTGGCTGCCCTGAGAGGCGGAGCTGCAGGAGCACCTCATCCAAAGAAACACCTCCAGCCAAATCGCGCACTGGGTGCTCAGTGGTCCTTTAACTGACACCTGCAGCCCATCACAGCCAAGAGATCCAGAGCCCGCGCTGCTCCAAAGCCTTCCGGACAAGGGATCTGGGGACGGGAAGACAGCTTCTGTTCAACATGCAGGATAATAAATGGTGTTCTGTGGAAACAGCACATTGCCATCACTCCAACACGCTGTGTGGCATGAAGCCCCAGAAAGGTGCGGAGAGTGTGGGCATGCTCCCCGACCTCAATGCCCCGTGACCTCAGCCCTGACCTTTGAACCAGAGGGTTCCAGGAACTGAGGCCCCATTCCGTGTACGGCCCTGCGTATAAAAACCAGCCAGCACAGCCTCAAGGATGTACTACAAAGGCCCGGCTATAAAAACATGTCCAGGTGGCACCAGGGCCCAAGAGGGAATACGCAGAACTGAGGACGGAGTTCCAGAGAAGGAAGCTTAGATTTGTTTTCTTAACTGAAGGATAGTTTACAATGTTATGTAAATTAGACTTTTAAAACCTCTCTTCAGGTTTCCTGTAATAGTCCAGTTTCAGAGTAGCCGGGGAACTCAGTCTGTCATTTCAGCTGATTCAGAGCCACATGTGGCCTCAGTCCTGGGCTTCCTCCAGATGAGGCCCTGAGACAGCATCTGTGAGTGGCCCCAGAAATGTCCCTATGGAACACAGGGGTTTGCAACCATTTCTTGATTTTCTCTCTCTCAGGCACCAATGAAGATAACAAATAGACTTCTCTTCACTTAAAAATCTCTCCTGGGGCTTCCCTGGTGGCGCAGTGGTTGAGAGTCCGCCTGCCGATGCAGGGGACACGGGTTCGTGCCCCGGTCCGGGAAGATCCCACATGCCGCGGAGCGGCTGGGCCCATGAGTCATGGCCGCTGAGCCTGCGCGTCCGGAGCCTGTGCTCCGCAACGGGAGAGGCCACAGCAGCGAGAGGCCCGCGTACCGCAAAAAAAAAAAAAAAAAAGTCTCTCCTGTAAAGTGTTCTTCGTATCAAATACCACCTCGAGTGCCTTCACTGAACCTAAGTAATAGGACATGTGGTTCAGCAATTAGGGGTTTCATTCTTCAATAATCATGGATCAATACTTCACTGCTCCCCGGCCTGCAAGAGTGTGGTCACAGGTGGCCACCGAGGTTCTATGCCAGGACCAACGTTGAGAGCAGGGGTCAGGGCACGCACACGAGCTCCACAGGGGACCCCGTTTCCAGGCTGTGACCTGCACAGAGCATCGCTCTCCCTGCAGAGTGTGTCTTCCCTTCCCAAAGACGCAAAGATACAGGCACCACAGTCATCAGAGACCAGGCCCCCGCAGGCGACAGATCCTGCCCTCCTATCAGACTGCGGTGTAGACAGGAGGGTCCCCAGCACCACCCCGACCCCAGGGTGATGCTCCTGGAGAAACGAGGAGGGGTGCACGACGCAGCCGCGGCGCCAGGATATGCCCGCATGTGCCCACCTCTGCCCGGGAGGAAAGCGGGAAGCAGAGTCAGGCCGCCTCACAACAGCCAGGCGGTGTTGCTGTGTCGTTTCTGCCAATGAGGAAAATGGGGTCTCGAGTTGAGACATGCCCTATCACACACAGCAAGCTACAGACAGGGGTTTGGTGCCCCGCGGAGCCGACCAAAACCCCCCCACTGCACACTCCACTCCCCCAGGGTGGCTTGTCCTCGCCCACCGGTGCCAAGCGAGGGGCAGGTCAGCCAGGAGGTGCCACTGTCCCCTCCCACTTCAAAAAGCCTGCTCAGTGCAGACGGTGGACCACAGGCCTGGGAGGCGCGGCCCACCCACACAGACAAGTGGTGCTGTCGGCACCTCAGTGATTGATAATGGCTAACGCGGATGATGGAAGGGACACCGGCTGAGATCGGGGACCCTTCCTTCTGCCCATGTGCCAAGGGGCAGTTGACGCGCGCTTTGCTTCTCAAATCCTTCTACCCCTCAAGTGAATTTCAGATTAACAATGGCTTCTTCCTTACAATCTCTGGAAATGCCCCCTTTGGCATTTGAGTAAAAACACTGGCTGGGGGTGTAGTTCCCAGAGCAGGTGAGCGCAGAGCAGCCTGGACCAAAGGTAGGAGGAGGCGGGTTTTAGAGGCCTTCCTGTCCGAGAATCGTTGGTCTGACGGTGGAAGTGGGGCTGGGCAAAGGGCATGTGACCCCAGGCCCACCTGCTGGCTGACACCGGCTCCCCGGCCCGCTCGGGCAGGCCGACTCTGGCCAAGCGCGGAGCAGGTCTGCCTCTGTGCCCACTGGACGGTCCGACAGACGTCTCGGGGATGAAATGAGGACTGGTCCAGGCTCAATGAGATAAATGCACCAAGAGCCAGTGCAGGATACAAGCCCACAGCGAGAACCCAATGTGAAAACTGCAGCCACCAAACACGCCAGAGGAAGACTCATGCAGTCACTGAAAATCCTGTGTGATGGAATGTGAAGGGAGAAAACATGCTAAAACATTACGTGAAAAGAGCAGCGTGGAAAAGTGAGCATGTAGCATTCTATCTATGAATTCATTTTGATTTTTTAAAAATAAGAAAATGTACCAACATGTTCACAAGTGGCTGTCTCTGGGTCGTGGAATTCTAGGCACTGTGAAGAGTTTTCTTTTTAAAGATCTATTAGGTTGGCCAAAAAGTTCGTTTGGGTTTTTCCGTAAGATGTTACGGGAAACCGGAACGAACTTTTTGGCCAACACAATATATCTTCTAAAGTTTTCACTAATCATAGGTCTTACTTTTAAAATCAGGAAAACAAGATCCAGGTCATCTTTAAGAAGAATAAGTTTTCTTTACATTTTGTAGAACTCTGAGTTGACCTCACAGACGTTCCCAAGTCCTTCTCTACTAGTTCTAATTCTAGTAGAACTAACTCTGTACTAGTACAGGCACACCTCATTTCACTGCACTTCGCGGATACTGTTTTTTACAAAGTGAAGGTTTGTGTCAGTCCTGCATCAAGCAAGTCTATCGGCACCATTTTTCCACGGCATTTGTTTACTTCGTGTATCTGTGTCACATTTTGGTAATTTTCACAATACTTGAAACTTTTTCATTATTATTATATTTGCTATGGTAATTTGTAATCAGTGGTCTATGATATTACTACTGTAATTACTTTTCTTGTTTTGTATTTTGAAATTAAGGTATGTATACTTTTTTTTGGACATAATGCTATTGTACACTTAACAGACTACAGTATAGTGTATACATAACTTTTATACCCACTGGGAAACCAGAAAAATCTGTCTGAGTCACTTTATTGAGGCGATATTTGCTTTAGGACGATGGTCTGGAGCCCAACCTGCAACATGCCTGAGGTCTGTGCCCGTATTTAGTCTCTATGTGAAGATCCACAAACACAAACGTGTTCGGTGTTTGATTAACCTATCATTCTGACAAGTCTGCCATGTGTGATGGCTGGATCTTCTCGTGAGATACAGAGACAATCCTATGGGAGGTGGCTTTCTGCACCAATAAGCTCAGAGGAGCTGTACAAGTTACCTTAATTTAAAGAGAGAAGGACTAGGGTGTCCGCGAGGTTGGGACGTGAGCACCGCTGGGCGGGGGCCCCCACCCCTCGGGTCATCCAACAATGGCCAGATGCAGGCTGCCCACCCTCTCCAGGGAGGGCCTTGATTCCATTTCACTTGGCGAGTTGAAGTGTATTCAAGAATACACTCCATAAATCCGGCCATGACCGTATCTCTCCTTCTCAGTAGAGAAATCAGATCCAAGAAAAGAGGAAATAGGAGACCGAATGAAAGCAGGACAGAGTCGCTGCACTGAAGCCCTGTGCCTGTGCCGGCTGGGACCCTGCAGGTGGCTCAGCAAACTGCCCCCTCCCACGGGCCTTCCTCAGGCAAAGGGCAGCTGGAGCCGGTGCCCCTGCCCCTGCCCTGCTTGGCCCAGGTACGGCCACTAGAAAACGCCCCAGGACACCAATGCCCTCCAAGTCACAGAAGCGGTAGGGCTCAGTGCAGAAACCATGGCAATCTAGGACCACAGAGTTACCAACAATCTCCAGTGACCCGCACATCCCCGCACGAGCCCCGCTCACATTCCCGGCTGCGGTCTCCGTGGAGGGTCGGTGTGGGAGCAGCTCTTCCTGTACAGAACGCTGTCTTCCGGTCTCGTGCTCGGGGTCTGCTTTTTTCCGCCAACACGTGGCACTGTGACGTGGTCTGCAATGGCCACGCAACCAGACACGGCCCACTCCTGGCCAGTCCCTACGCTGGTCTTCAGACTCCTCTCCTTTCCTCCTGTCACCGGACACGATGCACTCCGGGCCTCGGCACCCACCTACCCAGGCTGGAAAGGGGGGCAGGTGTCCCCAGGTGTTCCCCTCACTGCCACTCCCAAAGACCTGAGAATCTCACATGCCGTGGGGCGGCTGGGCCCGTGAGCCGTGGCCGCTGAGCCTGCGCGTCCAGAGCCTGTGCTCCGCAACGGGAGGGGCTGCAGCAGTGAGAGGCCCGCGTACGGCGCAAAAAAAAAGCCTACCTTTTGGATTGCAAAAGTGAAAACCCTTTCAACTGGGGAACTCCAAAGTGCTTGGTTAGGTGGTAGCATTTCCTCTAGAATGACATATTTAAAAGGAAATGATTGTGTCCAAAAAGCTAGGAAGGATACCCTTCTACTATAAGAAATTTCAGGAATACGCTCATGTTTTTTTTTGGTTTGTTTGTTTTTGCGGGGGGCGCAAAACCCCCCCAGGGTGATGGAAAAGCAAAGGTACAGTCACAGGCCAGTGTTGTCCAGGGAGATGGGGGGAGCCCTGGGCACACGGGGAAGCGACAGTGGTCAGGGAAGCATTTCAGGGAGAATGTGACCCTGGGCTGACCTATGACAACCCAGAGAGCCCCTGACAGGTGGAGGCCACTGAATGAGAGGCCAGGCCTCCTCGGGCTCCCTGAAGGAAGCACTGTGCCCCGTGTTCCCACCCGCTCGCTCTCGTGTGTCCCGAGGGCAGGAGGCAGCGTGCAGCTGTACTGAGACTGGTCAGCATTAAACACAGCCTGAAACCACACGCTCTAACTCAGGTTCAGAACAGCATCCAGAGTTGTCATGGTGACACCGATGGGATCCCACGTGCCTTTGCTCACCGCCTGGCTCAGTGGGTACAGGCCTGATTGGGCCGCTGAGAGGAAGAGTGGGTTTCAGTGGACAGTGAGTGAGGGGGCAGGTGTGAAGTTAGAGTTAAATTAGCCACAAGCTCAGGGACCGTGACCAGAGCGGGCAGCCAGAAACCAAGCACGAACCCCTTCCAGAACTGTGTGACCAGGGCCCTATGCATGGAGGGAAGGAGGGGAAAGAGACGGAAGTGGCGGCTGCGAGACGGTGTCAGGCAGACACCCACAGAGGAGTCCGTGGCTTTGAGAGACTCCAAGGGATGCAAAGATGCATATACAAAGCAGATCAACGAAGAAATTATTCTAGGCTTTAAAAACGTACTCGCTTTTTTTGTGTTAAAAAACACATAGCATTACGTTTACCACCCTGACCATTTTTAATGTTAAGTATATTCAGACTCTTCTGCAACAGATCTCTGTAACTCTCTCATCTCGCAATACTGAATGGAAGATAACTCAGCTGAGGGGTATGGACGCGTTTCCTTAAGCTCTACTCTGCTAGAGCTTTTCAGACAACATGAGTGAACCCAAACCCAGACTTCATTAGACCTGTGAGCGTAACACCCGCCATCTAAAGGTTTGTCTATGGCCAGGCCACCCTCACCGTTTGAAACCCACCGAAAGAGAACCAAAACGTAGTTCCAGTGAGTGCGCACTTTGTGTTTCCCAGAGGAAACCAGCGGAGATCATCCTTCACTCTCTTATTACTGAGGTCGCCTGCAGGTGCCAAGGGTGGGACAAGCCCTCTCCTGCCAAGGACACAGAGCTGCTAGGTCCCACACGCTCCACTGCCGGCTCCTGCAGGGACACCAGGGCCTCTGCCCCCTGGACATCCCCTGACCTGAAAACAGTCATCTTGTCTTGGAAGGGCGATGCGGAAAGGCCTGAGGGTGGAGAGAAAAGACCTGAGCCCTCGCTCTTTGCTCCCCACGTCCCCAGACCACACGGTCTGCAGCGGGTTCTGACCCTGATCCGGGACCCTCTTCCGGGAAAGGCCTAAGAAATAACACAGGCTGGCCACGCAGGAAGAGCCCACGGGCCAAGTCTGAGCCTCAGTCACCCGCCCTTTCTGACCTCGAGCTTCCTCTCTGTGACTGGACGTCACCCCCCATCTCATTCGACCAGAGGAACCAGTAGTGCCTTGAGCATGGACGATGCTGGCGGAGACTTCTTGGTTTGTGGAGCCCAGCTTCTCCTGGAAGCATGGGGGCTGCCCCAGAGCCTCAGACGTAGAGGAGGAGCCTCGCAGCCCCCGGCCGGGGTCCATGGCGGCCTGAATCCTGCTACCGTGGGTGACGCCGGGGTCAGCCTGAGATGCCTTCCCCAGCCGTCAGAATCTGCGGCCTTGGGGAACAGAGGAAATCCTGAGGGCAGGCATTCTGTCTCATGACGGACGTGGGCAGGGTCCACGCTCACCCCTTCTTCCCTCTTCTCCGTGCACCCGGATTTCCGGTCCTCGAACACACCTGCACGTCCACACACCTGGGCCCTGCCTCTCCGCAGCATCTGCAGAGCCTCCACAGAACTTCCTCCTGGAAAGGCCCCGCTCTCTTCTCCTCGATGCTCCTGGCTCTCCTGTCGTGCCCCTGTGGGCTCGTGCCGCTGCGGCTCCCGCCCGCGCTCAGGGACCCTACACTCACGGTGTGGCCCCACGGCTGAGGATCTCAGGTTCTCACACTGGATCCCTTTGGTTTGGGTTTAACATATAATATTTTTTAAATAAATTTATTTGTTTATTTTTGACCGCGTTGGGTCTTTGTTGCTGCGCACGGGCTTCCTCTAGTTGCAGAGAGCAGGGGCTACTCTTCGTTGCGGTGCGCGGGTTTCTCATTGCGGTGGCTTCTCTTGTTGCGGAGCACGGGCTCTAGGCGTGAGGGCTCAGTAGTTGCGGTGCACGGGCTTAGATGCTCCGCGGCATGTGGGATCTTCCCGGACCAGGGCTCGAACCCGTGTCCCCTGCATTGGCAGGCGGATTCTTAACCACTGCGCCACCAGGGAAGCCCCTTTAACATATAATTTAAACTGACAGGCTTTCCACTATCAATTACTGAAAGTTGATATATTGTGAATTTCCTTCAGCATAAATGAGCTCTCTGCCACGGAGCACTCATGCAGGGATGTCTGTCTGTCTGCAGAAGCACATGGGGAGCCCTGGCACAGTGTCCTAGTGCCATCTGCAAGCAGAACACGGGGTCTGCCAGGGTCCGACAATTGTGGGTTGGGGGTTGATGTACCATGAATAAAATATTTTGACAACAGGAAACAAGGAGCCCATAGGTATGAGGAGAACAGAGCTGGCTTCCTGCCATCCGTGGATTCATAAACTTCACAGATTGAGTCATTTCTTTTGTTGCTTGGGTATTGTCAGTTGAACTCTCCCCTTATTTAAAAAATGTGATCCAAGAAACCCACCGTTGAGCAGGGCTGCAATGCAGCTGGGCGACCTGGGGGCTGGGGCGGCATGAGGCCACAGCAGCGCCCAGACGGGCTGTGGCTGAAGCACGGTCTGGTGTCAGCCCAGAGCAGGGGAGCTGCAGAGATGCTGAGCGCCTACAGGGAGTGAAACGCCACCACATCTCAACCCATTTTACAAGGTCTCAGAGGGCTTTCTGAGACCCCACCTCTGAGGGGCCACTCTCGCCCCATGGGTGGGGACTGGCTCCCTACACTGCCCATGATAAATCTCGCTAAGGTCCCCATGCCAATTCAGCAGAGACACATGGGTCTTTGGAGGGTCACCTGCATTTCCACCAACACCAGATGCCCTCTATTTACAAACATTCCACGTGTCAGGAAACAAAATGAGTAAGTCACTGGCACTGCCCTCCAGGGGTTTCGATCTGGTGGCAAAAACTGAGTTTAGTGGAATAAGGGCTCAGCCATGAGATGCATAGTGAGACAGATGGAGGCTGTTTACACATTATGGTGGGCATGAAGGTCAGGCGTGACGCAGACAAGCTTCAACATAGCTCCTAGAACGGGGCAGGAGCTGTGTGGCAGTGGTCACTATCATCTTTACCATCACCATGACCACCATCATCACCATCACCACCACCATCATCATCACCATGACCACCATCATCACCACCCTCACCACCACCGTCACCACCATCATCACCACCACCATCACCCTCACCACCACCACCATCAACATCACCACCACCGTCACCACCACCATCATCACCACCACTACCCCACTACCATCACCACCACCACCATCACCACCATCACCACCACCACCATCATCACCATCACCACCATCACGATCACCACCACCACCACCACCATCATCACCATCACCACCATCATCACCATCACCACCACCATCACCACCACCACCATCCTCACCAGTATTATTATTGTGCTGACAGCAAGTAGACTTTCTCAGAAGATGCTTAGCCTTCACATATAACTTTCATCTCAGAAATAACCAGAGCCACAGTGGGCATGCTGCTGCCTGCAGAGCTGGTGCAATGTGAGCTGTGCAGGACACGCAGCAGTCCCCAGAAGGAGCTCCAGGTAATACCATTCCCAACTCTCTACCACCAGGTAAGTGGTGGTCTTTCTCACCGTCAGGACATGATCTGCAAAGAGTGAAGGATTTCACTAACTTCAGGGTGCTGAGATCTCTGCGACAAACCTCTATTTACAGCCAGAATTAAGACGCCGTGCAGCAGTCAGCGTCTGGGGGCAAGATGCAAGGCAGGCCAGGGAGGGTCTCCCTTAGAAGATACAGCGTCTTGGAACTTTCCGGCCTACTTTCCATTTGTGTGCGAGACTTGAGGCCACTCTGGTCAGATGCTGCCCCACATCAATAGGGCTGAGCATCAGGCACAGACATGGGACAATGCATCTGCGGCATGACAGCCACCATCCTGGGAATGTCAATGGAGCCTTTCAGATTCATCGTCCCCTTCCTACTCAGCACGGTAGAACCGAGAGCCACATGTGGACCAGCTCAGCTCGGCAGCCCTGGCCTCCCCCACCTGCTGCTCCGCGGTATGTGGGATCCTCCCAGACCAGGGTGATGGCGGTGATGATGATAGTGGTGGTGATGATGATGATGTGTGCTGGGGATCTGGAACATCTTCCAAGCACAGGTTTCCAGCATCCCCAAACCTTCTGAAATGTTCCACAACTCAGAACCAGTTGGTTAGTGGTACACTTTTATGACTTTCCGTGCCATCTAGTGATTTTTTTTTTCTGCTGCTGGCTGATCTAGCTTTTTGCAACCGAGAGGTGTAAATACTGACATTTAAATATTAAAATCAAATGGGCTCCAGTGTCCTCTATACCAGCCAGGGAGGGAAGGAAGTTCTCTCTCCACCTCAATTCAAGTGGCCGAAAGCTACAGACGTGCACATTCTTTTGATGGGATTTCTATCGATACAAGATGTCCCGGAATGAGAGCCAGAAGTCTGCATGCAGGCTGTTCTGAGAACCCTTTACACCATCCAGATCCTTTTCATCAATGTAGTGCAAGTCTCAAAGGCACTACACTTCCCGGCTTGGCACTCTCCTAAAACAGGAGCTGACTCTGGAGTTGAAAGCCAAGCTCCGGGTTAGAAGGCCAGTCCTCGTGCTGCGAGCTATGAGCTGCCCCGTTGGCAGGTGCTCATCGCTGCTCAGGCTTCCTACCAGAAGCTCACGTGCAAATTTCAGAAAGGTCTCAGAAGATTAGCACACACGTTGCTTATACCTAATCTACTGACATCACCATAGTTTTAAAAGTATAAAAGAAAACCGGCAAAAACCGAGGTTCCTATCAAACATGAATGGATTAATAAACACTCTAACTGAATTTGCATAATTAATAACCTAACGTGCTGAATTTTACGGGTCTGTTGAAATAGTCAAGTCCTTTAATTTAAAAAATGTCATTATTTTTATAAGACAAGGAACTAGAAAAGATCTGAAGTTAAAATTCCAATAATTACAGAGATGAGTTTATCAGGTAATTTAAGAATAGCTAACGAAAGGGTGGAGGAAATGAAGAGACTTTCTAACATCCCAGGCTCTATGTTTTATTGCTACAAGAATAAAGGAGAAGTCGTCACTAGGGACTGAGTTCCATCAACTGGAAAACAAATGAACTAAAGGAGGCTGTCAGACTGTACCTGAGCCTTGGAATCCTTCTCCCCCTATACACTCACTCGGCTGCCTCCAACTGCTTCCAAATCTCGAAGGAGGTATTAATCCAAAAGAAAGGTTTCTGGTTTTAATTTTTCCAAGCAATTTCTTTTAAGTAGGTTTGGTGAGATAAGAGACAGGATGAAGATAGCTTTGTTCCCAATGAAACCTCTTTTTTTTTTTTAAAGAAGATGTTGGGGGTGGGAGTTTATAGACTTATTTATTTATTTTTGCTGTGTTGGGTCTTCGTTTCTGTGCGAAGCTCTCTCTAGTTGTGGCAAGCGGGGGCCACTCTTCATCGGGGTGTGCGGGTCTCTAGCACGGTCTCTCTTGCTGCGGAGCACAGGCTCCAGACGCGCACTCAGTAGTTGTGTCTCACGGGCCCAGCTGCTCCGCGGTATGTGGGATCCTCCCAGACCAGGGCTCGAACCCATGTCCCCTGCATTAGCAGGCAGATTCTCAACCACTGCGCCACCAGGGAAGCCCGTGAAACCTTTTTAAAACTCAGAATCTCGGGCTTCCCTGGTGGCGCAGTGGTTGAGGGTCCGCCTGCCGATGCAGGGGACACGGGTTCGTGCCCCGGTCCGGGAAGATCCCACATGCTGCGGAGCGGCTGGGCCCATGGGCCGTGGCCGCTGAGCTTGCGCGTCCGGAGCCTGTGCTCCGCAGTGGGAGAGGCCACAACAGTGAGAGGCCCGCATACCACCAAAAAAAAAAAAAAAAAAAAAAAAAAACTCAGAATCTCCTGAATGTGTCTGATTCTATGAATTCATACGTCCAAATCCTTCCAACTATTTAGCTGCTGCTCTTACTACTGTTGTCCTACAGCTACAGGGTGGAGTCTGATAATCTACTCCCAGGAGGCTCTTCCAGCTCCGTCTAGCTCCAAGTTACTTACATCCAGGGGCACAGGTACTCAGGGAAGAGGGGATGCCATGCACTTATGATCCAGGTACCCTACAGGGGCGTGCGGACCAGCACGTCCTGCACACTTCCACCAGCCGGGTACGTGATAGGGTTTCTTTTAACAGATAGAGCGAACAGAAATTCAGAGACTACATCCTTAACCCAAAGCCACACAGTCAGCCAAATGCACAGCTAAGTAGGACCAAGGTCTGCAAAGCTCAGGTAACCCAGGCCATCTGGACCCGGGGGGTGGGGGGGGGTCTGAAATCCACTCCATCTGACTGCAAAGCGGGCAGAGCCTCTGGGTGCAGCCACAGGGGCCGAATCCTGCTCTATTGCGAATGACCTATATGACCTTGGGCAGGCCACTTCCTGACACCTCTGGAAACTCAACTGTAAGACAGGATCCGCCTCTGTAGCCGAGGGGCCTAAGAAGATGAAAGGGCCCCGAGAACAATGCCTGCGGGAAGAGCGGCACCCCTGCCCCATCATTATCCTGGCTCGGCACTCAGGGTCAAACTCGGGAGTAAGGGGAGGCGACAGAGCTCTTCCTCTGTCACCCCTCCTGTCTTTACCTCTAGAGGCAGGGCCTTTAGGGAACCAGCTGATGCCCCAGAGGTGGACGCACGCCAACACGCCGACGCGGGAGGGCCTGGCCTCACTCTCAGCCCCGAGGTGACCTCTGGGTCCTTGCAGCTCCACACCTCCCTCCAGCCCCCCAGACCCCAGCAGGCTTGGACGTCTGCCTTGGCCCCATCCGCCTCCTCTGTGTGGAAGCTTCTAGACGGACACTCCACTCCTTGACCCGGACACCCCACCTCTGTCCCAGTGCCCCCGGCCTGCGGGGCACCCTTCCAGGCCGCCCTGGCCAGCTCTCCGGGGCCCACAGCCTCTGCTTCACCAACGTGGAGAGCCTGTCACAGGCCGGATCCCAACTCCCTGCCCCACGTCCACTCAGCTGTACACCCAGAGGCCACCTCTGTCCGCCACAGCTACCCCCAGCTTTCCCAGGTCTCGCAGGTGGGCAGGAAGGCCTGGCCCTGGCCTTGCACAGCCGTGCCCTAAGGGTGAGAGCCTGCACAGTGCCCACCTCCTACCCAGGACAGCCCCCAGAGCTGCAGGGTGTACACAGGGACGCCCTCAGGGCCCGCGACCCTGCAGCCGGGCCTGGTGGCCGGGTTTCTCGCCGCGTCTCTCGGCCCCAACTCTCCGGAACCTGCCCCTCTGGCATCCCTGCCACTGCCCGCCTCCAGCCACCTCCATGGCCCTGGCTCTCCAGCTCACAGGCTGCTGCCCCACGGACGGCCTTCCCGTCCCCTGCGTGGCCAGCCAGGAGACATCTTCGGTAACTGGAGTGCACGGTTACCTGCCTGTCCCCACGGGGCTGTGCCCAGGGCCCCAACCATCCTCCTCATTCCCCTCCCCCGGACCCTGCGTCGAGCCCGGCGCTCTTCCATAAATCCCTATTCTGCAAAACACAGACCCGGGCAAGCATGCATCCCACGGAACAGCGGCTCACCTTGCCTCGCGGGGGCCCTGCCAGGGCCTTCTCCCGTGTCCTGCAGGCGGCCACTCGCCCGCAGCCCACCTCCCACACCGTCTGGGGCTGCGGGGCCGTTGGCCTGGCTACCCAGCATGTTCACGTGGGTGGGGATGGGCTCAAAGGTGGGGTCCAGCTCCAAGATCAGCCTGTTGAGCTGCTCGATGGACTGGTCGATGTCCAGGGTGGGTGAGCCAGGGGAAGGGTCTGTGCTCAGCTCCGGGCCAGTACCGTTCACGACTCTGACATCTGGAATCCTGGGTTTGAGCGCTGCTTTGCCGGGAGGGGGTCTCTGTGTGTCGGGGGGATGTGGCCCGGGGCCTATGCCCCTCTGGACGGCCACTCTGCTGCTGGTCCCCCGGGTAGGGGTGAGCGGGACCCTAGGCTGGGTCTGCGCCAGGCCAGAACCGTCAGCGGTGCCGCGGCCGCCGAGCCTGGCCTCCCCGTCGGTGGTGAGGCTGTACTGGTGAGCGGCCACCATCTGCTGCTGGCGCACCCAGGTCTGCGTGGAGTAGCTGCTCTGCCCGTAGGCCTGCGTCTGGGCGGGCACGGAGGGCTTCCTGAGCACAGGCTGTGGCTGCTTGGGCTCGCGGCTCCCGAAAGCCTGTTCGCGCTCGTACGGGGGCTCCACGGCGAGGCCCAGATCCGGGGCAAGAGCGCCGTGCTGATCGTCGCCAGCGGCGCTGCTGCATCCATCAGACAGGAGGGAGTTCTGGCTGCTCTGGTGGCAGGTGAAGGGGCCCAGGTGGGCTGACTGGTGGCCCTCGGAGGAGGAGAGGGTCCCGATGCTGTCCACACTGTGCAGGTCATGGCTGGGCATCTCGTCGTCCAGGATGTCCGTCTCTCGGTCCTTGGGGGTGCTGTCTCCGTTCATGTGGACCTGGGCCGGTACGACGTGGCGGGTCCCGCTGTACTTGCTGCAAGCATCACTCATGTTCTTGAGGGGGCTTCCAGAATCTTCGAGACCAAAGCCACTGAGCAGCTGATCCAGCTCGGCCTTTTCTTGGGGGCTCAGGCCCCTCTTGGGTCCTGGAGCCAGGTGTTCCTCGGTCCTGTCGGTCCTCACCGAGGCCGTGGAGTGGCCCGAGTCACTGCTGACAGACAGGGTGTGGTCGCTGTGGTCTGGGCTGCTGGCGGCCGGGACAGCGGGGGACCCACCTGGGACACTGGGATCCGAGGCGCTCTTCTTTCCCACCTTGGCATAAAGGCTGCCGTCGACAGGGCCCTGCGTGTGCACCACTGGTGGGGAGAAAAGGAGAGACGGAGAGAGGGACTGTAAGTCAAGGACGGAAAGGGGCCTCACGCTCTTGGAACAGGCCTGTATTTCTGTCTGAACAAATAAATGGATTCACAACAGACAACTTAGAATAATCAGGGCCAAAGATGCCTCTAGGGTCCCCAAATTCTACATACACTCCTGCGAAGCAAATGCCAACGAAAAACACTGAATAATCAAACATTTTCAGGCCCTGAATCGCTGCTACATTTTTATGCAAAGAGAACGGTCATTTAGAGAACCTCTGGGCGTCTCCACACCGGACTCGTCTTGCCTCGAGGGCTCACGGTTAATGGCGTCCTTAGTTTGAAAGCTGAACACAGCGCTGCTCACAAATCTCTAAGACTCAAGAATGCATGGCGCCTATGACAGGAGAGAGCTTCTGTCAACATCTATGAAGCGTCCTCCAGGGATGTGGGTAACAGTCCTCGGTAAGCGGAACCTCTGATTTAGGAGCCTGCTGTCCTCAACCTTCTGAGATCCTCTAAAACCTAAATATGCGACTCAACGAAAAGAGAAAACACAGGAACTCGTCCCGGCCCTGCCTCTCCGTTAGTGCAGCATCTCTGGACCAAGGAGGTGCTGATCAAGACACGGCAGGACCTCAGAACACAGAAGGGTGAGCACTGATCTCCACACATCAGGACGGCCGAGAAAACAAAATGAGGCCTCAGATGCAGGTGGGAAGAGCGCTCCTATTAGTACGGCCTTGGCTGCGGCAGTCACCACTCCCTGGCTCACAGCAAAGAGCGGGGAGGGCACCCAACAGCGCAAGAGAGCTTGAGGTCAGCACCTCCCTGCCCCTCCATCGTCCTCCGCCTCCCTGTTTGCCCAACTGTGGAACTGCCGGCACCCCACCACAATAACGGAGCTGCAGAGGGCTTGACCCACGCTGTCTGGGGGCCTGGGGCCGCTCTGGAGGGGCCCGGCGTGCACTCCACCATCAGCAGCTTCCGGCTTTTTTAAAAAACACCGGGGTGACACGTCAGGACAGAGATCTGTGGGGTACCTGGGGGTGCTGTGCTGAGAGCACATGCGAGCCCGGCTTCCTTCTTATCTCAACTGTGCCCAAGAGGAAGAAGCGGGGCTAGAAGTGATGGGGGATGGCAAACGAACACCGGAGTGCAGGCCGGTGTGAATCTCAGCGACCCTCGCCTTAACGTAGCACCTGGTGGGGAGGGCTGGGGGGAGAAATGATACATAAAATACGGTAAATAAACCAAGTCTTCAAGGCAGGCAACTGGTGACGTGAGCATCTAAGTCAGAGGCAGGAGCTGGATGCAGCTGCGGGGTAATTGGGGCAGGTGTCAATGACAGCCGGTGGCCACGGAGCACCTATCACGGGGTGTGCACTCAGCACATTTTCTCTAACCTTCTAGTGTATTCCCCTTCTAAAGAAAAAGAATTGATGCTGAAAGAGCGTCAGTAACTTGCCCAAGGTCAAGGGGAAGCCCGGGTGGGACCAGAACCCATGCTCTCTGGCTCTGCAGCCTGGGAGCCCTTGGCCGCCCGGGGCCCTGCTCACAAAGAGGTAGCACTCGGTCATGATGCCCTGCGTGGGGTCAGCGAGTGACCCAAAGGTGCCAGGGGGAGGACCTGCTGCACCCAGCTTTGCACACAAGGACCCCGGAATGAGCACCCCCAAGTTACAGGGCACCTGCAAACGTCACCCCTACAACCGTGAAAGTGCAGAATCAACCCATGTGTGAGCCACTAGGTCACCATGCTTAGGACGCTGCTGGGCTCACGCAGAACGGCCCGTGGGTGAAGCGGGAGCTGGAGCGTCAAACAGACGCCAGTTCAAGTCCTGGCTCTACCCCAACCCGGCCTGGGGCCACCGATCCTGTGTTGGCCCAGCTGCACAACAAGGGTTTGGCTGTGCTCTACATGAAGCTCAAACACGGACACTGAAAGTCACAGCACACAGATGAGTGTCCTTCTAGCTCTTCTAGCCTTCTAACGTGGCTTCTGTGGGAGACCCTCGGTGGCCAGGAAAACTCAACTAAGGCAAGACCTGGGGAACCAGGTGTTTCCCTTCTATTCTGCAGAGAGAGCAGGAGAGCACACTCCCCTCCGTAAGAATCCCAGTCCCGCCAGAGCGGAGGGGAGGCCAGGACAGACGACCAGCACACAGCCAGCCAGTGGGGATTTCTAGAAACAGATGTCCATGCGCCCATGACTCAAGTCCTTCTCCCTGAATCTAAATGAAAACGGACTGGCGCAATGAGTTAAGGGGAAAGAAGGAAGCCAAGAAGCAGCTGTACAAAGATTCTTCTGATTTAAATTCACACAGTGCCCGTTAATCATTTTGAGTAGAACCCCGTGGCGACCCCACGTGAGGAACAGTCCATAGGGCCTGCAGGAAACGGAACAGGACAGGATATTTCCCCCTGGCTGCGAGTTACGAGTAATCCCATTCTTCTTATTTTTATTAGTAGCAGAAATCTTAAAATGATAATAAACGCATTAAAAACCAGCCCACTTGCCACGGACTGAACACTGGCTCTGTGCGAGGCCGGGCGCTGGGCACTTCGGCCTCGGTCTCATGGGCTCTCAGAGCTGCTCAGGGGGGGTGGCGAGACACCACCGCAGACCCTTTGCTAAACGTCCTACCACACACACGGGTGACTGTCTATGTCAGAAAATGTCCAGTAAATGGTATATCTATAGGAAAAGGATACGAACCATCTCCGAGAACCCTCAAAGTCAGACTCGCCCAAACTTCTGAATCACTTTGTAGGAGCTCAAATCTTCCCAAAGGCACAGGGCCTCTGGGGGGCTGTCCAGGGGCCTCCAGAGACACCCTACTGCACCCATGCTTTGTGATCCTGGGGAGTGTGGGAGTCAGACTTGGGGCGAGGAGGAAAAGGGGCCTCCGGTACCCGCTGTCCCTGCCCTGCACTCTTTGCAAAAGGACTCAAACTGAGTTTCCCTGCACCCGGAGATGGACTCCTGTTCTGCATTTACTCTGTACTTTCCTGGTCAGGACATTTAGACTGTTCAATCCCCTGATTCTTCACTTATAAAAGGGAATAATTAGTCTTATCTTTCAATGCACTTATAAGAATTAGAGAACATATATAAAGAACCCAGGACCTAGGCTCCTGAGATGGGTAGCCATAATTATCTTTTTTTTTTAATTTTATGTATTTATTTATTTTATTTTTGGCTGTGTTGGGTCTTTGTTGCTGCGTGCGGGCTTTCTCTAGTTGCGGCGAGCGGGGGCTACTCTTCACTGCGGTGCGCGGGCTTCTCTTGCTGCGGAGCACGGGCTCCAGGCGCGTAGGCTGAGTAGTTGCAGCATGCGGGCTCAGGAGTTGTGGCTCGCAGGCTCTAGAGCGCAGGCTCAGTAGTTGCGGCGCACGGGCTCAGCTGCTCCACGGCATGTGGGATCTTCCCGGACCAGGGCTCGAACCCGTGTCCCCTGCATTGGCAGGCAGATTCTTAACCACTGCGCCACCAGGAAAGTCCTGAGGGTAGCCATAATTATTAAAAGCCCCTTCCAAGGTGGACAAGACCTGGCATTCCCTGACTGTGCTCATTTCTATCCTGTCCACCTTGCTGCTCCCAGACCACGGCAGGCACTCCCCTGCCCCAGGGCCTTTGCTCGTGCCGTTTTCTGCCTGCTGGGTGTTTGTCTGTGGCACACACCTACCTTCAGACCTACTGCAGACTGTCTCCCCCACAAGAATGTGGGCTCCAGGAGGGCAGGGGTTTGTTTTTTGCTCCCTGTGGTATCCCCAGCATTAGGAACCAGCCCCTGGCACCCAGTGGGCACCGAGTACTGACAGACTGAATGCTCTGGCTTGTTCTCACATGACAAAGCCTGGGGAGCTATTTTGAAAAGATGTTCATCTGCCTTAGCTGGTTAAAAGACTAAAAATAACTAACCAACCTTCTGAAGGTAGAAGTGCCCACAGCCCTTGACCACCTGCAGCCCCAGGGCCTCCATTCCCCAGACATCATAACAACCTCTCCACCAGGTAGACCGCACAGCCCCAGCGAGTGGGCCTTCAAATGCAACCCGACTGGAAAGGTGCCGAAGTCAACGAGTGGATTCCAAAACGTCAAAGAAAACAAAAGGTGCAAACCTAAATGTGACCCAATGTGCAGGCAGAGGGGCAAAGGTCCGAGGGACGTCTGAACACTACCTGTGCAGCCACAGGACTGGGGGTGGGATGAGGGCAAGACAGAGCCCTGGCATACAGTAGGTGCATAACAATGGCACCGCATCTTTACCATTTCCCGTCTCCTCCATCCTCCTGCCATTAAGATGGACTTTCCCAAGCAGGTTCGTCCCCACAGCTGCAGGGATGGGCGGGGTGCACCCACCTACTCATGGCCCGCCTCTAAACCACATCTAGAGAAGGGCGACCTTGCCTACGGGGCTGGTGTTTTGTTTTCTGAGACCCCATGTGAAAACTGCAGGGTGAGAGCAATGAAAACAGAATCACAACCAGGGACGAAAGTTATCTGGGGGGGCTGGGGGGAGGGGGTCACTGCACGACTGACTGACTGCCAAACCCTCCATGGAAAATGAGACGCAAGCTCCAGCCTTGGTGTATGAAGCCCCCCAAAACCTTGGTCAGTCTCTAAGGACACCCTGACTTAACTGATGGTAGAGTGCCCCTTTTAATTCAGATTTGGAAAAGTGATGCAGAAAGTAATTTTCAGAGAGCCGATATAGCCAAACTCCCTCTGTGATCCCTGGCACGGCTGGGGTCCCACTGCCACCACCAAGGGCTCCCAGGGGAAAGGAGGTGGGACCCCTGGGGTGAAGGAGGCTTGGGGGTGTGAAGCTCAGCTCCATCTGCTATCAAAGCTGGGGTGAGTGCGGGGCCAGCAGAAGACGTCTGGAAGGCATTCACTTCATCCGCCCCTTGCATCCTTTAGTAGATTTAAATGACACATTTTAACTTTGTGCTTCCAGCTCAAGGGGAGTCTGGGGGAACTGAATGAATCCTCATTCTGCAGATGAAGACCCCAATCTCCAGACAGAGATGTGACCCGCCCAGGACCCCCAGCGTTTCCACTGCAGATGCAGGACAAGAGCCTTTGCCTGTCCCAGTGCAGGATCGACCACTTGCTCTGTGTCCTGTCCCTTCCCGCCATCCCTGCCCCACCGACCAGGACCCAGGGCCCCTTCCAAAAGGAGGCCTGTGAGTTTTCTGGTAATGATTTCCCTGCATCCGGGGCCTAGTTAAAAATCAAACAAATGTTAACTACGGCTCTGATCGCTTCCGCTGAATGACACACCAGGGAGGTTCCCATCTGGAAAAGAACCAGAAGAAAGAAAAGAGCCAGCGGACATTCTTGCCTCGTTAAAGAGCAGAAACCGCAGCACAGACTCCCCGCCCTTGCTCTGCCACCGTGTGCCGGTTCCCTGCCCATTCCCACCCGACCTTTGAAAGGGGGCTATCTCACAAGAAGGAGAAGAGACACCCCCCAAATATTTCAAAAGTAAGCAAAGAAAGTGAGGCAGACCTAAAAAACACGAAAACATTCCTTCTCATCCTGGCTGAACGCAGATTAACCGATGCCCACCTGCGCTCACAGGTATGTGCTCACAGGTGTGTGAAGAATTAGCCGAAGGGAAGGCAGCATCTCAGCTCCACCACCATCTGAGCACCAACCACTCGGCTAACGAGAAGGTGTAAAACTGATCTGTAGTAAGTTCAGCTGTCCCCTGGGCCTGATGCCAACACAAAAAATCCATTTCAAACAAAAGAGCAAACCCGAGGGCTTCGTTAAGCTCGCTGAAATCTTTCTTTCTTCTGTATACTGACTCCATGAATCTCACGTTTTACTTTCGTGAAAGGTTTGCTTGAAAAGCAACTTTTCATTTCAAAAGAGCTAACAGGATCCTCCCTGCAAGTCTTCAACAGAGAAAAACAGAGAACTCCTCTCCGGGAACAGTCACACGAGTTTACCAAGCACTCGCCACAGCTGCTGGTTAGTTGTTTACGGAGATTGAAATGGAATATTCAGTAGAGTCCCGACTACACGCTGGGATGAACCAGCCTGGGGAACAGGGAGAGGGTCAAGAAACGGAGGGCACACTTCACAGCATCTGACGGGTTAGCAGAGGCAGAAAGAGAGAGCAGGATTGCAAGAAGGGATGCATCCGGGAACAGCTGCTCTCAGGTGAGGCTGCAAGGAATCGTTATTTCTGTCATCAGAGAAAGAGAGAATGCAGGAAAGCCGTCTCCTGCAATGGGGCTGACACTCTAAAGACAAAGGCTCTGTTTAAGCACCTCTTATGTGCCAGGACACTGTCACGCTCCAGGGATGGACCTCACTTAATTCCCAAAGCAATCCTGTGAGGCAGTAATCGACAAGCCCATCTTATAGATGAGAAAACAGAGGCTCAGAGAGGTTATGCTAATATTTAAGATAATAAAAGGCTACTGAATAGATCATCTGGAATTCAAACCTACCTCTGCCCTACTCCCAAATCCATGCTTTCTGTTTTTTTAAAACACTGGAATTCTAAACCTGACCAACCACTTTAATGTGAAATTAACAATTTAATTTCGGAAAGGAATTTCCCTAAATATTTTCTTTTTACACACACACACACACAAACACTCCTTAGAAACTACTTAAGCACTCTGTTTTCCTCCCTAACTCCCGAAATGGTGCACTGTCGGGACAGGATCCTGTGTTTTGAGGCTGCCGGGTTGATGATGGCAGTGTTACGTCTGTTTCCTAGGCTACAGCAGCAGGAGCCATGGCAGGCTGCGCGTTTCTGTCCTTACAATGAATGAGCTGTTCCTGGGTACACCACTTGGTCCCTGCCTACCGCACCCACAGCCCCTTGGGAGCCCTGATAAAGGGAAGGCTCCCCGCCCACCCTGACTCAGCAGGAGACAGGCTGCGTCTCCCGGCGCAGACTGCGGAGCAGTTGGTCACTCCCGCCTCCTGCGGCCGGCCCCGCCTCGGACCACCTCCAGCTCGCCCCTCCAATCGGCTCACTCACTACTCAGCTAAACCAACTGACCCCATCAAAATGTCCCAATACCAGACGCCATGAGTCTACCAGCCGCGGGCTTCCTGGGAAAAGTGTCTGAGAAGAAAGAAAGACAAATGATGCCGTCACCTGCAAACTACACCCAAAGCACTGAGTGAGCAGCCGGACTGCAGAGTCTTCACTGACATCCTGAGGGAAGAGATCGGGGGCAGGCACTGGGCTCGCGGCAGGGAGGCTGCTACAAAGGGCCACCAGGGACGATTTGGGTGACAGACGTGTTCTTTGTCTTAGCTGTGGTGGGAGCTGCAGGATAGGAAGTCAAACCCCTAGATGTGCAGTAAACAGAGTAAACTTTACTCTAGGTACGCATTGGGTTGGCCAAAAACTTTGTTCGGGTGTCTCCATGCTACAAAAAACCCAAACGAACTTCCTGGCCAACCCAATAAATTACACCTCGATTTTTAAAAAGGTCATGAAATCAAGACAGAAATGAGGCTCACAGTGCAATGGGCCACCCCCCATGCACTGTGTCCGCCTGCCCCCTCCTCCCCCCCATCTCCTTTTCTCTCTGCTCCCGCCCCCGCCGCCTTAAATTCCTCCACTTTCCCCCTCTCTTCCAGGACCTTCCTTCCTCCTCCTAGACTCCTTGAGATGGTGAGAGCTCTCTCCTCTTCGGGATAGTTGTCAGGGTCCCTTCGTGCCCCCCTCGTGGCATAGAGCTTGTTTTAACTTTTTCACTGGAGTGATTTATGTGCACATCCTCAGTCCCCTTCTGGACTTTCTGGCATAATCCACCTGGGTGTGAATCCTAATTAAAACTCCTCCCCGCGGCTGTGTGACCTTGGGCGAGTTACTCAACCTCTCTGTGCTTCACTTCCCTTATTGGAGAAGTTGCCGGGCAACAGGTGTTGGATGAGGTCTGCCCCAGGATCACCATGGCGACTCGGTGAGACCAAACACAAAGGGAAAAGCACAGGTGGGCACTGGGTGAACACTGTCCCTGCCCATCCCCACACTTGTCCTGGTGATTCAGGGTTCCTGTCCGTGTTCCCTCCAGCCCAGAGCCTGGGGAATGATAAGAATGCCTCGTGCTGTCCCGTTAATGAGTATTCTTGACTCAGCCTGACTGACCTTACACTTCGGAATTATGTTGAAGAATTGCTTTTTAATAGAGACCTAAAGTAAAAGATGGAATTTTACAAAACCCACCTGAAGGTTCTATAACCCAAACTGCACAGCGCGGCCCTCCGGCCGGCCAAGCAGCCCACCCTCCAGCTCTCACCAGCTGTAAAACATTGTTCGAGCCACGCGATCTGCTTAGCTTCTCAGCTTCCTCTGGGACCAATAACCACGAGGACAAAAGCGGTAGCAGTAAGCTAGCTGAGTGACGCCGAGGGCCTCTGCATCGTCTCAGTGGGCTCACCACAAACTCGCCTCTGCTGAAGACGCGCGGTCGTGGGAACTGTGCCCCGTTCCACAGGGCTCAGAGGCAGGATGACAGCCACATGGGCGGATCTTCCAAAGCACACCCAGGGGCCTTCCTTACCTCTGCACATCTCGGGACCCTCACCCTGGTGGTCAGAGACCGTTTCTCCCAGACCTGCTGCAGCAGCTCTGACTGACCAGCTGTGGAACCAGCGACAAACGGCCCAGCTTTCGATTTTCAGAATGCGCCCTGGCACCGGCCCAGCCCTGCAAGATGTCGAGAAGCAGGCGAGCATCTCAGTGCCGGCTGGGCGGTGTGCAGGCAGAGGGGGCACCTGGGGTCCCAGTCTCTGAGGCCTGGCGAGCACTGCCACAGAGCAAAGCAGCTGGAAGGGGGATGGGCCCAGGGCAGGAGGCTGGGCTGGGCGGGTTCAGTGACCCTCTACATCCTCTGGCCAGGTAGAGAGCTGCAGGTGGCTTTGGAAGTGTCCCAGGGACGCCTCTTCCCTCGGGGGCCTGTGGAGGCTGCAGAACCTTCACGATCAGGAGAGACACCCAGGCTAGGCCGGCGTCCCTCTCGGCGGAGTCCTTGTCATCTTACCAAGTCAATAAGACTCCCCTGTGTTTGTACTGAATTAGCTCCTATTCCAAAACTATCGAGAGCTAAGAAAGGATGGCCACGCTGGGGCCTCTGAGAATATTACCTTCAAGCTACAACAGCACAGACGGTGACTGATAGATATGTCACAGGTGAGGTGAAATGTGCCCTTTTCCCCTAAACAAAAGGCAGAAGATGGCGATGAGCTGCTAGGAACCCCAGGGGTGTGAGAGCCTGGCCCAAGCCCCTCCTCAGGCCGAGTTCCAGAAATAACTCCACAGGGCACGGAGCTTCTCTGGATATGCTATCCTCATACCTTGCGAGCAAACGCCTGCCCGAACCCCCGAACCCAAAACTACCCCACTGAATGCCAGGCGGGGAGGTGGCACCTGGCCTGCCAGGGGCGCAGATGGAAACCGCTCCCTTTGGAGCCAAGTCGAGCTCTTGTGTAAATGTTTTCTAAAACCGAGGCAGGCTGTAAATTCTTGAAAAAAACAGTGAGAGCAGGAGGGGGCGCGTTCCAGCCAGAGAGGCACAGGGCTGTCCGGGAAGGGACGCGCCAATGTCGGGGCCCAGCACCTGGGAAGCTGGAGCCACACCGATTCCAAGCACTCCTGGCGGTCCCCTGGGCGAGGCCCAGAATGCTGCGATAAAGGAGCGTTGGGCTTCACAGTGGGGAGGCAGCAGGCGTGTCCCGGCCAGAGTGACCATGCCCCAGACAACCCACACAGACACGATGCTGGCAGGACCACTCCTAAGGGGGCCCCTCTCCTGTCCAACCAACACCCCAGCTCGGGCCATCCTGTCGAGGGCGCTTATCTTGGCAGCCGATTCCCTTCCAGGCACTCCAGTGAAAACAGGAGGTCCTGCGGCCCCACTCAGGGGCCACCTGGGCCAGCCAGCCGCAGAGCCGGCCACGAGCTTCTGCACATAAACCCCACTCCAAGCCATCACTGAATCTCCAAGGGCAGAAGCAGCTAAGACTCCTCTAAACTGCAAACGAACAGTTCCCGGAGGCCTCCCTGGCTTCCCCTCTTACCAGGTTAAAACTGCTGTTCAGCTCGTTCCCCACCAACGAACACCCTCTCCTCTCCCGGGAGTGCCATCCTATCCCTCTGGTACTTTTTCTGGCTGGCAACTCTCTGGTCTCAACTGAGGGTCTCTGCAGCCTAGCAGAAGCCGTGCACACGCGCGCACACATGCACACACATGCTCCCTGCTCACCTTCCTTCCAGACAGCCCTGCGGCTTGTTCAGCCCACATCTGTTGGGCCCTGAAGAAAGCCTTCAACCCCAGAACGCAGCATTCCGGGATGGGGGCATGTGTCCCCCGCAGGGACCCAGCCTCCCTCTCTAGGTAGTGGAAGGTGGAAGATCTTGTTAGCTAAGAAAAGGACTTTGGTTCCACCCAAAAAGGCCAGTGCGACGTAAACACGAGGGCGGGGTTTCCTGAAATCAGGTTTAGTGAAATTTGAACCCTGGAGGCTCAGGAGGCGGGGAAAAGGCTTCTATTCGAGAGCCACCCGGCGGGACCAGTGTTCCCTTCCAAGCCTCCCGGGCTGACAAGCTGACGTGCGGAGCCAGCACCAAGCTGCCTGGGTTTACAAACCACAGTTTCAGCATCGTCTGCTTTCTTCGGCGTATCTGCCAGGAAGCCTTTGCCTTTACACCCTCCGTCTCCTGGGGCTGTGTCTCTCTTTCAAGCTCGATGTGGCCAAGTTCACTGTCAGTGTTAACTGCACACGGCCTATCTTTCGGGGATTCCTTGCACACCCAGACCTCCACGTGCTGCCCAGCAGCACCTCTGCACCTCAGGCCTCTTTATCTGTAACTTAGGTGGGCTTCAGCGAACGGTTTCCCCCTGTGCTTTGATCGCACGCTGGTCACGGCACAGCTACACGCTCCGGGTCTTAAATGAACCTAAGGCACCAGAGCAAACAAGCAAAGCCGTTCTGATGCCTCCAGGATCCCACAGCACAACCGGAACCTTCACAAACGTCACCACCCAATCAGCCTGAGGGGGCGGAGGCGGGACAGAGCCAGCAGGTCCCAGACACAGATTTCTCCAACAAACCCCACAAACGGCCACCAAGGCACAGGTTACACTCGTGCTCAGGAGAAAGCATCTCTCTTACTGCGGAACACAATGCACCGCTTGTGCAAGAAGGTCTATTCAGTTTGGCGTTCGGCAAAGGGTCCTGACCAAGCCCCGTTCCTGTCGAGGGAACTGACGTCATTGTGCCCACTCTGCAAATAACACTGTCACTGCAATAAAGGAAGTGACTAACTGATCACACAATGCTTTGCGTCAAAGAATTCACATCAAAAGAAAAGACGTTAGAAACGGAAATCTGAAAGATCTGGTTTGAGGACTGAGACAAATGGGGCCTGGCCGCGTTGTAGCCAAGGTCATGTCCAGAGGGGGTGGAGGTCCTAGCCTTCTACAGGAGACAGTCTTCAAATCAGACCTCTGCATCCCAAAGCTGACAACCGTGTGAAAAAAAACACAGAATAAGGTACCGACAATGAGGAAGAGACAGAAACAGCTGTACCCCGGCCAGTGGTCTCTTTTCTCCATTTCTAACAGAACGAAGCTGTGTGACTAGCTGTGTGTCAAAAGAAGCCTGGCCTTTCGTGTGGCTCATTTTCTACTGCGTGGGGCGCAGGGTGGGTTCTCCTCATGTTGACGGCAGCTTCACAAATGAACCACGACAGCCTCCATGAATGCATGGCAACTGGCACCAGTGTGACCTTCAGATCTTGGCAGTTGTGCTGCTACTCGCGCCCCAAACACCGTCATGTCTCCTCTGCTCCCACCTGTGGGTTTCCATCACACAGAGCCCATTCAGGCTGTTAGTGTCAACCTCTCCTGAAACAACATGGCCTTGTGACACTCTGCTGATGTGTGGCCAAAAGGGAGCCCTGCGGCTCAGTGTTTTTGAAAGGCCTCAAACCTTTCAAAGCTACAGAGGTGGAATTTTGTGCATGGGGTTACCTAACAGATACTGAAAAAGACTTGGTGGGTTCCCGAATGTTCCTGGGAGGAGTCGGCAAAGTGGGACAGGAGACCCGCAGGACGTTCAGTGTGATTCCTGGTGTAAGCCCCATAAAGACAGAAGAAATATCCAGAAAAGGAAAACCAACTGGGACTCAAAGAAGTGGAAATTTCACAAAGTAGTAGGAAACATCGGCAGTATAAGAACAGCCCAAGGTCAGAACACGTATAAGAAGGTTCATAGCAGCGTTAATCACAATAGCCAAAAGGTGGAAATAACCCTAATACCCACCTGCTGATGAATGAATCAACACAATGGGGTCTAGCCACACTTCGGAACGTTATTCGGCCATAAAAAAGGAGTGAAGTACCGAAACAAAATGAATGAGCCCTCAAGTCATCAGGCAAAGTGAAAGACACCTGTCACAAAAAGCCACACGCTGCACGGTTCCGCTTGTGTGAAATGTCCAGACGAGGGAAATTCGTAGAGAAGGAAGACGAGGTCACCTGGGGCTGGAAGAGAAGGACTGGGGAGTGACTGCCAGTGGGCACGGGGTTTCATTTGGGGCTGACAGAAATGTTCTGGAATTAGAAAGTGGTGACAGTTGCCTGGCCAGACCCGGCCCCAGGCCCCAGAGGGACAGCTGCCCACCACGAGGCCGGGAGAGGTACCTCTGCCCCCGCCCCACTCCTTCCAAAACTCCTTTCCCTCTGGAAGCCCATGCTTTCCCTCCAGCCCCTCCTGAAGTACCTGCTTGGACTCCTAGAGCTACAGGGCATAGAGTCCGACCCCAGGAACACCCTCATTGCCACCATCAATACCATCGCCAAGAGAGCATCCCAATAAATGGCAGAGACCCATTTATTTAAAAGGAATTGGCACGTGATAACTGTCTCTACAGAGGCAAAATAAAGGATTTTCCCAGCTGCCCCTTCTTACAAAACACCTCCCTGTTCCCTTAATGCGTGGGGAACTTTTCCCTCTTGAGGACCCCTGGGTCCGCTCCAATTTGCAGCCCTTTCCAAAGGGAGCGTGTGATAAAGTCACATCCGTGGGATCTGAAAGCCCACCCCCTCCATTCGGTAAGTCTGAAGAGATGGGAGGCAGGGTGACACTGCAACCACATCAGGCACGAGATGGAAGGAGGGGATGCGTGCACGTGCTGGGAGGAGGACGCTCACGAGCAGCTCAGCCCCTTTCTCTCTCAGGCTTTTGCTTCTGCTGGTCAAACACTTCAAGTCTGGAGTCATTCCCGTATTGGTGACATTGCCAAAATGCCTGAGCCCTGCCTTGGCAGAAATGCACCTGCAGGCTCTGCAGGGAAGGCTGCAATCCTGCCCGTTACTGGGGAAGTTCTCCCCACGGAGGACACAGAAGGAAATTCACCAGATTGGATCTGAGCTTAACTCACCCAGCCAACGTGCCACCGTCCAGGCCGGGAGGGAAGCGGCCGGAAGGGGCTCGACTGAGATGCGATCTGGTAAAAGTGGGTCTGCAAGAGCTTTTAAACAAGGGGACAGGAAAGAAACTCCTCCCCACGCCACATGTACACACGCTCTGAGTTCACTCTCATGTACAAGTTGTGTGGCTTGGGGTTTTAGGGAAACCAGGGGGTCGGGCCCACTTCTAGTTTCATCTCTCAGAGAACCCACCAGCCACTGGTCCCCAAGGCAGGGCGCCAGTGACAGAGTGCTCCGGAGACGGGATGCAGGGCACGGGCGGGGATCCCCGGGTGCCTGCTGCTACAGCAGGTGCAGCATCGAAGGGCAGGAGCGATGCCGACGCTAGTCATAAAGGGCAGGAGGAAAAAGCGAGAGCGGGATAAACATGCACTTGGCTGGAGTCTAGGGATGTACTGGAGCTGCGGGCAGGTCAACAGCCACCTGGCTTTCAGAACCCTGCCCCAGAGCACAGGACACGCTCGCCCCTGCGGTGGGTCCCACAGGGATGGGGGCAAGTTGGGGGCCAAGGACCCCGGTGAAATCAAGCCAACTCTCAGTGCCTCTGTTCACGGTCTGTCCTGGGGTAATGCTACTTAATGCTTCCAGCCATCCCTGGGAGACTGACACGGGCTAATTCATGCAAACTCGTCCAGGACGACATGAATTCTGAGTCGATTTCTCTGACACCACTTGGGCTAGAAAAGCAATGGATTCTGAGGTGGCAGCTCAGGGCCGGTCATGACTCATTAACAGCTTCTGACATCGCACTTAACTCTTCTGACAGGATCCAGTCCATTTCAAAAAGCTAACACCCAAAGGACTTTGTGGTTCTTAGCACAGATGGTGAGACTCTTGTATTTCAGATAAGATGAAGCCACGGCCCTCCATCCCAACCGCTGCCTGAAATCCCTTATCAGGGGAGGATTAGCTCTGGGTCAGGGGTTCTCACCTGGAAGGGGACCTGGCAAGGCCAGGGGGTCAGAGGCTGTAAATCAAGAGAGCACAAGGAGGGTGCTTGCTGAGGTCTGAGCGAGAGGCCCACCTCATCCATCTAAACGCAAATGCCGTCAGCATTTGACACAGCGTGGGCTGGGTTAACGCCGTTACTCTGCTCGGAACCGTCAAAGCAAGCCATGCTTGCAAAAGCCTGGCTGGGCACAGGATCTAAGCAAATTCTTCTCAGTCTGGATAGAGAGTGGAGGCATTCAGTGAGTGGTGGCCGCGGCCAGACACTGATGACGCATACACACACGTGTGCACACACACATACACACATGTACACTGACGAGGCAGCCCCTAAGTTCGGGAAGCTCAGCCAAAAGCGTTCCCATTCTGCCAGCGGGGAGCCTGGCCTTGGACAGAGAACAGATCCAGGACCTAAGGTCTGATCCCCCAGATTCCAGTGGACCCTCCTTCTGCTAAGTCGCCAGAGCTTGCTTTGCTTTTCCAAATCTCAACACCCAACCACAACTTCTGGGAAGAAATGCTTTCAAATCCATGTTCAAAATGGCAACACCTAAATGTCACAAATGGACCTGGCACTTCTAACTCTGCACACACCCGTGGCCAGCCGCTTCCTGACCCAACTTGTCAGCAGGCCACTGCCGCAGGCTCTGCGGACCGTCCTGCCCGGGAGAGTGAGAGGACTGCGTCTTACTGTGAAGGTGGTGAGAAATCTAAGTCTCCCTCTCCTGCAACCAGCCCCCATGAAGCTCTGGGACAACTGTGGTCACTTGGGAGGCTGAGTCTGAACTACAGGATGTTTATAAGGTAGCAACTTGAAGTAGCAGAACCAAAACCTGGAGGACGGTGGCCCCCGTCTATGCAACCTGGGATCCACGAGTTTTACCGGTGGCCAGAAACTCATTCATTGGTTAAAGCCAGGAACAGAGGAAAGGGGGGCACAGCAAGGCTTCATGCCCAACCGTGGGCTGTTCTGGAAGCTTCCCTGCCCCAACCCCTGAGTTGAATCTGGCGGAGAGTCTTAGTCATCTACCTCCTAAATAGGAAACCGCCTACTGCCCACCCAGAGCCACACCCAAGTCCAGGGCCTCCAGAAGCCTCTTCACTGCTGCCCTCCTGTCCGGGCCCTGACACCGCCCTTCACCCAGCGCCTGCCACCTCCTGCAGCACGCCTGCAATGAGGCAGGTAAACGCCGGGCTCCCCCATGCCCCCCTGCCTACAAGAGCCATCTTCTTCCTGCATCTCCCTCGAATACACAGGCTGAGTAGCTGCTTCTCTTCCACACTTCCCTAATTCCCGGTACCTCGTCCTCCCATGGTACATGGGGCATCTTATGGCCACTGCTGAGGTAGACAGAGAGATAGGTACACATCCACACACTTGCGCACACATACACATCCACACATGTACACGTAAACACACATATGTACACACAAACACACATACACACCATGTATATTAAACACACACATATATATATACATATATGTGCACACGCATACATACACACACACACACATACATACACAAATACACACATAGGTATGTCTTCCCCATGAGGTCTGCTTATTTTCTCTCCCTGAGCTCATCACAGCACCAGAAACACGGCAGCCCCTAAGGAAATATGAGACGCGTGAAAAAGGGCAAATGTATGTAGAATAGAAAAGAGCTCCCAGAGCTGGGGTTATCTCTAGGATGATCTAATTAAAATAGGTCATTTCAGACAAGGACGTGCCTCGTCGAGCGAGACAGAAAGGGCAGGAGAGCAGCCCTCGTGGGAGACAGGGGCGGGGCTGTGCGCACTTGCTTTGCTGGGAGCCTGCGTCACTCCCGGCCTCCAGCGGGGGCTCGACACTGCCTCTGGGCGTGGCACCCCGAGCCCAGGGACCCGTGCGGTGCGGTGGGCACCCCCCAGCCGTCACAGCCTGCTGGCGCGACGCGCTCTGTGCCACAAGAAGTCGTAGCAGCAGCGACGTTCATCATTGAGCAGCGTCAGCACCAAGATGAGAGACGGGAACAGAAAGGTTTTCTGGGTGGAACAGAAAAGTCACCAGAGCCGAGAGCAAGGCCCCACTTGGTGTCGCCGTGCCGTGCTGCCACCTGGCCGTGCAGGGAAAGATAGACACGTGCTTCTCCCACGTCTCAGGGTGCCGCACACCCTCACCGACCTCATGGTAGACCAGGGTCTCCATCAGTCTCTGGGCTTCAGAGGAAGTGATAACACTGCTTATAGGACCCCGTCACCTGAAGGGTGTGCTCAGTGCTTCCTGCTGACCATTTCACTGCATCCTCTCAGCAGCTCTGGAGCTACACTAGTCCCACCGTGCAGAGGAGGAGAGGACACAGTAACTTGTCCAAGGCCACGCAGCACAGGCAGAGGCAGGAAAACAAACCCAGGCAGCTGGGGCAGAGCTGTGACTCTCAGACCGCCCTGGGACAGGCCGGTTGTGGTCCCTGGGCGCAGAGGACTTAGCCCCGCGGGAGGGTCAAAAGGAACAGAAACAGTAAGTACAGCCAATCCCCATCATTCATGATTCCATACCTGAAAATTCACCTGCTCACTAAGAATTCCGTACTTGTAACCCTCAAAGCAATACACACAGCATTTTCGTGGTCACTCACTGACATGCACAGAGTGGTAGAAGTTTCCAGGGTCCCACACACAGGCTCGTAGCTGTGGTGGAACAAAGGGACCCCTGCCTTCTCCTTTCAGCTCTCACACCATAAAGTGGCCTTCTCCAGGCCTATTTCATGCCACACTCTTTGCACTTCGTTGGTGCTTTTTCTATTTACGGTGGCCCCCCAGCAAAGTGCTGAAGCGCTGTTCCACAGAGCCGGAGGCCATGAGGTGTCTTATGGAGGAAACGTGGGTGTAGATCAGCTCTGCTCAGGCATGAGCTACAGGGCTGCCAGCCAGGAGTTCAATGTTAATGAACCACCAATATAGAGTCGGTAAGGTGTCTTTAGACAAAACAGCGCTCGCTGCCCTGTCCTGTCACCCGACGCAAGTGGGGATGCCCAACGCAGCTCAACTCTATTTCCTGGGCCCCGAGCAGAGGGCTCACCGTGCAGCCGGGGCCCCGAGGGCAGTGCCCAGAGATGGTCAAGCCCACTGGGGTAGACAGTCACATCTGTCCAGAAGCTCACCACCCAGTGCCCTAGAAATATATCTTTTCTCTTCAAACTGCCTAGAGGGGATTATGCTGTCTGCAGGCCTCACCCTGGCCCAGGGACCAGCAGGTTTTCAGCTGGAAGGATGAGGTTTGCACCAAATAGCATTGGGGTCAAATAGGCCCAGACTTGAGTCCCGTTTCCACGGTCTCTGTCCTGCGTGATCTCGAACACACGACAACTCACTCAGCTTCACCCGTGATCACCAAGAGTACACAACCCCGAATGGCTACCAGGATCCCTCACCAATGTCTAGCTTTTGATTTCTCTTGGGAACTGCCCCCTTTATCTCTAAAATGGATCACAGGTTCTGATGTGGATAAAATAAAGTGGCATAGGAGAGGCTCCGGCAGGCTGCCCTGCTGTCTGCCCTCACCCCTCCCAACTCCTCTCTCCTTGAAATAGCGCCCCACGAAATTCTGATGGGGCGGCGGGACCCCCATCGCCCCGCCAGAGCCACAGTGCCGGGAGCAGAGGAGTCACTCTCCACAATGAAGACAGGACACTTGGAATCACTTGTCCACATCCTCACTCAGACATAACAGGTGGGTCAAGGTCCCTGACAGAAGGCCACTGTGGAGGGTCCATTCCAGGACAGCAGGGATTTCCAAAGATAAATATAGCTTATGTAATGCTTCTGTGTGCGTGTGTTTTTTGGGGTTTTTTTTTTTTTTTTCAATCAGTAGGGACTAGGGATGGAAGTGCAGATAGAAGAGAGGGCTACAGCATCATTTTCTAGCCAAAAGACACGGTTCCATAGGCTACCAAACCCTGGAGAGAGTTTTGCCCTGATGGAAGCATGGCTGAGACCCTGTTTCCTGCCGGCCAAGGCCCCCACCTTTGCAGGTCTGGGGGCCCAGTTGCGTCCTCCTCCAAGGACCCAAGCAAGGGGCTGCAGCTCCAGGTGAGAGCTAAGGGCATCGGGAATGAGTTCACCGATGCAGGTCAGCCTCACCGAGGAGCCCTGGAGAGTTGGGGGAAGGGAGGGAACTTCAGGAAGGGTAATGTTTCCATGTGAGCGAAGCTGTGTATGCTTTCTGGAAGGTGGCTATGCAAGGGTCTGCAGGGCCTTGGCAGCTGGGGCCACAGAGGCAGCACTTAACAACCATGAGAACTCAGAACGCCACATGAGTTCCACCGAGATCTAGTGCAATTGAGGAGGGGCCAGATCGGGGTAGGGGATTAAGAGGTACAAACTATTACGTATATAATAAATAAGCTACAGGATATATTGTACAGCACAGGGAATATAGCCAATACTCTATAATAACTAGAAATGGAGTATAACCTTTCCAAATTGTAAATCACTATGTTGTACACCTGTAACTTATATAATATTGTACATCAAGTATACCTCAATTTTGGCTTCCCTGGTGGCGCAGTGGTTGAGAGTCCGCCTGCCGATGCAGGGGACGCGGGTTCGTGCCCCGGTCCGGGAGGATCCCACATGCCGCGGAGCGGCTGGGCCCGTGAGCCATGGCCGCTGAGCCTGCACGTCCGGAGCCTGTGCTCCGCCACGAGAGAGGCCACAACAGTGAGAGGCCCGCATACCGCAAAAAAAAAAAAAAAAAAATAGTATACCTCAATTTTGAAAAAAAGTAGATTCGAGAGGTCTAAGAGAAAAAATCAAGAGCTCCTGGGAAGCCCTCTGATGGAATGCAGTGTGGTGGGCGTGCCAGGCACTGCAACAGTGCTTAGAGGTACGTGCACACGCTTGACAGGGGCTCCAAGGGAGCAGTCAGGTGATGAAACCACACAGGGGCCACCCCAGCTGTGAAACACAGCCGGCATTTAGAAACCGCGCCTGAAGTACAACAGTGACGCGGGCTTCACCTCTAGACAGCAGGAGGGTCTGCAGCGCAAAAATACTGACACGAGCCCAGACACCCCCGGTGGACAAGTAGAGGAGCCTCACGCCCCCTGGCGTGGACCGCAGACATCCCCGGCCGCCGGTCCCCGCGAGCCCAGAGATGCACAAAGACGGGCACTGGCGGAGTTACCTCCACAAGACTTGCTTTTAGCTATTTAATGTCTGGATGAAAGTAACTGGACAAAAATGTTTTGATTTTTCTCTCCCAAATCAGGTCTGTTCTCAATTGGTGGTTGAAAAAGACGAAAGGCCAGTGTTCTCAAGTGCCTAGAAGAAGACTGATCCCTCTTCTTTGAAATCAGCCTCCTGGGGCTTCTTTCTATAAACCTGTTCATTCCTTTTTTCCTTCATGATACTTGTGACCCAAACTGCATATCCCGTGACAAAGAGAGAATATGTTTGAGAGAGACAGACTCACAAAAACAGAGATTAAATGATGCAGCCATACAACCAGGACACCAGTGTAATGAGCAAACAGAAATAAAACCAAGCCTGATTCCCACGAGTGCCCTCAGACTCACAACGGCAGGGGTCCTGGACGGCAGGGTTCCCAGCCTCCAAGCAGACTGCAAGGAGATTTCTGATCTAAACGTGAACAGGCTGCTTTTTCTGGGCCCTATTCTCTGGTAACTGACACAAGGTAACCAGACTCACCTTCACCGTCTGCACTCAGGTTCTCATACGAGTCCCAGCGGATCAGCGGGTCTGCCGTGTTGAAGTCCACAATCACCCCGTGGTCGTTTTGCAAATGCTCACACCCTGCAGGGCGGTGGGACGGGGGCAAGTTAGTTAGAGAGAAGCCGGTGCCTCTGGGCATCTGCCAGCGATGAGGAAGAGAAGCCACCGCATCTGGGTGTCCAAGCCCAGCCCCGTCCCACACGCCCTCCAGTAATCGGAGCTGCTGCGCACTGTTTGGGATGAACTGAACAACAGTGAACACCACTTGGCAGAAAGGAAAGACGAACATCGGTCCTCCACCCCACCGGGTACGGGGCTCTGGGCGCTGTCTCTGCTCTAAGGGATCACCCGGATGGCTTGGCAGGTCAAGGACCCAGAGGCACCCAGAGGATCGGCCTCAGGGCAGGTGGACGGGAGGGGCAGGTTTGGGCCCTCCCTCGAGGCTCCCTGATCATTCTGAGGATGCCAGGAGGGTTCTTACCCCACAGCCTTGCATTTAATAGTTCACGCCTAAATCTATGGCACCGGGGACAGAAGTAGGGTGCTTCTTTTCCACAGCTATTAAAAACTGAATTAAGGGGCTTCCCTGGTGGCGCAGTGGTTGAGAGTCCGCCTGCCGATGCAGGGAATGTGGGTTCTCGCCCCGGTCCGGGAAGATCCCACATGCCGCGGAGCGGCTGGGCCCGTGAGCCATGGCCACTGGGCCTGCGCGTCCGGAGCCTGTGCTCCGCAATGGGAGAGGCCCAGGTACAGAAAAAAAAAAAAAAAAAAAAACTGAATTAAAACTTTCACGAGTATGGATCTTGGTGATGGAAATGAACCATTTGCCTCCACGATAAAGGGACTGATTTCTCTTTAAATGTATTCTTAGAAGAAAGGAGAGAGTCTGTTTTGCTCATAAATATTTGCAGTCTACTATATTTCTAATCCTCTTTAAAAACATGTAGCTGTTTGTTGAGGGAGAAGTAAACAGGGCAACAAGACACAGCCCCAGTCCTAAGGTTGGGCCCTTCCTTGGGTGAGTCACACCAACTCTGAGGTCTTATTGACCCACCTGGGCCCTACTGTCTCTAAGGCAATGCCCTCCCTCTGTCTAATATCCTACTATTTTTAAAAATATATTATATTTCCAATTATGTGCAGAGGTGGGAAGCCAGACAGAGGCCCCAGCATATGCATCCTGCCCCCTGGTTGCAGCATTCTGCATTCTACCCACCTTGAATCTTCTCAGGAGTGGCTGAGAAGACTAACTCAATCTTCCCATTATCAGGAAAACGGTCATCTAAAAAAGAAATCTTACGTCAACAAATTTGGAGACAATGAGACGGGAAAGGGTGGATGAATTTTGTCCTCATATTCCAACCAGGACAACACCCTTCCCAAACCTCCAAAAGCGCACCAATGACAGAGGACGTGTCAGTAGTTTCACCGTTTCTCTAGAAATTTTTCTTTGTTGGGTCAGTTGCCAGTCTTTTGTGAGGCTGGTAATGATTTTGTCAATAGGTTGACTTACGGGTGGAACGGGGGAGAACAGTGAAAGAAACACATGAGGCCGCCGGGGGTCGCCCGCCGAGGGTCCACTCCCCACACCCCCAGTCTGGACTCGGGGCAGGGACCTCACCTTTGCTGGCGTTGTCCAAATCCTCCTTTGCAAACACAAGTCCATAGCCCTGAACAGCCCCGGTGTGAAACTGCAGGCGGAAAATGACGTCTCGGGTGGCCGAGCGGTACTTCTTGTGGTAGCACTTGACCTGGGGTAAAGAGGGTGTATCCTCAGGGGAGCCCGTGCCCGCGGAGGGCGCTTGCCGGGGGGTACACAGGCCACTCCCTTCTGGGAGGGGCTGGGCGTGCGCGCAGCCTGACAGCAGCTCCCAACCCAGGAGACGGGCTGCAAACGTCACCGTGGCTTTGGTCCTTCCGGAGGACACCTGTGCTGTTCCAACAGGACAGGGATCCCACAGTCCTCAGTCCTCAGACGGCCCACACCTCTACTTTGGAAGACAGCTGAGGAATGAAATTCCGTGGCCTCTTCCTCCTCGTTTCATCTAAACCCTCCAAGTTTCACCTTAAAGCCTTTCTGTTCTCATGAAAGAAGGAGGCGGTCACCACTTTCTGGACTACGCTCAGTATTTATGTTGCGTGTTATGATTCAGAGAGAGAGAGAGATGGGGAGAAGGGAGAGGAAGGGAAGGGGAGAGAGAGAGGCCTTGGAATTGAAATTCCACTGCTGGGTTGTCCAGACATCCTGAATGGCCACTTGAGACCAGTCTCCAGAATCACCAGGGATGTGATTTGAACTCAGGCTGTGGCTCCGTGGCCCTAGGTCCCTGGGAGCAGCTCAGGCCCCTGGAGTGACTGTGCTGCTGTGGAGGGTGGAAGCACCCCTTCCTGGCACGCGGCAGGGAAGGGTGGGCAGGGGAGGGGCCCTGGCGTCGTCTCCCACCTTTACACGGGGGCCTCCCTGCCCCTGCCTGAGGGGTCTGTGGATGGCGCTGGCCTCGAGGAGGGCTCGAAGGTCATGGCGGGGTGGCGTGCTGCAGGAGAGGGGACCCTTCCTCCCTCCCATGGCAGGGCAGGGCTCCTTTCCAGGGTCCCCAGGGGTCCAAGACCAGAAGCAGGCTGGATCTTGCCCTCAGACACTCAGCAGAGGTGGCCACTCGTGCACCGAGCATGCCCGGGAGGAGGGGAGTCTGGAGGTGCAGGGATCTCAGAGGCAGCCATGCTCACAAGAGAGACTGCTTGGAAAAAGCTGGGCTTCAACGATTCTGTGCAAGCTCACTGACCGTCCAGACCAGCGATGCGGGAGGATGTCGCAGGTGACCGGTCTATAACTCTCACCAGTGAAACCACCACTCGAGAGAAAAAATAAAGGCCCAAGGAGCCGCGGCCAGTGTGTCGGGAACTGTGCCCCTTAGGGTAGACCCAGAGGTCGTCTACCTTTGTGCTCTCTACAAGGAGACAGTCTGATGAAAAAATGTAAACAGACCGTCAGGGGAGTGTTTCACGTTGACACACACGAGCTGAGCATTGACGAGGCAGGAGGTGCCAGGCGGCCTGTGCACACGCGGCCAGTGGGGATCGAGACTCAGGCCTGGCCCCCGGCCCCTGGCCAGGGAACCGGCCGACGAGACTTCTGCAGAAACATGAAGCCTTCAATTTGCTTTCCAACAGCAAATGGATCGCCGGCCGCAAGTCCTCTCCCGCCCCGTCTGGGGTCTCTGGATCCTCAGCAGGGCCCCCTCAAAGGCTGTCCTCTCAGCCTTCCTTCCAGAGTGTGCTACCTGCATCCTCACCCCTCCAAGGCCCTCGCCCCACACTGACCGCACTGACCGCTCAGCAGAGGTCCCACACGTGCTGCGGTGGAGACTCCCACGCACAGGACGTGCCCATCTCTGTGGGGTGATGGACCCCCCCCCTCTCCGTTTGCCTTTTTCCACTGGTAACTTGGAAGTACGAGGGAAAAGGGGAGAAGACTGGAGAAACGGAAAGAGAGTTTCAGGCGCACACCAGTCTGGCCCTTAAATCTTTATCGATACTGAGGGGGACTGAGGCTGAAAATAACCCAACAAGGCCTCCAGAAGCTGACATCCACTGAGGGAAGCAGCCCCAGGCCAGCCCACAGGGTCACGCTACACAGAGCTGGCAGCTCCCCCAAGCTGGCACCAGGTGGACACGGGGGCGTCGCAGGCGCTGGGTAAAGAGGCATATGCAGCCTCGGGCAGCGCAGAAGGCCCAACGACAGCTCCCTTTCAGGGACACCTTCTCCTGCTCTGAGTTAAAGGGTTCAACCTGCAGGCAGCTCTTGACGGCAGCTCATGCCAACCAAGAGCCCCCGGGCCCGGCTCCCACCTTCCCCAGAACCCAAGACGTTCTGTGGGCTCCCCTCCTCTGGTCTCACCATCACTCATCACAGCAGACACGCACGCGCGCGCACACACACACACACACACACACACACACACACACGAATCCCAGCCCACTCCAGGCACCGGGCAGGGGAAGGCAGAGGTCACCACACGCCCTGGGGCACGGGAGGGACAGCAAACGGGTTCACCCTCCCTAGGCTGCTAGTTCCCAATCATTCTGGGGCACAGGCACCTCCCCAGGCCCAGCGTGACTCTACTGTCTAAAGACTCCCAGTTTTTCACACAACAAGGGTTCAGGGTGGAAGGAACACAGGGGTATTCCCCTGCCACAGAGCAGCCGCCCTCTGCGCACACGTGCCCTCACCGAGGGGTTTCCGGGGCCTCCTGACAACCCTCGCTGGCGGAGACCTGAGCCTCCCATACTCCCGCCCGTTGTTTCACCGTGGACTTCTCTTCCCACTGCTCAGGATGGTACCCGCCATCCCCTCCAGTCCTCCTGGCCACCTCAAGAATGACCCCCACTGTCTCCTGAAGGCACAGAAAACCGCAGACGTCTCGGTCACATGGGGTCCTGGTGGCTCCAGCTGGAAAGGAGACGGACCCACCCAGCAGGAGCCCCGCCCCGGGGGCCTCTGGCACCCCCTGCAGAGCCAGCAACGATGCCTCATCCGCACCAGTAAATCTTCGTAGCATCAGTGACAAGAGACCAGAATCGGGCTCGTAGCGCTCCACGGAAAGAACCGTCAGCATCTTGCTTGACAGTAGTGCCCAACGTGCGCCTTTAAGGTACGAAGTATTGGTCACATTTTGCACCAATTAGAGACTGAGGTCTGTAACACCCCCTTCATCCCTCCAGGTCTCCCCAGAGAGTTTCTAGAGCACATAAATCCTCTGCCTTTGGATTTTAGAGCATCTGCATTTGAAACAATTTCAACCCACTTTGCTGGTGGCCCCGGCGGCTGTCTACACAGGCATCAAGGAATGTGCGCGCTCAAAGACGATGCTACAACCACACGTGCTTAAAGGTTTCATAAGCTTGACGGATGCCTACCTAAGTCAAAACACCTGCAGTATCCGGCGCCAGCACTAACCATGATTTCACTTCACTTGGAGGTGAAAATGATTTCAGAGGGTGGCAAGGCTGAAACTCACTTCCTAAACCATTAGTAGGTCAGCAGTCCTGGCTGTGAAGGAAAACACAACTAGATCCACTGGGCTGAGATGCAGAACGGATGAGGCCCGATCCAGGTCCAGGAGACCCACGGCACAGCGACGGAGAAGGATGTACACACAGCAAGTCCCAGGACAATACGGCACAACAGAAGTCCTTTAACGACCCCCGCGGGAGCAAATCCAGAGGGGCCTGCGGACGCCTTCATCTTCCCTGATCTTACGTAAGTGCCCGTGGCAAGAAACAATAAACTCAGGTGCTGTCTGTTTGCAATGGCTCCTTGAGAAAGGTCCCCTCTGTTTAGAAGTCGGGTCGCTGGGGCCAGGTCACGGAGCCCCGCCCCACAAGGACAGAACGTAAGTGGTCACGGGGTTTGCACAAGCAGAGGCAGCAAGGCATGTGGCTGGGAAAGTGTTTACAAGCCCATCAGGGCTCTGGACCACAGCCAGGCTCCCGACGGGCCCGCGGCCCATGCGAATTCCTTAGCGAGGTTACATAATGACACGGCTGTGCTCTCCAACGCCTCTGCCCTCCCACCCGACAGGAGCATGTTTACTGAACACCTGAGGCTCTGCCCTTTAGAAGTTCTGGGCTGGACTCGAAAATCTGACCCTCAGCGCAAGCACATCGCAAAGACGGGCGGGTCAGGTGTGCAGTGGGACGGTGCGCGCGGACAGGCTGGCAGTGTTCGGGCAAAGCTGGACAGCGGGTAGGTGTCACCGTGGCCCCCAGTGACAGCCCTCCCGCCAGCCCCCAAGTCGAAGGAATGACAGACGGAGCCCCCTCCACTTTCCCGGGTAGCATTCTCAACCCAAAGAGCTGACGAGGCCTTGCTTCTTGTAAACTGGACCCCTGTTACCTCTGCTAACCAGAGTCTCGGGGCAGAACCCCTCATGAGGAGAGAGGCAGGTTTATCTGTGCCCGAGGCTGACATTTACCAAAATCAAGGAGGGGAAAAAAAATCAGAGGACGACATTCCGCCTCACAGGATGGTGACCAGGGTGTCAACCTTCCCTGGGAGCTCCCTTCCACTTTCCAGAGCAGAGGCAGGCTCTGCAGACGCCAACCCAGCCCAGCCCTCTGCAGCTGGGGGGTGGGTAGCCTATAAAACATTCTCTGATGCTTGGGATTCTGTCCAAGTCACAATCGTTGCCAAATTCTTGATGAGAAATTAAACCGCCTACACATTCGAACCTTGACACAGAAAAGGCCCTCAGACATTCCCCACCTGCAGCTTTCCGCACTGAAGGAACGCCCACTGGATTCGCAGAGGTGCGCACCAAGCGATGACTCCCTAAAACTGAAGGACAGGGCAAACCGAAGTGCAGGGGTCTCCCACAGTTCGTCTGCGCCCAGGGGCTTCTCCTGACTGGAGACTCTGGAAACCAGAGCCAACCTACACCGCAGGAGGGGAGACGGCTCACGCCACTCCCCAGGAAGTTCAGCCAACACCCAGGAACGTTCTACCGCCCAGCTGCTTCCCTGTGTCGATCCCTGAGGTCATTTTCAGGTTGAACCAACAGCCCTGGGATTCCAAGGAGCCCACGGATCACGCAGTATAATGTGTCCCCCAGCGATTATGGTCTGAGTGTGGGGATGCCCTGGGCCCGTCCTCCAGGCCGGACAGCACGGCCTCAGAGACTCTCCTCCTCGGACACACTGGAACCCTCTCTCCCACCCGTGGACCTTCACATCCCGCCTCTGTGCACTCGTGCATACACCAAGTTCTACTTGCACGAGAGTGATCTGCCAGCTCGTCTCACTCAACAACCAGAACCTAAACTCTTGGAAGGAGGACCTGTGTGTGATTCCCGTTCACGTCCACCATGTTACCTGGTCGGAACACACGCTGTGGGGAATGAACGAGAGAACAAATCAGAGCCTAAGGTGCCGGAGAACCAATGGTACCTGATCTCACTATTAACCTTACTAGAACAGGTTTATTCTAGAATGGGTTTATTCCATGGACACAGGTATGACGGGCTGAATTCTGTGCCCCCAGAATTCATATGGTGAAGTCTTAAAGGTGGTTAAGGTAAAGTAGCGTTATATAGGTGGGCCCTAATCTAATCTGACTGGGGAGATCAGGACACAGACACACACACACACACACACACACACACACACACACACACACACACTCACACGAGGGAAGATGATGTGAAGACACAGGGAGAAGACAGCCATCTACATACCAAGGAGAGAAGCCTCGGGAGGTACCAGCCCTCTGACACCTTGATCTCAGACTTCCAGCCTCCAGGACAGTGAGAAATGTCTACTGTTTAAGCCACCCAGTCTGTGGTACTTTGTCATGACAGCCCTGGGAAACGAATACAAGAGGCTAGAGCTACTTTGAGACTTCTTAGAGATCAATAGCTAAACTAAACCTCCTAGGTAATCATTTCCACGAATGGTGCAAGGAAAAATTACCCTGTGTGATGGAAAATTACCCGTGTCCAGCTGTAACCCGCAGCGTCCTTCTCCCATCTGATAACGGCGCAAAAAAATAAGTGCAGAGTGTACAAAAATGAACTGTAAACACAGGAAGTTAAATCAAATCATAATTCAGTCCGAAAATACTCCATGTGAAGAACAGGGTGCAGGAAGGGGCTGGTTTTATCAAGTTAAGCGTTTCCTGTGAAGAGATCTCTATTTGCCGGCCTTTCCAACGGAAGCAAAAATTCACAGACAGCGTGACTTCACGGCACAAAACATTCCCCTCGGGAGACCCCATGGCGACAGGACACCTGAATGCCAGACCTCTCAGGTTCCTGCGGCATCGCTCAGGGCTCATCCATCTGGCTGTCCCCTCACGCAAGAGGCAACTTGCAGTTCTTGCTGGGGTGTGACCTTGCCCAGGGACTCCTGCTTCAGGGGCAGGCTCTGGGCAGTAAGCTGGGGACGATGGCACACTGAGCACAGGGTCCCCTCCTAGCTCCCAGCAAGCGTGAGACACCACCCCTGAGGAGCACAATTACTGGCTCTGGAGAGGCTGGGACAAGTCAGCCACCTGCCTCAAGGGCTGGGCACCCACTAGGGAGGCAGACGAGGTACCCAGCCATGACAGATCATCAAACACAGCCGCAGGGAGGGCACAGCCATGTGCCCCAGTCGTGCCTGATGTGGGTGACACGGGTGGGAGGCATTAGCAAGACCCAGAGGAAAGGGCCGTGGGGCCGTGTGCAGAACAAACCAGATAATACGGGATCTCTAGGGCTAAGTGATTGAGGGGGCAGGACACCCAGGGGATCCTGTGCCACATACGGGAGCCTGGACCCTCTCCTCCCCCCGCGGGGAGGATGCTGGGCCACGGCTGCGGAACGCCGTGCTCGGACGGAGTCACGCTGTGAGGGCCAGGGCTCAGGGATTCAGGATCCATGTGGGTAGAGGATCTGCACAACTGACGAGAGAAGTGGAGCCAGGGGACGCCAGGACGAAGCTCCCACGCGGAGTCTTGGGGAACCGGTGGGGACGGTCCTAGAAAGCAGCAGAATGGAGGCCAGGGGGCTGGCGGGCACCAAGGGCCGAACCTGAGGCCCGAGGACCGAAGGCAGAAGTGAAGAAGAGGCAGCCTGGACCCAGCGAGAGAGACACGGGGCCAACAGGACCAGCACTCGGGGGAGACGGATGCCCAGAGGACAGCAGCGCGGAGACCCGCCAGAAGCCGGAGGGGAACCGGCAGAGGGGCTCCACAAAGAGAAAGGGCCCACATGACAGGGAGTGCCACAGAGACGGCCACGGGGATGCGGTCCCTGGGATGCGGCCAGAGGGAGGAGAGAGGGCGGGGGCGGTTGGGCGTAAAGCCTCCTTTGCTAAAACCTGGACAGGAAAGCAGGCAGGCAGAGGCAGGGGTACCCACGGGGGAGGAAGGGCCTGATCGCCGGGCAGAGAGGGGCCAGTTCTTCCTCCCCAGAACCTCCGAGGAGGGGTGCAGCCCATGTGCTGAGGCCCACACCAGCCTTCTTACCATTGCTCCCACTTGGGCCTGTGCCACACCCCACCTCTGTGCCCCCATGACCGTGAGGGCCCCTCCCAGCGCTGTACGAGGAGGAGAGGTCCACCTACTCTGATGGCTCTAGGCCGACGGCCCCCTAGCCACACCGATGTCCGCCCTTCACCCTCCCCACCCGGGCCTCGCGCGCCTCCAGAGGTCTCCGGCAGGTGCTCCCCGAACTCTCGCTGGCCCGACGCCTTCACCTGCAGCTGGCGCTTCAGGATGTGCCACTCAGCACCAAGCAGACTCACAAGTGTCTGCTGGAAGGGAAACTTTTCGAGCAGGGCCTGATAATCCCACTTGCGGACTTCCCGCAGAGAAGGAGCAAAGCAGGCACAGGGAAGGGCGAGTCCCATTTGGCCACTGGCTCAAAGCCACTTACCAATACACCTGAAAAGAGCCATGGCTGAGCACACGCAGCGACAGTCACCTTTCACGTGGCCATGGGTGCCCAGAGGCACCATCTTCCATCTGCAGATGGTGGAGGCGACTGCGTCCCAAACTCCCAGGTCGGTGCCTCCCTGCTGCAGCAGCGCCGGCTTCGACAAGCTCACCGCGCGCCAGGGGACGGCTCCCGGTGCCCGCAACAGCGCCGGCTGGTGGACACCGCGGGCTCCAAGCGTGTCTGCCAGCACCTCCTCCCCCAGCCCCGCTTCCCAGCTCCCCAGGGCCAGATGGCAACCACCCACCCGGGTCCCCTCAGAACGACCCCACCCGCCTACTCAGACCACATCCCAGCTGAAGCTGGGTGCACGTGATGCTCAGGTAGGCACGCTGCTCACAGGCGGCGGTGCCGACGTGGGCCTAGGACAGCGGTGAGGCACGGTAGGCGATCGCCCGGGAGCACGGGGAGGTGGTGGCCACCCCCAGGCCAAGCCTCAGTGGGCCCTCGGTCACAGCGCGAGGTCCTCACCCCCTGCCGGCTGCCCCGGCTCATCTCATCCCCACGACGCTCGCCTACGGTCCTCCTGCAGCAGAAGGGGGCTCGAACGTGGACAAGACCCGTCTGAGGCCACCCAGTCCCCCTAAGCCGTAGACCTGCTGGGAGCCCAGGCGTGGGACCCAAGGCCTGTCCGGCTGCATGATGCCCCTGTCGGGCCTGCGGCTCCCAATCTGCTGTCGCTCGTATGTAGCTGCAGGGCTTCCTTCCTTCCACTCGAGACCAAGGGCTTTCTCCCCCACGTTCTCACTACCTCTCTAAGTCACAGTCCTATAAGGGTTACTCTCAAGGGGTGATTCAGGGCATTTTCAGGACACAGAAAAGAGCTCTGCTAACACCACGTTTCCCAAAAGAAGACGGCAAAATCCAAGCCCTGCACGATCTGGCTTCAACCTCCCAGGACAAGTAATTCCCACAAGGTCATCCTCAAGGCCTGGGGACGCTGCATCCCCTGCCCAGGGCCTCACGCCCACCTCTGAGGGCACTTCCGGCTGGACCCCCCGGCCGGCCGGCCCCAGCCAGCAGGACCCACGCTGCGGCGCTCTCTTGATGCCCCGGCTGCAAGACGTCCACTTCCCCCGCCAGGCTCTTTTGGGACATAGACGTCCCTGCGTCCCTCCCTTCCTTCCTGTGCTAGGGCCCAACTCAGACGTTCCGAAAGCTTAAAACGGGGCCTCTGGACAAATAAATTAACAGTATGAAAGGAAGGAGGGAGGGAAGAGACGGTGGGAGGGAGGGAAGGAGGAAGAGGGAAGGAAGGAGGAGGGAGGGGCGCAGGGATCCAGGGCAGATGAGGTGACTCGCCGCCACCGGCCTCTGGACTGGCAAACTCCTGCTGCCTCGGGAAGACCCTGCAGCCACCAGCCCGCAGTCAGGTGCTCTTTCTTGGAGGGGGAGCCCTTCCCTCGGGTCATCACAAAGGGACTCGGCCGACTACTCATCACGGACCCCAGGGAGCACCCAGCCTGGCCACGCCGACTCCAAGCCCTCTCCCAGACCAGGGGCAATGCCCGGCTGGGCGCACGTCCCAGCAGCAGCTCCACCCTCTCGCAGACACTCTGGGTCTCTTGGCCTCCTTTTTAAAGGAGGAAAACTAGACCCAGAGGACAGAGCTGGTGAGCAGACAAAAGTCACAGCCAGGTAAAGCCCTGGCTGGTGCCCGGCACACAGCAGGTGCCCAATAAGTGCTCAGCCCTTTGCCCAACAATCCCGGGAGGTCCAAGGAGACTCGGCCAGGGCTGCATGCTGGGTAGAGGAGCACAAGAGTAGGGGCGTCCCTCCCCTGCCCCGTCCCTCCCCTCTCTCCTAACCACAGAGATGGGGAGGCCACGAGCTGCTGTGCAGAGCCAGGAAGGAGAACCCAGCCCCAAGCCCTCCTCCCTCGGGGCAGCGCAACACCGTGGCTGAGAAAACAGGCTCGTGGAAACGTAGCAACCACCCTGCGCCTCGGCCTTCCCACCTATGAAACGGGACGCTGGCTCTTCCATCTCAAGGTCGCGGGGAGGGTGAAAGACCACGACTGTAAAGTGGTCAACATGCTGACTTGCAAACAGAGCCATTTCGCGGTTGGTCTGCTTCTTATTCCCCCTCATGCACCTTCTGGGCCTGCAGATGCCTCTCTGGACACAGACCCCTGAGGCCTGGAGTGGAAGGGGCGCCCCCTGGGGAGCCCGCCAAGGGGGCGTCAGCTGTGAATGTGCCCAGGATCTTTACCTTTGAGAACCTTCCTGAGAACGCAGGGCGGGGCAAGGTGGGAGTGCACCAACCACGAAGGAAGGGTGGAAAACCCAAAATATCAGGAAAAGTTAACGAGACTCCTCAAAAACACTGGATGAGCCACTTAAATCAATAAAAAGCCAACTTGTGAACCATCTTATCTTCTTGTCACGGGGCGTCCTGGGCCTCAAACAGATTACGGGAGAGCTATTCTGTGCCTGCGGGAAGCACGCACGTGCCTTAAAGGTTTTCCTGATTTCAGACAAATTTCTCTTTTTTTAGATGCATGCACTTTTTTATATTCAAGACAGATAAGAGGCGAAGGTGGAACAGAGCGGGGTGTTGCTTCTGCCCCGAGAATCAAAGCTATCTGGAGAAATCACTGCTTCAGTCATAAACCAAGCCGCAGTACACTAGCTGTATCTCCCACCGAGGCCACTAACGAGACAGAGACATTTTATGTCTGTGCCCAGCCCCGGAAGGCCTAGGTCACGTTAAGACTGCAAACTGTGCTTAGGTAACCGGAACCCTGGGAAGCACAGTGGCTGAGCTAGGACTGTAATTTCAAGGGTGCACACAGCAAGCGGCTCTACCAATTTGTTCTGTTCCTTTCATTAAAATAGGTTTGCTCAGAAAATTAACCAACTGCCTTAAGGTAGAGGCTACTTTCCATTCTTCCCTCAGTTTTCTCGGGGCCAGGGTAGGGTGGGAGGCGGCTTTCATGTTCTTGCTTTAAGATGAACCGGGTTTTACCTTTCCAGGTATGATTACTGGCAGCAGAGGCAAGGCCGTGACACTCACCATGATGTCCCCTTTCAGGAGCTGGGCTGGCTCTATGGCGATATAGATCCTGCTTTGGTTTTCTGGGCCGACGTTGCTTTGGAATAAAGGAGAAGGTACATCATTACGCGATTTCATAGAAAGAATACGTTCTGAGAAAAGCAACCCCACAATTGAAATTAAACAAAATATCCTGCTTGGCCCAGGAATCCAATTCCTCAGACTCTCTCCTATGAAAATGAGTCCAAAGAACGTATGAAAAACCAACAGGGCCAGGCAGGGCCCTGATAGCAACGTCACAGCCAGTGCCCGCCGGCCCGCCCCAGGCCCGTGCATGATGGAGCACGCAGTGTAGGGTACTGGCGTGCCGATGCCAGCAGCCTCTGTGGTAAGCAGAGGGTGAGGCTGCCCAAGCCTCACCGGTGCCTGGGTCCAACAGGAGTCCGGACACGTGATAACTGTTCATTCTGAGTGATGACACAATGCTAAGAACATTTTTTACCTTCATTCATTTTCCATTGATGTGCATAAAATGCTTCTCCAAACAAAAAAAGCAAAGCAAATAAGTCTAGAATTAGTACATATTCTGGAAATGTCTGCCTGACCTTTGTCTGAACTGCAAAGGGGAGAGAAAGGGAGACCACCGTGGCCCTGTCCCATGTGTTTACTTCCACACGGTGTGCGGGGCCCACTCCTTCCCCCAAGTCCCAGCATCCACGTCCCTTCACAGAGCTAACTGTGTGACCGCAGCGAGACACCTGCTGGGCAGGATGACGAGGGCACTGCACCCACAGCTCCCCTTCCGTCCCCTGCTCTTGGCTCATCTGGCTTCCCCCCCTCAACCCTCCAGAGGGAGAGGCAGCCGGGAGCGGGCCCCCTCCCCCCCAGGCCCTCCGGAGGCCCCCAGGAAAGCAGCCACACTTACTAAATCCCCGACGTGTACATAGGCTGCATGGCTTGGTAGAGCTTGAGAAAGGGCCGGCACGCTGAAAGACACGCAGAATCGGCTATCAACACGCGGAACTGAGGGCCAGCGCCAGGCGGCGCGTCTCGAGACCCTCACCCCGTGGGAGACACCCACCTCCGCCAGAGTCGAAGTTGGGGGTCCCATGCAGGATGACGAAATGCAGGAACAGGGGCGAGGCGTTCATCTTCACCGTTCCCGACAGGAGCCCGCTGAGGAACTGCACGTACCTGCGAAGGGCAGCCAGCTCAGGGCTCCTGCACACCTCCCAAGCCCAGGTGGGGCCGGAGGGCAATGAGGAAACCCGCCTGCACTTCCGGGAGAGAACCCACCCTAACCGCTCACAGCAAGGAGGGTGGACGCACCCCAGGCCTCGGCCCACGCTCTGCAGAGCATGGCCGAGCCCACAGCCCACCGGGCGTCTCTGGGCCTTCCACGCTGACGTGGCCAATGACCTGGAAGCACAGCCAAGGGTGCTTCCTGAGCGTGAGCCCTCACACGCGGCGCCTCTCGCTCCGCACCCCGAGTGCAGGTGGCATCGCTTCTGTCCATGGAACCCACAGCCAGGCAGGGCTGGGCCACGGGGCTGGCACGGTCTCCCCGCAGAGAACGGGAAAGCAAGAGACCTGCCGTCCCATGGGCGTGCTCTCTGAACCAAACCACACCTCTGAGGGCATGAAGGTCACTCGGCTTAACTCTCAGCCCTACCCACCCCGCCTTCTGCTCATACTAGGAAGCCTAGTGGGAGGCTGGAGTCCACACCCCCAGCCCACAGGAAGCCTTCGGATGCCACATCCCCCTGTGAGAGCCTCCCCTACCGTAAAGGGCACGAGCCCCCCTGAGCTGCACGGCCCTCCCGCCTTCTGGCTCCTCTGTGCCCTCCCTCCTCAAGGCCCATCTCAGCGGCAGAGTGCACGTCTGCCGTGTGCCGGGAGACCGGCCTTCTCTCTGAACACCACACGCAGCCTCGCGCGCCATGCTGACGGCCCCGCACCCTGCGTGGGTGCCTGGCGGCCTAGAGAAGATTGTACCCTGGAAGCATTGCCTCACTGGTTCCTCCCGGGGCACAAGGTGGCAGCTGTGACCCCAAGTGGGCACACACCTGCCAAGCTCTCAGATGCTGCCTGGCCTCGGCCTCTGCCACCACCCGGAGTGTGTGACTCCAGAGCAGAGCCAAACCCCACCATATCCAACATCTCTGTGCATCTCTAATGACTACAGAGAGCCGCGCAGGAAGCAGTCACTGAATCACCAGGCTGTGCGGCCGGCACAGCGTCCTCTATACCCTCCAGCCAGCCCACCGCAGTCCACCCCCCCAGGAGGACCAGGGACCACCCCCTATTCCCTAGGACTGAAGGCTAGTCAGGCTCAGCCTACTTAGGTTAAAAAAATTCTGGTTTTCTCTCTCTGGCTTATTTCACTTAGCATAATGTCCCCAAGGTCCATCCATGTTGTCACAAATGGCAGAATTTCATTATATTTTACAGCTCAGTAATACTCCACTGTGTGTGTGTGTGTATACACATACACGCGCGCACACACACACACACACACATATTTTCTTTATCCATTCATCCACTGAGGGACACTTGAGTTGTTTCCGTATCTTGGCTATTGTGAATAAGGCCACATACAATAAACACAGGAGTACAGATATCTCTTCAAGAGCCTGTTTTCATTTCCTTCGGATATATACCCAGAGTGGAATTGCTGGGTCATGTGGTAGTTCTATTTTTAATGTTTTAAGGAACCTCCGTACTGTTTTCCATAGTTGCTGCACCAATTTACATTCTCACCAAGAGTGCAAAAAGGCTCTCTTTTCTGCATGTTCTCGTAACCACTTGTTTTTTCTTGTCTTTTTTTTTTTTTTTTTTTGCGGTATGCGGGCCTCTCACTGCTGTGGCCTCTCCCGTTGCGGAGCACAGGCTCCAGACGCGCAGGCTCAGCGGCCACGGCTCACGGGCCAAGCCGCTCCGCGGCATGTGGGATCTTCCCGGACCGGGGCACGAACCCGTGTCCCCTGCATTGGCAGGCGGACTCCCAACCACTGCGCCACCAGGGAAGCCCTCTTGACTTTTTGAGGACTGGCATTCTAAAAGGTGTGAGGTGATATCTCCTTGTGGTATGATATCACTCATAATATATGGAATCTAAAACAGCCAAACATATAAAAGCAGAGAGTAAAATGGTAGTTACCAGGGGCCAGGGGCTTTGGGGACAGGACAGAATTTTTAAAGGGTACAAACTTACAGTAAGTAGTAAATATGCCCTAGAGATACAATGCACAGTGTAGTAAATATCGTATTATAATTATCAAACTTGCTAAGAGATATAACTTAATTATTCCAACCACTAAAAAAGAAACGATAATTATTGTAATGTGACAGAGGTGCTAAGTACGGTTACAATGGCAATCGTATGACAATATGTGAATGTAACAAATTAACCTCCTAAGCCTTAAATTTACACAATGTCATTTGTCAAACACGCCTACATTTTTAAAAATATCAAATTTACACCAGCAATTCAGATGCAGTCCATTAGCTCAAGCAACTGAATTTGCATACAAAGGAAACTGAACAAGAGAACATTTCTAGTAAATTTCAAAACCAAAGTTTAAAAACTCTACTTGAAATCTATCCTTTTAGAAAAAAATGTTAGAAAAGAACATTCACTTCAGCTTAGGGGCCCCTCCCGGTGTTTCAGTTTTCCTGGTGGCAAACCGCTCTTCCCTTTCAGAAGAGGACAAAACCTCACCCAAGTCACAGAGTCCAGACGCAAGCCCTGGAGGGCCCGGGAGGCCCGGGCCGTGGCTGCAGGAGCCTGGCCACCAGATGGCTCCACGTGCCTTCCCATTTTATCTTCTATCTCGACAGCAGACGTGCAGATACGAGAATATTCAGGTGACCTGTCCGGCTACTTTTTATCACCTAAGTGCCACGCACTGCAGATTTCTGGGTTCTCCGGCCTCCCCACCCCCCCACCGCCGGGTCATGAGCACAGGAAAAGGGATCACAGACGCTGAGTTGGGGCCATGAGTCACCACCTGCTCTGGACAGCAGTCTCCCCTCCTCCAGCACTGGTCACCAGACAACCCGCTTCCTCAGCCTTGTCTGTGGCCCGGCTGCTGTGTTTACTCTGTGGGCGCCTGGCCGTTCGCTCCTTCTACACTGACCTCAGGTGGTCCTTCACTCTCTGGACATCCAAGGGACCCACGAGCACACAGACCAGGCATCACGGAGGGGGCTGAGGGTCAGTTTCCATTTTACATTTTGATGCAACCGTGGAGGGTCCTCCCCTTGCCCTGACACAGCCTGGCCGGCACCGTTGCCCAGCAGCCAGAGGGGGTATGAGAAGGTGCTTCTTTCAGGTGGCGTGTCGGCATGACCACAGAAGAATGTTGATTCCCTGCAAGCTCCCGAAGAAGGAGCCAGAAGACAAGGGCCAGCCCTCACAGGGGGTTAGGGACAGAAGGGAGGGAGTGCCCAGTCCTCTGCCTGGGACCCAGACACGGTCGCCTGCCCTCCTGACCAGTCCATCATGGAACCAGTGCAAAAAAGCCCTTCTCATCTGCCCTTTAGAGAAATCTGCTTTATATCGATTCCCGTTTTAGGTAAATCAAAGACGTCAAATGTTATTATAAAATGCAACTTACTTCTTCCTTCACATGCTTCCTTGATAAGGAAAAAATATAAAATTGTTTTATATTTCACGGCATTTTCTATTAATGAAGTGCTACTTTCCAGCAATTATACTGCCTAACTTTGTGGAGCTAAAGTCATTTTGGGTGCTTGTTCATAGGATGCAATGCAAGCGCAACTTCTGAGTCCAAGTTCCGGATTTTGTGATACTGCAAAGGTTTACCATAAGGCTTGTCAGCGGCATGACTGAGATCAGAACAGCCTTTAAAGAAAACCTCACGCCAAGCCCATCACCCCGCCATCCACCTCCTAAGAGAGGGACAGGTGACAAGGGTCACATGTGTCCTAACTGTTGTAAAGCATATGGACAGAGTGGAGACAGCACCCTTGTCCCGTCCTTCCAGCTGTGATAAGTACAGTTCTGTGGCTGATGGTGGACATAAATGAGCCGGACGTAAGCCTGGGGGCGCCTCACCTGTGACCCCAGCCCACCACCAAGCACCCAGGCAGGTCAGCATGGCCACCGGGGACAGCACAGGCCCTTTGCTTATCTCCGGGGCTTTCCTCCAGGGCCTGCAGGCAACTACCGGCAAATCCGAAACTCCAGACCGCACAGCTGAGCAGCCGTCGGCCCTGGCTCCCCCAGTGACTGTGGCCTCAGCCCAGGGGGCACTCGTGGCCCACTGGGGGCTCAATGCCATAAATTATGCCTATCTCCTCTCTATGCACCATCAATGAGTGTGTGTGATGGGGGAGGAGTAAAGAAAACCTTTGTACGGGAAAACACATTTTTCATGAATTTTTCATTGGCGTGGCCTCATCCTGTTGTTCCCAGAACCCTTTCACACCCTCATCGGTCCCTCTGACCACAGGCTCAGAAGCTCTGCTGTAGGTCACCCGAGCGTGACCTGGAAAAGAGAATGCTGTTCTTAAGTCCCAAAGACATCACATACGAAACGCCCGATAAAAACAACAAAGTTCATTGCTAATATACGCCGTAATTGCTGCTGCAGTCAGCAGTGGAGCCAGCCACCACCTGCACCGTGGGAGAGAGAGGACAGGTAAACAGGGCCCACGTGGCAGGAAACTACCTGGAGAGCCGCCATCACTCCCAAAGGAAAACAATTCAGGCCACGGCTGAAAATAAGAGGGAAGAAGAGCAAAGGCAAGGATTCCACAATTAGTTCCTCCAGAAAAGTGTGGCAAGGGTGACTGTCAACTCTTGTCTATGTGATATTCACCCACAGCACTGAAGGAAAGGTGTGTACGAATGAACGGACAGGGTGTCAGATGGCCTCTCAAAGCCCATCCCAGTGTCTTACCCAAAACAGAAAGTCCTCCCTGGTCAGCGCAGCTCTCACAGCCACACACGTCAGACAGCTCACCTGTCTCCCAGCTGTGCTCTTCTTTCTTTCGAGGGAAATAACTCCCTGGGGATGAGGTTTTCCCCACTTCGTCTCAACTAGCAAGTACGATTAAGAAACCAAGCTTGCAGCTGGCAGGGCACTAACAGAAGAGCACACGCTTCCTTCACGTTCCAAAGCAGCTCGAACTTTGCAGTTGTTCATTGCATTATTTATAACCTCTTTCCAAAGCAGAAACTTACATGTGGAGTTTCCCTAAATCTTCCTAAATATGTGAGTTGTACTTGACATAAGCTTAAATATCCCTGAAAACAAGTGTGAAATGATACTTTTGTAAGCAGAAGGAGCCACTGTGTCGGCCCATCTCTCCCTAAGGCTTCCTGGTGTCACCTCCATACACTCACAGTGGCTACAGCTGCAGGGGAAGCACGGAAGGTGGGGAGATGTGGGCAGGGCCCCGTCAGCTCTGGCCTGTGCGCCAGACCCAGGCTCGCTGGTTACCTAACGTTCCCCCGCACTTCCCCGCCCCGGCCGGGCTGGAAGGATAACACACCTCAGACCTCTTCCAGGCGACCCCCTGAGGGATGGCCCCGCTCCTCAAGCCCGCCCTGCAAGCCGGGGCAAGAGGACATGCGGAGTGGACGAGGCACAGGGAGCCTGCTGGCCTCAGCGGCCGCACTCCCTCAAAGACACATCCTCGGAGAAAGGATCTGCACATCTGCTTCTCTTGGCAGCTTTCTTGCTTCAAGTTCAAGGTTCTTTCAGACACTCAAGGCATCATGTCAAAAACTACAGAAATAGCAAAACCCAAATAATGCTGTAATGTTGGGGAATTTTCCAGCAATTAGAAACACCCAGGAATCCAATCCTGGTGTCTGCATGCCCAGACTTTTGGCCTCCCTTCCCTCTACCTCATGGGACACAGGAATGACCCCCGCCCAGGACCTCCTTGGGCTCCCTTCCTCCACATACCCTCAGGAGAGGTTTGTTGTCCCAAAGAAAAAGCCGATTACCTGTCATTTTCCCCACTAAACTCAAAGTGATGGGACCCGCTTGTCCCAACTCCTTCGTGGAAGGAAAGGAAAAGCGGAGAAGGAAAGGAGGTCAGAATTTCATTATTTAACTCATCACTTCCACGATGCTGATGATAACTAATGCTGGAGGAGGATTTTCTTTAATTACTTATCAAAGTGAAAGGGCCTCCAAGTTCACGGGAGCCTCTCTGACACAGCAGGCTCAGCAGCCCTGCAGGAGGTTATCCGGGGGCCTCCACAAGTTGCTCCTGGGGTTTGCTCAAGGCGACAGGTGCAGGGAGAGAGAAGGGCTCTTGCCCGAGGAATTCTGCTGGAAGCAAGCAACCTCCAATGGGCCATTGCTGGCCAGGCTGCTGCAGGCCAATGGCTCGGTGGCTTTTAGGAGTGGGGCACAAAGTGACAGAGAATTTGCCGCCTGTCAAGTGGACCTCCACCCAGTATTAATTAAGTGAAGGGCGGGGGAGGCTTACTGCTGAGGCTGTAAGCTTCTTGGACCACAAACCCAAGCTCTCACCACAAGATGGATTTTAAAATGGTTTCTTGAGTTCAGTCCTAAAACAGCCTGCAACGCTCCCTCCCCCTGTGGGCATTTGGGTCCACGGCGATGGGTCCCATCACCACTGTGCCTGTCCCCACAAATGCGGTCATCACACATCCTCCGGGTCTCAAATATTCCTCCAGAGGTACTTATGCATTCACTCAGTCGTTCACCGGCTTCATTACGAGGTGGCAAGCACCTTCCAATGCAGGCGCTGGGCGGGCTGGCATTGCCCTCATCTGTGGGTGCGGGGAGATTAGCCTCAGAATGCAAAATGTAACCCATGCCACCCTCATAAAATGCAAATACTACAGCTTCTGCCGTTCAATGATGCAGGAGAACCATGGGCACGTTAAAGTGAGATGTTTCCCTTTTTCGACACTCATTCAACGGTATTAAAAAGCTGCAGTAGCTGGGGCTTCCCTGGTGGCGCAGTGGTTGAGAGTCCACCTGCCGATGCTAGGGGACACGGGTTCGTGCCCCGGTCCGGGAGGATCCCACATACCGCGGAGCGGCTGGGCCCGTGAGCCGTGGCCGCTGAGCCTGCGCGTCCGGAGCCTGTGCTCCGCCACGGGAGAGGCCACAACAGTGAGAGGCCCGCGTACTGGAAAAAAAAAACAAAACAACGCAGTGTTCTCGGTTCCCATCTGCAGAGGAAGTGGGTCTGGAAGGCAAGTGGCTACTGGCTCTTCTCAGGCCACACACCTGACCCTCCTCTGGTTCTTCTCCACCTGGGCCTGGTGACAGCGTAGATCCGCCTGGAAGCAGGCGGCAAGAGGAAGTCTGCTCCCCAGGGTCCCCCTGCAGCACGTGCCAGGGGCCACGCTGAGCAGGAGAGAAGGGGAGGTGGGCCAGGGGAGGCCGAGGAGAGAGAAGACTCCTGGGCCTTTGAAGCTGGCCACCAACAAGCTTGTGTGTGTCGACAGCTTTACTGGACATAAGCTGCTTTCACCTGCTTCCTACTGCCCACAGACCCTCTGTTAGAGTGGCCATGACGGAGACCACGTGACCTGCAAAGCCCAGAGCATCCGCCATCCAGACACAGTTGACAGATCCCTGGTCCAGGAGACAGAAGCCAGTCCCAATACAGAAATGGCACCAACACCAGCAGAGAGCCATCGGGAAGACCCGATGGCTAAGCGTGTGGGGAGGGAGCCCTGCGTCCACGCCGGAGCCAGCCAGGGACCCCCCGGCACCCACACGCAGGGTGGCTCATCCTTCATCACTGGACACCAAGAATCCCTTCCCTCCTAATCTTGGCTGGTCAGGAGAGGTGCGTCTTCCATCCCTACTTTTTTTTTACATTGGAGTACAATTGCTTTACAATGTTGCGTTGGTTTCTGTTGTGCTGGTTTCACTGTACAAGGAAGTGAATCAGCTACATGTATACATATATCCTCTCCCTCTTGGACCCGCCCCCCGATCCCACCCATCCAGGTCACCACAGAGCACCCAGCTGAGCTCCCTGCGCTATACAGCAGGTTCCCACTAGCTATCTGTTTTACACATGGTAGTGTATTTATGTCAGTCCCAATCTCCCAATTCATCCCATCCCCACACACACGCTTTTAAACGTAAAATCTCATTCACTTTTTCACTCTGGCTCTGGGACAGGTACATACCGTTTCTGGGACGGCTGCATTAAAGCTGAAAGTTTATCATCATAAAATTTCTTCATTGCAAATCTGTCGAGGGCTTGGTCAGCACTGGGGAAGCAGAGAGAGAGAGAGAGAGAGAGAGAGCACACGCTTTAACTCCATGGCCACCGCAGGAGGCCGGGTTGTGGGGAGTGACATGAGACAGGCCCCGAGGCTGTTCTGAGTGGCTGGCACCCACTAAGAGCTCCATTTTGCTACACCCCCTCCCCGGGGAAAATCCACTTTAGCGTCTTTTCTAGGGCCTCATCTCCCCCAGGAAGACGTTCAGGGCCAAGTGGTAGCCAGGCTTGCAAGGTCTGGAGTCCCCCCTGAAACAGCAGCACCCGATCCTAGGATGTGGCACTTTCTGTGCAGCATGTCCGGCAGGTGGGAGAGTCACCTGCCTGCCGTTTCTCACCTGTGGGCACAGGCCCGCTGTCCTATCTAAATAACCATCTAAAATAATAACGTTGTCTACATAAGGGGCTGGGCTGGCAGGGGTGCACAAAAGCAAGGGTCACTTAAGCACTGAATATTTAACATACAGAGCACGTAAGTTTTTCAGAGTAAAAAGTATAGTTACACATTCACCTATATATTTTATTTTTTTATTTATTTTTTTGATGTGGACCATTTTTTTAAAGTCTTTACTGACTTTGTTACAATACTGCTTCTGTTTTATGTTTTGGTTCTTTGGCTGTGAGGCATGTGGGATCTTAGCTCCCCGACCAGGGATCAAACCCACACCCCCCTGCACTGGATGGCAAAGTCTTAACCACTGGACCGCCAGGGAAGTCCCTCACCTATACATTTAAAAGTACTCCTTTTTCTGGAATTCACTCGTTTTATTAAACGCTGATAATGCATTTTGGTCAAGGTTTATGTTCAGCATTAATATTGTTAACAGTTTTCATAATATCAGCAACAACTCCATCTTTATGAACTCTTATCTTTCTGGTGCCGGTACCAGAATGTTCTTCCTACTTTACTTTGTGACTTGAAGTGTCTGTTTTGATCTGGACACAGTTCGTGACAAAGGCCTTAAAAACGTCTGCTCGCTATGATTACTTCTGAGAACAGTATCTAAGGGGAAAATAGTAGAAATGATCAAAGATGTATCGAGGAGAATTTGTCATCACGGCATGCTTTAGCGTACAAGATCATTAGACGGAAGCGACTGAAATTCTAAAGAAAACCTGCAAACGACCTGGACAGGCAGAATTGGTAAATGCTAAAATACATAATATTCTATTCATCTATTCATACTGTTAGTCCTACTAGTACCAGCAGCGTTAACAGCAGCTAATACCAGCACCGATGCTATTCCAACTGTCTTACACGAAACGACACACTGAATTGTCACAAAACCCTGTGAGGCACAGCCATCATCCCCGCTTCCCAGGTGAGGACCCTGAGGCTTAGAGCCTTTCATGTGAGTTGCCTGACATGTGAAGCTGAGACACACTTCGATTATTCAGAAAAAGTGGTGCATTTAGAGACCGTGTCATTGATAAGCTTTAAGTGACTAAAGCTTAGCCTCCATGCTTTCCAAAGATGCCAGGACTGCCCATGGCGCATGGAACTCTGGTTCCGGACAGAGCTGCGCTGTCGTGAGCAGGTGAGGTCTGCTCTCTGACCAAATGTCTTTGGCTTAGCAGAGGGATGTGACGTGACCAGGAATCTCAATTTGTCTGGTACACACAAGTACTTATTATCACCAAGAAAGGATCTCATTTTTGCTCTGGGGTTGGGTTTCCTGCCTGGCAAGCAATGGGCTCCCCAGTTTGTTTCCAGAGAAAACATTTGGAAAGTCAAATTTCACTCCTTAACGCTAGAAAGGAAAGGGTTTATCGGCTAATATGAATAGGCTTATATTTCCCCAGAATGGAGCGGTTCATGCTTCACAAAGTGGCCATTGAACAGAGAGAGCCAACGCAGATGCAAAACCCATAAAGAATGATATTTCTGAACTGGGTCTCAGTGTGAGTGGAGACGTGTGCTCGGAAAGGGCATCTGGGTCCACCAGCACGGCCAGCGCCAGGAGGGCTGGCACGCGGCCGCTGCCTCACTCACTGGCCTCGCGGTGCCTGTCGTCTCCAGTGGACGGGACTGGCCTCCTGCTGGCGGCACCCACACGCCCACGGCGCACCTCCTGAGAACCGGGCCGGACCAGGCTTCCCGCTCACGGGCCATGAGATCGTGAGCAAGCTGCCTAAGTCCACCAAGCCTCAGTTTCCTCATCTGTGAAGTGGGAGCAATGACGGCTCGCTCCTAGATTACCTGGGAGGATTAAGCAACAAAAAGGAAACGTGCAAAGTGCTTCCCAGAGGCCCACTGCATACAAACATGGCAGCCATGCATGCAAACCATGGCGGCCGTGGCCACGGCCACGTATAGAATTTGAGGCATCCAGTGAGACAGCACTGCTCTTCTTTACTAACGGTAATGTTTGTCCCTATCGTCCCTGTCAGAGAATGACAGTGCACTCACTTTATCTTTCACGCCTCCATGAAGTCTTCAGTGTGAATCACTGCACACCTACGAAAGTGTCTCTCTCACAAGTGCAAACCCTTAGCTGCAGCTGAGCTTCTAGGCACCAGGGACACGAGCCTCGGCCTCCAGGTCAGCTCCCAGGCTGACCGCCTCCCGCCCACCCAGCCTCAGAGCATCCCTATGCCCACGGCGGTGAGGACGCTTCCCTCTTACCTGGCAGAGACATTGGTGAAGTGCATGTAAGATGATATGACCACGCCGATGCGTCCCTTTCCGCCCTGCAGGAGACAAGAGAGGTCATTAGAACAGGAAAGCACTCGTTCATTCACAGGACGGCAAAGAGCCTGCCTCGGAGGGGAAGCCAGCGTTACGCCCCTCCGGTCCCTGTTCTGGGGGACGGCAGCACCCAACTCAGCAGAGAACACACATATGGGGTGCTGATGGCAGGAGCAGGTGCTATCCGGGACATCCGAGGACACTCCCGAGGGCAGGTCTGCACAGAGGCGGCCAGTCAGTTCCTCATTTCCCAGTGAGGCTGGAAAAAACTGTGTTGGGTGGAAGCAATTAGCGTGACTTAATCACCCAGGTGAGAGAGACCCGAACGCCCCACTCACAGGCTGAGAGGGCTTTGAGGGCTGCACACAGAGCCCTGAGACGTCCAGAGTAGCAGGACAGCAGATCCCAGGGTGCTGCCAGCATCACTGTCACCACCTACCCAGCCCTGCCCTGTCACACACAGGGGACCCCCATCCGAGGCAGCGTCATGGAAAACGCATCACTCGATCCGTAACCACAGACATGCACAGCCCGGACAAGGCAGCCCGGCAGGGCCTCGGACCAACATTGCCAACAGGAGAAGGTGTCTGGAAGCACCACAGCTCCGTGACAGGCCACCTCGACCAGAACCGTGGACTGCCACCTTCTGAAACACACTGCCATGACCCAGAACGGCAACCAGCAAACCACAGCCCACCAGCCCACTTCTGCCCACCACTTGTGTCCCTATGAGTTAAGAACCATCTTAACATTTTTAAACAGTTGAAGGAAAATCAAAAGAATAATATTCCAATGACACGTGAAAATCATATGAAGTCCAAATGTCAGTGTTCCTAAATAAGGTTTGATTGGGACCCAGCACGCCTGTTTGTTTAGGAGCTATTTCCACATGGCAGTGGCAGGTGGAAGTAGACTGTGGTGCCCCAAAGCCTTGAAAGTCCCGTGTGGGTCTTTCAAGTAGAGCCAGCAAGCCCTGATCTAGAATCCCATGAGCCACCATGGCTGTGACAGCAACGTGCAGATCGAACGTCTACTCTTGAAAGGGAACGATGGAGGAAATTCAGGTCCAAGTCTGGCGTGTGACTGTCACCCAGGAGCGCTGTCCTCTCCGTCTCATCAAGGGCATGCCTTACAGAAACTCAGTGCAGACACACAATCAGTCCTTCACTGCTGAACCCTGGCACCTGCAGTTGTCACTGCGCAGCTACTGGTATGTTTCTTGTATAAATTCACCTGCAGGGAACAACAGCGCCGTCAAGTCAGGCACGCGGGGCGGCTTCACTGCCCCCATCTCCAGTGCTTTTCGTTACGTACGCACAGGAAGTCTTCGAGCACAAACAACATTCTTTAGGACTGGAACAGCTTTTGTCTGCTCTTAACAAAAATCAGAATCGCTGACTACACAAGTCCCAGAGAGTATCCTCCACCAGCAACTCAAGACTAAACCGTGTGGAGGTGGGTGAAACTGTCCAGAAGAACCGCAGGCAATATCTACTCCAAACTAGTGTGAGGGGGGACTTGGGAAACAAACACCACCCTTTGTATGCGGCAGGGAGACAGGGGTCTCACAGTCTGGCCTCAGTCTGCCCTCCCCAGGCCAAGACGGTATTCCTGGCACTCCTGGCAGTAAGAGCACATTCTGCAGGGCTGGCAGGTTTGGGGGAAAGTCAGCAATCTCACCCCCCGCGGCAACTATGATGAACTTCCCTTAATGTCAACATCTGTAAGTTCAAATCACAAGAGGGCTTCTCTCTCATGGCATGTTTTCTAGCTCATCTTGGAAAGGGTTCATAGGCCACCAGAATTAGGGCAAGAGATGAGCAAACTGTTCCCCAAAAGTTTCAACATGTTCCAGTTTAATCCCACCAACAAGACTTTTCCCAAGAGGCAAGCGTAGTTTAGAAGAGGGACACGTTTTAGAGAACTCTGTGAGCTAAGTTCATCACTTGTGGCCCGGATGTTATAAATAATATTATAATTTGTTTCATTAAAAAAGTGAACTGAAATGGAATGCATGCTGAAGGGGGTGCGTCTCAAGGTCCGGGGACCAGAATCCTCTGGAGACACAGCCGGCAGCAGGTCTGGGTGCACCGGGCGGGCATTTCTCCCCAGGGTCAGGCACTGCAGCTGCCCCGGGTGGGTCAGGGACCACTGCTTCACAGGCCTGTGAAGGGATCTTAGGCAACAATGGCCCATCAGTATTATCCTCACAGTGTCAAAATCACCAAGCCAAGCCCAATGAAAAATACAGACGTTTTTTAATTGACAAGAATTGTTTTTGTTTTTTTTTAAAAAAAGTCTCTTTCTTTAAGTTTTCACCAAAACACAAATGTGGAGAGAAGCTCCTCAATATAACACAATCTTTGAATAAAAGCTCTGGTTAACTTAATTTAGTAAGAGAACTAACGGGACTCCCTGGCTGTCTGAGGGAGAATGTAATCAAGTTAGATGTCAGAAGAAGGAATAAAAGCAGAGAGCAGCAAACGCAGTGTGTGCACCCAGTGGCTTTTCCTCCGGGCCAAGTGACCCTCAAATGCCCCAAGAGTGGGAGCTCTGAACATGGTCAGCCACTGTCTACCCTCCTCATTCTACAGGCAGATCTCAGTGCCCTTGCAGGAAACTCACACAGCAAGTCTGATCATTCGAAGGGAAGGTTCTTTTACACTAAGGTCCCTAACGCAAAGGGTTTTTGTGCAGCTTTTGAGTGTGAAAAGTCTGAAGGAAGAAACACATGAAGGTGGAAATGTCTATTTTTTCGAGACGTCCTGATGGTCATAAGAATTTGGTATAAAATATACAGGGCAGGGAGCAGCCCCCTTCTTCTGGGAAGGAGACCCAGCCACTGCACTCCCCGCCCTCCCTTCTCAAAGCATTCCTCCCACACGCTGCATGAGCTCCAGGTGTCTGGGAAAACGGATCAGATCTGAGGAATCCAGGGTAGTGCAGGAAAAGGCTACGGACAATCCAAGACAGTTGAGAAACTGGAGAAGTAAGAGGAGAGGTAGGTTCCAGAAGCTGGGAGGGCGGTAGGAGGAGGGAGGGGTGCAAAGCAGGTCAGCGCAGCCAGGACGATGCGCTGCTGTGCTCACAGCCAGCCCCGGGCACCCTGCAAGGGTAGACATGTCACGTCCCCTTCGGGCTGACCTGCTTGGAAAGGACCACAAGCCTGCCCACAATGCCAAGCCAGTCGACTAGCACACCTCAGGCGGCACACAGCCCAATGCCGTGCATCTTAATAGCCCCCTTCACTTTTTAAAAAGCGCTTCCCATGCAAAACAAAAATGCATGAAAATGAAAGGATTCCCTCCCAGGGGTCCCTAACCTTAGCTTCAGCATGTGCAGCTATGCATTCAGGGACCTCCATCCTATACATTCTGAAGCCACACTCTGGGAGACTGGATGACTCTCCCCCCCCACACACACACCCTTAGAATAAGTATGAAAACCTAACCACAAACCCCTAAGGAAGCTGGAAGTTAGAGTGAAAAGGTGGGCCCCCTGGGCCCCCGAGCAGGTGCTCACCCTGCAGTGAATGACGACCACGTGCTGGGGGTCGCTGTTCAGCCAGGCCTCCTGCGCCTTGCAGATGGTACACACCTTGTCCAGGGGCGGCGCGTGCAGCTCTGGCCAGCCCACGTCCAGAATCTGCGGGGAGAGAGAGGAGGGTTCCTGGTGTCCATCTCCAGAAGCCCTACGAAGCCACCTCATGACGGTTTTTTTTAATTTACCAAAATATTTCATTTTAGAGTAAAGAACAACGCTGCGTGCTCCTTTTCTAAAACTTAGTGGGAATTATGGCTCCTTTACTGGAAAGAAAAATATGAAGGATTATGTTTTCCCCAGGAGACATCTACTCCCGGGTCTTATCTGCTTTTCTGCAGCTGAAATGACAATTCCAGAAAGGGCTTTGCCGCTAATGGTGCGTGGCTCGTGGGGAAAGAGGCCCAGGCCTGGCAAGATCTGAAACAGGAGTTCTTGGCAGGGGCTGCCAAAATTCCTCCCTTCAGACGAAAATCGCAGTTTGGGAAAACGCTGAGAGCCATTCCTCCACACAAAGGGCAGATAACTTCTCAGAGGGAGATGCCTATCACACGTGACACTCCCCAAAGGAGAGGAGTGTGCCCAGGAGGGAGGGAGGAAGGCCTTCAAACCTCGGTTACAATTCAGGAACAAAGAAAGTCATCATCACGAGATAAGGAACCTGGCAGGTCTGTGGGCAAAACATGGCATCTCTGAGCCACCTGACACATTCCCAGCTCTAAACCTGAGGGCCACGCAAGTGCTGTTATTTTTGCTTTCCATTTACTTTTTTAAGAGGGGAGGGGAAGGCAGAGCTCTGTCTTATTATAAAAGCAACAGAAATTGTGTAAAATGATGGAAAAATTCAGAAAACCGCTGGAAGCAGGGAAAGGCCTACACCCCTTCCACCACTCAGAGTAAAAGCCTGTTCTGGTGAATCCCTTACACTCTTTTTTCTATATACATTTAGCAAATACATAAATTCTATACTCTGCCCTTGTTAACGAGCATTAAAACAGGGAATTCACCATGTTACTACTTTTTTTATCCTAATGGCTGCAAAATGTTCCAACATATGGAATACGGTATGCATACATATACCACATATACCGTAACTTACGCTTATGCAATCTTAAAAATTTCCCCCTAAATCTTTGCTGTTAAAAAGAATAATGGACGGAGAGGGAGTGCATGGATGTACAGAGGTGGCAGGAAGATCTTTGAGGTGAAAATGTTCTGGGTTTGATCGCAGTGGTGGTGACACAAATCTACATATTTGAGATGGCACAGAACCCCACACACACACACACACACACACACACACACACACACACACACACACACACACAGCTGCTGCACGTAAACCCAGCGGAAGTTGCATGCAATCTGTGGATGGTACCAATATAAACTTCCTGGCATTAATATTTTACTATAAGTTATGCAAGACAGTACCACTGGGGAAGACTGGGCCAGGGGTATGTGGGATCTCCCTGTATTCTTTTTGCATTTTCCTGTGAAGTTATAACTATTTCAAACTAAAAAGTGTTAATTAGAAAAAATAAACCATGGATATGAACAGTTCCTAATACCCCTCACTAAGTCATATTCCACAAAGACTTGCTACAAACCCTTTTTGCACAAGCAGGATAAGCATCGTGGACCTTTAACAAAACTCAGAATATAAAGGGCTAAGATCCATACCTTTGGGTTAAGCTTTGTAAGGTCATATCTCTTTTCCGAAAGGTTTAACACCTACAAAGGGGAAATAAGAAGCTATTAGACTAAACATGGTCCTCAGAGATCAAAGAGGATACAATTGCATTCTCACACGCTACTTGCTTTCTAGATGTAGAGGATTATAAAAGATTGAAATGTACAGATATGTAATTGTCACAGAATGAAAAGCAAACAAAATAAACAAAGAATGACAGCACACAGATCCTACGGAACTGGACTTCGCCCCCAGAAAGCATGGGCTTCGTCAGAGGAAGGACGTGTGGGAAGGAGGGCACCTGGTCCTCAGGGAGCCCAGGCCCTGACACTCCGAGGCAGCCCAGAGACCCGCGCACTCACGGAGAAGCAGAGCTGCCTGCGAAACCTGACCACACCTCGAGGAAAGGAACAAATAAGGACAACGTTGGAGCAGAAGGGGCTCCCCAGCCTTCTCTCTCCGGAGATGGACACGCTCCTGGGGTGAGGGCCCGTGGTTCCTCTACCCCAGAACAAGCTGTCTCCTACACCCGTGGACCGTGGGCCCCGTCAGAACCTTCTTCAGAGGGCCGACGCCTGTGGCCTGACAAGACAGCTGTGGGCAGGGAGGTGTTCTGTCCCCACAAGCACCTGTCAGGGCACACAATTCAGACGTACACGGGGGAGGAGATGCACTCACCCCAGGTTCTGAACTCAGAAGCCATGGAAGACACACAGGTGTGTCTTTCTTCAGATTGTTCAAAAAGGTCCCTGTCCCCACACAAGGTGAGCATCCGGCAGCGTCGCCATTTTGCAAGGGGGCCTCTGGCCAGCGTGGAGGGAAGAAGTGCCCCAGCTCCCGGGGCTCGCGGGCTCAGTGAACAGCGCGCGGGGCAGGAAGGACGAGGCGTGGAGGGGACCCCCCATCCTGGGCCAGGTGTCAGGACGAGGACACCGTTCCTGCAGGGCAGGCGGCTCTGGGAGCGAGGACGGGCTGGGGTGATCTCAGGGGCTGGACCCCGCCTTCCCTGCCTGTCACCAGGCCATGCTGAGGATGGGCGGGCGTCAGGGGGAAAGGCCGCTGGGCCGCGCAGGGGCTGCTGGAAGCCACCCGGAGGTCACCTCCCCCTGCTCTGCTTCCAGGGCCACCCGCCCAGCCCTTCCAGGAGGCCGGTAAGGATGGCAATAACTACCCTGTCGTTTAAAGAGGTCTTACAGGCGGGTCTGGAGAGGTGCGAGAAGCTGTCATTTAACTCAAAGAGCGGAAGACGGAGCCGCAGGGCCGTGCTGCAGGACCGGCACTGGCACGGAGGGAACACGCAAGAGCAAGGGGCGAAGGAGGCCGTCCAGGAAGACTCTGCTCTTCCGCGGTCTTCCTCAACTGGGGGCTCCATCCGACAGCCTCACGTGTGTTTGAAATGGGGCCGGGACTGACGCCGGCTCCTGGATGCCCACCCTCCATCCCCCGATTCACTTCAGCAGGAGGGAAGGAACGGGGCTTTGGAGACGGGGACGCCAAGCCCAGCAGCTGGGGCAGAAGCCGGCGGCCCTCGGGGCACAAGTGAGGAGCCCAGACGCCCCAGACCTCCGCGGGCCGTGCGCGGCAGCCAGTACGGCCTCTGTGCGTTGCGTCCCCCTCCCCGGCACCTCTCCCCATCCACCAGGCCCCCAAGGGCGCTGAGCTGCGCAGGGATCGGGCTGCCTTCCCGCCCGCAAGCTCCTCAGTCCACATATATGGGCGCCTTCGCCAAGTTTCAGCAAACTCAGTGTCCCCGAACGTCCCCACCCTTGGTGTCCCCTCAACCGTCCTCACGCTCTGCATCCCCGCTCACCAGGTAGTTGTCCCCATGCTTGGACCGCAGCATGCGCGTCACCTCCTGCAGGCTGTGCAGGTACGACTCCTCGGAGCAGCCCGCGGGGAAGGACACGGCAATGATGCGCTCGGTGATGTAGGTGAGGTCCAGCTCGCGGCCGTCCTCCATGGCGGGGCTCAGCCCTGCAGGCCTGGGAGACACGCGGCAGGCTGTCAGGGGAGGGGCTGAGTGCCAGGACAGCAGAAGTCGAGGGACATTTGCTCACTGTTCACACCTGGACCTGATCACAGGCATCCGGGAATTTACTGTGCCCCATCCCAGGAGGGCACACATCTCAACTTCCTTAACGGTCATGACTGGGGCACTATAAGCTACGAGCAGGGAATACACAGAGGAAGAGAGGCTCGTGGCAGAGCAGCAGGCCTGATGGAGAACCTGCAGAGGGAGGGTCTCAGTGGGCGGGCGTCGGCTCAGAGAGCCTGGACCTTGGAGGCAGGAGCCTTCCTTGCTCTGGGTATCACAGCAGGAGTAGGCAGCAGGAGAGAAGCCCATGGCAGAGCAGAGGCCAAGACTGGGAGAAACCTGCAAGTGACTCGTCCCGTCGGCACGAAGCGTCCTGCGGCAGGTGCGGAGGGCCCGCAGGCCCAGGCAGGAGGCTGGCCTGCCCTGCAGCGGGGGATGAGCCGGGAGGGAATCTCAGCAGCTGGGAGGCAAGCACTAGCGTCTCTGAGAAGGGCTGTGCGCAGGCTCTGCTGAGACCGCGCGTGGGTTAACCCGGGGCGTGCAGCCAAGGGCAGGCATCAGGTATGGGAGGATGGGGCCTGGAGGAGGGTAAAAACGCCAAGCAACGAAGCCAGCAGAGGGGAGGGCTGCTGGTGTGGGGAGAGCCCGGAGCCCGGTGCGCCCAGAATAATGCTTCCTGCACGCAGCATCCAGGCTCTGCTTCACTCATCACTAGGACGGTGCTCTGGAGACCACGGGCCCCAGAGCCCCTCCCAGGAGAGGGCCCTAGGACTGCGGGTGGTGTCAGGGACGGAAGGCAAAACGTCCGGCGGAGAGGTGCCAGGGTCAACCCCAAGACAGCGACAGCCCACAGTGAAACTACAGAAGGGTGCAGGACAGTCACGGGAGAGCGATTTTAGTCCATCAAATTCCCCACCACCAGCTTTAGGGGTTTGTACTTGCTGTTTGTTTACTACTCTTGTTACATGGGTTTCTCGCCTAATTCTGAAAAAATTTTTAAAATACACCAGATGGTTTTAACAAACTTCCAGGCACCCAATCATCCAACTTCAAAACTGACACAGAGCCAACCATTTTCCATCCACACTCCCTGCTACCTCCTCCATCACTTTGACTGCATTGAAGAAATCCCAGATATTATATGTCATTTCACTTATAAATATTTTTGCATTTATTTCTAAAAGACAAAGATTTTTTAGAAATATCTACAATGCCATTATCACACCTGAAAGAAACCATATCTTTAAATACCCAGTATCATAAATGTATTTTTTTAATTGGTTTATTCGAATTCAAACAATCACCAAGATTTTTCTTCTCTACCTTATGCATCAGACATGAATGTAAAAGAGTTTTGTTTACTTTAAAAAATCAAATCACATTTTTTGACACTGGTATTAAAAAATAAAGAGTTCATCCCCAATGTTACGTTTCACAATCAAATCACAGCTACACAATTATTTATTGAATGTTTCCACAACCAGCGTTTCTAATGCTGGGAGATTACATCCAGAAAGCGAATGATATTTATCACCTTTGAGCATTTATCTTTAAAAATGAAAACGACATTAAGATTACCACAGAATAAAATAACACCGTGCCCAGGCTTCCTCTGTGAGATCTGACCCAAGGCCAGAGGCACACAAAGGAGTCTCGGTGATGGACACTCACCTGGATGGTTTGTCACAGCACAGAGAAGCAGGTGGTGAGGATGCCCCCGGAGTCTGCAAATGACAAAATAAGGGTCATTCTCAAGTCCCCTGTCCTGCCAGCCCGCACATCACAAACCTCACCGAGAAGGAGGGATGGGAGCCCGATCCTCTGTTTAATGGTAAATGGTTCAGACCCTGAACTACTGGCTCCTCTCATCACCCGGGAGGGTCGACAGCTTATCAGGTCATCTCGGCCCTAAGACTCCAGATCCCAAGTGACACAATTCCATTGACCAACAGCAGGACGGCTTCCCACGTGGGACAGCACAACAATCCCCCGTCGGGGCAAGGTAAGCGGTCCCAGCAGAGGTAAACGCTTGTCCTGCGTGTCCTGGTATACAGGAGGCGCTCAGTCAACATCGGCCATTATTGCTATCATTATTGTTAGTATTGATATTTACTTGAAAGAACCAGTTAAGGACTTTGAGGGAATTCTCAATTTTTTCCACTTTTTTTTTAAAAAAGCTTATCCAACAGGGAAAAAAAAACCTCAGGTTATAATTACTTTAGAGTTTACGTAACCCTTCCCTGTGTGTGTGTGTGTGTGTGTGTGTGTGTGTGTGCGTGTGCGTGCGCGTGCGTTGTAAGGGTTATGTTATACTCTAAGGCTATATATACACTCTTTCAGGAGATGCATCCAGCAACTTTGTGAGAAGGAATTATCCCCACATTTCAGAAGTGGGGAAACCAAGGATCCGAGAGGTGTGAGGTCTTGTAGAAGATGGCAGAGGGGGAGGAGAGCCCAGACGTCCCCGTCTCATCTCCCAGAATGCCTTTCTCTCAGGAGGCTCCTCCCTCTACTGCCTTCTGTGAGCTCCTCCCTGCCCGCTGCATCAAACTTATTTTTTAAGTATTGGGCAAATGTAAACTGATCAGCATTTTAGAAAACAGCTTGTCCGTAAATATAAAATGCCCTTAAAAGGTCTGAAGCATGTGACTTAGCAATGTGAGGAATGACACTGAGGAAATTACTGGAAAAGTCCGTGAGACTGTCTGGACAGGGGCGCTCACTGGGCTGTGATATGTGTAACAGCAAAAAATAGACAACAGCCTAAGAGGTCAACCACGGCGCCTCAGTTACATTAGATAAACCACGCTACCCTGCAGACGGCGCGACACATGTGTGGGCCTGGAGAGAGGCCGTGACCTATGACGGCAACAGTGCTGACGACCACAGACGGCCACATGGCCGCTCACCGGTGCAGAGTACATGATTCACACACAGACCCACTCACTCCTATACACGCACACCTGGCAATGTGTGGCCAGAGTGCAGGCTGACGGGGCAGAAGTTTGCTTCTGGAATGTCCCGTTACATTTTTTCTTCTATGTGCATTTTTTTCCCTTTCTGCTTAGAACACAGCTCACTTCTGTAACCGGAGAGAGAAAGCGTAATGCCTCCAGGGTCAGCTCAGATGAAGTTCCAGCTCCTGGTGTGGCATTCAGGCCTCACGGCCACAGTCACGGAACTCAGACGCCCTTTTGGAAGGCAAACAGGGAGGAAGCCGCCAACATGGGGGTGAGTACGCAAAGCTGACTGGAGACCTCTGCTCTCAACTATCGACCAGCACAAAGGGATTGATTCTGTCTTCCGATACTTACAAACCTCTCTGCGTTTTCACTCTGCAGACTCCGGTCTGTGAGAACACACGTGACAAAGCAAAGCAGGAGAGAAGACCATACCCTGGGGGGAGGGAAGGCCACGGGGGCCCTGCGGACCAGCCCCACCTGCTGACGTCCAAGCACGGACGTGACCAGGCCAAGCTGCCCGCCGCCAGGCCGCCCCCTCCTCGCTGCTTAGCCGGAGAGGGAACGTCCCTCGTCATTCCTGACACACGGAAGCTGAGTTTCAAGGGAGCCACAGAGACTCCTCCAAAAGCCCCATCCTTCCATACTCTCTCCTGGTTTGACCTGAAGGTCGGTCCGAGAGAACCGTTTTAGTTTTGTTCTGTAATTCCCCCAGAATTAGCACAGGAGCGCGAGATACTTCCTGCTCTAGAAGGCACAGATCTGGGCAGCTTCCGGGCCTTGGGAAACATCAGGCCCCAAGAGGGCAGTGAGGGTGGGCCTGGAGGGGTAGCACCCACACTCCCCACAGCAGCCTCAAGGCTCAGCAGCTTCACAGAGGGTCCAAGCCAGCCCTCACCCCCAGCAAGTCCTGAGCTCCACCACCCTTTGCATGATGGATGTAAGCTAGATAGACGATAAATACATAGCTAGATGGTAGATAGGTAGACAAATAGATTGGATAGGTGATAGATACATGATAGGGTTAGGTAGATAGATAGATGATAGAAACATACACACACACATACACGCATGAAAGATAATTAAACACATAGATACATACGGACAAGCGATACAATCAGAAGGCCAGGCCTCGGCCTACCCTCCCAGCATTTCTCAGTTTCACCTGCAGCCTGAGCTGTGTCCTTTGCCAACTTACACTGAAGTAACACACACCCATTTAGGATAAGCTGACACCATCCATAAGCGTAAGTTTGTCCATAAAGAACGAACTCCTTGAAGGCAGGCCCTCTATGCCTTCCAGTACCTGTCCCCATCTCCTAACTGGATGACAGGGGCTGGAACTGCCACATACATACCGACTGTGCACCCCATAAGCATAAGTTTGTCCATAAAGAACGAACTCCTTGAAGGCAGGCCCTCTATGCCTTCCAGTACCTGTCCCCATCCCCTAACTGGATGACAGGGGCTGGAACTGCCACATACATACCGACTGTGCACCCCAGCCTGCCGGTGAGGCTCCTGGCCACTCCTTAGGTGAGAAGCCTAGCGTGGAGGTGGGCTGAGGGACATCACATGAAGCGGATGCCACTCAGGGGGGTGTGGCCAGTGCCAAGGCCCTGCGGTGGGACTGTCTGGATCTCAGGGACCAGCAAGGGAACCAGTGAGGCCAGAACAGGTACACAGGAGGGGAAGAGTGAGGAGGGGATCTCTAGGATGAAAAAGGGAGGCCCTCCGGCAAGTCAGGGCCCCCGAGAGGCTGGAGAGAAAGCCCCTGCCTCCTTTCCTCGCCGTGCTGCTCCTGCACCCCACAGCAGCCAGCCGTGCCTGGGGCAACAGGGCCTGGGTCCATCGACCACGCAGCCCCCCGGGCTTCACTATGGGAGGCAGCAGTGTTCCACCGGCACTGTCCCGTAAGAGGCCACAGGTGACTGAGGTCAGGAAGCAGACCCACTCGTGGTCGGCCACCTGGTTCCCAGCAGGAACCCCAGGACGGAGATGTGATTCTCCTCACTTCACGGTTTGGGAAAAAGCATTCAGAAGTACCATTAGGTGTCTAGAATCTCACAGTTAACATGCAGTAGCAACTTCTGACACCAAAATTCTGGACTCTTTCCATCCCCCGGCCCCCGACAGTCCACAGCCTATCCTGCTGAGCCTGTCCCTGGGTCAGACTGGAATCAGTGAAGTTAGAGGAGGTTTTCCCTGGGGAGCTAGTCTAGCCCTACGCCTGGAGGATGGAGCAACCGAGAGCAAGTCGCCACTTCTAAGCCAGTTTCTGAGGTTTGATGTGCATGAAATCCCGCAACGGGAGAAAACTTCATTCTGGGGCTGTATCTGGAACCAAGCAGATGATACGCAGGGGACGGGACCCCGGATACACTGGATAGAAGCCCCTTGGCTGCCCGGGGAGCTCTGCCGTGAGCAGATAGCGAGGGGCATGCCCCACGCCCAGTGGAAGGGGCCTGACCATGCCCAAATACCGTGCTTGTCAGGAAGGTGACATGCGATGTCTCTGTGAGTCTTTACTTGGAAGCAGAGAATTTATCTACTTTTGGGGCTAAAAAGCCAAAGTCTCCCTCTATCATCACAGTATATTTCATGCCTTAAGAATAACGGAGAGGGCTTCCCGGGGGCGCAGTGGTTGAGAGTCCGCCTGCCGATGCAGGGGACACGGGTTCGTGCCCCGGTCCGGGAAGATCCCACATGCCGCGGAGTGGCTGGGCCCGTGAGCCATGGCCGCTGAGCCTGCGCGTCCGGAGCCTGTGCTCCGCAACGGGAGAGGCCACAACAGTGAGAGGCCCACGTACCGCAAAAAATAATAATAATAATAACTGAGAACCAACGTACAAAAGTTTCTTGAAGACAGTCCCTCGCTCATGAGAAACCCTGTATCCTGAGCTCGTGGAAGTCTAAAGAAGCCTCTCTACTTGTAGACCCCTGGCCCCCAGATCTGCGCTGCAAACGCCTTTTCTCCTGCTGTTTTGTAAGAAGAAGCTGTCCACCAGCCTTCCTGGGGAGGCTTCGGAGGCTGAGGGCTGCAGGCACCACCGCTCTCCGTAGACCCGTGCCAGCTCCCCGGGTGATAGCAGCCCAGCACCTGCCGTGTTCCTCCCAGTCTCCAGGGCGATGCAGCACTGTCCCCACCTGCCTCTGCCCTGCCCAGCCTCCTTCACCTGTGTCCCCTTTGGCACACGCTTAGCACAGCTCTCAACTTCTAAACGTGCTAAGAAAAATAAGGGCAAAGGGAAGAGACACAGGTGGAATCCGTGCTAAAGGTTAAACATACGAAAGGTAACCCACAAAGCCTGGGCTGCTCGAGGGGCTGCTTCTCCTTAAAGGTGCTGCTTGAGGCCCAAAGCTCATCTGCTTTGGGACCCCAGTGAAGTCACTGGCCTCCCTGATAAAATGACAGCTTTGGATCCAGCGCTTAGAAGGTCTGGTGCAGCCCTGTAAACCCTGAGTCCACGGATCCAAAACAGAGAGGAGGGAGCCATCCACCAGATAAAGAATTAGATGACCTGCCCGGGGGCTCTCTTGTTTAACATATTTTTCAAATTATTAAAACTCATTTATTTTCCTAATGGGGTTATTTTTATATTTGAAATAGATGTAGCAACAGCAATTCTGCAATCCTGTGGCCATCTTTCAAGAGAGCACAGTGACCACCATGACATGTGCACGCCGACACAAACTTCTGTTATTAAAAGAGAACAGAGAGGGCTCCCCTGGTGGCACAGTGGTTAAGAATCCGCCTGCCGATGCAGGGGACACGGGTTTGATCCCTGGTCTGGGAAGATCCCACATGCCGCGGAGCAACTAAGCCCGTGCGCCACAGCTACCGAGCCTGCGCTCTAGAGCCCGCGAGCCACAACTCCTGAGGCCCGCGCGCCTAGAGCCCGTGCTCTGCAACAAGAGAAGCCACCACAGTGAGAAGCCCGCGCACCGCAATGAAGAGCAGCCCCTCCTCGCCGCAACTAGGGAAAGGCCGCGCGCAGCAACAAAGACCCAATGCAGCCAAAAATACATTAATTAAATAAATAAATAAAATTTTTTTTTAAAAAAAAGAGAAAACAGAGACTGGTGCACCATTCGCCAAGACCAGGGGTAGCTCAGTCCAAAACACTTGGTGACACTGGCCCAAGTATCGCTGGGAGAGAAATGCTTTGCCACTGATAACGGCGCCTTTCTAAGAGGGCAGACCGCTGGAAGGAAGGCTGGGGTTCAGACAGGCACTCCACCGTTTGGGAGCAGACACAGGGCGGCCACGTACTTCCAAACAACAGAGGGAGAGAACAGTGGGGTCCTGGGGTCCTGGCGGGGACTACCAGCGTGAAAAGACCACTGGAAGCTCACGGGGGACGAAGGCCAAAGCACGTGTCCAGAGTGGGAGGGCAGCTGCTCCCCGGGCGCACACCCTGTGGGCCCCGCCCGGGCTGAGTAAAGACAGGCACCCACGGTGCCCGAAGGGGAGGTGGTCCCCTGCGCTCACAGACGTGCGTGGTGTATGGGGCAGAGGGGGAGGCGGGATCCTCATCCACTGGGCAACACCACCTCCCAGGAACCGCTGGCTCCCCAGGGTGGGTGGGGCTCCGGGCCCCCGGGCCCCCAGCCGACCTGAGGCTTACTTGGTTCAGTCAAACATCCTGCACCACCTCAAATCTACAGCCGAACCTCTGCTACCCTGACGGGATGCCAAGAATTATTAGGGGCCCTTGTATCTTATACTTTTTCAAGGAAAAGATGTAGTCGATGCATGACAGCAAACGAACACCCTGAAGGCCTTACTCTGGACGCAGAATGTGCGTCGAAGGCTTTGGAGGAGGGTGCTGCAGTCACAGCCAGCAACCGTGTCCAGGCCGAAGGACGCCAGGCTCCGTGTCTCCAGTAGTCATCCATGAGAGGCGATCGCTGGCTTCCTGTAGGCTTCCACGAAAAGTGCTTAACGAATCCAACGCGGCAACAACACAGCACCAATGCCACATCGCCAAGGGCCCCAGCAGAGCCTAGGGGACAGCCTGAAAGGCTTATGTGAGGGATCGGATTCAGGGTGCAGAGACAACAGCTGCTATAGGCCATGTGCCCCATCACCCTCCAACGCAAAGGGCAGGAAAGTGGAAGGGAAGACATTCGGAGTGAGCCCCACTACACAGCAAGTAAGCAGTGCGGCCTGGGCTAGAACCACGCCCACACTGCTCACCATGGCCACCCTCCAGGCATCTCCCGGAGTCCCTTCCGGCCCTGGCGGCTGTGAACGCAGGGCCACACAGGGACAGCCGGCTGACCCAAGGCCAGGGTTAGCCACATAGGTTGTCCCTGCATTACTAGGCCCTGCTCTCCTTCAGATGAAGGCCTCTAAGTACAGGTAACTGAACCTGAATGCTCCAGCTGTGTGACCTTGAGCAGGCAGCATGCCCTCTCTGTGCCTCATGCTCCTTACCCATAACATGGGCTGATAACTACAGCAACCTTCTCTGCAAGGTTGTTGTAGAGTTAAAGCAGCAAAGGCCTGTCACGGACCCAGAACAGGGCCCAGCACAGAGTAAATGCATTAATACCATTTACAGAGACCTATTCTCATGTGTTTTCTGGGAAAGCATGAAACGGTGTGAAAGGAAAATGAGAACAGAGAAAGCAGTGCCTTAATGAGAACCACTCAGGGGTCAGTGAACGCACGTCGGCAGAGGAGGGGAAGCCACAAACAGTTCCCCGTGAAGACACAGCAGCACCCATCCCTGTCACAAGCACACTTACACACACACACACACACACGGTGGACAAATCAAGCCTGTGTTGCAGGGGTTGATGCTAATGCAGCGTTCTCATGTCCCCTTGCCACAGGGTGAAGGGTGGGGACTGGCCTGGCTCAGGAGGCCCTGGGTGAGCCCCAGCCCAGCAGCCTACCTCATGGAGTCTCCCTCACTCTCCATCCTCACCTCGCAGCCCTCCTCTCAGTTCTCCCAACACATTCGCTCCCTCCTGCCCCAGGGTCTTTGCACATGCTCTGCACCCACTTATTCAAGCCCCACCTGCAGCTCGCAGATCAGATGTCATCTCCCCAGCAAAGGGGCCCCGTATGCATGTTCTGTCTACCTTGGTCTTCTCGACCGCACTGACCTCAACTTCACAGAAACAACCAGGGTGTGAATTCTTGTCTAAGCTCTACATTCCCCCCTTGAAGACACAGCAGAGGCACTGGCGGCTGGCTCCCAGATGCAGCTCAGCCCTGGGAGCGGTGCCCTGAAGGCAGCAGGCAGCAAAACACAGAGACCTGCAGGATGAAGGAAGGAATAAACCAAGCACTCATTTCAAAGATTCAGAGGGGTGATCTGGCCATGTTAAGAGGCGGGGGGGGGGGTACTGTTTTACATTTCAGTAACGAATATCTACCTAGCTTTATTTTTAGGATAACAAAAATAAACGGGGGGACTTCCCTGGTGGCGCAGTGGTTAAGAATCCGCCTGCCAATGCAGGGGACATGGGTTCGAGCCCTGGTCCGGGAAGATCCCACATGCCGCGCAGCAACTAAGCCCGTGTGCCACAACTGCTGAGCCCACGTGCCACAACTACTGAAGCCTGCACACCTAGAGCCCATGCTCCGCAACAAGAGAAGCCACTGCAATGAGAAGTCCACGCACCACAACGAAGAGTAGCCCCCGCTCACCACAAGTAGAGAAAGCCTGTGCGCAGCTACGAAGACCCAACGCAGCCAAATAAATAAGTAAATAAATAAATGTATTAAAAAAATAATAATAAATACATGGGGTACATTTACTATTTAAGTGGCTTAAACGGACTCATCATCTAAAAGAATAGCAGCTGAAGAGTAGCAACTCTCTGCACCGCCCCAAGGTTACAACATATGGAATCAATGAAAGGGGAGTGGTTGGTTATTAGGAAGAAATTTTCCATTGAAGAGCCAGGTGGTGAAGCACCAACTTCAGACAACCCAGTGACCATAAAGTACAGCCTGTCCCCACAGACCGTCAAATGTGGGTTCTTCTCACTGGCTGGGTGGGACTCATATGCTGCGCCCACCCGGGTCCTGGCTACTGTGACACACGTTCTCACCAACAGGATCCTCCAGATCACCCTGTGGAAGCGTTTGGTGAGATCCCCGCAAGACGAAACCGGAGCAGAGGCCTTCCTCTCCAGGCATGCTGCCGACCATACCGGGGAGCTGGTCGCAGCTCTCACCAGGCTCGCTCCCCGCACCCGCTCACGGGGAGAAGGGTGGCACTGGGATCCCTGGGCTGGAGCAGGTGAAGACTGCACCCCTGCTTCCCACCTCCCCTCGCCCCCTCTGGCTTTCGGGTGAAGAGCAAAGAAAGAAAGACCTTTAGCGAATGCCATACCGGGAACTTGCCAGGGCCTGAGGACACATCAAGGATGCCAGCTTCCCCAGAGTTGCCGGACCTGTGTGCTGGTCCCAGCCATGCTGACCAGCCCCGAAACTTGCGTTGTGAAAGGTCTTATAAAAAGGAACAAAAGGCACGTTGCATAACCACAGCCAGATTCACAAGGAAGCACGGGACTTGGTGGCAGTGCACAGATGTCACCGCCAGGCTGGGGACTGGGGAGGGGGCTCCATTAAGATCAGCTGAACATCTCTGTACATTCTGTGTTTGTTTCTCCAGGAAAATGGAGTTAAAAGTACATTTAAAAACTTTTTGAGGGACCTCCCTGGTGGTCCAGTGGTTAAGACTCCACGCTTCCACTGCAGGGCACATGGGTTCGATCCCGGATCAGGGAACTAAGATCCCGCTTGCTGCGGGGCAGAGCCACAAAAAAAAAAAAAAAAAAATTTGAAAGGCAAGAGCTACCCACATCCAGTTCAAATATAAAAGCATTCATTTGTTCACTCACTGCCCGGATAGCAGGGTGCAGGGGTGATGTGCACCTGCTTTGGAATCCTAATGCCTAGGTGAGGCCCCAGCTGTCTGACCTTCAGAAATTACCTCTCCGTTACTCAGTTTTCTCATCTGGAAAGTGGAAGTATTGGGAGGATTAAATAAGGAAACACGTGCAGAGCTAAGAACAGCACCTAGCAGGTAGAAAGTGCTAAATGAATATCAGCTTTGCACCCAATCCTCGTATTCGGGCACCAGGCAGGGATTGGCCCCTGAAACGCAACTTCCCCACAAGCCCACATAAAACACAGTAACCACCCAGGACCACAGCACCATTCAAAGAAATAAGACTCTGGGAAAGAAATCTTCCCAAAGTCAGACAGCCAGCAGGACACCGTTCCCTTCCAGAACGAGAATACCAGAAAACAAATTCATTACCAGGACTGCCCACCTTAAGAAATTTTTTAGGATTGCCCACCTTAAGAATTCCTTTCTTAATGCTCCTACAGGTGACCAGTGATTATGATGAATTACTAGAAAATACACACCCCTCTTAAGTTAGGAAACTAAGGTAACCCCCAAGCTCAACTATGAGAAGCAAGGTTTTGTTCGCACTGAGATTATGTCTGTGCTTATTCGTCACCAAATAATCAGAATTCTGAGCTGCGTAGGCTGGTCTGAACCATATGTAACCCAGAGGCTGATGAAGGAAGGGAGGGAGGCGTCCCCAGGGCAGGAGGGTGGAGACAGTGCTTTCACAATCAAGTCCGATGTCCCCAGAGGGGTTGATGGGCAGAGGTCCTCAGCTCTGGCAGTGGCCGTCCCCAGGAAGCAGAGGGCGGGGGGCCAGGGTCAGGGCTCGGTGCTCCACGCGACTTTCACTGCCCCATCGCCACCCAGCGAGGACAGGGGCAAACAGAGGAGAGACGCCAGGGACAGACTCGGTGCCAAGTGCAAGTGGAGGCCCTGCAGATCCCTCTGGGGAGGAACTCACTGTGCTGCGGAGGGGCACAGCCAGTTTCTCCTTGCAGAAGGAGCTCCCTCCTCGCGCCCTGTTCCCTCCCTGCCACTGGCCTGATGCAGGCGGAGGAGTGGTGACAGGAGGGGCAGCTGGGAGCGCAGTCTCAGGGCTGCAGCACAGGGGCCCCAGCCCCACAGCGGAGCAGAGGGCTCAGTGACAGCACGTAGGCCTGCGCTCAGGGCAGGGACGCGGGCTCTGGCTGAAGGCTCCTGCCAGGGCCCTGCAGGGACCGGAGAGGGACCAGGAAGGACCACACAGGGCGGGGGGCCGCGTCCTGCTGGCACTGCCGAGTCCCACCTCCCTGGGGTGCAAAAAGGTTAGGCCCATCCTCGTAAGTTCCCCCAGGAAACTTGCCAGGGTTCCTGGGAAGGCAGGTGTCCCAGAAACTAACAGGTGCGTGCCCACCCGCCCGCCTGCCCTCCTTCTGTCCTTTTTAATTAGCACAAAACCAAGAAACAAACATACAAACGAAGTCAAAGTGCATAGCTGGACCAGAAAGAAGAAGCAGATGCCATAATACCTTCATTAGCTCCTGAACTGTCACGCTCCTTGGGCTCCGAGTTTCCAGGAGGCCAAAAGGAAAAAGGAGGTGGTGGCTGGACACACGTCAGACCGTGGGGAAAACCGTGGCTGAACAGGTGGCCCAACCTGTCTGAGGCTGGATTCAACCTGCTCACGGGACACCCGGAGCTACAGGAGGAAGGACAGCCAGTGCCGCGCCAGGAGCGGCCAAGAACCAGAGCCCCATCCCCCACTTCAGAACCAGAGCCCCATCCCCCATGTCAGAACCGGAGCCCCATCCCCCACTTCGGAACCAGAGCCCCATCCCCCACTTCGGAACCAGAGCCCCATCCCCCACTTCAGAACCAGAGCCCCATCCCCCACTTCGGAACCGGGGCCCCATCCCCCACTTCGGAACCGAGGCCCCATCCCCCACGTCGGAACCGGGGCCCCATCCCCCACTTCGGAACCAGAGCCCCATCCCCCACTTCGGAAGCGGGGCCCCATCCCCCACTTCAGAACCGCCCTCCCCTCCCCAGCTGTCTACCCTGGAGGCTGTCTGATGGATTTCATTTTATGAAATGGTCGGATATGTTCCTTAAATTGAGAGGGAGATTCATGTAGGCCCATTTTATAATTACATCTAAACAGGCATTCTTTTATTTTTTATCAATTATTCCGTAACAAGGACATTTCATTTCTTCCCATAGAGGACCATGGGGAGGGTTGTGGGAGGCTCTCACAGCCCTGTCCCTGGAAGGATGGCCAGGGGGTGGAGGGGTCCGCTCTGGAGGAAACCACGTGGGTTCTCCTTCCAGGCCAGACGCAATGGAGGCCCCGAGCTGAGGGACTCCAGTTTCTGTCTTAGGCCAGCTCGGTCCCCACAGGACGGCAGGGGCTTCCTGAGAGGGGCCGCGGGGGTGAAGGGTAATCGGGCCACCTGTCCCTTTACCTGTCACGTCAGCAGGATTTTTAACTCTGCTGAGCATCGGTTCTCACGTCTGTGAAATGGGTCAACGATGGCAGCCTCCTGGCTCCATGAGAGGACTGGAGAAGTCCAGAGGCACCTAGCCCCGTGTCTCATGGCGGTATCGGCTCAAAGCCAGACTCTTCACCATCGGGGCCCCAGACGGAGAGACGGTCCTAGCCCAACTCCCGCATTTCACGCGTGAGAGACGTGATTGGGAGGGGAAGTGCACTCTGGTGGGGGAGCAGACGGGGCCAGGTGTGGTGCCCCAAGGACAGGCTGTTTACTCCTTACTCCGTGGTGATGGAGAACACGCCAAGCCTGGGGATCCAGCTCTCGAAGACACCATCAAATTCCCAACAGGAGCATTCTCGGTGCCAGCCAGGGATATGAGCAGCCCAGGAGTGACCTGCAGCCCCAGGAGAGACCAGATGCACTCTCTAGAAAGTAAGGACCTGTGTGATTATCGCTGGGGTCATGTCACTCATCCTGGGAGGGCGAGAGCTCTCTGCAGAGAGAGGGCTTCAGCAGCAGTGATGTGAGGCCACTCCGGGTGGTGCCCAGTGGGGCAGTGTCCTGTCCTGCAGGCCCATCCTGCGCCAGTGCCCAAGCTTCCCACCAAGGATGGCCCCACTGAAATCCAGGGGTCCAGAGGAAAAGGCAGGCCCCCTTTCTGAGAACATCTCTGAAATGGTGTTCCCTTTTTATAGGTGAGGATATTTCCCACATTTAAGTTGCTTAAAATGAAACAGAGAGGTAAATATAAGACTGTGAATGTGGAATTAAATGCTGGGTGACAATGGATCACATTCAAGAAAAGACAGGGACTTCCCTGGTGGCGCAGTGGTTAAGAATCCGCCTGCCAATGCAGGGGACACGGGTTCGATGCCTGGTCCGGGAAGATTCCCACATGCCGCAGAACAACTAAGCCCATGTGCCACAACTACTGAGCCTGCGCTCTAGAGCCCGCGAGCCACAACTACTGAGCCTGCGCTCTAGAGTCTGCAAGCCACAACTCCTGAGCTCGCGTGCTGCAACTACTGAAGCCCACGCACCTAGAGCCTGTGCTCCGCAACAAGAGAAGCCACCGCAGTGAGAAGCCCACGTACCGCAACAAAGAGCAGCCCCCGCTCGCCGCAACTAGAGAGAGCCCACGTGCAGCAATGAAGACCCAACGCAGCCCCCCAAAAAAAAAAAAAAATTTTTTTTTAAATAAATAAATAAAAGACAAACACATGTTCAATTAAAATGGAAGATGAGTCTTGGCTGGAGCAGCTGGGAAGCCACGTCAAAGTTTGGGACCTACTGCTCACTGATTGGAATTAAACTCTGTCTTGCCCTCCAAGAACCAAATAAATGAGGTCACACCATAACTGACTGGCCCCCCCACCAATCAATAACCGTATGGTCACTCCATTCACTCTGGAAGACAAATGCCTGCTACCCAGGGCTGCCCACTGAATGCTCGGAGCCAGCCTCCACCATCCTGTACTGCCTCATCCACCAACCAGCCCACAGACTACCACATCTGCTGGCTTCTGTCGCTGCCGAGTTTAAGGAAACCTTGTGCAAACCACTGAAACGTGAGCCTCAAAAGAAAGAGATCTGTTGTTGCTACAAACACGGGTGGGTGTTCACGTCCCCGGAAACGCACAGTCATCAGAGCTCTCGACCTAACCAGGTTGTGTAAAACCCAAGCAAATCCGGAGGACTGATGTGGTCAGATCATCTCCTAAGTCTCCTTAAGCTTTCATAACACTTGGAGGGACGTTTAGAGGACTCATTGTGGGTGTACATTATGCAAAAACAGGACAGGGGAGCCTCAGCCACTGGACTGAACTCAAAGACAGGGCTATCAATACACCGAAGACATACGGCGACTGTTGTGTGTGTCGACAGCTGCTGTCTGTGTCGACACAGTTAAATACTAAAGTGAGTCACGGTCAGGATTCTGCGGGTTAACTGACAGGTCAATTCAAGAACCACCTACACATTCCGATTATTTTTAATGACAGGTCTGACTGAATGTGAAAGCAAATCGATGACATGTGACAGTCCTCATGACTGTTATTACATGGAGAAGAGAAATGGTTAAAGCCACTTACCCCAGACCCTATTCGAGCCCAGACCCATCCTAGTGTCTTCCTTGCACTATCTCTCATGACCCATATGGCGGCCCCCTGAGCCGGGAACCCTAACCATCCGCACTTTGCCAAAAGGGAGCTGAGGACCAAATGCCCAAAGTCACCCAGCCAGTGAGAAGCAGCGATGGGACTCAGCTCAGAGGCCACCATGTCTGCTCCCAAACCTGTTTACGCCAAATGCATAAGAGGTTCCCAGCTCTTACTCACCACGGTGGGCCGCCAACTTCCTGACTACCCTAGTACCCCAAAAGCCAAGACCACTCAGCCCTCCACCACGGATTCCTCCCAGCTTGGCCTCTCCTCCTGCCCGCCACCACGGATTCCTCCCAGCTTGGCCTCTCCTCCTGCCCGCCTCTCAGGTTTATATGAGAATTGTCCACTGCAGGTTCGTGGGGAGGCAGCTGGGAAGTGGGCTAGGGTCTCTTCTTTCTGATGGGCAAGTGAGGGGAAAAGGTCTGAGGACCCCTAATCAATGACTAATCAATTGGGGACTCCCCTGGTGGCACAGTGGTTAAGAATCTGCCTGCCAATGCAGGGGACACAGGTTTGAGCCCTGGTCTGGGAAGATCCCACATGCCACAGAGCAACTAAGCCCATGCGCTACAACTACTGAGCCTGTGCTCTAGAGCCCGTGAGCCACAACTACTGAGCCCACGAGCCACAGCTACTGAAGCCCACGCACCTAGAGCCCGTGCTCCACACAAGAGAAGCCACCGCAATGAGAAGCCTGCACACCGCAACGAAGAGTAGCCCCTGCTCACCGCAACTGGAGACGGCCCGTACATCACAACGAAGACCCAATGCGGCCAAAAGTAAATAAATAAATTTATAATTAAAAAAAAAAACTAATCAGCTGTAGTTCATTCAAGGTTGTCATGTTCTAAAAAGTCACCATGACATTGGCCGGCCTTCTTGTGCCTATGAGCAACAGCCACTGTAAACAGAAATCACTAACAAAAAGAAAAAAATGTGGCACTAAAAGAAATATACCTTGAAAAGGACACCTGTTTATTGATACTATTAGTCTGAAGCCTGAAACAAGAAGGCACCTTGTACAGCCTCAGCTGGTGACATGCCCACAGGCAGCTCAAAATTTTTGCCCTTCTGCGCACATCCCTGGACAACCACAGAATCACAGTGAGTGTTGATTTGTAGATTACAAATAAAGTTTAGTAAATAGGCAAGTTTGCAAACATAAAATCCACAAACAATGAGGTGTGACTGTAAGTTAATCTTTTTAAATTTGTAGGTGAATCAATCTTCGATTCACTTAAGAACTATCTGGAAAACTTCCCAATTCTAATGTCCCCATATTTGTCACAATAACATTATGAAAAGAATCATAACCACAGTATCCAGTCATAGTTGTAAGCTTATGTGATATCATTTTTTTATACCAAGGGTGCCTTATGCTCCTTGGGAAGTGAAGCCCTGGAGTTCTCCTTCCTCTGTGTTTTTTTTTTTTTTTTTGCGGTACACGGGCCTCTCACTGTTGTGGCCTCTCCCATTGCGGAGCACAGGCTCCAGACGCGCAGGCTCAGCGGCCAGGGCTCACGGGCCCAGCCGCTCCGCAGCATGTGGGATCCTCCCGGACCGGGGCACGAACCCGCGTCCCCTGCATCGGCAGGCGGACTGTTAACCACTGCGCCACCAGGGAAGCCCTCTCCTTCCTCTTTGGAAGGTAGAGGCTGACAGGTTGATGCTGCCACGCTTCCTTCTGAAGACATGCACTGTCTCTGCCAGAGCTTTGTTTCCACCTGAGGACTTCCGACGCCATGCACTGAGCCGCTTGGAGCGTTTTCTAGACAGAGACCCTGAAGAAGCTGGCTCTGTGTTCTAGAAAGCGGACAAAAGGACTACAACATCGTCTCTGCAGGAGGGAGAGGACAAGGGCATCAGGAGGTGAGAGACTGTTCCCAAGAGGAAGGGATCTCGGTGAGGCAGCCCAGCCCCACCCCCTCTCCGTCCCCCTAGGCTGCAGCGTCCTCAGTCATCCCCATGCCCAAGCTCGCACAGCCCGCCAGGTGCTCGCTCAGAGTGGCCGCACCCCTGGAAGACATCACCTCGTAGAGCTGGTGCTCAAACTTCAGCTGACAGCACAGTCACTCGGCAGGCTTAGGAAAAGAGAGATCTGGGGTCAGGGGTGGGACCAGAGGATTTGCGTTTCTAAGTTCCCAGATTCATGCTGCCGCTGTTGTTCTGAGATCACACTTTGAGAACCACTGACTAAATAAACTATCTGTGCATTGCTTGGTTTGGACTAAAACCTTGTTATCACATACTCTGCTGGCTTTGATAAAGCAACCCTCGCTGTCGTTTTCACTCAGTCCCCCAATCTCCCAATCACATTCGGAATGACCACTGCAGCAGCGCTGTCAGCCTCTACTTGAATATCCCCAAGGACAGGGAGCCCGCCGCCTCATCCACTTCCAAGTCCATTTTTAACTCTTAATTTCCCAAAGTCCTTTGTCACATTGAGTCTAAATCTGTGCTCACTCAACGTCTGTACCTCGGCCACGAGCAAATCATATTGAAGTCAATCCGTCTGGGGAGGAAGATGTATGATTTTCCCAAAGAGAAGAGTAAGAATGCACTTGGCTAGTTTGAAACTAACTTCATGTAGAATGGTCGCTTTAAAAAGGCTTTATGAAGCAAACATTGCCATTTTAGAAAACAATATATCTATCACCTCTGTGTCCTGTGCTGACGAACTCAGCAGGTTTTCAGTGAAGCATTTCATCAAGCAGACACAGTGTCCTTCCAGATGTCAACTAGTCAGGAGGCCACACTGGCCGCTGGTGGGCAAGCCTTGAGCCCTCAGGTACTGGAAGATAACTGGGCAGGATGGGGAGCTGGCAGCGGATCTCGAAACATGGTGGGCGATTCATATGATGAAACAGTTACTGGCCACTGGGTCTCAATCACCAGCCCACCCTGAGCTCTGTGCCTATATTACTTGCGTCCTGCACTATAACCCTGGGATGTGGAGACCAGGGTCCTGAGCTTCAGGTACCACCGGCTTCCAATCCCTGCAGCTCCTCACTGAATCACTGTAAAGCCAAACCCAAACGTCACATCACTCGATCTGACAAGGATTTCAGTACCTTTGGAATGAAGACTTTTTAAAAAATACAACAAAATACCAGTATCATTAGCAATTTGTTCCTTAATGTAAGCAAATACGAAATCATGTTTGTACACAAATATGGAATCAATGTTCAAATGTCCCTGTCTCACAAGTTTTGTTGCGGTTTTGTTGTTTCGCGGTCTGATGGTTTGAATCAGGACCCACATCAAGTCTTACAGTGTTTACTTAACCTGTCTCTTCATTTCCTCGGAGGAGCACAGGTTCCTCCTCTTCTTGCCGTGTATTTGAAAACAACTGGGCTTCTTTTTACCCAGTAGAATTTCCCCGTTCTGATTTTGCTGACCCCTCTGGAAAGATTTTTCAGATCGCTCTGGCCCCGTATTTCCTGTAAGCTGTGGGTGGGTCTGGGCTTGGTGTGATTCTGGTTTGATTTCTGCCGGGGACTCGGCCAAGAGGCGGCCTGTCCTTCACATGAGGCCCACGTGACCCCAGCAGCTTCCTTTTTGTGAACAAGGAGGTTACAGAAGGTCACAGCCTAGAGCCAGCTGTTCAGTTGTTAGTGGTCTGAAACATGGCCCGTTCTAACGCTATCATTTTCTCAACATTTGTTAGCGGAATTCCTCACCAAATTAAACTTCCTCCCTTCATCTATTTTTAACTCTGAGGTACAGTTCGTACAAGAAAAGAAGGTCCAATGCTTGACCACTCCTCCTCTTCCGATTTCACAAGTTGGTCCCCTAACGTCTCACCAAGGGTAACTAACAAAGTTTCGCTGCTTGTTTAAGTAAGCGCTTTTTAAAGTCCGCTGTATAGGTCAGAAAATGACGTCTCGAAGTCACAAAGCTAACAGCCGTTACAACGCCGATTCGGGAAATGTCTGCACTCGGGGGATCGCTCCAGACCCAGTTCCGGAGACAGGCCCCTGTGTCCCGACGTTCCTTGGGTCCCAGGAGAGGGCCGGGGAGGAGGGCCCTAGGGCATATAGAACTTGGAGAAGAATCTGACTCCACACCCCTGGGCTCCCAAAATGACAGCCAGGGTCACTCGCCCCCCTGCCATTGCTCCCGGGGAAAGACTTAAACTTGGGGGGGTTTGCCGCTGTGTGCATTTTTTAAGGAGTACTCCTCTTGCAGGTAAAAATACACTCAGGTAATTCAAGTGCTATGGCAACATGACGCTTCTCCTTCGTCCCAATCCGGGGCATTAAAAAAAATAAGCAGTTGTTTTTCCCCTTCAATAGTTACTGCTATTTCCACCACTGATCACACAGGACCATTGTCTTCAAGCATCCCTCCCACACTTAAAACCTGTGACTGCTGCGGAACCAGTGTCATAAAAGAAAAGAGGGCCTTCCCTGGTGGCGCAGTGGTTGGGAGTCCGCCTGCCGATGCAGGGGACACAGGTTCGTGCTCCGGCCTGGGAAGATCCCACATGCCGCGGAGCGGCTGGGCCCGTGAGGCACGGCCGCTGAGCCTGCGCGTCCGGAGCCTGCGTTCCACAACGGGAGAGGCCACAGCAGTGAGAGGCCCACGTACCGCAAAAGAAAAAAAAAAAAGAAAAGAAACAACACTCAACCTGCGTTTTCTTATCCACTGCAGACTTCCAGCCTTCGGACCTGGGGACACCCCAGTCATTCCTTGAAAACATTTCCCAAGGCCCTTCCCTGGGAAGGAGCTGTCACGCTGGAAGCTGCAGGCCCTGGCGAGCTGACCGCTGTCACCCCAGAGCGCTGGGCACGGGGGCCCAGGACGAGGATGGACATGGATGATGGGCAACCCGAGCCAGAGTGGTGGCGATGCCACGCCGTGTGTGCCACACCTGGCAGTGGGTGTGCAGGGGATGCCGACGTCTGACACAAGGACGGGAACAGACACGGGGAAGCGATCGCTGGAGTGACCGTCTGCAGCCGAGGTGGGTTTTAATCTTTAGCCGGGCTCCATGCTGCCCTGGATGCAAGCTGACCCTGAGTTCACATGTCCCCTGCAGCCTTCTCGTCACACCTGCAGGCGGGCCTGGCGGCCAGCAACAACATGTAGCCACCAGCTTTCAGACCCCAGCTACAAAGGGGGTGGCTTATGGTGGGGGGTTTTCTTAATTGTCCCTCCTTCTCAGAAGGTCCCTGAACTGAAACTTAAGGAAAGGCTCCTGGTGGCCGACCTGGAGTTCCCACTAAGGAATTGCAAATGCCGGGCCTCTTCACCGGGCCACCTTCCCAGAAATCCTGACAATTCCACCTGCAAAGGTGAACAAAGCCAGGGGCCTGGACGTTATTTCAGGTGAGGGAGGGAACGGTGAAATCAAAGCTAGTGTAGACTAGCTAGTGTAGACCCAAGTTTGGGTAAGGAAAGGCTGGAGGCAAGTACCTCCTTCCTGGAAATCTACGGGAACCCACACCCAGCTGTGGGGATGGCCCAGGGCCACGTTTAGGAGAGGTGCTGACGGCAGCTGCAGCCAGAGGCCGGGCAAAGGTCAGGGCCCCCTTCCCGGAACGCAAACTGGCTGAGCTCTGACCAGTCTGGCCTGGGTCCTGCTGATTCCTGGAAGGAATGGAAGGGGGTCTTCCCACTCCCACTGCGGCCTCACCCTGACTTAATGCCAGTCCAGCACCCCAACCTTCACAAAGGACTCTGAACTGAGAAAAGTACAACAAATGAGCAATTGAGAAATGAAGTAACGAAGTCATCAACCCAGCCCAGGAGCCCGGCCTGCTCTGAGATGCCCTGGAGGGGCCGGCGGGCATCTGGATCACCAGTGCACGGGAACCTCAGCAACAGGGAGCCCCCGGGCCGCATCTCAACTCAGTTGTTCAGCTTTTCCTCAACACTCCTCACTCTTCCCCCAAGTTGTAAACCCCCGGGCACTCCTGTCCATCCGTACTTGCCGAACACACAGAAGCAGCCAGCGTGTGCCCCCACTCGGGTGCAGGAGCTGCGGAAATAGGGCGTGAGGCTGTCGGCGAGCAAACACAGAGCCTCCAGCAGCACCGCAGGGCTAGAACACCCTGCCTCTCCAGCGGAGATGGCGCCACAGCTCTGGCCTCACACCTGTCCCTCCACTTCTAGTTCTTGCCCCAGCCCCCCGAGTCCAGCTTCTCCCATCCTAACTGAGACTTACAGTCTCCACAGGCCCCTTCAGTGATCCTCCATGGGGCTCCTCAGATGACCCATCCCTGTGTAGACAGGTTACTTGGAGCACAGCTATCAGATGACTTAGTTTCAAGGTTAAACTCTGGGAATGCAGCATCATTTATACTTCTATTTCTGGTTCTCACCCGGCTTTTACCAAAAACATAGATGTTAAGTTTGGTTCTCTTGACCGAGTGGAAGACTTGGACTTTGATCCAACAGGATTCTTGAGACTTTTTCTCTACTTCCTAAAGATCAGAGAGCTTAAAGAGCAAAGGAAATTTGCAAGTCTCTGTTGGCCTGAAACAAATTAATATCATTGTGATTCTGGTCAAATATGTTCTTATGAGATATACAGCCTCTGAAGGGGCAGCTGTGCGTCCCAACGTGTGTGTGCGTGCAGTAAACAGCTGACTCAAATTTCAGAAGCTATTCTTATACAACCTCTTCTCCAGTGGGAGAGACCACAATGGCCCAGCAAGACAATAGGTGTGTGCGTGCCAGCCGCCAGGTGAGGGCCTGCACCTGCGTCCTTGCCGGAGGCCGGCAGTGCCCTAACCGCCTCCTGCACGTGGCCCCGAAAGGCCGAAAGGCAGACACACGGCCTCTTTCAAGGACGGCGGCTGCTCTGAAGAGAATGCACCTCTCAGACGCAAAGCAGCGCGGGGCTTCCGCAGGGCTGGATGCTCTGGGGAGGTGGCTGTGTGCTGCCCGTGGGTGCGACTCACACACGTGGACTCACAGTGTCCCAGCGAAAGCTGCACTGGCACCTGGGAAAGAGTTTCCGTTGGTGCCCCGATATGAATCCACTCCCTTGGGTATCAGTGGAAAGGCAAAGATAAAATGGAAAAACAAACAACACTGCCCTGACGTCAAAAAAAAGCTGTCAGGCCGAGTACAGAGCTCCACGAGGCCTGTGTTGTGGAAAGATCCCACAATCAATCCACCGACCACCAGCTGGAGGCTCTCACGCCACCTACAGCCTGACCACAGGCTCTTTTCCATGGGCTTACTGAGTTCCTCTAAGCCTCCAAACGAGGGATGACAAGAATCAAGGTCTTAGAAGTGCCTGTCAAGGTGCCATCACCCTCCCGCAGCAGAGGGCACGCTCTGGAACCGATCAAACTGGTTCTCTCCCAGCAGATGGCAAGAGAACCACCATCAAAAACAAAACACAAACAGCAGAGGCTGCGGGAACTGAGACCTGTTATCGCCCTCTTGAAATCACCGAACAACAAATGAGGCTTTTCCCCGCTCACTGTGTACTTTCCTTGTGCCAGAGCCGGAGTTAAGAATCTTCACACGTTATTTCATCCCGTCCTTATCAGCGAGCTGCGAGGAAGGGGGTCGTAGCCCCACTGTACCGAACAGGGAAGTGGAGCCCAGAAGCAAGAGGGCTCAGTTCAAGGTCACTCCGCTCTCCTGTTGTCACAGCCCGCGTGGGACCCTGACCTGACTCTAGCCCCACATAATCACTGCTGTATTCTGTGCTATACGTGCGTGTAGATCTATAGAAACATCTAGAACATACACATGACTCAGTCTTAAAGAGCCTGACCACCTCTCCCATCACTAACGATCATGGTTACCTAGAAAAACGGTGATGCATCCACTGTACAGCCCAGTAGACCACGTTCCGTGCAAGTCCCACAGGTATGACCCAAACAGGCAATAAAGCATTGGGTCCCCTTGCCTGTTTCTAAACGCCATGCCAATGGGTACGGCCACATAATGCCAACGGGTGTGATAAGCTGCCCTTCAGAGCTTGTATCCAACGTGCCTCTAAAACAATAATTCATCTCGATCTGGACACAGGCGGGAGCATTTCTGTGCAGCTGTGGTTCAGCACCTTTCCCAGACGCGGTCAACACCCTGCATAACTTCCCACATGGCACTTTCTCCACTGAGTTGCCTTTTCCCTCCTTGTCGATAAGGCACATACCAATAATGTGGTTTCCTTTTTACACTGGCTTCCAGGAATCTCGGAGGCCCGTTTGCACGTTTCATCCGCTCAGTTAACGTTTACAAAGGGAGGTTTGACTCCCAGACCCTTTTCTCAGCCCCACTGCCTGCCATTTTTAGTCGAACTTCACGCCCACTTTTTAAGGCATCGCAATAAAACACAGGATCTGCTACCAGAAAAGGCCTAAAAAAACGAGCATGGGAAAAACAGCCCAGGGTTCAGAGCATGACAACCACATGAAGATTCCTTGATTCCTGTGTCCCAAACACCCCAGGAGGTCACAGAGGTGCCTTGCCCGGCAAAGACTCTCACAGAGCATAGCTTCAGCAGGTGCAGGGCACCTGTGCCATCAGAGGTACAGGAAGCAGGGAGGTGGGCGAAATCCCCACCAGGACTTTGGATTCTGTATATGGCGAAACCGGGGCCAAGGGCAAGGTGCCGCGTCCAGCCTGGGAAGCACAGAGGACGCACCTAGTAGATATCCTGGAGAAGGCGCCGGGGCACACCTGTCTCCTCTCCTCACAGGTGAGGCTGGGAAAGGCACACACTCCCCACACAGTGAGTCACTTCCAATTTGCAATAAGAGGGCTGTGGGCATCCTGTTGTCCTGAAAGTGCGCTGCGCCAGGTGTCCCGCAAGCTGCTGCCAACTCATTAACACCAGGCTTAACCCCCTCCAAGGGGGTAAGGAGGTGGGGGGCAAAGAAAACACCCAGAGGCACAATGACATTCAAAGAACATATCCATTTAAAAAGCAAGAATGAAGATCTGCCAAAGTGAAAGTGTTATCACGGAGTTTACCTTCAATCTGATAGAAAGCAGGCATCGGTCAGAGCCTCTGCTCCAAAGCCACTGCATCGTGCCCTCCACAGACACCCTGGACACAAGTGCTTTGCCCACATCTCTATCACTAAGAAAATGAACGAGGAGCATCTCTGCATTACAGCAGGGGAAACTCGGGCTCAGGCAAATGAATCCCTGAAGTAATTATCGCTGATGGGAAAGGTAGTTCTTACAAAGGAGCGCGTGATTCACTCATCTTAAGGAAAGTGTGCAAACAGCTACTGCAAGGTGGTCCAGGGTCCCTACAGAGCTCTGTGAACAAAAGCTACAGCTCAAACAGAGGGAGAGGATCCTGGAGGAGTCGGGAGACTCCCCAAAGAGGGCACGGCAGGAAGGGCCCCAAGGAAATGCCAAGGACTTACCTGTTCCAGGTGGACTTGAGCACAGTGGGGACTCACCACCTAAAGAGAGAAGAAATACGGTAAACAGGTGGGTTCTCTCAAGAAAAAAAAAACGCAGTATCATGATCAAGTGAGGCTCCCAAACCTGAAACTACCTCTGACCACATTCACACAAAGTTTCGCATCTCAAGACAAAAAAGACCTAGCGTTTACAGAGTCCAGATTTTTGTTCACTTTTGTAAAGTCGGCATGCTTTTACAGAGAATGTCACGAAAACCATGGAGCCTCTCCCCAAGAGAAATGTCCATCGCTCATAAATACAGGACTTCGTCTTTAATGTGGAAGACCGAGCAGACTCCCAGGCTAGGAACTTCTGACTAGGGCGAGCCCCTCTTCACCAGGTAGCAGGGGGAACGGGGGCCAGGAGAGGGAGCTGGGGGGGTCTTCCAGCTGCCCCAGGACCTCACAAACACGCTCAGGGCTCGCGTTCTCTACAAAACAGATTGCCTTTTCTAGAACTATTTCCACAAGCGGAACCAAAACCAGAGTCTAAATGTCGACGTTTCACTCTAGGCAGTGGGGAGGAGTCCCTTGGACTCCACCCCGGGCCCCTGCAGATGTGACCACGTTAAGAAAGACACACAGGCCAATGTGATGAGGCCACAGCTGCAATCACGCCAGAAGAAACACAGTTACAGGCACCTGGGACAACAGACCCAGTGGAGATAAAGACCCCAGCTCTGGAGACCCCGTCTTGGGTGGGACTTCCGCTCCACCACTTCCTCGCTGTGGGCCTTGGGCTCTAACCGCTCTGGGCCTTGGTTTCCCCATTGGAGAACTGGAAGTTGTAAGAGCCTGTGGTGCCGAGAACAGGGGCTGACACAGGGCAGCTTCTCCTCTGGGGAACACGGTGCCCTCCCTGAGCAGAAAGGGCTGTCAGCAGGTGAGGGAATCAAACCTGCTTCCTGCAGTTCTGGAAGGCCAAGATCCTGGCACCTGCAAGCAGGATTCAGCTCCCCATAGCTGCGTCCTGGCTCTCCTCCCTCCGGACCACGTGTAGCCCCATCCTCAAAGAGTTTTCTAAAAATGTGTAATGGCAGGAGAACTCCCAGGGATCTGACTAATTGTCCTTGTGGGTTGCAGTGGGCAGCAGTGCAGCCTTGGTTCTTGCCATGCCAACTATTTATAGTCCTCCAGCTTGTCTTACAAAATTCCTTAAGGAGCGTGATACACACTCATTCATTTGTCTGGGTCATATTATTACTCCACCAGGATTCTGACTCATGTTCTCGTCTGGGACAGGGGCCCTCTCTCCTGGCACCCCATCTTCTTCCCCGCTACCTGGCATATACTTAGCAGCCGCTCTCACTGTCCAGAATCACTGAGCTCATAGCTGCTTCACTTTACACTGGGAATTCTTCGGAAGCAGGAACAGTCTTTGGAAATCGAGGGAGCTACACACAGATGCACATAGGATGGTGCTGGCGGTCAGACAAGGAGCCCCTGTGGTCATGGAGCACGGTGATTAATTTTACCCTGTGTACAGTCCTCACGTGGTGCAGGCTTGTGTCCTGGGGCTTCACTAAACGCTTGACACACTGGTGAGAAGTGTGCAAGCCACCAGAGCTCCTGCCTTTGACAAATCGTTATCTGTATTCCACGCAATGGAATACTAATCCAGCAATAGAAGGAAGTGAGCTGTCAGGCCATGAAACGATATGGAAGAAGCTTAAATACCTATTTGCGAAATGAAAGAAGCCAATCTGAAAAGGCGGCATACTATATGATTCCAACTTTGTGACATTCTGGAAAAGCAAACTATGGGGACACTAAAAAGGTCAGTGGATGCCAGGTATCGGGAGAGGGATGAGATGGTGGAGCACGGAGAAGCCTTAGGGCAGAAAAACTGTTCTTTGTGGTACTGTAATGGTGGGTGTGTGTCACTATACATTTGTTCAAATCCTAGAATGTATAGCACCATGTAAATTATGGACCTTGGTTAATAATGTATCAATATTGGCTCATCAAGTATAACAAATGCACCACACTAATGCAAGATATTAATAATAGGGGAGATTATGAGGGAGGAAAATGGGTATAGGTTAACTCTCTATACTACTTGTCTAATTTTTCTGTCCATCTGATACTGGCCTAAAAATTAAAGTCCATTAATTATTTTTCATTCATTGTCTGGAAGATGTGCTTGTTAAGAGAACAAAAGCAGGGCTTCCTGGTGGCGCAGTGGTTGAGAGTCTGCCTGCCGATGCAGGGGACACGGGTTTGTGCCCCGGTCCGGGAAGATCCCACATGCCGTGGAGCGGCTGGGCCCATGAGCCATGGCCGCTGAGCCTGCGCGTCCGGAGCCTGTGCTCCACAACAGGAGAGGCCACAGCGGTGAGAGACCCACGTACCGCAAAAAAAAAAAATAGAGAACAAAAGCAAAAGCCCTATGCAGTATCAGGAACTTGAGTTTTAAAAACAGCAACCACTAGGAAGACAGTCCAGAAGCCAGGCGTGTCCTGCACCTCCCGTGTCCCCTAGAGCCACATGAAGTGCAATGACACCGACCACCTGGCGTGGCCCCAGAATGTCATCCAGAAAACGAGAGAGAGCTCTGTGCTCTGGGGCTCTCCCAATCCCACCTCCCGGGACCACCACAATAAGCCCCACCTATGGCTGACATCACTAAGCACTGTGCAGTCCGCACCCCAGTCTTCTCATTTATACTGAGTGCCTTCTCTTGCCAGGCGCTCGCTGGCCTTCACGGCAATACATTAGTAGAAAAACGGACAAGTCCTCAGGAAGGAGACACTGGCTAACACAAACTGCATAAACTGTACTCTTCATTGGGAAGTGAGCTGTGGCATGGGGTGCGGTAAGCAGGGCTCCCCAGTTCAGGGGAGCAAATGTCAAGCAGCAACTCTCTGCGTTCCTGCCAGAAAAGAGCCTCTGGTCCAGGGAACCGATTACAAGCCCTACTGTCTGTTTTTACACGCTGCTGTGAAATGCAGACAGCAAATGTCTGAGGAAGGACCTTGAGTTAGAATGAACTTGCAAATGAAAATGCATAAGAAGTACCAACTCAGAGAAAAAGGGATGGTGGGGGGTGGGGGGCGGGAAGCAACCTGTCCATACAGAGAAAACTAATGTTTACGTCAAGAACTGCAAACACCTACTTTAGTAAAGATCGTCATCAAGTCGACACACTGACATGTGTCCCTTCAAACCAAAATCCCAGGATGGGAACTACATGAAAACAGATGAGATTCTTCACGTACATTTCCTATTTCCTCCCTTCAAATAAGAAAGAGGGAAGCAGCTGACCACGGTCTGGCAGAACCACGGAGCAATCATGGTCAGGACACAGCATGTTCTCACGTGGACCACCCTGTCGGCATCAGAGAACGTAAGCACCGTGCAGCCTGACCAGAGAGACAGAAGCACACGGCTTCTCCGGAGGGGCTACATCCAGTGCTGGAGCCCACGTGGCTGCAGGCTCTCCACCGCCCCTCGGATCTGCAGACCCTGCCTGCTTTCCCCCTCGGGAGCTGCACGTCCTCGGGATGGAGCCACCAGGTAACCATACCGAGGGCTGCTGTCCCGGGTTCAGGTCGGGCCAGTGAGGGCGGTGCAGGCTCACCTGCTTTCTCTCCCCATCTCCAGGGCGTCCTCTGATCGCATCCCTCACAGGACCGTCTGGGTCTTCTATTTTCGTTTGACAAAAGGAAAGACGGTGGCTCTGGGTCATTTGCGGGTGGCCTTGGACATCCTCAGCATGAAGGAGCTGGTGCCGCCTTAGCATTCGGCCTCCGCAGGGCCAGTCCCATCTCACTGATGGAGCTGAAAACCGAGCAGGCCCACAACTCCCTGAGGGCATGGCCAGCGCGTTTTTTCAGAGGGATCTGGCAGTGCCCCCCCCTCGCCGAGCCCCTTGCCTGCTCTGTGAGGTGTCCTGAGCCAGTGGCAGCGGAACAGGGCTGCGTCACCTCCGGTAGGGCAACCCCCCGGGGATGCCTGCAGCTCAGTCACAACTGGGCCAGGGCACCCGCAGGTCCTTCTCCCCGGCCCTGCACAACCCGGGGAAGCTGGTGAGCGTCCCGTCAGTGCCCCGGGGCGCTGAGTCCCAAAGAGGCCGGGCCACGGATCCTTCCAGGGAGGAGACACGGCGGCCACAGAGGTCAAACTCCACATTCCTCTCCTGATACAAACGGATCCCCTTTCTCACCGGAAGGAGCCCGGGAGCGAGCGGGGGGGGGCGGGGGGGGGGGGGGACACAGGATGTGGGAGGGACAGGGCAGGAGGCAGAGCCAGTGCCCACTAATGACTAAGGTGGCCCCAGAGGAGGCCCCAGAGGCCTGGCCTGTCTGGGCTCCAGGTAGGGCCGAGTCACCGTTACCAAGGGCAACCACAAACAAACAGGGCCGTGCCCAGCACACCTGGCGACGTGGCGCCTGCTGCCTGTTGGTATCAGCAACCTCTCCCGAAGCCAGTGGGTGGACAGGTGAGCAGGACAGAGGAGGGACGAGGGGGCCCTGCACCAGAAGTGACTGTGCCCCTGGGGGATGGAAGTGTGGGTGAGTGCGTGTGAGGGGGAGAGAGTGTAGAAGGTGAGTGTGAGCGTTGTGTGTGTCTACATGACCGTGTGTCTGTGTAACTGAGTGTGTGAGTATGCGTGTGTGTACACACTACAAAAGCCCAGCCCTGCACTTCACTTCCCGGGGGGGAACCATGGTGCTTTGTCTGCGGCGAGGCTCTTTCTCTGGAGGGGTGAGGCCGCCTCTGACAGCCCACGGGGGCACCTCTACCTGCTTCTGGAGATTAATCTGGAGAGAGACTACAGCTCAGGTCTCCGCGTGCCTTATGGAGATTTGCTTCCCTTCTCATGAGTACCACGAAACGATGAGCTCAGCTGTGTTGTCATTGCTTCTTATTAAATTTTACTATGGACAAAGCCGTATAAAGAGTGACGTTTTCTCACCAGCTGCTCCAAAAACGCATGCATCCCTGGTGCCCTGCCTATCACTGTGTGCACAGAGTAGAGATAAATCAGAGTACAACCTCTTGAACCATCGGGGATCCCAATTGTGCTGAGTCCTGTGAATGAGCTCCACAGAAGCCCAGACATCAGTGCCCTAGAGCGTGTGGCACGTACCACATGTTCAGCCACTACCACAAAAGTCCCCGCTTGGTCTCTCCTCCTGCCGTTTACTTAACTCTGCCCACAGCAGAACCCCTCCAGTTCGGCATCAAGCCGGCCCGAGCAGATCCGATTCACGCCAGGATCTTGGAAGGGTGGGTAAGCAGCAGCTAATGGTTGTCAAAGTGCATCCTATAACTGCACACACGTGCAAAGGCAGAATGGTCCTCCATCACGGAAGTGCAAAGTGAGCAAACAGGGAGAAGACGGGGTGAGCCGACTTGCTCGCAGGGGGGCTGCCAGGCGGTCTGCTGAGCTACGTCAAGTATAAAGGCATCGCTCTGTGTACACGCTGCATCATTAAATATAGTCACTTCAGCACAGTAATTTGAATTCTAACACAGACTGTGCAAACTCTGCAGTAAAGCTTACCTCTGTTTTATCTTTGCAAAGGTGATTCTTTACAAAGGAAACTCACAGGGAGATCAAGACTGAAGCACTTTCTTTCCCACATCAGCCTGTTAAGTCACAGGCCATCTTCTCCATCTCGGGCTCTGAGCCAGGAGCCGGAGGAACGGGTACGGACACACTGGCCATGGGGATGTCACACTAATGGGCGGGGGAGGGTGACACTTCCCTCATCTCTGCACAGAGCAGCAGCCTGGTGGGAGGAGGGTGGGGCCTTTCCTCAAGGGACAGAAACTTTATCATCACCTTTATCTTGTATTATGTACAGCTTTTACTTCTTGCATTTTATGATACTGATCAGTGAAGTAGCAAGGTGTTTTATGTGCCCATCACAGATGACTGAGTAAAGATAAAAGTTCAATTATTTCTATGACCCCATTTATTATAAATAGGGGGTAGAATAATGAGAAGAGGAAAGCCCGCCTCTGCCCTAGTGCTCACATCATGAGAGAGAGCACGTCTGCTTAAACATCAGCTGTCTTAGTGGCTCAGTATGCCGTAACTAACACCACAGCCTGGGCAGCTTAACGCAACAGAAATGTATTTCCTCAGTTCCGGAGGCTGGAGGTCGGAAACCAAGGTGTTGGCGGGGCTGGCTTCTCCAGATTCCTCTCTCTTTGGCGTGTAGAAGCCACCTTTTCTCCTCACCTGGTCTCCCCTTTGCGTGATCTCTTTTTTTTTTTAAATAAATTTATTTACTTATTTATTTATTTTTTACTGTTGGCTGCATTGGGTCTTCTTTGCTGCGTGTGGGCTTTCTCTAGTTGCCGCGAGAGGGGGCTACTCTTCATTGCGGTGCGTGGGCTTCTCATTGCGGTGGCTTCTCTTGCCGCGGAGCACGGGCTCCAGTAAATGTGGCTCGTGGCCTCCAGAGCGCAGGCTCAGTTGCTCCACAGCATGTGGGAACTTCCCGGACCAGGGCTCGAACCTGTGTCCCCTGCATTGGCAGGAGGATTCTTTTTTTTTTTTTTTGCAGTACGCAGGCCTCTCACTGTTGTGGCCTCTCCCGTTGCAGAGCACAGGCTCCGGACGCACAGGCTCAGCGGCCATGGCTCACAGGCCCAGCCGCTCCGCGGCATGTGGGATCCTCCCGGACCGGGGCACGAACCCGCGTCCCCCGCATCGGCAGGCGGACTCTCAACCACTGCGCCACCAGGGAAGCCCCTGTGTGATCTCTTCTTGCAAGGACACCAGTTGTATAGGGTTAGGGCCCACCCATACCATCTCATTCTGGGGGTTGGTGCTCCTACCTATGCATTTGGGGGATGGGCACACATTCAGCCCGTAGCATCCACCATCAAAGGCCCGAGAGGGCCACACAGGCCATTCTCACAAGGTCCTCCAGGCAGATTTGGGCAGGTGGCCTGTAAATGCTCCTCTGGGGTCTCGGAGCATCTGGGGCAGGGGAGCTCCAGCGAGAGGTCCAACACAAACCTCCTAAGAACAACAGAACCCATGCAAAGGGATGGCTCCCAAAATGCCGACCTTCCAGGCTTTATTAACTTTTTTGCTTCCTTCAAGCACTTTTCCTTAACTTTATCAGGTGTGACCCTGGAATCCCTAATTAGGTTCACATTCCTCAGGAAACTGTTCTCCCACTGTGCGTTAAAGCCCAATTTAACCTGTCTCATCCCCATAAGAACACACCACCCCACCAATGCAATTAAGCCTTATTGGTCCTGCCTGCTCCTCCCATCCCGGGGGTGGGTGCCGAAGAGAGAGAAAGAAAATCACTGCCTGCGGTGGGCAGGCTGCACACAGCAGCCCGGCCTCCCTGTAGCTCACGGCCCCGGAAGGGCATGGGACCCCGCACTGCCACTGCACTCCGCCCTCACCTCTCCTTCTCCATCTACACAGGCCCAAGGTCATCTCACCCCCTGAGGCGTCTCAGGCTGGCTCCTCTGCTGAGAAAGCCCACCTCTCCCTTCCTACCTAGCCACGCCCCTACTTCAAGGCCAGACCAGAGGCTCCTTCTTCAGGAGACCCACAGGTAAGATAGATGGGCCTGCTCCCCACCAAGCCCCTCAACCCATCAAGACCTCTCCTGCCCTCTCTTCCCAACAAACCCCTCCCTCCCTTCACCCCACCCCCAGCAAACCCCTCCCCTCCCCTCTCCCCACCCCAGCAAGCCCCTCCCCTCCCCTCTCCCCACCCCCAGCAAGCCCCTCCCCTCCCCTCTCCCCACCCCCAGCAAGGCCCTCCCCTCCCCTCTCCCCACCCCCAGCCAGCCCCTCCTCTCCCCTCTCCCCACCCCCAGCAAGCCCCTCCCCTTCCCTCTCCCCCCTCACCAAGCCCCTCCTCTCCCCCTCCCCTCCCCTATGCCCCCAGCAAGCTCCTCCCTTCCCCCCTCTCCCCAGCACCAGGCACCAAGCTCCTGCCTTCTCTCTCACTTTACAGGGACACCTGCAGGGCTGGGACATCTTTGCAAAGGGCAACACTGGAATAAGGACCCCCTCCCCCAGGCTTGAACAGGTCAACCAGACCAGCCTAAATAACAGCAACTCTGTGTTGTACAAGGTGGGCGGAGCCAGGAGAAACAGCCAGGAGCTGCACCAAAAATTCAGGACAAATACAGTGTGTGCTTTTGCTTTTTTTAAAAGAAGAGTTTAGAAATGCTCATGACACCACCCCCATGACTTTTTAACACCCTCCTTCTTGTCACAAAGAGGAAAGGAAGAAAAGGCACAAACAGAAACAACAGTTTTTAAAGGATGGAAGTAGTGCATGCCACAAAGTGGGATACCAAGGAAACTTCCCCCCAAATATTCTGTTGAAAGTGTCTGAGAACACTACAATGAATAGTGTGGGTTTTGCCACTTGCCCTTTGGCTGACAAGAAAAGGGGGAAAAATGACAAATTTTAATAGCTCATAACTTATCCTCAAATCTTAGTAGAAAATTTTTTTTTTTTTTTTTGCAGTACGCGGGCCTCTCACTGTTGTGGCCTCTCCCGTGGCGGAGCGCAGGCTCCGGACGCGCAGGCTCAGCGGCCATGGCTCACGGGCCCAGCCGCTCCGCGGCACGTGGGATCTTCCCGGACCGGGGCACGAACCCGCGTCCCCTGCATCGGCAGACGGACTCACAACCACGGCACCACCAGGGACGCCCTGAAAAATTTTTGAATTTAGCATTAGGCTGCATAGGGCCAGCTAGCTTACTCTGAATGTCCACAGAAATATGTCCCACTAAACCCACAGGAGTTCACCCTGATGAAGCTAAATCTCCATCCACGTTTACCAAATCCTGCTAATGGTGTCACTCTCCACCCAGAATCCCAAACGGAAAGCCTAAGAACTGCCGGCAACCCTGTCCCCATCTAAGCAGGACGCCAATCCTACCTGCCAGTTCTTCCCTCAAATGCCCACGAGTCCCTTCCTGCTGCCTCGTCCGCCGGACCAGGCCCTCCGCCCTCACTGGGCACCGCTAAGCTTCCAACGGACCTCCTTCGGCAGGGCAACTCCCCCGAAAAATACTTATTAAAAGTAAAGGAGGGACTTCCCTGGTGGCGCAGTGGTTAAGAATCCGTCTGCCAACGCAGGGGACATGGGTTCAGTCTCTGGTCCGGGAAGATTCCACATGCCGCGGAGCAACTAAGCCCATGCGCCACAACTGCTGAGCCCACTCTCTAGAGCCCGCGAGCCACAACTACTGAGCCCACGTGCTGCAACTACCGAAGCCTGCAGGCCTAGAGCCCGTGCTCCACAACAACAGAAGCCACCACAGTGAGAAGCCCATGCACCGCAATGAAGAGTAGCCCCCACTCGGCACAACTAGAGAAAGCCTGCACACAGCAACGAACACCCAACGCAGCCAAAAAGAAATTAATTAATTAATATTTTTTTAAATGCTTTTAAAAAAAAAAAGTAAAGGAGAAAACCTCTAAAAGGACAAAAGGTTCTAGATAAAGACTCTGGAATCAGAATTTCTAACTTCATAGCCTGTACGAGGCACTCAGACAGTCTACCTCCTACCCTCCAAAAAGAAGCTATTTATTGTGAGTTTATCCTAAAGATGGTCTGAGCAGGGAAAGGGGGAGGCTGACAGCCCAGAGCCCGGTACTCAGCTCTGTTAGAACAGAAGGGAGGCCTGCCAGCTCCAGAAGTTCCTGGGGGACTCAGGAGTTGAAAGGTGCAGAGATACACAGGGCACATGAGAAGGCCCGAGTCAAAATGCCTAGAAACACACAAAAATGAACTGTGCTGGCTGCACCCAGAGGTGACCAGAGGGCATCCCAGGAGCTATTTCTGTACTTGAAGGAAAATGGGAGGTAGGCACTTCCTGAATCCCTGCTCAAAATAAATAGCTTTACTAGAGAAAAAACAAAGCACAGGGTGCAACTGGAGTTTACCTTTACAAATTAAAACGTGAAGCTGGCGACTCAAATGTGTAGTTGATTATTTCCATCCTGCTGCTAAAAATGTAAAAGGAGAACTGGTTTTTTTTTAATATGAAACCTATCCTCCAGAAGTAGCTACACAAAAATAAAACCAGCAACTTGATTAGAAATGTCCTTCTTCGTGTACAACTGTAAGCGATTTCAAACGAGAGGCTCAAAGATGCCGACACAAACCCGCGTGAAACACCTCCAGACACACACTGGTCATCACCAGAAGTGGGCGAGCCACATTCCGGGTTCTGATCTCAGTGCTGGCCCTCTGTCCTCGGGGGCCCTCACCCAGGTGTCGGTGCTGTCCAGAGACACACGTGTTCAGAGGCAGGGAGCGGGTCGGTGGCACTGCCATGAGGCACAGGGTGTCCAGAGGTATGGTGGGAATGGGTCCAAAGCCAGCGCCCTGAGCACAAGGCCTGCAGAGGTCCCCAAGGCCCACCAGCGTGTCCTCCCCACAGGGAACAGGGGACAATGAAGTCGTGCAGGGTTCGGTCACCTCTCCCAGCCTGAACGTAGTGCTTGGGGACAACAGAGGGAAAGGGCAGCAGAGAGGTGACCTTGGAGAACAAGAGCTGGCTTGCACCTCCTCTACCGGGCGGGACGTGTCGCCGGCCAGAGCTGGAGCTCACCCCCAAAACCTCCAGGAACCTCCTGGAACCTGCCCCTTTGGAGACCGCACGCTAGGCCCCAGAACAGAGGGCATGGGCACGGAAGGAGGGCGCCGTGAGGACCGTCTGCCAATGCATGGAGCACAGGCTGCAGCACCTAGAGCATGGGCCAGGGCCGGCGGGACACGCTGCTTTACTCCTATTTGTAGAGGGAGACACCCAGGGTCACAGAGACGCCACGGGGCCATCAGAACACAGACCCAGGTCCCAGGGCCCCTTCTCCGGTGGCTCTCGTGGCTTTCAGAGCTGCTTCCAACAGCTACGTGTGGAAATTTCCATTTTCTGCTTCTATTCTCCCCAAAAGACTGCAGGTGCAGGGAAATAATCATCTATTACAGAATTTCATGAACCAGCAAATCCAGTCACTCACACTCAGAGAGGAGGGAGGGAAATAGTCACTGAGCGCTTTTTCTTGATTTTGTTTATATTTGAGGGACAGGTGCCCGCAGCAGCCTGGCCCCAGGACAGCTCTTCCTCTGTGAGGTGTCCCAAGCCGCACAAGGCACCCTCCACGACCGGGCTCCCGCCCTGCTGTCTGACCCAGGACAAACACACACACACCTTGGTTACTTGCATCACAAGAGTGACGTCTGCTTTGAATCGCCGGGCCCTGCAGTCCTGGGTGCCCCTGCTCTGTCATCAGAGCCCAGCTGCGTGGGTCAGATGGCACCACCCTCCTGACACCCTGCGGGCAGGCACCTGTCCCCCCCGACTCCCCGCATCTCCGGCTTCAGTGAGCACACTTGCCTGACTGCGTCTGATCATCTCCTGTGTAACTAAGTCCCCTTTGCAAGGCGGCTCCAATAATTAGGATCAATGCGCTAAAAATATTCCAAAACATTACCGCGATCGTTCCTCCTGTCTGCCCTAAGTCCTACAGATGACGGGGAAGCGGGCAATGGCTAATTTGTCATGGGGGCCTCACCCAAGTGGTCTCTCTAGAATGGACCACAAGATGCACTGGCCAAAGATGACGGTGCAGGAAGCGCTGGGGTGTTTTTTGCTTGTTTTCATTTTTATTTTTTTATTTTTTTTGGAAGCGCTGTTTTTGAAGGAAGCTTCCCGAATATACACATTTAAATGACTGCAGCTCCTCAAAAGTCACCTTGAGACACTATACACATATTCCAGTCATTGTGTTATTAATTAAAACTAAAACCCTGCTGCAACTGCCTTTGGGATCTGAGCCAGGTCCTGGAGCAGAGTTGTGGCTGCAGGCAGGGGCAACCTGCACGGCGTGCAAGCACCACGATCGATAGCAGGACTCAACAAACATCAAGTGTCCTCCCAGAGAGCACGGAGCCCCGCCACTAATGAAGTCACAAAAACACCTGCTCCCAGGATTTCAAAAGGTATTCCGGGAAACTTGAGCAATGCCTAGGCTCAGGCGCCCCTCCCCTCACAGATGATGTCGCCAAGCAAGAATTTGTGACAGCTGGCCCCAGGGGCTCCCCCAACCTCGGGTTTGGCTCCAGGGGAGTCGGCCTGGAGTGAAAGGATGTGGCTCAAAAGTAGGTTCCCAGGGCACCCCAGACGTCCTAGTCTAAATAACAAAGCGCACTCGGACCCAGAGCGGCCTAGGCTTCCTCCCGCTGCCCTCCCCGCGCCCTGCTCAGGATGGAGGACCCCTGCCCATTCGGAAACCAGCCGGAAGGTCCAATGTGCAGCAGGTGAGCGCAGTTAAGTGGGCGTGGAGGCTGCCCTGTCAGCCACTACGTGATGCGGAATGAAAAGTGACGATCTCGAGAAAACAGAAGGGCCTATTTTTTTTTTTTTTTTTGAAACAAAGGACTGTACCTCAAATGACATATTATTGACAGTTTACATAATCCAAATCTAAGCGTCATCCTGGTGGGTCATGAGACCTCTTACAAGATCAAGAAGGAATGTTTTTTGTTTGTTTGTTTGTTTTGTGGTAGCGAGCGGGCCTCTCACTGTGTGGCCTCTCCCGCTGCAGAGCACAGGCTCCGGACGCGCAGGCCTGATCAGCGGCCGTGGCTCACGGTCCTAGCCGCTCCGCGGCATGTGGGATCTTCCCGGCCCGGGGCATGAACCCGTGTCCCCTGCATCAGCAGGCGGACTCTCAACCACTGCACCACCAGGGAAGCACCAGAAGGGCCTATTTTTAAATTATATGATTTGTTTAAAATAAATAAATTTCAGATGAAGATTATAATTCCCTTCTGGGCTTTTTTTTGGGAAAGGGCTAGTGAATCCTACATAAATATAGCTTAAACGTAGGCTGCTCTAGAGAGCAAATCAGTCGTGATGGAGTGAGAGTGTCAACTACACGGCCACTCGGTCCTGTCACCTGGCTACACGCCACCGCCAGCTTCAGCGGCCTCTGTTTGTTTCCTCCCGTGTGAAATGGACACAGCGCCTGCCGGCCTATTCAGTGCTGCCCGTCAGGGTCTGGTAAGGGCCCTGCACAGAGAAGTGCCAAAAGAAAGGAAGGAGGCTCCTAAGCCACCTGGAGCAGCGCTATTCAGGGGATGAGCTTCTCCACGTTACAGTGGCTCCATCCTGCCGGCTACCTTCAAGCCCAAAAACCCCACAACCAACGCCCCTGTTCAGGCCCAGATTATCTGGGATTTAAAAACATTAATTCCCATACAAAGAAAATAGCACTTTCCTAGAGCAGCTGCATATGGCTTGCTGACTAAAAAGCAGACCCAGAACCCCCCGGTAGGAACTGGCACATGGAGGCCATTCCCCAAACTCTGGCCTCAGAGTAACGGTTTCCAGTGGGACAAGAACCACAGCCGTGAATGTACCTTTAGCAGCGTGAAATGGGTGCGGTGACTTTTCTTCTAGTTGTAATGAGTCAAAAAAAGATCAGTGAGGACAGCCTATCAGGAAAGGGATCTTCACGGGAAAAGAAACAATAATGCCCAGAAGAAGTGCAGAACTGACCAGGGCTTAATGGCTCTTCTGACCCCAGCGACAACTGGCAAAAATAAAAAACAAGACACGGAAGCAACCAAGATGTCCTTCAGTGGTTGAATGGATAAATAAACCGCGGTACATCCAGACAATGGAATGTTACTCAGCACAAAAAAGAAACAAGCTATCAGGCCATGAAAAGACATGAAGGAAACTTAAATGTGTATCACTAAGTGAAAGAAGCCAGTCTGAAGAGGCTACACACTGTATGTTTCCAAGTATATAACATCCTGGAAAAGGCAAAACTACGGAGACTGTAAAAAGATCAGCAGGCTGCCTGGGGTTATGGGGGAGGAGGGATGAAGAGGGGAAGCACCTTTTTAGGGCAGTGAAACTATTCTACCTGATACTGTAGTGATGGATACATGTCATTATATTTTTAGGGCAGTGAAACTATTCTACCTGATGCTGTCGTGATGGATACATGTCATTATATTTTTAGGGCAGTGAAACTATTCTACCTGATGCTGTAGTGATGGATACATGTCATTATATTTTTAGGGCAGTGAAACTATTCTACGTGATACTGTCGTGATGGATACATGTCATTATACATTTGTTCAAATCCACAGAATGAACAACGCCAAGAGTGAACCCTAATGTAAACAATGGACTTTAGTTAATAGTAACGCCTGGAGACGGGCTCATCGACTGTAACAAATGCACCACACCTGTGTGGAGGTTGATGGTAAGAGGGGTTCTGTGAGAGTATGTAAATTCTTCGTACCTTCCCCTCGATTTTATTATTTTACTATTAATAAAAAACAATCAACAGCCAAGCATCAAAACAGAGGCACACATCTGTCTACCACAGGTAGATAACTGGAATCCTCTACCAGGACTGGCCTCCCTGGGTGGTCCTACAGCAGGCCAAAATGGACCTGTGGTCCAGCAAGCTACATCAGGGCACCCAGCCCAGGGCCTGACCGAGAGCAAATCAGGAAGCGTTTGTTGAATCGGGGCAGTTTGAAAATTAACCTCCTCTTCCCTTAGGGCAAGGAGTGGGAGGGCAGAGAGGCCAGAAGGCAGAGAGGCCGGGCCGGGGTTTGCAGCTCGGCCCGTCCCCGGGGCGGGTGGTGTGACTATTTCAAGTTCCAGGGTCACCTATAAGGCTGGGACAAAGGACACGACGCCCTCAAGGGAGGCTGTGACGATCAAAGATCATCCCTCAATACCGTAGCTGATTTCTGTTCCCTCTGAGCACAGGTCAGAAGCCACTCACGGGCTAGATATTTAGCTCTCTGACCTCACGTCACCCGCAAACCACCCTGCCGGATTACAATCAGCCATCGTGCTTCAAATGAGACTCTCAGGCTTGCCTGTGTGTGTGGAGGCCTGGGGCGACGAACACACAGACCCTCACAAGGCTCTGTGCTCGACGGACTGGGAGTGTTATGAAAACATTCTCACTCTTTCCCTTTTACTAATTCAGGTCATTTGTTCCCAGGAAACGATCTGTGTCCCAGGAAAGAAAGGTCATCACCAACATCCTGTGGGGAGGTAAAGACAGACTCCCCGCCCCCATTCCTTCCCCAGATGCCTCCGAAGGCACCGAGCGGGCAGGGAGAAGGCGGCCCTGGGGCCGGGAAGGATGGGGCACTTCGCCCAGGTGGGGGCTGGCTGGTGGGCTTCTGGGGAGCAAGGGCCTCGGGGCCTCGAGGCCCAGTAGGATTTGGACATGAAGATGGGGCAGTGCCAGGCCCCCCGGGGCTGGGGGCTCAGCGCTCGGGCAGGCTGGCTTCTCCACCTCCTCCGTGCAGGGACGCGCCGAGCTCCAGCGGCAACGCCATCGGACGTGCCCACGCACACCGGTCAGCGCGGGCCCCGCACGGCTGACAGGAGCTGCTCCCGCCTGTGTCTCCGGGGAGGGCTGGGGTCTCAGAAGATGCCATGGATGTGAGGTGAGCAAAGCCGTGTGGGAGGGGGCAGGCAGGGGGCATGGATCCTCAGGGCATCCTTCACGGCAGAGAAAGAAGACGCGGGACAGGGAAGGACTCGACCCCCAAGCCAAGGGGGAGCCTTGCCCATACCTACGTGTGGGTGTCTCAGGGAAGCTGGCCACGGGGCTGGAGTTCCCAAGGGGGGCTCTGGAGGCATCAAAGCAGCTGCACCAGGTGCACAGGCCCACATCAGCTCCACGGCTGATCCGTGAAGAGCGAAAATACGTGGGGCGGCAAAAACCTGAGCTTGGCAGCCCAACACCCTTGAACCCTGGCACCTGGATGCCAGGTGACAGTGGGTAAGTCATTTCACCACCGGGGGTCTCTGTTTGCTCATCCAGTGAAGGGAGGGGCTGGCCGACAAAGCCTGGGACAGCAGGCCCCAAAAGGGAAGCTGTTGCCCTTATTACTCGGAGAAGAGAGCTGTCTGTAGACAAAGGTTAATGACCAGACATGTAAGTTAATGGTTAAAACTCATGAATGAAGCCAGTGGGTAGCTGTTGACACCCAGGAGAGACGTCTAGGGTGGTCTACGAGGAAGTCGCAGGCTGTGGCCCTCGTCCTTCCCATGGCACAGAGATGCCATCTGAAGCCAGCCTGTCTGATAAGGTCAGAGGCTCCTGCATCAGCCACAGCCAGAACCTGGGGTCGCTGGGCCGAGGTAGGAGAGGCCCCAGGGGTCCTGGGGTCCCCCAGAGCCACGCCTGCCTCACATGGTCTCTCTTCAGGGAGAGGAGCCCATGACAAAGAGTTCTGCTTCTACGGGAGGTGGAAGTGGGCAGCGGAGCTACCGCATGGTGGACGGACGAAAAAGCCAGCCGAGCCCGGGAATCCTCTCCTGTCCGGAAACCAAGTGGCAGCCCCTGCAGTTCTGGTCTTTATCTCCAACAAGGCGCCACATCAAGGCAGGCTCAGAAAGAGCAGAGGACAGCTGGCCCCGGGCTGTGTGCTGTGCAGGCCAGGGACGGGACACAGGGGGTCCGAGGACAGTCTCTGAGCCGGCGGCAGGCAGCTCAGGGCAGAGAGGGCTATTCCACACTGCGTGTGCGCTCCAGTTCTGCCGGCTCAGCCCCCATGCGGGGCCTCACATTTGCGGAAACCTGCTGGAGGCACGGTGCTCTCGCCAGTGCACCAAAGCTCAAAGAACACCCCCTCTGCCGCACCCCCATCCCCCAAGTGTCTCCGCACCAACATCTGCCTTCCTGAAACAGCTTTCTTTCTCCTACTTCCTCTTTTCTCTTGCCAGGGAGTCAACCAGGGGCCAGGAAAAAAAAAACCAAGTCACTCTGCCCAAACAGCTCATGTGGCACCCATGAACAAGCACAGCCTCCCAGGGAGCAAGATACTTAGAATTCCAAACTTTCCAGTAATTATACATAAATTATTCTGCTTCCTTAAAATTTAAATAATTACTACTACCACAATTAACAGCTAAAAGCAAGCTGTTTCAGGTGGATTGCAGAAGTGATTATTGACTGAGCCCCCAGTCCATAGCTCAGCCCCTTTTCTGCAGGATGGCTCTCTCCTTCCACATCTCCTGCTCTACCAAGAGGACATCCCGGGCCTGACTGGGAGCCTCTGATGGTGGCCCTGGCAGCAGCAGGGCAACGACAACGCCAGCGGGGTTAAGCGCACACGAACACGCTCCGGGGATCGTGCTGTGCCCTCACCTTCGGTGTTCCCAGCGCAGAGGGGACCCGCAGCCCATACCTTCCCCAAGTCAGTAAGTGGATGGATGGGCCAGACATTAGGCCAAAGCCTGTGTTTTTGACCAAAGCTTCACGTAAGCTTTCTCAGTCTCGAAGAAATCCGGGCACGCACGGTTAGGCACAGACGTGTGGTGATCAAGGACCCAGCCGTCTGGGGGAGCTGCGTCTCAGCTCCTGGGAGACTGAGCTGCCCTACCCCCAACCCCGTGCTTATCTCCAGGGGCGGCCCTCGTCTGCTCAGCAGCAATGGCATTATAGTTTTGGAATAAGAAGAGTCTTTGTTATTGCTAGTGGCATTCTCTCCTGCCATTCAAAGCTGCGTTATCCAAAAAAAAATGACTACGGATACATTTCCCCCTCCACCATGATCTAATAAGAATAAAAGCTTATCTATCCCTAGCAAACTGCCAATTACTGTGGCTAGAAATGCCATAATCAGTGATAGTTAAGACTTTTGGAATATTCTTTGAACCAAAGAATTCAATCCCCTAAGTAGCTGGCACCGGGCCCCCTTTGAGAAACAGTGCCAAGGGCAGCAGGGCTCAGTCTGCAGCTGCGGGTCAAGAATGGCCGGGCCAGGCAGAGTGTCAAGGGAGGAGGCCCTTGCACACGACGCACACTCACGCGTGCAGCATGACACGGGACAAGCAGGGCTCTGGTAGTGGCTCTCCCCACTCTCCGCCCCACCGGGGTGACGAGGCACAAGCTCCGCAGGACAAGGCTTGCTGCAACTGGGACCCTCGGGGGCTGGGGGCGCGTCCAAACCCTCGGCAGGCAGACGGGGGGGAAAACCCTCCGGGAAATCCGGAATATTCCCCAAGGTGGCATCTTCCCCACCTCCACTGCGTGCAGGAATCTCTGCTCTGACACGGTCACTTAGGTTTAAAGTACACAGCACACTGGAAAGACGAGCATATTTGTGAGCAAAGCAGACCTAGAATAACCAAGGTTAGAAATCAGTCCTGCCCAGGGGTCAGTGTGAGTAAGAATGCCTGGCCTTGGACAGAAAGGGAAGCCTTCTCCACAGTGAGACCGCAAGTGACAGCAGAAATGTCCCAAAGCTCCGCCACGTGGCCTGATCCTGAGACGACTAAAACACACATCATGTGACACCTCGGAAGAGACGGAGGCAAGGGGGCTGCCGACTTGGGGGCTGGATAACAGTGCAGTGCAGAGCTCCATCCTATAGCCTCGCCACTTCTGCATGTGTCCCAAAGGCTCCATGATGAGAAGTTTAATAAGCAAAGTCATTTAATCTCTTTCTTGAAAAAAAAAGCAGGGCTAGACCCACCTGTAATTTCTCTAGCTTTGTGTGCGAGCATCTGTGTGGTCGTGTGCCCGTGCGGGTAAACTGCGTGCGTGTGTGTGACGTGTGTGTGTGTGTGTGTGTGCGTGTATGTGGGCACGTGTGAGTGTGGACTGTGTGTGAGTGCCCGTATGAACGTGAAGCGTGTGCGTGTGTGTGACTTCACGTGCGTGCCTGTGTGGATCGTGGGGACAGTGGAGGAAAGCAGGATCCTGGTCCTCACAGGGAGAGCGCACGCACGTGAAGCCAGCCCACAGGTCCACGAAGCCCGCGTCCAGCACACGTTCCTTCCACTCGGAGCCCAAGGACCAGTCGAAAATTCTCAGGAGAGGCTGAGCCGTGAGGTCCAGAGCAGCAACAAAATCCCAGCACTCTCAGAAACCCCATCTCCCTGGACCTCCACCCACCAGGGGCAGCCTGCAGGGCACCTGAGGGGGTCCCACAAAGGTGGGACCGGCCAGTCAGCAAGGAGCGACGCGTGGGCCCTGGCTCTACTGAAGGTAACATCATACCTGGAAAGCGTGAGAGGTGCAGACATCTGGACCTGCGTAGAAAACCTGGGCCCCGTCTAGGGGTGCCTGCAGCTTCCATATGCCATTTCCAGGCCTCCTCGTTCCCCACTATTCACAGCCTTACACCCAACCCAGTACACCCAGGCCTCAAGCACTTTGTAGGGCCACCCAGCAATTGAACCCTACCAGGGAATGCAGGACTCCGTGATTCAGGGTCCCCAGACGTCCATGACAGCCTGAAAACCCCAGCCCATCTATGAACTACCCTCAGAAAAGAAGCCAGAAAAATTCTCAAGGCCAGGCATGTGCCCTCACCCCTATCCCCACCCCCTCTCTGCCATTAAAAAAAGCAGTACGTCGATGTGATTGGAAAGAAGGGATCATTTGTTGTGGAGAGAGGGCTGTGAGATGGCCAGGACAAAATTACCAAATTCTTATCTGAAACCAAATTCTTAAGAGCTATTTTTCTATAATTAAAAACATGGATTTCATAGCTCCTCAGTTTATTCTTCAGATGAAAACTATACACCCTATCGAAAAGCATCTAGCAGCCGTTTCTTAAGCGTTCCGTTTCTGTGGCCACGGTCCAAAGCAGTCCCCTCCCATGTACATCATTCAACGCGGGCCAATTCGGCTCCAGAAGCCCCATGGGAGAGCAATGCAACACTTACCTTGGCTTCACATTTCTTGTGGCAGGAATACTTGCAGGCTGCAAGAGAAGGAGAAAGAATGTTGAGCAGTCTCTCAATACTTTCTACATCTCCAAATTCTCAATCCTTGGAGAACGTCCGGACTGAGGGAGGTTTTTCACTTAGACACCTTAGACACGACGCCGAGTTCAACAGAGTGTGGGATGGATGGACACGGCGTCCAAGAACCCAGCCACCCTCTGCAGTGTCAGCGACGGCCCAGATGGCGCAGGTGGGGACGCTGGGGAGCAGTTACAAACACACTGGCTTTTCCAGGGGTTCAGGCGGCCAAATCAGGGCCTTGCAGGAGAAAGGCGGTGAACCTGAGCAGTAGAAAGCATCCGTGTTTGGCTGGAAATTACAGCTTCTCCCTGAAGAAAGGAGAGAAACTTGAAAGTGCCCCAGAAGACTCAGGACTGGCGCCTTTAAATTAGTCAGAAATTGGACATTTGAGTTCCACGCTCCTTCCACTTCCGGACAACTTAAGAACTGACTGTCAGAACAAATCCACGTCTAAATCCCTGCGGGGGATCCTTCAACCCAGGCCATTGTGTGGACTGAGAGAGGCATGTGTTGGTTCGGAGGCCCTAACAATGCAGATAGAGCCGGAACCAATGTGGATTTCACAGGCCCGCCGTCCAGAGGCTGCAGCTGTGCTGACAGGACATGAAAGGCTTCACCCACACCACGGTGGCTCGGGGCACGGGGGCCTGCCTGCCGATGCTTCCAGGCAGAGGCAGCAGGACAGCGAGACAGCACAGAATGAAGCAACTGCACCAGATAAGCCCAGGGCAAGCTCCCATGTGGGCTCCAAGCGGGCATCCATCTGGTGAACCCGTGGGGCAGCTGTGAGATGGGGGACAGGGACCTGGGCTTAGGGGCACGGGACCTGGGGGCTTCCTGGCCCTGTCCAGCTGGGCTGCTCTAGGCAGGACCAGTGACCTCTCTGGGCCTCTTTCCTCTCCCAGGGCTATCGTGATACCAAAATGGAATCGTTCACGGGACGCTGCTTTGAAACTGCAAAGCACAATGTCTACGTATAGAAGTGTGTGGTCCTGGAAGAATGAGGCCTTGGAGGTCAGGAGACGGGCCCCGAATCCTGGTTAGCGCTTCGAGGCCCAAACTTTTCACCCCCGTATCTTCCCCCTCTCTTGTGTATGAGCTGAGGACAGAAAGCCGGAACTCGTAGTCTACCTGGGCCCGAATGAGGGTACAACAAAGTAACAAAAACAGCCCGTGCCTGGGGGGTGGTCCCTGGAACTCCAGCAGGGAAGAGCCAGGGTTATTATCTTTGCAAGATCTATTTTTTGAACTCTCTCTGTGCATCTGAGGTTTGTGAAATTATTCACAAAAACAAATATTTATTCTACATTTTCTAACGGGTCCCCCCTTCCCACCCCCCCCACCCCGCAAAGGCGATGAGTGATTTTCTAATTGAGATAAGCTGGCCATGGGAATAAAAGAGGCTTTCACACCAGATTAAAATCTCAGACAGAGGACAGCCAGGGGCCAGAGGCCAGCCGGAAGGACTGAGATAGAGAGAAAGGCAGTTGAGGGGCCCTTTGGCCTTTGGGAAAGTGAAAATTAGCAGAAATGCAGGTGAAGACTTCCCCCTGCCCCAGAGGAAGCTCTGTCCACACACGCTGGATGGGGCAGGCCTGTCCACTTAGCAGGCAGGACAGGAGCACGACCTCCCGCGGCAGTCAGCCGGGGAGGTGGCCTCAGGGATCCTCCTGGCACCTGTGACCCCGCGCAGTCCCCTCACAGTGACAGAGCTGGTCGTGCGCTGAGGCAGGATTGGCACAGGGTGTGGCGAGTGACCTCTGCCCTGGTCTCCTGGATCGCCCCTCTGAGGGGAGCCTGGCCCACGCTGTGAGGCGTTGAGGCAGCCCTGGGGAGGCGGCCCACCTGAAGGAACTGAGACCTCCCGCCAGCAGGCAGCTCCGCCCTGCCAGCCAGCCGTGCGTGCGAGGCAGCCACCTGGGAAGTGGGTCCTCCAGCCTCAGGAGAGCTTTCAGGTGAGGCAGCCTCTTAAGGGATCCTGAGCCTGCCCTGCCGGCCCACGTGACTCCCCAGTTCCTGATCCACAGAAGCAGTGAGAAGAGAACGTATTGTCACGGTAAGTCACTAACTTTGGGGGTAACTGCTTACGCAGCAGCTCGACAAACCAATTCCACCCACAAAGGGCTGCGGTCGGTGGAAAGCAGGATGACAGCGGTGTGACACGTTCATGGTGGACGGCCCACTGGGCCACGAGAGAGCCGCAGGCCGTTATAGGGCAAATCGTCACATCCACAAAGCTCAAGTGATCACAGTGAATTGTGCAAACCGCCCGCGCGCCAAGGCGGGGGTCCTGGGAGGTGGCCCCACGGTATTATGAACTTTCTACCCGAACGCCAGCAGCGTGGATGGTCCCTCAGGTTTCCCCCGGAGTAGCAATTCACCCTCAGCTTGTGGGATCTGTGGGCGACCCCAAGCGAAATGCTTCCCGCGTGTTCCTTGCCTTCAATCCTCGGGACCACCGTCAGAGAGAAACTGGGCAAGTGCCAGGACCCAGCAGGGCCTGCGCAGGCTGGCATTCCAGCCCGTATCTGCCCCCACTTTTCAACCAGCCACACACTGCCTTTCCAACATATTATAAACACTGATGGGAACAGCGTCCAGACCCGGTTTCCAATCCTGTTGCCCACAGTAGCAAGGGCAGCTCCTCAGCACAGATGCGACATCCAGCACTCCCAGCCTCCCCGGCTCCAGCACCTCGGACACACCCTCCTCAGACTGCGAGTGCCGCCGCCTCCTCCAGGAAGCCCTCCCTCCCTCCACCCTGCCCCGCCAGGCAAGGCTAAGTGCCTGACAGGGTTGCGGGAGCCCTGGCCACATTTCTCCCTCCAGCACCCATCCCATCGTGCATCATTTCAAAGTAGTTTCTGTGCGTCTATATCTCCTGACCAGGCCAAGCTCATCCAGGGTAGGTATCATCTGTTGTGTACCTCCACCTTCTTGGAACAGCGACATGACAGGAGGGACAGAGGCTAACAGACTGAGCGCCCACCATGGACAGTCTGATCACAGCTCTCATCCCACAGCCACCACCAAATGTCACCATATCCCGCAAAGGCGCTACAGATCTTCTGCCTAATTCCTGATGGGAGCCTGGAGCTCATGGATGAGACCTGGGGTGTCATTCCCTGGACAACGGCGTACGACCCTTCTCTGTTCCGGGTCCGCTTTCAGAAACCAGTGCCCGGCAGGACCACACAGGGCGGGAGCCTCTTCACCCGACTGCCCCTCTGTGCACCACAGCCCCCAGGATAAAGGAAGGCCCCGGAAGGCACCAGAACTTCCCCAACAGAATGCACCCCCCCCCAACTGCAGAGGCCAAAATGTACATGAAAAGACAAAATGTACACGTTCACTCTGACCGTCAGCTTCTCATCTACCCCTCTTCTCAGGAGCCAGCCACTGGCAGCTCCTACTTTGTTGGTTTTTTCTCGGCTTTACTGAGGTATAATTGACAACATTGTATGTATTTAAAGTGTACAAATATGATGATTTGACATACATACACGCTGTGAAACATTTACCACAGTCAAGTCAATTAACACATCCATCACTCGCATGGTTACCATTTTGTGTGTGTGGTGAGAACACTTAAGATCTACACCCTCAGCAACTTGCAAGTACACAAAACAGTGGTGTTAACTACGGGCACCACACTGTACATTACATCCCCAGAACCAATTCGCCTTATGACTGAAAGTTGGTACCCTTCGACCAACACCTCTCCATTTCTCCAGCCCCCAGTCCCTGGCAACCGCTCTCCTACTCTCTGTTTCTAGGAGTTTTCTTTTTTTTTCAGATTCCACATAGAAATGGTACCATACAGTATTTATCTTTCTCAGTCTGACTTAGCATAATGCCCTCAAGGCCCATCCATGGTGGCAAGTGGCAGGATTACCTGAATATTTCATCATACACACACACATACACACACCCACCACATTTTCATTACCCAGTCGTGCACTGATGGACACTTAGGTTGTTTCCATGTCTTGGCTATTGTAAATAATGCTGCAATCAACACGGGAGTGCAGACATCTCTTCAAGATACTGATTTTGTTTCCTCTGGATATATACCCAGGAGTGGAATTGCTGGATCATATGGTAATTCTATTTTTCACTTTTTGAGGAACCTCCATACTGTCTTCCACAGTGGCTGAACCGATTTATATTCCCATCACCAGTGTATGAGGGTTCCCTTTTCTCTCCATCCTCGCCAAAGCCTGTTTTTTCTTGTCTTTTTGATGACAGACATTCTGACGGGCGTGAGGTGTTATCTCATTATGGTTTTGATCTGCATTTCCCTCAGAATTAGTGATGTAGAGCACCTCTGCACGTACCTAATTGGCCACTTACATGTCTTCTTTGGAAACTAAACTTTAAGAAACTATCATTTGATTTTTGGTGTAATATCAAAAAAGAATATGCTTTCTTTTCCAAATACGTATCTGTATAGAGCTGGATTTTCTTCAAATACTTCAACCAAAACAATGTTTTGTCCATGTTTTTTGATGGATAATTTTATGTGTCAACTTCACTAAGCCACAAGATGCCCAGATATTTGCTTAAACATTATTCTGGGTGTGTCTGGGAGGGTGTTTCTGGATAAGGAAAATATTGGGAATTGCAGACTGAGTGAAGCTGACTGTCCCCCCCAATGTGGTGGGCTTCATCCAATCCACTGAGGGTCTGAACAGAATAAAAGGGGGAGTAAGAAAGAATTCTTTCTCCCTACCTGACTGTCTTCAAGCTGGCACAACGGTCTTCTCCTGTCTTGGGACTAGGACTCAGAAAGGAACTACACATTGGCTGTCCTGGGTCACAGCGTGCCGACTACAGGTGGGACTTAGCCTCCACACTGTGTGGACCAATTCCTTACAGTAAATTTCCTTCTCCATATACACCCTGTTGGTTCTTTTTTGCTGAAGAACTTTAACTGATACCGTGGTGAAAAACACTGAATGCAGAAACAGCTAGGAAGATCCAGCCTCTTAAGTCACACAAAGCACGCGCCATATATATATAGGTAAAACAATGCCCCTCTTCTCATTGTACGTAATGAGGAGTAGGACAAAGGGGTATCAAAGACTCGTTTCTGCCATGAAGAAAGAAGTTACTGAAGCAATAAAGAAGAAAACTTATATCCACAAATAAAATATGGAGTACTATTGAAAACTCATAACTTCTAAAGAGCTAATATGTGACAATGCTTATAACAGGCAAGGTGAAAAGATATAAAACTATGTACAGTACAAACTCTGTTAAAAACAGACACGTGCAATGGGCTGGGCCTCACGTGAGAACGGAAAGGGGAAAGACATCGTCATACTCAGTTACAAAAGGACGAGCTACACAATAAATCATGCTGGAGAAACCAGCTCGCTCATGAAAAATAACCTAAATAACATGAATTCCAGATGAATCAACCATGAAATTGTGAAACTGGATGAGAACTGGAAAAGCAGAAATGAACATCAGAATAAAGTACGGTAGAACATCGTTATGACCATAGAGAAGGGAAGGCATTCTTAAATAGGAACAAAAACAGAAATGAAATGAAATGACGGGTAGATTTGAATAAGCGGAACCTTAAAACTTTCACATGACAAACACTCCACAAAAAAAATTAGGCAAGCAACTGCTCGCAATGTCTGCAATACGTAAGTAGGAACTGGTAAGGAACCGACATTTCTGTAGGTCAAAATCCACCAAAACTCCGCAAAAGTCCTACCTAATTTAATGATAGAAAGATTAATGTTATAATATAATGAATTCTTAGAAATCAAGAAGAAAAATTATCTAAGTTTTTAAATGAGCCAAGGATTTGAAAGGCTAGTTTACTAAATAAACATTACAGACATCTTTTCTGTATCTCTTTAGATGCTGAGCCTCAGTGATAACCAGGCGAACGAAAAGCGTAATAAAGCAAGACACCATTTTTCATCCATTGACTTGCAAAAATGAAAAGCAGAGAAGCAGTCAAGTGAAAGAGTGGGTTGAGCTCAAGGCCAAGGTCCAGGGTAGACTCCCTAACGCTCCCTCAGCATTTCCCATCAGGAGCCTTTCTCCACCCTGGGAGGGGGTATGTTCCCAGTGCATTTCTCGTGAGTTTCCTGCAATTAATGACACACGAATCCTCACCTCCACAAGTCTGGGGTCTGCATTCCACACTCGGCTCCCTGGTCAAACAGGGGCTTCCAAAGTCATGGGTAGGAATCCGCTCCCATAGCAGCAGCTGCCCAGAGCGTCTGGCTCTGAAACGCCCCACATTGTTCCACGTTGTCTTGGAACTGCTATTCTCCCGACGTCTCCAGGAGCCTTGGGAATCCAGGCCCCTGGTTTACAGGCCTGTCATACAATACTCTACACATATTTACCAAGAGAGAGACGAGCCCTGGGCATCACCTCTGCTTCTCCTGCCTCTGCCCTCAAGCTCACCAGCTTATCCGCGTCCACAGTCACCAGCTACATGTGACGGGGGACCGGACGCCCACAGCAGAGGGCAGAGGGCCCAACGCCACATTCACTGCTTGGTCACACGCTCCTTTTCCTCGCCATGTTGGTCATAACTGCCACCATGTCCTGCGGTTCTAATTCAGCACCTGGCACAAAGCAAGCGCTGACTATCTACACTTACCGATCTGCCCATCCAGCCCTAAGCTTTGTCTATTTATCCCTTAGGATATTGTAGACAGTGACAGCCTGACAGACGGGACGCCCCCCTCAGCCTCAGAGCTCCCCCCTCACAGGTCACAGCTTTTTCACCTTTTTATTCTAGCAGGTGCTTAATATGTGTTCCGTTAACTGAAGGGGGAAAGTCATTATCGAATATTCCTTACAAAACCCCCTCCGTGCCCTTTTCCCTCTGGTTTTGCTCCTTTTCTCAACCTTCATTCCCTTCAGGCTTCTCCCTACGACTGAGAAGCATTTCTTTATTTTTTTCCATTCCAGTCTGTTCTCTCCTATTCCATTATTAGATCCAGCCTTGATCTGACACTGCATCCTCTCTGGATCCGTCTCCCCCATGGGGCCAAATCTCGCAGAACCCACAATCCTCAACACCCAGGAAAAGACTCACCCACTGAGGTCTAGAACGCCAAGATCCACCACGCCAGTGCCCTCAAGTGTGGGTCTGGAGCAAGACCGTCAGTGGAAACTGGGCCACTTAAGCCACCCGAGGGATCTTGGTGGAGCAGTGAGAAGAGGTCACCTGTTCAAAACCCTGGCTGGTGGGGAGGGCAGAGCAGGAACCGCTTCAGCGGGGTTCTCAGCAGCAGAGGGCAAACCACACCAGACACTTAACCCATCACTCACCGGCCATCTGCGGCTTTCCCTGTAGCTACAGTTTGAGAAGTAGGGGTAAGGGAGCCTCGATGTGCAAACGACAGCTGCTTAAAAATTAAAATTTTTCGGGCTTCCCTGGTGGCACAGTGGTTGAGAGTCCGCCTGCCGATGCAGGGGACGCGGGTTCGTGCCCCGGTCCGGGAGGATCCCACGTGCCGCGGAGCGGCTGGGCCCGTGAGCCGTGCCCGCTGAGCCTGCGCGTCCGGAGCCTGAAGCTCCGCCACGGGAGAGGCCACAACAGTGAGAGGCCCGTGTACCGCAAAAAAAAAAAAAAAAATTAAATTTTTTCTTCTAAGTTAACCACATAAAAAACTTGTGGCAAAATAGGTTAATAGGTAAAAATAAGGGACTTGAGGGTCAGGAAGGAACTAGACAAAAACAGTAAAAATATTAAGCCCGAGTCACAGAAGACACACCTAACTCTTCTCCACCATCACCAATGTCACCATGACCAACAGGAAAAACAACGTCGACACGGCCGTCATCACTAACACTACTGCACACTTCCTTGAGCCAATCAATGTTCTTTGTGTTCCTTGTGCATTTAATCCGTTACTCACAATGACTCTAAAAGAGAATTCAAGCACAGGGTGGCAGGGCAGGAACCCTGGCAGCCTGTCTCCAGGGTCCATGCTCCCCTCCACCATGCCCTGCTGCTTCTCCAGAAATGAACCAAAGGAAGGGTCTCTTCACCGAGGCCTCACACAGCTTGCGCATGGCTACTGAGAGAAGACACGTGATGTCTACAGGCAGCACACACACACACGGCCTCGACGTGCAAATGTATATGACATACATCTAAACTACAGGGAGAGGAAACTACTATACTGTCCGAGGGTTTTACGGTACCTGTATAGCTTACTGACAAAAGGAAGAAATCCTAGACATTAACTACTCAACACGCAAATTGTAAAGGTCACCAAACTGAGGGCCAGGAAAGGGGCCTGTCCAGGGCCACAGCGGCTTCTGCAGGAGCCAACCACTGACCCTGTCAGGCCCCGTCTATACCCGCAGAGACTCTGCCGGGCTCCCAATCCAGCAGCAGCCCCACTTCACACACGATGGCATCCGTGAGAGGCAGACTGTCACAACCACCCTGGGATGGAGTCTTGCATCTCCCGCACACAGCAGTTTAATTTAAGAAGGTAACGTCTAAAGGACTTCTGGCACATAGAGTTCTTTCCTTCTCAAAAAAGAGTAGCTACTGTTTATTCACACAATTTCTACAGTTAGGTACATAAATACGATAATCCATTGAGTATTCTCACAGGTGTATGAAGGAGTTCTAGAAAACCTTTTTCTGAAGAGAAATCGGCAGACATCTCACTAACAGTGATACAGGTGAGTCCCCAGCCCCTCAATGCACATGTGCCCAAGGGGTGACACTCACCACATTAGGAACGGCCTCCATGCAGGACCCAGAAATCAGGACTTGATGCCTGCACGGGCACCCGCCACTGGGCTTCCTTCCACACCGCCCACTGCCTGCCCTGGAACCCACGTGGGGCCCCGGGCACACGGGCATCCCTGACGTCAGCGGGCCTCTCTACCAAGTCCTGGGCCTTGGCCCTCACGCAGACCTGCTCCCGGTTACTTCTCCAAGTAGCGCAGCTCTCTGGGGCCCACATCCAGGCGGCTGAGTCCTTGGGCCAAGGACATGGCTTCCCCAAGCCACACAGGCCCCAGAGGTGGCCTCTGCGAGCCAGCGGTCCCGGCCACGTGCTTCAGGGCAGCAAATGCCACCACCCGGCCACGGGGGATGGACCCAGGGCCCCTCAGGGAGAGTCCGTACACGTCCCCTCGGCTGGAGGGCTCGGAACAGAGGAACGTGGCCTTGAGATAACACAAGGAGAGACCAGGTGTGCACACAGAGAGCGTGGCATGTCTGCTGGGGCATACGCACCGGGAAGGGAAACGTGAGAAAGGAGCTGCCCCGGGACCCGCGCCCAACCCCTGATCTGTTTCCACTGCCTCCAAACTATGCAAACCGTCCCAGCCAAGCACTGGGGCGACACACGGGCGCGGGCGCCTTGGGGTCACGTTGTGTTTGCCCTGGCTTCCCTGCCCAGGAGACAGTGGCAGAGTGTCCCTGAGGGGAAATGAGACGTGGAGATGAACCCCCCTGAGGGAGAGGGCACCTACGGGACCGTTGTCAGTGAATGATTTTCTTCAAGGAAAAGAAAACTAGGTGGGTCAAAAAAGTGATCTCCATGGGGCTAGATTGTGAGATAAAACGTAACCACACAGCGATTCTTGGAGCAGAGAAGCGTGGGCCACACAGGTCACGAGACGGCACTGCACAAGGCCGGACTGTCACCGCCCTGCCGCCCTCCCGCCCTTCCGTGTTGGGCACAGGGTCCTCGGGGCCAAGACGCAACCAGGCAGCGCAGCACGCAGTGGGATCCTGAGATCTGGCTGCCCTCCCCCAACAGAATTCCAGAGGGTGCACAGCCATGTGCCATCCACACCATGCCGACAGGCCCCTTGGTCCTCCCTGACATCTCACACACTACACACTAAAAATGCCATAAAACAGACCGTTAAGAACCAAAGGATAATCTGGGAGCCCTCCTGGCCCCTATGGGCCTGGGAAGCTGCAGGACAGGGAGGGAGGCGCAAGCCCGGACATGCACTCTCACGCCAAGCCCTGGACGGTGCTGGGGGCCGTGAGCATCCTCGGGACCAAGCAGGGAGCCAGGCCCTGGCCTGAGAGGAGAGCCTGGCTGCTGGGCACCGCTGTCTCCAAGCTGGTCAGATCTCACCTCTTCTATTTACTTTGAAAAGAATAACTGTTTCTTGTAGGTGGTTAGAGCAGAGGCACTGAGATTTTAAAAAGGACATTTGGGCCTTAGTCAGCTCGGGCCTCAGCTGTGCAGAGACGAGAAGGAAACTGGCTCTCCACAGAGACAATTTGTCACAACCAGGCCGTGTTAAACGTATGTGGGAAACAGAGCCCTTGCGCCTATGGAGCTAAACCACCTTCGCTTGTGCTCATGACCTGCACGTGTGGACAGCAGCCAGCCAAGGGCCCCGGGTGTCACCCACGTGGGAATCGCCCATGGCACATTCAGTTGGAGGCATTGGGGAAAAAGAATCATCACAGCAACTGCAAAGCTAAGTACCAGAACGTGGGCTATAAGCACCTCACACCTGTCTCATTCGGACCTCGCACCAGCCGTCCAGAGGAGGAACGGTTACAACCCACATCGTGGACTCACAGCAGGAGACTTTACCCCTGACAGACTCAGAGCACCAGCTTGTGCTCCTAGCCCAGCCACGTCTCTGTCACACCCTCCTCTACGTTTCCGTGTGTGTGCATATGTGCCTGTGAGCACGTGTCCATGTGTGTCTGCACATGCACACGTGTGTGTTCGTGTACATACACACCCATGCATGCCTGCTGATATGGGGAGAGGGCCCGTGCTGAGGAGGCCTGGCGCTGGATCCATTTCCCATGTGCACCTCCACAGGTGACCCCTCAGCCCCCGGGGCCCGGCTCACCCTTTCTACATGGAGAGGAGACACCAGGCCCCGTGAGGACAGGCTGCATCCAGGGACAAGGTGAGAGGGCCATGCACTCTGAGAAGCAGGTGTGTCAACTTTGAAATAGAGACCCCTGGGGGACCGGGGAGGGAGGGGGCTTCTGGCATCCCCACGAGGCCACAGCGGGGGAAGGACAGGTGGGAGGTGGTGACGTGCTGACGGCACCAGGGCACCATCATCACTGACCGTGGAGGGGCCCTTCAGAGGAGGGGCCACAGCTGCCTCCTGCCCGCTCTTGGGTCCCAACGAAGTGTGACCATCGTGCATCCTTCCTCGAGGCTGCCCAACCCCAAAGCAGCCATCAGGGACCGTGTGCCAGGGTGTCCACAGGGGGGAAAGGGAGCCTGGAGGCAGCCCTGAAAATGTTCTACGGAGGAAATCCTAAACCCACCGGTGATGAGAAGCCCCGGAACAGCCCAAAGCCTTCTGCCAGGTCCCCCAACCTGCCTCCGTTCTGTGACACAGAACCACGATTCTAGGGTTCAAGGGAAACAAGAGACGTCCTGCTCACATGTCCCTTACACAGATTTACTAACGTGAAAGCACAAAAAATAGCAAGTTGCCTTGATTACCTGGGGTTTAAGCACCAAAGAGTGAAGCTGGTGGCTGTTTACCGACACGAGCAATGCCTGACAACACGCTGAAAGGGCAGTAACGCGATGACCCTCACTCAAAAGAGCCGAAAGTTTTCATCTGTAAACTCGGGTGAGAGATCAGAAAGTAGAATAACCCGAGCTACCGACACTACAGGACAGACAGAAGATACGTCATGAGCCACTCATTGCTGCCCCCTCTCCCATAGGACTAGCTTTGCTCTTGCTGGAAACATTTCTCATGAGTACATATCTGTGTAAATATGGTCAGTCCCGGTCCAGTGAGGGTAGGGGGAAACTCAGGCTGAGATGGGGAATTCCGTGATTTAACTTTTGGAAACTCCTGAAAGAAGGTTTCATTTTGGATTTTTGTTTGTTTACTTGCTTCGGTTTAATCAACATGGGAACGATAAACGCGGACTCACCTCGGCATGAAATCCCTTGACCTTCGATAATCTGTTTGCAAACGCCACAGACTCTGGGTTTTTTAAAGGCCTTGTTCTTAAAACTGTGCAGACTCGAAGTTAATTCTTCTGGCTGAAAAAGTAGAGAGAGAAAGTGTCAGCTCTTCCATTCGTAGCCCGTTTGCTCTTTCTTTTCCCTTTCAGGAGATAATAAATCCAGCCGAGTTGGTGAAGGGTTGAAACAGGAACTTGACCAGGCAAACAGAAAAGAACAAGACAGCACCCTGCCAAGGCTGGGATCCCAGGGGCCTGGGATGCCCCGTCAGCACGCCTGGTGCCAGGGCCCTGGTGGCGGCCCACATGCTACCAGTTCATAATCGCCTGGGTGAAGGGCTTATGTGATTGCGTATTAGCTTACAAACTGCAGGCTTACAGCCACTGCTTCTGTGACAAAGGAATCCACATGCATTCCCAGAATCTTAACGCTTCTTCCTCTGGAAGAAACGATCAGCAAACAGCACAATTATAGCAGAGGTCACTAACCAACTGGCCTTCCTGGCCACTTAGCCTCTCTGAACTGCTGTACTGAGGAGAAGCTGTCACCAGACCAGGGTGACAAGATAGCAGTTCCTCCTTAAACCTGGTACAGAACTGAACCCATTACACACACCGGCACTGGGACGAGGGGAAACACTTATGCACCAAATCCGTGTTTGTAGCGTCAGGGCTCATAGCTATAGCTGACGATCTTATAAAAATTCAATTTGCCTTCGAAACCAAACACTAATCATACTCCCATTTGCTGATAGGTGACAGTGTATTCTAACGTAACCTATATCCACATGGACTCACAGAGGCCATGACTCACGCCAGAATAACTAAAATTCATTGAGATGATGAAATGTTACCGAGAATGGGAGACAAATGGTACAACTACTTTGGAAAACGGCTTGACAACTTATACACACTTTTAAACCTACACCAATCTTATGACTCAGCAATTCCACTCTTACAGACACCAAAATACATATGTCCACAAAAACACGTGCAATAACGATCAGAGCCACCTTATTTAAAACTGCCCCAAACAGGAAGTGACCCAAATGCCCATCACAAGGAGCCTGGATAAACAAACCATGGTATATTCATAAAATGGAATGTCATTTGGTATACACAAGAGCAAGCTACTAATACATGTAACATCATGGATGAACATCAAAAGCATTATTACGCTAAATGAAAGAAGTCAGACACGAGCACACAGTGAATGAGTCTCTTTATAGGGTGTTCATGAACAGGTAAATTAACCTACCTAGTTCCTCAGAGGCAGGAAAAAAATTAGGTGAGCTCTACGAATGCCCCAAATTCCTACATGGAGAAAGCTTCCAGGATGCAGAGAGGGAAGGGGGAACCAGTGTACTACATGGACTGAAGGAAAGGAGTTAAGAATTCAGGCTGGGGCTTCCCTGGTGGCGCAGTGGTTGAGAGTCCTCCTGCCGATGCAGGGGACACGGGTTCGTGCCCCGGTCTGGGAGGATCCCACGTGCCGCGGAGCCACTGGGCCCATGAGCCATGGCCGCTGAGCCTGCGTGTCCGGAGCCTGTGCTCCGCAACGGGAGAGGCCGCAGCAGTGAGAGGCCCGCGTACCGCAAAAAAAAAAAAAAACTTCCTACGATATACAAAAGCTGAAAGCTGAAATAATTCATCACCAGCTGACACGTACTACAAGACATGGTAAAGATAGTCTGGGCGAAAGGAAAATGATATCAGATGGAAATACAGCTTTACACAAAAGAATGAAGACCACTAGAAATGGTAATTACGTGGACAAATATGTAAGATTTTTCACTTATTACTTAAAACTCACTAAAAAAAATTAACTGAACAAAAACTAATAATGATGTGATGTGAGGTTTAACATAAGTAGAAGTAAAATTTATGATAAAACAGCACAAAACTCAGGAAAGGAGAAATGGTAGTGTACTTAGTATATACTACTGTAAGGCTCTCACAATATACGTGAAGTAATAACACTGTCACTGGAAGGTAGACTGTGACAAGCTAAAAAAGTATAATATACACCTTAAAGCACTACTAAAATAATGAGTTATAGGTAATAATACAGCAAAGAAGATAAAACAAAGTTATTTTAAAAGTTCAATTAACTTAAAATGATAAAAAAAGAGAAGAAGCTGTAATAAAGAACAGGTGAGAGAAATGGAAAACAAGTAGCAAGATGATAGATTTAAACCTCACCATATTAGTAATCACATGAATGTAAATAGTTTAAATCTCTTAATTAAAAGGCAGGGATTGTCAGATTTTTTTTTTCAAAAAAGACAAAGGATAGAAAAAATATACAATGATAATGTTAATCAAAGGAAAGCTGAAGTGACTATATTAATAACAAAGTCGATTCTAGATTAAAGAACATTCTCAATGATAGAGAAAGGCACTGCGTAATGATGAAAGGGTAAAAGCAACAAGAGAATATAACAAACCTGAACAGTTATGTATCTAATAACCAAACTTTCAAAACATATGAAATAAGAACTGATAGAACTGCAAACAGAAATAGGCAAACATACACAGTCTGAAATTTCATTACCCCTTGTTATAGACTGAACTGTGTCCCCCAAAATTTCATATATTGAAGCCCTAACCTCCAATGTGACCATATTTGAAGATGGGGCCTTTAAAGAGGTCATCAACATTAAATGAGGCCATAAGGGTAGGAAACTAACCCAAGAGGGCTGGTGTCCTTATATGAAGAAGAGACACTAGGGAAGCTTTGCACACAGAGGGAAGTTCATGTGAGGACACAGTGAGAAGGTGACCATCTACAAACTAAGGAAAGAGGCCTTGGGAAAAACCAAACCTGTCAATACCTTGATCTGGGACTTCCAGCCTCCTGAACTGTAAGAAAATAATTTTCTGTTGTTTAAGCCACCCAACCTGTGTTATTTTATTATGGCAGCCCTAGCAAACTAACATACCCTTTCTCAATAATTAGTAATTATTTTTATCAATAATAATAATTGATAATTATTGCAGAAAATAAGCAAGGATACATAAGCTTTGAACAATATTATCAAAAACTTGACCTAATTGACATTTATAGAACATCTGACCTAACAGCAGCAGAATACACATTGTTTTCAAATGCATATGGAATATTTAGCAAGGTCGACCATATTCTGGGACATAAAACAAGTCTAAATAAATTTAAAAGTATTCAAGTCATACTAAATATGTTCTCTGACCACAATGGGATTAAATTAGGAATCAGAAACAGAAAGGTCTCAGTAAAATTCCCCAAGTATTTGGAAACTAAATAACACACTTTTAAGTAGTGCATAAGTTAATACATCATAGCTAACTGGGTTTCTCCCAAGAATGCAAGTTTGGTTGGTTTTACATTCAAATGTCAATCAATTAACTAAAACAAAACAGAACACAACAACAACAAAAAAAAAACCTCTTATAAAATCTAACTTCCATTTCCTGGTAAAAAAGCCAAATAGGAATAACAAGGGACTTCCTCAACTTCATAAAATCGTCTATGTGAAACCTACAGCAAACATCATACTTAATGATGAAAGACTAAATGCATTCCCTTTAAGGTCTGAAAGAAGGCAAGGTTTTCTGCAATCAATATTTCTATTTAACCTTGTCCCAGAAGTTCTAATCAGTGCAATCAGGCAAGAAAAGTAAATAAGAGGTATCCAGTTTGGGAAGGAGAAAGTAAAAACTGTCTTTAATCACTGATGACATCACTGTTTATGGAGAAAAAGCTGATGAAATCTATGAAAAAGCTCCAGAACTAACAAGTGAGTTTAGCAAAGATGAAGGATACAAGATCAATGAATGCACAAGCTGATTGTATTTCTACATACCAGCAATAAACATCCAGAAATTGAAATTCGAAAAATATTACCATTTATATTCGTATCAAAAATATGAAATACTTAGGGATAAATCTAACAAGACTGCAAAAGACCTATAAACTAAAAACTACAAAACACTGTGGAAAGAAATTAAAGAAGATATAAATAGATGGAGAGATATACCATGTTCGTGGGTCAGAAGACTCAATGTAATTAAGACACAATTCTTCCCATAGAATCTATAGAGTCAACAAAATCTCAATCAAAATCCCAGAAGGTTCTTTTTTTATAACTGGCAAACTGATTCTAAAATTCATATTTAAATGCAAAGCACTTAAAACTGCCAAAACAACTTTGAAGACTGCACATATTTAAGTGTACAATGTGATGTTTTCTATTCTATTTTGAAAATGTGTCTTTAGTATAAAAACATTAAACTAAAGAGTTTCAAAGAAAGTATGTTCCTGGGATTCTACATAACTAATAAATACGAGGTACTGAATGAACACCTTGAATCCTAATTTTCAACAAAGCAAATGCTCCTCTGATACTGATAAAAGGAAAAGCAAATACACAGCACACAGACCACAACCCCGTATTCCTTGACCAATGGCTGACAAGGAGAACCCCATGTGCAACTACTAATGGACTGGAATTGGCAGAGAACTCTTTCCGACATGCCATTCCAACTTTAAAGCATGCTTTGCCCATCCCCAAACTTTCCCCTGCTATTCAAATTGTCTAGAATGCTGGTAACTTATAGTTTTCTATTGTGACCATTTCTAGTCCCACCCTCCCCCAAGTCCTTCCTGACCACTTCAAGTTCCTCAGCAATCCTACAGCAGTCTCATCACTCAATCACATATCCCCTGGTGTTGATCTTGTCAAGGCTGTCAAATGAGGCAAAGTGTCCTGCACCAAGCAGAAGTCTTCTCGCCGGTTCTGCCACCTGCAGTACGAGCTCTATGACCCAGGGCAAGTCATACCTCTCTTCAAGGGAAAGGATACCGCCCCGTCCTACCTATTAACCAAGCTACTGTAAATAGTCAAATGCTATGGCAGGTACCAGTTATGAACACTGGCCGTCTATGGGAATCACTTGGACAGAGTTTTTAAAACAGCTGTGCCTAAGCTCTACCCCAGACCAATTAAAACAGATTATCTGGAGGTGGGACCAGACGACAAATCTTTTCACATCTCCTCCAGTGATTCTGATCTGCAGCTGGGACTGAGAGCCTCCACTACATAATGGACCATACTATAAGAAGCTATTCCTCATACGTGGTAAGGCACTATTATTACGTGCTTGTTCACACGTCTGTTTCTGGTTTTCTCAAGAGACTGTATACTTTTTGATAGCAGGGCTCTTGTACTCCATGCCTATAAAAGAGGGACGAAGGTACTGCTATCATGAAGTTCATGACATTGGCAGGGCCCTTCTGTGCTGTAACCACTGTTCAACAAACGAGGCACCAGCTCGCGAGATCAAGACCACACAGCCAACAGATAACGGATATGGGCTCAGACCTAGTCTCCACCCGAGTCTCGCGCTCAGACAGCAGTCGGCGTTCAAGTAGCTGACAAACACGGCCCTCTATCGTAATCCCGCCAGCTGGTACATACTTGCCCCTCCCTCATATTTCAGTTATTTGTTTACACGCCTTCTCCCCTGTGTAATTTCCTAGAGGCGGGACACCAGGCGCTTATCCATTTGTCCTACGAGGCCCCTGCACAGTGCCTGGTAGACAGTGAACCACGGACCCTCAATTAATATTTGTTGACTGAATGAACTGGCCGTGTTCTGTGGGCCAGCGGGGTATACTGTGACCTTTTATTCCTTGCAAATACCTTTATTATAACGAGGGAGAAAGAGGCACTGTGTTCCTGTGATATTCTTGCGGGCTGGGCGACAGCTAGAAGCCTGGAGGAAGGAAACAGCAGAGGTGCTGTAGGGAGGCTGAAGCCATTTCAATGGCTGGATGGCGGAGGAATTCATTTCAGATAGTGTAATAACATCTGCTCACGCTTCATCTGTACATAACATCTCCATTGTGAAGTGAGCCTAGACAGGATTAGACTGCCTTTGTTTTCACCTGATACTGTGCTTTCATTTCTCCCAAAGAGGCGGGGCCAATGAGTGCAGGGGGGAGGGGGGGAGACGGGGAGGGGCGAGGGGGGAGGCGGAGAGGGGGGTGGGGGGAGACGGGGAGGGGGGTGGGGGGAGACGGGGAGGGGGGGTGGGGGGAGACGGGGAGGGGGGGTGGGGGGAGGCCAAAACGCTGAAGCATTTAGCAGGCTCAGTTCAGGAATCTAAATTGCATTTAATTGTTAGGAGCAGGCAGTTGGAAGGGTAGAGAGCAAGGCTGCGGGTTCCACAAGGACTCCCTGAGGGGTTCAGGGTCATTAGTGCTGGTCTTGATTGTGAGGTCTCTTTTTAGAAAGAAAAATCTCTGCAGAATTGAGCGAGTTTAAGTGCCCCACAGCAGCGCAGAAGGGTAACCTTCTGCTCCGCTCTGCGAAAATGCAAAACCTCACAGACCTCTCTGCTAGGTTCTCTGGGCTAATGTTCCGGAAGCAACAGTTACCCACACAAAGGCTAAATTAGCACAATCCAAGCTATATCTTCCTTCCAGGAAAGAGGATTTAGGGGTGGGTTTTCATACCTGGAAGCTTTCAGTAGCATTCTGGGGGCGGGGGGGGGGGCAGATACTGAGCAAAAACACCAAGCAACTTGACTCTGAAGTTAAACGCGAAAAAAACTTCCTGCGTAGGCAGAGTGGACCCCAAACCTCTGGGGTGTTCCTGCCCAGAGATGTTTCCACCCACCAGCAGCCACAGGACCCAGGGTACAGGGACACCCTCTGCATACCACACACTGTCCCTAAGCTTCCCAGCAATAGTGTTTGTTAAACTAAAAATAGAATGCAACACAACTCAAAGTGATGCGAAGCAGCTGACAGTCTGACAAACTCTCACTCCTCAGAACCTTACATAAATCTCCGGGAAGACGAATGCAATAAATGCCTAATTATTAGACTCAGAGAAAGGACTGCTGAACCTAGTAAGGAGCCGCCTCCCGGCATCTGCTCTGTTTAATTCAAACGCCATGGAGGACCGTCCCAGGACCAGGTATCGTTACATGGCTCTGGTTAACTTACATTTCTGCAACAATGCTAGTGCACCCTCACACACCCACAGAGCTAAGCACCCTCTTCCTTTGCAAGAAACACAGGCTACGAAGCGAGTCCGCGAAATTGCCAATGTCCTACTTCCATTCCAGGAAAGGAGTCCAAGGAAGTGTGTTCAAGAGGGAGTAGGATTAGAAAATTAAGCCAGAACTGTCCCCCACTCCATGTGGGCTCACCAGGGCGCCGCCGGCCTCCCACCAGGCAAAGCCCTGCTCCCCCTCTCTCTTCCTTTCCTGCGCAAGTAACACGCGCATACACGGGCACACGCGGGGGGACACGCGCGCGGAAGTGCACGCGCGCGCACAAACAAGGACACACGCGCACTCGCGGACACATGAGCACGCGCAGAGACAAGGGCACAGGAGTGAACGAACGTGCACGCGCAAACAAGGGTGCACGGGCACCCGTACACACTTGCACGTCGGCACTCAGACTGGGGTACGCGGGCACACACAAGCCCACGCGCACACCAACCCAAAAGTGCCCCCTCCCCGTCCCAGCGCCCGGCGCGCCCGCGTCGCCGCTCCCAGCACCCTGACCCTTGCTCCAGCGCCCCTCCCCCGTCTCGGGGCTCCCACTCACCTGGCGCCGGTGCCGGCGCACCCGCGCCCCGCGCGCGCACCCTCCAGGCGGCCCGGGTGTCAGGGCGCGCAGCCGCATGGCCGCCCTGGCCCCCGCGGAGAGCCGGGCCGGGCGAGGAAGGCAGAGGCAGGCGCGGACCCCTCTCCGGCGGCGGTGCCAGGCAGGTATTCCTCCTGAGCCCCTGCGTCTCGGCGTCAGGAAAAGTTCGACCCCGGGAGCCCCGGAAAGAAGCGGCCGCCAACTCCAAGTCCACTCTGCCGTCAGAAGTCAGATGCCGGGAACAAAAGCCAGAAGAGTGAGCGCACGGTCCCCCGGCGCCCCTCCATCTGACACGAATTAGCCCTCCCTCCCCCACCCCAGACGCAGCTCCAGAGAGAAGGCAAAAGGCTTCTCAGCCAAACCCAGGAAAAGTGGAGAAGAACGCCTCCTAGGGCAGGGCTGGGGGGCAAACCTTCCATTGCCCTCCGTCGCCCTCCGCCCTCCCACTGGATTTACCCCCGCCTCTGGCTGGAGTACAGCTTGACTAGGATTTCAGACCTCTCCAAGAATGCAGACCCTGGGGCTTAAAATCAAAACCCGCAGGCTCTTTGCCTTCGGGGATTTTAAATCTTGTATACTGTCCAGTAAACCTGCATCTGTAATGGTCAGTATCACTGGTAATCTACACTGCTAGCAAACAGTGGCTTTGGAGTGGAAAGAAGGAAAACTCTCATGCAGAAAGGCCTCTTTCCAATTTGCTTCTTCAACTAAGAAAAGCAAGCAGCAGCAGCCTTGCCAAAGAGGGTTGAGAACCAGGTAGAGGTTCCAGCAAGCTCAAAGTGAACGGTTATGGCGCCTTCCACACCTGGGGTCTGGGATCCACCGCACCCCTCCGTCCCCTTCCCATCCAAGGTGCCATCCAGCTCCCAGCAAAGCACAACCCATTTTCCTCTCTGGGTCTGTGATTTTAGAAGGAAATGAAAAGCCTGTTCTTAATTTTTTTAAGGAGATGGAGGTGACTGGGATGGTGGGGTCCAGGTGTCACACGAAGAGGTAGTCAGACACCTGGAAAGTGGAAGGGTCACTTAGCCTGAAGGACAGCCCAGAGGGGTGGGTGGGCATGATCCACAGACAGAATGGCCCTGTTTCGATGCCTGTCAGACCCCACAGGACTGACTTGTCTTGGGCTGGGGTCGTGGAGCAGTGGATCTAAGCTTTCCACCATGGAAAGCTCTGGCAACCCACCCCTGGGAAAGGCTCCCTCGATCGTGGACACGTTCGGCTGAGGCCACATCCTCCCTTCCGTGGGGTCCTGTAGAGGAGGCCCATGCATAGTAGCACATGGCCTGGGGAGCTGTATGGCCTCAGCCATAGCAGAACTGTGTGCCCTAGTGGCTTGGCCGGCCTCCACGCCCAGCCCAGGGTGCAATACTAATGACCTGTGTTGGTGTAACACTTCAGATCTTCAACTCCGCTTGCAACTCCAAATGTCTTAGCTTCGGAGAGCAGTCTGGGTGGGCTAGACCTGGGCCTTTATGGTTAACACATGTGCGAATTCCAGCCATCAATTCAAAGGCCAGCATTAACCTCTCAGGTTCTGGCACTGAATACCCATCTTTCCATTTCTGGGGTGGAATAGCAAAGCTGCTCTTCAACTTTCAACCACACACACACACACACACACACACACACACACACACACACACACACAAAAACAGGAACACACCATTCTGTCTTCTGATCCCTTGCCTGACAGCCACCCATTCATTCTCATTTCCCTCCATCCTTCAGATAAGATTATTATTCATCTGTCTCTACAGTCATTCGTTCGTTTGTTCATCAATTCATTTTCCAGATTCATTCATTACTATTCACTTTTTCTATAGAGTAGTTAAACTTTAGTTTTTGCAAACACGTCTCAGTGCTATTTCTTCATACGTATCCCTCAGCCCCATGGGACTGCAGGATCCCTAAGAACGCACATCTGTATCAGATTCATTTGAGTCCCCAACATCTAACACAAGACGGAGCCCAGAGCCGCGTCCGCAAGCTGAGCTAGAAGCACATTTTCTGCTGTCCGGGGGCGCCCAACGCAGACACTTCTTCCAGACGCCGGCTGGACCTATCGCCAGTCTCACCCATGGAACCAGCAGAAGGAACCTGAATCCCAGCAAAGAACAGGTAACTCCCAAAATGATAAAGCTCCTTGAACTCAAGGACCGGGCTCCACACTCTACGGGGCCCCTGGAAATGAAGGTCCTGGGCACCAGAGCTCCTAGGCCCGTGGCTGCCAGATTGGAAGACAAACGGGTGTTTTCACAGGGGACACCTGAATCTCCTCTCACTAGATTAAAAAGTACATCGTTCAGAAGATTCCCACACTTTATTACTAATAATCCATCACATGCGTGCGACCACACCTCACAGATAATGACAACAAAGTGAGAACCAGGGACCACAGACAGTCGTTGGGCTACAGCCCAGACCACCCCAGCCCAAGCGAACTTCCCCAAATACAAAACTGGGACCCCTGTCGGATGCCCCGCTTTGCCAGCTGGCCCCCTCTCTAGCCCCCTAACCCTCCACCCTCCTGCACCAGCCAGCCCCGCCCACCCCCAGGCTTCTCCTGCTCTGCGTCCCTCAGAGGCAAGCTGAAGTGTGAGGGTTTGAGGCCAGCTCAGCCTAGGGACCCCCGGGGACCCCAGGAACCAGGGCAGGTATGGAGCCAGCTACTCTAGCCTCTCCGGACTCACCCACTACCGTGCTGGCAGCCTGGCCTGCCCCTGGGAAGACGGCAGTCCTCCCTGCTTCTCGCCGGCCGGACGGCCTGCCTCCGACTTGCGGCTGCACCGAGTCCCCAGCAACAAAGGAGGTTCTTCGTGCACAGGACGGACTTCAGGGGGCCCGGGTCCAGACCGTGCGGGCAAAGCTCCAACGCCAGGCCTCGGGGCTGCATCACCAACCCGGGCTGGGAACCCAGACTGGACTGGGGACAGAAGCCCTGCAGTGAGACCGACCCTAACACGGGATGCGAGGCTGGCCCATCCAGGACCCCGGGGTTCTCGTCCGACTGAGCGGAGGGAGGGCTGCTGCCACACGGCCCCTCGCTCACACACTCAGCCAGCCAGCCCGGAATGCTGACGAGCAGCCTGTGTGTGCCTGGCATCACGGGGACTCCGGTGATGAACGACTCCTCTTTACCTGATGGCAGAAACATCTGCGTGTGGCGTTATGAGAGGGCACTGAGCCACTCATGGGACTTTGGGGAAAACAGGCGACGGGTGGGCTGAGACCTGGAGGAGGAGTGGACAGGAAAGGAGCCAGGAAAGGAGCCGGGGGACCAAGCACTGTGCATAAGGCAGGGTGTTTGCGTGAACTGGACCCCAGGCAGGCGGGCAGAGGCCGCATCGTCAGGGCGGGCATGGGGGTGGTGAGCTCGGTCCCGGGAGGAGTGGAGAGGAAGGGGACCCTCAGAGCAAGCCAGGGCCTGACCCCGAGGGCAGCGGGAATCTCTAGCGGTGAGCGGGAAGGAACCACATGAACACCCTGTGTCCTGGGGACCACCTGGTGGTGAAGGGGTTTACTAACATGGAAAGGAAGAAAATGCCAGTGATTGCTGTGTTGGGGGACTGGAATCGGATGCTGGTGTAACTCGTGGTTTCAATGTAGAGACACAGATACTGACAGAAGTCAAAACTGATGCAGACGTGCACACGCACACACACCCATGCACAAGCACGCACCCATATACACACACGCATATATACACTCCTCAGCTCTGTCCGTGGTGGGCGGCCTGAAGCAGCCCCCAATAGTAGTGGTTGCATCCAGCACCCACGTCCCGGTTTTAAAGCACTGTCTCCCAGTAAAAGATTTCAGGGCTCCTTGGAGACATGGCTGGTTTCAGATCTGAGCCAGGGATGCTACAAATGAACCTGCAATGTTTTTTTTGTTTGTTTTTGCCAGAGGGTAAAGGAATGCTCCCGGAATAGGGGGGCTGCATCACCAGGGGACTGGAGTGGGCTTGCAGAGATTGCCCCTGGCCAAACTTGGGACAACTTGAACATCGAAATAAATAGTGATAATATTGATTATAACCCATTCAGTTAAATAGGAATTCATGAGTCCATGAGTCCTACTGATAGAAATAAAGAGCTAAATGAACACACTGTGGGTCCGATGAGACGTAGATGCCTGCATGGTCTCAAGGCACCTCCTGACCTGGAGGGACGAGGGCAGGAGAGGGCAGCAGGAGACAGGTGGAGGGGGCGGGGTACAGAGATCGTGGAGGTTTTTAGCCTCTACTCATTATGGGAACTCACAGAGGAGAGCCATGATCCACCATTCTGCCCCGGTCACTCTTTGGAGAAGATTCACATAGCCTCAAAGTATTGTCCCTTATTTGGTATAAAAGGGAAAACAGCCAAGTCTGCGACAGAGCCGGCTGGCCATGCCAGCCTGAGTGACCGTGGCCTTCGATGGGACACAGCCACCATGAGAGCACGGCTCTACCGTCGGTGCTCCTGCAGAGAGGCACAGCCTGACCCTGATCTTGACCAGGTATCACCAGATCCGAGCGAGGGACACAGGGGCCAAAATCTGGGGTCCCTGGGAGCTGAGCGTGGAGGGTCCGTCTGCCGGCTAGATGCACCCTCATTCCCAGCCCCAGAGTCTGCAGTGGGGGTCACCAAACACTCCGGGCAAATGACTCCTGTCTTCACCCCTCCATCTCCATCACACAGAAGATCCACCACGGGCCAGTAACACCCATCCATGGCTCTGTGACTCCAAGTGCCAAGGGGTTTCCAATAGCCACCTAAAGCACTTTCAAAAGCACTTTGCCTCTGATAACAAAAGACTCTTGCTTGGGTTTTTTTTAAAATGCAATTCTATTTTTTTTTTTTTAATTTATTTGTTTTGATTTCTGGCTGTGTTGGGTCTTCGTTGCTGTGCACGGGCTTTCTCTAGCTGCAGCGAGCGGGGGCTACTCTTCATTGCAGTGCGCAGGCTTCTAATTGTCGTGGCTTCTCTCGTTGGGGAGCACAGGCTCTAAGCGCGCGGGCTTCAGTAGTTGTGACGTGTGGGCTCAGTAGTTGTGGCTCACGGGCTCTAGAGCAGAGGTTCAGTTGTGGCGCACGGGCTTAGCTGCTCTGCCAGCATGTGGGATCTTCCCACACCTGGGATGGGACCCATGTCCCCTGCATTGGCAGGCGGATTCTTAACCCCTGCGCCACCAGGGAAGCCCTCTTGCTTGAGTTTAAGGAGCTTCTGATACCAGTAAGCTGTCGCCAGCTCTCATCTGCAGAAACCTCCATGCCTGGCCTTCTCTCCTGGTCGGAAGTCAGGGACACCAGTCATGCTGGCCACTGGAGGCCCAGGGACCATCTCTAGAGGCCCGGCCTCACACGTGGGCCCTGCACAAGCACAGCCCTTGGGCAAATTATCACTCTCAAGACCGTCCACCTCCTCCCTTCCCCGCTCAGCCAGCCCCTGCTCCATCCCACACCCAGGAGGGCAACAGGACACAGTGGGCCTCGAAGGGCACTGGTCATGTTTCAGTACTTCCTGACGACACCCAGGAGCCCTGTGAGTCCATCTCACTGATGGCAGTAGGGCCTGTTCCTCAGACGATGAGGGAGCGCAGGACGGGGCACAGGACACAGGGGAAACCAAGTCCCCAGGGGATCCAGGGATGTGGGGTGAGGGGGCAGAAGACTGCAGAGCCAGCGAGTAGAGGCACATCACCTAACCCGGGGACATCCTTGGGCCAAGAGTCAGATTAAAGGTGCCGCATGTTGGGCGCTAGATCGGCGAGGACGGTCCAGCAGCAGGAATGACCTCCTCCTAGAGGACACAGGACTGTAGGGCTGTGTTCCCACTCCAGGCTTTGTCCCCCACACCCCTCTGTTTCTCACCAAAGTCATAGTAAATCAACCTCAGTGAACCTGTACCATGAGTCCCCTGACCTCAAGGGAGGTCATCTAGTCCAGCCAATTTCACCGAAATGTCTTAGTTGGCTACAGAGTCCAAGGCGACTCCCATCCTGAGCTCACAACCCCCTCCCCTCAAGGGGAGTCCTGTGGCGGCGACAACGGCAGCCCCATGGGGTGGGCGCACCATCCAGGGACCCGGATCCTTGCGCGCGTCAAGTGCGGCTCTTCACGGGCACGTCTCGTGACTCCCTTTCAGGACGAGGGGACCTCCTCGGCGTACCGCTTTGGGCCGATGCTAAGAAAGTGAGAACTGGTTCGCATTTCCCCTCCACTCTCCCCTCTCACGCGTTTCCTTCCCTCACCTTCAAAAAGCACAGAAAACGTGCTTCCTCTACAAAAATCAGCATCCGGTATGTGCTTTTCCCCCCTTCCCTGCTCAAGAACAACAACTGTTTCATTAAAGAACAGGCAGAGAAGAGCAAAAGAAAGGGATGGATGAAAAGGCTGGCGCCTCCCCCGCCCCCGGCCCTTACGTCCCCCTGTCCCGGCCATTCCTCCTCTGTCTCCTTGTCATCCCTAGAGAGAAGGAAGGGGCTAGGGAGACACGGCTGCTTCCTGACGGGGCGGCAGAGGCATCCTAGCTGCCTCACCTGCCCTGTGGAGGGAGACAAGGGTGCGGCAGTAAGGATAAGGGCAGGGTCTGCGGAGACACCAGCAAATCACGGGGGCCCTGGCTGTGTGCGCTCCTGCCCGAGCGGACACCAAGGCCTCATACTCAAACCTAAGAGAAGAAAGCGAACCCCGCGCACCATGTTCCTGCCTCTGCCCTCACAGGCACGGAGGACATCCTCCCATCCTCCCACCTCAACACGGACAGGCTCCCCCTGCTCTGGGGGAAAATATCTGCAGGAAGGGGCAGGGGAATGAAATAATAAATATCACACTAGTGCATTAAGTCGAGTTTTCTCTCTGCACACCGAGATGACCCCACCGGGACGGAACTCTAAGTCTGGAGGGCCCTCTGCCCTCCGCGAGCGACTCTGGTCTCTTAAACTAGAATCTCACACTCGGAGACCTGCCCGGGGTCGCAGAGCTGAAGATCCCGAGCCCCCAGCCCCCAGTCCTCGTGTCCATTCTCAGACCTCTGCGGTTCCTGACAGCGTCCCGGACCTAGCGGGGGCCCCGTCCTATCCTAGCTAACCTCAGGAAATGGGCCAGTGGAAAACTGGTAGGTGGCCTTCGTTTAGTACTGAGGGGAGATGAATGTTGAGGACAACCAGAGCTTACTCCTCACTCGCCACCAAGCATCTCTGCACCATCCCTTGACCCCAAGTGCAAAGAGACCCCCCAGAATAAGCTCCTAAGCAAGACCTTGAGACCCACAATTTTAAGACGCATTCTGCTGCTTTCAGCACAGAACACCAAAAGTGGAGAGAGAACGTGCAAGTCCGAAGAGAACAGACATGGCTCATCTGGGCTTTTAAATTCCTCCCAGTATAGACAGACCTTGTTTTGATTGTACGTCGAAGCTACTGCATTTTTTACACATTGAAGGTTCATGGCAACCCTGCGTCGTGGGTGATGGTGAGCGTTTTTTAGCAATAAAGTATTTTTAATTAAGGTATGTACATTGTTTTTTAGACATAATGCTACTGCACACTTAGCAGACAAGAGTATAGCGTAAACGTAACTTTTATACTCACTGGGAAACCAAAAACTTCGTGTGACTCACTTTATTGTGATATTCACTTTATGGCCATGGTCTGGAACCAAACCCGCAATATCTCTGAGGTGTGCCAGTACAGTCAAATTGAAATGCTTCAGAGTGGGTTTCCCCTAACAGGAAAATCTAGATCATGGTCAGGTCCGGTGATGGGCCGCAAAATGCCAGCAGTGCAACAGACGATCTCCACCTCCCACCCCCTCCAGAAACGCCGGTTCTGCGGGGGTGTCATCCCCATCTGTTGGCGACCAGCAGAGGCTCTGGGAAGTTTAGCCTGGTGAGCAGAGCCAGCCTCCCATGGGTGGTCCCAAACCCAAGCCACTTCCCCAGGCGGGGTGTGAGGATGGAGGGGCCACACCTGGCCTGTCCTTCTGCTAGAACACAGCAGCCGGGCAGCCCTCCTGTCCACTTGGCCCCAGCACATCCTCCCCCGGTGTGCCAGGGAGCTGGCTCCTACGAGGAGGGTATGGTTGGAAAGGAGACACTGACAGAGCGCCCTCTGAGTCACCAAGCCTCATCTCTGGATTAACCCCAGCCTTTTCCTTCCTCCATAGCTCTCCTGCGGACCAAAAACGCCCCAGTATTCCCTGGCTTTGACCAAACCTGGCTAGACCACATCTGGAACTCTGGGGAGGGACTCTGCCCATAAGACCGCTATGCTGCCTCCTCCGAGATGGGCTGGACCGAGGTGGGCTGGACAAACGGCCACAGAGAGCACCTCGGGGCACCCTGGACCCGTTCTACTCCTTGCTGTGTGTCTGCGAGTTTATTAGTCATCACTCTGGGCCTCTATTTCTTCATCTGCTAACAAGAATGATACACTCACTACTGACCTCAAACAGTTCTTGTGAGTTTCACTCCAGATGACGCCCGGAGAGGCTTTGGTACGATGCCCACTAAACATTCCTTCTTCCCCTGCTAAGAGGGGTCCCTACACAGCCAGAAGAGTTTGGGGGACTAAGTTGAGAGGCCCCAAGTAGACAATGGGAAGATAACATCACAGTTTCTGAGAAAGTTGGGCTGTTTCCATCAATATGAACAAGTTTTGACTCTTCCTGAAGTTGAGAAAAGGCAGACCTCGTTTCTGTTTATTATTGTCACTGTGAACCGGTGTTTGTATTCCCGGGCCGGGGTGAGGCAGGCAGGGTTGGGTCCCATCTTGCTCTGGGGAAGCCAGGACTTTAGGGCTGACTCCCCGGTAGCTGGGTCACCCTCAAACTCGGTAAGGCCATGACGAAGCCGGGAACACACCTGGCCCAATCAACGTGTTCTCAAAGAGAGCTAATAACGAAATCCTCTGATCTGAATTCTGGCAAAGCAAGTTCCCCGGCCTAGTGTGATGCTCTTGACTTAAAGTAATCTCTACTTCACCCAAATCATGCCCCAGGACGCTCCAGCACGTGAAAAGCATGTATCCAGTAAATAACGTTGCTCGCCGCAACTCAGAAAAAAGAAACAGCAAAATCTCCATCCAAGCCCAGAGAGCAGGAAGCAGCACCCACATGAGGGGCAGAGCCCTCAGCCGCTCGCCTGACCAGTGCCTTGGTCTCCTGCCGGCTCCCAGCCCCAAGAACAACAGCCCAGTGTCAGCCACTCTCCAACGGCCCACGATGGGCCGGGTGGTGGGTTAGCTGGTGATTTTATGTCAGTTCCCAAATTTTCTGAAACGTCAGTCAGGTTGCATATTTATAATCTTTAAAGCTTAAGGTTAAAACAACTTTTAGTTAAAGCTTATAAGTTAAAAAATATATCTGTAGCACAGTACTGACCATCGTCTTAATTCTACTTTATTTTTTTTTTTTTAAGTTATTCCACTTCCAGTCCCACCTGACCACTGGGGCTTCTCATCTGGTGTCTAATCTAGCAGCAGACACCTGTCCGTCGAGGTCAGACAGACAAGGGACACTGCCTGGGCCCTGTCCCATGGCCAGCTTTCTCTGGGCGTCCCTAGGCCCTGCACCCACTCACAGTAAACTACACGTGTCCTCCCGGGAGCCAGGCTGTACGGGACACGCATTCCTGGCGGAATGAATGACTGTAAATCAATAAAGACAGACGCCAGGTTTTAAGGCAACGGTCACTGGAGGCCACACCCTGTGGCCACAGCTGGGCTGGGCCTTGGAACCTGTGGCCTCATATCTGCTGCCCTTTGATTTCTGAGTAGCTGACTGCCAATGATTCACAGCACCCACGCACCCACCCTTCCATTCACTCCCCACAGTTCACTGCGTGGGAGGGACAGAGAGCTGATAAAGCCCGCTAGAGGAAGATGGTACCAGTGATGAAAAGGCCAGGGTCGGGGCACTGGGTGCCAGGCTCAAGGTCAGACCTGACTCTGGAGAAAACGAGGAGTCAGAAGTTGACAAGCAAAGGGGTAGGAGGGGGCAGAGGGTGGGGATGGGAGGGGGCAGACCTCCCGCGAAACAGGCCAGCAGAGAGGGCAAGGGTGTTTCAACCAGGACCCTGGTGGTGCAGCAGGAAAAGTGGTGGCTGATTCCGAGGGGTCACAACCACCGAAGCTGGGCTGGGAATTAAGGGGGAAAGATTCAGTTTGGTGGAGACGATGAGGGGTCTGTGTAGGGCCGGGACCTTCAGAGGTCATCAGCACTCACTGGGGGACTGCAGCTTCAGATCTTAGATGTCTGGCACGCTTCTGCTGCAGTCTCGGGTGGGATGGGTGCGGATGAGCCCCCGTAAGCACGGGTGCAGGGCTCTGCTCGCTAGCTCTCCGATCTCCTCTATTACGAGCATGGGGTCTCAGGGGCCACCTTCTGTTCGATCGGCGGGCCAGGTCCACTGCGCACCCACTGTGCATGAGCTTGGGAAGGCCAAGGCCAGGGACACAAGCCAAGGTCACTGCCTGCAAGGAGCGCTCAGCGTGGCCTCCGGGAAACCTCCCTAAGCGGGTGCTGCCATCCACCGCCCTCCAGTCAGCTCCCAGCGGTGCTTCGTTGCCCCGTGCACACCAGCACGCGGAGCCCGGTGCCCCCGGCAAACCAAATGCAGAAGAACGTCTTGACCCTTTGCCCAGCTCGCAGGATGTACACCTGGATGACGGCAGGTGCCCGCACCGTGAGGCCCTCAGAGCAGCCTTGACTCTCGCTCCCCCGCAGCCAAGCCTCACCAGCTTTTTCCTCCCTGTGCTGACTCCCCAGCAGACACAAGAGGCTGCCTGACACCCATCTTTAAAGATGGCCCTCCTGGGGCCCGCATCTCGGCCCATTTCCTAATCCCCTTCCGGGGAAACTCCTTCAAGGGTTGGCTGGAGTCCATGCCCACTACCCAGGGTCCATGCCCAGGGTCGACAGCCAGACTTCCCTCCCCATCCATCCAGTCCCCACCTAGCTCGCGACACCCAGCCACAGACGCTGCTCTTCACCTGCCCCAGCTCTCACCTCGCCTGGCTGCTTCCCACCCGCCGCACTTCCCTCTCCTGGAGTCCATGCCCCCATGTCCCGGGTACCTTCTCTCTCTTGGGGCCTGCCCTCATCTCCCTTGGAGAGCTCTTGTCCCCTGGGCACCTCTACACGTCCTGGACTCTCCTCTGTGCACACCCCCCCCGCAGCTGTCCCCTCCATCCCACCCTATCATCACTGATGGCACCCCACTTCCCCTCCAGGCCTTCTCTCCCCACCTGCTGAGTCCCGGGTATCGCTAACTCCACACCTCCACCGGGCCGTCCCCTCAGCATCATTAACTTCAGCCCTCCAAGTCAGAACTCTGGGTTTTCTCCGCACAAGGACCACACAACCAACGTGTCAGCAAGCCCTACGAAACAAACCCCCGAAAGACCTTGCCCTGGTCTCCATCCCCACCACCCCAGTCCCCCCCTCAGCAAGCTGACTGGCTCTCTGTGTCCACAGGCCCTGCCTTAAATAGGAATCAGGACTTGACAAAGCTCCAGCACAGAATGCTCCCAAGCTTCCACAAGGACACCTTTAACCAAAAAAAACACCAAACTTCTGACCCTGGGCCCATAGACCATTTTTGCCAACCCCTGCCCACCTTGGACCTGTTCAACTCCCCTGCTCTTTTCCCACTTGCTGGGCTAGCTGCTGCCTCAGGACATTTGTACATGCTGTTCCCACCACCTGCAACTCGTGGGGCTTACTCTTCTCTTCCTTCAAATTTTTGCCAAAACGTTACCCTCTCCGAGAGGCCTCGCACAACACCTGAGGACACAGCCCTGCCACCTCGGTCCATACTCGCTCCCCCTCATGCTGTCTTGTTCTCCTTCAGTGTCCTTACGGCTACCTAACTTCCTGTCCCGGGGGCAATGAGGATAGGTTTACTGCGTGTCCATCCAAGAGGGCAGGGACCCGTGTGCCTGGCTGGCACAGGATTCCCTGTGCCTGGAACAGCGGTAAGCACCAGCTGAGCGATGAATGAATGAATGAATGGTGCTCCTGAGGGCCCTCGGCAGGCCCCTCCCTGACCCCTTCAGGGCTCCCCACCCCTCAGAGCGCAGTCGCTGCGTGTGCTCCTCCCGGCAGAGGGTGCCCACCCCGTGCCTGGTCTCTTCTCTCCCCTCCTGCCTTCCACCCGGAGGCCCTTCATCCCAAATACCACACGCGTCTCACCGCGGGGTCCTCTCAAGGTGACGTGGGTGACGTCCACCGGCCCCCGCCCATTAAGTGCGTACTGCGCCCCGCGCTCGCCGCCGCTCCCTGCCCACGCCTCTCCAAGCATGTCACGCGTCACCGTGGGAAGGCCCGCACCTATTTACCGCATGAATGGGCAACGGAGGCTGGAAACGGGATCAGGGACGCCGCCCGGGCTCCCGCCCGGCAGCGCCCGCGGGACAGCTCGGCGCACTGCCCTTTGCAAAGTGAAGCACGTAGAGCAGGTCGGCGGCAGGCAGACCACAGGGGTCCTGTCCCAAAGCAGGAGAAGCACAAGACATGCTTAGGCAGCGACTCCACCAGCACAGCGCATGCAAACAGAAATCTCCGCTTCTTGTGTAAAACAAGCACAGGGTGGGCGATTCCACGTCCAGGAACGCGTTCTAAGTCAATGAGCACACAAGTAGATCGATTTAGTTGGAAGGCCCTTCATCACAGAAGTATGCACAGCAGGAAAAACCGGACGCAGTTTAATATCCAACAAATTGCCTAAGGCAACTGATGGCACTAACACGCAGAGGAATCTGTAATAGTACACCTCAGAAAAAAACAGCAATCAGATGCATATTCATTGACGTGGAAATACCCGGGATAAATTAACAAAGGTACAAAAGAATCCAAGTTTCTCAGTTTTGATCGTTGCTGCCGGTCTTGCCCCACGCCCAAGGCATCTTGCCACTGCAAAGGACAGCTGGCTCTGGGGTGATGGAGATCATCGTCCAGGTTCATTCCCAGCCCGGGAGTGTGAACTTACTTCACAAAGGGGCCTCCAGGTGAACCCCAGGGGCACCCCCGAGGCCCCTGGCCCCCGAAGGAGACCTCTCTTTGCAGTCCCCCACTTCTCTTTCTTGACAGACAAGCAGGGCCCCCTGTCACCCAGCAGACAGACAAACCCAGGGCCCAAGCCTGGGCGCCGCTGGGTCCTCCCCATGTGCACATTCCCCTCAAGACCCCGGCCATGTGTCCAAGTGCTGGCGCTGGATGCCAGCAATAGAGCATGAACACAAAAAGGGGGCGTCCCTGGTGGCGCAGTGGTTGAGAGTCTGCCTGCCGATGCAGGGGGCGCGGGTTCGTGTCCCGGTCCGGGAAGATCCCACATGCCGCAGAGCGGCTGGGCCCGTGAGCCATGGCCGCTGAGCCTGCGCGTCCGGAGCCTGTGTTCCGCAACGGGAGAGGCCACACGGTGAGAGGCCAGCGTACCACAAAAAAAAAAAAAACCCTGACAACTTGTAGAGCACTCTGGAATTTTTTTCATCCTAGTTCATTTTTTTTAAGCACTGAGTGATTTCCCTAGCCACGAATAATTGGAGAGATGTCGGGGGCATTTGGAAACATGCAGAATCTTTTTTCTTTCAGTCATCACCACAAGGGGGGCAGCCACTAACTCGCACTGAGAGCAGGTAGGGATGCTGTGCAATTCCTAGTGCAAACCCTCCAACGAGAATTATCCCACCACTGCACCGAAGACCCAGCGCAACCAAATATAAAATAACTAAAAAAATAAAGAATTATCCCACCAAATGCAATGAAGCATGCACTGAGGGGTGCCCTCACACTGTTCAAAAGCATGTATCATGGAATTTTCCAGAGAAAGTCTACAAACTGGAAGGATGCCCTATTTCAGGAGGTCCAGGTAGGACGTGGGCGGTAAGCAGGTCCCCAGGACCTCTGCTGTCTGCCTGCCTGTCTGTCTGTCAGTCCTGAGCCTCGGGACCACTCCCACCGCCATCAACGAGGCCACAGCACGTTCTCCCCCTAAAGACAGGGCAATGCTTCCCGTGAGCAAGAGGAAAGAAGCGCTTCCAATTTCAGAGCCCTGTGCAGGTTCTCGACATAAAGGGGGAAAGGAAATTTGCTATCCTGATGGTAGCAAGTTGCAGCAAGCCCAGGGCACGCGAGATCAAAGAGTCTGGGTCACCTCCAGGTAATCCCCACCAGGAATGCTTCCTCTGCTCACAGTTTTCTTTTCTTTTCTCAGCCTAAGGCAAAATGCAAAGCTCCCTTCTGTGCCCCTCCTTTCAGCTGACTTGGTACTCTTCAGAGCATCACGTGCTCACCAGACGCTCCCACCTTCCTCACAAGTGTCCATAAGCCCAGATTTCAGGAGCCCGACCAGGCGCACTTCTCACTATAGCTACATGGTATGGGGGGCAGGAAAGGGCACCAGGTTTTCATTGTACGGACACGGGGTTGAGGCCCACCTTTGCCTTCACTTGCTTGCAAAATTCAATTGTGTTTCTTCCCTAGAAAAACTGGGACAGAATCACCCCAGCCCCACTCAGCAGGCATAGGACAGGCAGGTGACCGGTACAGAGGCACTAGCCTCACTCATGGTCCCAACCATCTCCATCCCTCAGTGCCCGCTTGGGGGTCCCCTGTGGGGTGTCCCTCTGTGCACACCCAGCTGGAAAACCTAGCTCTGCCACCAGACTGAGCCTCCTTACAGGGCAGGAGGGGGCTTTGCAGGACCTCTGGGAGCCAGTCCGTGGACCAGGGCGTGAGAAAACCAGCTGAAACCTCCTAGAGCCCCAAACCACGTCAGGACATACAGATGTCCTGCCAGCTAGGAGGCGGCACAAAGAATCTGACCTTCCCTTTGTAACCACCGTGACCCACCCAGCAAGCGAAGAGAGCCTTGCTGCTCTCCGGGCTTCGAGGCCTCCATCAAGGTCAAGGGCATGACCCCTGACCCCCCCTCAACACCGCACCACACGGACTCTGAAGGCTGCTCCCCGCCCCGTCTATCTCTGCCCACCCCCTACCCCCTCCGCCCATGCCAAGCCCTCCCCGCCTCCATCCAGCCGTCTTCAACAAGAGAGAACGGGGCTGCAGAGTAGATGGCTGAAAAAGGACTTAAGAGAGAGGCCCGCGCAATGTGGGACCTTGTTAGGACCCCAATTCTAACACACCTACTGGAAAAGTCATTTTGAAGCAACCAAGGAAATCTGAATACAATACAGCAACTGGGTGGCGATGCCAAAGAATTACCGTCACCATTATATAAGCAGAGTGCCTGGGACTTCCAGAGCACACACACCTAAGCGTGCAGGTGAAAAGTCACGTTGGCTTCAACATCACCGAGATTATCGTCACAGGGAGAGGAGGTCGGGGAGCAAGTACAGCAAAACCTTGGTAAATGTTGAACCTGGCTGTTGGGTTTTATGATTATACTCCTTCTACTTTGGGAAATGTTTGGAAACGTTCACAATAAAATATTTTTTAAAAGGAAGGAAGCCGTAACACACACAAGGACAGCACTCAGGTTTGCGCAGAGCTCAAGCTCAGGCCCCTTTCCTACAGCTCCCTTCCTATAGCATCACGATAACTCTGCGGGGTTTCGGGTGTTAGCAAGGAAAACTACTAATAGTGACAGCTGCCCCATTTTACAGCTGGGGAAACCGAGGCTCGGGTTGGCAAGGAGGGGAGAAAACAGAGCCAATGCCCTCGCTAAAGCAGAGGGTACCAGGATGAAGAGGTGCCTGACAGCAGGTGCCTAACAGCCTGGACCCCGCGCCCGAGACAGGTCCTTCACATCAACACGAGACTTCATGTTTGGGGAGGGTGGGGGCGGTCGTGATTATCTGATGAACCTCCGAGCCCCTGAAAGCCACAGCCCACACACACACCTTCACATTCCCTTTGAAGGGTCTCCCAACGCCCAAGGCCAGCCATGGCCCAACCCGGGCCTTGTCGTATCCCCGAGCACTGCACCAGCTGGCCTAGGGCCTCCCGTCCCGCATCCCAGCCCTCGGCTTTCCTGAGTTGCCCCGCCCAGCACCCCGCAGGCTCCCGCCACGAACTCCTGGCACGTGTGCACCTGGGCCTTCCCGTGTGATTTCTCCGAACCATCATACCACCTCCAGGAGGAAACAGGCAAAGAGAAGTCAGCTCCTCGGCCAGGATGGGGACGTGCCGGACTGGGTGGGCGGCCTCTCTGCCAGGGAGCCGGCCGTCCCTGCCTGACCAGGGGGCCTGCACACCAGGGTCCGTAGCCTCTTGCTCCCCAGCTCGCCCAGCACCCGACTGGAGCCCGAGGCGCAGGCAGAGCTCTGTCCGTGCTGACGACCAGAGGACAACCTCACCTCCTCTCCCCTTGACTGGCCACCGAAATAAACAAATAGGAAGCGGAGTGAAGGCAGACTGTAGGCCAACTTTAAAATTTCCTTGGCGATGGTCGATCCCAGCGGCAGGATCCACAAAGAAACTGCTCAGAAGAGCAAGGAGTCTCGAAACCAAAATTCCCAAGAACATGTGAAATCTCACCTCCTCTCACCTCCCCGGCAAGGGAGAAACAGTAAGGATCTTAGAAATTTAAATAATACCCACAGTGACTCAATAACTACAACAAATGTTCACCAGCCCCCAGAGTCCAGGCCCCTAAGCCCAAGGGTGCCTTGGGAACACTTCCTTGTCCCTGAGAGGACAGCTACTGACTTGGCCTCTACCCCCTGGCCCTCTTCTAACTCGCTAGCTGGAGAGGGGGTGCACCCCGAGTCCAACGCACAGACGGAGCCCCCGGATCCACATGGCAGCACCCTCTCTGCCCCAGGGTCAAGAGGGCGCCAAAGCCAGGACATCTGGACATCCCTGGACCCACACTGCCCGATGGAGGTATCATACAAGCCACATAGTCGTTTTCCAATTTCTCGTAGCCACGTTTTGAAAAGAAACAGGTGATAGCAATTTTAACGATATATTTTATTTAACCCAATATATCCAAACGGTTATTATTTCACCATGCAATCGACATGAAAATTATTCAGGAGACATTTTACCTTTTTTTTTGGTACCGTCTTCAAAATCTTGTGTGCCTATCACGCTATCAGCACATCTCAGTTTGGACACTAAATTTTCAAGTTAAAGTGAAATGTAGGCCTAGCAAAACAATAAAGTTGTGTTCAGTGGGAAAATATCAGTACCCTGCTACAGCTTGTTAAATGTAAATGACTTAAAATTAACGAGGAATTTGGAATTCCCTTCCCCGGTCACACCGGCCACACTTCACGCACATGGTCGTCATCAACATACCGGACGGGGGGCAGCTCTGGGCTCCTGAGAGCACATCCTCAGCAGAAACTGTTCACTCATTTTCAGAGGAAGATGAAGCAAAACGCAAAGGAGGCGGCACAAATGCTCTCTGCGAGGATCTGCTAAATTAGCAGTGTTGAGGCGGTTTCTATCCAGTCATTGGAAGCATGGGTCCCCCACGGTGCGTCCAGGGGAAGCCAGCGGGGGCAAACACCGCTTGTCAGCCACAGAGGGGACCGGAATAGATATGAATGTCTTTTTGGCCCTACAGAACCCTGGAGTTCATTCTCCTGTAGCTCAAGGGCAATATTCTAGCGTTTTATCTTTGTATCTTAAGTTGTACACCTGGAGCAGTATTCCTTGGAATGTTCCTCTTGCAGACCTGCATTTCGTCACAATGCCCTTGGCCACCACTGAGGTTGTTAAAGAGACTTGTACTCTACTTCTCTACCATGTTGGTTGTAGGAGGTGACTGACAACACTGCAGGGACCCTACAGAGGCATTCCCTCAAGATTCGGTCTCAGGGCTTCCCTGGTGGCGCAGTGGTTGAGAGTCCGCCCGCCGATGCAGGGGACACAGGTTCGTACCCCAGTCTGGGAAGATCCCACATGCCGCGGAGCGGCTAGGCCCATGAGCCATAGGCCGCTGAGCCTGCGCGTCCGGAGCCTGTGCTCCGCAGTGGGAGAGGCCGCAGCAATGATAGGCCCGCGTACCGCAAAAAAAAAAAAGATTCGGTCTCAGAAACATCTCTGCTCTTTGGAATAACTTGTTTCTGACTCTGTTGTCTGTTTTTCTTGAATTCATTATTTTTGTCCTATAGACACGATGAAACAATTGAAAACAACTGTTTCCCTTATCGAACTGGCTGCCAGGAAGCTCACAGCTAAATCATTGTGGTAACCAGGATATTTGTATACCCACTGGATGCTGACCTTCCACAGGCCTCACAGGCTTGTCAGATCTGTTTTTTCTCTCTTTCTCTCTGTATTGCTTTCTGAATATTTAATCCTGAGATATATAGATATATATATAGATATATACTTCTGCATGCTTTTCAAATCGTTTTGGAAATTTGGCAAGGCATTAAGTCATGTAAATAAAGTTAAAATTCTGTGGGTTTAGAACATGGATTTGGAGGTTTCAAGGATGAACATAACAAGCACATTTATGTCTGTGTTAAAAGGCATGTGTCTGGGCAACCCAGGCTCTGGGGGCTGCCCCACAGGTTCCCACCCAGGACAGCAGCATGAGAGTACCATACTCCCACACAAACACCAGCAAGACTGCAGACGCCAGAGCAGAGGACCAGCCCTCCCCTCAGCCATACCAGTTCCAGATTTATTCTCTCTGTTTCTAGATCACCGTGAACTAAAATCATCTTCACAGACCTCACAGGCTGCTCTCCCAGCTTACAGATGATACACAGACACTTCCCAGACGTAAATCAACTGCCCCGGTCACACAGCAGCTCTCCCACGTCCTCAGGCCACACACACTTACTTCTGGGTGAAGGTGGCCATGACCTAGGCCCTGAGCATCTTGCAGGCTCCACACCTGTCCTCACAGCCGGGCACCTGCTCAGAGGAGCGTCAGCTGACAGGTACAGTCAGCGCATCCACGGAACAAGTGGTCCACAGGCCGCGGGGACCCAGAGTCAGCTTCTGGACTCGTCTCTCGGCCACGTGCCCCCGGGGACCCCCATCTTGGAAGTGGTGCTGAGCACGTAACCTCACCCCTGGTCTTCTGAGAAGCAAACCCTGTCCCAGGATGCTAGCCAACAGCTCAGCCCATCCCTACTGGCCTTAGGAGGATGAAGGTGCAGTAAGGAAGAGCCCCGTGCAGACACGGGAGGAGGGGGGAGAGGACGAGGTGAGGGCCTGTTCTTTCCAGCAGGAAGACTGGGTGACGTGGTCCCATGGCCCCAGCACACACCCCGACCCAAGGCCCCAAATCAGAAGGAGCTGGGTGATTCCCGAGGTGCATGTGCCGCTGGTATCAACAAGAGGCCAGACGGTAGAACGGAATGTGCTCCATCACTAAAGGGGGCGCCTAGCAACGTTTCAGAAAGAAACACCGGTCCGTACTTCCCAGCCAACAGGGGTCTTGAATCCGCGTGGACCTTGCTGTGTGTGGCCCACAGGAACTGCTAGAAGTACTGGCACACAGGTAGGGCTGGCCCACAGCTTCTGCCTTTGACCCCTTCAACCCAAAACCTCTCTACTGAGGAGCACCCAGGACCCATGGCCCTAAGGACAGACAGGCCGGTGGCCAGACCCCCTTCTGAGCCCAGCTCCATCCCCCATCCCAGCCTGCCCGCCAGCAGCCATCCCCCCAGGCCACGAGAAATAAATCTTGTCGCTTTAAGCCACTAAGTTTGGGGTGGCCTGTGTCACAGTGGGCAACTGGCACAGTCACTCATGCCAAACTGTGAGTGGTCTGCATAGGTCAAGCCTCTTGACAGCTCAAGGCCAACAGGGAACTGGGGCCCAAATGCAATGCAGTTTGATAGGAGAATATTTCTCCCTTTGAGCAGTGAGGGCAAACACCCCCTGTACAGCCTTATCTCCAAGGCGACAACTCACAGGGCAGGGTGATCACTTTGGAAAGGTAAGTCGGCCCACTTTTCCTCAGTGGGATTCTGCAAAGAATATCTCTGGCACCATTTACAATCATTTTAAAAGACTTCAGGAAATGGAATTAGAATTATTTGGTCAATGGTGGACGGGACAGACGCTTGGACAGCCACCTCCTTCATCCTGGTGACGTGCCCGCTGCTGAAGTGGGTCATTGGGTGAAGCTCTCCGGTCCGCTGTGTGGACACCCACGGTGATGGTGTGCCTTTCCAGTAGGGTTCTTAACTGCCTACAGAGCAGGTCATCGGTCTCTTAGGCAATCTGCCTGAAGGTAAGAACAGTGTTGAGAAGTTCAAGGCCTGTCGCTTTATCAATACTTTGCACAGGGAAGTAGGTGTCAGGTCTGGCCAACTCTATCAGGGCCTGGAGACAACTCGTCAGTGGCCAGTTACACGCCAAGCCGCCAGCAGGGGTCGGGGGAGCCCAGACGTGTGCCAGACACTGCCGCTCTGGGCACCGTGATGGCCAACCCTGCTCCTTCCCCCACCTGGCAGCCAAGCCAGTACTCACTGGGCACCACCAGGGCCAGGCTCTCTGCCCGGTGCACAGCGCTACCACGGACAACAGAGCTCGGGCCAAGCACATCAAAGCAGAAAGCAGGAAGCAGCATCGGGGCCGGGAAACTTGGAACCCGCTGTCTGGGACTCACCCTTCAAGGACTCTCGAACCCTAAGCCAATGACAACGGTTCCAAAAACAACAGTTGTGTCAACTTCACCAAGTGAGACAAAATATATAAAAATGGCTCCTAAGCTGAGAGCCATTCCAGAAGCGAAGGGAAGAAAATACACGTTCACTCACTTCTCACTTGGCCATCACGCCAAGACACACCCTTTACAGAGGCCTTATCACCTGTCTTCCAGGAGAAACACGCTGACATGCAGGGAACTGAAGATCATGGGCTGGTAAGCCACCGAGCAGGGCTCGTGGGCAGCAGAGAACTCTGCCCCTCCTGCCAGCAAGTCCCCTTCAATAAGGACCCTTTTCTGGGGAATCCCTGCCTCCCCACCTAGTTCTATTCTAAGCCAATTTCAGGAAGGCCTTTCCTGCTTCTCCAGGGAGGGGATACTATAATCACAGCCCACTTTGTTCAGCACTTACACGTGCTGAACGAGACAGCGCATTATCTCATGACAGCCCTGGGCTGAGGCCACTGAGCAAGGGGACACAGTTGGTGGCTTTTCCGGCTCACATTTCCCAGCCCACATGAATCTTCCCCTCTTCCACCACAGTCACTGACTCCAGGAAAAACCTACACCTTAGGCTTAACCAGTCAGTGCAAGGCTTCTGTGGCCAAAGGACAGCCGTTGAATGGCCACAGAAGAGACACACTCTCTCCAGAAGTAGGCAACGGGCAATTGGCTGCCATCTTGTAGTCACAGGAGGCCCACTAGGAAAAGAAAGTGACAACTAAACAAGGCAGAGAAGAGTTTATGGGCAGTGACATGGTTGAGCTGCTTGATCAAACCAAGCCTGATGTCCACAGTACCTCTGGTTATTCTACTTATATAAATCAGTAAACAGCCATTGGACGACCTAAAGAGCCCTTAACCTCAGAGGCTCAGAGAAAAGTAAACTGTCCAGGGTATCCACGATAACACACAGCAATTCTGCTATTTGAATCTGACTATATGTAGTCCAGATTCCCCTCTGTAGTGCTGAATTTTATGTGTCCTCATAGCTAGGTTATGGCACCCAATGTCTGTCTAGATGTAGCTGTCAAGGTATTTTTCAGATACGATTCACATTGAAATCAGCAGACGTCAAGTAAAGCAGATTTTTCCTCCATAATTGGGTGGGCCTCACCCAATCAGTTGAAAGCCTTAAGGGAAAAGACTAGAGGGAGGAGACAGAGGGAGGAATTCTGCCCCAGATTGTTTTCAACTCAAAATTGTAACATCAAGACCTGTGGGAATCTCCAGCCTGCCCTGCAAACTTCAAACACACCAGCCCCCCACAAATTCATATAGTTATCCAGATAGATAGATAGATAGATCTATATAGATATCTACTTACAGATATCTATCTCTCTACATGTAGCTCGTGTTAGTCCTGTTTCTCTGGAGAACCCTGATGGATACACCTGCTTTACACACTAGGCTCTCTGCTGCCTCACTCTTAGTCGCCTCTCAGTTCCCACAGCACCTTCCCCTGCTCTTATGGACACGCCCCCTTCCTACATCAAGTTTCCTGTGTGCACAGGGCTAGACTCCTGAGCTCGAAGCAACTCCAGTCCCACTTTGTATGAAGAGCACACTGCCTTACACACGAAAGAAGTTCAGTCTACATGTGTTTGATGAAGAATAAACTATCCTCAACCAGTACAGCTGGCAACAAAGGCCTCCAGAAACACAGAGTATCACTCATTAAGGCAGGAAGCCAGTTAGTCGGGGACAAAGTTAAATATGAACGAATGCTGAAAACACACCCAAATTTATACTTGTTAATGCGAACCTCACTCTCCAATCCCACACTCTGCTGGGTGTTCTAGCCTTGGGCAGGAACAGGAATTGGGGGTTCAGGTGGCTAAAGGATGGAGCTCTCCTAAGTAAATGCAGCTCCTTCCCGGCACAGACCCCTGGGAGGCTTTGGAACAGCTACCAGCCACAGTCTGACACAAAAATATGTGTGGATTATGGCAAAGCCAAACTGAATTTTAAAGATATCTGACTGAACAATGTCACTGGAGTTCCACAGCTAGTGTTCCATACTGGAGAATGGAATGGATAAACTTAACTAATGGCTCTCAGACTTGAGTGGGCATCTGAACGCCCTGTAACTGTCATTCCCAGCCCAGAGTGTGTGACAGAGGTCTGTGGTGGAGCCCAGAGCTGGCATTTCTAACAGCCCCCAAGGGATGCTCACGTTGGTCCCGAGACCTCACTTTAAGAAGCCCTGACTTAGACAAATGTCAGCAAACACAGACTCTCAGCAAAGCCACCCAAACAGTGGGCTGAGCTGGGCAAGTGAGCCCTGGGTAGGTATCTGCTGCGTGGCTGTGATGACAGCTACAGTCTCGTTCCCAAATTAGGTTACGTTGGGTGCACTGGAGAGCACTTGAGAGCACTGTTACAAAGTTACAGTGTGAGGAAGACAAACTAAAGAGCATTTTTCTTTTGCCAAATTTACAGGCCATTTAAAGAATAAACACAATAAATAAAATCCTCTTACTCTACCCAGGTAAGAGGATTGGTAATTAACAGTCTGATTACTTGTGAGATAACATTTCCAAAGTACTTAAATGGTTAAAGTCCAACATTTCATGATCCCCATATAATTACCGATTCAGGCAAGGACCACCCTTGGATGTTGAACCACTGAGTGAAAGGTGGTTAGGAAGCAAGATGCTCAGAGTCTCAAAGGAACAAAGGGGAAGAGGTACCTGACGCCAAGGACCTCTAGGAGGCTTCACCAGGTAACTAAGCTTGGTGGACCAAGAGTGGGACAACAGACACTGCACCTCTTGACACGAAGTCAGCAGAGTACCTCACCTCACACCTACGTGATCCTGAATGTGATAAGAAAAGACTCAGACAAATCCAGACTGTGGGATATCCTACAAGGACATTGCCCTTGTCTCTTCAAAAGGTCAATGCAAGGGAAGAAATAAAACTGCCCCTATTTTCAGATATGACTGTCAACATAGACAATCCCAGGAAATCTACAAAATAAAACTCGTAGAACTAATAAGTGAGTTTACCAAGAACACAGGATACAACATAAACATACAAAAGGCAATTGTATTTCCATGTACTAGCAGTGAACACATGGAGACCAGAATGAAAAATACAGTACCATTTACAATCACTCAAAGAAAAGTAAATACTTTGGTGTAAATCTAACAAAACTCATATGTTGAAATCTACACAATGCTAGTGAATGAAATCAAAGATCTAAACAACTGGAGAGACATACCATGTTCATGGATTGGAGACACATATTAGTAAAGACGACCTTCAACCAGTGAACAAACAGCGGTCCATCCACACCACAGAGCAGTACTCAGCCATGAAATGGAATGAACTATTAAAGTAGCAACAACCTGGATGGATCTCCAGAGGATTATGCTGACTAAAAGAAGCCAATTCCAAAAATCTACCTACTGTATGATTCCATTTATGGAACATTCTTTAAATGACAAAATTACCGACCTGAAGATTAGTGACTGCTGGGGTGAAGTTTGGGTGCGGATGGGTGGGAAGTGGAGGTGGCTATAAAGGGCATGTGAGGGATTTTGTGGGGATGGAATGTTCTGTACCTTGATTCTATCGATGCCGACATCCCGGTTGTGAGATGGTCCTACAGCTTTTCAAGATGTTTTCATAGGAGGAAAATGGGTCAAGTTACACAGGATCTCTGCTATTTCTTACAACTGCCTCAAAATAAAAAATTTAATTTAAAAAATGTCTTCAGGAAAAAGAAAAGTCATGAAAAATAATAATAATATTAAATAAAGAAAGCAGGCAGCCTGCTCCCACTTACAGGGCACAGAGAAATGAAGTCACCCAGTGTGACATGTAAACCACAAGTCAGAGCAGATTAGGGACAGCAGGAAAGCACTTTAGGGACCGGACATTAGCTGGTGTCCACAAATCAAAATCAAATTGCTCAGAGGGATCATGGTCTTGGGGTTGAGGGATGTGGGAAAGCGTTCTTGCTCTCAAGAAACACAGGCTAAAGCATTTGTGGGTACAGTTCATGATGGGTACAACTTTTCAGATAAAGCCAATGTGACAAAATGGCAAAAAAAAAACCCAGCAAATCTAGGTGAAGGGTATACAAGTGTTCATTATACTATTCTCCAGAAAATGTGACCATTTTCAAAACATGAAGCTGGGTAAAGAACAGTCTTTTCCGTTCAATAACCATCCACTGGGTCTGTCTGTACTTCTGCAGTCTCCTTTTCCTTTCATGCTAAAGCAAAGATCCAGCCAATGCTAAGTTCTCAGGGTCCCGAACGATGGCAAAGAAGCCTCACACACAGGAGCCAAAGGGCCCCTTGGCCCCAAGAGAGAGAGCCTCTAGCAGATGTAGCCTCAATCTCAAAATGACAGTGAGAATTCAGAATCGGATGATCAGAGGTAACTAGAGATGGATACGAAGAGAGCCGTGAATGGACGGATCCCCCAGCTCTGACCCCGAGGTCCTCAAGACACCCACCAGCCCCGTGGTCCTCAGGAACCCCCACCTCCATGCTGCCACATCCAAGCTTAGATAGCAGTCAAGCCACAGCAAGCCCTGCTGAATGTTCCTTTCTTCAGTGTTTGTGAGGGTTAATTAACCATATCCGGGACACAGCCAGCACTCAATAAATGTTAGCTGCCCGAGAGTGAGAGAGTGAGTGAACCAACAAAGGAAGGAACCAAGGAGTCACTCTGACAGAACCTCACACACAGTCAATAATTAATGTCAGTCAGCCCGCCTCTGCCACCCTCAGGTGTGTACCTTTTATTCCCAGCAACCAGCCTGAGGTCTATGAACTGCCAACACACCACATCTCATTCATCAGGCTGGGAACGGAACAGCATCATGGAGACGGAGGCAAGTGATGGGGGGTCATGTACCACCGGGCCATGCGTTTAGCCAGGGCTAAGGCCCTGAAGCGCCTGCCGGCCATTTGGGGCAGGACAGATGGATCAGCGGATGAAGAGATCCAGCTTGTGGCGGGCAAACAAAGCCACACTCTTGCTATCAGCGCTCCCATCCTCATCTGAACGTGAGTTGTGGGCCTCCAGGAACCAAGGGTATCATACAGCACATCCAAACTTCTCTCTAAAATTTAGCCATTTTTTAGGACTTCCCCAGTGGTGCAGTGGTTAAGAATCCGCCTGCCAATACAGGGGACACAGGTTTGAGCCCTGGTCCGGGAAGATCCCACATGCCACGGAGCAACTAAGCCCACGTGCCACAACTACTGAGCCTGCGCTCTAGAGCCCGCGAGCCACAGCTACCGAACCTGCGTGCCACAACTACTGAAGCCCTCGCGCCTAGAGCCTGTGCTCAGCAACAAGAGAAGCCACTGCATTGAGAAGCCCGCGCACCGCAACGAAGAGTAGCCCCCGCTCTCCGCAGCTAGAGAAAGCCCGCGCGCAGCAACGAAGACCCAACGCAGCCAAAAAAATTAAAAATAAATAATTGAAAAATAAATAAATAAAATGTAGCCATGTTTTAAAACGCATTCAGTCCCACAGAAAGAATTTGTGAACATGATCTGGGCAGCCTGGACAGAAAGCAGATAAGCGGGAGAGGTGACTCTTTTCTCAGCACGAGTCTGGTGGATGCCCACCATTTTCATAAGAACAAAACTCTGATTTAAATATCGGACAAGAGATTATACATTGCTAGTGGATCTGTATGGAGACTGGAATCCATTCTGAGAGAAAGACAAAGGAAATGATTCTTGCCATTTTACACTGTGGATTTCAAGGAATCCCACAACACACTGTCCGACATGAATATTCTTTTGTGCTACCAAGATAGTAAAGTAACGTTTTTGTATCCCAGCTCTTGTCAGGGAGCCCTCATGAATTCCTAGCAGACATTTACCATCAACTTTCTATAATACGACAACTTGAAACATGGCTGTTTTCCAAGAAAATTACAGTGGGCTAGATTCTCAGGTCTGTAAGTAAGTGTCAACTGCCCTCCTCTGAAAGTTCATGGAGTACATTGCAAAGCAAAACTCCCAGGAAGTAGAAAATGGCGGCCCTGAAAAAAATTAATGAAACCCTGGGAAAATATGCAAGCACCTCCTTCTCTTCTAGTAAAGAGCCGGCTTCTCAAATGTTTCCACTTAGATGTGGAACTGTCCCCTCCCATGCTGAAGCCTTAGAGTAGGCAGGCTCCAGTGGCAAAGGCCTTGCCCAAGGTGACGGAGCTGTCCCTGGGCTCCTTCCAAAACCCTTATCACACGAAGATATAGGACGCCCTGAATCTTGTCCTTGGAAGAACTCAGATTTTAGTGAGGAGAGATACAAACAAAATATACACAGCCCAATCCCAGAGTACGTCAGAAGACCAAGGATGTGCTAACTGGGCGTCAGGAAGGGCAGTGTGGGCCTGTGACTGGTTCCACCCAGAGGACATGGGCCTGGCTGAGAAGAGCTCGGGGATCCCACACCCTCACCTCCTTCCCAGGAGCTCTATCTCCGGGAGGCGGGCTAGCAGGGGGTGGGGAATGGGTGGAAGGCTTCTCCTGGATTCAGCTCCTCGAAAGGCTTAATGACTAAAGAGGAAAGAAGAGTAATGACTACAACACCCAGTGTGTACACGACATCACATTTACCCCAGCAACCCGGGGGGTCCTTGATACCAACCCCCCGTGTTCAGCAACACTTCAAGCGCAAGACGGCTGTCCCAGGGTCACATGCAGAGGCAGGACCCAGGCCACAGTGGTTACTGCAGAGCACACTCCCTTTGTACCCCGGCCCCAGAGCAAACAAGCAGGACCATGCCAGTTCCAGCAGCACCAGGGTACACAGAGAAGCTGAGGTCCTGAAAGCGCACGCGTCTGACAACAGACAGAATACATCAGAAACAACCAGTGAGGCCAAATGGAAGGAAGGCAGTAAACCAGGGGTCACGGGAGAGCACACAAGAAAGATCACCGTTGGCCAAAAGTCTTCGTCAGCTCCAGCCCGTTAATCCAACTCATCTTGGCAGTGAAACCTGAAAGCTGAGACTGTCTGGACCCCACTAGAACATTATTGGTTGCAGAGCTGAGTTCAGCCCCGACAGGTCCTAGCTGGACACTGGCCAAGATTCTTGGTCACAAAGGCTCCCGGAGCCGAGGTCAGAAGCACTGCTGCTCCAGTGAGCGTAATTCCATCAGCACACAGCAGGCCACAGGGGGCGGTGCTGGGCCCTGACCCCAGTGCCTTTGTGAGGACCTAACCAAGCAAAAGCCACGCTCACCTCCGCCCACCGTGGCGCGCAGGCCCCGCAAGCTGGACGGAAAACTTGGCCCCTTGGGGCAGGACAAGCAGCCTAGGCAGAGGGAGGGGCTGTGTCCGGGCCAGGCCTGAGGCTGCACAGACCTCCCCGTGGGCTACACACAAAACCAGAGGCCAGCAGGTCCCCAGCAAGCCGGAGCCAAGCGCCTTCTTCTTTCATCTTCTGAAAGAAGCAGCTCTAAGGAGAATCATTTACCAGCAAGTAGCCAGCCCAGCGGTTGGGAGCTCATGCAGGTACGGTCATCACGCTGAAGGGCTGTAAGAGTCATCGCCGTGATAACTGTCAAGTCGAGGCAGATACACGGGAAATGCTTAGCATAGGATATAGGTTTGGGAAAACCACCAGCATACAGATACACACACACCACACTTCTAACGCTGAACTGTTACAAAAACCAAACCGGGAAGAGGAAGACAATCGTGTATTTGTAAGCGTGAGAATGGGGGACCTTTTATAAATGTGCAGACATCAGTTAAGTCGCGATAGTGCCTCTAGCAAGAAACAAATTCTGTACAAGTGCATTAGGCTCTTACAGATGACCTGTATTTTGGATTTTTTCCATTTAAATGGCGCTGGGGTGGAGTGAAGAGCAAGAGACATCAACCCTCTCGTTGCCAGTCACCCATGTCACCCAAAGTCTTCATCAGCCTGGCCAGCCCTCAGCCCAAGATAGTTCCTATTGTTATGCTGAGAACTGCCCTTCCTCGGGGGCCCGTGCACAGCTGCCCGGCCTCTCCACGAGCAGAACAGCACACACGAGCTCTCGCAGGCAGGCGGCCTGCGGTCTGGCGGGCTCCGTCCCTCACTCCCCCGAAAGCTGGGTGCACACACTCCTTTCTCCTGCAGGCCGAGGCCCACGCGTCCCAGAACCCCGGCCCGCCACAATGGGCATGCTTCTCATTCTGGGCCACGGGATCTTCGGGGTTACAATATCTCCAGGCTCCACGATTCTCCAACCACCTGGTTCAGCAAACTGTCCTTCCTCCGTGGGCTGCACTCGTACACATTCCTGTGTAGACTCCCCGCCCTCACCCAAGCTCCCACAGGCCCCAGGCTGGCCAGGACTCATGGCGGACCTGCCACCCCCATTAGCGTGGAAGGCTAAGGCTTTGACACGGTGTTCCTGGTATCAGGAGCGGAATGCTGGTGTCTTCTTACTTCCTTCCGCTTCCTCAATCCCTTCCCTGCTCCGGGAATGCACCAGGCAGCTCCTGCCTGAGGCCTCTGCCCTCACTGGCCCTCCACCCGATGGATCCTTCCCAGAGAGCCCAGGATTGACTCCATCACATCCTTCAGTCCAGCATCTCCTTCCAGAGAAGCCCCACCGGACCACCCTGCAGAGAGCTCAGCGCCCAGGGCCTGAACCCTGCCTGGGCCAGGGAGCCTCCACAAATAGGGGACAACGTAAGGATGTCCCCCCCGCTTTGAATCCCCCAAGCCTGACCAATTCTGCAAATGCCCACACTGGAAAAGATGCCAGTAATTCTGGTCCAACGTGTTCCAGTGCCGGGGGTAGGGCCTGCTGGTTGGCATTCCTGACTTGAGACCGTGAACACGTTCTTGGAGGGTAAAAATTAACCAGCATCCACCTGGTTGGGCCTCGGGCCCCGCAGGCTCCAGGTACTGCTCAGAAGAGCGGTCTCCCCCTAAGGCACAGCCGCCGTCATCGCCATTTCACCAAGGCCAGGCCAGAGCAGGGCCCGGATCTGTGCTGTTCCTGAGGAAACCCGGAATAACGGCACTCATACATCATAGGCTCTGGCATGCGGGCCCCAGACTGAACCATTTATCCAAATTAAAGCCATTCTCCAGAAACAAAATCAGACCCTTTTAATTGAAAATAAAACCAAGCAACCCCAAAGGCTCTTTTTTTTTTTCTTAATGAAAGACATTCTTCCTGCTTTCTCATTCCATTAATCACTGAGTTTACACAATCTGTCAAAACAGCTCGGTAAGAAGTCTCCCTCTTCCTTTTCCTGCAGGCCTGGTTTTTCCCAGCGTGCGCCCAGCCGGCCGGGAGTTCAGGCACCCTGGGAGAGCACGAAGAGGGTTCTGCGAGCACGCTGTTTCTCGACTGCGATCCAACCATATATCTCAAGGGGCTTCAGAAACCTTGTGCCCACTTCTAGGTATACACCCCAAAGACGTGACAGCAGGGATCCAAACATATACCTGCACACCCATGTTCAGAGCAGCATTACTCAAAATAGCCAAAAGGTGAAAGCAACCCAAGTGTCCATTGGAGGACAAATGGCTCAACAAAAGGTGGTCTTTATGTACAATGGAATATCATTCAGTCTTAAAAAGGAAGGAAATTCTGACACATCCTACAACACGGATGAAACTCGAGGACATTATGTTAAGTGAAATAAGCCAGTGCCCCCCAAAAAATAGATATATGATTCCACTTCCATAAAGTACCTAGAGTAGTCAAATCCATAGAAACAGAGAGTAGAATGGTAGGTGACAGGGGCTGGGGGAGGAGGGATGGGGAGTTAAGGGTTTAATGGGGACGGAGTTTGTTTTGCAAAATGAAACGAGTTCTGTTCACGGATGGTGGTGACGGTCTCACAATACGAAAGTACTAATGCCACGGAACTGTACACTTGAAAATGGTTAAGTTATGTTATGGGTATTTTACACCAATCAAAAATAGTTTGTGGGGCTTCCCTGGTGGCGCAGTGGTTGAGAGTCCGCCTGCCGATGCAGGGGACACGGGTTCGTGCCCCGGTCCGGGAGGATCCCACATGCCGCGGAGCGGCTGGGCCCGTGAGCCATGGCCACTGAGCCTGCGCGTCTGGAGCCTGTGCTCCGCAACGGGTGAGGCCACAACAGTGAGAGGCCCGCGTACCGCAAAAAAAAAAAAAAGTTTGTGTTCTTTGACCTCGAACCACCTTAGGAGTTCCTCCAAGAACATGACTGGCCAGGATCTTGCCCAACGATCTCCGTGCAAGGATGCACGCAGGCCGTCCGTGACCAGAGGACAAATGGTCATCACGTACTTACTGGGTTCTCTACTGTCAACACTCGTGTGTATGCAGAATTAGTTACAAGTGGGGAAATGCTTATATTGCCACATTGATGCTAAAATAATACATTGATCTCAAGTGGGTAAACTTGAAGAGCACAGAATGTACACAGCATACAGAAGGGTGAAAACATCGCTCCCTGGGTGGTAATATTAGGAAATTTTTCCTGCATTCTTAACATTTCTCCCTCTTTTCCAAGTCTACAGCAAACGTATTACACAAAAATTACTTTGTAGAAAAAGAATCAGAAAATGATTTAGGAAGCAAAGGCACGTCCGTTCCCTGCGAATCCTCTCCCACCCCCTGAGCAACACAGATGACAAACTCTCCTCCCCTCCTAGGGCAGGACAAGAGAAAACATGTACCTGGCCAGCTGAGAGCCGGGCCTGCCTCACTCAGCCACCAGCCCAGTGGATGCGAGCAGAGGTGTGCTCCCCTTCCTCCACCCCCAGCCACTGGGCGCTTCTGGTCTTTCCAGAGAAGAGAAACTGGAAACACACCTGTCCAAGCTCATGGGCAAACTCTTGAGTCCCCACCGCGTCCTCCTGTTATCACAAAGGCTTGTCCCCAGCGGGACCAGATAGGGCCTCCGAGAATGGGGAAGTGATGTTTCAGCAGGAGCCCCTGGGGCGGTGGAAATTTGGCAGAAACAGAGTACGTAGCGGCCCAGGAGCTGGCAAGCAGGAGGGACGTGCAGGGCCACGCGCGGGACCCCGGCAGTCAGACAACCAGGAGGAGCGCCGGTACGAGTCACACAGAGGGCGGCGATGTCCCCGGGCTGCAGGTGGGGAACGGAGAGGGCATTCACGGGACAAAGGGCGCCTTCTACCCCAGACCTGTGGCCGCCAGAGCCCAGCTCTTTCCTCCCAGCACGCTGCCTTTGATGTGCATCCAAAATCACCAGTGGTGAGGGGTGAGCACTCAGGAAACCTCTGAAAAAGGTGATGGATTGCGAGCGGAGGAGAACGCCAGGACCGAGTCAATGGGGCCCTTTTGTTCCCGCAGCCCGACGGGAGGAATGTGTACAGAACGCAGACGCCCCAGCTAATGGCCCAGCCTGGCCCCGGGGCGATTCGCACGGCCAGCTGTAGGCTGCTCCCCCGCGCCCTGGGAGGCTCCACCATGAGTGAGATGCAACACAGAGCAGCTGTGGTCCAGGGTAATGAGAGGAGCGGATTCCTGAATCCTCCAGTGTGAAACGACCGGCTCCCGAGTTTCCGGGGCACAGCCGCCTCTCCCTGCAAAGAAGAGGCAGGCGGGCCTCACTGCACGCATTGCCTTTGCCTCTGCCTCTGCCCCTTCTCCAGAGCCTTGGCCTTCTTCCACTGGGGCACCTAACTCATTCGTGTGTCTTTAAAGCCTCGGGGTTTGTTGTTCATCACCAGCTTCGGGAAACCTACGCTCAAGAGGTTCCAGGTCATACCCTGTGGCCGCCACCCCCTAAGACACGACGAAAGGAGGTGACACCCTTCCCACCTCCCCCAGCACACGGGCGCAGACTGGCTGGGAGTGGCACCAACAGGCTGCCACTCGGGAAGCTGGAATGAGGATTCCCTCAGATGTCTCCTCAATCTTAGAAACAGAGCCGTGCCCGCACAGGGAGTCCTGAGCGCTATCAGCTCCCCCAGGGAGAAGAGGAAGGGGAAAGCAGGCAGCTGGCCACGTGCCATAGTCAGAGCTGAGGGAGGAAGAGGGGCGAAGGCTCCACGCCCGAGGAAGCAGCTGCGGCTGGAACCCCGGCCAGCTACGGACGGCGGGCACTCGAGAGCTTTCGGAGCCTTCGCCAGGCCCTCGAGGAGGGGTGACGCGGGCAGGGGACCATGGAGACCCCTGGCCTTGGGAAGAAGCCCCAGCATCGCGGAGGGACCTGGGTTCCACTCTGGGACCCCGCCCAGCACCACACCACCCCCTTCACGCACAGGCTCGGGCCCCTGTGACCAAGGGGGCACTCACCTTCTGTGGATGAGGGCCAGGCACAGGCTCTGTCCCCAGACAGACCTGGGTTCCAAGCAGCCCCACGACACAGGCAAATGACTTAAGTTCACTGCGTCTCAGTGTCCATTCCGGAAAACAGAGACAAAAATGTTATCTTGCAACGTTGGGTGACGATCTCTCTGATCGCGGATAGCAAGCACCCCATCGCGCATGGGTAACCACTCCATCAAAAGAAGGCATTAATCTTGCAAGGTTACTAGGCTGGGAGCCGGGGAGATACTTGCCAAGGGCTCCCAGGGCTTCCAGCCCAGGCGGGCGGACGTAGGGGGATTGTGGGCGGGGGGGGGGGGGGGGGGCACGGAACGTGAGGAAACCTCTTCTCCCAGAGTTGGTGGCTCTGGGGGGCACCTCCATGGCACGATCAGGAAATGCTCCACCAGAGGGAATTTTCCTGCTCACTGACACAGACTCTTTAGACATAAATTTTTCATTAATTTAGCCCATTTGGGACCAAACATATTAATACCAGATCATTGCCTTTTTTTTGTTTTGTTTTGTTTTTGTTTTTGTTTTTGGTGGGGGGGGTACGCGGGCCCCTCACTGTTGTGGCCTCTCCCGTTGCGGAGCACAGGCTCCGGACGCGCAGGTTCAGCGGCCATGGCTCACGGGCCCAGCCGAGCCGCGGCATGTGGGATCCTCCCGGACCGGGGCACGAACCCGTGTCCCCTGCATCGGCAGGCGGACTCTCAACCACTGCGCCACCAGGGAAGCCCCATTGCCTTCTTTTTGAAGAAATTAACATAGCTCTTTTCAAATGTCTAGGGATCATCACGATGACTATCCTCCCCTCAGTGACACAGCAGGGCATTCTGATGGCGCCTATCGGTGGCCCCAGGTGGCGGTCATCCTCACCTTCACTGGCCTCCTCCCTCCTATCCAGCAGAGGCAGTCCCCAGCGGGGGTCTGGGACAGCAGGTAGGAGACATCCGGCCGGCTGGCCTGCACCACGGCCAGGCGTGCAGTGGGGACCCCGAGTGCACACAGAGCAAGACACAGAGATGTCCCTGCAAGAGGGCCTGGCTCGTGGCCCTGGCAGGCGGACACCCGGCCGACCCACACCAAAATGATGTTGTGCGGGTGGCAGGGGGAGGGGTGCGGTTCCAAACTCAAGTGCAAAAGGAAGCTCCAGAAACCTGGAGATTCTAGTTTTCTGCTTTTCTGGGGAAAGGACAGACATCAAGGAAATAAGTGTTCCCACGCTGAGCTCACTCACAACTACAGAGCAGCAAATCTGCCTTTTCTAGGGACTCAACAGCCTGGAAGATTCAAAACATCTTCTGAACCCTAAGAGAAGGTTCACTCACATTCGGCAGCATTCTGCCTGAGGCAATTTTTAATGTCCAGGTGTTTTAAAATCAGTGAGGCAGCACGGAAAAATACACCCTCGCTATCGGACAGCTGGGGTTTAAATGTCACTCCACGTGGACAGGCCACACGACACCCTCTCACACCCGCCTCTGCTTAACAGAGAGGATTCAAAGAGGTAACTCTTTCAGTAGCCAGAGTAGTGCCCAGAACCCGGACAATAATGAAAGCAGTGATGATTCTGAACACTCTTGCTAACAACCAGGAACACGTAGCGACTCTGAGTTAACAGAATGCCTATTGCACTAACCAACTGGCCAGACCCCTTATTCTGGATCAACAGAGGTAACTGCAAAGGACTCCAGGGGGACAGGGCCGGCTCTAGGTCACTGATGACTCCCGTGCTTACCGGGTCACACAGGAAAGAGCCTAGGGTTCAGGGTCTGTGTACCTCCGGGACCCCATCCCAACCCACTGCCTGGGACCAGAAGACCCGTCAAACGCAGCCACAAAACAGGCGCCTCTCCAAGAGAAAGCAGAGCCACTGTAAGGAAGCCTCTCTACTCAGGGAGCTGTGGATGCACTGGGTGGCTGGGATACAACAGTAACTTTCTGCCTGCTGGAGGTGGGCTATTTCTCTAGCAGGAACAGCTGGCACCTCGCCCGCATAGGAGTTTGGGGTCAGGGGTCAGGGGTGGAGCAGGGTTTGGTTTGGGTACAAAAGGCTTTCTCCTAGCGTGGTGGTGGTTTTTGCCAGGCTGACCCTAGAGGAGGAGCTGCGCACGCAGGGAGAGCCAGAGGGCTGGGTCTGATCTAGTCCCCAGCTGTTTTGCACTTTAATAAATGTACGCACCTGTAAAATGGGCCTTGTGTACAAGCTGCCGTCGCCCCATGGTGGGTCAGAAATCGTCCCCTCTTGGCCTTTCCCCTCTCTTTTCTTGCCTTTTTGCCTTATTCCCAGGCCATTTTTAATCCCATCAGGAATATCTCCTGCAGCCCAGGAACATACTTTGACCTGGTGACCTTTAGCTCCCAGGGTCACGTGTGCAAATAGCTCCATTGAAAACCCATAGGTGCCAAAGCTACACTTTGTAGAAGCCAAGTCAGTTTGCATCCAGGAACACCAGTTCCCTGAGGCTACTACTTTTGCTATCTTTTCCTTGGTTTGTAAAGAAATAACTCATCTACTGCTGCCGCTAACTTTGGCACCTCAGCCGAGGAATTTGCGGCCAGGACATGCATCCACTTGACAGACAAGCAACAGCAACTTTGGGGCCCTGGAACCCCACTGTCCTGGCCGAATCCTGGGCTGCACCACCACGTTGGGCGACAACTTGGACAAGATACTTAGCCTTTCTTTGCCTCTCAGTTTGCACATCTGTAAAATGGAGCACGAATCCCAGCTCCTTCCAAGGGCTGTTATTTGGGTGAATGCAACGAATGCATGCAAAGCACTTAGCACAAGCAAACACTCCACAAGCATGTGCTACGACCATGCTATTACTTCGCTATTACTTCGTCTCCCGGGTCACTATTACTTTGTAAAGTTACTGAGTAAGATTACTGTTACTTTGTCTTTGAGGTCAGGAGCCTGGCCTCCTGCCAGATCCCACAGTCAGCTCCCTGTGCACAGAGGTCCCCTCGTTCTCCGCAGAAGGGCCTTGCCCGCTCCACCCTGCAGCTGCAGCGACTCCCTGGCCCCTCCAGGCCTCCGCACAGAAATGCCTTTCTTAATACTTGTTGATTGATTTGCAAATATAACCTCCCAGGCCCTAAAGAGGAGAGAATCACAAGGACACACAAATCTCTTTCAAAAGGCAAAGAACTAAAGCACTTCACAAAGAATAATACGCACAGACCAAGTATACCAAAATGCCAAGACGGTTAGCTCTGAAGGGCTTTGCGACACCGATGCGATGATAATTTTCAGTCACATTTTCAGAATATTTAAAGAGTCCTCCATGAACACGCATTCACATTACAAAAGAGTGAAAATGGGGGAAAACTCTGCCAGAAGATCAAAGTGTGTGAAGGACAGGGACACCCTCAGGGTCTGGGGGACTTCTAAGTGGGCAGTGACCTCCCTCAACAGCGGTCTCTGCAGGCCACACACCCCATGGGCTTTTATTTTTTTAACCACACTGGAGAATGGGGGGCACCCGCCAGCGCTGTCTCAAGAATTCAACGGGAGCTCTTCAGCCCCTTCCCGCCACACAGATTTTCAAATCACTTCAGGCAAATGACCCCATCTCACTTATCAGACCCAGGTGGCGCCCACCGAGGCCCGGACCCTCCCTCTTCCTGCCTGTCAGCGACAGCGCTGGCGTGGCAGCAGGCACGTGCCGCAGGTGGCCACGGCCCCGCACGCCCCCGCCCGGTTCCCGCTCCCTCAGAAGTCAGGAAGGAAGCGCCAAGGGACCCCCTACTTCCCGCCTAACACAGGGAAAGGGAAACAGAGACGCACCGGAAAGCCCGCTTGCAAAGAGCGGGAGAAGGGTCCTGAGCCTTCCCACTGCAGCTCCAACTCGGCGCTCCGCCCCGGAGTCTCGGGACCCGTCCTGGAGAGCGAAGTCCACCCGGGCGCCGCCGCGACAGTGCCGCTCCGGCCCGCGCCCGCCGTCCAGGGCGCCCCGGCGCAGAGGGCCCCTGACGCACACGGCCCGCTCCGCGGCTGCGTCCGCGCGCCCCAGCCGCGTCCCCGCGCCCCCGTCCCCAGACCACGTCCCGGACCCCGGCCGAGCCCGCCCGCGCCCCCCGCCGCGTTCACCCGACTCTGTCCCTGAGCCCCGCTCCCCCGTTCCCGGACCCCGGCCGAACTCTCGCCCCCAGCTCAGGTCCCCGCGCGCCCGGAGCTCCGTTCCCCTGCGCGCCCCGAGCCCCCTGCCCGCTCCCCAGGAGCAGACGCCGGCGCCCGCCCGCCCGAGACAAAGAGGTTGGCGGCGCGTGCCCCCCTCCAGTACCTGGGCGAGCGGCGGCGCGGTCCCGTGGGGCGATGGCCGCAGCAGGCAGGGCGCCGAGCAGCGCGAGCAGCGCGCGGGCGGGCCCGTCCTCCTGGCTCGCGGCCGCGCCCGCCGCAGGGCCCCCTCGAGGCGGCGCGGGCAATCGCCGCCGCCACGCCCGGGCCGGCCGGTCACCTGGATTCATCGCCCTAACAAAGCAGCGCGCTCCAGGCGCGCCCGGGGCCCCGTGCGGCCCTGCGACCTCTCTGCGTTGGCCAGGTGGGACTGAGAATTATTAGACCCGTTGAGCAGCCCAGACTCAAAGTGTTCACGGGCTGGCGGGTCCCGAATAGGCAGGCAAAGTCCTGGTTCCTGCACAACTGGTTCGTTCGTTCATTCATTCGTTCGGCGCTATAATTATTGTGCTCTAAGAAAGTGAAACCTCGCTGCCCGCCTGTGACTTACAGTCTGCTGGGGGTAGTGCACACATAAAGCAGCACGGCCGTAACAGAGGAAACCCAAGATGCTTTAGAAGCCCTGGAAAGTCCGGCCAACGGAGGCAGAGGGTCGGGAAAGACTTTAGAAGTCACGTCTTCTTGAAATTAGCAAGATTTAGGTAGGCCAGGAGTGGACAAGAAAGAAGGTCCCAGACAGAGGGATGCTCAGAGGAGGAAAGGCAGATAGATGCCAACATCCCCAAGACACAGATGCCCCTTACTCAGTCCCACAGCCTCGGTTTCCCCACTGGTGAAAACTGGGAAGTGGACAGCATGCGCTTGAAGATCCCCTTGTAAAATGTAGGCCCTTCTGCAGAATTAGAAGTGCTCTTCCTCCTGTACGAAAGAACAGTTTCATCAACACTTTATCTTGTGAACGCACAAAGCCCCTTACACGAGGAAGACGTTTCCCGGAAGGCACTCCACCCTACTTCCTGCAGAAGAGACATAGATTGCATCTGTCACCCGGACCAAATGTTCTCAGAATCCCACCTGGAAAAGTGGGCACAGCTTGGGGTGCAGTTACCAGGAATTGCCCCTGATTCAGGAATGCAACATCCAGGCCCACCCTGGCTCTTCAGGAGCAGCCCTGCCCGTCCTGTCCGAGCACAGAGCAGGAAAAACATGGCTTGTCGGGACCAGTGGAGAGACTGAGCGGGAAAAATCATCTCTGAATGGACTTCTTTAAAAGTAGCCAGCCACCAAAAACCTTGTGGCCCTGAATCCAAAGTACAAAGTAAGCGTGTCCAGGGAGGAGACACGACAGACCCCTTGTTTGCATCCCTGAGGGCCCAGGCCAGGTACGCTCAGACTCTACTCTCACTGTTCACCGTCTCTTCAGAAGGATTTGAAGGATCCCTGCAATGCTCTGATTTCTCAAGAAGTCAGAATCACTGGACTCTCATTCCCAGCTGAGTAGGGCATTCATTCCTTGAGGCCCTGAGCCCCAGGCCTCGGAAACAGAGCAGACATTTTTCCTGCCCTCTAGGACACCCCAGCGCAAGAGGTGACAGGATGAAACAGGAGGTGTGGAGGAAAAGAGCCTCAGGGGAGTTGGGGAGGTCGCAGCCAGCGGACCCCTCAGTGGGAGTGAGGCAGGTCCAGTTACTATCCCCTTTTTACTGATAGGCTAAGATCATAGGGAACTTGCCCAAGGTCACCAGCTGGTCAGCTACAGAATATGATAAGGACCCAGGACCATCAGGCCGACAAGCTACCCTGATTTTTTTCCAGGCTGCCCTGCTCTGCCCGTCCATCCAGCTCAGTTGCACTGAGTTGTGTCTTTGCTGAAATATCTCTTCCGCTAGACTCCCAGGACGGGGGCAGGGGGTGATGGTGGTGGTGGGAACCTTCAGACCCACAGCCAACAAGTCTATCCATCTTGCATCGCAGAATCTATCACAACATCAAGGTCCTCCGTGTTAGCCGAATGACTGAGTGAATTTGAACTTCATGAGGTGTTACAATATCCAACATCCGCTTGCAGAAGCTGCGTTGGTAAGTTTGCCTAAGATTTCACAGCTACGAAGCTGGGATTCTTTGTCCCTTCCGGGAAGGCCCTCCTACCCGCCAATTGCTCCCCTCCCCTCCCCCACCAGGGCCAGCCAGTCCCACTGACCCTGCTGCCCTCTACTGGGCTGGATGCCTTGACCACACCCTTATTTCTGGGACCACAGTGACTTAGATGCCAATTCACGCAGTGTCTGTCTTCACACCTATACAGTGTCCTCAGAAGGTAGAAGGCACCCTGGACCTGGTGTCCTCTCGCCATCTCTGCTAGCCCATGCAACTGGCTCCCTGATTCACCAAAGTGCAGACTCCACACCTGGCCCAGAGTCTCCTAAGGGGTGACCCATGCCCCACGAAGCCATCCTGGGTCCAGGGACTCCACACTTCACAGGCTGAAACTTTGAGTTCCCAAGAATTTAAACAAAAACAAGGCATGCAGCAATTACCTAAAAGAGAATGCGCAGTTTTTCCATCCTTACCCACCCAAAAATGTCTCAAACCTGAAAGCAAAAGCCTCAGACCAATTTAAATGAGGGAAAAGCAGGCGTATACCAAGAATGGCGGTTCCCTTCCCAGCACTCCATAAGGAGCAGGTTGCAGGGGTGGGTGAGGAGGGAGGTCTGGGCAGGAAACCCTGGTGTCTCTGTCCCTCCTCTCTGCAGCTTCACTCTTGTTCTTCTCAGCCAGGAGTTCTGAAAGGACTTTTTAGAAGCTTGTCGTTGCCATAAAGATGGTCTTGGCCATGGCAAAAGTCTGAAACATTTTTGTCCTTTATTTATTATTTTTTTTTTTTTTTTTTTTTTTTTTTTGGCGATACGCGGGCCTCTCACTGTTGTGGCCTCTCCCGTCGCGGGAAGAAGCCATCCCCCTGCCTTCTAGCTGGACTGACCACTAGTTCCTTGTGTGCAGGGACTCTGTTTCGCAGCTCTGCATCCCTAGCAGACATGGGGGGATGTGGTTGGTTCTAAGACCGGGGCAGGCAGCCTACGAGGTGAGCTGGAGCGTCCTGTAGCGCCAGAAAGTGAGGACGTGTTCAGAGAACAAAAGGATCAGGGCCGCCCCGTTGAAGGGACACAGCAGAGGGACCAACTCGAAAGAGCTCCCAGTGGCCAGACCTGAGCAATTTGAGCAAAAAAATAAACACCATCATTTTGGGTTAAAAAGTGTAAAATTAAATGTCCGTGAGTCCATACTGACTGACTGAATGAATGAACGAATGGGGAGAACAGGCAAAACTCTCTTACAGAAGAACTCCAAGTAAGTTTTGTAGATAGCTCCCCCTGCCAAGGAGATGCACTTTATTCCCCACCCCTAGAGTGTGGGCTGTGCTTAGGACCTCCTCCCAAAGAGTCAAGTGTGAAGGATGGAGGGGATCTAGGAGTAACTTTAAGGTGGAGAAACCCGACAGACGTGACCTCAGCCAGGTGATCAAGGTCACCAGTGATGAGTCACCTCGAGAGTGTGTGCCCTTGACCGGATGTGGTGAGAATGGCGCTCAGGTCTTCCTCCCGGTAACCAGGAACTCCAGTCTAACTGTGAGTGAGCATCAGACACGTCCCAACTGAGGGACAAAACACCTGACCAGGCCTCCTCAAAACTGGCCAGGTCAGCACGAACGAGGAAGGCCGAGAAACTGTCACAGCTCGGGAGCCTGAGGAGACACGATGAGTAAATGTCACAGGGTGTTCTGGATGGGATCCTGGGACAGAGAAAGGACAGTACGGGCAAAGGTGTGGCCTCCAAATAAGCTGCTGACCTGAGTTAAGACTGATGCCCCAATACTGGTTCCTTAGCCGTGATCACGTGGCATTGTGATATAAGATGTTAAGGGCCGGAAAAACTGGGGTGGGGCAACCGAACAGAACTCTGTACAGTCCTTGCAACCTTTGTGTAAATCTAAAGCAATTCCCAAATAAAACGTTTATTTTTTAAAATGCCATTGAAGCTATAGGAAGAAAATGGCTTCTTTGCAGGTGGCAGCACGGCTGTGCTTCCCTGACTGCAAGTATCCAATGCAGAGCCGTCACTGTAGATGGGCCCTTTGTACCCTCGGGTAACCCAGGTCCCCCCAAGTTTCCTATGAACCTCTGGCTACAAAGAAACGTGCTTACCTTACCCAGGGAACTTGTCCAAACTGGAATTCATGGAAGTGCTAAGCTAGTTCCCTCAGTTTCCCTTTCACCTTCATATTTCACCACTTCTTTTTTTTTTGGAGTACGCGGGCCTCTCACTGCTGTGGCCTCTCCCGTTGCGGAGCACAGGCTCCGGACGCGCAGGCTCAGCGGCCATGGCTCACGGGCCCAGCCCCTCTGCGGCATGTGGGATCTTCCCTGACCGGGGCACGAACCCGCGTCCCCTGCATCGGCAGGCAGACTCTCAACCGCTGCGCCACCAGGGAAGCCCCGTATTTCACCACTTCTTAAAAGTTTTCTTTTTTAAGTGAAATTCTAGCTTTATTCAAAAAGAAATGAAATTTCTTGGATGAAGCATTTGTGTGATAATATTACTTCTGAATCTGTGTCTCGGAAATAAATGGCCGGATAGTTATATTTATACTTTTAAGCATTAATAATAGGGACTATTCAGGATACACGCTGTGAAAAAAGACATGATTTAGTCTTTGCTAAAGATAATTGCTAAAACGTACATATCATGATTACTTAAGATAACATGGATATTTAATTCAAATTTAGAATATAACAACATCTGACTCTTATCCTGTGGACATGAAAGGAAAAATACAGTAATCCATTTTACTCATTACATGTTACAGAATCAGACAGAATGAATTGATAAGCAGTGTTTTATAATAATAACAGCAATTTAATTTTAAACAAATATATTCCCGTCCTCTTCCCTTATCCTTTATATGTATCTAACCAGTAAAGCCTACTATACTGCTGAAGTCAGTAATAATCCAATCTATGACGCTTCAATTTTTTTTTTCATGTTCAGCACCTAATTCAAAAATACCGTGAAATGAGCGGTTCACGACATTCACGTCAAGATAAGTTATGATTCTTGCACAGTGCCATCTTCAGGGGCCCCCAGAAGACCCAGGGGTCACCCCAACAGAACCTGCAGAAAGGGAGTTCATGGTTGTCTCTGGGCTGCCCACCTGTGCTCTCAGGTCCCAGCAGGCTCTGGGGGCCACCCAGACAGAGCCCAGGACCGCTGAGAGCTGATCTCCTGCACAGACCCCTCCAGGCCTGCTGAGGTCAGCCCCCCGACCATGGCTGACCAACCAAGAACCAGGCTGCGCTTGGATCTCCCGGCCAGTTGCACAGTTATCACCAACCTGCCCGGTGTCCAGATGGACCACCTGGACAGCAATATTTCCCCACCAAAGAACAGAAGAATGAAGGTGTTTAGGGCAGGGCCCAGGGTAGTGGACACAGAGACCCCCCTCCCTATAGACCCACAGACACGTTCCCATGTCCCGTGTCAGCCCCACCTGCAAGGCCTCAGACAGATCACGTCCTCGGGTCAGGAGGGGACCCTCATTAGGGAAGGCTCGCTCCCACTCAAACTCAGGGAAGCCCCCTGTTTGAGACCAAGAAAGGCCAGGAAAAGCCTGTTTGTGTAACCAAGCAGGACCTCATGGGGCCTTCCCAGGACAGAGTCCTCCCCCATATCCTCTGCTTTAGCTCCTCTCTGAGGTACCTAGATAATGGTATTTGATGCACATTTCCTGAGTTGTTTTACGGATGTGAAAACCCTCACCAAATGGAAGATGTTAACTACTTGATGACCATGAGCACAGAGCCCCCAGGCCTCCTGGAGCCTGAGGATCGATGATGTTAACCCCTGTGACAATGCCCTGTGACCTCACCATCAGCCAATCAGAGAACTGTGCACTAGGTGATCACATACCCTGCGACACCACTCCCTCACCTGGCTTTTAAACATGATTTGCCAAAACCCTTCTAGGACTTTGGGGTTTTTTGGGGGCACGAGCCACCTGTCTCCTTGCACGGCCCTGCAATAAACCTTCCTCTGCTCCATACTCTGAGGTTTCGGTTTGCTGGACCTCACTGTGTGTCGGGCACACAAGCTTGCGCTAACATTTGCAAGCCGGTCTGCCGTCCCGGGCCTGGCACCTCAGAGGACAGTTAGAACAGAGGAATGAGCCTGCCAAAACTGAAGACAGAAGGGAAATGGGATCTCTGCAGGCTTCACAGAGTCCCTGCCACTGCCAAAGCCATTAGTGACACGGACGTGAGCACGCAGAAGAGAGCTTCGGGGCTCAAGGGGTGAAAGGCCACGTGAGGGGCAGCAGGCAGGAGCTCTCCAACAAGGAGCCCCATCAGGCATCCCTTCCCGCAGCTCACAGGCATCTTCATCCACCTCCTACTAGTCACTTATTAGTCAGAGGCTCTTACGGGCTGAATTGTGTCCCCTAAAAATCGATGTGTTAAAGTCCTAACTCCCAGTGTCTTATTGTGACTGTACTTGGAGATGGGGCCTGTAAAGAGGTTATTAAGGTAAAATGAGGTCGTTAGAGGGGACTAATCCAATCTGACTGGTATCCTTACAAGAAGAGGAGATTGGGACATAGACATGCGCAGCGGAAAGACCATATGAGGACACGGGGAGAAGATGGCCGTGGACACACCAAGGAGAGAGGCCTCAGGGGAAACCAACCCTGCAGACACCTTGATCTTGGACTTTCAGCCTCCAGGACTGTGAGGAAATAAACTGTTGGTTAAGTTCCCAATCTGTGGTACCTCGTTATTGCAGTCCAGACAGACTAATACAGTGGCCCCAATTGCTGGCTTAAAATACATCATGGAGATCATTCTCTGATTCATGCATGCATCTGTGTATGCAATGAAGGGCCGGTCACCAGACACCACTACGCATCAGGCACAGGGCGGCTAGATGCTCTCAGATCCTTAGAACTTTCCAGAGCACACATGCTTGCCAAGGCTGTGCTGGATGCCGAGCCCTCACGGTGTGTTTGTAGAGTTGAACCTTTACCCTCAATCTGTGGCAGCCCGGGCTTCTGGGATCACCCCAGTGAGAGGCCAGGGCCTGAGATAGGTGACTGACAGTAGGCAAAGTTGGGTAGGTCTGAGGATCCCAGAATCTTCCAGCTGGAAGAGTCCCTCGCCTCTGCCCTGCATGCCAGGATGTCCCCTCTACCGTCCCTGACACAGGCTCACTGGGCTCAGCTTGAAGGCTTCCAACAATGCACACCACCCACCTTCGGAAACGCCCGTCTGTTCCCGTGAGGAAGGGCTTTGGCTGGTAGCGAGGCCCTTCTGGAGACTCCGCAGAGGGTACGGGGCACAGGGCGGGAGCGGATGCCTTGGGGAAGCTCCCTGGAGGAGCTGGGAGTGTGCAGGGTACCCCTGGAGAGTGGGGAGCAGACTGCAGGCACAAAGCAGGGGCCTTGGTATGGGGGGCAAGGGTGGCCTTCCTGAGCTTGGGCACAGGCATTCGAGGACATGGCCTGGAGCGGACAGCACAGGGACAGAGGTGAGAGCCCAGCTGGAGGATACGAGGTCCAGGGCAAGGAGGGGAATTTGACAAAGAAGTTTGGAGCTGTACCACAGACACGTCTGTGAGCCTCGGTTTTCCAATTGGGAAAGTAAGGCTATTAAAACTGAAGTACAGGGCTTCCCTGGTGGCGCAGTGGTTGAGAGTCCGCCTGCCGATGCAGGGGACACGGGTTCGTGCCCCGGACCGGGAAGATCCCACATGCTGCGGAGCGGCTGGGCCCGTGAGCCATGGCTGCTGAGCCTGCACGTCCGGAGCGTGTGCTCCGCAACAGGAGAGACCACAACAGTGAGAGGCCCGCATACCGCAAAAACACACAAAAAAACCAAAAACAACTGAAGTACAGCCTGCCCGAGGACGGCTGAGACGGTTCTCCTGCAGCCCTCGCACGGGATCTCACACAGTGTGAACCCTACGAACAGCCTCGGTCGCCGTGACTGCGTGGGATGCGGTGGTTGGCTGAGGGTGGGGCTGAAGGCCGGGTGCCGGGAGAGACCTGGTTTGCTAACCTTGCCTGGTCCCGTGGGGTCTGGGGCCAGTCCGTTCTCTTGTTCCCATTTCCAGAGGACAACAAATAAATATTTACCAAAGCAGACAGACCATTGGCCTGGGGCTTTGTGGTTTTGCTTTGCTTTTATTTATTAGTTTTTTTTTTTTTGGCCTTTAAACAGTTACGAATCACAGAAGGAGTCGCTCAGATATTTTATGTTCGCTCAGCAGTTTTCCACCGGGAAGCCTGAAGCACTTTGCAGACACGTGATGCAGCCAGGACTCCCATGTAGGGAAAATCAGGCCAGGCTGGCACCCGTCACTCCGCCTGGCAGGGCCCCTCCTGTCCCTTTTAGACTTCGTGCAGACGTCCTGACTCCAGAAAAGCCCAGCAGGTCCACTGGCCACTGTGGGGTCTGCCCAGCCTCCCCGGTTTCCCCTCCCAGGCCTGCCAGCGTGGCAGCTCCTGGCCCAGGCCTTCACCGACTCGCAGCTCAGCACATCCGGGAGCGAATTTCGTCCTCACAGCACCCTTCCTACAGCTCCCTCTGTGTCATTTGTACAGTGTACCACAGTGTCTAGGGCTTGGAGCACAGTTTCATAGTGTTCTGGGCAATCATGCCATTTTCCGTGGAGAAGGAGACCCTAGGAGGGAGCCCTCCCACATCTCTGTCCTGCTCCTGACTGTGCCCGGGTCCCCGAAGTGCTCACCTGGGGCTCTCGGGGGCTCAGGCCCTATTCCCATATTAGTGCAAGCACCATGATAACGACATTTAAACTTCCCTCAATTCTATAACCGAGGAGATTTTCTTCAGAAGCACCTGGAACTACAAACACTCCGTGAATCAAAGTAAACACTGTCACTTAATTTTATCCAGATTTTATCCCTCAAGAACCATCAGAGGAAATGAGAAAGACCTAACTCTGGGTTCTCTGGGCAGAAAAGGGAATCTGGAAACTTCTCTGCAGGGTCCTGACCAGTTGGTCTGCCCTGGTGGTGACGCTCTCAGGGCAGCACGGCTAACTCCCAGGCTCGGCCTGGGATGCCGCTGGCACAGCCCGGCGGGAGCAGCTAGCAATTAGGAACCTGAGAGCAGAAAGACAAGACCAGAGAGGATGCTTCTCCCGCCTCCCTCTCCTTCTGTCCCTCTCCCCCAGCACCGCAGACACACAAGTTCCAGGAGTTATTGACAAAATGGTACTAGTTTACAAAGAGTTAGTCAACATAACGTTCCCTCTGAACATATATTCCTTTTGAGGGCCTGTCTCACCCCTGGCTGAACTCTGGCTTCAGGACGCCGTCGGCCTCTATACCAGCAAGAAAGGCAGCGCTGGGACCTGGCCACAGCCCACCCATTACACTTCCCTGACCTCAGGTGGCGTGTTGCACGTTGACCTTTGTTATGAAGTTTGAGGTTGCCCTGTGCTGGACAAGTGGGCATACCTACAATAATGATAAAGTCCAACTGATCTGTTTCTTCTTCTACTCAGGTATCTCTCTGCGTCGCTGGGGACCTCTGCACCCCCTAACTGGCCACAGCATGTTTTCACGCTCAGTGGGCCCCTCTGTCTTCTCCGCTTAATTGAGAGTTCCCTGGGGACACAGCCTGGAGCCACGCATGATGCCTGGTTTTGAAATCCTAGAGGGACCAGTTACTCGCTGTGTGGCTTTGGCAAGTTAATTAACCTCTCTGAGCCTCAGATTCCTCTTCTGTAAAAAGTGGAAATGATAATTGAACCAACCGTACGGAGCCCTTGTGAGCACTGAGCATGTTCCGTGCTCTATTTACAGCAGCCTCCAGCACTCAGTGCAGATGTTGGCCGTAACGGCCACTCTCCTGGCTCCCCCAGGGCCCACCTAGACCTGGAATACGCCCGATACTTGCTTAGGGTAGCCGAAGAAAACACAGCAGCAAAAATCGTGCCACAGGCCTTCCACCTCCCCATCAAAGAAAGCTGGCTTGATTTTGTACTCCCCGAATCTTCTGCACTTTGGCCCCTCCTCCCAGATGCCAAAAACCCTCCTGCCTGAGGTGTGGATTCCAAACCAGCAGATCATCAAAATCACACTGGGGGAGGGGCGGCTAAACAGGCAGATTCCTGAGCCCAGACCTCTGAATTCCTGGGCTGGATCCAGGAATGCACTTTAAAAAAAACAAGTAAAGGTTCCCATTTTTTGTAATTATCCTAAGAAAGAGATGTGTATATGTTCAAGAGAAGAGCTTTGCTTTCCTGAAGCATTATTAACCAGTGTTTCTTTCCTGTTTAAAGACGGTCTTTCACTGGAGGACAGGGAAGCCTGAGCATTGAAAGCTAGCTCAAGAATTTAGATGGGCGTATTCCCAGCAGATCCCAGGGAAGAATTCTGACCTGCAGGATTCCTTAGCTGAGCTAACTGCATGGGATCAAAGCTCTTCGTGGTCCCCAGCTCTCTGCATGGCTCGCTCAGACAGGGGTGGGGGGTGTAGGGGGAAGTGGTGGCAGGAGGGGCTAGGAGCAAACCTCTGGCAACTGAGGAGATTTTGACAATCTGAGAGGCAATCCGACACTGAACTGAAGTGTGTTGGTTTTCATAGAAGGGGTTTAGAAGGAGCTCAAATAAATACCCGCTTTGCCACAAAGGGCAGAAGAATGTCCCCTAAACCGCCCTCGGGAAGTCGCCACTGCCCACACCTGGCCACGCTCACTGGTGTGTTACTCTCATGACTTCCTGGGGACCTTGCAGTGGTCCCCAGCCCCCAGCCAAAAGGAACGAGGCCAGCTTGCCCAGAAGCTGCCAAAGAGCCCCCAAGAAACCCCAGGCCCCCCAGGATTGCAACCCAAGAAACTCTGGGTCCCCCAGGCCTGCACCTTGAGAAACCCCAGGGCGCCCCAGGATTGACTCCGATACATTTTTACTCTCATGAGAAGACATAATGTCACCCCCTGTGTTTCCTGCCAGTCTCTCTGTCCCCTTGCGTCTCCATCCAAGTCTTGTAATTCCAGGGAAGCAAGTCATTGACCGGGAGCTAGGAGGTCGGCACTGGCCTGTCCTGGCCACGCCGCTAACCACAGGGCCTGATGGGTCACTGTCTTCTCCAGCAATGTTCATTTTTATTTCTAAATAAGGAAATAAATAAATACCCAGCAATGTTGCTGTTCTCCTTCCACTTGTGAACATTCCAAAGTCCAGCGTGAAGTCTCCTGCCTCTGCCCCACCATCCCTGCCCCACCCAAAGACCTGATCAAGAGCAAATAATTCCTCAGAAGTCAGATACCTGACAGATGCCCATTGCCCCTTACAAAAGATGAAGTGCTTCCAGAGGTTGGGGGGCAGAGGCAGCGAAGGGCTGGGCAAGGACCACATGCCACAGACGCACATGCCACAGAGGCCGCGGCGCAAGCCCAGCACCCCTCTCCGTGCTCATTCGGGAGTCAAATATCTCCTAAGAAACTCAAGCAGTTGGATAATCTATTGATTAAAATAAAACTTTCTTATGAGCTTTGCAGGCTCCAGGATTCGTTTTAAATGGAGACCCCCTATTCTGTAAAGGAAAGCCGTCGAGTGTGATGACCATCCCCACGCTTGCCTGGGCCTCCCGTGAGCCAGGACTTCCTGGGTCCTGCCCTCCTACAGGAGGGGAGGTCAGCTGTGGGGCTGCCTGAGGTCCTCAGCCTCCTGGCCACAGCGTGTGCTTCCAGCTAGGCCCCGCTGCTCTTCACCAGATTTGTGAAGGAAGAAGTGCTGGAACATGTCTGTTTATACACGGAAATGATGGATTTGACTTTCCAATACTGGGGTTCTTGTGTGTATCCGCTTGGTTGAATGAAAATCCCATTAAAAAAGGTTTGCAGGGCTTCCCTGGTGGCACAGTGGTTGAGAGTATGCCTGCCGATGCCGGGGACACAGGTTCGTGCCCCGGTCCGGGAAAATCCCACATGCCGCGGAGCGGCTGGACCTGTGAGCCATGGCCGCTGAGCCTGCGTGTCCAGAGCCTGTGCTCCGCAACGGGAGAGGCCACAACAGTTAGAGGACCGCGTACCGCAGAAAAAAAAAAAAGTTTGCAAACCATGAACCTGAGGTTCTAGCATGTGATTTGTAGGTGAGAAAACTGGGCCATGGGATGGGGCAAGTTGCTAGATGTGGCTCTGGTTTCCGTCTCCAAGCCAGCTGTGCCGCACTCCTCGTCCACCGGACTCTTTCTGCTCAGTTCTACCCCTTCCCCGGGGCCCAGCTGGGGGCCAGTCCACTTGTCACCTCGGCAGTGGTTATACATTGTTTGAAATCTCAGAACCAAATTTCTGAGTGCTCAGCTCTGAGGGCTGTCCTGACCACCCCAAGGACCTTCAGCAAAGGGGGAACAGATTTTGTGCCCCCTTAGTTGCAACACGAAAACGTTCAAAGAAAGAAAAGAGTGAGAGTGGCTGTAATAAAAAGACTTTGCCTGGAATGGGTCTTGATTTCAACTTGTACCCTCATGGTGAAGGGCAAGAAATGAAGAAGTTTTCTCTACAATTTCATATCAGTTTAACAAACAGCTTAGTGGGCACTAATTTCAGTCCTGCCCCCGTGTTGCCCAACTCCAGGCTCCATGACCCCACGGAGGAGCCCAGTGACCCCCGGGACCTGGGTCTACCTTCAGACACCTGCTCTCCCAAATTAAGCTACTTTCTTTGACTACCACTTGACCCCCAGAGGAAGGAGGTCATTTCCTGCTTTGGACCCTCCGTGGGATGGTGATGAAACTGCTGCTAGGATTCTACCCAAGAAGGTTGTCAGAGACACAAACTGAGATTTAGGTACAAAGATGTTCCTGACAGCATTGTTTATAATGAGGAGAAATAGAACAACAGGTAAGCACTTCCTGAGGACACACGTCAGGCAGGGAGCCATCTGTGCTCTACAAGCATTAACTGGTCTTACCCTCTCAACAGCCCCTTGAAGTACATGCTATTGCTGTCTCCATTTCAAAAGAGGGAAAACTGAAACTCAGAGAGGATGGGTTTGAACTCAGCCAGCACTGGCTTCAAGCCTGCTCGACTCTCCAGGGGGCGCCAAGAGGTGCCATGTGACTGAAGTTGGATACATCCATTTAAAAAGATGACTTCAAAGAATTTTCTTAGCAGAAGATTTTGCTCAAACTAAAGTTATTCGGAAAAGATGTGCTTACATACATGAAAATATGCTTAGAAGAAATCTTGGAAGAAGATGTTGAGTGATAACCAGGGTTATCTCTGGGTGGTAGGATTACGGACAATTGTTAACCTCAAGTTACACTTTTCTTTAGTTTTCTCCTATTCCACCGTGGACTTGTATTACTTTCATAATGTGAAAAACACCACGACATTTTCCAGTATTTTAAAATGATGTTTACTACCTCTGTGTAACTTCCTCCAGCCCCTGCTTGATTAAATGTGGAGACTGTTTCTAAGCAAAGCAGATTTCCCTTCTCCAAACAAAACTGACAAGAAGCAGCTTTTTTATCCTGGCCACCTCATAGTGGGTATGCCGAAATTCTTCCAAATAGCATGGAAAGTCCCAGTGACCAACCTCGATGTCAACCTCTAGGTAAATAATTTTACTTGCCAACCTTCCTTTCTGGAGTGAATCTTCCAACTTGTTCGTGCTATTCAGTCTCTAGTTTCTGCTCAGCGTCAGGACCTGTAAGGTCCTGCAGTCAGCAGAGGGCTTCCATCTGTGTCATTAAGGAGCTCAGGGTCCAGACCCTCTAGTGTGCTCAACGTAAGTTTGAGAAGTGCCATCTGTCACAATAATAAACTGCTGAAGACGAGGCTGATTTCCTTAGAAAGTAATGAAACAGCAGAATCAAGGTCATTTCTGCAGGAACGTCAACCTCACTCCAGGTCATGTTGATACTTGTGCGTGGGTAGCAGTTAAGGGTCAACTTGCACATAATCCTTCGTGCACCCGTGGAGCGTGGCCATCATCCTTCATGCATGTTGTGGTGGGTGGAAAGTTTGAGAGTTCAACTAACATTTCAAACATTGAGGAATGAGCCTGCCCTCTCCAGCGTTCTGTCTAATATGGCATCGGATCGGAAGAGCAGGTAGACCAGATGACTACATGGTGTGGCACATTTACCAGGCAGATTTGCTGAGTTCAGGGGGCACTGGCAAGGCACAGAGGAACCCAGGGTGCCATCCGGGGGTCTGGAAGAGAGTTATGGCTTTCAAAGTGACCAATGTAAACACGGCTCTGGGGTGGGATGTGGCGGGGAAACCCAGAAGCCAGAAGTAGACACACAGAACAGGTCAGGAACTGCCTGGAGGGCATTGTTTTCTGCTGGACTTTCAGTGCTTGTCAACTGTTTACAATTATAAATTATATATTTTTAAGAGAAAGACGACTGGGACAGTGTTATGGGCTGAGTTGTTCCCCCCCACCCACCCAAATCCGTATGTTGGAGTCCCAACACCAAGGACCTCAGAATGTGACTGTAGTAGGAGATGGGGGTCTTTAAAGAGGTGACTAAGGTAAAATGAGGTCATGTGGATGGACCCTAATCCAATCTGACTGGGATCCTTGTAAGAAGAGGAAATCAAGACACAGACACACACAGAGGGAAAATGATGTGAGGACACAGAGAGAAGACGGCCATCTACATGCCAAGGAGAGAGGTCTCGGGGGAAACCAGCCTTTGATCTTGGACTTCTGGCCCCCAGAACTGTGAGGGAATACATGTCTTGTTTAAGTTGCCCAGTCTGTGACACTTTGCTGTACAAACAAGTAATTCTCTTTGTGTGTGTACTCCACGCCAGACAGTACAAGCTCACAAGAGCTGATTGCTAAACTTTCAGGAATTTTGCCGATTGTTAAAATTTCAAGTTGATAAACACAGACATCATTAAAAATAAGTTATATAAACTTACAGTGAAATGAATCTCATTAAAGATAGGGGTGATAAATTCTCAAAACCTATCACTTCCAAATTATTTTACTATGTATCACTATTATTGGTGCTCTAGGGTGACTTCCATCTGTTTCGTCTGCATGGTGGAAGCATGTGGTGTGATCCTCGGCATTTCTTCCCAACTTCGTGCTCAGCAGCGTCACGTGACTCCAGCCATGGTGGAAACACTTCCACCACGAAAATTGGCAAGTGATACACATGAGGGTTTTACACTTTTTTCCCAGAGAGCCAGTTGTTGAGCATTTACTGGTTCCCCATTGGCCTTTCCCTGTTGGTCGGAGCAATCATAATCACTTCCCAGATTCCAGGGAGGGTGGGACTGGTCACATGAACAAGACCATGTGTGATGAGATAAGTACATGGGGGCAGCCGTCTTTAGGACGCCCGATCTGTCCAGGGATGATGGAAGGATTGCAGAGGGACATGAGACATAATTTATGCAAACTGTTTCTCTGAGTACCAGGGATGTGGACTCCTCAGTAAACGGCCCTGTTATAATGACGCACTTCACTTTCTGTGCTGAGCGTGGCAGACGCCCTTCAGGAGGAGCTTTTCCACGCGACTTCTCCCACCACCAAGTGGTAGACTACCTGAGGGAAGGGATGTTCACCTGGAAACCCTGAAGCCTAGCACACAAGGTGTGTGCTCATTAATTTTTTGTGAGCAGATGAGAAATCTCCTGGCCATCTGGAACTCAGCCGCAGCAGTCGGCACAGATCTTTGCAAACCTGGAGGCGCTGAGCACAGGCAGCGGTTCCGGTGCCAAAGTCTCCAGTGTTACCTTTGTGGGTAGCGTGTCCTTCATGTGTGCCGTGTCATCTCAGCAAGGTCCGCAGGGAGCTCGACAACGCAAGTGATGAAAACTACAGTAAGTGTCTTTAAAGACTTACACACGCCTGATCACGGATCACTGATCACGGACCAATTTTGCCGGTGCGGCCCATACCTCCTCTCTGCCTATGTGTCCTCCGCCTGGAGCGCTCTCACTCCCAGTCTGCTTTGTTACCTAACCTCCAGTTTCCCTTCAGCACCACCTCTGTCTTTCCTTCTCCCATCTGAGCTGATGTGGAGCCTGGCCCTGGGGCAACCACTGACCTACTCTGAGCAACAAGTTTGCCTGTTAATTTCTCAACCAGACTCATGGGCAAGTGAGACGGCAATGGGCATGGAGAATTCTACAGGAGCCCAGGAGGACCTGGGGTCCTCCAGCCCATCCTGGGCTGGCCCCTCCTGGTCCCAGAGATACCCTGGCCTTCACCTAACAATGGCCGAAGGCTGGAGGGAAGGAGATGGGCCCCATGCTTGGTCACACATTAAGAGGGAGGAAATGTCCCCAGAGGCCTGGGAGCAGACTTAACTTTCCCCGTCTTTCACTCACCAGAGTCCTGCACACGCCCCTCCTGAAGCAGCTGCTGCCCAGGGCAATAGAGCCACGATGGACTTTACCGGACTTACAGCTGGGGCCCTGGGGACAGTGGAGCCTCCAGGCCTGAGGGGGCCTGATGGGCACTGCAGAGAGAGTCCTGACCTCAGTCCTGGAGAGCCCAGCCCAGGTGGGGAGGTAGGACTTGAAGGGGAGCCCCAGAGAAGGACAAATTTATTCCTACTGGCTGCACAAGTTGGGATGGTGGGTCAAGAGGATACAGGGCTGAACAGAGGAATTATTGGGGCGTGAGGGCGCAATAGACAGGCCCTCACCTCAAACAGTATTCATTTTAATCACCAAACTGAAGCTTATTTCTGTTTTCCTTTGTCCCCTCTCTCTCTCCCCCTCTGTCTCTCTTTCTTTCTCTTTCTTCTTTTTAAAAACTCTTTCAGTGCAAGCATTGTACAGAGTGCCAAATATTGACACAGAAGGAATGTTATGTTAACTCTTTTCAGGGCTGGGAATATATTAGACTCAGACCCTTTTAGATTTTTCTCTCAAACTCCGAGCATTTTTTTTTTTTTTTTTGTCTTGGTTTTTTTAACAAATGAGGTCAGGAAGTGCCTGAGAACAGATCCATGCAGACTAATATTCAGAGCTCCGTTCTGTAGAAACAGGAAGTGAAGGGTTATGTAAGAAAACGAAGCTGCCATGAATATGCTCTTGGCTGTTTGAAAAGATCCAGCACCACTTCAACTTCAAAAATAACTCTGTTCAGTGTAGTCGCAGTCGGGTGTGGGGAATTTTCTGAAATCAAAAGCAGCTGTTTCATCTTATTTACTCATTAGGCTGAGTTTCACAGACTCGCGGCAGGCATCACAGAGCCTTGAGATTCCCCGCCTGGAGCAGCCTTATTCTCCAGGACAGAGTGAAGCAAGTTCCTTGACAGCAACTATTTACATTTGTTTGCTGAGCACCCATGAATCCTCTGAGAGCAGAGGCGAGGCCGTTCCTCTGAGCTTTCTAAGAACAGATGACTTTACTGCATGAGCGTCGGGTACACAGGGGTGCAGCATGTCCTCCCACATCCTGGCCGAGCCGAGCAGGGCACCCGTGGCAGTCCTGCAGGCACGCTTCTCCCTAACACTGAGGTTCAGAGCCAAGACTTATTTTTGAATTGCATTTATTTTATTGCTGTAAAAGTAGAGCACGTGTACAGTAAAAATTCAAACGTTACAGAAGGGCTATAAAGTGAGTATTAGAAGCCCCCTCTCTTGCACCCAAATCCTCAGGCCATCTTTGCAGAGGTTACCGTTCCTAAGCGTACCGGGTGCATTATCCCAGCATCTCTGAGCATGTGTAAGAGTGAGTGTGTGTGGGGGGCATATGTTTAATATGTGTGTATAGATACCTGTATATGCGGATGTACTTGCACACATGTCCATTTGCATTCAGAAATAAATATGTATGTATACCTATAAATACAATGCAGCAGTGGGCAAGCTGACATGAGCTTCTCGCAGGTTCTGATCGCCTTGTCTCCCTCGGCGTTTTGGCTAATTGGAGCCAGGTCTGTCTTAGGGACAGGGAGATAGGGAAGCAGTGCTTGTGCGTTTTGAAGACTGATGGCCTGGCTTCAAATCAAATGTAACCAACTCTGTGACCTGTGACCTTTCAACTCAGGGCCTCGGTTTTCTCATCCGTGAAATAGGGGCACGATTTGCTAACTCACAGGATTAAATGAGGTGATGCATGTAGCACTCTTGGCACAGGGCTTGGCTAATGCGTGCTGATGATCTGTATTACGGTACTACTGACGTGGTGGAAGAGTGTATCCCCCTCGCACTCTGCACTAGCACATCCACCTAACAGCGGTCACAACCCCTGGCTGGGCTCTGGGTCTCAGCCTCTTAGACCTGTTCCCGCTGCGCTGAAGTGACTTTTCCAAAGTGCAGGCTCCAGCACAGCCCTGCTCTCTCTTTGAATTCTTCCCAGAACCTTCCCCGAGCCGGGGCCCCTCCTCCACGCTCCTAGACACCTGGGCAACACTTAGTGTGTCTGTGGGGTCCCAGAGCACCTCCGCACCCTGGGATGGTGTGTATTTGTTCTGTGTGTCCAGAATCTCATGCGTAACTGATGCGCAGCTCATGCTTTTTGATGAATCAATCATAGATAAGTCTTCAGATGAACCGGTTTGCAGGGCAGAAATAGAGACACAGGTATAGAGAACAAACCTATGGACACCGTAGGGGGGGAAGTGGCGGGGAGGTGGGTGGTGGTGGTGTGATGAACTGGGAGATTGGGATTGACATGTATACATTAATATGTATAAAATAGATAACTAATAAGAACCTGCTGTATAAAAAAATAAAATAATATTCAAAAAAAAACGGAAAAGAAATCTTCAGTTGTTTTTAAGCTGAATCTTCAACCATGTTCCTCCCATCATCTCTGCCATTTACAGAGCACATGAACCTGGAGTACTACGACCAGGACGTTGCCTCTTGACCAACATTAAAGTCGGCACAGGACTTCCCTGGTGGCGCAGTGGTTAAGAATTCACCCGCCGATGCAGGGGACACAGGTTCGAGCCCTGGTCCAGGAGGATCCCACATGCTGCAGAGCAACTAAGCCCGTGTGCCACAACTACTGAGCCCACGCACCACAACTACTGAAGCCAGCATGCCTAGAACCCATGCTCTGCAACAAGAGAAGCCACCACAACGAGAAGCCCGCTCACCACAACAAAGAGTAGCCCCCGCTCGCTGCAACTAGAGAAAGCCTGCGCACAACAGTGAAGACCCAACACAGCCAAAAATAAATTAATTAATTTTAAAAAAAAGAATGAAAAAAATAAATAAAGTCGGCACAAGACAAGCAGGACGATGAGACTAAACAATATGATACAGGGCTTCCCTGGTGGCGCAGTGGTTGAGAGTCCACCTGCCGATGCAGGGGACACGGGTTCGTGCCCCGGTCCAGGAAGATCCCACATGCCGCGGAGCGGCTGGGCCCGTGAGCCGTGGCCGCTGAGCCTGCGCGTCCGGAAACTGTGCTCCGCAACAGGAGAGGCCACAACAGTTAGAGGCCCACGTACCGCAAAAAAAAAAAAAAAAAAAAAAAACAATATGATACGTAGGAAAAGTAATAGGTAGGTCCCATGTCTCTGGACAACAGCATCAACTGGTACTTAGACATGATGATATGTTTCTCTGAAGTGACAAGAGGAAAAACAGTGACCCCTAAAGTTAGGTCTATGACATGGCCAGCCCCTGACCACTGGTCCCCTGCCTTCTGCAGGTGACACACCCACGTCAGGAGCAATAGGAGGCCAGAAATTCTCTCCCCCAATGTCAAGGGGATGTAAGACACCTCCCCTCCACACGGCACCCAGAGGCCTACCCCAAAACCTCACACTTAACAAGTGGTGGGGCAGGTGGATGCGATTCCTAAACTTGTCCCCTTTCTGTGGAATCCACTACTGCCCTCAGGATCTGGACACCAGAGAACAATCACCAGCTGAGCAACTGCTTGCAAGATGCTTAGCAGGTTAACTGACATGTCCCCATAGGGGACAGTCGGGTCAGCCATGTAGCAGGAGGCTGAGCTGGCCTTCTTATTCTGAAATTGTTATTTCCAGGGGTTAGACAATGCGACTTGTGCAGAAATCGGTCCTGGACAATGCTGCAAGTGCCAAAGATGGTCCTGATTGCCCTTCCTGCCTCTCCTCCAAAGGCCCTGGTGGCAGGGGCCAAGAGCCTCCACTGTAGGGTTCTGTCTTTGTTTCTCTTGCTCTGTGTGCGCTTCTAGACTCTCGGAACTCTGATGGCTGGGAGGGGCTGTTTTCTAGATGCCAAGGGGACCAGGAAGCCCCCTTTTAGGGGCATGAAGTCTGCCTGTTCTCTTCAGGCTAAATGTGCCATCAGCTCATCCTGGTGAGTCAGACGTGCCAGCTACTGCCCAGAGTATGCGGGGGTTTAGGTATTGTCTTAGTCAGCTCAGGTTCCATAACAAGATGCCACAGTCTGGCAGCTTAAACAACAGATGCTGATTTCTCACAGTTCTGGAGGTGGGCAGTCCGAGATCAAGGTGCCAGTACGGTCAGGTTCTAGTAAGAGCTCTTCTCTTGGCGTGCAGACTGCCACCTTCTTGCTGTGTCCTCACATGGCAGAGAGAGAGAGAACTCTGGTGTTTCTTCCTCTTCTTACAAGGACACTAATCCCATCACGGGGGCCCCACCCTCATGACCTCATCTGACCCTGATCAACTCCCAAAGGCTCCCCCTCCAAATATCATCACATTCTGGGTTACAGCTGCAACATATGGGTATTCTGGGGGGACACAAACATTCAGTCCACAACCGGTATCCTATTTTCCAAAAACTAATAGTCTGTGGAGAAGTTCATGTTCAGGTAGAATGATTTTCCAGCTGGGACCCTCTCTGACCCTTGACAGGCTTCGGGGACTGTCCATGTTGGAGTTGTGGACCCTGTGTCCTCTCTGCTTCCTGTTAACGACCATTTGGTCCCCACGTACTCTTGGGTCACAATGCTCTTACGACCCACTTCTTCGTGTGTGCCATGAGGAGAGAGTGGCCCCTAGGGAGGTGGAGAGGGGTGACCAGACGGTCATCTGGCAAGTGGCAGGGTCAGAACATGAGGCCAGAGCTCAGCCTAATCCCCACAGTGAACCTGCTCTGCTTTGGCGGCCAGCGTGTGTACGTTTCTGAAATTGAACTTCAAGCGCACGCGGCATGGCCTGTCCACAGTCCCCAGGTGGGCCCAGGTCTCGGTGGCCTCTGAGGAAGGAGAGGAAGGTGCTGTCTCAGAGCTTCTGAAGCCCAGGCTTGGGCTCTCCAGTCACCTGATGGATACGGGGGAGGACGGGCCTTAGGCCTCAAGTGTCTGTGCAAAGTGGGTGGAGGGGAGGGGTGAGGTCCAGGACAGTGCTGGGGGTGGTGTTTTGGGCACAGTGGAGCTCAAGGGCACCACCATTCATGAGCCCACCGGGAAACGCTGGCAGCCCCTTGACCGGGGAGCTGAAAGCCTTTGTGCAAGGTGGAAGGTGGTTTGCAGGAGGCTGGCCAGGTTATGTCTGAGGAGACGTGGACTGGAGCCTGGGGAGACTCTGAGCGGAGTGTGAGGCCCCAGGGGAAAGGCTCAGGGCCAAGATGGGCAGGACACAGGGAGGGAGGGAGAGGGTGGTGGTGCCCAGACCTGGCCCCGCACTCTCCAGAGTCCCCTCGGTCCTCCCAGTGGTCCCCTGGGGAGGCAGCATTGGAGCTGTTTTCTCGAGGGAAAAGTCAGGCTGTAAGTGGCAGAAACGGGATTTGGGCTGCAGTCACCAGCTGCAGAGGGAGCAGATGGGTGACCCTGGGCTGCACCCGGTCGTGTGCATGGTTCGTTTGACCCACGTGGAGGTGTCACACTGTTTTAAATTGATTTCATTGCCAACCTTTAAAACTCAGGTGGCTTTACACAGAAACCGGGAGTCTTGGTTTCTTTTGCAACGGGGAAGTTCTGGCTCAATGGAGCCCACGTTGAGAACTTGAAGGGGAGACCAGGCCCTCGCGGTCAGACTGTCTCTGGATGCCTGAGTTTGTGAGCGCCAGGCCAGGTCACAGGGCCATTGATACATCCCTGCGAGGGCTTTGCCCAGCGCTGAAAGGTGTCTGGGCTTTCCTCTGTGCCAGGTCCTGGTGCTCTGGCCATCGCTCTGCCCACGTGGGGTTGGAGCCTCAGATCCCAGGCTGGCAGCAGTGAGCCCCACGTGGCTGGTTGCTGGAGTCCCCTGGGCTCTGCGTCAAAGTCCTGCATCTGAGAGGGAATTGGCTTTTAAGAAAGTCACTCATCCAAGAAAAGCAACGCCGAATCTTTTTTTTTTTTTTTTGCAGTACGCAGGCCTCTCACTGTTGTGGCCTCTCCCGTTGCGGAGCACAGGCTCCGGACGCACAGGCTCAGCGACCATGGCTCACGGGCCCAGCCGCTCCGCGGCATGTGGGCTCTTCCCGGACCGGGACACGAACCCGCGTCCCCTGCATCGGCAGGCAGACTCTCAACCACTGGGACAACAGGGAAGCCCCAACGCCGAACCATTTTGAAGCAAAAAGCAGCCCACTGCTACCATCCTCCTTGGTTCTTTAAACACCAGGACAATTTCATTATTTTTTTTCAAGGCAGTGTCAGGCAGAAGCGTTTTCTCAAGTCGCTGGCAGCCAGTGGCCTGGAACGTGGCTTTCCTCCCACTCTGGCATTAGCCGTGGCTGTCACTTAAGACGAAGAGGAAAGCTTGCGTCTGATGTCTGATTGCCTCCAGGCCTGGCTCCGTTTGTGGGAGAAGACTGGGGACCCGGGTAGTCTGAGCAGACTCAGCAAAACCCATACAAGAATGAACTCTTTCAGGTTCCAAAGTTTCAAAAACAAGCCGGGTTTAGAGGTGGGAACGCCATTGAAATGTCAACACTAACAGCTTGTGTGCTGGCGTCCAAGCAGGTGGCGACAGGCCCCGTGACGTCCGGGCTCCCACTCGGCCAGCTCAGCCGCCTTCCTTCCTCACCTTCATCCCGTTTGCTACAATTCCCAAATTCCAGATGACCTTTGAAAATTACTCATGGAGGAAACTAGTAACAAACAAATTTCAGAGACCCAAGTCCAGCACAGGAGGGCAAATGACCAACATCTATTTAATTTCACATCCTTATCTGCAGAATGCTGTATTCAGTCATTTTTCCTCCATGTTTTTGTTAGGAGGAACCACCAACATACCGAAAACTAGAAAAAACAGTACAAAATGCACCACATACCATCCCTCCCCCGCAAAGTCCTTAATAGAACGTTTTGCTACATTTGCTCTGTCTGTATTTTCTTCTCTGTTTCTGAAACTAAAACATTTATCTCTAATTTTGATTCAAAAGAGTACAGAACTTAAAAGCTTACAAAACTAAATCAAGTAATAAAGTAATTTGATATATTTTCAAATCATATATTCAATCCTGAACATTTTAAGTGGGTTTTTTTTTTCTTTCATTCTCCTTTTTCTGAACCCCTTGAAACTTTAAACTACACAGCTCATAACCTAAATATTACAACACACATCTCCTGAGGATGAAGACATCCTTTTACCTAACCAAAATGACATTATCATACATAAAAAATACACAGTAATTTCCTAATATTATCTACTATTCTGCCATATTCAAATTTCCCCAATAGCTCCAGAATGTCTATGACGGTTTTCTTTTTTCCCCCTGAAGCAGCAGCTAATCAACATTCACGCGTTGCTGGTTTTGTCTTTTTGGAGTCTTCAAATCTGGCGTAACCCTCCACTTTTGTGATTTTCTTTAGAGACACCAGGGCAGTCATCGCAGACAGTTCACTTACCGCAGAAAGAGGTCCAAGTGCTGCCAATTGTTCTTCCAAAAAATCCGGCTGTTTCTGCGCTCCATTCTCACTTCCACCGGTCTGGGACCAGTGCCCACATCCACCACCCGGGCTGGCTCCGTCCACACCACCCCCAGCGCTGTTTCTCTTAAAACAACGGTGTGGGCATTGTACGTATGGAGGCTACAGGGAAGGTTGGAACTCTTCCGTGGGAGCTCAAGCTTCCATGTGTTCCTGACATGACCCCCTATCTGACCTCCCCATCCCGCCGCATATCCCATTACCTCAACCTCCACCCACACGTACTCTTTCCTCCACCATATGTTGGCCATGCTGGGATACTCTTCTTTCCTTTTCTCCTCGAAACACCCTCTGCCCTTTCTCACCCAGTTATCAGCTGTGCTCTGTCTCCCACAAGATTCACGGTATGTCTCTGTTACAGCACGTCATCCTGCACTTCATTCCTTCTGTACAAGTGCGCCCCATAGGGGAAGGGCTTCTCTGGAGGCTGGGCCCAGGTCTCCTATGAGCAGAGCTGCAGTGAATAGTCTTGGATGCATCTCCTTGGGCTGCCGTGCAGAGTGTGCCTCAAACACAGGAGCAGAACGTCCACCATGATGCAGGCAGCTCCTGCCGGGGGTTCCACCATACACTCCCGCTGTCTGAGGTTGCCCCTTTCTCCACTTTGTGATCAGCTTTCGGGACCATCGCGCCTCTTCATACTGGCCGAGTAGATGGATGTGAATTGCTGTCCCGCGGTCGTTTCCATTCATTTTTCCTGATTTTCAGGGAGGCCGGGCAGCTTATGTTTTCATGGCCACTCAGTCCCCCAGTTCTCAGAATCTCCTGTGGGTTTTTGTGGTGTTGTTGTTGTTATTGGGGTATTTGTCTTCTTCAGAGGAAGGCTCGCATGCAGTTTATCTTTTCCTCCGGGTTCATGTATGTCGAGCGCCTGCAGTATTGTTGCAGCTCAATAAACATTTGCTCGGCAAATGTGTTCACGTTGGAAATCCATGGAGTGCATGATAGCAGAGGTTCGGGAGTGTGTGATGGCAGAGGTCCAGCCCTCAGGTCCAGGAGCTACAAAAGTATTCTCTTAGTAGGAGGCCGTGGTTTAAATTGGCTTATCATACCTTCAACTCATGTGAGGGATTCTGTCGCACAGTTTGTAAATCAGTGCAGGTGAGAGGTCACTTGGTAGAGGTCAGAGAGTGGGCGGTCAGAGGGAGAGGTCATTCTTACTGGCTGCGTGAGTGTCAGGGAACACCTGCTGTGGAGCTGCCTCTGGAGGCCTTGGAGGGTGGGCAGGTATGGAAAGAAGGCTCTCTTTGTCTCTCTGTCTCTCTCTGTTGCCACTTCGTGCACATGAAACAGGAGAAGCAAAGGCAATGGGAAACTCCCATGGAAAACAAGAAATACTTCTATTTGGCTGGGCCCGAGGGACAGGTCTGGGAGAGGAATGGGAACAGCAGTGGACAGAGCAGCTGAGGTGGGCCTGCAGAGAGCCTGCGTGCGCCGACACATGGACGCTGAGCTGTCAGAGCCGGGGCCTTGTTGCAGTTTGCGGTGTGCCCCAGCAGGGACGTGATGGATCCCTCCATTCTGGTCTTTGCCCCATGAGGGAATCCTGTGTCTGGGTAAAGCCAACTGCTTTTTTTTTTTTTTTTTTTTTTTGCGGTACGCGGGCCTCTCACTGCTGTGGCCTCTCCCGTTGCGGAGCACAGGCTCCGGATGTGCCGCTCCGCGGCATGTGCGATCTTCCCGGACCGGGGCACGAACCCGTGTCCCCTGCATCGGCAGGCGGACTCTCAACCACTGCGCCACCAGGGAAGCCCAAGCCAACTGCTTTTATACTTGCCGACACATTAGCTCCAGGGTGAGCTGGCACCAATGCTTTTTATGTCAGGCAGTGGCTCCATAAAAATGGGCGGCATACATGTCCACAAAAGGCAAAGAGCCTCAAGATATCAGTAAAAAACACAAGGCTGCTGAAGGAGCAAGAGAGAGCAGGTCTCGGTGAGAGGGCTGGATCGAGCCCCAGTGCTGCCATGCATGGGCTTGGGAAACAGAACCTAACAGGGGTTTATAACATGCATGTCGAAGGACTGGAAGAAAAATAAAAGCACGATATATGTAAAACTCCTAGTGGTGCCTGGTCCGGAGGGGCCTCGTAAACCTTCCACTAACCCCCCTTTCTTTCTGTGTGTGTGTGTGTGTGTGTGTGTGTGTGTGTGTGTGTGTGTGTGTGCCTGTTCTGCTTGAGTACTTCCATCCCTGGTTGGCGGCTTTGTTTAGGGGTCTCCCTCCACAGCTTGGGCTTCCAGGTCACTGGCTCACTCACTCAGTTTGGCCCAGGAACAGGCCGTCACCTGAGCATCCTCTGGAGGGCAGGATGCCACTTCAGGATCGTGTGAGTAGAATGAATCTTTTTTACTTTGGCAGCTTCTCACTGGAAAAGAAAATAAGAGGGTGGGGTGGAGAAAAGCCAGAGTCCCCATGCTCTGCTACCACTCAGCAGCCTTTACATGAAGTTGTTGGAGGCCTTGGGTTAGGGAAAGACACTTTCCTATGCATCCTGCAGGATGGAAAACACCAGGGCCTTCCAAAAATAATGGTGATGCATGAAGCTGGGTGCACAGGCTTGGAGAGTAGCTGTTTCATTGAGTGGCCAAGTGTTTGTTGAGCCCATCTTATGTGTCATGTCCTGTGTCTGGTGCTGGGGGTGTAAGAGTGAGCCAGACATCAGTGATCATGGATGGGTCACAAGTGGCCTGATAGAAGCTCCGAGGCCAGTGGACGCCACAGCTGTGCATGGCAGAGGCCACTCTGAAAGCTACCTTGAGACACAGATTCCCTTGACACTTAAAATATAATTAAGTTTGAAAACACTTGCATGTAACTTCTTTAGAAATTCATCGTTGCACAGACTGAAGTGACATAGAATACGGCAGCCAACCAAATTACTATGTTTTTGCATCTCCTGCACTTGGGTTGAACTTTCTGTCTATCACCCTCCTCGCCATGTGTGTGCTCCCGGAGGGAAGGGCTTTATCGTGAGCCCTGCTCAGATGTGAGTTTTACACCCACATTCTGCACTTTCTCCTTTCTTCCCCTTTATTTCTCCTTTACTATTTCTGTGCATTTCTGTATATTTTCATTACAAGGTGATGTCCTCTAAGGGCAGGGATTTTGTCCAATGTTGTAATACCCAGGGTACATAGCAAAGGCACTGAATATCTAGGTAATTAAGGACATATGTACATTTCTGTGTACACTCTACTTATCGTTACCTTTCTTCATCTTAAAGCATCTGCTACTAGAAACTTCCGGCAGCACCGTGGATTGAGCTCATGCCACTTTCTGGTTATAAATACGTAGAAGTAATGAATAAGACATCGTGACAAAAGACTTACACAACCAAGTGTCAAAAAATAAAGGCCCAGTTCTTTCAGATGGAAGCAAAGATCAAACGGTAAAGGCAGAATTGTAGGAGAAAGCTGGCCCAGCAGTGGCCACAGGGGTGGATGACAGCATTTAGAATGCTCTTGCAAGGAGAGCAGACATGATCCAGCCCCGGACAGGACAGAGGAACAACAACCACTCTGTGTGAGGCCTGGAGACTCACAGTGTCCCCTGTCCTCCCAAACTACAAAGCGATGGAGAAGAGGTTAGCGGCCTTTCTTTGGAGCTTAGTCAGCAAAAAATTACCCTTGAGAAGTTACCACTTTGGCTGATACCGCACAGAGTCGGAGATCTGAATTCATATCATTTGTGTAGTATAGGAATCTCCCACCTGAGACATTAATACAAAAACTGGTGCCCGGCTTCCCTGGAAACTAAGAATATAGTCCTTGGTTAAAAATTCAGCGAGAGAGAGCAGCAAAAAACTTAAACACAACCAATAAGAAACTTAGCGATTTGAAGAATAAATCTGAGGAAATCACGCTAAATGTAGCAAAGAGGGAGATAAAGAGATGGAAAATACGAAAGGCCAGTAAAAAGTCTTGAAAGAGACAGTGGGAATATTCCATTTTCATATAAGAGGAATTTCAAAAGGAGAGACTAAAGAAATGCAGGAGAAATATATTCAAAGGGAGAATGGCTGAGAGTTTTTCAGAACTTAATAACTGAGCCAAATAAATAAATCATACCTAGAGAAATCATCCCTAGAACATCCAAGACAGAAAAAAAAAAGATCTTGTAAGCTAGTAGAGAGAAAAAGTATATTACCTGAAGAATGTATTATCAGGTGGCCCCTCACGTAGGGTTCCACACTCCTGGGCAGCTTGACCCTGGGCTCTGCTGCACCAGGAAGGGTGATGGTACTTCCTGGTGTGACCGTTCTCCATTAGCCCTCTTCACTTTTCCACTCTTTGTAACAGCTCTCCTAAATGCCACTTATTGAACTACCTTGGGTGGGTTCTGTTTTACAATTGGACCTTATAATTCCTCCTGTTAATTTCCCTGCCATTGATTTGTTTTAAAAAACAAGATAATTTTTTCATTCTAGATTTAGCTAATGACTTCCCACCATACTATTCAATTGTCTCTCTCTTTTCCATATTTCCCACAAACCAACAGATGCATCTAGAGACTTTTTAGATTTAGAATCAATGGCGGTGCTGTTCACCTCCTACCACATCACATTTTGGCACACATAGCATCTGGTTGTCCCACATTCTAAGATTAACCATAGGTTTAGATGGTGTCAGCCTGATTCCTCTGCTTCCTTGTCAAGTTCATCTCATGGGTTTTTACAGCTGTTAATGATAACCATTCCCTAGATTTGTTATTTTATTAGGTGTTGCAAAATAGGGGATTTTAACTATCATACCTTCTGCATTTATTAGCTGAAATTCACCTATGAAGAAAAATATACCTCCATCAACTATTTTGTTATCCTGATATATAGGCTACGTGTTTTATTCCTTCGCTTTCGCAGTTTCCAGAGTAATGAGCTGATGCTCTGAAAATGACCAGTGGTTTTTGAAAAGTGTGATATGGGTCTCATGGATTTTTTTGTATTCCCCGTACAGTTGTTTTCCTTTGTGATGTTCTAAGTGACCCATAATATGCCAGAAGAGACCCTTCAAGCTGGCTCCTATGTCTTTTGACTTGGCCTGCACATTTCCAGATGTTTCAGGATCCTCCTCTACCTTCCATGCCCTGTCCCTGGAATCCTCCATTTCTCCAAGGAGCCTGGTGCCTTTTAGTGGGAAGTAGTATATGAAGAACACAGTCTCGATAGTAAGGACCCCATGTAAGTTCAATTCAGCAAAGCTAAGACAGTTTTCTAAGACTTGATAGGTTTTCAAATTTATCTTCCAAGATTAATTATGGAGACATAACTCCTGCAGCCTCCATTTATTGCATGCCTACCGTTTACAGGACTTAAAATGCAGCACCTCTTGGGAATCTCTGACAGTCCAGTGGCTAGGACTCAGGGCTTTCACTGCCGGGCACCTGGGTTCAATCCCTGGTCAGGAAACTAAGATCCCACAAGCCATGCAGTGTGACCAAAAAAAAAAAAAAAAAAAAAATACACAGCATCTCTAACTCTCATCACAACACTTCAATGAAAAAATTATTAGCCCTTTTGTAGAAGCTGCTAATTTTGCCTGTCTACTATGGCTCCCCCTGCTCCTTTAAAAGAAAAAACCCAGGGAATGGTTCATTTTCTATTCCAAATGGTCCATGAAGGGCTGCTGATCCGAATATCCCACATGAACGCATAAAATAAGTGGTGCTATTTAGAATCCTTTCTTGAGAATTTATACCCATATTCTGTACAAGAAAACCCCTCTCTTTTGTCTTTAGTCACTAAGATGACGTGATGTAATTTGGGAGCCATCTGTGGCCATGATGCAGAGGGAAGTTCAGCCAATTTGGGGAGACAGGGTATGGGGTAGAGGGGGCAAGTGAGGGTAAAGGCACAAGCAAGACTGAGGATGCCAAAGGCAGCCTCTGAATCCCCAAGTCTCTGAGACCAGCATCGTCGTATGCCTCCCCCTCTGAGAGAGGGAAAACATCTCTTCTTTGCTTATACCTTTTTCTCCCATTCATTTATATGGTAAAATATACATAACATAAAATTTACCATTTTAACCTTTTTGTTTGTTTGTTTTTGCAGTAAGCGAGCCTCTCACTGTTGTGGCCTCTCCCGTTGCGGAGCACAGGCTCCGGACGCGCAGGCTCAGCGGCCATGTGGCTCACGGGCCCAGCCGCTCCGCGGCATGTGGGATCTTCCCGGACCGGGGCACGAACCCGCGTCCCCTGCATCGGCAGGCGGACTCTCAACCACTGCACCACCAGGGAAGCCCTAACCTTTTTTAAATGTACAATTAAGTACATTCACATTGTTATGCAACCGTCACCATCATCCATCTCCAGAACTTTTTCATCATCCCATGTTGAAACTCTGTATCCATTAGGCAGTAACTCCCCACTCCTCTCTGCTCAGCCCTTGGTAACCACCATTATACTTTTTTTCACTATGAGCCGGACTACTCTAGGTAGCTCATAGAAGAGGATTCATACATTCATTCATTCTGTGTCTTGCTTATTTCATTTAGAAAAAGTCTTTAAGGTTCATCCACATTGAAGCATGTGTCAGAATTTCATTCCCTTTCAAGGCTGAATAATATCCCATTTATGGAATATTTACTTATATGTATGTAGTAAATTTATTTACAACATTACCACATTTTGTTTATCCATTCATCTGGAATCTTGGGTTGTTTCCATCCTTTGGCCATTGTGAATAATGCTGCTGTGAATATGGGTGTACAAATTACTGTGTAAAATTACTGGCTTTTAATTCTTTTAGATATATAACCAGAAGTAGAATTGCTGGATTATCCAGTAATTCTATTTTTTTGTTTTATTTTTTTTAGGAAACAACATACTGTTTTCCACAGCTGCTCTACCATTTTACATACCCATCAGCAAAGCAAAAGGATTCCAACTTCCTCACATCCTTGCCAACACTCATTTTCTATTTTTAAAAAATTATACCCATGGGGCTTCCCTGGTGGCGCAGTGGTTGGGAGTCCACCTGCCGATGCAGGGGACGCGGGTTCGTGCCCCGGTCCGGGAAGATCCCACATGCCAAAAAAATTATACCCATAATAATGAGTGTGAAGTGGAATTTCACTGTGGTTTTGATTTGCATTTCCTTACTGATCAGTGATGTAGAGCATGTTTTCGTGTTCCTATTGGCCATTCCTATATCTTCTTTGGAGAAGTGTTTATTCAAGGCCTTTGTCCTTTTTCACATCACATTGTTTGCTTTCACTGTGGTTGAGTAGTAGAAGTTCATCATTTATTATGGATAGCAATCCCTCTTAGGGTATATGATTTGCAATATTTTGCAAAATTTTAGAAGATATTTTCCTCTATTCCTTGAGGTTGGTGGTGTCTTTTGATGTACAAACATTTTTAATTTGGAAGTACATTTTAAATTTTGAAGTCCAATTTATCTTTCTGTTGCTGTTGTTGACTTTTTGTGTCATATGCAAGAAATCATCGCCATATCCAATGTCATGAAGTTTTCCTTCTAATGTTTTATTCTAAGAATCTTATAGTTTAGCTCTTACTTTTAGGTCTTTGATTCATTTTGGTATAATTTTTGTATATGGTATTAGGTAAGGATCCAACTTCATTCTTTTACATGTGGATACCCAATTTCCCCAACACCATTTGTTGAAAAGTCTGTCTTTTCCCCATCAAATGACCTTGGGACCCTTGAAAATGTATAATCGAAAATCATTTGACCATACATACGAAGGTTTATTTGTTAGTTTTCTATTAATATTTTATTCCACTGGTCTGTATGTTTGTCTTTATGCCAGTAACACACTGTTTTGGTAGCTTTGTGGTAAATTTTGAAATCAGAAAGTATAACCTCCAGATTTGTTCCTCTTTTTCAAGATTTTTTTTTTTTTTTTGGTGGCTATCTGGGATCCCTTGAGATTCTAAACAAATTTTAGGATTGACTATTCCATTCCCACAAAAAATGTTGAGATTTTGATAAGGATTGCGTTGAATCTGTAGATGGCTTTGGGGAATATTCACATCTTATCAATGTTAAGTCTTCCAATCCACAAACACAGAATGTCTTTCCATTTATTTGTGTCTTCTTCATTTTCTTTCAGAAACGTTTTGTAGTTTTCAGTATAGAAGTCTTTCCCCTTCTTAGTTACATTCAGTCCTAAGAATTTTATTCCTTTTGATGCTATTGCAAATGGAATTGCTTTGGTAATTTCCTTTTTGGAGAGTTCATTGTTAATGTATGGAAACACAATTGATTTTTGTGTGCTGATTTTTATATCCTACAACTTTACCAAATTTATTTATTAGTTCTAATAGTTTTCCTGTGGAATATTTAGGGTTTCTTCTCACGTGCACATAGAACATTCTCCATGATAGACTGTATGTTAGCCACAAAACAAGTCTTAACAAATTTTAAAAGGTTGAAATCATACAAAGTAGTTTTTCTGATCACAATGAAACTAGAAATTAAGGCAGAAGGAAAACTGGAAAATTCACAAATATATGAAAATCAACACACTATTCAACAACCAATGGATCAAAGAAGAAACCACAAGGGAAATTAGAAAATATCTTGAGACAAATAAAAATGAAAACAGCATACCAAAACTTACACAATGAAAGCAATGAGGGAAATTTATAGCCATAAATGCTTACATTTAAAAAGAAGAGAGGGGCTTCCGGGTGGCGCAGAGGTTGAGAGTCCGCCTGCCGATGCAGGGGACACGGGTTCGTGCCCCGGTCCGGGAAGATCCCACATGCCGCGGAGCAGCTGGGCCTGTGAGCCGTGGCCGCTGAGCTGCGCGTCTGGAGCCTGTGCTCCGCAACGGGAGAGGCCACAACAGTGAGAGGCCCGCGTACCGCAAAAAAAAAAAAAAAAAAAAGAAGAGAGATCTCAAATCAACAACCTAACTTTAAACCTTAAGGAACTAGAAAAAGAACAACAAACCAAATCCAAAGCTAGCAGAGGGAAGAAAATAATAAAGATTTAACAGAGGTAGAAAAACAGGGAATAGAAAAGCAATGGGGAAAATCAATGAAACCAAGAGTTAGTTGTTTTTTTTTTTAATCAACAAATTGACAAACCTTTAGCTAAACTGACAAAAAGAGAGACTCAAATAACTAAAAACAGAAATGAAAGAGGAGACGTTACACCTTATAGGGATAAAAAGGATTATAGGAGAATACTGTGAATAACTGTTTGCCAACAAATTGGATAGCCTAGACAAAACCGATTCCTAGAATCACACAACCTACCAACCAACCAAGACTGAATGATGAAGAGATAGAAAATCTGGATAGACATACAATTAGTAAGGAGACTGACTCATTAACAAAAACCTCCCAACAAAGAAAGGCCCAGTGCCAGATGGCTTCACAGGTGAATTCTACCAAACATTTAAAAAACTAACACAAATTCTTCTCAAACTCTTCCAAAAACTTGAAGAGGATGGAACACTTCCTAACTCATTATATGAGGCCAACATTACCCTGACAACAAAGCCAAAGACACTACAAGAAATGAAAACTACAGGGCTTCCCTGGTGGCGCAGTGGTTGAGAGTCCGCCTGCTGATGCGGGGGACGCGGGTTCGTGCCCCGGTCCGGGAAGATCCCACGTGCCGCGGAGCGGCTGGGCCCGTGAGCCGTGGCCGCTGAGCCTGCGCGTCCAGAGCCTGTGCTCCGCAACGGGAGAGGCCACAACAGTGAGAGGCCCGCGTACTGCAAAAAAAAAAAAAAAAAAAAAAAAAAAAAAAGAAATGAAAACTACAGACCAATATCCACTATGAATACTGATTCAAAATTCTCAACCAGATGTTAGCAGATCTAATTCATCAGCATACTGAAAGGATCAGACACCATGACGGAGAGAGATTTATTCCTGGGATATAAGAATGGCTCAAGATACAAAAGTCACCCAAAGTAATAACCTCATAACAGGATGAATTAAAAATACCACATTATCATCTCAACTTATTAGATAAGCATTTGACAAAACTCAACATCTTTTCATGATTAAAAAAGTACTCAATAAACTAGAAATAAAAGGAGACAACCTCAACATAATAAGTGCCTTATATTCTCCAATCTCAGGCCACGCCTTGGAATCCCAGATCAGCCCTTCCTTAGGAGGGATTCTGCGCAGTCTGTGTCTTGAACAACGAATGCCAGTCCCTAGTCCACACGTGTCCTCCTCAGCTCCCTGAAGGCAGCCAAACTGGGGTGACCATTGAGGAAGCGCATCCCTGTGCAGTGACCTCAGGAGAGCAGGGAATCGCCACCCAAAGGCAGGGGAGCCCCTGTGCAAGTCCACGGACTGAGGGAGACTGAAGGGGCTCTGTGAGGTGAAGGCGCTGCAGTCAGTATCAGGAAGAGGCCATCGGGGTCCCTCTGCTCCTACAAAGGGCGGTCGTTGTAGTGTCCCCATCGGAGTCCATCAGCGGGGACCGTGCCCACGTGGACCCTACGAGTGAGCAGGGCATGAATGTCCTAGGATGGAGCAGCGGGCTGGGGAGACTGGGGACAGAGTGGCCCCAGGTGCCCACGGGGCCAAGCGCAGCCTTTCCTCTGCATGGCCACAGGCCTGTGGACTCAGCCTCACGATTGGAACCACCCACGGTGCGTGGAGCTGCCAGCAAAGCACTTGCGGTCTGTCCCTGGGGAAGGGCTGGCCAAATGGCGGCTTGGATTTGGGCAGATGTTAAAATAGATTCTCCCTCTGGACCAGCTAAGCTCGTGGGAAATCCAAAGGGAGTTGATAACAGTACAAGGGAAAACGAGAAAGTGCTTGGCATTCCCGCCTCTTGTCCCCGGCCCAGGGCCTCACCCCTCTGGAGTCTGCAGCAGCAGGGGGAGTCCTGGCCTGCTGCTTCCTACCAAGTGGCCTTGCCTGGGGCTGTCGCTTCCTTAGCTCTGGCTTCTTCACGCGGCATTGCCACCTCACGGGGAGTGCCTTACCTAACTATCTGGAGGAATTTTGGAAGATGATGTTTAGACACTGTTAAAAGCAAACACAGTGTGAGAGAAAAGGGACCGCAGGTTATGTGAGTGTCCATGACTAGCCTGAGGCCACACTGTGTTACGGAGAGGGTCCTGGCCAGCTTCGCCTATGGATTTAACCGTGATGAAGCGACGGATCGTTTGTTTGATTGTTCATTTCTTCAACATTTACTGAGCATGTACCATGTTGTTAGCTCTGCGGGACACTTACAGCGCCCCCCAAATCAAGCTAAAGAGGCCAAAAAAAAAAAACCCTACTCCCATGCCTGCTCTGAAAGGACTCACAGCCCAGACCCCAACCGTCTTTATTTCCAGAAAGAGCTCTCATTTCAGAGTCTACTTCCAAGTTTTGAAAAATTCCGCCTTCCGTATCTCATGGCCCCAAAACCCTGAATAATTGTCCTTTTCTTACTGTGGAGAGACAAGCTGCTCTTGAAAGTTTCCCTGGCAGGCAGTACCCCTCACCTTAGCCAGGGACGCATGGGGCCCCAGGAAACAGGCTCATGGGAACGCCCTGTACCTTTGTCTCCCACCGGCTGGCCTCTTTCAGCCTCTAAAATCTCCATTCCACGGAGGTTTCTTAATTAGAGGGTCCCAGCTCTGGCCCTGCACTCATCTTCCGGGTGATACCACACTAGGAGAGAAGAGCTGGTATGTTTCTGGATTATGAAACAGCCAAAGAAACCCCCAAAACGCTGAAAACAGAAATGACTACAAATCCATAATTTCCCAGGCAGACCCATGGAGACCAGAGTTATGGGAAAGTCTCAGACATGCTTGGGGCCCCTCAGTTCTATGCCCCTCCCTCCACGCAAGATGGATGTGTGGGTTTGATGTTTCAGCAAGACTTTCATCAAACCAAACCGCAGGAGACAGATGGATTTTCATTCCAAGATTTCCCCTTGCTTTTGTTGAGAAAGTTGTTTCAAAACTCTGTGTCTACATCTCAAGATTGTCACGTAATTCATAAATACATTCAGGATGGTTTGAGATGATGAGCAAATCGGATTTTGAAAGAAAGCAATAAATGATTCACCCCAAGAAAATTGAAAAAAGGAAAATACCTAAGGAGAGAAAAAGCTTTTTGAAACGCTGACTCAAGGATCGGGCATAAAATACTATATGTCGTGACTATTGAGAATCCTGTAGGTCAAAAGAAAACCTCCCCCACACACCAGCAAAGGTCTCTGTGGGTCCTTCCTGCTGGAGCTAACTTCTAATGACAGTCCATGAGAATTACTGAGGAGTATGTTCAGAGCACAGAGTCTACCCTAGACTTTCTGAATTAGAGCTTCCGAGAGTGGGGTCCAGTAACGTGCGTTTCAGGTGGTTCCTCCATGGTGACTCTCCTAGTCTAAAAGCTTTAGAATCGCTGGTGGAAATGGTGGGCATGGGGCTTGGCACAGTGGCTTGGCTACACCCAGACTGTGCTCTTGAATTCTTATTTCCCATCAACCAGCACCAAGACACCTGAGGCAATGGCTGACTCCTGGCCTGAGTTGAATCTGGAACATCTGATCTTCCCTGAAAAATGGAGGCTGCTGGAGACTGCAAGGGGCAGGTCAAAAGGTAGAAAGCCCAACTCGAAGGGGCTGCCAGTGGTCAAAGAGGGAAGAATTTGAGGACCAAAAAGAAAAAAGATTTCTTTGGACCAGACACATCAATTACTTTAAAATCCTTGGGTTCATCATGACAACGAGAAATGAAAAGTCACTAATCACTTCAAGGATGTTAGACAACCAAAACATTTTAAGTGGGAAAAGTGTATTTATTCTTCCTTTCCCTCTGGGTGACAAGATACCTGGCATTTCACACCTCTAAAGAAGGCATCATTTTCCACGTGTCTTTGCAGCCACCTCAAGCCTTGAGATGCTTAGTGCTGTTAAAGCAGGAGCACGAGGCATTTCTCCACCAGCTTAGACACCTTCCCACCATATCCATAATTACCTTGGCTAATTGAGGGAGTTGTCAGCTCCAAATTCTCAGTAGGAGGCCTGGCTGGTGCGCATCCTTAGAAACATGGGATTGTCTGGGGTGCCTTTGCCTTTGCCCTGAGGCTGGAGTCCCTCATTTCCCCTATCAGGTGATTGAGGATGTTATCAACTTCCTAACTTCGTAGGCAGGCCCCACGTGCTGCCACGTTCAGACTTATAACCACTCCATCCTGTGCGGTGCGTCTCAGCACCTCTCTCTGGTTTTGTTAAACTGGCTTCATCCCAAGAGGGTGACCGGTCACACTTTGTTGAGGAGGGAGCTGTGTCTGAGCCCGGGATGCCCTTGGGAACCTGGATGGGGACCAGGTTCATTTCCTGGGCTCCCATCCCTCTCTGAGGAAGGGTGGACAGCAAAGTGACATTGCAAGACCAGAGCGCTGGGCATCAGGCCCCTCACTTGCAGTCAGTGGAGGCCCCTGAGAGCGTGGAGCTCAGCCTGGGCACCTTGCAGCCCTGGTGCCCACACCAGAGCCTGGCTCCTTCTAGAGGTATAATAAATGTTTCCAAATGAGAGGAATACCAGAGCTGAGACCCACGTCAGCCACCTGCCAGCTCGGGACATGGGGCAAGTATCGCCTGCTCCGAATCTCGGTGTCCTTAACTTGAAGGGGCAACAGGCGGCCTTCTCAGAACACTGTGATAATGAGAAGCAGGTGATGGTGACCATGTCTGGGGTGGAGCTGGCCCTCAATGGGCACTGCATTTCTCCTGTGCAGGCCACCTTGACCCGCCAGGGTCCTCCGGAGCTAAGGGCTCAGCTGGGTTTATCCCCAGCTTCTCCTGTGTCCCCCTGTCTCCATGCCCTGCTCCTGGGCGGGTTCATTTATCCAGCGATGTAGGTGACAGGGGGGCAGCACTTGTGTCACCCAGGGCCCGGCCAACCCTGGAGCGACACTTCCAGTCTGTCGCCCTGTTCCCTGAGGCTGGGCGGGAACTCAGGGCCCTCACCTCGGTCCAGCCCCTCTGTCCGCTGCCTCACAGCTTTCCATCAGGGTCCTCACCGAAGCTCACGCCGTCTTTGTGAGGCACTTGTACGTAAGCCCATCTCACCATAACCCTCTCCAAAGCCCTGTGATCGGGGCAGGGAATTAACCCCACTGAACAGAGCAAGAGAGAGCCGCTTGCTGGTGGTCACTGAGCGGGGGGCCTGGGCCACACAGCAGCAGGTGAGCTTCCTGCCAAGATTACTGTAACCCCACGGCCCTCAGGCCTAGGATGACCCCTTACCAACCCCCAAAGCATCCCAGAGGACAGCAGGTGCCAGGATGTCACCTCTCGATATTTATAGCTTTTCTCAGGAGAACTCAGTTATAATATAATCCCTTCAACACAAAACCTCAAAATAAACCCATATGAATTATGGAGTGAAAGCCCTATTCACAAGAATTTTGTCAAACAAATCAAAGTAGTCTAAAGTATTTCAGACAAATGTGAATTGTTTGCCCAGCGCAATCCCTGATGCCTTAGTAATTAGAGGTCCCTGAGGGGAAAAGTTTGAGAACCAAACAAGCCGGAGAGTGGTACCAAGTGTGGGATCTGAGGCCAGAGCCCCGGGATTCCCTCCCAGCTCCATCCTCAGACCTCTGTGGCCTTCAGGAGGCCACTGAGAACCGCTGAACCTCAATTTTCTCAACTATAAAATCGAGTGGTAAGACTTCCTTCAAAGGACACTGTGAGATTTCAATGTTTAAAAGTATACTTAAACTCTACATGAATATGGATTGTCCTTTATTTCTAAAATAGGCAGCTTGACATTTTTTTCCCTGTTCTCTGCCCTGTCGCTAAACTTTAAGAGATGAAAATGAGATTTGGAACAGAACATGTGATCACCTTTTTTGTATATAATTTTTGGTGAATCCTAAGAGGCTTCCAGAGGTCACTACAGGAGTTCTAAGTCCTTTGAGACTGGCGGGGTTTGTGGTTTTACCTAAACGAACAAGCACAGTCAGAGGAAAACTACTTGTCCTTGTCTCTGATTACCTAATTTCCTATTTCTTACTTCCAGCTTCTCATCTTTAAGCCCCATGGCCTGTCTCCATGCCATGTGCCCTACCGTCTGGAATCGGGCCTTGAACCCCTCCAGGCCACCATCCCCACTTAGACACACCTGCTTCTTACCCACTGATGTTCTTATTTTTTTTTTTTTTTTTTTTTTTTTGCGGTACGCGGGCCTCTCACTGTCGTGGCCTCTCCCGTTGCGGAGCAACAGGCTCCGGACGCGCAGGCTCAGTGGCCATGGCTCACGGGCCCAGCCGCTCCGCGGCATGTGGGATCCTCCCACACCGGGGCACGAACCCGTGTCCCCTGCATCGGCAGGCGGACTCTCAACCACTGCGCCACCAGGGAAGCCCTGATGTTCTTATTTGATGCAGTCTTTCTGCCAACTCTAGAACCTTCCATGTGCGCAGCTCCAGGTCACCCCCAAGTCCGCAGGCTCCAGGAATCTTCCCCTTACCAGGGTGTGTCTCCTCCACGACCCCCAGCTCCTGGACTCACCTGCATGTTGCCTACCTCACCTGGAGAATGGGGGCTGAGGATCACTAGGTGTGATCTGTTTCATTCAGAGGCCTGGAGCTTCTTGAGGGAACAGAGAACCAGCCCGCCTGTCCTTCTTTTTTTTTTTTTTTTTTTTTTTTTTTTTTTTTTTTTGTGGTACGCGGGCCTCTCACTGTTGTGGCCTCTCCCCGGACGCGCAGGCTCAGCGGCCATGGCTCACGGGCCCAGCCGCTCCGCGGCATGTGGGATCCTCCCGGACCGGGGCACGAACCCGCATCCCCTGCATCGGCAGGCGGACTCTCAACCACTGCGCCACCAGGGAAGCCCCCTCCTGTCCTTCTTGACGTGTAGTCTTGTAGCTGGTACTTAAGACAAGCCTGTGATTCCAAATGAATTGCATTTAAATTATCTTGTCTCAAAGGATGAATTAGAGCAGCATTGAATGATAGCTATAGTTTTTGGAACCAGATCACTGGATTTAGATGATCAAATATCAAAATATTAAAATTCCCCAATTTGGGAGGATGGGTCAGTTCATTTCTATAGGTGATACACGTGCTGACTATTTTCTATAATGACCTTTGACGTTCCTTTTACATCGACTATGGAAATAATTTCTCCTTTCTTCTCATTTCACACACAAACTGTTGTAAACTACATCTTTGTTCCTCTTTTGGTGAAAAAAAAAAATGAACATGAAGGCACAAGATGGTTATTAACGCAGTTAAGGATTTTTAAATAAGTCCAAATAGGCCCTAAACCCCATTTGTCACCCTGCCAGCCCCTCCCCAAGTCTGTCACTGCAACACCCAGGATCAAAATGGCAACGTAGTAAAACATTTGCATCTCCACGTTCCAAGGACAGGGCCCTAAAATAGGCGCAGGGACTGAAAATTATAGGAAAGTCAGTGAAATTCTAGGATTGCCACGGTTCCCACAGGCCCAGCCCTCCCTTGTGGAACGTGACGGCAGGAGGAGTCCAGGCACCTTTGCTTGTGGGAGGCTCGGGGTGGGGAGTGCCCAATCGTGCACCCCTTGAAGGCCGAGGGGAGAGAGGTAGAGATCACCTGACACCTGCAGCAGGCTGTCACCTGGCAGCGCACGCCACATCCCAGGGAGGGCCACCCCGGGATCACTGGGCAAAGCCCAAAGCTGTGTGCTCGCCTTGGGGCTTGGGGTGTAGAGTGCCGTGCAGGCTGTGAGGTGCTAGCCTCACCCCTCTCTCAGCGCTTGCCTTGGCAGGAGGTGGTCCAGGGCAGCGGGATGGCAGGGTGCTGACCAAATCAACAGACGAAGGCCCTGGGAGGTGGTTCTGGCAGTAAGGACAGTGTTATTTGTGGGGACAGGGAGGGTGGGCCCTGGGGGGTGGCCTGGACTCCTGGACCACCGTTGATGTTCTCTGCCCGGGTTTGGGCAGCGGTCACATGGGTGTGTCCACTTTGGGATGATTTTTTGTGCCCTTTTCTGTGTGTTTGTTTCTCTATAAAGGTTTGAAAAAATCCCAGAGTCTTTAGTAAAGCCCAGAGGGGTGGTGGGACCCCCAAGAATGAAAAGACTGTATTCCCACCAGCCTGAAAGGAAGAGAGCTCAGAGCTGTATTTAATCTGTTCAAAGGAAATAAAGAAATTGGGCATGTCTTGCACAAGGGAAAGAAGAGTTGTTTGTTCAATGTCTGAAGTTAACAGGTACTCAGAAAACAGATGACTCATGGCACTGTAGGGCCTTCTGCTGTCCCTGGCAGGCTGAGCTGTCTCCCATCCACTCTGAGGGCACACAGAGGCTTGGGCTGGATTATGTCCATGTGTGTCAAGGGTCGTCTGCTTGAGTAGCTCTGTTCTCCCAGGAAACACCCCACAGAGAGGAGAGGTGGCAAATGAATGAACAGCAACGATACTGGTGTTATCACTGAGTATCAATTTTGTGGCAAATCAGGAAAAAAAAAGACAACTCAAACCTATGAGGAAGGTATTTTTATTAGCCACATTTTAGAGAGGGAAAAACTGGGAACCCAAGCAGCTTAAAAACTTGGACACAGTTTACACAGCCATCCAGGCTGAGCACTGCCTTTCCCTTCTTCAGATCTGGTCAGGGCCACAACAAGGGAAATCCCCTAGTGTCCGGCCACGTTGGCCCTCCAGGTGTGGCCTGTCCTGTCCTACTGCTGCTGCCCCCTGACCCATCTCCTGGTGACCATGAGCTCCACAGGGTTCGGCCTGTGTGCGACCCAAACCCAACTCTCCCCATGAGCTTCAGGGCTGTCCGTGGATTGGCCCCACCTATCCAGTCCCATCTCACCCTCCAGTGGGACCCATCCTGCACCCTCCCCTTCCCTGCTGACCCCGGCCACAGCCAGCAGTCTCCCCACCTGCAGCCCACACGGGGAAGTTTGCTTTGTGCAAGCTTTACTCTTTAAGAGATTTTACTCTTTCTCTGACTATAAGATTGATATATCCTTTGTAAAAATATTTAAGCCCTATAAAAATATCAAGGAAACAGGGAACATGTCCCAGGATCCCCCTTCAGTGAGCTGTTCTAAGGTTTGCAGCGCACACCAGGCATGCACATTGTTTGTTCTCGATGGGCCATTTTGCACACATCTGACTGTGTGGGTTTTGGTGGATGATGCTGGCAGGGGTTGTCTGGGGCTCTTCATAACTCCAAGATAAAAGCACTCCTGGCCACCACACATTGCCTCTCCAGTTGTTTCTCCTGGGGCCCCCTTCACCCACTGCCTGGGTGTCCTTGTCTCAGCCCCACGGATTCCTCACAGATGTGGAGAGCCCTTCCCTTCATCTCCTCTGTTCCCTGCTCTCCTCCCTGGCACAACTCTCATCCACTTTTCTACGAATTTTAATAGATTCTATGTCTCCTTCAGGGCCTCTCTTAACCCCTATGGAGGGGGAGAGGGCAGCCTCCTGCTCTGAGCCCCTGGGTTATCTGTACATACACCCTCCAGGTGGGAATCAGGTGCATGTTTAGTTTCAGTTAATTTTATTCCCAGTCTTAGGAAGGTAGCATTTAGCCTTTTACCATTGTGTGATATTAGCTGTGGGTTTTTGCAAATGTTTACCTTTCTCTTTCATGGCATCTCCCCTTGAGCCAATGCAATAAAGCAAGAAAAGGGAGTAAAATGCATGTAGGTCAGGAAAGAAGAAAGATGGCATGATTGTCTGTGGAGAAAACTCCAAGGAATCAACAAAGATATCTACTAGAACTAAAAATGAGTTCAGTAAGCTTGTAGGATACTAGATAAACCTTCCAAAATTAATTGTATTTCTATATATAATAGGAGTGAACACATGGAAACTGAAACTAAGCATACAATATCATTTACAATTACTCAGAAAAGAGAGAAATACTTTGTGTGCTGAAAACTATAAAAAGCTGATGAAGGAAACCAAAGAAGATTAAATAAATAAATGGAGAACCATGCTGTGCTCATGGATGGAAGACTCAGCAGAGTAAAGGTGTCTATTCTCCCCAAACTGATATACAAGCTTATCATAGTTCCTATTGCTAGAAAGATATTTTGCAAGTATAGACAAGACTGTTCTAAATTTTATATAGAAAGAGACTAGAATAGCTAAAACAATTTTTAAAATGGAGAATAATGCGGGAGGAATCAATCTATTTAATTTCCAGACTTACTACTTAACCAAGACAATCGAGACTGTGGCATTGGTGGAGGGATAGACACATCGATCAATGACACAGAACAGAGAACACAGAAATAGACCCACACAAATATGCCCAACTGATGTTGACAAAAGTGCAAAAGTAAGTCAATGGAGGAGAGACAGCCTTTTCAACAAATGATGCTGGAGCAATCTGGACACCCATGGGGGAAAAGGAACCTCAACTAAATCACACACCTTATATAAAAATAAACTCAAAACAAATCATAGACTTAACTGTAAAATGTAAAACTATAAAACTTACATTAAATAATAGAGAAAAATCTTGGGATCCAGGGTTAGGTAAAGAGTTCTTAGACCTGACACCAAAAGCATGATCCACAAAAGAAAAATAATTGATAAATTAGACTTTATCAAAATTTAGACACTTTTGCTCTGCAAGCAAATCTGTTAACAGGATGAAAATACAAGTTTCAGATTGAGAAAATATTTGCAAACCACAATTCCAAAAAAGAACTCTTAAAACTCAACAGTGAAAAGACAAGCAACACAATTAGAAAATGAGCAAAAGACAGGGAGAGACATCTCACTGAAGAGGACATACAGATGGCAAATGAGCACATGAAAAGATGTTCAATATCATTAGCCATCAGTGACATGCAAATTAAAAGCACAGTGAGACATCAATACAACCTATCAGAATGGCAAAAATAAAAAATAGTGACAACACCAAAGGGCAATGAGAACGCAGGGAAACTGTACCATTCCCACGTTATTAGTGAGAATATAAATGGTACAATGACTCTGGAAGGCAGTTTGGCAGTTTCTTTAACAATTGAATGTGCAGGGCTTCCCTGGTGGCACGGTGGCTGAGAATCTGCCTGCCAATGCAGGGGACACGGGTTCGAGCCCTGGTCTGGGAGGATCCCACATGCCGCGGAGCAACTAGGCCCGTGAGCCACAACTACTGAGCCTGCGCGTCTGGAGCCTGTGCTCCGCAACAAGAGAGGCCGTGATAGTGAGAGGCCCGCGCACCGCGATGAAGACTGGCCCCCGCTCGCCGCAACTAGAGAGAGCCCTCGCACAGAAACGAAGACCCAACACAGCAAAAATTAATTAATTAATTAATAAACTCCTACCCCCAACATCTTCTTTAAAAAAAAAAAAATTCAATATGCAATTACCACGTGACCCAGCAATTGTATCCCTAGGCATTTATCTGAGAGAAACAAGATTTATATTCACATAAAAACCTGTACATAAATGTTTACAGCTGCTTCATTCATAATTGTCAAAAACTGGAAACAACCCAGCTGTCCTTCAGTGGGCAAATGGTTAAACAAACTGGCTCATCCATATCATAGAATAATGCTCAGCAGTAAAAAAGGAACAAACTACTTAAAATATTCTTTATTAGGGTAAAATACACATGACGTAAAGTGAACCGTTGTAACTCTTTTTTAAGTGTACAGTTAGGTGGCATTAAATACATTCACGTTGGTGTCCAGTCGTCACCACCATCCATCTCCAGAACTTTTTCATCTTCCCAAAGTGAAACTCTGTACCCATTAAAAAATAACTCTCCATCTCCCCCAGCACTCAGGAACACCATTCTACTTTCTGTCTCTGTGTGTCTGACTGTTTTAGGTACTTCACTATATTTGTCCTTTCATGTCTGGCTTATTTCACCCAGCGTAATGTCTTCGAGGTTCACCATGTTGTAGCATGTTAGCATGTCTCAGAATTTCATTCCTTTTTAAGGCTGAATTATATATATATTTATATAATTTATATAATATATATAATTTATATACATATAATTATATACATATAAATATATATATCTATCTCACTTTATATATATATTTATATAATTTATATAATATATATAATTTATATACATATAATTATATACATATAAATATATATATCTATCTCACTTTGTTTAATTTATCCATCAATGAACACTTGGATTGCTTCCACATTTTGGTTATTGAGCACCAGTGTACAAATACCTGTTCAAGTCCATGCTTTCAATTCTTTTGCATATATATCCAGAAGTGGAGTTGCTGGATCAAATGGTAATTTCTACTTTTAATATTTTTGAGGAACGTCCATACTGTTTTCCGCAATGTCTACCTTTTCTGCTCCCACCAGCAGCGTACAAAGGTTTCAATCTCTTGCCAACGTTTGCTGTTCTCCTTTATTTTGATTATAACGGGCCTAATGGGTGTAAAGTAGTAGTTCCCTGTGGTTTCGATTCTCGTTTCCCTAATGATGAGTGATGGTGTGTACATTTTCATGTGCTTATTGGCCATTTGTGTATCTGTTTTGGAGAAGGGTCTATTCAAGCCTTTGCCTGTCTTTGCATCAGGTTGTGTTTTTTTGTTGCTGTTGAGTACTAGTTCCTTTTCTCTTCTGGATATTAATCCCTCGTCAGATATATGACTTGCAAACATTTTCTCACAGGCTTGTGTGGTCTTTTTACTCTGTTCACTCATATGACGCACAAACATTTTTAATTTTGATGAAGTCCAATTTGTCTATTTTTCCTTTGGTTTCCTGTAGCATCTAAAAAAAAATCTTCCCCAAATCCAATGTTGACAAGTGTACCTTTATGTTTTCTTTTAATAGGTTAATAGTTTTAACTCTTACCTTTAGGTCTTTAATCCATTATGATATAATTTTTGTAATGGTGTTATGTAAGGTTTCAACTTCCTTTCTTTGTATGTGGATATCCAGTTTTCTCAGCACCATTTTTTGAAAAGACACTTCTTTTCCCATTGAATGGTTTGGCACCCCTGTCAAAAATTATTTTACCAGGGCTTCCCTGGTGGCGCAGTGGTTAAGAATCTGCCTGCCAATGCAGGGTACACGGGTTCGAGCCCTGGTCCGGGAAGATCCCACATGCCACAGAGCACCTAAGCCCGTGCACCACAACTACTGAGCCTGTGCTCTAGAGCCCATGAGCCACAACTATTGAGCCCGCGTGCCACAACTACTGAAGCCTGCACGCCTAGAGCCCGTGCTCCACAGCAAGAGAAGCCACCACAATGAGAAGCCCACGCACTGCAACCAAGAGTAGCCCCCGCTTGCCTCAACTACAGAAAGCCTGCGCGCAGCAACGAAGACCCAACGCAGCCAAAGATAGATAGACAAATAAATTCATGTGGCTGGCCTCTCTCTTACCCGGTACGTTTTGGCCTCCGGCATTTCATTCCTTTTCTGTGGCTCCTATAACAAATTACCACAATTTTAGTGGCTTAAATTTTGTTCTGTTCCTTTATAGTTTTAACAGATTTATTCTTTTACAGTTCTGGAGGTCAGAAGTCCACAGTGGGTCTCACTGGGCTAAAATCAAGGTGTGGGAAGGGTTGTGCTTCTTCTCGAGGCTGGAGGGGAGGCTCCATCTCCTTGCCTCTTCCAGGTGCTGGAGGCTGCACACATGTGCTGGCCGGTGGCCCCTTCCTCCACCTTCAGAGCCAGCAATGGCATCCTTCCACCACTGCTTCCATTGGCACCTCTCCTCTGACTTTTCTACCGCCCTCTGTCCTGTATGAGGATCCTCAGGGCTACACTGAGCCTGCCGGATAAGCCAGGACAGTCTCCCCATCTCGATTTTTAATTTAGTCACATCTGTGAAGTCCCTTGCCACGTGAGGTTATGTGATCACAGGATCCAGGAATTAGGACGTGGACTTTAACCTGGACAGACAACGACTCTGCGTCTCACAACCGTCTAGAGTTTGCCCAGCTTCTGGGCTCAGCAATCTCCATCCACACACTTCCCAGCGCCCTGGCCTGGCAGCTGGTTCGTGCTCAGCTGGAAGGGCGCACACTCTCCCACGACTTCTCTGCCCAGAAGTCCAGCCCAGGGCCATCCCCCAGGGAGGCGGCTCCGTCCCTCAGACAGATCATGACCTCCCTTTGCATTCTGCCTCTACCTCCTCCTGGGGCCTGGCCTGGCCCTTTCTGTCCTAAGCAAGGCTGAGTCCTGAGGACCTGGGCTTTGGGTTACATCCTTCATTCCTTCCCAAGGACCTGAAGCATGACCCTCTTCCTAGCTCTGTGTCTCACCCTTCCCTTCTCCTCCTTCTGTGTTATTTGGTTGCTTTTTTTCCAGCCATAACCTACTTGGATCTCTTCGTCCTGAAAACCCCCTTCAGGGACCTTGCCGCCTCTTTTTCTGGTGTCCCCTTTCTTGGTGAATGCTGTCACCACACAGGAGCCCTCTCTCCTTCTCACATCATCCACCAGACCCTCCAGATTCTGTCTCCTGGTGAAACCTACACTGAGTTTTCCTGCCTGGGTCTGAGCTGTAACCTCTTGTGTAACCTCTTGTGTCTGATGTTACGACCACCTAACAGCTGGTCTCCCTTTCTTCATTCTAGGCCCCTGGTCCTTCCCCAACATGACTGCTAGAACGATCATTTTGCAATGTATATCTAATCATATTCCACTCCTGTAAAAAAAACCTCCAGTGAATGTGGAATGTACCAGAACACGCAACACGTGTTACTCCCCTCTCATTCCCTGGGACTTGAGTGAGATCCTACTATCAAAAAATATGGAACACTTTATAGCACTTGCTATGTACATAGGAAATCTGTGCACGTGCAGACTCACCAAATCCGGGAGCTGCTCCGTCATGAAGATTAGATCCCAAGAAAATCAAATGGCCTTTAATTTTATGGACCATTTCTTGAGCTTGGTCAATTGAATACGGTGGGACTTTCTCAACAGAAAACTTCTAAGTGTGGGTGCTACACAGAACAGGCAACATTATTCTTTTAACAGGACAGTTTGGAGAGTCCTTTGGTCACCCCATAAACACATTGGGAAAGATCCTCCCTGGGCAGGAGACCGACCCTTCTTGGTCACGCTGTGGCATTGAAGCCAGTGTAGGACACAGCCATTAAACAGAACAGGAAGGTAGGGCAGACTTCCTCTCCAGGATTCAAAGAAAGGTGAATTAAAAGGGACAACGAACTTTCATTTTCTCCCCTATATGTTTCAGCAAGGAGTTTTAAGGCCTGATGCTAACCTTAGCTATCAGATATCCTAAGGGGAGAAAAAATTGCCTCTGTATTTCTGAAAAACAACATGGTAGGTATCCAAAGCTGTAAATCTGACAGAATAATTAGCCCCATGCAGGACTTGACAAAGGCAATAAAAATACGGACAAAGATTTCTGTATAAAGAAGTTCTTGTAGAATCACCCATAAAACTAAATGTTCAACAATAGGAGAATAAACGGTCACATCAAATATGACGCCTTCATGCGATGAGATGTTACGCAGCCATCTGATATAGACAGATGCTCTTCGCCCAATATAAAGGGAAATAAGTGTTCGCATAACAGGAGGCCAACTACCCTAAACATCTATGTCAAGGCTAGAAGCATATGAGCCAAAATAGTAACTCATTTGGAGTATGGATGCTGGTATTATAGCCATGGTCATTTTCTTGTTTGTTTTTGTACTTATTTTCTGAATTCTCCCTCATGACAACAACTCATCTTCATGATCAGAGGACAGCAGAGTTAGAGGCTGCAGAACTGACAGTTACGGTCCCGGAGCTCTGCCTGAAGGACACGAAAGCCGCAATACTGCACACAGCGGGTGGGGGCAAACTTCCGCCTTTCACTGTCCACGCGGTGCTGAGCAGAGGCTGTGTGCCAGGAGCCGTGCCGACCTTGGGGGCATAGCGGTGGGTAAAGCCAGTGTCCCCCTCTAGGTGCTTCCAGAGCCTGGGGAGGCCGGCAGGTCCATTACACCCCTGAACGCAGTGGAGTGGGTCTTGTCTCTGTCCCTAGGGCATAGTAGATGCTCAGTAAAGATTTGCCGAATGAAGAAAAGTCTCTTAGTAAAAACAGTAACAGCCACCATTATTATCAAGTGTGTCCCTAGGTCAGGCATTGTCCTAGACTTCACATTTTTTTTTTTTTTTTTTTTTTGGCCGTGCCATGAGGCATGTGGGATCTTAGATCCCCGACGAGGGATCAAACCCACACTGCCTGCATTGGAAGCACAGAGTCTTAACCACTGGACAGCCAGGAAAGTCCTCTCCCATTTTAACTCACCTGGTCTCCCTAACAACCCTCCTGATTTTACAGATGAGGGAACGGAGACGCTGAAAAGGCAGGAGCACAGGGAAGATGGTGCAGGAAGAAAGTGAGAAGCCTGCTTCCGAGCCTTGCCTGCCTTTCACGTCACCAGGGCAAGGACACAGGACGGCGGTGAAGGTGACTGCCGCGGGCTGGCCCGTCCTTCCCAGAGGAGGTGGCAGGAACGGTCCCGACATAGTTCACGTGGCAACAAAAACCTGTCCCCGTGTGAATGGCCATCCTGCCATCCTGTGAAACCAGCCGAGTTCTCTGGAGCCAGCTGTGGAGTACCTGCCCAGCTTTCTTTTCCAGGCCTCCGGTGGGACACTTGTGTCCTGAAGGTCCCCAGAGCAGGCAAGGCGTAGCCAGGCAGGAGAGGAGGGAGAGGGGAGCCAGCCCTTGATTGAGGAGAGAAGTCTCTGGAAAGCCAAGAGCACAGATCGAGTTTTCTCCTCTTACAGGAACAGGGAACCGAGCTGGGTCTCCCATGCTATCCTGTGATCTTGGATTATGTAGGAAGGAAGATATGAAATGTGTGCACATTGCAAAGCCCAGGAACGAGGCCAGGACTTGACACGCAACCGCTCCAGGCCTGTCTTCTCTGCTCCTGCCCAAGATGTGTACTTATCAGCTTTTTGATGGCAAGTCGCGACATGCCTGCATCCTTAAATATGAGTTGCTTAGTCTAGCTTACGTAGGGCTTCCTAGGAACGCTATCATACTTTGCATCACCTTCAAGGTCACGCTCATAACAATACGTTTCCTTCCTGAGGCTCTCCCGGGCCGGCACGTCCAGGACGCTCTGCACAGCCTGTGCTAAGCACCTGTCCTCTCCCCTACAGCTCTGCGCCGGGATCTGTGAGATGCACTCTCCCCCGGGTGAAGTTCCCAGAACACGTTGTCCGGGGGAAACAGAGAGCAGGTGCCATGAAAGTGAAAATTTAGTAAATTCGGGGCAACTCTGTCGATTCTGGAAAGCTTAGAGTCCCACTTACTGCAATGATTTCTGCTGTCTTTCCCACAGGTGTGTGAGAGCACCGCTCACATCTGCCTCCATGGCCTGTGCTGAAGGTGTGGTTTTACTGAACACACACGTTCGTGTTCATGTTGTCCATAGCCGTTCGTGTGCGGTGACAGCAGAGTTCGGTGTTAGCCTGTGTGATCCACAAAGCATAAAACATTTACTACCTGGCCCTTTGCCGGAAAGTTTGTGACCCCATTTTGGGTGCCGTTTCTCCTTTCTTACCTGTAAACACTTTAGTTTCCATTATATTTTGGCCTCTAACATTCCCAAAGTTTCTTTTCTTCCTCTGCCCCACCCTGAAACAGATGGGGTACATTTTTAGGATATGTAAAAGCAGAGAGAGGGTCCCGGCGTGTTTGCCAGGCTGCTGACAGAGCAGGTGACAGCGACAGGATTTGCAGCTGGGCCTTGCTGTGTACCCGCCCGCCCCCAGATGTCCATCTATAGTGGGGCCCAGCTGGCCTCCAGCTTCTAGTTTCCTGCTTTCATTTTCGGTATTCATTTTATTCTTAGCCTAAGTTTGACACTTCCTCTTAGCAACATGCAAATTTCAGGCTTCCACAGATGTCTGGAAAGTTACAGCCCCAGCATGTCAGCCCTGAGGGTGGGATTGCATAGGGGTTCATTTTTTTTTTTAACTCTCCTGACTATATTTTTTTGAGTTTTCCACAAGCTGGTATTGTCTTGTAAGGAGGAAAATCCTTTGCAGTGTGTTCGCAAGAAATCCGGGTTTCAACCCTCTGCTCCCTCTGAAAACTTTCCTCACCAGGCTTGTTAAGGGCTTAGCTCACAAACGTTAGTTAGTGAGCCCCTTCTGCATGCTAGAGGCCGGGGATGTGGGCCCTGCCCGTGAGAGTCTAGCAGGGAAGAGAGAGGATTCCATATGCAGCCAAAATTCAAAATGGCACAGAGCATGGTGGAGTGATGGGAAAGGTTTTGGGGACAGGTAGAGCAAGGTAGTGATACGCCACTGGGGGGCGTTATTTGTGTTATAGAATGAAAGCTAGAAATACAATTTAATTTGGTAACAAGTCAGTCCCACAGTGGTAGCACCAATTTCCATTCCCCACAGCAGCGTATAGGGATACAGTTTCTCCCAATCCTAACCAGCGTCTGATGTCGTCGTTGCTTTTATGTCAGCTGCTCTGATAGGTGTTTAGAGCTATCTCATGTGGTTTGCGCTTCCCTCATAGCCAACGACAGTGAATGTTTTTGCATGTGCCTGTTTGCCATCTGTACATTCTCTATGGTGAGATGTCCCTGCACGCCTCCGCCCACACTGAACATTCCTTTTTCTTCCTTTCACAATAATATTTAGAGAACAAATTAGTGGATGCAAGGGTGAGGGATGTGGTGACACAATTCTGTATCTGGATCGTGGCGGTGGTTATACCAACGTTCACATGTGATTAAATGACACAGAACTACACCCATTGAACCAAGGTCAGTTTCCTGGTTTTGATATCGAACTACAGTTCTGGAAGGTTGGGGGCTCGGGGAGAGGGGTGCACAGGGCCTCTCTACTGTCTTTGCAAGTTCCTGTGTCTCCAAATAAAAAGTTAAAAAGCAAAGTCAGTACCAATCATTCTGACTGTAGGAGGATCAAAAAATCCACAATTGGGGCTTCCCTGGTGGCGCAGTGGTTGAGAGTCCGCCTGCCGATGCAGGGGGCGCGGGTTCGTGCCCCGGTCCGGGAAGATCCCACGTGCCGCGAAGCGGCTGGGCCCGTGAGCCATGGCCGCTGAGCCTGTGCGTCCGGAGCCTGTGCTCCGCAACGGGAGAGGCCACAACAGTGAGAGGCCCGCGTACCACAAAAAAAAAAAAAAAAAAAAAAAAAAAATCCACAATTGTTACTTTACCTCTTTCCCCAACTGATTATTTGTTTATCCTCAAACAGCCATATCACATCATCATTCGACATCAGGGCTCTGATTACGTGCCTAAGAAAACATACAAAGTCACCATGTGGAAAAGATTGTCACAATTCACCTGAGGAATATGAAGATGAAAACAGGATCTCCCCACGGGGCAGCTGAGAACAGCTGCCGCACCCCGGCCCCGTCCCCCAGCTCCGCCTTTCCACACCGGGACAGGTCGCTGAGAGCTCCCTCAGCTTCCCCTGGCCTTTGTAAAAGGCCCCTTTGATGTGCCCTTTCTCATTTGTTTAAACAACACGAGACAGGATTCCTGAGGGCTGCAACCCAGAGGCCAGCTGGGTGGCCTTGCCTTTTTATGCAAAAGAGTTGAGAAACACCTGTCAGACTCCGAGGATAATTAACCTTTATTGCTTCTCATTAAGACTGACATTGTCACTCAGCACAGATGTGGCTGCTGGATGGGGCTGGGGCTGGGGCTGGGGAAGGGGCGTGGAAGTGTGGGTGGGAAACGAGGAGCAGAGGCTCAAAGAGACCCTAAGGGGGAGAGACACCCACTTGCTTGTGGTCGTACGCAGGGTCAGTGCAGCTGGGGCCTGCTCCAGCCGGGCCTGGGGCACAGCTCACAGCAGGACCTACCAGGCTGCATTCCAGACGTGGGGGAGACAGAGGTCCACGTGTAGGGACATCTCCAAGTCAAGAGCCGGGCTGACAATTCCCGTCAGTGCTGGAAGGGAAACAAGTTCCAGGGTGCAGGGGTTCAGACGGTTTGGGGACCTTGCTGAGACTCTCTGGAGGCTGCTGGCTCTGCCTGATATTTACCCTTGCTGGAGGCAAGGCCGTCAGGGCGGTGGGGCAGAGAGGAAATACTCCGTCTGCACAGTGCCCGACACAGTGGCCCATTCTGGGCTGGACAAGAGCCGTCGTGGGAGGGGAGGGTGAGGCAGACAGGTGGAGATGCCAGGCAGACGGCCAGTCGGTCAGGTCCCTTGGGCAGTGGCGAGGCGCTGGGCGGGGGTCAGAGGACTTGAGCAGGCGGAAGCGCTAGGATAAGGTCAACTCCAAAAATGGAGCGTCGGAGTGCGGTGCAGAGAAGGGATCGTGGAGGGGCAGGTGTGGGACGAGAGAGACCAGTTAGAAAGTGATGGGATAGAGCACACGCATGTGCACGCACATACACACTTCCACACATATGCCCATTCACACACACGCACACGGGAGTAGCGATCGCTCAGGGTGGGGGGCGTGCACATGGCAACAAAGCAGAGAGGGCACCTCAGGGTGTGCTGGAAGGTTTGCTCTGGAAGTGCTGCATTGCCCACAGTCCTCCTGGCGAAGCACAGGATCGCGAGGGAGGGAGGGAGGTCCTATGCTTCAGGCTTTCTACTGGGAAGTGTAAACAGACACCCGACCAAGAGTAGAGATGACACACAACCTTCCAGGGCAATGGTTAAATGGCACGGAAAATTGTTAGCGTGGTGTGATCTTTTTACAGGAGTATCTTGAGTACAGAATCGACTCTATTGCATAGGAGGGAATATACGGCCTGAAGAAAAAGGTGTTATAAACGCAGTGACTGAGGTCATTTCCATCTTCACGGGGCACAAATCCTGGCACTCTCATTTAAAGAATATCTGATACTCATGTAAACGCCGACGTCTTTTCTGCCCAGTAAACATGGGAAACAGCAGCGAGGATCAACGATGCCTCGGCTCCCTGCACAGCCTCGGGTTCAAGCATGGCTCTCGCTGAGTCTCGGTGCCCCTGGTATTCAGTGGGTACAGTAGTTCTGTTTCAGTCTCTACTGTGGTAAATATGGACACATAAACCCATGGAAATGAAGCTCTCTGGGGTTCGTAATACGCTTTGAGTGTAAAGAGGCCCCGAGACAAAAGTTTAAGAACGTCTGGTGTTTACAGGCGGTTCTGGAATGTGTTTGGGAGGAGGGGCTCTGCAGATTGGGGTGGGCAAGTCAGTGCAGGAGGAAGCAGGACGGGAGCGACCGGGGAGCCGGGAGGGCCAGGGGGCCAAGCAGGCAGCGGACGCCCTGCATGGGGGCTGCAAGAGGCAAAAGACTTGGGAGAGGAGCCAGCTGTGACTTGAGGCGGACCGCGTTGCCGTGACGTAGTTTACACTTAGGCTACCGTGCCTGAAAACGGTGGGTGTGGGTGTGTGCGCGTGTGTGTACGCTCGTGCAGGGGTGGATCGGGCCATGCCAAGGCAGCGTGGGGTAGAAATCAACGTCCAGGCACCGAGACCCTCCCTCCAAGGAAGCACTTAAGGTGACACAGGCTCCTGGGGCCAGACGTAACTTTCAAAGTGTACGCATCACCCCTGCACCCCAAGATCAGAGGAGTTCACAGAGATCTCCGGGAGACTTTGGATGTGCCTTGGGGCGAGGATGGAGAACTGGCCCCCCTTGTTCTGGACTTCAGCACTTACATGTCAGCACAGCAGAGGCTGGCACAAGTACTTGGGTAAGGAAGCCCCATGGCCGCCATGGCCAGGACAGCCCTGGAACCACGTGCAAGGCACTGTGGCATGGACACGGTGGGGAGGCGCTGAGAACTGCAGAAGTCTTCTGCAGGCCGGCCTTCCCTCCAGCACTAGCAACCAGAGCCAGGGCCCTGCTTGCAGTGCAGGGACAGACGCTCCACAACCTGCCCTGGGGGTTCTGGTGGCCGCTGCTGCCACTTGGGCCTCTGTCCCTCACTGCGGACTCAGGGCTCGAGTAAGATCTGTGAGCTAACTCCTTCCCAGAGCTTTTCTGACATCGTGGATCGAATGGCTGCTAAATCTGCTCTCTCACCTATGTCACCATGGTGTGTGTTTGCCGGCTTTTCCCGCTGTTCACTTCATTCTCTCCTTTCTCAAATGGTAGCATGGACTTCCTAGGTCTCAAGTCTGCAAGTTGAGCAACTTAGAAACCCAGACATAGCTTGCAAGGGCTCCGCGTTCAAATAGTTTCCCATGGAGGCCTAGCAGGATGAAGTGCTGACTGGAAAGAGACAGGAAAAGCAACCTGTTCCCCAGGGGCACAGGTACTGGGCTTCGTGCATTGAGAACGCCTCAGGAGAGACGGAAGGAGGTTGATTTCTCTCCTTCGGGAAAGTCACCTGGCCTCACAGCTGGGGGAGAGCGTGCACAGCAAGGACTGTACGTCTGTCTTTGCAGGAGGGAGGGGAGAGGGACCCTTATCCAGGGACTAGGACAATTCAGAGACAGGGAGTAGGGCCATTAAGAGGGCTCTAATGCCTCTTATGTAGGACTGTTGGCCATATTAGGCCAGTGGGAGTGGAATTCAGCAGCATGATATGATAGGAAGACCTAGGGTGTACACACAGAACAGACGGGTCAAGAGGAGGGTCTGGGCTGGGGTGCTGTCCATAAGCTGAGGTGAGCCACTTCGTCCCAGAGGCCTCGGTTTCCTGCCTAAAAAATGGGGATGATAATATTTACTTTGAAGGTGTGCATAGCATTAAATGCGATGCTAAGTGTAAAGGGTTTTGCAAACTGCCATGCAGGAGGAGGCAGATGCCGGCTGCTTCTGTAGTTACATTTGCTGGCTGACTACGCCACATGCAGGTCCCCTCCCCCCTTTCAAGAGAACCCTAGCTTTTGCCTAAGAGTTCACCCCACTTCCACACAGCCTAAATGCCTAGGAGGAAGATGACCCCAACTTCAGGCCCCTGGGTGGGCTCTGATTGGCTTGAGCCATTGCCCCATCCCTGCGATTGGCCCAGGGGCGGGTGAGTGAACCCACCAGTGCAATCAGGGCAGCTGGGCTCGGAAGGGGGCTCCCGTGGGCCGGGGGCCAGGGGAGAGTCAGGAGGAAGAACCATCCTTGGTGAGATGGCTGATGACTGGACTAAACCAAGCAAACGAAGCATTCACGGAGACCCTCCACCTTTCAGGCCAGGCGAGTTTTCTGGGACTTGTCATGAAAGCACCCTGACTGCTGTTTCGTAGCTGCTGCCGCTGTGACACGTGATAACACAGATCGACACTAGTCTAGTTCTTCTTCATTCCAGACCTCAAAAGGGAGACTCATTAGGTTACCACACCAGAAGCTTTTCGAATGAAAACGTAGTGACGTTCACATATAGCCTTCTGCGTCCCGGGGCACAACGTTCTTTCAAGGTGAGTTAGCATTCTTGAATGTGAAACTTACCGCACATGACCATCATTTTAAGGCTATAAGGAAAGGGACCAGGGCCTCTAGTGGGGGTTTCCCAGGCCTGCTCTGCCCGGTGGGTCCAAGACTCATGGCTTCCACGTGAAGACGGGCCATCTCAAGACCGCGGCTCCTAGATTTTAGGGTATTTGAGAGCCCCCAGGAAGTTGTTCAGCACAGGTTTTCAGGACCCACTGAGACAGGAACTCTGGGGTGAGGCCCAGAATCCTGCATTTGAACGGGTAGTTCTAACACAGGGCTCTCAGTGTTCAGAGACCACAGTCCTGGTCTGCCTGGGACAGGCAGAGTCCCCGCGATGCCTGCTGTCCTGGCCTGAACGCTCATGGCTCTCACTCTCTGGGGTTTCTCAGTTTGGGGGTAAACGGCATGGCCGCTCGTCTGGGGGTGTGCCGAGAGCCGCAGCTGTGGAGGTGAAGCCAGCGTTGTGTGTGTCTCCCTCCGTCCCTCCGCTCCTCTACATGCAAGGTCTCCGGTGCCCGATTCCACTCAACGCGCTGGCCGTGCAAGGCTCTGTATGGAAGTCCCTCCTGCCTCTGCTAAGGTCCTGTGCTCAGAGCTTCCTGCCCAAGGGCTTTGGGGAATTCTGTGTAATGGATTTATGCAAAAAGATGGATAAAAATACACCTCCCCTTCATACCACGTTCAAAAGGAAATGCCAGAGGAAAAAATTAAATATTGAAAACCCATAAGACTCATAGAGAAGGAACTATAGGGGATTTAGAAACATGACAGCAGGGGGGAAGTGGCTTTATAAGTATGATAAGAAACCCAGAAAAGGTAAAGAAAAATATTGGCAGAATTGAACATCTGAAAACTAAAACCTCTGGATGGAATTGGACTCCCTAAATAATGCAAAAAGACAGCCACACCTTGGAGGAAAGCAGGGCTACCAAGCGCTGTGTCAGCGAGGGTGTGAGGAGAGCAGGAAGCCTCGGGGGCATCCCCTCTCCCTCCGGCCGTGTGCTGCTGGGGGCTGGGTTCTGCCTGCTTCCTGGTTGCCCCTGGATCCTGTGCATTTTTGGAACCTGGATCGCCAGTCTTCCTTTTGGTTCTGTTAGCAACCCGATAGCGCTCCCATAAATGCCTTTGAGTTTACCGAAGTTCATTTGTTTTGCTTGCAACCCGAGCCCTGATTGATACACCCTGTGGCAAATAAAGATTAGTTTCATTCCTCAGGAAGGGCTTGTTAAAGCCAGACACTCATGTGCTGTGACAGCCACCGTTCTCCCCGCTCTGTGATTCAATGAATTCCTCCGCATGGCTCTTAGGACTTCATAGAAACTGCTTCAGTCTGCAAGGGTTCGGGACATGCATGTGACGATGTCCTGAGAGACTTGTTTCAGATGTTTCCATATCATTTTGGCTGCAAGGTCACCCCCCTTAATTCGTCGTTTTTTTTATGATTAGGAAAAGCAACAGTCGGCTGGCCAATTTAGCATCATTGAGGTTCCATCTTTCTTCCCCGATATAAGACACTGCTGTTCCCACTGCAACCCCGCAGAGCAAGCTCTATCACCCCGAGTTACAGATGAGAAAACGGAGGCCCTGGGTGGTATGACTCGCTCTGCTTCAAACCTTGAAGGGGAAGAACCCAGGCCTGTCCACATCTGCTCTCTGCTCTTGCTGCATTGTTTCAGATAATAAGCAGCAGTTCCACAAATTACTGAAACCATCTTAATGGAAATTAGTCACAGGTGGCTTAGAGCTAGTACTTGTCTATTAAAATTCCTAGCAAACAAATAAAATAAAACTGTTGGGTGGGGACTATGTGATTTTTACTTAAAGGTTGAAGGGCAGTAATGTCCACTTTTGCTTCAAAACATTCTGAGTGCTTCCACTTGTGAACTGACAGTCTCACAGTGCCTGGAGGAAGGTTGTTAACCCAATTTACAGATTGGGAAACTGAGGTCTGGGCAAGGCGCTGCTCGCTCCTCTCCAAGACGTTGATGTCCCTCTCAGGGTGATGAGGCAAACAGGCCATTACACCAATGCTGTACTTTCCTAGGGAAGCGGACGCTGTGGGCGACACTGACCCCTCCCGCCCCACTGGGGACGAAGAGATCTGCTGCCTTTGGGTCCCCTGAGGTTCAAGGCTCTCATCACTTAGTCTCTGTCCATTCCCCAGTGACAGGATCAAACAGTGCTTGTTTAAAATGCCAGGTGAATCAGCACCGGCTTTGTGGGGAGCTCCCAGAACACAGCAGGGAAGGACAGGAGGTGACCCCAGTGGCTGGGAGTGTGCGCTTGCCAGCTAAGCTCAGGGGGCTGGCTCCCCCTCATTGGAGGTCTGCTTGAATAGACCCCCAGGCCAGTGTGCCACTGTTTGCAGTTGCTGTAAGCAGCCCCCTATGCTGACCAGACATTCCCAGCCCGGGTCATCATAACGGCCAGCTCAGCCCCAGCCCCACTTATCACAGTGAGAATGAGTCGTAGAGAAACTGCTGTGATGACAGGAGCTGCTAACAGGTCATCACGATGCCTCAAAGGACATTTCTTCAGCTGGACGAGTCCGCCAGACAAGTCTCCCTGGCAACACCGACTTGGTTTAAGTGCACAAGAATGGGCCGCAAAGGAAAGCTTAAGGCGGAGAGAAAGACTCACAGCGTCTTAGCGCAAGTCCATACACCCAGGACAGGGAGTGGGGACCCAGACCCTGCCCTTGGGAAGTGACAGTGTATCAGGGGAACTGATCAGTGCACTTAAAAGTGTGGTTCAGAGGACTGGATGAATGAGTATAAAGTCCTAAGATACACAAAGTACACAATTATTTGTTACAATAATTATTAGTTATTATAATTACTAAATATAATAAATATTATGTAATGAATTATATACAATAAAAGAAGTAGTACATTTATTTTTAGAGCAATTTTCGGTTTACAGAAAAACTGAGCAGAAAGTACGGAGTTCTTGTATACTTCCCTTCCCCCTCACCTCCAGCCCTCCTCTGCCCTTTCCCCTATTATTAACATCTTGCATTGCTGTGGTATACTTGTGACAACTGATGAACCAGCATTGATACATTATTATTAACTAAAGTCCACAGTTTACATTACAGTTCAAACTATGCTTTGTACATTCTGTGGGTCTGGACAAATGTATAATGACATGTATCCACCGTTACAGTATTGTACAGAGTATTTTCACTGCTCTAAAAATCCCCTGTCGTCCTTCTATTCATCCCTCCCTCTCTCCAACCCCAGGCAACCCCTGATCTTTTCACTTCCTTTTCTCCATAGTTTCATCTTTTCCAGGATGTCCTATAGTTGGAATCATACAGTATGTAGCCTTTTCGCACTGGCTTCTTTCACTTAGTAATATGCATTCAAGGTTCTTCCTTATCTTTTCATGGCCTGGTAGCTCATTTATTTTGGGTGTTGAATAATATTCCATTGTCTGGTTGTACCACAGTTTATTTATCTATTCACCAACTGAAGGACATAGAGGGTGCTTCCAAGTTTTGGCAATTACGCTATGAACAACTGCGTGCAAGTTTTTGTTTCCACGTTAAGTTTTCAGCTTATCTGGGTCAACACCTAGGAGCATGCCTGCTGGATCGTATGCTGTCAAACTGTCCTCCGAAGTGACCGCAGCATTTTACTTTCCCTCCAGTGACGAAAGAGAGTTCCTGTTGCTCCACAACCTCGCCAGCCGTTGGTGTTGGTGTTTCGGATTTTGGCCGTTCCAGTAGATGTATAGTGGTATCTCATGGTTTTAATTTGCAATTCCCTACTGATATATGATGTTGAGCATCTTTATATGCTAATTAATCTTCTTCGGTGAGATATCTGTTCAGATCTTCAGTTGGGTTGTTGTTTTCTTATTGCTGAGTTTTCGGAGTTACTTTGGCTATCAGTCCTTTATCAGATACATGTTTTGCAAATATTTTCTCACCATCTGTGGCTTGTCTTTTCATTCTTTTAACAACATCTTCCACACAAGTTTTAAATTTTAATGAAGTACAACTTTTTAGTTTTTTCTTTCAGGGTGTCATATCTTTGGTGTCATGTCTAAAAAGTCACTGCCAAATCAAAGGTCATCTAGATTTTATCCTATGTTATCTTCCAGGAGTTTTTTTTTTTTTTTTTTTTGCAGTACGCGGGCCTCTCACTGTTGCGGCCTCTCCCGTCGCGGAGCACAGGCTCCGGACGCGCAGGCTCAGCGGCCATGGCTCACGGGCCCAGCCGCTCCGCGGCATGTGGGATCCTCCCGGACCGGGGCACGAACCCACGTCCCCTGCATCGGCAGGCGGACTCTCAACCACTGCGCCACCAGGGAAGCCCAGGGAAGCCCTTCCAGGAGTTTTATAGTTTTGGGGTTTACATTTAGGTCTATGATCCATTTCAAGTTAAGTTTTTGTGAAGGGTGTAAGGTTGTGTCTAGTTTTGTTTGTTTGTTTTAACATGGATGTCCGGTTGTGCCAGCACCGTTTGTTGAAAAGAATATCCTTTCTCCATTGAATTGCCTTTGCTCCTTTGTCTGAGATCAGCTAACTATATTTACGTGGGTCTACTTTCATGCTTTCTATCCTGTTCCACTTATTTGTCCATTCTCTCACCAATACTGTGCTGTTTCGGTAACTGCAGCTCTAGAGTAAATCTTGAAGTTGAGTGATGTCAGTCCGCAGACTTTGTTTTCCTTCATCAATTGTGTTGGTTATTCTGCGTGTTTTGCCTTTCCATGTAAACTTTAGAATCAATTTGTCAACACTGACAAAATAACTGCTGGTGTTTTTTTTTATTGGAACTACAATGAATCTACAGATCAAGTTGGGAAGAACTGACATCTTGACAATATCATGTCTTCCTATCCATGAACATGAAATATCTCTCCATCTATTTAGATCTTCTTTGAATTTTTTTAATCAGAATTTTGTTGTTTTCCTGACTTAGATCTTGTACAGTTTTGTTAGATCTATACCTAAGTATTTCATTTTTTTGTTAATAAGATATATTTTTTTCTTAATAATATATATTTTAATATTACTCATGGAATAGTCTTTGAACCCATGAGGTTGAATTCTGGCTCTGCCTCTTCTCAGCTGCTCAGCTTCTGGAAAGCCCTGTCATTTTCTGGCCCTTTGCTTTTTCTTCTCTGAAGAATGACCCTGGCTTTATTCACAGATCTCCTTCTAGACTTCCTGGATCTTTGTGGAAGTGGGACACCTGCATGGTTTGCCTTTGGGGCAAGCCTTGCAGCCCTCCAGGGAGCCCTACAGTGTGAGGCTGTGGTCAGTGCTGTCACTAAGGATGCCTGTGTGGTCATGGGTGGTGTTTGGGAGACTATTTAGAAGGCACTCTCACAAGGTGAGAGAATTGGCCACGATTCCACTTTTGGGGTTGGGCTCATGGACAAGTACATTCTGGAGAGAAGTGAAATTAGAGTTTATAGTGGTGGGAAAAAAGGTCTTATCTAGAACAGGAGGTGAGCCTGGGTCTTATTGGCCCTCCTGCGTCCCTTCTCCTTGCCATGATGTAGTCTTACCAGGCCACGCTCTTTTTTTCATATTCTTTCCTCCCATGTGGCTAGTATAGTAATACACTGACAGATTTCCCACCTTGGGTTCCCGGCAGGCCCTGAGCATGGTCTGGGTAGTGGTGGTATCTTAGTCAGGCCCCAGGGGACAGGGAGCTGACTCTTTTCCATGTCCTTGTCTATTTGCACCCATGCTAGAGAGGCACAATGCAATGTGATGGCCTAGGGAGAAGGGGATGAGGGGCTGGCTGCCCTTGATCCATTTCTAATCTGGAATTTAGCCCCAAGGGACAAAGGGCCTGCTTGGCACCCTTGTAAACTAGTCTTACCCCTTGGCCGCGTGAGCTGGTCATTTCTGTGCCTGAATGTTCCCAAGGTCCTATGGGGTAACAGTGGTTGGCTGGCTGGTCTTGAGTTCAGCCCTTCAGGGATCTGGCCATTCCACTTTTCCACATGACACACAATTCTCATATTTACGATTCTTCATCTAAAAGTGGAAAAATAGAAAAAGTGTAGAAGAGGTAAGATGGAGCAAGTCTAAAGTTGACACGTATAATGAAAACATCTTTTATTCTCTTAGCAGGTGATCTGAAAGTCCTTCATAGGGAGACACTTAGTCTTTGGGTGAAAATTCCTGGGTGAACTTGTTTAGGGTCATGGTTGGGACACCCAGAAACCTGAGTATTGGCAGAACTGGTCTGCACTAGAGAAGAACAATTTTTTCCAAGTGGGAGGAGATACTTAGAGAGGAAGCGGGGACAGCTGAGTGGAGTTGGTCAGAGGTAGATGGCTCTGAGATAAACTGCAGTGTGGTCTGCAAACGTACGGGACACACTGTGGGGAAAGCAGTGTCGAGCCCCACTTTGCTCTTAGGGACTTGCGAGGTCAGAAGAGAGAGCATATGTGTGGTCAGGGCATGAGGAATTGCATCCAGGAACTCACAGAAACAGTGAGAAGGCTCTGGACCAGCGTGGGCCATGAGGTTGGGGCTTGGTGAGTGGAGTCAGCTCTCTAAGGGTCCTGGGGACCTAGTGGGCGGCAGGATTCCTCTTGATTATAGTGGAGAAGACTGGACAGGAACTGGTGGCTGTGATACAAAACACTAAGTCCTGGATGGGCCAGGTAAGGCATTCTGTCAGGAAAGCACTCGGGGACACAGGTCGGGTGGAGTCTTGAGGGTGGGGTGCCTGGGCAGCCATGCCCAGGGTCAGTTATGGGCTGAATGTTTGTGCCCCCCACATTCATATGTCGAAGCCCTGACCCTGAATGTGATGGTATTAGGAGGTGGGGCCTTTGGGAAGGGATAAGAGTTAGGTGAGGTCATGAGGACGGGGCCCCTGTGATGGGATGGGTGCCCTTATAAGAAGAGGAAGAGACACCAGAGCTCTCTCTTTGCCATGTGAGGACACAGGGAGAACATGGCGTATGCCAGCCAGGAAGAGGGCTTTTGCCAGGAACTGAATCTGCCGGCACGTTGACCTTGGATTTCCAGCCTCCAGAATGGTGAGAAATTAGTGTCTGTTGTTTAGGCCACCCCATCTGTGATGAGTTGTTATGGTGACCTGAGCTGATGAACACAGGGTCTGATTCTAGGGAAGGAGGGTAGGATGATGTCTTCATCTGGTTCCGTCCACATCTGATCCAAACTGTCCGTTTGGAGAAAGAAGGATTGAGACTCACTGAATGCAAAGCTCTTCACACAGCAGACTAACATTGAAGACTTTTTGAGTTCAAACATCTCAGTTAAAAGATGTGTAGCGCGCCAGTGTCAGCACATCAGAGACCACTGACCGGTACCATAAGATTAACTGGTGTGGGAGAAACGTTCCCTTGAAATTCGTTAATTTAACTTGGGTTCAATTTTGTCAGGTTGTTTTTCTTTAAGACAGAACTATAAATGTTCCTCTCACCTGCTTTTAAACCATGTTTTGGAGATGCTAACATTCATCAGTGATTGCCCTAGCCCCTGTCCTCCTGGCCTCCGTTCAGCCAGGTTCCCACTCCTCTGCTGCTCCCGCCACTTGTGCAGGGTCCTGCCTGTCAGAAGGTTTCTGGGCAGAGGGCTGGCTGTTGCTTACACATTACAGCCTGTTCTCCTAATTCCTCTGCTCTTTTCAGAGAGCAAAGAAACCACTTTGATTAAAGGTTTAACTTCCAAAAGTATTTAAAACAGTTACAGGCAACAGACTTTGGCAGAAGAATGCAATGGTCTCAGCTTTTTATGCTCAATTTATACAAATAAATGACAGTCTGGAAAAGGTATATTGATGTGTTTCTTTTGGGCACTTGGTGCACGAGCATGTGCCTTTAAGAGAGACCATCGTTCAGCGTGTTTTAACTGCTGGGCTCCACTATGAAATCTGTGGCTAAATAATGACAATTTTATTAAACTCATTATCGGTATACTTTGAGAAACGATTGCTGAAAAACTCACATGCTTCACAATTCAAACCAAACCAAACCACAGCGCCCCCGGGGGCAGCAGCTTGGTCTCTGGCAAGCTTCGAAATGCGTGTGTGTGTGCATCGCGGAGGATAGCTGGGGTGTGGGCGTCCTGTATTCTAACCTCATCGTCTGGGACTGCCCCTTAGTGTCAGGCTGGCCGGGAGTGCCAGGTGTTTGCTGTAGGTGGCCTGTTTCAGCTAGGCTGGAACAGCTCCTTGTGATCCCGGGGCCCGCCATGTGGAGACAGAGCCATTGCCCAGATCAGTCGCTTGGGTAGGGGAGTTCAAAGCGCAGGTGAGCTGCACGAAGCTTCGAGGTCCTGCCTCCCATTTGGGGCTGGGAAGAGGCTGAAGTGGCCCCATGCGAGAGGGAAGGAGGGAGGAAAGCCGCCTGCAACCTGCGGGCCGTGTAGGAAATAATATGTGTACTTTGAGGCCCAGCACAGGCCATTGCCTTCCCTCTGAGCAGAAAAGGAGTCCCAGGGTTTTAGAGCTGGAAGGAGCCTGCTTTTAAGTCCAGGCACCGTCCTGAAGGGATTCCAAAGAGAAAAGGGGAGCAGTGAGAAGGGCCTCCCGGTGCCTGGCGGGCACACAGAGGGGCTCTGTCCTGCGACCCCTCCACCCACTGGGCCCTCATGGTTGTCAAAACACAGGAGCATTCCTCAGCTGACACAGCACACAAAGGCGAGCCCTGGGCCTGGAGCAAGTCGCTCGCACATGTTATTAGTCCAGTCAAAGCCGTAACCCGCCCCCCACCCCCACCCCCGGACGCTGCTCTGCCCCACCTCTCTGCCCCTCCAACGGCCCAACTTGAGCTATAACCGTCTCACAAGTCCAAGACAGGCCCATTTTCCTTCCCTTGTAGAGTGAACTTCTCAGTTCACTGCAGTATTAATTGTTCACTGTGGAAATTTTGCTTAGAATTGAAGTCGAAGAACAGACATTTAAAAAAATCATGGGGACTTCCCTGGTGGCGCAGTGGTTAAGAATCCGCCTGCCAATGCAGGGGACACGGGTTCGAGCCCTGGTCCGGGAAGATCCAACATGCCATGGAGCAACGAAGCCCGTGAGCCACAACTACTGAGCCTGCGCTCTAGAGCCCACAAGCCACAACTACTGAGCCCACGCGTCGTTGCAACTACTGAGCCTGCGCTCTAGAGCCTGCGAGCCACAACTACTGAGCCCACGCGTAGTTGCAACTACTGAGCCTGCGCTCTAGAGCCTGCGAGCCACAACTACTGAGCCTGCTTACCACAACTACTAAAGCCCACATGCCTAGAGCCCGTGCTCCACAATAAGAGAAGCCACTGCAATGAGAAGCCCACACAATGCAATGAAGAGTAGCCCCTGCTCTCCACAACTAGAGAAAGCCTGCGTGCAGCAACAAAGACCCAATGCAGCCAAAAAAAAAAAAAAATCATATATAATACCTATATTCACAATCAAATATCGAATACATGTATATGAAGTATGTATAAATCTGTACATATATATCGAGTGTATATGTATTTGAGTGGGGTGGGTTAGTATTTTGTCAACACTTTATTGTGAAACACAACACACAATTCAGTTTAAGCAACAGTTATCACGTGACTGCCCAGCCTGTGCGACCACCACCCTGCTTTGGGGATCCCCAGCCTCTTGCTTTTCTTTGTAGCTTACTATCTAAATATGTATCCCTAGCAGTTCACTTTAGCTTATTTCTGAACTGTATGCGAATAACCCCTCCCATTTGTATACGTGTGTTTCTGGGGTCTTTTGCTCTGTTTTCTTTTGTGGATGAATGTATCACGTCCTTCATGTGGTTCACACATCTTCAAGGCTACAGCGTATGCCTTGGCACAGATATGTCACTTTTTATTTACCCATTTTACGTGGGCATTCGGGTTCTTTCCTGCACTGAACTTTTAGAAGCAACTCTACTATGGTTGGAGATCAGGGTTGCAGTGACCCATGTGCCTGGAATTTTTGGTCTCAGCTGTGTGTGCCTCTGATGAGGGAGGTTGTGTCATAAGGTATTCCAAAGAAGGTGATGAAAACTGCTTTTCAGACAGTTGCAGCAGTATTTTGGGGCGTGTTCTATATCCTCCCAACAAGTGCTGCTGTCAGACGCCCAGTAGGTTTCTACGAGGATCTCAGTATTTTGCGCCCAGAAACACCTGTCAGGTGGCGGATATTGGGTAATGTTTGTTGAGTGACTGTTAAAAAAAGAAGGTGGACCAGATGATCTTTAACTTCTCTCACAGCTCTATTTATTGTGAATGTAATTAGATATGCAATTACTTATCTAAATCTTATATGAGTATATATCTTACATAATTACAGTATAGCTATACATTAGTAACTGAGCTGTACGTATCATGTTTAACTACATGTGGTGCTATTTGTTAATTAATTATATATTCGTTATTTGTCAATTATACATATTGGCAATATAATTAGCTATTTTAGGTAACTAAAGTATTTTAGTTAGTATGGACAATTTATTTTAACCCTCTGTGTACTGTTCTTCATTTGTAAAGTGGAATAATAATCCCTGCCGTGTAAAGTTGTTCTAAGAATTGAACGAGCAACCAGACAGGTTTCTGGTACACAGTAGAATTTTAACAAATGTTCACTTCCTTCCTCCTTTCCTTAAATAGTAATTGCAGATACCACTGAAATGTCTGCTTATCCGAGTGTTCTGATTACTGAAGTTTAGATAAGGGCATTCCTCTTATCGTTCATGTGCTCCAAACCACCATAATCTGGGGGATTGAATAATCTAATTAAAATACTCTTTTTATTTTAGAAAAGCTACCTTAATCCCTCTATTCTTCCATTTTCAAAATCATTTTTTTTATGTGTCTTACCAAAGAACCCATAAGTCATCAGTCCTTTCTTAGATTGAACATTTGGAGAGGCTGATTTTTAAAATGTGTGAACATTCCAGGATCATGACACCCAAGAATTCTTAATAGCCAGGACTGCAGACCCCTGGCGTGCGGATTTCCTGAGCAGTACTGCAGGCCTGCAGGCCAGATGGAAAGAGCTGAATTTTGCTTTTTATACACCATCTTAAAATGCTTGAAGATTAGCTGGCTTTGCTTGATTCTAATCCTGTTTTAAACAGAGCTGTTATGACCTGAAATACTTTTAAGACAAATGATATAATTATTTACTTCTATCTTTGATATATAATTTTGAGCAGTTAAATACGACCTTTTCGGAATCTTATTTAAAAAGATAGACTGGCTTATCTTAGCTACAAGTAGAAAATTCAACTTTTTCCAAGAGCAACACATAAATTTTTTTAGTCATACTTTACTCATATTAAACATGTGGTTACTGCATTACTAAAAAATATCAAAATAATTTATGACTTTTAGAAAATCCACAGTGTTGGCCCTAATTAAATAAAAAGGGTGAGGGTTGGTGGATGAAGTTTTTTTTATAGTCATTTTTCTTTGTATATTTTTAGTGTGTTTTATTATAGAAAACTTGCAAATAGAAAAGCAAAACGTGGTCCTTGAGTCTTAGAATACTATTTTATTTCTCATTTCAAATTTTGAAGATTTTTGGCATCAACGTAGTTTTGTTTTGAAACTAAATCATTTAAAAATAAAGTCATCCATATTTTTAATAAGCCACTTCAAAGAACGGATCAATTAATATAACTCTCTGCTTCTGCGCATATTTTTTCTTTCTCCTACAGTGGAATTAGTATTCGGAAAAATGGGAAGATGGTCTTGGCAGGTTGAGAGAAGCAGTATTTGGGAGGAGCTGTGCCCAAGGCCATCCAATTCTGGGGCATGTGGCTGGGGAAGAGACAGCCCCGGTGGAAGTCCTAAAGAACTGCTTAACGCAGGTGCAGCACCAGATGTCTCCCACCAGGTAGATCAGAAACCCAGTGGGCATCTGTACCAGGTGAGGACACACCACCGACTGTCAGTTCTCATTTGAACCGTCGGTGGACACTCGAATCTGCCGGATGCCTGGTTCACCAGCCCCACTGTGGCCGATTCCTGCTCTTCTGGTCAGCCCCCTGCTGCCCCTTACTCCATCGCCCAAGGCTGGTCCCCCACCAGGACTGTTCTCAGTCCTTACACTCACCCGGGATCATCTCATCAGCTCTCAAAGTTGCATCCCTCCCCTACCGATCATGTGCGACCCGAAGTTTACTTCCAGCCCAGTCTCTTTACTGAATCCGAGTCCCTGAGGCATCTTCACGTTTCCTGGCTACCTCACTGGACAAACTACGTACCCTCGCTCTGCATGTACACACTCCTCACACAGTCTGTGCTCATTTTAAGCGAGACTCCACGCAGCAGTCTAGGCTAGACTAATTAGTCTTGTTTGTCTACTTGGACTCTGTCATCAACTTATCCAATTAGTCACTAGTTTTGTTCTGTTGATTTTATTTCCTAGATCCTCCTCAAGACCATCCGCTCTTCTCCATCCCAACCCTGTGCCTTAGTTCAGACTATTCTCATTATGTTTTACTTCTTATTTAAAAGAACCGCTTAACTGGGTTTTCTCCCTCTTACCCTAATTCACAATGGATAATTCAACCAGAGATCCTCCTAAAACATAAATCCAACCCTCTTTCCTCTAATTAAAATGGTTCAGTGGCAGGCTTCCCTGGTGGCGCAGTGGTTGAGAGTCCGTCTGCCGATGCAGGGGACACGGGTTCGTGCCCCGGTCCGGGAAGATCCCATGTGCCGCGGAGCGGCTGGGCCCGTGAGCCATGGCCGCTGAGCCTGCGCGTCCAGAGCCTGTGCTCTGCAACGGGAGAGGCCACAACAGTGAGAGGCCCGTGTACCGCAAAAAAAAAAAAAAAAAAAAAAAAAAAAAAAAAAATGGTCCAGTGGCACTCTGTCTCATTTAAGAGAAGCTCAAACTTCTTAACATAATGACTAAAGAAAATGCCTTGGTCAGACTTGGGCCTTTCCCGTCTGGGCAGGAGCTGGTCTCTGATGCTGAATTTCGCAGACCTGGGTTAACGAACATGGTACCTGCCTGCACGTCTGGGCTCTGAGTGTCGGAATTCACACAGCTGACTTTCTCATGAAAGAGCCGTTGAGCTGAGTTCACGGGCACATCCTCTGCCCACAAGGAATTTTGCACTAAGAAGTTCAATGATATTTCTTGTAAAACCATGGTGGAATGTATTGCTTACTACAAGTAGTAATAAATCCCTGTGTGAGTTCCATTCCAGGAAATATTTAGTCTCTATAATTGGAGGCATCTGTTTTCTGTTGTAAAAAATTTAAATCTGCGTAACCTGGGGTCTACTTTGGCTTTAAGGGCCAGAAAACTTGGAACCAGATATATTAGCCAAGAATTGTAAACTGCTTAGCTCTGCTATCAGAGTCTATGGATGCCTTTTGCTTCCTTTAAATGGATTCTTTTCCTTAACCCCTGGAAGACATTCCTGACTTGTTTGTTCTCTAAAAACCTAAAAGACTTCTTGGGGTGGGAGGACTCAGAACTCCATCAATGCTCAATAAGATGGCTTTTTTTTTTTTTTTTTTTTTGCGGTATGCGGGCCTCTCACTGTTGTGGCCTCTCCCGTTGCGGAGCACAGGCTCTGGACGCGCAGGCTCAGCAGCCATGGCTCACGGGCCCAGCCGCTCCGCGGCACGTGGGATCTTCCCGGACCGGGGCACGAGTCCGTGTCCCCTGCATTGGCAGGCGGACTCCCAACCACTGCGCCACCAGGGAAGCCCAATAAGATGGCTTTTATATCTTGGGTATTACCTTCTAGCCTTTACCCACATGTTTTTCCAAAGTTGCAGTTTTTACTTAACTGGAGAAAAATCAATAAATTCTGTCCATTTCATTGTCTCTCTGGAGCTTCTCTGTTTCCATTATTTCCACCTTATTCAGACTCCATACTTTCTGGCCAGGATAACTGCAATCTTCTTTTCATACCTTTGCATCTGGATTTTCTCCTGTCAATCCAGCTTCCAAATTACCAGCTGAGCAACCTTTCTAAATCCATGTGGTGGGTCAGCTGTCTGCTTAGCAAGGTTTTTCACTTATGCCTATACGTGTGCCTCTTTGCATGTTACTTACTTAGGGAAGCGGACTGTTACGTTAAGCCTGGAATTTGCTTATGGAGGTGATGATAGTATTCAAAGATTCAAATGTTTCCAAAGATTCTAGAAACCTCCTGGAAGAGGTGAGCTGGGGACTCCAATCCTTCCTCTCTGAGAGTCTGTGTATAACAGGATTTTAAGGGAAACTTTCCCTATTGCCTTGGCATCCAGATAGAGACAGACCCCCGGAGGCTGAACACAGTAGATAAAAACTCTGTGTATGGTATGACCTGTTTTAAGAGTCTTAACTCACCATCTTCTTCCAGGATAGATAAGAAAGTCAGGAGCAATTATTTTGGAGAGAATTATTGGTGTGTTGTACATTTTGTCTCCCTCCACGGAAAAATGGGGGTATTTCTTCACGCTTCCAAACTGCCAACTGAGTGAGGGGTACGTAGCTCAAGTCACTGGGAGAGCTGAATGGGTGACCCCAGGAATTGAGAGCAATTAAGGTTTCATACCCGATCTAAACACCTGGGAACATCTAAAGGTGAGAGACTGGCTGGAGCACTGAAGAGAAGATTGTAGTTGGGGAACGGTACATTCCCATGGATGGCGGGGTGAAGGTGTGTTTCCGTGGGTGAGATGTAGAGTCAGGGTTGATCATTTTGACAGGGATCTGACCAAAGAGGGTGGGTATTTACCTGCTTTTCTCTTTCTGGGCACCAGAGAGGTTGCACTGCCCCCATACCATTGAGGTTGGACGTGGCTAAGTGACTTGCTTTGGCTATTAAAACGTGAGCATAAATGATGTGGCTCACTTCCAGGTAGGAGTTTCAAGGGCCAGTGGACAATTTGCCTCTTTCTCTGTGGTGATGGCTGTCAAGGAGTTGTTGCTGGCTGCTCTTTCAGCCTGGGACCTGGCCTGTGGCAGACACAGAGCAGAGCCCCCAGGCAACCTGCAAGTGTCAAGGAGCAAAGCAGGAACAAGAAAACCATGGAGATGTTGGGGGTTGTTATGCAGCTAACCTAGCCCATCCTGACTGACAAAGTCTCTACAGAGTCAAGGTGGCCCCACAGAGCAAACATGTGAATATGGATGGCCTGGAGCCAGAGGTGAGATCATGTCCCATCTCAGGAAATAGCTGGTTAGCACCCCTTGTGGTGGAGGGTTCCGGGGAATCCACAAAAATCCATCTTGAGAGATGACACACGGCCATCATCATGGCCAAAGGGCCCAAGCCTCAACTGTGTCGCTAAGTAATTCAATCTTTGTCTCTTCTCCTCCACTAATTCCTCCATGGAGACACCTGAGGCAAGAGTGAGAAACAGGGTAGGAAGAGGAGAAGGGCAAGGTGCGTGTCTTAGTTTGCTTGGGCTGCCATGACTATATACCACAGACCAGGTGGCTTAGACAACAATTCTCTCACAGTCCTGGAGGAAAGTCTAAGACCAAAGTGCTGGCAGTGTTGGTTCCTCCTGAGACCTCTCTCCTTGGCTTGTAGATGGCCGTCTTCTCACTGTATCTTCACATGGCCTTTCCTCTATGGGTAGAGAGAGCCCTGGTGTCTCTTCTTCATCTAATAATGACAACAGTCCTACTGGGTCAAGGCCCATCTTTATGGTCTCATTTAACATTGATTGCCTCTCTAAAGCCCCTATATCCAAATACAGTCACATTGAGGGTTAGGGCTTCTGTCTGGGAATGTTCATCCCGTAACAGTGGGTACAAAGGCAAGACGTTGACCCTGTCCCCTTTCTCAAGCCAAATTCAGACCAAGCTGGAGAGAACACAGCCTGAGAGGAGACCAGACTGGACTTTTAAAATACCTGCTTGGACCTACTGAATACAATTTATTATATGAGTTGACTACAGAAGATTTGGAAACCAAACGAGATGAACCACACACCCTTAATCCAGCTCAACTGGTGGCAAACATGAAGCTGAGACAGAGTCCAGGACCAAAGTGGTACCTGGTGAGGGAAGTGGCGGCCTCCAGAGCCATCTAGCCATCTTGCATGTGCTCTGGGAAGGGGCAGTCTGAGGGACTGTGCCAACCAGGAACCTAGGAGCCCAGTGTACTTCTGGTATCCCTGGTGGACCATCACCTGTCCTCCCACTTTAAAGAATTCCTGAAGCTGGGAAGTGTCTGCACTGGCTCGAATGGCTTTGGCCTCAGCTGGAGGCTTGGCCTCAGCCACATGGTCTTGAATATGACAGAGAGTAATGGGCCAGTGCTCAGAGTGGGGGGCGTCCTGTGGATTGACGATCACCTCAGGTAGAGGCCACAGTGCCTCTATCGTAATCAGGTGCTGAAAACACTTTCTCTGGTAATTTCTTTATGGTCAGGATGCTATGTATAGTTGGGAGAAAGGATCAGTGACTAGAAGATGACAAGGAAATAAGGTAAGTGCTCCTCTGCAGGTGCCAGAAACGTCTACAACAGCTGAGAGGAGGAACTGGCCAGCTCTCCCTGGCAGTGGGAACTGGCATCAGGGATGTTAGGAACTAGCCAAGAAGGAACTAAGGAAGATCTTCCCAACACGGCACGGGCCGGAATAGCGTCCTACGCACATAGTACATGTAGGACACTCAGGGGACAACTGAAGAGAGTGAGCCTGGACACATAATGGTGCCAGGTTACGACGAGCCTCAAACTCTAGGATAAAGGGAGGTTAGGTTTGACATAGATACACTACCATGTGTAAAATAGACAGCTAGTGGAAACTTGCTGTACAGTACGGGGAACTCGGCTCCGTGTTCTGCAATGACCTAGATGGGTGGGATGGAGGGGGAGGGAGGTCCAAGAGGGAGGGCATATGTGTATATGTATAGGTGAGTCACTTCACTGTACAGTAGAAACTAACACAGCATTGTAAAGCAAGTATACTCCTATAAAAAGAAGACTTTGGACAACAAGGAAAAGGTTGTCAGCAGGGAATTCCATGGTCAGCTGGGTTTGGGTTGTCACCTCGTGAGCGTAATGTCACACAGATCAAGTGACTATGAGCCAGTGCACAGAGAAAAGACAGGGCTCTGATTAGCCAGTCAAATTGTGGTAGACCTGACATATCAAGGCAGCAACCATTGATAAATTTTTGTAAGGTGGAAGAGCCTGCCATTCCAAATGGCCTTTGACATCCCTTTGAGGGATCTGACCCAGGATGGTGGACTGAGCACCCACCTTCACCACCTGTCTCCCTCTGTCTCTTTAAGAGGGGGTGAGGGAATGAGGATACCAGATGGGGGTGGGTTACCATCAATGGGGAAACTCTAGTACACTTCCGGAAGATGGAAACTGCCGAAGGAGTGCTGCCTGGTGCAATGGGGTGGAGGAATCCAGCTCGGGCTGAGACCAGGGTGGTTGCAGCAGGAAGGTGAAGGTGCTGACCCGACAAGCAGAGCCCTAGAGAAGCAGAGGAGTGGGAGGCAGGAAGATTACCGCTCAAGGAGGGGAGCTGATGCAGGCCCAGGGGCAGAAGGGTGGATGTGGCCCCTTCCCCTACCAGGTGCATACCCCCTCGACACTGGCCAGTCAAAGGATCATTTTCTAAATAAATTGAACACCTTCTGTGCAGAGCTGGAGCAGCTGCTATGGAGATTGACATTCTAAAGCAAAGCCCTGCTCATTCTGGTATTTACTTAACCCTCTAAGTCACTCCACCTAAAGTGGCCTTGCCAGTTGACAAGTGCAGCTCACATACACGGGGTTTCTGATTCTCTCTGGCTCTTAGATGTGAACAGACCCTTGAGGAAAATCTGAAGCATGAATCTGATAGACAATATGAATAGAGGTTATTCAGGGAAAGAGAAAAGAATTACCAACAACACAGAGCCTCTCAGGACTGCATCCATAAGGCAAAGGCAGGATGCTATAGAAAAGGAAACAACAGAGAATAAGAAATATTCTTGGAAATTAAAAATAATATGTTGCCAAAGAATATAATTCAATAAAACTGTTGGCAGATAAAGTCAAGGAATATTTTGGCAAGTAGAACACAAAATTAATTAATCTATCCCCTTGTCCATCACCATCATTACGACCACCACCATCATCACCACCACAATCACCACCATCATCACCATCACCACCACCACCATCACCACCATTACCTCCACCACCATCACCACCATTATCATCGCTACATCACCACCACTACCAACTATAACACCTATTTACTGGGCACTTACTATGTTCCAAGGACCATTTCCAGTACTTCTCATGTTTTAACTTATTTAAAGCCCATTAACACTCTATGCTGAAATTTCAGAACACCAGGAATGAAGAAAAACTGGTAAAATCTTCCAGAAAAATAAAAACAGTGACATAAATAAACAAGAATATTACTGGCATCAGACTTTTCAGTATCAGTTTTTAATGTTAGAAGGCAGTGAATAATGCTTTCAAAATTCTGAGGAAAATTCATTTCAAATTTTATACTAAGAGAAGCCATCAGTCAAACGTGAGGGTAGAATAAAACCTTTTAAATACTTAAGGACTCAATACTTTTTCTGGAAGCCCCTTGAAGATACATCCCAAAGTGGCACTAGAGGAGATTGGTTCCAGGAAGTAGGAGCCCAGAAGGAGCAATGGCTCCTGAAAGGTGGTCTCCAGGAACACAGGACACTCGTGGAAGAGATTGTGGGCTTGATGGGTTGGAAGAATCTGGAAATAGAATAAAGGCACCCAGGGAAGGATAAAAGAAAGGCAGTTTTACATCAGGTATACAAGATTCTGCATTAAAAAGTCATGAACCAATCCAAATCCAAATGTGGAGTCAACAGGTCTCAAGGGAAAAAACCAAAATGGATTCCAAGTGAAACCAAGTGGGATCCTGTGGGGTCCTCCCAGGTACAAAAGCCCTCCTATATCCCTAGTCTCTTGTCTGTAGAAAAGCTATAGTCTCCCAGGCCTTCCCTGAGCCACAAAAGAGCAAGATCAATCAGTTAATGATTAGGACAACAGAGCTCACAGAATCTTTAGTTTCTCCCTGAAGGACATAGATAACAGTGTCTGATGCACATTCCCGAGTTGCTTTGCAGATACTAAAACCCCCACCAGAGGGAAAAAGCTAACTGCAAAAAATGAGCAGAAGACCTAAATAGACATTTCTCCAAAGAAGACATACAGATGGCCAAGAGGCACATGAGAAAATGCTCAACATCACTAATTATTAGAGAAATACAAACCAAAACTACAATGAAATATTACCTCATAACTGTCAGAAGGGCCATTATCAAAAAATCTACAAACAATAAATGCTGGATAGGGTGTGGAGAAAAGGGTACCCTCTTGCACTGTTGGTGGGAAAGTGAATTGATACAGCCAGTATGGAGAACAGTATGGAGGTTCCTTAAAAAACTAAAAATAGAGTTAGCATATGACCCAGCAATCCCACTACTGGGCATATACACAGAGAAAACCATAATTCAAAAAGACATATGCACCTTAATGTTCATTGCAACACTATTTACAGTAGCCAGGTCATGGAAGCAACCTAAATGCCCATCGATAGATGAATGGATAAAGAAGATGTGGCACATATATACAATGGAATATTACTCAGCCATAAAAAGGAATGAAATTGGGTCATTCATAGAGACGTGGATGGACCTAGAGACTATCATACAGAGTGAAGTAAGTCAGGAAGAGAAAAACAAATATCGTATATTAATGTATATATGTGGAATCCAGAAACATGGTACAGATGAACTGATTTCCAAGGCAGAAATAGACACAGATGTAGAGAGCAAATGTATGGACAACAAGGGGGGAAAGCACAGGGGTGGAGGGTGGTGGTGGTGGGATGAATTGGGAGATTGGGATTGACACGTATACACTAATATGTATAAAATAGATAACTAATAAGAACCTGCTGTATAAAAGAATAAATAAAATTTTTAAAAAAACCTCTTGTCCCCTGACTGGCAATGGGAAATTGGTTCTTTGGGACTTGAGTCCACCTTCACCCCTAGAATTGCCAGCTTCCTCAATAAAGCTATCTTTCCTTTTTCCCAACAGTTGTCTCTCAGTATTAGATTCTTGAGCTACGAGCAGCAGAACCTGAGTTTGGTAACACAAGAAGTCGAGAGCATCAGAGACTAGAACATTTTAGCTGTTGCATAGCTGTCAAGCAGGATGTCCTCATGTTGGAATCCTCCTTCCTGGCTCTATTCAGTGCTGTGTTGGAGCCCCTCATATGGCCCTCCAACACTGGATGCTAAATATTGGGGAGTTACTTGAGCCACGATCTCTGGCAACAGTTTTGGAAGTATTTATACCACCGAAACTGGCACACGCTACAAATCAAGACCTTTTGTTGGGGGTAGGGTAGTGTAAGAATCTGACTTAGCAGCACACCACTGACCCTATGTCTTCCTTTTTTCTTTTTAAATTTATTTACTCCTACTTTTTGATGAAGCATATCTGTAGTTTATTTTAGAGGATGCAAGGGAGGTAAAAATATGGGGTCCTTGCATATAATAATAGATAATTTGGCTGGGTAGAGAATTCTAAATTAAACAATAATTTTCCTCAGAATTCTGAAGGCATCATTCCATATTCTTCTACTTCCCAGTGTTGCTGTTGAGAATTGTGAAGTGTCTCTGTTTCTTAACCTTTCTCATGTGATCTGTTTTGTTTTTTTTTTAATTTTTCCCTCTTTGGAAGTTTTTTAAGGAGCTTCTCTTTTCCTAGTACTCTGAAATTTTACAAGCTATGCGATTGTATGCAGTGTTGGTGAGCCTGTAAATCCGGTCATGTGTGTCCTTTAATTCTGGGAATTTTTCCTGCATCATTTATTTGGTACAGTTTCACCAAATAAACAAAACCTTTATTTTCCTTTTCATTATAATTTTCTCTATTTTTTGTCGCTGGAGGTTTAGTTGATTGAATGTTGCTAACTCCCAGATAATCTTCTGGTTTTCTTGTCATTTCCCCCCTTCTAATTTCCTTTTTCTTTTCTACCTTCTGTTATTTTCTATCATGCTACTCAGTTTTTCACTTCACTATCATATTTTCAATTTCAGAGGGCTCTTTTCTGTTCTCTGATTACTGTTGAAAAGCACACACCAGGGGCTTTTACTGACCCCAGAGAAATAGTTGATAAACCCGGGAAGGAAGCATACATGGTATATCTTCTAAATAAGAGAAATCTTGCTTTCAGAGACCACTGAATAAGGAGGTTATTCTCTTCCTGCCGAAAGCTGGGATCTCCATGCACCCCTCCTGCCACTGCAGGTGTCCTGACGCAGGAGCAGGGCTGTGGGTATCTATGGGGTGCGCTTGGCAGAAGGGGGATTCCCCCTCAGTTGTAGTGTTGCTTGGCTCTGTACGATCACAACTTGGGAACAGTGACAGCTAGAGCTAGAGAAGTATCTTCAGTGAGAACATAGTCATGTGGGAACTTAGAGTAAATGCAGAATAAAAACAAGAATTCGGGGGCTTCCCTGGTGGCACAGTGGTTGATGCAGGGGACACGGGTTTGTGCCCCGGTCCGGGAAGATCCCACATGCCGTGGAGCGGCTGGGCCCGTGAGCCATGGCTGCTGAGCCTGTGCGTCCGGAGCCTGTGCTCCACAACAGGAGAGGCCACAACAGTGAGAGGCCCGCGTACCACAAACCACCCCCCTAAGAATTCAACAGTAATTAACCCAGAAGTCATTGTAAAGAAAATAACTAATATTTTGCTAAAAAAGAGGCAGTACATAGAAGAAATATAGACAGAAGCATAACCAAGTGTCAAGAGGAAATCATCTCTACTATTGAAGCCAGCTAAGGAGGGTTTGGGGTTAACCTCAGAATTGCATCATGTCTTTTTTTTTTTTTTTTTTTAAGTTTGGGTTATATACGTAGTGTTAAACAATAACATGGGTGGTAAACCAATCGATTACACAATTCACAGTGAACTATATCAAGCCTAGCCTAGTTCTTTTTATTTATTTTCAACTTATTTATTTAATTTTGGCTGCGTTGGGTCTTTGTTGCTGCAAGCGGGCTTTCTCTATTTGTGGCAAGCGGGGGCTAATTTTGGTCGCGGTGCGCGATCTTCTCATTGCGGTTGACTTCTCTTGTCGCAAAGCACGGGCTCTAGGCGTGTGAGCTTCAGAAGTTGTGGCATGCCAGCTCAGTAGTTGTGGTTCGCGGGCTCTAGAGCGCAGGCTCAGTAGTTGTGGCGCACGGGCTTAGTTGCTCTGTGGCATGTGGGATCTTCCCAGACCAGGGCTTGAACCCATGTCCCCTGCATTGGCAGGAGGATTCTTAACCACTGTGCCGCCAGGGAAGCCCTGCATCATGTCTTAATCAGAACATTTGAAAGGGACAGCCATGAGGAATTAACTACACAAATCATTCTACAACGTGACTTCATCTTCAAAGAATTTTTTGTTGTTTTCATAAAGTTGCAATTAATTAATATCTACATTCTTATTGAATTTCTTCTTACTAAGCCATACACTCTGTTTGTTATATAAATATATAGTCTCACATTAAATGTATATGCACTATAAAATCTTCACATTTTGAGGTCATTGTGGCTTCAGAAACTGAGGCCTGCAAGGTCAGGGTGCTTAGTTGCTTGCCTAGGAACACAGTGACTAAAGACAGACTTCAAAGTAAGACTTTTGATCTTAGATTCTGGGCAGGGACCTCTCCTCCTTACTGCCTCTTTGGTCCAGTCAGCTGAGCAGTAGGCTGACAGACCTCCCAGAAGCAGGGTCTCTGCGAGGGATGGAAGGCGGGTAGAAACAGTGCAATCTGCTTCTCCCCTACACACAAGAACAGCCGTAGGATGCATTAACAGAAGATCTCCAGCAACAAACCTCCTCCTTTTCGTTATTGCAGCAGTTCTCTTTTTCTCTTGGAAAAATCCAGGAGGGCAGAGATTATCTACCCCTCAGGTCAGATGATGAGAGACATGTTAATTACTTCTTTAGCTTTGGATGGTCTTTGATGCTGGAACTATGTACTCAACACAAACGTCTCCTGTCCCCAGCATGGAGCAGGGGAGAGAGCCCTAGCGAGTGGACAGAGAAAGAGTCCCAGCCCCAAGCGTGGAGCAGGACGCCAGCACAGGTGGGCTCTGCTCACCCGCCACTTGCCAGGCAGTTGGTGGGCTCTGGTCTCACGACAGCGAATGTGGCAGCCACTGAAAGTAAGCCTCAGGGAAGTTTTTTTTCATTGAAATTTATGGGAAAAAATGGAGCAGGTGTAAACGGCAAAGAATAAAACTAGGGTACAAAGTTTTATTTATAGGGCTAAAAATGGTACAGAATGGAAGTGGAGGGAGAAGAAATAAAAACAAAAGTAGAACAGGAGAAGACGAGGGAAGGTAGGGATGGGCAGAACAGTAACGGGGAGGAGAAAGGGAAGAGGTGGGGGAAGAAGAGGGCTTGGAAAAGATAGCTTTGCGGGCTTCCCTGGTGGCGCAGTGGTTGAGAGTCCGCCTGCCGATGCAAGGGACACGGGTTCATGCCCCGGTCCGGGAAGATCCCACATGCCGCGGAGCGGCTGGGCCCGTGAGCCATGGCCGCTGAGCCTGCGCGTCCGGAGCCTGTGCTCCGCAACAGGAGAGGCCGCAACAGTGAGAGGCCCGCGTACCGCAAAAAAAAAAAGATAGCTTTGCAAGAGAAGAAAAGGTGAACAGAGCTGGTCGGGGAAAGAGACCCCTCAGCAAGGAATAAGGGGCACCCCCAGAATGAGTGCTTCCTCGAGTCTTGGCCACAGTCTGGCTGTCGGGGCAGTTTAAAATATGAGGGCATCCGAGCTCAAGATTTTCCTGTAAAATCCGCTAGCTGACAGCAGCTCAGCATTGGGTTTAAATATTCCTTCTCTGGCGCAGGGCTGTAAGAAACTGCAGAGCAGGGAAGCGATACAGATGTTGTCAGATGGAAAATCCACAACTATTATAGTAGACAATGTACAGAACTAAAAAAAGAAAAAAATTAATATAATGAAATCAGGCTAAGGAAAGCAGAGAGAATGCACCTTCAACTAAAACACATTTCATAGGTGATTATGTGTTTTTTTTCTACATGGAATTCCATTGATTTATTTTTGCATCATTGGCGCTATAGAGCCCTATGATATTTGGACATTATCTTTAGTTTCTTTTAATATTTACCCCCAAAATGAACCAGGAAAGTAGAAACAACTTTTTAAAAGCTAGACACAGCTGTTTGCAGTTCTGATTGTCACGAGTCCTGTGGAGGGAAAAGCAGCACACATTCTCTGCCTCTTCCCTGTGACAGTGGCGGAAGCCAGTGTGGGAACCCCACGCAGGGGCTGCTTTCCTAGCTGCCCCACAACTGGGCCAGCCCCTTCCTGGTTTGGCCCGGCCCTGCTGGGGCAGGGGCCTGAGTCTGTTCCTGCTCAGACAGGAAGAAGAGAGCCAGATCTGGCCTTTGTCCACACTTTCCTGGGGTCAGACGCCCAGAAGCGCTCCCCCGGTGACACCCACGAGGGTAGTATTGAACACCCACGTCCATTGACGCCCTTTGCCTCATCCCAGGCACCCTTATTCCTTCCTTAATCCAGCCACTACCTACCCTGGGTACCCGGCTCCAGGGATGGAGCGTTGTCAAGTTGAATGATGCACAGCCCCTGGTCTCAAGTGATGCAGACTCCAACAGGGACAGGCTGTCCAGACACAAATGAGGAGGAAGTGAAAAGTAGCCTCAAAGGACCATTTGGGGGGAGGATTCATCAAGAGATACACAATTCAGGCCTCAAAATGTGACCAGGGAGAAGAAGAAAGTGGGGCAGGTGGAGAGAACCCAGCCACGTCCCCTGGAAGTCATGGAGGGTCCAGGAGAGGTGGTGAGGGGACACCAGGAGAGCAAGCTGGGGGGTGGAGGGGGGAACAGGACCTAGGCCACTCAACACACCCACCTCACGTGCTGCTTCCATTGCGCCTTCCACCTCACCTGGCCACGAACCTTTTACCAAAAGGCACCAAACTCGCAGCCGGGCCTGGCTCCATCCACACCTAGAGTGAGCTGTCCGGAGCCTGTCTGTGAAGCCAGGTGTCTCCTTCCTTCTCCACCGGGGGGGATCCAGATGGGCGCCCCGGAGAGCTGGCCTTCCAGGGTACCCAGCTGCCCCCAGTGAGAGCCTCAGGGAAGAGAAGCTGGACAATAGACACCCACAGACGTCAGATGAGATTTGGGGCACAGGTGGGGTCTGCCCTAACTCGTGCCAGGTCCACAGAGATGAGAGGCCAGGCCTTAAGTAACTGTGGACAGAGCCCTTCCCGAAACCCTGTGAGTCTGGCACACGGGCGGGCCCACACTTGATGATCACCCCGCCCCCCCCGCTGCAGGTTCCCACGTTCTGCCCAAGTCCATGCCCAGCCCGGGCACGCATCAGTGGTAGGGTCTTGGCTCGACAGAGCTGAGAAATGCTTTGGGGATATTCGGGAGGATGTGTGTCACTCATGAGATGGAAGCCACGAGCCAGTGGGATAGCGCTATTCTTACGACCCAGTTTGCAGCCCAGGCTAAGCCTTAGTGCAGATGGAGGTCTCCTGGTATCTCGGTGGTTTTCAGCCCCTACTGCCCAGCACAGAACTTGGGAGGCCTGAAAGTGCGCTGCCCTGTGCCAAGATGACGACAGCAGAAGCGGCTGGGCCTGTGGCTTGCTCATAAGTGTTTTAAAACCTCCTGGGAAGTTTTCCCATGTGGCCAGGGTGGACACCCACTGAGTGACCTCACTATAGATCAGAAGGGCCCGGGCCAGGCCTCTGTGAGCAGCCCAAGGGCCGGGGATGGACGTCCCCACCTCCAGACCCCGACATCCAGTGAAAAGTGTCAAGGTCAAAACACTGGGTCTCCATCCAAATCATGGGTGGGTTGGGGGCAAATCACTCCCTGAATGCAGGGTCAGGTGGCTATTCTCAGGCCAGGGGGCTTCCAAATAGCCGGACCTGGCCGTTAGCGGTGCTGGTGCCTCTCAGCTCCTGGCCACACAGACACGACCTGGGCCTGAAGGTCTGGGCGGCCTCCCCAGAGCAGTGGGCCTCCGCCACGGGAGGAGAGGATCCCCTGGACGGAGCCCCTGCACGCGGGGAGGGCTGCCATGGGTTATGTGTGGTCACACAGCGGCCAGCATCGAATCTTTTCAGCCACTGGAGGTTTCTGACTGTACTATGTGGGCCAGCACGGAAGCATTCACAGCGATGGGACGGAACGCTGAAGGCGAGCTGAGCACAGGAAACGCTACCCCGAGAGACAGGACTGAGAACGGAGGCCTGAGTCGAAATGCCTTGAATACCAAAAGTGCTGTCACACACATCCATGGACAGTGCCCACCGGCCATGCTGTGAGGTGGATACTGCAGCCCCTCACGAGAGGTCATTTATTTGCTCTTTTTAAAGCACAATTCACCAAGGGGGGAAAGCGGCGGGGGTGGGTGGGTGGGATGAATTGGGAGGTTGGGATTGACATAGATACACTAATAGGTATAAAATGGATAACTCATAAGAACCTGCTGTATAGAAAAAAATAACTAAAATTCAGAAATTCAAAAAACTAAGATAAATAAAAAAAGAAAAAACAGAACAGATCGTGTGGCTTTTGGGCTCCAAGAAGGCTAGAAGCAAGAAGGGCTGCGCTGGAAAGATCAGGAGACAGGGGGATATCGTGCAGCCTGGACGCAGGGCTGGGGGACGGCAACCCCCAGTGCACGCAGCTGCCGGCTCGCAGGCTGGTGCTGGGGGTGTGATGCTCCGGGCCCAGGGCGGACCTGTCCAGTGTTCTTTGGGCAGAGTGACTGAACTTGTGTCCCTGCCCCAGTGTCCTCACTGTGAACGGGCTCCCAGTAACCGACTGTCCATCACTGGGCTCGTGAAGAGCTGGCTCCTCTCAGGTGTTAGCAGTAACTGGGCTGGAGGCCGTGGGGGCAGCCCCTCTGGCTGGGTGCCCTCCTAGGGGTCCCTGCTGAAAGGGATTTTAGAAATGACGTTTACAACCGTAGCCCATCAGCTGTTGAGGGAAATTGAGCTTCCTGCTGGGCACTACGCAGGGGAGATGTGCTGTGGTCATTCTAAAGCTGGAACTCCTGCTTGCTTTTCCTTCCACAAAACGTGAACTGTTTTGGGCAGCTCAACCCTAACTTTGAGTCACTTTACAACTCTATGTCTGTGATGGCCCTTTTCAAGGTGCCCATTCATTCGACACAGGTGAAAAATGAAATCTATTCCTCATTCCCTAAGGATTAACATCAATATAAAATGCAAGTAATTACATTTAAAATTAAGTCTGAGACAATCAAAGTATTCTTCTTATTAAACATAACTACTATAAACAGCCTAGTGATGACAGGTGATTCCTACATGCTTGGTCTCCTTATCGCTGCATCTCAGCTCTTTCTTCTAGTCTCTGTTGGGAGCAGGGCTTGCACATCAGAGGACTAGAGAAGGGATGAGAATGGCTAGAAAGGGCTGTGCTCTCAAATATCTACCAAGTGCACTGGAAATTGCCAGGAAACATTGCTCAGGGAATCCTGATTTCAATTATGTTCATAAACTTCATAGCAGCTAAACTATACACGCTCCATCTTGGCTAAATTAACATCTTCAAAGGAAATCCTTTAAAGGAAACATAAAAAGATCATCTTTAAATAGCACAAGAACTAAAATATTTGAGGTTAAAGGGTCCCAAAATAGATAATACTGCATATATCAATGAGAACGCTGAAGCACATTTGCTCTTTAAAATGCTTCCACTTCAATTTCAGTGGCTAAGGGTGCCAAGTATATAACCTAGTAATTCTGAAAAATATAAAAAGAAAAAAAAAGTTTCCCCTCAATAATTATTGCAGAAATTCTATTTTAAACAGATTAACTTAACGTTAGGAAGATTTCTCTAATATTCGTGATATTGGTGTGAAATGCTTGCCCTCGCTAAGACTGGTTGCACTGCAATTTCTGGAAGGCATTTTGGGAACAGTGTGGTAATAAGTGAGCAAAACCGTAAGTATATTGTATTCTCCCTGGCCTGCTCTGCCAAATTCCAAGAATTTATCCTCAGGAAATATTTCAAGAGGAAATAGTTTAGAAGTAGCAGAATGCTCATTGTAGTTATTTTGTGCCAGAGAAAAAGAGACAATCATTTGGTTGGCACACTTTGTCCCATGCACCAAATTGGCCCTCTGACTGTTTGAGTAAATAAAGTTTTATTGGAACACAGCCATGCTCATTCATGTGTATGTCATCTCTGGTACTGCTTCTGTGTTATAATGGTAAATTTGAGCCTTTCTGACATAGACCATATGGCTTGCAGGGCTGAAAAAACATTTACTACCTGGCCTATTTTCCAGGACTGACTTTTTGAAAATCCCAGATTATGACATCACTCTCTATTCATTAATTATTCATTTCATATCCTTCTGTAAATCTTAAGTTTAATCTAAGGTAAGTTTATATTTTTCTTACTGTTGTGAATAAAGTACTTTTAAAAAGTGCAATTCCTTGCAGATAATAGCAGTACTGGAAAAGCTTCTGATCTCCAAATATTTATATCGTAACCAACCACCCTGTGAAATCTCTTATTTGGCTAATTCATCTTTACTTGGTTCTCTTAAATGTTTCATATAGACAATCATATTATCGGAAGTATTAAAATATTTTGTACTCTCTCTTCAATATTTGTCTTTCATTTTTCTTGTGTTATTGAGTCAGCTGTTATTTCTAGCGCTGTGTTAATATTCACGGGGATGATAAGCGTAGTTCCATTCACTCTGAATTGGCCTTCACATAGTTCCTCAGAATTCAGGGGCCTTAAGGTAGCCCTGAAAACCCCAATTACAAAGTTTATGTTCCCCTAAAAAAAAATGCTTCCGATTAGCCCGCCCTCAAAGAAAACAACTGGGGGCCGAGAGTAGCTGAGGTGCCCAGACTCTTGCAGAATTTCTTGTCTGGCTTGGAAGAAACCATGACTTCTTCCTGCTCCTCAGTCACTCTATTTTGGGCTGAAATACTTAAACGTTTTTCTCTCCAGGCACATCAAGACAGGGGTGAGCAATACAAGTTTGAGAAGCTAAAGAAACAAAACAAAATTCCATTCAAATAAGAGGTAACTATACAAAGTACAGATGGTGAGACAGACATGGATTCTGTGTGCCTCCTAGAAGCTCTGTGATACTGGGCAAAGCTTCTGAGGCTCAGTTTTCTCAACTGTAAAATGGGAACTAATACTGGAATCGTAGAGTTGTGAGGATGAGGAATACCTCATGGTGTTAAGCGTGGTGTTAAGCGTGGTAGATAAGAGATATCCGATCAACCCTCACAGAAGAGCAGCGGTAACGACCACGCTGTTCTCAACATCTTGGGATTCATTCCATTTGGGTACTCGAAACATGACTACTCTGGGACTCCCCTGGTGGCGCAGTGGTTAAGAATCTGCCTGCCGATGCAGGGGACACGGGTTCAAGCCCTGGTCCGGGAAGATCCCGCATGCTGCGGAGCAACTAAGCCCATGAGCCACAACTACTGAGATCATGTGCCACAACTACTGAGCCCGTGTGCCACAACTACTGAGACCATGTGCCACAACTACTGAGCCCGTGTGCCACAACTACTGAGCCCCCGTGCCACAACTACTGAAGCCCGTGTGCCACAACTACGGCAGCCCATGTGCCTAGAGCCTGTGCCCCACAACAAAGAGAAGCCACCACAATGAGAAGCCCCTGCACCGCAACAGAGAGTAGCCCCCGCTCACCACAACTAGAGAAAGCCCACGCACAGCAACAAAGACCCAACACAGCCAAAAAAAAAAAAAAAACCAACTATTCTTCTAAAAACACAAGGATTGAGGGGGAGGGGAGGGGAGAGGGGAGAAGGAGGGGAGGGGGAAGGGGAGATGACAGAGAAGGAGGGGTTGCTCTAGCCCACCTTTCCGTCGGTAGACCCCTTTAGTCCCTGACTTCATGTTTACCCTCCTGCCCATGGAGCCAAGGCTTCTGGAGACCCTCAAGCCACCGGGTCCCCTTTCCCCAACCACCAGAACTTCTCTGATTTTCATCACTGCTCACAAGGCCTCCTGGCCAATCCTTGAACTTGCTGTGAACTTGACGGCAATTGCCCTTCTCCCCAGTGGCTGGGCTGTTGTAAATAATCAGGATAATGATAATGAAAAGAATTGTGCAGGATGCGGCAGGAGTCCAACCAGACTCCCAGACTCGCTGGGGAATGAGGGCTGTCATGTCCAGGGGACTGCTGTATGTACTCAGTGTTAATAAATCACAATAATTAAATAATGGCCCCAGTAAGATGAAATCCTTTTCTTTCACTCAGTGCAGCGTTTACGGGAAGATGAAGACAAGGGCCGGCGGCCCTCATCACTCTCACTGAGCGCTGGCGCTGGCGTAGGACGTGCCCTGCTGCCTCCTTCCCAAGGCTTCCCCCTAAACCTGGCCCCATCTGGACTGTGGGCGCTCACCGTCTCTCCTCCCTGTGCACAGACGGTAACAATGGCCAGGACGCTGGCCTGTGGACAGTGTCGGGGTCACCTGGAGACAAGGCACCCAGAGCTGGGGCTTTGGAGAAATAGGGGCTAACATGCATTTGTCTGACCCCGTGTTAGCACCATGCTGTGCTCTTCACAGGCGTTGCCCCGCTTAATCCTCACAGCCTCCCTTTGGTGGATGAGGAACCTGAAGCTTGGAGCCTGGCCTGGAATCGTAGTCCAGTCTTCACCAGCATGTGTATTAGGCTGAGCTGGGCTTTGCTGTGGTAACAAACATCCCCCAAATCTCAGTAGCTTTACACAGCAAACGTTTATTTTTCACGTACACAAAATCTTGTGTGGGGCTGTGACTTCACAGGGCAGTCCCCGTGCAGGGACCCAGCCCTGCAGGCTGCTTCTGTGTCCTGGCTCAGCCACCTCCAGAGGAGGTCACCTTCGCCTTCACAACAGCGTGGGGATGTACGTGGAGATCTTCCACACCCATGTTTATGCTCCAACCCAGAAGTGACACACACACTTCCGCTCACAGCTCAGTAGCCATGTGCCCCATCTAACTGCCAGGGGCCTGAGGGTGCAGAGTTTCCTGAGCCCTGGAGGGGAGAGTGGGGTGTAGGCAAGCACCAGTGAAGTTGCCACCTTGGCTCTGCTGACGTCCGGGGCTGGATAAGTATTTGCTTCGGGAATTGTCCTGTGCCTCGTGGGATGTTTAGCAGCATCTATGGCCTCTACGCACAAGACACCAGTAGTAAGTGCAGTTATGACAGCCCAAAATGACTCCAGAGCTTTCCAAATGTCCTGTTCAGGGCAAAATCGCTCCCAGCTGAGAGCCACTGGTCTACATCACTGTGTGTCTGTGGGCAAGTTACTCAACCCTTCCAAAAATTCCTTTACTAATTTGAAATTTGCGTTACTAGCACTCGCCTTACTGAGATACTGGGAGGGTTAGATGTCTCTGACACGTGTGAACACACACAGAACTGAATCCTAACTCCCCGGGCCATTCTGTTCCCAGGGGCCAGCACAGGGGAGGCTCTCCATGTCAACTGAGAGGGTGGATGGAGGAATGGTCAGGCACAGTATAGGACAGTACTGGGCCCCACCCCAGCCCTACGGACCTGTTTATACACACACAAGTCTTTCTGGGCCTTCCAAGGAGAGAGGAACCGAGAGAAGAAAAGAGATGACCCCGCTGCATGTCTGCTCCCTCCCTGGCCCCGGCCCCTCCCAACAGGGCTTCTTCTGCGCTGTTCTCACCACGGCTGGGGTGGGAGCTGCTCCTTCCTGGGCCCTGGTTAGTCTCTTCTGCAAAGGGGCCTGGTTAGAGCAGCCTGGCCCAAGAGGGTCTCCATCTGCAGAGAATCTGTTCTTGTGTTTGGGAGGAGCTCATGGGAATGGGACAAGGAGAAGGCTTCGTGCTACGCTGACTCTTGACATCAGATCGGACCACCCACCCTCCCTGCCCGCCCCCGCTCAGCTGCCTGCTTGCTCTGTGGTGTTTCTGTCAGGATGGTGGAAACAGTCACATTTCTTAGGCACCTGGAACATCTCCTCTCAAGGCTGGGGGCTGGGCTTCTCCTTGCCCTGCTGTCACTTCCTTAGAGCCCTTGGTCTGAGGTGTCCCACCCAGCTTGCTCCAGGCACCTCAGCTCTAATGGGATCCCCCTGAGTCCCCAGGCATGTGTGCCCCGCTCCCCAGGCTGGCGTCTCTCCTCGCGGAGATCCTGTTGCTTGGTCTCCTGGCCCAGCTCACTGATCCTTCTCCTGGCCTCTTCTGCACACTTTTTGGGGGGAATAAAAAGGGCACTACGCTCCTCCCCCACCCCAGGAGCCTGGTGCTTGGGAAGAGGGGCTTCCCGGGAGCCAGGCAGACCTGGGTCCAGGTCCAGCCACCTGTCCACCTTGAAGTCCTTACAAAATTTATGAGAGCTCTCCAAGCTCCAGTCTCATCAGTTACAAAGTGACAATAATAAACTTTAGCCCGGCAGGTTGGATTAAACGACTGACTGAGTTCCTGTGCGTTTCCCTCCCCTTTTCATTCACTCTGCCCGCCTCCCCTCCACTGGCTCTTACCTGTGAAATCCTGTCTCTGAAACACCCCATCACACTGCGGCGATGCTGGGTGTTTTTGATGGAAAGGCCAAGACCTCCCAACCCAAAGGTTAATTTTAAAAATTTTCTCTAATTTTCATTTGTTCTGTGCAGGGAAAAGAGAAGCGATACAGAATTTGAGTGTAGATTGAAATACATAATTGGTGACATTGCACAGTGATTATGAACCTGTGATGGAAATCTGAAGGACTACGTGATTGCCCAGAGGGTTTCAGGGAGCAGGTCCTGATGTGGGCTGTGAAAGAAGAGGGGTCCTGGCAGTGGAGGTGGAAACACAGAGGGGAAGCGAGTGGGCTTCAGTGGAAGGGTCCCTGCAGCGTGGCACATGGCTGATCTCAAGCTGCTGGATGTGGCGGGAGTTCAGCTGCGAGAGGCTGGCATCACACTTGGCAAAGGCTGTGTACCTGCTAATATTCCTGCTCAGACACGTGGCTGGTGGGCACCTTCCCAAGCTCTGGGCTTTACTTCTGCCATCTCTGTGGTCACCTTGTGCCCCGGATACAGGAGAGCTTCTTGACTCTAAACCGCCCCATGATTCCACATGCATGTGGACCCCATGGACCTGGCTTCTGTTAGTGAATCCTGGTCAAGTAGAGGTGGCCTTGGCTGTGTCATGCAGGAGATGGGTTAGTGGGTGCAAAAGCTGTCAGAAAACTGCCAGGCCCTTAAGGGACAAGAATCCCATGTCCTTCTGTTACCTGTTCTTGCTTTCCTGGGTTCACCCCTTCCCCGTTTACGGGTAATCTCCAAGGGCATCTCAGTCTTGCCCTCAAGGGCTCTGCAGTCAGGAGTGAGATGACACTTACTCTGGTCCCTATAAGACAAGGTGGCCACGGACTAGTGTGTCAGCCCCGAGCAGCAGGGTTGGAAAAGCTGCATTCCTGGTGCTGTGGCTTGGGCGTTGGCCTTTTGAGGTGTGGCACGACGCTGCCTAGTGGGTCAGGAGAGAAGGGAGAGGAGAGGAAAGAACGAGAAGCAGGTGGAACAGCAGAAGTGGGAGTGCAAGGTCAGATATGGTCAGAAATGGCCTGCCCCCCTTGATAAAGAACTGCACACACCCGCTCCGTACGTAGGTGCCTCAAGCCCCAGAGCAGCTGGTGAGGTTGAGAGTCAAAACCCAGCAAAGGGGCTTCCCTGGTGGCGCAGTGGTTGAGAGTCCGCCTGCCGATGCAGGGGACACGGGTTCGTGCCCCTGTCCGCGAAGATCCCACATGCCGCGGAGCAGCTGGGCCCATAAGCCATGGCCGCTGAGCCTGTGCATCCGGAGCCCGTGCTCCGCAACGGGAGGAGGCCACAACAGAGAGAGGCCCGCATACCGCAAAAAAAAAAAAAAAAAAAAAACCAGCAAAGCCCATCTGTTTCAAAAGTCTGTGAGTCCCCAACCCAGGGTGGCGCCACCCCAATTCTGTGAAAGAATGCTATTCAAAATATTTAGAGACCAGGGTCATCAGGATTCTTACAATGCTCCTTAGAATTCATGTAACCTGAAACTTTGACACGAGCAAGTTTCTACGCATGGATACAAATTTTTAAAACCCAAACCTTACTTTCTACCCTCCCTTTGATCTAGTGATGGACAAAAGGGGCACGTTAGCCTAGGAGAACAACGGGATCTAGGTCCAGATCTGCCCAGCGTTTACTGCCCGAATTTTGCCGAGGAAGCTTAAATGGCAGTGCCTGGTGACAAAGCAGGGAAGTATGAGGATAAACGAGGTAAACTTTAGAAGGGAGAATGCTGGGTGTCAACCCAGGGGTGTCAGGGCAAACCACAAGGGCTCTGGGGGAATCCCCTGAACGCGGACACCAGAATCTGACGTTGTCCAGGCGCTCCGGCGCTGAGATTCCCACTGGGAAGAAGAAGGGGCAGGGAAGGTGGCAATCCTGCAGGCCGGTGGGGAGCTCACTGCCTCAGCGATGCTCACGGGCGCCAGGCAGCCCTCTCTCAGCACTGCTGGCACAACCTCCTGCCCACAGACGACTCAAAGAATGAACCAAAAAGAAGGAAATTTCTCCATAGTGGCTGTATCAATTTACATTCCCGCCAACAGTGTAGAAGGGTTCCCTTTTCTCCACACCATCTCCACCATTTATTGTATGTAGACTTTTTGATGATGGCCATTCTGACCGGTGTGAGGTGATTCCTCATTGTAGTTTTGATCTGCGTTTCTCTAATAATTAATGATGTTGAGCATCGTTTCATGTGTTTGTGGCCATCTGTATGTCTTCTTTGTAGAAATGTCTGTTTAGGTCTTCTGCCCAGTTCTGGATTGGGTTGCTTCTTTTTTTGATACTGAGCTGCATGAGCTGTTTGTATATTTTGGAGATTAATCCCTTGTCCGTTTCTTTGTTTGCAAATATTTTTCTCCCATTCTGAGGGTTGTCTTTTTGTTTTGTTTATGGTTTCCTTTGCTGCGCAAAAGCTTTTACATTTCATTAGGTCCCATATTGTTTATTTTTTGTCTTTATTTTCATTCCTCTAGGAGGTGGGTCAAAGAAGATCTTGCTGAGATTTATGTCAAACAGTGTCTGCCTGTTTTTCTCTAAGAGCTTTATAGTGTCCGGCCTTACATTTTGGTCTTTAATCCACTTTGCATTTTTTTTTTTTTTTTTGCGGCACACGGGCCTCTCACTGTTGTGGCCTCTCCCGTTGCAGAGCACAGGCTCCGGACGCGCAGGCTCAGTGGCCATGGCTCACGGGCCCAGCCGCTCCGTGGCATGTGTGATCTTCCCAGACCGGGTCACGAACCCGCGTCCCCTGCATCGGCAGGCGGACTCCCAACCACTGCGCCACCAGGGAAGCCCTGAATTTATTTTTGTGTATGGTGTTAGGGAGTATTCTAATTTCATTCTTTTACATGTAGCTGTCCAGTTTTCCCAGCACCATTTATTGAAGAGGGTGTCTTTTCTCCATTGTATATTCTTGCCTCCTTTACCAAAGATAAGGTGACCATAGGTGGGTGGGTTTATCTCTGGGCTTTTAATCCTGTTCCATTGATGTATATTTGTTTTTGTGTCAGTACCATATATTCTTGGTTACTGTAGCTTTGTAGTAGTCTGAAGTCAGGAAGCTTGATCCCTTCAGCTCCATTTTTCTTTCTCAAGATTGCTTTTGCTGTTCAGGGTCTTTTGTGTTTCCATACAAATTGCAACATTTTTTGTTCTAATTCTGTGAAAAATGCCATTGGTAATTTGATAGGGATTGCCTTGAATCTTTAGATTGCTTTGGGTAGTATAGTCATTGTGACAATATTGATTTTTGCAATCCAAGAACATGGTATATCTCTCCATCTGTTTGTGTTGTCTTTGACTTCTTTCATCAGGATCTTATAGTGTTCTGAGTACAGGTCTTTTGGTCTCCTTAGGTAGGTTTATTCCTAGGTATTTTATTCTTTTTGTTGCAATGGTGAATGGGATTTTTTTCCTTAATTTCTTTTTCTTGTCTTTTGTTGTTAGTGTATAGGAATGCAAGAGATTTCTGTGCATTAATTTTGTATCCTGCAACTTTACAAAATCCATTGATTAGCTCTAGTAGTTTTCTGGTGGCTTCTTTAGGATTCTCTGTGTATAGTATCATGTCATCTGCAAACAGTGACCGTTTTACTTCTTTTCCTATTTGGGTTCTTTTTATTACTTTTTCCTCTCTGATTGCCATGGCTAGGATTTCCAAAACTATGTTGAATAATAGTGGCAAGAGTGGACATCCTTGTCTTGTTCCTAGAAGAAATGCATTCAGTTTTTCACCACTGAGAATGATGTTTGCTGTGGGTTTGTCATATATGGCCTTTATTATGTTGAGGTAGGTTCCCTCAATGCTCACTTTCTGGAGAGTTTTTATCATAGATGGGTGTTGAATTTTGTCAAAAGCTTTTTCTGCATCTACTGAGATGATCATATGGTTTTTTCTTCTTCGATCTGATCCTTTTAAAGTGCTGTTGGATTCTGTTTACTAGTATTTTGTGGAGGATTTTTGTGTCTATGTTCATCAGTGATATTGGTCTATAATTTTCTTCTTTTGTGATATCTTTGTCTGGTTTTAGTATCAGGGTGATGGTGGCCTATAGAATGAGTTTGGAAGCGTCCCCCCCTCTGCAATTTTTGGGAAGAGTTTGAGAACAGTATGGAGGTTCCTTAAAAAACTAAAAATAGAACTACCATATGAGCCAGCAATCCCACGCTTGGGCATATACCTGTAGAAAACCATGATTCAAAAAGATACATGCACCCCAATGTTCCTTGCAGCATTATTTACAACAGCCAGGACATGGAAGCAACCTAAATGTCCATCAACACAGGAATGGATAAAGAAGATGTGGTACATATGTACAATGGAATATTACTCAGCCATAAAAAGGAATGAAATTGTGCCATTTGCAGAAACGTAGATGGACCCAGAGACTATCATACAGAATGAAGTAAGTCAGAAAGAGGAAAACAAATCTCGTATATTAATGCATATATGTGGAATCTAGAAAAATGGTATAGGTGAAGATATATGGGGGTGGGATGGACTGGGAGATTGGGATTAACGTATATACACTACTATGTATGAAACAGATGACTAATGAGAACTGACTCTATAGTACAGGGAACTCTGCTCAATGCTCTGGGTGACCTAAATGGGAAGGAAATCCAAGGAAGAGGGGATATATGTACATGTGTGGCTGATTCACTTTGCTGTACAGCAGAAACTAACACAACGCTATAAAGCAACTATACTCCAATTTTTAAAAATGAGGAAATTTAAGAATAAATTTGCCCTTGAAGGAGCCCCAAACCCTGAATCCCCTGGGTCCTGACACCTTGATGTCACTGTGGAAACACATTTGTATCTGACTGGAGAGTGTGATGGTTAATTTCATGGACTGCGGTACCCAGATACTTCATCAAACATGATTCTAGATGTTGCTGTCAAAGTATTTTTAAATCAGTAGACATTGAGTAAAGCAGATGTTCCTCTTAAATGGTGGGCCTCACCCCATCAGTTGAAGGACTTAAGAGAAAAAGACTGATATCCCTTGAACAAAGGGAATTCTGCCTCCAGGCGTCCTTCAACTTGAACTGCACCATTGACTCTGCCCTGTGTCTCTAGCCTGATGGTGTGCCCTGCAGATTCTGGACTTGCCATCCTCCTCCACACTCCGCAACTGTGTGAACCAAGCCCCCCAGATCCCTCTCTCTCCATGTATCTATATCTCTCTCTATATATCTATATCCTATTGATTCTGTTTCTCTGGAGAAACCCTGACAGTTCAGCTGATAGTTTGTTGAGCTGACACACAGGACCATTTTTGTTTGTTTACTGTATCATTATTAGGAGCCCCCATGTGTCAAGGATTCTTTCTTTGACTTGCTCAGAAAGGGGAAGGTTCTCCATTCTGCAGTGTGTCCATTTCCACCAGCGATGTCCACTCAACCCCTCTTAAATGATGAATCTGCTTATGAATCTGCCCTTAATCTGCAAAACACACTGTACCCAGGAATAGAGCCAGGAGCCCATTGCTGTCCCATTCTCATCAAAAGTTCTGCTATGAACACTAAAGATGGGGGTTCGTGGAGGATGGCATGAAAGTCTGCTTCTTCTGAACCGTCTCTATTTCAAGTGTTGATTAATCCAGAGCAGGGAAGCCTGTATTTCACATGCATTGATTTGGCCCCTTATAGAACAGTTACCTGTACTGAATTACATGTGGGCATTATGCCAACAGGCAGCATTGAGAGATGGCATAATCAAAAGTCAAATAAAAAGAAAGCGTTAAATGCCCTTATAAGAAGAGGCACAGAGAGGTGATCTTTCTCTCCACCATGTGAAGACACAGTGAGAAGGTGGCCATGTGCAAACCAGGAAGGGGGCTCTCACCAGGACCAACCCTGCTGGTACCGTGGTCTTGGACTTCCAGCCTCCAGAACCGCAGGAGGTAAATGTCTGTTGTTTAAAAAAAGTGTCAAGGCATAGACAGTGTCACCCATTGGTTAAGAGACTGGGCTTTGGTGCCACGCAAAACCTGGTGTCCTCTGGCACGTTACTTAATGTGTCTCTGTCTCAGCTTCTCACCTGTAAACAGGCAGTCCAACCACTTCATAGGCCGGTTGGGATGATCAAATGAGATGAAGAGAGTAAAATGTCACGCCCTGTAGAGTTAGTGCCCCTCCGTGCAGGTTAGCGGGGAGGTCAGGGACCCAGCTGTGGGGACCTGAAGAAGGTGGGGATAAGAGGAGGCTGGTGCTATCCAACCAGACTGGCGGCACCAGAGCTGCTACCAGTTCTGTTTTTTGGTTTATTTTATTTTATTTTGTTATTTTGCTAGAGAACACTGCTCCTCGCTCGTAAAGCCAACCCAACAGCTTCCAAGCAGGGGTTTGTTCTTCCGTGCACAATTTAACATCCAGTCAGGCACGTCTGCAGCCCTGAACCAAATGAAAGCATTCTGGCCGGATGGTGAAGGGCTAAGCCAATTACCCTGCACAGTGCTGTTCTGGTTTGGAAAGATGTAATGACCCCCATCAGCATGTGTTAGCTAGTAGAAAACAGGATTTGAATTAGGAATTCTTGATCGAAAGCCTGACCACTTTTGAACTCTCCACAACCCGGTAAATTCTTAAATGTCCTATTAGGAGGAAATTAAAGCTCTGCTGGACTACTTACAGATTAACAATAGGAAATCTTATTATAAAAGTGTAAGGGGATTTCACATTTCCTCAATATTCAGAATAAGCAAGCAGTATCAACTTATTAGACATGAAACACAGAAACCAGTTTTCTATTGCTCTTGTAATGAACTTGTTTTTCTGTTCTTATTGCAGTGAATATCACTCATTTCTGCAGAGGTTGACTATAACTGGATGTAACGTCCTAAAATGGGAGACGTGCAGGGATAAAGATGGTCAGAATCTATGGTTCTCCAGTGTGAAATCCTCCCTGTGTCTCTTTCCCTCTCTGTTTTTCTGTATGTCTGCTTGCCTCTCCTTCTACACATGCCCTTAGTGGTAAAACTTATTGTGGAAAACACATTTTTAAAAAGCTATTTGCATTGAAGAATTACTGTAAGGCGCCATGAGATATACTGGAAATCCACTCTTGGAGACAGTGGGAGAGGAACAGATCTGAGAAGGAGGAACCTGGGAAGAAGTCCGATCATAACTATGTCTGAACCTGCATCCTGCACAGGGCACACTGCAGGATTTCTGTGTGGATGTAGCCCGGTGTCAGAAGCGGGATACGCAGTGAAGCGGGGTGAGACCTCTCCCACCTTCTACCTTCTAGCCTTGCAGTTATTTTTCAGACTCTATCCATGCATCTGTTAGGGGGAATTCTCTTTTATTCTGATAGATTATTGGTTGGAAATTTTAGTTTCCTGAGCTATAATGCTTTGTCAGGATTTTTTTTTTTTCTTGGATGGGAATAATAAAGAGGAAGATGATTTGGTATTGCCATCTAGAGTCTATCTGAATCTGGAAGTTCTCATTTCCCTATCTGAGTGACAGATTGAAACAGGACATGTTGTACATAATGTAACTGAGACTATAAATCAGCTGACAGCCTCTTCTATGATGTCTTTTTGGAGAAAATAGAGAGATGTACACCAGGAGGTGAGCACATCCTACCTCACCTAAGTGTCTGCTAACCACTTCTGAGTAATAGACCAAAGACAACTGGGAGAATGTATCTTGATCTTGGGACTCTCTCTTTTGCCTCATTAATTTTTGGTTGTTGTTTTAACAATTTCTATATTATACATTTTATTATGTAGAACACCACTCTTCAAGGGAAATATAATGTGGGCCACATATGTACTTTTTTTGAGAACCAGATCAGCCACTGTTGTAGTTTATCCTTTAAATCTCACACATAATTTAGAAAACTCAAGAGAAAAAGAAAAGTCTTTTGTATTTACCTATATTTTTACTCTTTCCATTATCCTTTCTTTCTTCATGAAATTCCAATATTCTTCCTCTTATTTTTTCCTTTTCTGTTTAGAGAACTTCTGTTAGCCATACTTGTAAGGTAGGTCTGTTGGTGACAAAGTCTCTTAGTTTTCCATCATTTGAAAATACCTTTATTTCATCTTTATTCCTGAAGGACATTTTCCCTGAATGTAGAATTCTGGGTTGACATTTCAACACTTGAAAACTATTGTGCCACTTTCTTCTGGTCTCCATAGTTTGTGATAAGAAATCTGCTGTCATTTGAGTTGTTTTCCCCTATCTTTTTCATTTGTTTCAAGTGTGTTCATAATTGCTCACTGAAGCATTTCTATGATGTCTGCTTTAAAATGTTTGAGTTTTTTTTGTTTTGCTAATCTATCTTGCCTATTCCAGGTCCTTTGGCCATTAAGAGTAAGCTCTTGTTTTTGTTTTTGTGTGCACCTATCTCCTCCGGCTCCCAGTATAGAATGTATGAAACAAGAAGAAAACTCAGGGAACTCACCACCAGGTCATTCCTCAGGTCCTGAGATCTCTAGTGGTCTACTTTCAGTGTCTTCTTATATTGTGTTATATATAATTCCCAGGGGTTTTAGTTGTGTTTAGCAGAAAAAATAGAAAAATGTGTCTACTCTATCTTTCCAGAAACTGAATTCTCCTGGTGTGTGTGTGCACGTGTGTGCGTGTGTGTGCACATGTGTGTGTGCATGTGTGTGCACGTGTGTGTGCTGATGTTTTAGTCACTGGATGGAGCTATGAGGGAAGCATGCAGTGGACACATGGCACAAATGTGAACATGACAGAAGACTCAGACCAAACACTTCTCAAGAAGCTGTGCACTTGTTTCAAATCAATGAACTGAAATTTAATCAGATCATTAAAAAATTGAACTGTAGTCAAAAGAAAGGAGGAAAAGGTATAAGAGGTATTAGCATGAAAAAAGAAAGTGTTTGTTAAACACTTTCTGAGATAAATTGGACCTGAAAGTATTGCTTATAGGTATGGTGACCAGAGAAGCAATGCTTTGACTGTCAGGCTAAGACAATGGTCACTCTCTTCCAGACTTTTGGATGCCCACCCAAGCCAACCCAAGGACACATGGAACAGTTTATAACACAGGATCCAGAAATTCTTGACTAAGTCAGGAAGTAGAGAGTGCTTATGTGCTCAGAGAATCAAACAGCATATGCAAGTATAAAAGTAGTGAAACAATAAAAACTAAAATCCCATAGGACTTTCTCTTAAAATGTCAGTCATGCTAAAAATTGTGTTGAATAGTTTGAAAGTAATAATTGATATTAATGCAGTACTTTGAAGATAACAGCTTCAAAGCACTCTAGTATATTCTCTCAATAATTCCAATTCTTTCTCTCAGTCTCTCATGCTCTCCATTGCTTTTTAAAATAATTAATTAATTTTATTTTTGGTTGTGTCGGGTCTTCATTGCTGCGTGAGAGCTTTCTCTAGTTGCCACAGGTGGGAGCTACTCTTTGTTGCGGTGCACGGGCTTCTCACTGCAGTGGCTTCTCTTGTTGCTGAGCACAGGCTCTAGGTGCACGGGCTTCAGTAGTTGTGGCGCGCGGGCTTAGTTGCTCCGCGGCATGCGGGATCTTCCTGGACCAGGGCTCGAACCCATGTCCCCTGCATTGGCAGGTGGATTCTTGACCACTGTGCCACCAGGGAAGTCCCTCTCCATTGCTTTCTAAACCTCTCCTCCCTTTCTCTGCCCCCCACACACGAACACACATGTATGCACTTATACACACAAACGCATACACAAACCTACAATTAACACAAGTGAACATATTAAAAGTAAAAGCTAAGGAGAGTCGAGAACCAGTAAAGAGAATTATGAGGCTATAAAACAAAATCAAATACCTAGAGCTACATTAAGAATTGTTGGCTCAACATCTTCTCTCCAAAAGTTAAAGTCAACAAAGAGATCTGATTCCTTTCCTGAGGAAGAAGGGCTTTTAGAAGACTTTTTACAAAGGAGTTTTTAATGATTAAAAGATCCAGATGTGCTCATGACTTTAAAAAAATGTTAAGATTAAAAATGACCACTTAAATGAAGGACTCATAGTTGCGGTTGTAGCTATTTATGATACTAGAAATGTTTTGGCTCTCAAAGTTGGGGTAAACACAAAGTTTTACAGAAGAAATGTTTGAACTTTGTGAGACTGGGCAACATAGGGCTTTATGCTGTTTTCAAAACCCTGTAACTCCAGACTGACAAAAAGTTTATCGTAGTTCCAAGCATTTCGTTATCAAGCTTCTTGTCTTTAGAGTTTAGATTCTAGCTTAAAAATTGAATTTTAACAAACAGAAAAACACACCAGTCATGAGTGAGCACCTCAGAGCCCTCTCATGCCTCCTCCCACTTGTTACCCTTTCTCCTACCTCCCAGAGGTAGCCACTAACCTGAATCCAATGACATCAATGAGCTCTGCTCGTCTTTGCAGTTTGTACGATGGGATTCGCGCACTAGGTGTGCCTTTGGCCAGGCTTCTTTGGGTAGAACTCGTGTCTGTGAGACTCATCCACAACACGGCATGTAGTTTCAATTCATTAATTTCATCACACGATGTTCCATTTATGAAGATACCACAGTCTGCCTGTTCTGCTGTTAATGGACATAGGTTTTCTTTTTCCTCATTTCTGGTTGTAACAAACGAAGCCAGGATAAGCATTTGTATGTATGCTTTCTGATGTACCTGTGCTTGCGTTCCTGTTGGTCTTTCACCGGGGATAAAATTTCTGGGTTCGGGCATGTATAATGTTCAGATTTAGTAGATATTACACAAGAGTTTTCCAAAGTGGTTATGGCAGCTTTCACCAGCCATGTACGGGAGCTTCGCCCATCTCACATTTGGCATTGCTGTAGTTTCCACCTCCCCTGGAGCCATATCCACTTCATTTCACAGAAAAGCTCCAGGGTGAAGGTGTTTACCTTTCTACAGATTAGAATATGATTATCCCACTTCGGTAAATAGAGGATTTCTTCACCCGCGTTCTCCCTGACATTTAGTTAGTTGCGATACACAATACCACTTCGGTAAACAGAGGATTTCTTCACCCGCGTTCTCCCTGACATTTAGTTAGCTGCGATACACAATACTTTCATCACTCTGAAACGAAAACTTGGGCACGCGAACAGTGACTCGTTTCATTTTTTCCCCATCCCCCGGCAACCACTAATCTACTTTCTGTCTCTGTGGATTTACCTCTTCAGAATTATTTATATAAATGGAATCATACAACATACGGTCCTTTGTATCTGGCTTCACTCAATTAGCATAGTGTTTTCAAGGCTCATCAGTGGTGTGGCAGGTGGTAGTACTTCATTCCTTTGCATGGCTGCGTAATACTTGATTGTATGGATGGACCGCACTTTGTTTTCCATTCATCAGCTGACAGGCATTTGGGTTGATTCCATTTTTGGCTATTATACGAGTAATCCTGCTAAGAACATTTGTGTAACTCACCCACAGGCTTTTACATAGAAAGAGATACTGTCCCTATTTCTCCCTTGAAATAGGGTTTAGCTATCATCCCTGAGATTTCAAGAGTGAGAAGAGAAATCAGTGTCCTATCAATGAGTCATCATTTAAAGCCAGTTTGGAGCTGCCTCATGAAGCAGTGAACTCCCGGACAACAGAAGAATAAACGTTTAGTAGAAATGGGCTGACAGTAGTGAGGAAGGAGTAGGATTTCTATACATCAAGTAGAGGGCAGAACCGAGTCACCACTAAGACATCGTCCTACTCTGGAAGTTTGTGAGTCAGCTGTGAGTTGCAACTGAGCGTACAGACAGACCATGCCACTGGGACAAGCATTCGTGTCTGTGAGACTCATCTACAACACGGCACGTAGCTTTAGTAGAGCTAAAATAAAGGCTCTTCCTTCATTTCCGCAGCTGCAAACAGGGACACACAGCGACCCTGGCATTGTCTAAGACGGGAGCCGTGGCTGAAAGACACTGCATGAAAACCATCGACTAATAGGATCCTCATCTTACTTCCCAGAATATAGCGCTACACTTTACACGTATTTGAAGAACGCATGCATTTTTGAGATGGTGTCACCTCAAATCAGTTTTAGAAATCAAGGCTTAAATAATAAGTACTTTAAATGAGATGGTACAGGGAAAGATGTCGTGAAAAACTGTAAGACTCTGTACAAACATATGTAGCATCATTGTTGTATTTCAATATTTTTTTAAATGTTGTACTATTTAAAATACAGATTTTAAACAATTTTACACCCTCAAAAGCCTCTGATATTGCCATAAACAAACTAATGAATTCAAAAAAAAAAAGAACATTTGTGTACATGTTTTTGTGTGGGCGTATACTTTCGGTTCTCTTGGGTGTATACCTAGGAGTGGAATGGCCAGGTCATACGGTAACTCTATGTTTAACATTTTGAAGAACCACCAGACTGTTTTCCACAGTAGCTGATTCACTTTACAATCCCACCAGCAACACGCAAGTCTTCCATTTCTCTACATTCTTGTTAACACTTGTTTTTGTCCTTTTGTTATCATAATTATTGTAGCCATCCCAGTGGGTGCACACTTATTTTTGCAACCTAATTTTTCCTGGTACGTTTTCATAAATTCAGAGTCAAGGCCAGTTTCTTTCTTTTATCTTCCTGAAGGGACAGAGCTTTAACCAATCCCACTTTAAAACAGAAATACTCCCAACTAAAAGCCTTGATTTGTTACTAGCATGACTGTCAGAATTACACGAACTTTGAAGCTGATTCTTGTAATAGTTACAGGATGATGAGAAGGGCTTTTCTGTTGCCCTGAAACTGACAACTAGTCCCCAGTCTTGGAACTAAGAGGCACCAAGCACCTTACGTTCTAAGGAGAAGCACAGCCAAATGGAGAGCAAACGTTTGCAGAAAGCTTTATTAAAAGTTGGAGTCTAACACATGCAATCATCACCTCTGCCCATACACCCCAAACCTGTGTAGAAATGCCCACCCATGTTCTTCCTCTGCAATCAGCAAGGTGCCCCGGACCCACTTTATCTGCTACCTCTTCATGAACAATGAAATCTGAACATTCCCCAATTTTTTACTCATGTTCTTATTTTAATACCTTGGTTATCTATTCCATGTCCCTTGTTTTGCAGTCTCTCATTATTCATAATTCAGAAAGATTTCTTCTAGTTCCCTGCGAGGAGGTTTCCCAGCGTGTTAGAGAGTATTTCATTGGCCTCTCATCGGCAAGAGGCCAGTCCTAGTCTGTTTTGCCAACGGCCCTGGTGCCCCTGGAGCAACTCTGGGGCCCAGGCCCTGGGCCTTCTCAGTGATCAGTAGCCACGCCAAGAGGGGCTCGAAGCCATTTCCACAAACCAAATGGGGCTCCTGCTAAAGGCATCTCCTGAGGAGAAGCTTCCACACGAGGAAACGTTGGCTTCCAAGCTGCTCTGGCTCTGGGGAAAAACACCCTAAGTGGGAACTGACCTTCTGCGATGTCAGCTTTCCTCCCAGCCTCATGCCCTGGAGGCTCCCCACAGAGGTGGGAAGAAATTACACCCCAAAGGCTTCTGTGCTGGTTGTAACATGCCCACCTTGCAGAGGGATGCTCCTTTGGGTTGAATCATGTCCCTCAAAAGCTACAGTGATATTTACAAATAAATTTATGGGAAATAAGTCAGAACCCTATGTACCTATGATGCAGTTACCACAGTTTAATTTATAGCAAAAGTACATGCTTGAACTATTCTTAATGTTTCTGCTGTTTTACAACTGAGTTGAACAATGTCAGGAATGCAGCTTTACGAATGGGTGCTAACTGATAAGGGAAATCATTTAGCAATGGACTGCTCAATTAACTACACGTGGAGGGAATGGCCTGCGATGGCTCCAATGCCACGGCAGCCCATGCCAGCAACCCAAAATCCAAGCTGTAAGAGCCTCAAGGTGGGACTTCCCTGGTGGCGCAGTGGTTAAGAATCCGCCTGCCAATGCAGGGAACACGGGTTCGAGTCCTGGTCCGGGAAGATCCCACATGCCGCGGAGCAACTAAGCCCCTGCGCCACAACTGCTGAGCCTGCACTCTAGAGCCCACGAGTCACAACTGCTGAGCCCACATGCCACAACTGCTGAAGCCCGCGCGCCTAGAGCCCGTGCTCCGCAGCAAGAGAAGCCACCACAAAGAGGAGCCCGCGCACCGCAACGAAGAGCAGCCCCCGCTCGCCGCAACTAGAGAGAGCCCGTGTGCAGCAATGAAGACCCAATGCAGCCAAAAAATAAAAAATAATTTATAAATAAATAAATAAATGCCTCAAGGTTATGAATCAAAACGCTAAGGGCAAACAATCACACACAGCCCCCTGGGCCTCAAGCTGCAGCCATCAGTCAGCTCCTTGCTTTGCTTCCGCCTTCTTCCTGTACATCTCCCCCCAACCTCTGCTCAGCGCTTCCAACCATTTCCCAAATCAAATTGATTTTTGCCCAGATAAACCCTTAAAAAATGTTAACATGCCTCAGTTTCTCTCTGAACAAGACTATGCACAAAGTTACTAGTAAAGCCATATGTTCATGTCTGGATTTAACACTTGGAGCATTTTAAGTCACTTAGTGAGTCATGTTCTTTCACAGAAAACACAGAACATAAACTTGTTTCAGCAGGATCTTATTCACGGTACATGATGTGTCATTCCATTGAACTGATTTCACAGTATATACAAATAGCAAATCATTATGTTGTACACGTGAAACTAATATAACGTTAATGTCAATTATCTCTCAATTAAAAAAAAACGCTTCAGCGGGTTCAGTGCCTTCCCCTGGGTCTCACAGCTCATCACCAAGGGAGCAGGATTTGCACATAGGACCACGGATGCCACAGGAAACATGCAGAAAACCTCTCCCTGGTGTGCTGTGCTCTCTCCCGCCTCTCACCTACTCTCTCCCCACAACACGTCTGGGGTGGCCCACACAGGAGGGCCTGAGGCCACCGCTCATAGCTCCATTCTTGGTGGATCCATCCCTTACTCCTGGCCTGGAGCCTGGCCTCCCAAAAGTCCTCCTTGCAGGCTTTGTCCTGTCCACACATGTAGAACTCCTTGGAGTCCGCTTTCCCCAGCACCCCGAGATCTACTTTCCACGTGGACTGAGAAATCTGCTGCAGTGTCTATAAGAGCAGAGCGGGCGAGGCAAGCCTAAGGTCTCAGCCTACCCTTAAATCCAGTCTCTGTGAATTAGAAACTGTGAGAAAGTAGATTTGTGGGAAAACCATGAAAACCAGAAAGCAGCTCAGAGATTCAGAGCGGGTAGAGGTTGGGCAGCTTTTTACACCTCCTCTGGCCTTTGTGCCTTGAAAGGAACCAGCAAGCTCAGAAGGGCATTCTTTCCCCTCCAGCCAGGAAGGCAGGTAAGAGCTATCCCTCGCCCAGGTGCCAGCTACCAATCGCAGGAGCCCAGGCTGTGTTGAGAAGTTGTGACGCCCCCTTCGCCTGCATGGCTGTCGTTCCCAAAGTGTATGGCAACTCCATCCGACCTAACCTACCCCTGCGCCCTTCCTCTGACTTGATTCTGTCGATCCCTCTCTTTTCTCCTCCCACCTCCAGCTTTCATCCTTAAAGAACTAACTGTATAACTTCAACTCTGCCAGAGATGTGAACATGTGACTGGGTCCGGGGGAAGGAGCTCTGGGTCCCCTGTACGCCCAAGCCATGGCAGCCACACTCTTTCTTATGCCAGGGAGGGATGTCTGGGCTGGAGACAGAGAGCTTTGTCACCTGTCGCCTCGGTTCTGGGTATCTGAATGGTGACGGGGGTCTGTGTACACAGCACATTTAGAGGCAAAAGAAACATCCGGCCTCATGCCTTCCACCGGACTTGGCTCCCTGCCACGTGTCCCCGCGGGCCCAGGACACAGGCTGACCGACGGGCAGGATGCAGAGAAAGTCGCCAGCCACAGACCCTGCCAGCCAGCCTTGCTGGGTGGGAAGGTCTCCCACGCCTGCATGGTCAGAATGCAGAGCTGGGTGGTGGCATATGTGGAGACAAGGCCAGCCCGCCCACCAGCAAGTCATTTGTGTCCTGTGAGCTTCTAGGTTATTTCTAGTGCATCCTGTTCATGTTTTGTTGTTCTCAGTACAGGGCATCTTTCCCTGTCCTTTTCAATATAGCATAGCATTAATTAATCATCCCATTTCTGATATAAATAACCGATTATATTCGGTGCATCTTAAACCCAGTCCTAAGTGCTTAACGGTAGCCCTCCCACTCAACCCCACTAACAGTGCAATCTGCAGATGAGGAAAGCAAGGCCCACCGAGCTTGCCGCGGCCCCTGACTTCACTACAGGATCGCACAGACCACACAGTACAGCTTGAGTGCTTTCCTGCTAAGACACTTCTGTGCAATGCTACCTCCAGTAAGAGCTACATCAATTAGAATGACAATTTGCTGCTATTAACAGAGGCCAGAAAAAATTTAGACAAGATAAGAGTTTATTTTCTTCTTTTTCATAGAACCAGTCTGGGGGCTGGGTGTTCAGAGAAGCTATGTGATTCCGGGCCTGGGGTCCTTTGCTCATTCTCTGCTTTCTGTCCTGTGGCTGACTCCCTGCTTACCAGAACCTCATGGATCTAGATGGCTGCTGGAGGCCCAGCTCTCAAATCCACATTCCAGCCCAAAAGCAGGAGGGAGAGAAAATAGGCCAAAAGGACCCAGGCCCCGCTCTGTCCACCTCTTAAGGAGCTGTTCCAGAAACCTCTCCCAGCAAATTCCCCTAGTATCTCATGGTCAGAGCTGTGTGGCACGGCCATACCTGGCTATTAGAGCAGCTGCTCTCCTTGGTCCCCTCCTCCACTCAACATGGTAATTCTGCACCTATGGGAAAAGGGAGAGTAGGTATAAGGAAGGCAACCAGTGTCGTGGTTACCCGTGCATTTATATTTGGTGGCTTCCATCTGCTGTGTTTCTATTTGCTTGTTTCTGATAAAGCACAGAGTGCCTTTGTAGGCAAGATCACATATTCCCATGTGGGAATATGGATGTGGACATCTTTGGGGACCATTATTCTGCTGACTGCAGACATGTTGAGGACGTTTCCCCCAATTTCTCCTGAGCCCCCAAATCACTGCACCAGGATAGCCATTTAAAATAACGTCCCCAGCAGGACCTATCAGACTCAGGGCTGACTCCCGGGGGCAGGAGTACTGACTGTGAGTGCTGGGACACAGGACGTGGGCAGGAGTGGGGAGCAAACTGGGTGCCAAGGAGGCGTGTCCATCCCCAGACAGAGGGTGGAGGCAGGCTGGACTTCCCCACAGGGGGATCTCAATCTCCACACCCAACCTCTCCGCTTTGCCTGCGGTGAGGGTTCTCCTCTGGCTCAGGCATCATCTGACCGCAGGACAGACGGGGCTCGGGTCGCTGTGGGCAGAGAGCGGTCCTGGGGACTGGAGAGCCCGTCAGCCCTCCCTTCTCCAGGGAAATACAAAACTTCCAGGGCCTTTTCAGTTTTCCTTCACCCCACTGCCCACAGTTCCCGTCTCCTTCGGGTCTCCAGGCCCCAGGAAAATGCTGAGGCTACAGATGGGAACACCGTCCATTGCCGGCCTCGTCAGGGCCCACGTGAGGGGTCTTTTTGTGCAGATCCAGGACCCTGGGCTTGGGATGCATTCCTGTGATGATCTTCAGAGCTTTCAAATCACTTCACAGTAAGTCTGGCCCCGTCACATCCTCAGTATCTACGGGGACGGTCTGTCTCCCACCCAGGCCTTACCCTCTCTGTCCTCCTGGTCCCAAAGACCCCCAGCCTCCATTGCTCCCCCGAGATCCACAGGGTCTGAATGAACCCCCAGGTGATATGCACACAAATTCAAGTTCGAGAATCACTCGTTTGACTTTAGAAAAACCAGTTCATCTCTCTGGGTCGTCCTGTCCTCATCTGCTCAGTGAGAAGTGGACAGAGGGACCCCAAAGTTTCCTTCCATCTGCGATGTCGTATGGTTCTTCCAAGTGGCTCTACGTTTTACAAGTTTTGAGCAAAAGACCTCACCACACAGCAATACACCCGAGACTGGGTGGCATTCACACCGAGGGCTGAACTTGAGTATCTATCAACCAGATTTCTGCCTTATACGATGTACCGTCCTGACTGAGCCGGTGTTCATCATAGGGACGGTACCACCTTCCATGCTGGACCCCGCCACCCCACTCTCACATCCTGTCACCCTCCTCCGGGCTCTCCTGCCACCGCCTCGCTCTGTGCCCCACGAGCAGCTCCACGGCTCCTTTTATTGATTGATTGAAGTATAGTTGATCTACCATATTGCATTAGTTTCGGGTATACATAGCATAGTGATTCAGGGGTTCTTCTGCAGATTATATTCCATTACAGGTTACTGTAAGATATTGGGTATGATTCCCTGTGCTATACAGTAGATCCTTGTTGGTTACCTATTTTGTATATAGTAGTGTGTGTATTTAATCCCATACTCCGAACTTGTCCCTCCCCCGTCCCTCTCCCCTTGGTAAGCACAAGTTCATCCGAGCCCCCGTCAAATCCAACAACAGACGGAGCGCTGGTCCCGGCTCCCACCCGAGCCCCCCTTCGCCTGCCTTGGCCTGCCCCACTCCGGCCCCCTGCTGGTCTTCTGTCTCCCCAGGCCCTCGGGCCTCTGCCTGCAGTGCCCTATCGCTGAGACCCTGGCCACAGGACCGGCCTCGCCCTGGGCCTGCCTCCTTCAAGTCTCTGAAATGCCGCCACCTTAGAGGCCTCTGTCACCTTCTTAGGAAACCTGTCACTTCACTTCCCTCCACACCCATGGCTGGGTCTCTTTCTTCTCAGTTTTCATTTCTCCACGGTAACCTCCACTTCCTAAAGGCCATCCATGCCGTCATCCTGTGATTATTATTACTGGCTCCCTCCCGCCCCCAGATATGGAACCCCTCAAGGACAGGGATTCCGGTCTGTTTGGGCTCAGGAAAGTTTCCAGACTCCCAGGTGTCTGGCACACGCATGCCGGGGGGAACGAGTGACTTGGTCATGAAAGTCCCACGGGACACAGGCCCTGCCAGATGCCTATTTCACAAGGATGCTTGGGGCCAAAGAGTGACATTCTCCCTAACGTCCCGACACAGGTGACAGAAAGGAAGGGGCAGTCATCCAGTTTGTAGCTGCTTTCTCCATGACGAGAGCCGCAAGACTCAGAAAACCTTTCAACTTCAGAGGGGCCCGTGCACAGCTGGCTCTGGGGCCTCCCAACGCTACACTGTGTGCAGGAGAAGCAGCAGCTTCTGCACGCGTGGCTGCATGCGTGTCCCTGGCTGGAGATGTCCCCAGAGATAAGTTATACGCCCATAGAGGAGAGGGGCCAGGTGGCATCACGAGACTTGAGCCCTGAGGGGCAAGCTTTCCATTTGTGCCTGGTGCTCTGGGGGAGCAGGAGGGGAGCTTTGAAGCTCTGCAGCCCCTCCCAGCCCCATGCTCCCTGGAGATGGCTGCTTTTGACCTTGTAGCCAAAGCAATGCTCAGTGGGTCCCCTCCTGGGGTTTGGTGCTGACTCACTGGGCCCCAGGCTGGTTCTCTCCAGTTGTTTCAGTTCTTATTGACACTCGTTCCTGTCTGAGATTCCAGCTCCAGCACCTGCTTGCTGTGTGACGGTGCGCAAGTTACTCAACTTCTCTGGGCTTCTTTTCCGATCTGTGCCATGCAGACAGGAACCCACCTTGGTTTCTCTGAGGACTGAGTGAAGCACAGACACTTACTGGTTGTCGCCGTGACCTCCCTCCTCTTGGTCCTTTCTCTGTTCCTGCAGTAGGCTGGCTCCTTATTTTCTCCTAAAGACCATCTGACTTTCTTCTTTGTCAGGAAAGAACTGGGCAGCTTAGTGCAATAAGACATTCACTACAGGAAATTGGATATCTGATGGCTCTTGGTAATATCAACCAGGAAGGTTTTGTTTTCAGTGTTATTGAATCTGATTTATTTAGTATACTTCTAAATCTCGTCTGTGGCTTGACAGGGAACAAAGTAGCTGGACACCAAAGGCCAGGGGCCACTCCCAGTTGGTCCATCCATCAACCACATGTCCCTGGACTCAGTGCCTTGCATCAAGTCTGGGCCCCATGATCACAAGATGTGTAATGTGGAGGCAGTATGAACGTGACTGAACAGATGCTTTATTTAAAATATTTTTGCTCATGGTTTAGTCAAGGATTTCTCTTGGTTTTCAGTAGGAATTTTGCATCCTGAAGAGCTGAAAACCACAGAGGAGAGAATAACATGCAGCCGCCGTCAGAGAAATTCATGAAAACAAAGGAGGCTTGTTTAGGGAAATTTTGGTGGCAAAGAACAGGTACACACTTAAGGTAGCTTCAATAACAAGGGGACAGTAAAAGGAACAATCTAGAACCCGGCTGTGAAAATTACAGGTCTCAGGTGACCAAGCTGGGAGCTGCAAGGCCAGGCACAGGCTGGATGCTTGAAGCCACCCCCACCCCGCCCCCGCGGGGACCCTCTCAGACACCTCCTTTCCTGCGGCCTCCAGGGCAGATCCGAAGCAGAGAGCATGGAGGGGAATCCGGAAGATGAGGCAGAGAAGGACCAGACACGTCCCAGGGCTGGGGCTGGCCATAAACGCATCCTAACTCTGGAGAGGCAGGGCGGGGTTTGACAACAGAACTGGGGGAACCAAAGGCCCTGAGTGAATATGGGGTTAAGTGGGAGGCAGTCCATCAACTTCCTTGCTATTCCAACTTCCTGGCTGGAGAGAATAGCCCGGCTGTGTCTGGGGTTCTGTGAATTTACGCCCTCACCCCAAGGGGCACCCCCTTGCTCTGCCTCAACCCCAAACCACAAATCACCTCCAGGTTCCGGTGAATCTTTCCTCCTCCTCCCTGGACCCTCCAGAATCAAGCAGACAGGCGTTCCTGGGAATTCCCTGGTGGTCCAGTGGATAGGACTCTGCACTCTCACTGACGAGGGCCCGGGTTCGATCCCTGGTCGGGGAACTAAAATCCCACAAGACATGTGGTGCAGTCAAAAAAAAAAAAAAAAAAAATCAGAAAGGCGTTGTTCCTGGACCTGGACCGGGCGCGCCCTCTACCAGAACTGGGCCTCGGCCTGGCCACTCCTCACAGGTGCTACCCTGATACACGTCCCCTTTCTCGGTTCTTTGCTCTGTTCCTCTCCAAATGCCGCGCCAGGCACCGAGAGACCAGATGAATATTCCTCGATGGGGGATCCGCTGGCTGTAGGGTGTAAACATATCCAACTTCCTGGATGTTGCCAAATGCCTGCAGTTGGTACCCTAAGAGACATTCTACCAGCCGTGCTTGGGACCTACAGAAGTTTCTGGGCAGCTGTGAGCATGGATGCTGCCCAAATCAGCTAATACAACAGCACTCATGTGATCCAAGGGCTTCCTTACAGTCTTAAAAGGTAGACTCAGGCGGAAAGGAAGTCGTCCTCTGCACAGCAGTGACAACGTAAGGAACTCATTAGCCAGAGGTCATGGGGGTTGACCATATAAATAGGCCCAAGAAACATTAAGATACAGTCATGAATGATAGATGAGCTACGGGTCATTAGGAAGATCTGAGCTCATCTTTAATCCTTCCTTGTTTTCCTCCCTGAATATATTTTCATTAAAAAACAAAAACAGATATGCCAACAGGTTAGAACTAAAAAATTAAATATGTCCCATTTTGAAAATATGACCATCATTGCTGTTTCGTTCAATTTTCTTCCAGTCTCTGTAAAGGCTCGTTTGCATAACTGAAGCTGTATTATATAAACAACTTTATAACTTGCCTTATAATCCAACATTATATCATAAATACCTCTACAAGGTGTTTAAAACCCTTTGCAACCACTTTTTAGATGTAGGCAAAATAGTTCAGGGATATTCAGGTTATTTCCAAACATACAGTGAGGAATAACTTTGTACATAGCATTTTTCTTTTGGTGTATTTAGAGTTGTTTCTTTTGGTCACATTGTTTATACATTAAGTGTTTTTCTTTTGGTCAGATTTACTCACATGGATTACTGGTTAAATGACATAAACATCAGAAAAGGTATGGATATCTTTTATGGTTCTTAATACATATTACCAAATTGCTTTCGAAAATAGTTGTACCAAATTATACGTCTACGAGTATCCTATGAGTTTCCTGGACCTTACCAGCATTACTTATTTTATTCTGATGTTTTTGTTAACTTGATAGGCAATGAAAGGTATCTCGTTATTTTAATTTTCATTTCTTTAATCACCAGTAAGGTTGAACATTCTCCCACGTGTACGTTCCCTAACTCCTTTTTCTCTGTAGTGAATTATCTATCTCTCACTTGCCCATTGGGATTTGATTTTCATAATTTGTATGAGTGCTTCGTGTAACAAAAACATCAAGCCTCGGTAGCATTTCCGTAGCCTAACTGTTGACGTTATTGCTCCACGATAGCCCATGTACCCCTAAAAGTGTGGTGACTGCCACTGCCTGCACCAGTGGTCAACCAAGGAGAAAGCGTCTCAGATTCACCCTTTATGAGTGGGGTCATGTTTATTTTACTTTTCACTACGATTTATTATAATAAGTGAGTCTGTGTTTTTACTAACAGCCCATTTCCTCCTTCTTCCCCGAAGGAAAACACAGATAATTGGCATATCTGGTGCTGGAAAGAAGTGTGCATCAGAGCGAATGTGCCCCGAAGACCCTCCGCAGCCCCATTAATCAAACCCAAATGAAGGGTGCCAGCCCCCAGACTTGGCCTTTCCTGACAGACAGAATCAAGTTACAGGGACTGCAAGGGCAGCCTCCCAACAGGGCAGTCCGAGTACAGGGGAGGCCTGTCCACGTCTTGCCAGAGGAGCTGGTAAGGGTGACGAGAGGTGTGTGGATACGGGATGCTCAACAGCCTCCACTTTGCCACCGACAAGTCACACTTTGGAAAGCACTGTCACACACAACTACCTTGTAAGTTAGGAATCCTTTGATCCATTCCGTGGGCAGGGAAGCTGGGTGTCAGAAGCTGGAGTGCTTTGCCCACCATCTCAGAACCAGAGATATGCCTGCAGGTGACCTGACCAGCTCTGGTGTGTGTGTGTGTGTGTGTGTGTGTGTGTGTGTGTGTGTGTGTGTGTGTGTGTGTGTGTGTGTGTAGCATCTTTATTGGAGTATAACTGCTAGCTCTGATGTTTCCAGTTACTGTGATGTTCCAGTCACTCAGGTCTTCCTGCAGGAGAGAGAACTCTGTATCCAGGGCCTGAGAAGACCCCACAGTTCTGGACCCATCAACATGTAAACTTGTGTCTTGTGGTTTAACATCAAAGGAAGGCACCAGTGCCGCAATAGTCAAGCCCTCTAGTGTCCTGGGTGAAATTTCTCATTTCTAGTCCAACAGAGTCACCTATCTTGGCTAGAATGAGGCAAAGTAACTAAGAAATCCTGGAAGTCGGTCTGATTTGCAAATAAACTTCATCCATTCATCCGTGCAGCAAATGATGGTTTTTAAATGATGCATCTTAGGACTTCCCTGGCGGTCCCGTGGTTAATACTGCACGCTTCCAATGCAGGGGGCACAGGTTCAGTCCCTGGTCCAGGAAGTTCTGCAGGCCATGCGGTGTGACCAAAAAAAATTTTTTTAATCTTAAACGATGCATCTTAAATTAACCTACAGTAATATTGCCTTTTGTGGTGTACAGTTGTATGAATTTTTACGCGTGTATAGATTTGTGTGTGCACCAGGACCATCAGGATATAAAACCATTCCATCACCCCCCCAGGCTCCATCACGGTGTTCCTATACAGTCACGCCCCACCCCCAGCCCCTGGCAACCACCAATCGGTTCTGTCATTATACTTTTGTCTTGTCCAGAATGTCACATAAATGGGCATTGTCAATACCATTGTCAATGCCATCCCATTCAGATTGGCTTCCTCCACTTTGCAAAATGTCTTTGAGATTCATCTGTCTGCTCCGAGTAGAGGGGAGGCCTGTCCACGTCTTGCCAGAGGAGCTGGGACGGGTGACGAGAGGTGTGTGGATATGGGATGCTCTTAGTATCAACAGTCCATTTCTTATTATTGCTGATAGCACTCCGTTGTACAGATGCTCCTTCCATTCAACCATTCAAAGACTTGCTTCCAGTTTTTGGTGATTATGAATAAAGCTGTTACAAACATTTGTACAGGCTTTTGTATAAACGTAAGTTTTCATTTCTTTAGGGTGAATACCCAAAGTGGGATTGCTAGCTCGTATGGTGTGTGCTTAACTTTATAAGAAAAAGTGCCAAACCGTTTTCCGGAGTGTTTTCTCCACCATTCTGCATTCCCACTAGCAATACAGAACCAGCTATGGTTCTGCAGCCTCACCAGCACTTGGTATTGTCAATATTTATCTTAGCCATTCCAACAGGGATGTAGTGGTGCCCATCGTGGTTTCAATTTGCATTTCCCCGATGGTTGATGATAGTGAGTACCTTTCCTGTGCTCATTTGCCACCCGTATGTTCTCTTTGGTGAAGAGTCCAGGTCTATCAACTACTTTTTAATTGGGTTCTTTGTTTTCTTACCACTGAGTTTTGATAGTTCTTTACATATGTTGTAGTCGTTTGTTTGACTTGCATGATGGAGGTGATTGATCATTGACAGGTGTCAGACAAGTGCTGCACGCAGAAGCCACAGCCCGGGTCCTCCAGGCAGAGGCAGGCGGGCAGACAAGCAAGTCTTTACCACTGAGTGGGGCAAGGGCTTTTCTAGCAGGTGGGATGGCACCTCTTCCGGCCTCGTGTGCTCAGCTGTGGCTTTCCAGGCGAAGTGTCTCCGAGCTGAGTCTTGAAAGGCGGTAGGCGTGAACCAGGCTTTGCCCAAACTTCTCACACAGCTGTCTGTACTCTCTGTTCCACACTTTCAGCTTCCATTTTCTACTCTCTCTCTCTCTCCCCTAGGTCATCTCAACCGTGTCTTCAAATGTCAGAAATATATTTGGTCTGGGCCTCTCTCCCTAGTTCCCCACAGTCACCCGACTACCTCTCTGAATCTCTGCTTGAATTTGAAATTGAAATTTCAAATAGGATGACAACCGTGTCAAAGAGAACTCTCGATTTTTCCTGTGCAGCCTTCCCAATATGCCATAACCCGAGGATCCCACCGGCTTCTGTCTTCCCTTCACACCCATACCCAATTCATCCTGTTTAATTTCACAACATATCTTAAGCCAGTGTAAGCTGCCAGCATCTCTTGCCTGGATGATGGCAAGTTGCCTGGTCAGCCTCCTGCCTCTACCCTGGGATTTCTAACCGCCTAAGCTCCAAGCAGAGAGGGGCACCGGTGCAAATCTCATCTTGTTGCACCACGGTACTCCGTGGCTTCCCACCTTGCCGGTGTTCTAACCCCCACCACAATCAACAAGTACCTGCCTGTTCCGGCCCCAGTAGCTCTCCCCTCTACCATCCTTGCTTCTCCCGTCCCCAGATCCTTACCCTCATCACTAAGGTTTCCCCTCAAGTCTGCCCATCCTCCTATTAAGGCTACCCTTCAGGAAATCTCCAACCTATTATCCGTCTTATCGTCATAAAATCCGTAAGTTCCTGAAACACCCAGTTTGTTTGCTATGTGTCTGTTGTTTGGTCTCCCTACTAGAGTGTGTGTCCTAGGGGGCAGGACTCTGCTTTGCTCCTGCTGCACCCGGGCTACCAGCACAGGACCGCAGGCATGTAGGTGCGCAGTGCACCTTGCAGAGAGAGGGTGGGGCTGGTGAGTCAGCAATAGATGAGTATGCCTGCGTCTGGGGCAATAAAGTAGAAAAACCAGGTGCTGGGGAGGACGGCTTTAAGAAAGAATGTAAAAAGTCAGATTTTCATTCCTGAAAATTCACTCTGGAAAGAGGAAATACCTGAGCAAGGGAGGTAAGTTAGGAGGATGTTGTAAAAGCCCAGAAGACAGATTGTGATGCCTTAACTGTGGTACTGGAAATAAAGACCCTGATGGGGGGAGGCAGAGTTAAGAAATAACAGGGAAAAGAAATCTATAGACTATTTGAGGTGGAGATGAGAAGTCAAGGATAACGCCCAGGTCTCCATCTTGCCAAGTCAGGGTCTCGGTGGTGTCAGTCCCTGAGAGGGGCTGTGAGGAACAGGGAGATGTTGGTGACGTCTGGGTCACACGGAACACAGCCCGGGAGGCATGCTGGCCACGAGGCTCATCTGAGCCAGCAGGGGCGTCTCTCCCAGAAGCCCAGGCTCCTCTGGGCGATACTTCATATATTTGATCTAGCTTGTGGGATAGTAAATCTTGTATTTACAAGAGAATTTTAAGGAACTTATTCTGTTAGGGAGATGATAAATTCTTTAGAAACAACCTTCTCTCATGATCTTTTCTTTTTTAGTTCATAGATTGATTTTTCTTCTTTAGTCTGTTGATGTGATGGACTCCATTACATGATTTTTGAATGTTTAACCAGCCTTGTATACCTGGAATAAATTCCACCTGGTCCTGGCATGTAATTATTTGTATACATTGTTGGATTTGATTTGCAAATATGTTTTTGAGAATTTTTCACATCTACCTTTATGAGAGATATTGGTCTGTAGTTTTCCTTTCTTAAGATGTCTCTCTCTGGCTTGGGGCATTAGCATAATGCTGGCCTCATAGAATATTCTATGAATGTTCTATCTCTGCTTCTATTTTCTGGGACTGGTGTAGAGAATTGGAGTAATTTCTCTACAGTCTGGTAGAATCCACCAGTGAAACTGTCTGTGTCCACTGCTTTCTGCTGTGGAAGGTTATTAATTACTGATCGAATTCTTTGATAGATATTGGAGTATCTAGTTCTTTTTTAAGTGGGTTCTGTGGATTTCCTCCATCGAGAAATTGGTCCGTCTAAGTTTCAAGTTGGCACAGAGTTGCGACCATTACCCTTTTAATGGTCATTGGCTATAACATTTTTAGAATTATGCCACTTGTTTTGTTCTTTCTTTGCAGGCTCTACAATTCACTTGCTCACTTGTTGGCTTATTTAGTAACTATTTTTGCATGCCTGTTGAGGTCCAGGTGCTGTGTTGGGGCCCTGGGAACTAGGGGTGACAGCAGCAAAAGTCCCTGGCTGGTGGACCTAACATTAGACTGTGGAGACCACCAGTCACACGTGTGAGTCAGAGCGGGTGGTCTGGGAGGCATCCTGGAGATACCTTGGGCAAAGGCCAATCTGGGTGAGCCTTTTCCCTCTTTGGTGTGGGATCTGAATAACCAGTGGGAGAGAGAGACGAGAGATGGCTGGAGGGGCAGGCTGGCCATGACGACTGTAACTTCCAGACAGTGACGGAATGGTGGATTTATATGAACATATGCAGGGATACTTTGGTTTAATTGCTTAGGAGAACTCATATAAGCCTATAATTAAAATGCTGGGTAATGGGACTGTTGAAAGGGATAAGAAGGTTTGCTCTGTAACTCCTTTAATCTGCAACTGAACAACGGTTTCTTTGTTGTATCTGTTGTGCTTCTTTGTGAACGGTAGCCAAGCCTGGCCACCCTCAGGGAAATGGGCTTATCTATCAACGAAATTTGGCTGGAGGCTGTGACTCCGGGCTGGATGGGCAGGCGCAAGGGCACCACACACTTTCTCGGAGTAAAACTCAATTGTTTTCAGCCTCTTCGTACTGCTGCTCAAGATGTAGACTCTGGGCATGCGATATCCACTTAGGGCCGTGCTCACGTCTCACCTAGTGCACCACTTCTACCCAGTGACAAAGAAGTCATACCTTATCTACGATTATTTCTTTAGGATATGTTCCAACAAGTATAGTTACTGAATCAGAAGAAAAGTCCATTCTAAATGCTCCTGAACCTTCGTTGGGGGGTGGATGTAATTTTAGAATTTCCTGGGGTTCACCTCCCTCTCTCTCTGTCTCTTTACTATATAGAACTGTTTATCACAGTGGCAGACACAGCCTTCCCTAGTAAATGCTTCACCGAAGATACTCTCCTGTATAATGACAAAGCCATTATCATGCCTATGAAATTTAATGTTATGCAACTGTTTTACTTTGTCCAAAAAGTGTCTTTTAAAGATTTTTATTCAACCAAGATCCAGTTCAGGATCTCACACTGCCTTTGTCTTATCTCTTTTATTTCCTTTAACAGTCTCCTGTACAGTTTTGTTTTTCATGATTTTATTTCCAATAGTTAAATCTTAAACCAGTAACAAGGTCAACTCATTTATGGAAAATCAACTATGTGCCAGGAGTTCTGCAAGTCTCAGCATAATTTTAAGAGTATATTTTAAAATTTACTTTCCAGTTGCCTCTCTCCCTAGACGAGATCCGCTAGGGCAGGAGTCACGTCCAAGAGCAGACCCTGAAGCCCTGCTTGTTCGGATGATCTCACTTGACTCCCGTGAATGGTATATCAGTACCTGATGTTCAGGATGATTATAAGATTTGTCCAAATCGCTAAGATCTGGCAAAATGGGCATTCAAACGAGGACCTCTGATTTCAAGTCTAAGTCTGTTTAACTTGAAAGCAGCCTGTCCCTCAGAACTTTAGTTTCCCCCAGGGAGATTTCTTTTTAAGTTAATTAATTTATTTATTTCATGGCTGTGTTGGGTCTTCGTTGCTGCGAACGGGCTTTCTCTAGCTGCGGCGAGCAGGGGGCTACTCTTCATTGTGGTGCATGGGTTTCTCATTGTGGTGGCTTCTCTTGTTGCGGAGCACAGGCTCTAGGCGCTCGGGCTTCAGTAGTTGTGGCACGTGGGCTCAGTGGTTGTGGCTCACGGGCTGTAGAGCACAAGCTCAGTAGTTGTGGTGCACGGGCTCAGTTGCTCCGCGGCATGTGGGATCTTCCCGGGCCAGGGCTCGAACCCGTGTCCCCTGCATCGGCAGGCAGATTCTTAACCACTGCGCCACCAGGGAAGTCCACCCCCCCCCACTCAGGGAGATTAAGGAATTAAACTGTCTCATCTCAAAAATACACCCCAGTTCTAGATGTGCTGAAAGTCAGAATGTTCAGGAGCTTCAAAGACTTAAGTCCTCCAAGCAACACAGCTTATTGGAAGGAGCACGTTAAGACCCTGGCTTATGGGCAAGACATCGAAATTCTCACAGGCTCCCAGTGGCCTCACGCAGGAAGCAAAGTAACAATATCTGCCTAAGGGGGCAGAGGAGGAGAAGATGAAGTAGGGATGTGAACCACAAGGGTGATACCTGGTGTGTGGTGAAACGCTTGCTGGAATGAGATGGAGATGGGAAAGCCATTAAATACGAGACAGAGGGCAGAGCAGGCAAGAGTCTAACAAAAGTCACCTCTGAATAATCATGCAACAGTCAACATTTTCTGCTCAAAGAAACCTCTCTATTTCTTCCATTCTTCCAAAAAATGAAGCTCGGTGTTCTGCCTCATGTTCTGTACTAAGAACCCCAAGCAGGTAGGAGGTCTTAGAGTTTGTTCCTTCCTAGGTGATTGATAACTTGTGGGTGCAGAGTGTCTGAAGAACACAGACGGCACCATTCAGAGCTCATGGAATGAGAGCCAGATGTGACCTGGGAGGCTGACGCCATAATTCATCCACACAGTGCCCTGCCTGGCTTCAGTCTCTGCCGCAGGCTGTGGCTCAGAAAATGCATCACAAAAAGATAGTTGGTATGACGAGGGGGAAGGTTGAAGCAGAATTAAAATTTACTTTAATTCTTGTAAATGAATCAATATATGTGTGCCTTCCAAGTTTCAGGCAAAACAAAATAGACTTTTTTTTTTTTAAGAAAAAAAAGCAAAAATGTTCTTAGTTGCTAAGGATTTGTGTCTGGATCAAAACCAAGCTGGCTTCATAAACTTTAAATTATTTTAGATTTCAGGAAAACATGTTTCAGTTTGATGATGAGCAAGTGGAGACATCAGCCATGTGCCTAAGGCTACACTAAATATTCTAGAAAGAAAACCACCATGCTTCCTCTTAAGAATGGAGGTTGGGACTTCCCTGGTGGCGCAGTGGTTAAGAATCTGCCTGCCAATGCAGGCGACAAGGGTTCGAGCCCTGGACCGGGAAGATCCCACATGCCACGGAGCAACTAAGCCCGTGCGCCACAACTACTGAGCTTACGCTCTAGAGCCCGCCAGCCACAACTGCTGAGCCCACATGCCACAACTACTGAAGCCCGTGCACCTAGAGCCCGTGCTCTGCAACAAGAGAAGCCACCGCAGTGAGAAGCCCGCGCACCACAACGAAGAGTAGGCCCCTCTCGCTGCTCGCCATGTGCAGCAACGAAGACCCAACACAGCCAAAATTTAATAATAAATAAATTTATTAAAAAAAAAGAATGGAGGTGAACCGGATCTCTTTGAAAGTGCAGCTTATAGCAGGTATTCCAAGTAGTCAAACAGGGGAGCCCAACAGTCTTTGCACCTGTTTCTCTGGGGAGCTAACTGGGCAGCAAGACCACTGGATGCTATCATAAAAATCCATGCAGTAAACAAGGTGGCTGAAGCGAGATGGTGGCCAATAGGAAGAAAGCAGTGGGACAGTTCTAGGAGGTCGCCTCAACGGGGCTGGTTCATTGATAGTGTCTGGATGGAGAAGGTGGGCTGAGGAAAGCGGGGTGTCCAGGATGAATCCAGGTTTCTGGCTTGAGTTGTTGGAAATTACCTAGCCTTTCAAAACCTTAGTTTTTTCTTCCATAAAATGGAGAAAACATCATGTACTCTACAGTTGTTATAGAGCTTGGAAAGTTTCATAATACGCCTAAGAGTGCCTGGAACACAGAGCATGTTTACTAAATGTTTTCCCTGCTATGTGTCCTGCTTCCTCTTCCAGCCTCCCTCCTCCAGCTCCAGGCCTGGTGGTACTCCTGCTTGCAGGAATGAACCCTTTTCTCTCCCAATCAGGCTTTCTCCCCTGCATCTTATCAAAGCACCTCACCTGCCTAGCATGGCACAGCCTTTAGCTTGCTGTGTCATCAGTTATTGAGATAAATCACCGCCATTCTCATCTCAATGTCAGTCGCCCTTGGAATGCAGGCTTTTCGTAGCGTGGAGGGATAACATGTTTATTTCTTTTCAGAAATGGATCAGGTTCTTTTTGCTCCTTGCCATTTCTTCCCTCGCTTACCCCTTTCCCTCTCCTGCATTCAAGCAAATAGCTGGATCCCTACTGCATCAGAGAAAGGATGCAATAGCTGGAAAGCAAAGACAACAAACAAACAACAGTAATGACAAAACTCCTGGGTCCCATCGGTGTTGATTTCTCAAAGCAAATCACTCAGGCAATTAAGAAGACGTGAGAAAAGTGGTCACACACATATACACACCCCCCTCACATCTGTCTCTTTCTCCAAAACCTGTGGGCGCAGAGGGCTATGTGCCTCTTTTCCTTCCTAATCCTCCCCAAGGCATGCATGCATGTGTGCATGTATGTGTGTGTGTACGTGTGTGTCTATGAGGCAGACAGAGAGAGAGAGAGAGAGAGAGAGAGAGAGAGAGAGAGAGGGAGAGAGAGAGAGAGAGGGGTACCTCCTGAGGGACCGACCAGCGTGGGAGGAACTCCTTTCTCGGATCAGACACTTGGCAACAGCCAGAGTCAACATCCTCTGCTGGGCCCGGCCCCGGGTTGCAGACGGCTGAGGTATTAGGAAGCTGAGCAGGCAGGAGGGTGCACGCCTCACATGGCCACTGCCGTCCGAGGCTCCACCAGATCGCAGGATGGCCTGGGCTTAGCGTGTCTGTTGGCGTGGCACCCACAGAGGAGTGAAGGTTGGTGACAAACCCAGACTTCACCATGGGGAAGGAATAAAACCCGATTTCAAAACTGTAAATGGGTTGATTTGAAATGATCTGTTTTGTGAGGGTAAGTTGGTTGCAGAATATATTGTTCTAGAAATTTTTTCCTCAATTTCTAGAGAGTATACACATAGAAGGTTATGACTGAAGTAAAGTTGTGTATTGTTTTTGAGAAAACGGTACAATTATTTGTATTCTTTTACACACTCGCCCTCTGGGTCCACTGGTGTCCAGGGCTGACCACAGTACATCTGGGCTGTGGGCACAGCTCAGCCCTTTCGCTAAGGATAAATGTAAAGCAGCCGTGGCACCATCTCTGCTTAGTTTAGGGACCTCCCTCCAAACCCACATCCCTTCTGTGCCTCGTCCATCACTAGTTGATTACTCTCATTAACACAAAGGAATGATTTGATTTTTCCAAGGAGCTTCATTAGAATGAGGAAAAATTGAATTTACCAAGGAAAGGAGGAAATGGTTGAATAACAATATGACAAGTAATTGAATTTTAAGCCCGTGGATGCCCCGGTGTGACTCAGTTCTGACACATGAAGCTAGTAATGAGAGGAAGAGTCCTCTTCCGTGAAGAAACCTGCTATCCCACATAAATAGCCTGGTGTTCCTGGTCATCTGGTCCCCTTAGAGATGCGTGACTGGTTTACTCCACGGGAAGAATCTGGTCCTTGCAGAGTGACTTTGGGAGCCTGCGCAGCAGTTACAGACATTACTAACAACCTACGACACACCCAGTGTGATACTGTAAAACCCCACTTAATCCTCGAAAGGCCCGAGAGGAGGGTAATATTATTTCCATTTTGCTTATTAGGTAACAAAGACCTCAGGAGGTTGGAAAAATACCAGACATAGAAAGTGCCAGAGCTGGGACTTGAATCCTGTACTTCTAACTTTTGTATGTTATTTCTACCACACTCATGGTTACTTGTAGGAGGACGCTTACCTCGAGGGGCCCCAGGATGCAGGAATCCTTCTGGGACCAGCTCATCTGTTTACTGAGCGTCTATCTTCTTGGTGCCTTTTTCAAATCTAGTCAGAACGAGAGGAGACATACTCTTACATTTTTTGAAAGGACTCAGTTACTGCATACGTGGCCAGTTTACTTAGGAATGAACTAGCTATTTTAAAAACCCATCAATAAGCAAAAAAAATTTTTTTTAAGATACCACTAAATGCCAGAGAGATTGCAACGAAATAACATCCTAATACATTGCTGACGGGAGTGTTCATTGCCTTAATCTTTTAAAACATTGATTTGGCAATTGCTATGACTTGAACTGTGTCCCCTTAAAATTCATACGTTGAAGTCCTAGACCCAGTCCCTCAGAACGTGACTTTATTTGGAAATAAGGTCTTTGAAGATGTAATCAAGTTGAGATGAGGTCATACCAGAACAGAATGTGCCCCTAATCCAATACAAGTGGTCTTTACACAAAGGGGAAATCTGGACACAGATACACAAGAGGAGGATGTGAAGAGACTCAGGGAGAAGACAGCTGGCTACGAGCCAAAGAGAAGCCTGCAACAGCTCCCCCACAGCCTCAGAGGGAACCACTCTGATGACACTTGATCTCGCACGGACAGTCTCCAGAGTGTCACACAAATGGTTCTGTGTGGGGCTTCCCTGGTGGTGCAGTGGTTGGGAGTCCGCCTGCCGATGCAGGGGACACGGGTTCGTGCCCCGGTCCGGGAAGATCCCACATGCCGCGGAGTGGCTGGGTCCGTGAGCCATGGCCGCTGAGCCTGAGCGTCTGGAGCCTGTGCTCCACAACGGGAGAGGCCACAACAGTGAGAGGCCCGCGTACCGCAAAAAAAAAAAAAAAAAAAAAAAGGTTCTGTGTGGTCATGTGTCATGGTAGCCCTAGAAAACCAATACAGCAATACATCCTGAGAATGTTAAAACTGACGATACCATTCGGCACAGGAGTTTCTTGCCTTTGGTTGCCTCTTAAGGAATAATGAAGACTGACACAGGTTTATGCACAAATGTATATTTCTCAGGTCTTTCCTTCCCCATGCTATTGCAGGAGGCCATTCAAAAGTCCTCCAGAACCCGCTTTACTTCTGAAATTTCTCTGGGAGCTTGAGCATCAGTTACCAAGAAAATGCTTGCCAGGTTTTCCTCTCCTTGTCTGGCCTCCTTCAGCGAATCAGCACCCACACTTCATTCTGTGGACATTACTGTCCCTGGCTGCTGCCCTGTCGCAGCTCCAGTGCTCTGGGTTCTGACCACAGGCGAAGGTGAAGCCCAGTCTCTCTCCTGGGGTCCAGGATGCGAGTCTGCAGGTGGGCTGGGCCCACAGGTGCCACAAGGACCCCACAACCACTGAGGATGCTTCCTCTTGCAGCCCAGCCTTCAGGACTGGACCTGCCAGGGTGCGGCTTTTGCAGCATCTTGCAGAAGGGAGCCCCGGGCCATCGGGCCACCTGATTCTGAGCAGTCTGGCCACCGGACACATCTGATCTCTGTGCTCACGCTTTGGCCACCCATCCTGCTTCCCGCCCACCGTGTGATATTCATGCCAGTTCTCACGTCTGAGTCGATGCTCTGTCAAGCCGCCCACTCACACCTAGCAGCAGAGCCCTGTGCCCCCGCCACAATGGCATTAGAAAGTCAGCCACGTGAGGCAGGCAGATGCAGGGACACGTCCTTTCTTTTTCGGATCTTAGCTTGCCAGATGTCCTCTGTAGCGAGGCAGCACCGACAGCCCCTCCAATACTCACAGGTTGACCCCTGTGCTTTGGAAACTTACGCAGAGTGTGCGAGGAATTCTGATTTTAAACACCGTCTCCTTGTGTGGCCTGTTTGCAGGACTGCACAGGCCGCTGGAGCAGCCCTGTTCACCTCTGACCCTTGGCCCACTAACCGAAACAAGGTGAATATTTCTTGGGCCGGTGTGGCGGAGAGAGGACCAGAGAATAAATCTGACCCTACTTCCACTGAAGGTGATGAATGGCCCCCCCTTTCAAGCCAGGGCCCTCTGGCCCTTTTATTCACTGCTCTGGTTTTAAAAAGAGGAGGATGGATTGAGTGCCTTTCAACTGTTTACCAGCAGAAGGGCAAAGATCAGGTTACCAGCCCAGAATGATTCATCTTTTCTCCCAAATCAAAGCCTGTGTCCACAGTGCCTGTGTCCACATGAGTTCATCTTTCGTATTCAGACAGTCAGAGCAGGAGGCCAGGGACAAAATCCTGGGAGAAAGAGAGATGGAGTAATTAGGTGCAGACAGGGAGCAGTGAGGGCTCTTTTTCTGCCTTCACATTGGGACTTGAATAGAGTTTTTTGGGTTTTTTTGCGTTATTTTTTTAAGCGGAAGTGTCTCTGGTTTCCTCCAAGTCAGGACAATTAGTGATGTTTTTCCAAGGATCCTGAGTTGGGACATGTTTTAATTTGAGAGAAGTTTCCACTACAAAAATATGTATTTACATTTAGAAACATGACTGTTGGAACTGTGAGAGCCAGCATTCATAATTGAAGGAAAAAGTGCTGTGGGTTTGAGACACTGATGCCATGACCACTGGCATTATAAATGTATGGAACATTCCTAACAGAGAGAATATAGTCAAGTATAGAGAACAGCCACTTACAAAATTCTAACATTTTGCCACATTTGTGTCAGTTTTCACTAAGAAATAAAGTACACAGAGACCATGGAAGTCCCTCTGTACCTCCCTGTCCTTAAATCGATGTTTTCATCCCCAGAATGTTACTATACTATTACTATGGATGAATGTATCCATAAAAGATATATAACAAAGTATTGAATTCTATCTGAATACATCATTCAATAATGAGCTTTTTTCACTCACTTATGTTTTTGTCATAATGTTTCACTCAATGTTTATGTATCGTCAGTAATAATACTGACAGATATAACAATTCATTTCATTGAACTAGTGTAGAACATTTCATTTCATGCATATTGTACACTTCAATCATGATGATGGGTACTTAGGTGACTTCTGTCAAGAGCTGTGAAGGGTCTGATGTTACACCCCACTTACCAGCTAACAAGGCTGCCGCAATCTCTTGAATGCTGGTAGAAGAAATGAGATTCCTGGGTCAGAGATGAGAGACTTCATTATTCACAGCCAAAGCAGCAGCCAGAGTGTTGGCATATTTGTGCTGGTTCCCCAAACCCCCAGACCTACAGGGTGACGTGGAGAGCCAGATGACAGCTGCACAGGTTGGGTTGGGCTGGGTTGCAGGAGAGGACTTCTGAGCTTGGGGATCCTGCAGGTTTTGAGCAGGCAGTAGAGAAGCTGCCTCTTGGTCCTGGAGTGAAAAATTCCCTCATCCTTTGAGGTTCCTCCCTGAAAATACAGCCCTGAAGATGGCTGCGTAAAGAGCAGTCAAGGCTTTGCAGTTTGGGCACAGCCAGCAAGGCATGTAGGGGAACCAGAAGCCCAAGGAGGACTGCACCTCCCAAAGCTTCCAAGTGCCAGCTCTTACAGAGGTACAAACGGGCATGCCATTTGTCTCCTTACCCAGCATATGTGAAAAGTAGGTTTGCTTCTCTCCAAATTGTTTTTTACAGTGATTGTGGGAATTTACGATCTCCAATAGCACATAGGGATTTTCTTGCTTCTTTATCTTCTGTTGAACCCTTGTGTTGTCAGACACTTTTTTAAAAAAATTTTTTTTAATTTATTTTTTGTGGTACGTGGGCCTCTCACTGTTGTGGCCTCTCCCGTTGCGGAGCACAGGCTCCGGACACGCAGGCTCAGCAGCCATGGCTCACGGGCCCAGCCACTCCACGGCATGTGGGATCTTCCCGGACCGGGGCACGAACCCGTGTCCCCTGCATCGGCAGGTGGACTCTCAACCACTGTGCCACCAGGGAAGCCCTGTCAGACACTTTAATTTATGCTAAGCTGATGGTTACAGAAGGATAATGCCGGTTGTTTTAATGTTTCCTTGATTTTGAGCATGTTTTCACTTACAATATTGACCTTGCAGTTTCCTCTCTGTCCTTTGCCTTTTCATGACTTTTTGCCTGTTTTTGTGGATTCTCCTTTTTCAGATTGATTTGTAGGTGTTCTTTGTACATCCTGAATATAATTCTTTGCCAGTTATATGTATTAATAATATCTCTTCTCACTCTATATTTTGTCTTCTCACTTGGTGTATAGATTTTTGTTTCAGAGAATAGTTTTAAAGTTTTAAATATGGAAAAGAAATTAAGAAAAAAATCCATTTACAATAGCATCGGAAAGATTAAAATACTCAGTAATAAGTTTCACTAAGGAGGTGAAAGAGCTGTAAACTGAAAACAATCAAAAAGTTGATAAAAGAATTGAAGAAGATACAAATAAATGGAAAGATATCCCATGTTCTTGTATTGGAAGAATTAATATTGTTAAAATGTGCACACTACCCAAAGTGATCTACAGATTCAATACAATCCCTATCAAAATTCTAATGGCAGTTTTCATAGAAATAAAAAAAAATTATCTTAATATTCCATTATATGGAACCACAAAAGACTCCAAACAGCCAAATTAATCTTAAAAGAAAAAAAACAAAACTGTAGGGATCATACTGCCTGATTTCAGACTATACTACAAAGCTATAGTAATCAAAAGAGTATGACACTGGCATAAATACAGATACCAGTGGAACAGAATAGACAGCCTAGAAATAAACCCATTGTTCACAATAGACAAGATATGGAAACAGCCTAAATTTCTGTCAATGGATAAAGAAAATGTGATATCACACACACACACACACACACACACACACGTACAGTGGAATATTATTCAGCTACAAGAATGATGGAAATTCTGCCATTTGCAATGACATGGATGAACCTGGAGGACACAATGACATGGAGGAACCTGGAGACACAATGCCATGAAATAAGCCAGACACAGAAAGACAAATGCTGTATGATCTTATTTACATGTGGAATCTAAAAAATTCAGACTCACAGAAACAGAGAAAATGGTAGTTACCAGGTGCTCAGGACTGTAGTGAATAGGTCAAAGGGCACAAACTTTTAGTTAAAAAATGAGTAATTTCTGGGGCTCTACGTACAGCATGGTGACTATAGTTAATAATGTCATATTGTATACTTGAAATTTGCTAAGAGAGTAGACCTTGTGTTCTCATTACACACACACACACACACACACACACACACACACACAGAAATGATAACTATGTAAGGTGATGGATGTGTTAATTAGCTTTATTATGATAATCATTTCACAATACATATGTATATCAAATCATCACCTTAAAAATACATAGTTTTATTTGTAAATTATACCTCAGTAAAGCTGGAGTTAAAACAGTTTGTTTTTGTTTGGTTTTTTTTGATTTTTAAAAAATTTTTGGCTGCATTGGGTCTTCATTGCTGTGCGTGGGTTTTCTCTAGTTTCAGCGAGCAGGGGCTACTCTCTGTTGCAGTGCACAGGTTTCTCATTGCTGTGGTTTCTCTTGCTGGGGAGCACAGACTCTAGGCACGCCGGCTTCAGTAGTTGTGGCATGTGGGCTCAGTAGTTGTGACTCACAAGATCTAGAGTGCAAGGTCAGTCGTTGTGGTGCATGGGCTTAGTTGCCCCGCGGCATGTGGGATCTTCCGGGACCAGGGCTCAAACCCGTGTCCCCTGCACTGGCAGGCGGATTCTTAAAAACTGCGCCACCAGGGAAGCCCTAAAACAGTTTTAAATAATCAAATTCATTTTTAATTTTTAAAATTTTGTTTTTGCATGTTAAGAAACTCCTATGTTTTTCTTTTAAAAACATTAAAGCTTTGTTTTTTTCATTTAGGTCTTAAACACATGGGGAACTTAATCTTTTGTGTAGTGTGAGGTGTTGAATCTAATTTACTTTCATATGTGGACAACCAATTGTCTGATCATAATTTAGTGGATTCCCCACATACAGGTAAAATAGCCGTTCCATCATGCTCAACAGTTGTTCAGGCTAAAAACCTTGGAACTATCCTGACTCTTGTACCTGATATCCAATCCATCAGCAAATCCTGACAGCTCTACCTTAAGCAGCTCTCCCCCAGCCGGCCATTTCTCATCCCCACCACCACTGCTGCTCAGCACCACACCACTCCCACCTTTCACCTGGATTACTCTCTGGCTTCCTAATTAGACCTCCTCCTCCTTCTCTTGCTTCCCTACAGCTTCTTGTCCACACAACAGCAGAGTTACATCTTTAAAAACATATTTGATCATGCTATTCCCTGCTCACATTCAGGATAAAATTCACAATTATACCATGTCCTCAAGCAACCTGATTGCTGGCTGCTTTCCTCACTTCATTTCCTCCTTCTCTCCCCCTCCCTCTGTCTCTCAGTGTCTGTTGGTTTGTCTCTGTCTCTCTCTCTTGTTCACTGTGCTAAAGACACACTTGCTATTTCTCACACACTGACTCTGTTCCTACCTCAGGGCCTTTGCACTTGCCACTTCTTTTTCCTGCCATTTCTCTTTCCTCAGATAACTGTACAGCTTGCTTTAACCTCATTCAGGTTTCTGATCAAATATCACTTTATCAAAAAGGGCCTTCCTTATTCATCCTCTACTAAAATATATCCTTTCTACCCACTTACTTCATTTTCTTCATAACATTTACCACTACTCAATGTCATAGTATATTTGTTTATTGCATGCTCCACCTATTAGAAAGTAAGTGCCCTGAGGGAAGGCATTTTGTTAGTTTCCATTGTATATATATACCACATCTTCTTTATCCATTCATCTGTTGATGGACATTTAGGTTGTTTCCATGTCTTGGCTATTATAAATAGTGCTGCTATGAATATTGGGGCACATGTACCTTTTTGAACTTTAGTTTTGTCTGGGTATATGCCCAGGAGTGGGATTCCTGGATCATATGGCAACTCTATTTTTAGTTTTTGAGGAACCTCTATATTGTTTTCATAATGGCTGCACCAACTAACATTCCCAGCAACAGTGTAAGAGGATTCCCTTTTCTCCATACCCTCTCCAGCATTTGTTATTTACAGACTTTTTAACGATGGCCATTTTGGCCAGTGTGAGGTGGTACCTCATTGTAATTTTGATTTGCATTTCTCTAATAATTACTGATGTTTAGTATCTTTTCATGTGCCTAATGGCCATCTGTATATCTTCTTTGGAGAAATGTCTATTTAGGTCTTCTGACCATTTTTCAATTGGGTTGTTTGTTTTTTTGTTATTGAATTGTATGAACTGTTTGTATATTTTGGAAATTAAGCCCATTATCGGTCACATAATTTGCAAATATTTTCTCCCAGTCCTTAGGCTGTCTTTTCATTTTGTTTATGGTTTCCTTTGCTGTGCAAAAGCTTATAAGTTTGATTAAATCCCATTTTTAAATTTTTGCTTTTATTTCTATTGCCTTGGGCAACTGACCTAAGAAAACATTGGTATGATTTATGTCAGAGAATATTTTGCCTATGTTCTCTTCTAGGAGTTTTATGAAGTCATGTCTTATATTTAAGCCTTTAAGCCATTTTGAGTTTATTTTTGTGTAGGGTGTGAGGGGGTGTTCTAACTTTATTGATTTACATGGAGGTGTCCAACTTTTCCAACACCACTTGCTGAAGAGACTGTCTTTTTCCCATTGTATATTCTTGCCTCCTTAGTGGAAGATTAAGTGTCCATAGGTGTGTGGGTTTATTTCTGGGCTCTCTATTCCCTTCCATTGATCCATATGTATGTTTTTGTACCAATACCACACTGTTTGGATTACTGTAGCTTTGTAGTATTGTCTGAAGTCTGGGAGGATTATGCCTCCTGTTTTGTTCTTTTTCCTAGGAATTGCTTTGGCAATTCTGGGTCTTATTATGTTTCCACATAGTTTTTAGGATTATTTGTTCTAGTTCTGTGAAAAATGTCATGAGTAATTTGATAGGGATCCCATTAAATGGAATACTATTCATTTTTGTATGTTGATCTTCTATTTAAGAATTCTTTCAGTTGATTGCCTTGATTTGAGAAGGGGGTAAACAATCATGTCATCTGAAAATGAGGACAGTTTTGTTTCTTTCTCTCTAAATCTTATCCTTCCTAAATGTTTTTATTTTATTGCATGGTTTTCTATCCACAAGACAGAGGCAGTGATAGCAGACATCCATGTCTTGTCCTGTATTTAATTTTATTTATTTATTTATTGATGAATCTCTTGGTTATATTTGGCACATAAATATATATATATATATATACACACACACACACACACAAACATGTATGTACTACTATGCACATGCAGAATTATAAATCACTACACTGTATGCCTGTAACTTATATAGTATTGCACATTAACTATACTGCAATTAAAAAACTTTCCTCTTTAACAGTATTTTCCACTTTGTAACATGCTTTCGTGTATATTACTCATTTGAATTTGACAACAATCCTAAGAAGCAGGGAAAGGAACATTATTCTTTTTTTTTTTTTTTTTTTTACCATCTTTATCGGAGTATAATTGCTTTACAATGGTGTGTTAGTTTCTGCTTTATAACAAAGTGAATCAGCTATACATATACATATGTTCCCATATGTCTTCCCTCTTGCGTCTCCCTCCCTCCCACTCTCCCTATCCCACCCCTCCGGGCTGTCACAAAGCACCGAGCTAATATCCCTGTGCCTTGCGGCTGCTTCCCACTAGCTATCTGTTTTACATTTCGCAGTGTATATATATGTCCATGCCACTCTCTTGCTTTGTCCCAGCTTACCCTTCCCCCTCCCCATGTCCTCAAGTCCATTCTCTAGTAGGTCTGTGTCTTTATTCCTGTCTTGCCCCTAGGTTCTTCATGACCTTTTTTTTTTTTTTTAGATTCCATATATATGTGTTAGCATACAGTATTTGTTTTTCTCTTTCTGACTTACTTCACTCTGTATGACAGACTCTAGGTCCGTCCACCTCACTACAAATAACTCAGTTTCGTTTCTTTTTATGGCTGAGTTCTATTCCACTGTATATATGTGCCACATCTTCTTTATCCATTCATCTGTCGATGGACACTTAGGTTTCTTCCATGTCCTGGATATTGTAAATAGAGCTGCAATAAACATTGTGGTACATGACTCTTTTTGAATTATGGTTTTCTCAGGGTATATGCCCAGTAGTGGGATTGCTGGCTCGTATGGTAGTTCTATTTTTAGTTTTTTAAGAAACCTCCATACTGTTCTCCATAGTGGCTGTATCAATTTACATTCCCACCAACAGTGCAAGAGGGTTCCCTATTCTCCACACCCTCTCCAGCACTTATTGCTTGTAGATTGTTTGATGATGGCCATTCTGACTGGTGTGAGATTATATCTCGTAATTTTGATTTGCATTTCTCTACTCTATTTTAATACGTATGCTACTAGTATTATACTATTAGGTATGATGCTTGCTATAGGTTTGGAAGGGCCACCTAAGTTCTCTTATTACTAGCTTGCACAGGTTTTATGATGAAATAGTGTAAAATTTTATGGATTACTTTTTCTTCTTTAATCTGTAATGTGGTAATATATTTTCTGATGTTAAGCCCCTTTCAGAATAAACACTGCTTGTCATAAAGTATTATTTTTATACACTGGTAAATTTGACTTTTTAGTATTTTAAGATTTTTGAAATGATGTTCATTAATAAGATTTATCTAAAATTTTCATTTCCTATAATGCCCTTAGCCAGTTAAAAAAATCCATATTTTACTAATGTTATAGAACAAGTTGCTAAGGTTTCACTCTTCCTGAATTCTCTGGAACAATTTGTATGATATAAGGATATCCATTTCCTGAATGTTTCCTAAAATTTGCTTGTGAAAATGCCCTAGATTTTTTTGAGTATCATTAGATTTTTACTTCTAATTCTTTAAAGTTTATGATTTGGATTCCTCTTTTTTCTTAGTCCAATTGATCATATTTTTCTAGAAAATGTCTAACTCATTTAAGTTTCCAAATGTATTAGGAGAAAGTTGTTCATAGTATTAATTTACTAATTTTTTAATCTGTATGGTGTCTGGATTTATATCTTTTTATATTCTTATTATTCAGTTGTGATTTTTCTTATTATTTCTATAACAATTCTGTTAGAGATTTGTCTACTTTTAGCATTCTTTTCAAAAAACAATCTCTTGATTCTACTGAGTCTATTTTTTTGTTTTCTATTTTATTTACATCTGTGCTTATCTTTTTTTAATTTTTTCTTCTACATTCTTTGTGTTTATTCTATTTACCTTTCTCTAGTTTCCTCTGCTGGACATTAAAGTTATTTATTTTTAAACCTCCCTGCTTTGTAATGAATATATTTAAAATATAAATTTTCTTCTAAATTCTGATTGAGATGCATCATACAAGTTAATTTGCATTGTGATTTTCTCTTTAAGTCATGAGTTATTTCAGTTATTTTAAGTTTCATTATTATGGCTGTTTTCAAGTAATCTATCTCTATTTTTTGCTCTAACTAAATGGTTCCATTGTGGTCAGAGAAAAGTTCCAGATAATATTAATTTTTTAAAAATATGTTGAGATTTCTTTTGTGGCATATTGCACAATGAATTTTTGTAAAGAATCTATGTGACCTCAAATATAACGTATAGTTCCTTTTTGTTGAGTATAGGGTTTCACAAAGAACTATCAAATCAAGATTAATGTTTATCAAAATCTTTTCTACTTTTACTGCTGGTTTGTATACTTGATCCTTCTTTTTCAGATGGAGGTAAAGTAGTCATTACATCCTTGTAATTCTGTACATTTTTCCTTCATATAATTCAAGACAATGTTGTTGGGTACAAGTAAGTTCATGATTATTATATCTTAATTATTGATCATTCCTTTAAATTTATCCCTTTTAATACTCTTAGCCTCAAATTCTGTTTTTCATATCAATATTGCTTTCTTTTGGTTAATATTTGTATATTTTAACTGTTATTTTCAACATTTCTATGTTGTTTAGATATGCTTTTTTAAAAGAATTATTAGTCTTATTTTTAACTACTTTATTTATTTATTTTTGGCTGCATTGGGTCTTCGTTGCTTCGTGTGGGCTTTCTGTAGTTGTGGTGAGCGGGGGCTACTCTCCGTTGTGGTGTGCAGGCTTCTCATTGCGGTGGCTTCTCTTGTTGCAGAGCATGGGCTCTAGGCACGCGGGCTTCAGTAGTTGTGGTGCGTGGGCTCAGTACTTGTGGCGCACGGGCTTAGTTGCTCCATGGCACGTGGGATCTTTCTGGACCAGGGCTCGAACCCGTGTCCCCTGCATTGGCAGGCGGATTCTTAAGCACTGCACTACCGGGGAAGCCCTAGATATGTCTTTCATATACAACACTTAGATAATTTTTGTTATTTAAAAATTCAATATGATAGTTTCTGCCTATTAGTAGGTTTATTCATCATATTTCTTACTATAGGTGACATATTTGACCTATTTACCAATCTTATCTTTTGCTTTTACTTATCATTTTTTTCTCTGCTTTTCTTTTAAAAACTTCCTTTGTGCCTCTGTTCTACTGTAAATATTTTGTATATTCTTTCCCCTATTTTAATGGTTTCTAAGCACACACACAGTCTGTTGACAGTTATCCCTACTTAATATATATTTGCAACATATATCTCTTTATATGATATATCCTTAATTCATAATACAGTATATATATATATATATATATATATATTTACATATAGCTTAACATACATATACTTTAACTGTCATTCAACATTACATTTCCTCCCTCTGCACCTAAAAGAACACAGCATCTTGTAAATACCTGTTGAACATCACCCATCCCATGTAATTTTTGTTTACATGTTTATCTTTTTAACAAAAACTGTTAATGTATATATACATTATATAAGTATAATCAATAATTAATGTATAATCAATAATTAACATGTACCTGTATATGTATAATCAATAAGCAGGTTTCATTTTTAACATAATATATCGAGTTCCAACCTCACCCTTGGTCTTGTATACCATGACTTCTGTCTGGGTTCACTTTTCTTCTCACTGATCTACAACCTTTCATGATTCTCTTAGTGAGTGTCTATGGGTAGGAAACTGGAATAGCTTTCATATGCCTGAAATGTCTTCCACTTGACTGCATCCTAGATGCTAGCTTACATGGCATAGGATTCTAGGTAATCAATATTTTCCCTTTGAAAGTATCACTCCAGTACCTCTGGCCTCTGATTTTCCTGATGAGAAGTCTTCTGTCATCTGGCTGATATCTGTTGTATGTTGTCTTTTCTCAATTTTCTGGTAGCTTTTAGCATTTCTCTTTACCCATGACACATGAAGCTTCTGTACCAGGTGTCGGTGTGGACTCCCTGTCATTCAGGCTGCTTGATGCTTTGAGCACTTCTGATCTGAGGACTTACGTATTTCTTCAGTGCCTAAATTTTCTCAGTTATTTTATCTTCAAGGTAGATTTGCTTCCATTCTCTCCCTTCCCTTTTTTTGGAAACCCACAATCTGGGGACCTTTTGTTGATATGTTTTCATCTCTTTGCTCTCTGCTAGATCCTGGAGAAATGATAGCATTTGATTCACCATTTTGCCTTCAACTGTATCTAGTCTAGAGTTTTATCTTTTTTCTTTCTTTTTTCCTTGTAATGTCAGTGCTATACTTTTGATTTCTTAAATTTCTAATTTTTTAATCATTTGTATTTGGTTTATGTATGACAGTTCTATTTCACAATTCCTTATTTTTTTAAAAAATGTTTTATATTTACATATAGGAGTTTTTGTATTGAGTGTTGACTTTATTGTCTTTCTTTAGCTTCAGATAGCTTCAGGTGCTTTGAATTTTTAATATCATCTCATTTTGAGTAGGAAGTTTTTGTTTTGATATTTTGTTTCATTTTATCCTTCCTTTCTCTTACCTACCTCTCTTTTTCTGGTGGTTTTGGGGATCCCCACCTGCTCTCCCAGGCAAGGCAGAACCAGTTCTTCTCTTGCTGCTTTGGGGGTGCTCCCCTCAGGGTCACTGCAGGGATCCCAGACTCGGCCTCTTTGCTAGCCATGCATCTCGATGGTGCAGCCACTGTTCTCCCTAGGCCCATAGGAATGCACTGCTACATTCCGCCACCTTGCACACAGGGGCAGGAGCTATGGCGCTCCAGGCTCCGTCTCTCGGTTTGCATGTGTCCAGAGCCCTGCAGGAGCTGGCCTGCTGCAGGACTAGATGCACAGCAAGCCCGTTCTTCTTCTGCCCTTCAGAACCCTGGCTGGTCCTGTCTATTTGGTTTACTTGGCTTGTGTGTGTCTGTCAGTGCCTTGTGTCCGGCACAGAGGCGGATGCACCCAAGGACCACATGTCTCGTGCCATTCTGAATAGAATAGCAAGAGCCGAAACGTTTGCCAGCATTAGGCCCTGTCCTTCATCGAGGGGCATCCCAGGGAGCCACGCAGGCACTGAAGCCACTAAAGCACATGGCTGCCCGTTGTCGACTGCAGTTGACAAGGCAAGTCAAGAGTGATGCCCCACGTGTCCCCACAGCCACTTCCACAAGGCTCCACCCAGGGAGCTTGTTTCAAATCAGTGCTGTAAGAGTGTTTCCCGCTGAAGGACTTTCCAGCAGGGGTACCTTTTGATCATGGCCACCAGCAGCTGGATTTCAGCGATTTATTTTCCTCCTGGTTGTCATTTGCTTTCTCCTCTATGACTTTTATTTCCTCATCTTGTTCCTTAATTACCTTGTAGTGCTGAGAGTTTTCTTTATACATCATCTCAACATTTCTTTTTATGCAGAGAGGCAAGTATAGAGAGAAACAAAAAGAGAACTCACTCCCCTTGGCAATATTAAGGGTGAAATTTTTTTTCTATGATTGAAGTTAATTCTTTGAGATATAATCAACATATAACATTATATTAGTTTCAGGTGTACGCATAATGATCTGATATTTGTGTATATTGCAAAATGATCACCTCAGTAAGTCTATTCAGCATCCATCACGTCACAGAGGCACAATTTTTTTTCTTATGATGAGAATTTTTAAGATCTATTCTCTTAGCAACTTTCAAATATACAATACAGCACTATTAATGACAGTCACTATGCCATACATTATATTCCCATGACTGACATATTTAATAACTTGAAGTTTGTAGCTTTTGACCAACTTCACCCATTTTGACTACCCCCCACCCCGACTCCCTGTCTCTGGCAACCACCAATCTGTTCTCTGTAATTTTTTTTTTGAAGATTCCACACATAAGTGTAATCACACAGTACTTGTCTTTCTCTGTCTGACTTACTTCACTTAAAAGTGTTTTAATAAAAACAAAAATTAAACCTGTAAGCTATTTTTCCAGTTTTCTCACATGTGACTATACCGTCAGATTCACAGAAAACGCTGCGTTTCCTTATTCCCTTCCAGCCAAGCGCTGATGCTGCTGTGAGGTCCCCAGGCTGTGACATGGGAGCGGGACCCCAGGTTAAGGGACAATGGCTCTCAGAGTGCATGTTAAGACTGGAGGTGAGAGAACCCAATTAGCCTTGCCGAGCAGCACCCCAGTGGGCCCCCCCCCTGCCCCACCGAGCTGGGAGTTCAGCAAGAAAATAATTAGATATTCAGGATGGGATAAAATGAAAGGCCCTTTTGAGGAAACGACACAGTTTCCCAGAGAATTCGGGAAATGCCTGTGGGAATAGCACTTTCAGAGGGGCCAGGGGACAGAGTGAATTTCAGAGGGTCTATGCATCTGGCTCTGAGGCCACTCCACTCCCCTCCCCTCCGAGCTGGCTCTCACAGCAAGGAGCCTTGGGACCTTGACAGCTTTCTGGAAAAACAAAACAGTTGCGTATGCAGAATTTCATTGGCATCAGATCACTTTTGTACCAAGGAGGTCACGTAGTCCTCCAACACCCTGGGGGAATATTTTCATTGTGTTTGTCCTGCAGAAAAGTTGCAGATTAACTCACACTCTTCTAGGGCCAACTGTGAGCCAGCAACTCAGTAAAGACAATGAATTCATCTTCCTCGGCCAGAAGGGGAGGGAAGAGAGGTGTCCACATTTTATAGATGGGAAACCACATCTCCTGGAAGTTGGGAGTTGCTCAAAACTGACACAATGTGGAGGAAGGGCCTCTGACCCCACAGGCTCTGCACCCTCCACCCCTATGCAACGCTACCTGCCAAAAATGTGCAATATTCCGAAGTTCTAAAACCGCCAGCTCAACCAATTACTCACAACCATCACTAAACACCACCATGACCAGTTGGGGCATAGATGTAGCACGTTGGTGCAATAATACCTCTGTTTCTCAAGGTTGTGTTGGGAAGTTCCTTTTACACCTTCCCCAGTGATTGGTTCCCAATTAATTTTCCCAAACAGATCCTCCTCCCACGTCCACTTGCCCAGTGGCTCTGCCGATGACACTTTGATTTTTGCGGACTGAGACTCCTTTCAGACTTCTGGCCTCCAGAACTGTGAGATAATAAATTTGTCATTTTAAGCCACTTAGTTTGCTGTAACTTGTTACAGCAGCAGTAAGAGACTAATGTACTCACAGAAAGTGCCTAGCAGGGGCCTTGTCAAGAAAAAGCTTCCATGCATGGCACTGGCAACTTTTCCATTACCACACCATTGTGGGCTTAGGTACCCAGAAGTCACAGTGGAGCATGCTTCAACATACTTAAATTTTAAGACCACCCCGATCCCAAAGCATATGTCCACCCCCTCCTCCATGCCATGCAGACTGACAAGGAAGACCCAGCAGTGCGCCTCCTGCACCATATACATCATGGCCAAGGTGATAGCCCGTCCATCTTGCCCGTTCTGGGACTGGGCCTGCCCTGCCTCATCCTGAAGTTGTCTGTTGGCTTCTTGCTTCCCCTGCTGGAATAGGTGTCCTTGAAAAGTGGTCACATGTGTCTTATCATCCTTGTGTCTTTCACAGATATTTGCAAACAGGGGGTGCTCAACAAATAGTTTTGGAATGAACGAATCGGTGAAAAAAGTCTGTCAACCCATAGCCCACGGAATGGAACAAAACATCATTCGACGGGGATATATTTCACGGAGTCTTGAGACTTCACTGGGGGAAGGAGGAATGTTCGGCGACTGGGAGACCTCTTTTCACCTACCACACGCCAGGCATCATGGCTATGCAGGGCTCTGCCACATCTGGACACCCTCTCATTATTCATACATGTAAAAATGGGGCAACATCCCAAATAAATTAGCCTATCGGTCATGAATTTTACTGTCGGAGGAGACCTCCAATTCTCAAACACGTAAATGCACACAGAGAATAACATACGAGTTTCAATCACAGCAGAGTTGCCATTTGCCGTCAGGCACCGTGCTATGTGCTTTACACGCATTATCGTGGATTCTCATAAACTTCTTTGAGGCAGGTTTCACTTTACTCCCATTTTGCCCATAAGGTAATTGTGCTGTAAGGCGATCGTGCGCCTTGCCCAGGCTATAAGGGACAAGACTGAAGGTCTCCCAGCTCTGCCTGACTCCAGCCTCTCCCAATCTGCAGCCCGGTCTCTCCAGATCCACAGCATGGACTGTGTTTCCCTGGGTGCCAGAGGCATGTCCCTACCATCCATCTGCTGCTACCTTTTTTTAATGCGCTCTAAACCCAGTATTTTGAAACTATTTTGAATCTAAACATATGAGCATGCACTCCAAATTCAGTAATCTCCTTAGCAAACTCTGATCTGACCACAGAGGTTTTTAAATGGATTCAAAACAGCAGCCCAGCTGACTTCAAAGTTTTAGTTTGAATAACCATTTTATACAGAATTATTAAGTCAAGAAAATGAGAGTTATTAACTTTGCAAGATTCAATTTTTAACTTTACAAAATGAAGACTTTATTTTGAAAACCTGCTTTAAATATCAGAATTCTATCCTGGTCCATTCAATTGCATGTATTATACTGATGTGATAACTTGTAGGAACAGACTGGATAGACTAGAAATTCCACAAAATAAAATTTAGTCTTTTGATACTCAAGCCGACTCAGTAAAACTAATAAACAAATATAACGATACACAGCTTTAGGGCAACTGGCAAATGAAGCATTTGGGAAACCTGCAGAGTTGGAATCCTACCCCCATCTCAACTGTCAGAATGGTGATTTTGAGTAACCATCTGATGACAGATAAACCTTGATTTTTAACCCCAGTTTCCCATTTACTTGTTATGTGAACTGGAACAATTAACAGCTTCCTGGAACCTTGTCTTTTCTCATGTGTAAAACCAGGAGGTCTGCTGAAATTGGTTGTTGTGTAGCTTAAGTAAATTAGTGTTTGTAAGCACCCCAGCACAGCACCAGACCATCGTAAGTCCTCAATGCCTGATGACTGAAATGGAAAAAAAAAAAAAATTCTTGGTCCGAAACAAATTCCAAATCAATCTGATATAAAATAGCAGAGGAAAAATAAATCATTGTCATGCTCTCGGGATGAAAAGCCTCTGTAAAGCACAACCCGAAAAGTGAAGCAGAAACAGCATGCGTATAAGCACATTTAAGTTTGAGACTTCTGTGCATCTAAGGTTCTCCCCTGGGAGGCAGGATTGCATAGTGGTTAAACATCGCCCAAGTTAACATATTAGCTTCACCACCTCATAGCTGTGTGATCCAGGACAAGTTAATAATAAAACCTACTTCACAGGGCTGTGTGATGATTAACTAGTTAATATTTATAAAGAACTTAGTGCCTGGCATGTGGTAAGCAATAAAAAATATAGTTTCTTAGTATTAGCTATCAACAGAAATAAATTTAGAAGGCAAAAATGGACTAGAAAGAATACTTAAAATTCTGACAGACATGGGCTCCTGATTCGTATGTTGGGGATTAGGGTAGAATGAGGTCATATGGGTGGGGCCCTAACCCAGTCTGACTGGTTTCCTTACGTGAAGAGGAGATTAGGACTCAGACACACACAGAGAATAGATGATGGGAGGACATGGGGAGAAGACAGCCGCCTACACGCCAAGGAGGCCTCAGGAGAAACTAACCCCGCTGACACCTTGATCTCAGACTTCCAGCCTCCAGCACTGTGAGAAAATAAACTTCTGTCATTTGAGGCACCCTGTCTGTGGTACTTCGTGATAGCAGCCCTAGCAGGCTAATACACTTACTAAATAAAGATCTCTTAAAATCAGACCAAAAGGTAAATATTGCAAATACACGAACAAACAATAGACTAAAAAAAAAAAAAAGTGGTCACAGCAAAAATAAAAGATATGTTACACTTCACTAATTGTCAAAGGGATGTGAATCCCAGCAATGAGCTACTTACTAGTCATTAAGACTGAACAAGATGAAGAAGAAAGATAATCCCCAATATGGATCCCCATTGAAAAGAGGGGGAAACTCTCTCAGTGCTGGTAGGAAAATAAATTGGAAAAATCTTTCTGGAGGGCCATTCAGCAACAGTTATCAAAGTTTTATCTACAAAATGCATTCTATCCGATCTTGCAAGTTTTTTATTTAGGTTTTTTTCCCTAAGAATATAGTTGGACAGGTAAGCGATAATTTGTTCTGCTAATGTCCGACCAGGCACAGAGACCTCTGCTGCTGCCCTCTGCCATTGCCACGGTCCGAGAGCATGACAAGGATTACAGGGCAGCTGCGTACCCACTATCTTTCTCACTGTTTTTCTAGTTTTGACTTATGGGCTTTTTTCTTCCTTAGACACAGACATGTGTCTCTGGGCTGGAAGTAGGAATGACACCACCAAGCTTGCTCAGGATCACTATTTCTTAAACAGCTTTACTGAAGTATATTCAACAAAGTGCAGCTGTTTACAGTATACTATTTGGTATATACACACCTGTAAAACCACCACCACAATCAAGATAGTAACATAGCCATCACCCCCAAATGTTCCTTTGTGTCTCCTTGTGACCCCTCCTTCCAGCAGCCCCACCTCCAGCCCAGGCAGCCATGGATCTGGTTTCTGTCACTACCCATTAGTTTGAGTTTCCTAGAATTTTGTATGAATGGAATCATTCAGTAAACACTCCATTTTTGTCTGGCTGCTTTCACTCAGCATAAGTATGGTGGGATTCTTCCATGTTGTAGCATGCATCAATAGTTCATTCCTTTTTACTGCTGAGGATGTGTATGTATGGATGTGCCGCAATTTGTTTATCCATTCACCTGTTGATGGAACTTGTGTTGTTTGCAACTGGGAGCTATTACAAATAAAGCTATAATGAACATTGGTGTGCAAATCTTTATAAGGGCATATGATTTCATTTACCCTGGGTAATCACCTGGAAGTGGAATGGTTGGCTCATAACTTTTTAATAAGCTGCTTCAAGACAGAGTAATCAAGATTGGATTTACCCTCCTACCTGAAACAGCTAAAAAAAACTACAGAAAAAAATATATGAAACAATGGTTATCAAGACACTGGACATCAGTGACAAAGGCCAGTAATTGCTGAGAGGCAGTAAATAAGGAGGATGAGCCCCGTGATGGCTCCAGTCACACTGTGTGAGGGTTTCCAGGCTACAGCACAGGAAAGGGGGACCCAGGCAGGCCCAGCAGATTCCTTAGCTAGAAGATGGAGATGAGGCCCAGCAGATTCCTTAGCTAGGAGTTCAGAAAGCTGGAGTTAGCAGGAGAGAGGGCCAGAGAGAAAGCTCCAGATATGCAAGGGTCCCCTTTGAGTAGATATCAGAATACAAATTGGAGAGTGCATGAAAGGAAACTCTGGAGGTCTGGGGAAATAGATGCAGAACAGACACACATGTTAGAATTAGCAGGTATAGACACTAAAAGAGTTATTTAAGTAGAGATAAGGAAGATACGTTTTTTTAAAAACCAATGAATTGAACTTCTAGAAGTGAAAACTATAATGTGTGAGATTGATACACACACACACACACACACGCTGGCTGGGATTCAGGGAGGATTAGACACTGCAAAAGAAAGAATTAGTCAACTTGAGTATATAGACATTCAAAATATTCAAAATGAAACACAAAGAGAAAAAAAAAAGATTGTTTTAAATGACAAGAACACCAGTGAGGTGTGGGACAATTTCAAGTGTCTCACAGGTAGAGACACCAATGAGAGTGAAAGGGTAGGTCAGGGAAAATACTTGAAGAAATAATGTCCCCCAATTTCCCAATCTTCATGAAAACTTTAACCCCCAGATCCAAGCAAAAGCTGAGTGTCATAGACATGAAGAAAACCACACCAAAAAAACCAAATTGCCCAAAACCAGCAATAGAGAGAAAAATCTGAAAAGCACCTAGAGAGAAAAGACACTTTATAGGGAACAAAGATAAGGATACAGTGACACAAAAACAGATGAAACTGTGAGGAGAAGCAGACAGCACCACAATCTCAGAGGGCGACTTCCACCCCTGCCAGTGAGTGAGGGGACAGGCAGGCAGATGAGCAGGTGCAGGAGGCTGGACGACACCATCAGCCACCGTGACCCAGACGGCAACAGACTCTGCGCCCTTCACCAACTTAGACCACGTTGTGGGAATAACCCAAGTCTCAGTAACTTTCAAGGATTCAGGCCATATGGCGTGTTCTCTGACCACAACAGAATAAAATTAGGAATCAGTAGTTACATGAGGACATATGGAAAATTCCCAAGTGCATGAACACTAAAAGACGTGTTTCTAAATAACCCATGGATCAAAGAAGAAATCAAAAGGGAAAAGAGACGGTATCTTGAACTGAATTAAAAATGAAAATATACTGTATCAAAATAGGTGGGGTGTCACTAAAGCAGTATTCTAAGAGAAAATTATAGCACTAAAGGCCTACATTAGAAATGAAGTAAGGTCTCAAATCAACAACCTCAGCTTCTACCTAAGAACTATAAAAAGAACAAATTAAGCCTAATATAATCAGAAGAAAGGAAGTAATAAAGATCCAGGCAGAAATCAGTGCCTTGAAGAAAGAGAGAAAGTCAATGACATAAAAGCTGGTTCTTTGAGAACAATAAAGTCTATGATCAACATCTAGCCAGACTGAGGAGAAGAAAAAGAGGCCACAAATGACAAACAACCACCACAGAACCTAATTTTTCCTAACCATCCCATTTCTGGACTCTTGTTTATCATTCTGGGGAGACACAAAAAGTACAAACAGGAGAACCAAAAATGGTCACACCAAGCAGATGAAGCAAGTCAAAGAAATGTCAAATGGGGATATTGAGAAGGGGCACTGTCACATGGGATGGGGGGCAATGTCACGTGGGGACTGTGGAGAATGATGGAATACAGGAGCGGTAGAGGCAGAGGCATTAATATATGGGCTGTCACACGTGACTGTCTTCCTTGACATGGCGTGATATGGAGGCTGGGACCTGGACCTCCTTCCTCCTAACCTCAGTGGCAACTCTGATCTTGAACTAGATCTACTCGGAATGCAAGGCTAGACTGTTTATTTTGGAAAGAATTTTGTCCATGGAATAAACACTGATGATGATCTTTTTCAGAAATGAGACTGAGCTAACAAGTTGTTACATTTGTAACTAAGCTAAGACTTTTTGTTCTGTACAGAGAATCTCAATAGTCTTTGGAAATGTATTCTTTCATAGGCTTACCTCAATTCAATAACTTATCTGGTCTCAAGAATGCCGGAACTGGCCCTGCCCAGCACACAAAAAGTTCCATTTATTTTTTAGGCTAGGGCAGCAAACCTGGATCCAGAGAAGAAGTAAGTAGACACTGCTGACAGCAGATGTCCTGCCAGTAAGTCAGGTGGCTACGCATTCCACCAGGCAACCCTGTCAAGAGGTCAGATTATAAGTGGTACATGTCGACAGCGTGATTCCTTGGTCCCTGGCAGACTCAGTTTCATTGGTCAATTTCGGTTTGGGATATGATGTTACTCAAATGCTGGTGAGCCTTTTGTGGCTAAAATATGCCTAACTGTGTTGATTTTTAACGGAGCAAGTTGCCAGATAGCTGAGCTATAATGTCGAGAGGGTATCCTTGCTTCCGGCAGGGCTTCTGAAGCTCTCCAGCTTGGCCTGATTTTCTGATCTTTCTTCCACCCACATTTCCTGCTGGTGTTCTCTCTGGAGATATTTGGTTACTGACACAAACATATTACCCTGATCCCAGATAATACAGAATTTTTAAGCTTCTAAGAGTGACTCTACAGAACCTACCATGGCACAGGATCTCCCCCATCTGTCTTGGTACAAAAGAAAGTAGAAACAGATGGTGTAGAGCCCAAGACAGGGCTGGATCTCATTAGGCAGAAATCAGAACAACTCAGGATGTCTACTCCCTGAGGATCTTAGATGCCTTCATGCTCTGGAACTCTTACCCTTAAAAGATAATTGGAGAGGATAAACCATAGGCCCAGCTGGAGAAAGGAGGTGTTAGGAAGTAGTTCACATTGTTAATTTTGCATGTTACAACAACCTTAAATTATTTTTAAATTAAATTTTTTACTTTGATAAACCTATAACTAAAACCTATAACTATAGGTTTACATGCAGTTTTTAAAAAGTATACAGAGAGATCCCACATATACTTTACCCAGATTTCCTCAATGGTAACATTTTGAATAACAACTCCAGGACAATATCTCCACCATCGATATGGTGAAGATCCAGAATGCACCATCATGAAGATAGCCCCTGCTGCCCTTTTATAGCTACTCCCTAATCTTTTAATTAGCTCCTCTGCTAATCTTCTCTCCATCTCTATGATTTTGTCATTTCAAGAATGTTGTATAAACACAATCATATAGTATGTAATAACCTTATGAACTTGGCTTTTGCCCTCAGCATAACTAGAGACTGGCCCAGGTTGCTGCCTTTACCAATAGGCCTGCGTACTGTTCCGTGGTGTGAAGATTCTGCAGTTTGTTTAACTGTTCAATCAGTGAAAAATATTGGGGAGGTTTCCAGTTTAGGAGTATTACAGGTAAAGCTGCGAGGAACATTCATGCACAGGTGTTTGTATGAATATGTTTCCATTTCTCTGGGATAAGTGATCAAAGGTATCATTTCTGGGTCATACATTTTCATGTTTCACTTTAGAGGAAATCGCCAAACCACTCCCCCGAGTGGCTGTACCATTTTACATTCTCACCAGCACTGGATGAGTGATCTAGTCTGCATCCCTGCTGGCATTTGGTGACACTATTGTGTAGTTTTGCTATTCCCATAGGTATGTGGTGATATATCACTGCAGTCTTACCTTGCATTTCCCTAGATTGCTAGTGATGTTCACATCCTTTCATGTGTTTATTTGTTATCTGCACATTCCCTTCAGCGAAATGCCTATTCATTTTGAGGTCCATTTTCTTTTTTTTTTTTTTTTTTCCCTCCCTCCCACTCTCCCCCTCCCACCCCTCCAGGCTGTCCCAAAGCCCCGAGCTAATATCCCTGTGCCTTGCGGCTGCTTCCCCCTAGCTATCTACCTTACTACGTTTGTTAGTGTGTATATGTCCATGACTCTTTCTCGCCCTGTCAAAACTCACCCTTCCCCCTCCCCATATCCTCAAGTCCGTTCTCCAGTAGGTCTGCGCCTCTATTCCTGTCTTATCCCTAGGTTCTTCATGACATTTTTTCCCCTTAAATTCCATATATATGTGTTAGCATACGGTATTTGTCTTTGTCTTTCTGACTTACTTCACTCTGTATGACAGACTCTAGGTCTATCCATCTCATTACAAATAACTCAATTTCATTTCTTTTTAAGGCTGAGTAATATTCCATTGTGTATATGTGCCACATCTTCTTTATCCATTCGTCCGATGATGGGCGCTTAGGTTCTTTCCATCTCCGGGCTATTGTAAATAGAGCTGCAATGAACATTTTGGTACATGACTCTTTTTGAATTTTGGTTTTCTCAGGGTATATGCCCAGTAGTGGGATTGCTGGGTCATATGGTAATTCTATTTGTAGTTTTTTAAGGAACCTCCATACTGTTCTCCATAGTGGCTGAACCAATTCACATTCCCACCAGCAGTGCAAGAGTGTCCCCTTTTCTCCACACCCTCTCCAGCATTTATTGTTTCTAGGTTTTTTGATGATGGCCATTCTGACTGGTGTGAGATGATATCTCATTGTAGTTTTGATTTGCATTTCTCTAATGATTAATGATGTTGAGCATTCTTTCATGTGTTTGTTGGCATTCTGTATATCTTCTTTGGAGAAATGTCTGTTTAGGTCTTCTGCCCATTTTTGGATGGGGTTGTTTGTTTTTTTGTTATTGAGCTGCATGAGCTGCTTGTAAATTTTGGAGATTAATCCTTTGTCAGTTGCTTCATTTGCAAATGTTTTCTCCCATTCTGAGGGTTGTCTTTTGGTCTTGATTATGGTTTCCTTTGCTGTGCAAAAGCTTTGAAGTTTCATTAGGTCCCATTTGTTTATTTTTGTTTTTATTTCCATTACTCTAGGAGGTGGGTCAGAAAGGATCTTGCTGTGATTTATGTCATAGAGTGTTCTTCCTATGTTTTCCTCTAAGAGTTTGATAGTTTCTGGCCTTACATTTAGGTCTTTAATCCATTTTGAGCTTATTTTTGTGTATGGTGTTAGGGAGTGATCTAATCTCATACTTTTACATGTACCTGTCCAGTTTTCCCAGCACCATTTATTGAAGAGGCTGTCCTTTCTCCACTGTACATTCCTGCCTCCTTTATCAAAGATAAGGTGTCCATATGTGCGTGGGTTTATCTCTGGGCTTTCTATCCTGTTCCACTGATCTATCTTTCTGTTTTTGTGCCAGTACCATACTGTCTTGATTACTGTTGCTTTGTAGTATAGTCTGAAGTCAGGGAGCCTGATTCCTCCAGCTCCTTTTTTCGTTCTCAAGATTGCTTTGGCTATTCGGGGTCTTTTGTGTTTCCATACAAATTGCGAAATTTTTTGTTCTAGTTCTGTGAAAAATGCCAGTGGTAGTTTGATAGGGATTGCGTTGAATCTGTAGATTGCTTTGGGTAGTAGAGTCATTTTCACAATGTTGATTCTTCCCATCCAAGAACATGGTATATCTCTCCATCTATTTGTATCATCTTTAATTTCTTTCATCAGTGTCTTATAATTTTCTGCATACAGGTCTTTCGTATCCTTAGGTAGGTTTATTCCTAGATATTTTATTCTTTTTGTTGCAATGGTAAATTGTTTCTTGATTTCACTTTCAGATTTTTCATCATTAGTATATAGGAATGCCAGAGATTTCTGTGCATTAATTTTGTATCCTGCTACTTTACCAAATTCATTGATTAGCTCTAGTAGTTTTCTGGTAGCATCTTTAGGATTCTCTATGTATAGTATCATGTCATCTGCAAACAGTGACAGCTTTACTTCTTCTTTTCCGATGTGGATTCCTTTTATTTCCTTTTCTTCTCTGATTGCTGTGGCTAAAACTTCCAAAACTATGTTGAATAAGAGTGGTGAGAGTGGGCAACCTTGTCTTGTTCCTGATCTTAGTGGAAATGCTTTCAGTTTTTCACCATTGAGGATGATGTTTGCTGTGGGCTTGTCATATATGGCCTTTATTATGTTGAGGAAAGTTCCCTCTATGCCTACTTTCTGGAGGGTTTTTATCATAAATGGGTGTTGAATTTTGTCAAAAGCTTTCTCTGCATCTATTGAGATGATCATATGGTTTTTCTCCTTCAATTTGTTAATATGGTTTATCACATTGATAGATTTGCGTATATTGAAGAATCCTTGCATTCCTGGAATAAACCCCACTTGATCATGGTGTATGATCCTTTTAATGTGCTGTTGGATTCTGTTTGCTAGTATTTTGTTGAGGATTTTTGCATCTATGTTCATCAGTGATATTGGCCTGTAGTTTTCTTTCTTTGTGACATCCTTGTCTGGTTTTGGTATCAAGGTGATGGTGGCCTCGTAGAAGGAATTTGGGAGTGTTCCTCCCTCTGCTATATTTTGGAAGAGTTCGAGAAGGATAGGTGTTAGCTCTTCTCTAAACGTTTGATAGAATTCACCTGTGAAGCCATCTGGTCCTGGGCTTTTGTTTGTTGGAAGATTTTTAATCACAGTTTCAATTTCAGTGCTTGTGACTGGTCTGTTCATATTTTCTATTTCTTCCTGATTCAGTCTTGGCAGGTTGTGCATTTCTAAGAATTTGTCCATTTCTTCCAGATTGTCCATTTTATTGGCATAGAGTTGCTTGTAGTAATCTCTCATGATTTTTTTTATTTCTGCAGTGTCAGTTGTTATTTCTCCTTTCTCATTTCTAATTCTATTGATTTGAGTCTTCTCCCTTTTTTTCTTGATGAGTCTGGCTAGTGGTTTATCTATTTTGTTTATCTTCTCAAAGAACCAGCTTTTAGTTTTATTGATCTTTGCTATCGTTTCCTTCATTTCTTTTTCATTTATTTCTGATCTGATTTTTATGATTTCTTTCCTTCTGCTAGCTTTGGGGCTTTTTTGTTCTTCTTTCTCTAATTGCTTGAGGTGCAAGGTTAGGTTGTTTATTCGAGATGTTTCCTGCTTCTTAAGGTGGGCTTGTATTGCTATAAACTTCCCCCTTAGAACTGCTTTTGCTGCATCCCATAGGTTTTGGGTCGTTGTGTCTCCATTGTCATTTGTTTCTAGGTATTTTTTTATTTCCTCTTTGATTTCTTCAGTGATCACTTCATTATTAAGTAGTGTATTGTTTAGCCTCCATGTGTTTGTATATTTTACAGATCTTTTCCTGTAATTGATATCTAGTCTCATGGCGTTGTGGTCAGAAAAGATACTTGATACAATTTCAATTTTCTTAAATTTACCAAGGCTTGATTTGTGACCCAAGATATGATCTATCCTGGAGAATGTTCCATGAGCACTTGAGAAAAATGTGTATTCTGTTGTTTTTGGATGGAGTGTCCTATAAATATCAATTAAGTCCATCTTGTTTAATGTATCATTTAAAGCTTGTGTTTCCTTATTTATTTTCATTTTGGATGATCTGTCCATGGGTGAAAGTGGGGTGTTAAAGTCCCCTACTATGAATGTGTTACTGTCAATTTCCCCTTTTATGGCTGTTAGTATTTGCCTTACGTATTGAGGTGCTCCTATGTTGGGTGCATAAATATTTACAATTGTTATATCTTCTTCTTGGATCGATCCCTTGATCATTATGTAGTGTCCTTCTTTATCCCTTTTAATAGTCCTTATTTTAAAGTCTATTTTGTCTGATATGAGAATTGCTACTCCAGCTTTCTTTTGGTTTCCATTTGCATGGAATATCTTTTTCCATCCCCTTACTTTCAGTCTGTATGTGTCTCTAGGTCTGAGGTGGGTCTCTTGTAGACAGCATATATAAGGGTCTTGTTTTTGTATCCATTCAGCCAATCTGTGTCTTTTGGTGGGAGCATTTAGTCCATTTACATTTAAGGTAATTATCGATATGTATGTTCCTATTCCCATTTTCTATATTGTTTTGGGTTCGTTATTATAGGTCGTTTCCTTCTTTTGCATTTCTTATCTAGAGAAGTTCCTTTAGCATTTGTTGTAAAGCTGGTTTGGTGGTGCTGAACTCTCTCAGCTTTTGCTTGTCTGTAAAGGTTTTAATTTCTCCATCAAATGTGAATGAGATCCTTGCTGGGTAGAGTAGTCTTGGTTGCAGGTTTTTCTCCTTCATCACTTTCAGTATGTCCTGCCACTCCCTTCTGGCTTGTAGGGTTTCTGCTGAGAGATCAGCTGTTAACCTTATGGGGATTCCCTTGTGTGTTATTTGTTGTTTTTCCCTTGCTGCTTTTAATATGCTTTCTTTGTATTTAATTTTTGATAGTTTGATTAATATGTGTCTTGGCGTATTTCTCCTTGTATTTATCCTGTATGGGACTCTCTGTGCTTCCTGGACTTGATTAACTATTTCCTTTCCCATATTAGGGAAGTTTTCAACTATAATCTCTTCAAATATTTTCTCAGTCCCTTTCTTTTTTTCTTCTTCTTCTGGAACCCCTATAATTCGAATGTTGGTGCGTTTAATGTTGTCCCAGAGCTCTCTGAGACTGTCCTCAGTTCTTTTCATTCTTTTTTCTTTATTCTGCTCTGCAGTAGTTATTTCCACTACTTTATCTTCCAGGTCACTTATCCGTTCTTCTGCCTCAGTTATTCTGCTATTGATCCTATCTAGAGTGATTTTAATTTCATTTATTGCGTTGTTCATCGTTGCTTGTTTCATCTTTAGTTCTTGTAGGTCCTTGTTAACTGTTTCTTGCATTTTGTCCATTCTACTTCCAAGATTTCGGATCATCCTTACTATCATTATTCTGAATTCTTTTTCAGGTAGATTGCCTATTTCCTCTTCATTAGTTAGGTCTGGTGGGTTTTTATCTTGCTCCTTCATCTGCTGTGTGTTTTTCTGTCTTCTCATTTTGCTTATCTTACTGTGTTTGGGGTCTCCTTTTTGCAGGCTGCACGTTTGTAGTTCCCGTTGTTTTTGATGTCTGTCTCCAGTGGCTAAGGTTGTTTCAGCGGGTTGTGTAGGCTTCCTGGTGGAGGGGACTAGTGCCTGTGTTGTGCTGGATGAGGCTGGATCTTGTCTCTCTAGTGGGCAGGTTCACGTCTGGTGGTGTGTTTTGGGGTGTCTGTGGCCTTGTTATGATTTTCGGCAGCCTCTCTGCTAATGGGTGGGGTTGTGTTCCTGTTTTGCTAGTTGTTTGGCATAGGTTGTCCAGCACTGTGGCTTGCTGGTCGTTGAGTGAAGCTGGGTGCTGGTGTTAAGATGGAGGTCTCTGGGAGATTTCCACCGTTTAATATTATGTGGAGCTGGGAGGTCTCTTGTTGATCAGTGTCCTGAAGTTGGCTCTCCTACCTCAGAGGCAGAGCCCTGCCTCCTGGGCTGGAGCACCAAGAGCCTTTCATCCACACGGCTCAGAATAAAAGGGAAGAAAAGTAGAGAGAATTATTAGAAGTATGAGGAAAGAAAGAAGGAAAGGAGGAAAGGAAGGAAGGAAGAAAGAAGCAAAGAAGGAAAGAAAGGAGGGAGGGAGGGAGGAAGGAAGGAAGGAAGGAGGGAAAGAAGGAGAAAATGTAGAGAGAATTAGTAGAAGTATGAGGAAAGAAAGAGGGAAAGGAGGAAAGGAAGGAAGGAAGAAAGAAGCAAAGAAGGAAAGAAAGGAGGGAGGGAGGGAGGGAGGGAGGACGGAAGGAAAGAAGGAGGGAAAGAAGGAGAAAATGTAGAGAGAATTAGTAGAAGTTTGAGGAAAGAGAGAAGGAAAGGAGGAAAGGAAGGAAGGAAGAAAGAAGCAAAGAAGGAAAGAAAGGAGGGAGGGAGGGAGGAAGGAAGGAAGGTAGGAGGGAAAGAAGGAGAAAATGTAGAGAGAATTAGTAGAAGTATGAGGAAAGAAAGAAGGAAAGGAGGAAAGGAAGGAAGGAAGAAAGAAGCAAAGAAGGAAAGAAAGGGAGGGAGGGGGGAAGGAAGGAAGGAAGGAGGGAAAGAAGGAGAAAATGTAGAGAGAATTAGTAGAAGTTTGAGGAAAGAAAGAAGGAAAGGAGGAAAGGAGGAAAGGAAGGAAGGAAGAAAGAAGCAAAGAAGGAAAGAAAGGAGGGAGGGAGGGAGGGAGGAAGGGAGGAAGGGAGGAAGGAAGGAGGGAAAGAAGGAAAAGACAGAAAGAAAGAAGATACAGTAAAAATAAAATAAAGTATAATATAGTTATTGTACTAAAAAATATTTAGAAAGAAAAAAAAAATAAAAATAAAAAAGAACAGATAGAACCCTAGGACAAATGTTGGAAACAAAGCTATACAGAGAAAATCTTACACAGAAGCATACACATACGTGTTCACAAAGAGAGGCAAAGGGGGAGAAATCATAAATCCTGCTCCCAGAGACCACCTCCTCAACCTGGGGTGATTCGCTGTCTAAAGGAGGGAAGGAAGGAAGGAAAGAAAGAAAGAGCGAAGGTAAAGTACAATAAAGTTATTACAATTAAAATTAATTATTAAGAAAAAAAAATTAAAAAAAAAAAAAAAAAAAAAAACCATGGACGGATAGAGCCCTAGGACAAATGTTGGAAGCAAAGCTATACAGAGAAAATCTTACACAGAAGCATACACATACACGTTCACAAAGAGAGGCAAAGGGGGAAAAATCATAAATCCTGCTCCCAGAGACCACCTCCTCAATTTGGGGTGATTTGTTGTCTAAAGGAGGGAAGGAAGGAAGGAAAGAAAGAAAGAAAGAACGAAGGTAAAGTACAATAAAGTTATTACAATTAAAATTAATTATTAAGAAAAAAAAAATTTTTTTTTAAAAAAACCATGGACGGATAGAGCCCTAGGACAACTGTTGGAAGCAAAGCTATACAGAGAAAATCTTACACAGAAGCATACACATACACGTTCACAAAGAGAGGCAAAGGGGGAAAAATCATAATCCTGCTCCCAGAGACCACCCCTCAACCTGGGGTGATTCGCTGTCTAAAGGAGGGAAGGAGGGGAAGGAAAGAAAGAAAAGAAAGAACGAAGGTAAAGTTCAATAAAGTTATTACAATTAAAATTAATTATTAAAAAAAAAATTTAAAAAAAAAAAAAAAAAAAAACCATGGACGGATAGAGCCCTAGGACAAATGGTGGAAGCAAGAGTATACAGACAAGATCTCACACAGAAGCATACACGCACACATTCACAAAAAGAGGAAAAGGGAAAAAATCACAGATCTCGCTCCTAAATTCCCCCTCTTCAATTTGGGATCACTCCCTGTCTATTCAGGTATTCCACAATGCAGGGCACATCAAGTTGATCGTGGAGCTTCAATCCGCCGCCTCCGCGGCTCCCGGGAGAGACCTCCCCCTCTCCTCCCTGCTCTCACAGCTCACAGGAGCTCAGCTTTGTACCCGGCCCTGCCCCTGCGCGCAGATCGCTGGAGGGCGTCTGTTTTTTTGCTCAGACAGGACGGGGTTAAAGGAGCCGCTGATTCGGGAGCTCCGGCTCACTCAGGCCGGGGGTTGGGGGATGGGGGAAGGAGGGGCACTGCGTGCGGGGGGGGGGGGGGCCTGCGGCGGCAGAGGCGGCATGACGCTGCGGCAGAGGCCGGCGTGACGCTGCACCGGCCTGAGACCCGCCGTGCGTACTCCCGGGGAAGTTGTCCCTGGATCCCGGGAACCTGGCAGTGGCGGCCTGCACAGGCTCCGCGGAAGAGGGGCGCGGAGAGTGACCTGTGCTCGCACACAGCCCCCCTGGTGGCGGCAGCAGCAGCCCCAGCGTCTCCCGCCCGTCTCTGGGCTCCGCGGTTTCAGCCGCGGCTCGCGCCCGTCTCTGGGGCTCGCGCTTCCCGCCGTGGCTCGCGCCCGTCTCTAGAGTTCCTTTAAGCAGCGCTCTTAAACCCCTCTCCTCGCGCACACAGGAAACAAAGAGGAAGAAAAAGTCTCCTGCCTCTTCGGGCCGGTGCAGGCTTTTTCCCGAACTCCCTCCCGGCTAGTCGTGGCGCACCAACCCCTTCAGGCTATGCTCAAGCCGCCAACTCCAGTCCTCTCCCTGCGCTCCGTCCAAAACCGAAACCCGAGCCTCAGCTCGCAGCCCCGCCCGCCCCGGCGGGTGAGCAGACAAGCCTCTCGGGTTGGTGAGTGCCGTCGGCACCGATCGTCTGTGCAGGAATCTCCCCGCTTTGCCCTCCGCACCCGTCGCTGTGCACCACTCCGCGGTCCCGAAGCTCCCCCCTCCGCCTCCCGCAGTCTCCGCCCGCGGAGGGGCTTCCTAGAGTGTGGAAACTTTTCCTCCTTCACAGCTCCCTCCCACTGATGCAGGTGCCGTCCTTATTCTTTTGTCTCTGTTTTTTCTTTTTTCTTTTGCCCTACCCAGGTACGTGGGGAGTTTCTTGCCTTTTGGGAGCTCTGAGGTCTTCTGCCAGCCTTCAGTAGGTGTTCTGTAGGAGTTGTTCCACGTGTGGATGTATTTCTGGTGTATTCGTGGGGAGGAAGGCGATCTCCAGGTCTTACTCTTCCGCCATCTTCCCTTGAGGTCCATTTCTAACTGGATTATTTGTATCTTTATTGTTGAATTCCAAGAGTTCTTTATATATGTGAAACACTAGTCCTTTGTTGAATATGTGGTTTGCAAGTAATTCCTTCTAGTCTATAGATTGTACTTTCATCCTCTTAACAGGGTTATTTACAGCACAAAAGTTTAAATTTTGATGAGATTCAATTTATCAACTTTTTTTCTTTTAGGGATCATGCTAATTTTCTCCTTTGCTTTTTTTTTCAAAAATGTTATCATTTTAACACTTTTCCACGATCCATTTTCAGTTAATTTTTGTAGAAGGTGTGAAGTGTAGGTTGAAGGTTTTTTTTTTTTTTTTAATTTATTATTTATTTATTTATTTATTTTTGGCTGCACTGGGTCTTTGTTGCTGAGCACGGGCTTACTCTAGTTGCGGTGAGCGGGGGCTACTGTTCGTTGCGGTGCGCGGGCTTCTCGTTGCAGTGGCTTCTCTTGTTGCGGAGCACAGGCTCTAGGCACGCGGGCTTCAGTAGTTGTGGCTCATGGGCTCTGTAGTTATGGCTTACGGGCTCTAGAGCACAGGATCAGTAGCTGTGGCGCACAGGCTTAGTTGCTCCGCGGCATGTGGGATCTTCCCGGACCAGGGCTTGAACCCGTGTCCCCTGCACTGGCAGGTGGATTCTTAACCACTGTGCCACCAGGGAAGTCCTGAAGTTCTTTTTTTCTTTTGCTTCTGGATGTCCAATTGTGCCAGCATCATTGCTGAAAAGGCTATTCTTCCTCCATTGAATTATTTTTGCACCTTTGTTAAAAATTAGTCTGCCCTACTTGCGATGGGCCTATTTCTGGATTCTCTGTGTCTCTCCCCTGCTACTACCACACTGTCCTGATCACTGTCACCACATAGCATAGCTGCCTTCTCCACAGGCATCAAGTACCTTCCCTCTGTACAAGAGACCAGCTATCTGTGAGAATTATAAATTTTGTCATTCACAGCATTTGAAGAAAAATGCTCACCCTCTGCAGGGCACTGGCTGTTACTGAGGTATTTCAAAGGTCAGCTCACATTCCTGAACTCTGACTCTCAAGTTTCCTTGCTCCTTTCCTGACAACATGGCCAGGGAGATGGTAAAAAAATGCAGTAACTTACAAAAGTATAGACTCCAAGAAGGAGGCTGTGGCAGGCACAAATCTCTGGAAAATGATTCAACTCAGGCCAACTGCCAACCTTTCTAAGGTCTTTAGTTTTTCGAGGCCAAGAGTTAGTATTTTAGTGCTATTTAACCAATTCCACTATGTAGAAACTTAATAGGGAGAGACATCCAAGAGGGTCAGCCCTGGAATAGGGTTCCCCCAGTCCCAAAGATTTTCATAACTTACTCTACATTGACTTGAATTCTGAGCATCTGATCAGATAAATCTCCACACAGTGCAGCGAGTGGTGACCTTCCTGGGTGTGGCAAACCCATAGGTGCTAGTTTTGATTTGGACTCTTTCTCTTCCACGCAAGAAAGATCTAGTGGGATGCCCGTGAGGGAGTGTGGGTTCTGACAGGGAACCTCTTGCGTCTGCTCTTCCCCTCCCCTTGGTCCCACTTACAGCTATTGAATTGTCAAGCCCTTCACGATTCCTGATGAGTTACTCAAGACACACCTACCACTGGCAGCACCCATGTGTGAACTGCTGCTTTAGAATTTATGCAAGATAGGCACTTACTTCAAGCTGCTATGGAAATGTCTATGGAAGTGTGGTCCTGGTGACATGGATTCTGGGTGTCCCTATGGGATTCTAACAGATCTTATCCCTCGGGAGCAAGTTGCTCACCTGAGGGGGAGGTAATGGGGCACTCCGCCCTCAGAGGCTCCTGCATCACGATGTTCTGTCTCTTAGGAGTACACAGACCCCCACATGGTTTTAGGGGAGCTCCAATTATGCTCCTATTTAAAATAGCAAATTGAGTCATTTGTTGAGACGTGGATGGATCTAAGACTGTCATACAGAGTGAAGTTAAGTCAGAAAGAGAAAAAACAAATATCGTATATTAACGCGTGTATGTGGAAACTAGAAAAATGGTACAGATGAACCGGTTTGCAGGGCAGAAGCTGAGACACAGATGTAGAGAACAAACGTATGGACACCAAGGGAGGAAAACCGCGGTGGAGTGGGGATGGTGGTGTACTGAATTGGGCGATTGGGACTGACATGTATACACTGATGTGTATAAAATTGATGACTAATAAGAACCTGCAGTATAAACAAACAAAAACAACTAATAAATAAATAAAATAGCAAAAGATAATTCATTTTTGATTAACTGATCTTTTTCAGAGTTAAAGAACTCAGATGATCTACTTGTTTTAAAATTCTTATGATAATCAACTTAAGATGCCAACAAAGCCTCCCTAAATGAAGCTCTACATAGAGTAAAATATAAAGTTTGTGAAATTATTTGAGTATTTCACTTTTATCAGATTTGTGGAATTAAATTTCTCAGAAAGTTGGAGTTAATTAAAAACTATATTGTCCTTATCTTCAATTATCTACAGTAGCTTAAATGTATTTGTTGTGGGTCAAATTGTATCTCTCCCCAAAGACGCTGAAGTGCTAATCCCAGTACCTGTACATGATCAAATTAAGATGAGGTCATGAGGGGCTTCCCTGGTGGCGCAGTGGTTAAGAATCCACCTGCCAATGCAGGGGACATGGGTTCAATCCCTGGTCCAGGAAGATCCCACATGCTGCGGAGCTACTAAGCCCGTGTGCCACAACTACTGAAGTCAGCGAGCCACAACTACTGAAGCCAGCAAGCCACAACTACTGAAGCCCACACGCCTAGAGCCCATGCTCCACAACAAGACCACAATGAGAAGCCTGCACGCAGCAACAAAGACCCAATGCAGCCAAAAATAACTCAATAAATTTATATATAAAAAAAAAAGATGAGGTCATGAGGGTGAGCCCTAACCCAGTGCAACTGTGTCCTTACAAAAAAAGGGAAATTTGGACACAAAGCCATGCACACAAGAATGTCATGTAAAAATTGGAGTTATGCTGCCACAAGCCAAGGAGCTGTGAGAAGTAAGGAGAGAGGCCTGGAAGTGACCTTTCCCGAGCGCCTCAGAGGAGCCCAGCCCTGCACACCACCACCTCGTACTCGGGAACTCCAGAATGGGGAGACAGCACATTTCTGTTTGTTGCAATAGCCCTAGCAAACTAATACAGTATTTTATTTGGGGAAATAATTGTAGTTTGTAAGACTCCAAGCTAAACAGAAACGTCTTCACAAAGAAGCCAGCTGACAGTGCAGTTTAGTCTTGGAGAATTCAACTTTTTTGGCCCCCGTTACAAGACAATTTGGTTCAAATAAACAAATTATGTCTTCGTAGTAACACAGAAGTGCTGGTTTATATCCATAGTGCCTCAAATGCTATTCTAGCACACATCTAAATAAAAAGAGATTAACAGTAATATTTCAACTTTGTTGGAGCTGTGTCTGCCAGGAAGAAATGAATCAGCAGCTACAAAAATGTTCCTTCTCGTGAAGTTATCACAGGCAGACATAATATAGTCCATGAAAGCAGAGAACATTATCTCAGAGGCTGTCTGTTTCAACATTTCTGTCTGGTTATTGCCAATTCTAATTTATTAAATATTTATAAATCATACAAATAATTCTATTAAATTTAATTAGCATTTCTTGTGACATCCATCACGGGAAAAATTCCAAGATACACTTAGCTGTATAGCTCAGAAAAACAAGAACCATTAAAACTAATCATATCCCACAACTGTGATTCTACCATTTTGTCATCTACTTGAATAATATAATAGGTCCTTTTTATTTATTTTTTAACATCTTTATTGGAGTATAATTGCTTTACAATGGTGTGTTAGTTTCTGCTTTATAACAAAGTGAATCAGCTATACATATACATATATCCCCATATCTCCTCCCTCTTGCATCTCCCTCCCACCCTCCCTATCCCACCCTCCCTATCCCACCCCTCTAAGTGGTCACAAAGCACTGAGCTGATCTCCCTGTGCTATGCAGCTGCTTCCCACTAGCTATCTATTTTACTATCTATGTGGTAGTATATATAAGTCCATGCCACTCTCTCACTTCATCCCACGCTCGTCCCTTCCCTGTGTCCTCAAGTCCATTCTCCATGCCTGCATTTTTACTCCTGTCCTGCCCCTAGGTTCTTCAGAACCATTTTTTTTTGAGATTCCATGTATATATGTTAGCATACGGTATTTGTTTTTCTCTTTCTGACTTACTTCACTCTGTATGACAGACTCTAGGTCCATCCACCTCACGACAAATAACTCAATTTCGTTTCTTTTTATGGCTAATATTCCATTGTATACATGTGCCACATCTTCTTTATCCATTCATCTGTCGATGGACACTTAGGTTGCTTCCATGTCCTGGCTATTATAAGTAGAGCTGCAATGAACATTGTGGTACATGACTCTTTTTGAATTATGGTTTTCTCAGGGTATATGCCCAGTAGTGGGATTGCTGGGTCGTATGGTAGTTCTATGGAAACACAAAAGACCATGAATAGCCAAAGCAAACTTGAGAAAGAAAAACGGAGCTGGAGGAATCAGACTCCCGGACTTCAGACTATACTACAAAGCTACAGTAATAGGTCCTTTTTTAAAAGCTTTTCATTGGAAATAATTTCAAATGATTTCAATGAGCACTCATATACCTTTCACTCAGAATCACCTGTTACCATTCTGCTCTTTTTACTTTATTATTTGCCTTCTTCGTATCCATATGCATGTTCCAGTAGTTTCTTCTTGCTCAGTACTCAATTTACTGTGCATTTACTACATATTTACTGAGTACCAAGCCCTGTAGAAAGCACTGTGGTGGAGAGAAAGTGAATGAGACAGAACTTAGCTTTCAAGGGCAGACCAGGATCAGGCCCACCTGATCATTTTTAGTAGAATGCAGGAATAATCTGGTCCTTACATATTGAACTAATCTTAGGAATTATGGGGTACCTTCTTCCTAGGCAACCTCAGTGTTTTCATCATTAATGGCCCCACTCAGTTTCCCATGAAGAAACTCATCATCCTGCAGATCCAACTGGGCACAAAAGTTGCCCACAACTATGCCCATGATCCTGAGACCAATATTTTTCAATTTCCAGGAATATTGTGTCTTCTTGGTGGACATAATTTTAAGTCAATGGGCCCCTAGACCCTGGGATTGTGACTGGCACAAACTACTTGGAGAGTGAATAAATCTTGAAACTCAGTTTGAATAATCATATATTAAGCCCATAGAGAGAGCACTTACTGTATGCAGGTGCTGACATTTACTTCTCTCAGGGGCCCTTGGCAGAGTCTGTACTAGTATCCTCCTTTCACAGAGGTGGGCATTAAGATGTGAAGAGGTCAATCACTTGCCAAGGTCCACCCAGCCAGTGGTTAAAACCGAATCTCAGGGCTTCCCTGGTGGCGCAGTGGTTGAGACTCCGCCTGCCGATGCAGGGGACACGGGTTCGTGCCCCGGTCTGGGAGGATCCCACATGCCGCGGAGCGGCTGGGCCCGTGAACCGTGGCCGCTGAGCCTGTGCGTCCAGAGCCTGTGCTCCGCAACGGGAGAGGCCACAACAGTGAGAGGCCCGCCTACCGCAAAAAAAAAAAAACAAAACTGAATCTCACTCAGCAGGTGCTTGACCATCAGACCTGCCTGCCTCTTCAGGGAATCCATCCTTTCCGCATGTTCAGGTTAAGTTGAAATCTCTTTGAACAAACCTTTATGAGCCTGTTTTCTCCTCCAAGATTCAAGTTTAGGGTATTCAGATATCTCCCATCATCAGTTAGAAAACACCGTGAGTCACTGCAGATTCAGTAAGTTGGGTAGATAGAACCCAGCTATAATTACAAAAACTCCTGGATATGAGGGGAAGCACAGCAAATTTCCTTGACAGTCAGGTTTCTGTGACCTAGGCTGTCTGATTGCATTTAAAAAGTCAAGCCTTCTAAAATCTTCTTCAAGATATACCCCAAATTGGAGAAGTTAGGGGAAGAGACAGAAAGGAAACCCACCCTCTTGATGGCTTCCTTTATTGTGAATATCACCGGCCCTCAGGGTTCACAACACAGACCTTTCTGAAGCCAGGAGCTCCGGACACTGGATGAGCCAGCACTCTCTGTAAAACCCACATCAGCTGTCACAAAGACCCCCGTGTGTGGAAAGTGAACACAGATCTTCCACAGCTGGACAAAACTTCCCAACTTCTCCCCGGCAGGTGCGTGCTGAGAAATTACTCAATAAAGATTAAAAAAAAAAAACCATAATGAGATTTCAATTCATGCCTGTTAGGATGGCTATTATCAAAAAGACAAGAAATAACAGGTGTTGGTGAGTATGTGGAGAAAAGGGAACCCTGGAACACTGTCGGTGGGAATATAAATTTGTACAGTCATTATGGAAAACAGTATTTGGGCTCCTCTAAAAATGCAAAATAGAACTATTATATGATCCAGCAATCCTATTTCCATATATATACCTAAAAAGTAAATAAAATCAGTATCTCAAAGTGAAAAAAATTAAAAAGGACCAAAACCCACTCAGGCAGACTGTGTAACTTGAGGTCAGAATGTTCTGGATCTTCTGGATGTTCCTGCCTCACTCAATCATACAATTGAGTCATAAGAGGAAAATATGTGGGGAAAAACCCTTCTGGCATCTCTAACTTACACCGGCATTCTCAGCGGCCTGGCCAGTTCCTACAAAGCAGTGAGTCCCAGAGAGACTGCAGAGCAGTTTTGAGACCTGGGCATCAAGAATTTGGGAAGGAGTTGCCCAGGGGACAAAGTCCTTCTGCTCAGTAAGAAGTGCAGACTGGTGTGGAGCTTCTCTTCCAGGCCAGATTGTCACAGCTGGAGAGACAGCCGGGGTCCCATTCAGGGAGCCAGGCCAGTGAGGAGGAGACCCGTGGATCCTGCTGGAGGCTGGCAGCCCCACGGCATTTCACTGCGATGAGTCACTCGGACAATACAAAGAACAATGTGATTTGTAGGTGGTTATTGATAGCTCCAGGCATCAAATCCTTCTAGTTCATAAAGATACAAATCTTAATGATTAATGGTTAAGATGAAAAAATAACTGCCCTCAAGTTAGGAAATTCAAACAGATTGTTTCCTCAGATCACACCACACAAAAGAGGGTCTGTTCTGTGAAGTCCAGCCTGTTCGGCCTGTTCCAATGCCAAGTACATTCCCTGTCCTACCCCACTCAAGGCCAGCTAAACTCTCATTGCAGAAACTTGAGTTCGCCAGGCATAGACACACCTGGGAGCCAAGTGAGAGAGGCTCGGTCCTGACAGCACTGGCTTTTGTGAATATAAGGGTCTCATGCAACGGTAGGTCCAGAAAGAACTGTGTTTTTTCATGGTACAAAATGAAGATTAGTGATTACATTGCTTCTGAAAATCTCCCTCATCCTAATCAAGAACAGTATGTCAAAAAGGCAAAGACACAGCCATTGCAAACCCCCGTCATCATTTGAGTGAAGCTATTTTCTAAGCTTCAGAAAATCAGTCTAAATAACTATAGGTTATGATTATAGTAGGATTCACAACAGTCTGTGCTGTGTGCATAAAAGACTACCAACCAGTTTATACATTTTCATTGAAGTTCCCTCTGGCTGTAAGACTTATTAAGTCTATAAACAAGGTAAGTGTGCTTACAGGAATCAGATCATGAATCCCTTTTAAGGAATGAGTCCCTTAAAAGTATCAACACGGGCTTCCCTGGTGGCGCAGTGGTTGAGAGTCCGCCTGCCAATGCAGGGGACACAGGTTCGTGCCCCAGTCCGGGAAGATCCCACATGCCGCGGAGTGCCTGGGCCCGTGAGCCATGGCCGCTGAGCCTGCGCGTCTGGAGCCTGTGCTCCGCGACGGGAGAGGGGAGAGGCCACAACAGTGAGAGGCCCGCGTACCGCAAAAAAAGTATCAACACTATTATGGGACTTTTGAACTGACAATCTCTCCTTGTCCTTAACTCAGGGGGGATGTTTTGGATATTGTACCTTAAGACATAGCACTGGCTTTTAACTTGAGATATATTCTTATTTTTAAAAATGGTATCAATTCCTTTTTTATTAAGAGTATGTTTTAAAAGTTAGGAATGGATATTAAATTTTATCAAATACAGTCATGGAGAAAATCAAATGACAGTTTCCTCCATTTTTTGGTGAAGGTTATTAATATATTTTCTGATATTAAAACATTTCTGCTCCTGGTTTAAAACTCATACGATCACGACATATTACTCTTTTCTGACGCTAGATTCTATCTGCCAATGTCTCATTTAGATTTTTTGATATCGAAATCAGTAAGACTCTCTTGTGATTGTTGTTTTCTCTTTTTAAATTTCAGATACTTTTGTCCATTTTTGATAATATATTGCTTTATCTCATAAAAACACATGTGGAAGCTTTTTCTGTCTCTCTGTTCTGGAACAGTTTACAGAGCATTTTGAACTTCTATGTTCCTTAATAATTTGGTATATTTCACCTGTGAAACCATCTGGGTGGAGGTGCCTCTGGAGGGATAGAACTTCGAATACTATTTAAGATTTCTATCTCTAAAATCAGTTTGGTGCATAAGGAGTCTTGATGGCTGTTCTCGCTTTCCAAATGTTTTATAATTCATTTAATTTCCTTAAAGGTTTTTTCCCTTTCTCGTTTTTATTTTGTATATTACTATACTCACTTTTCCATCACATTTATATATATATTAGCTAATAATTCATCTACTTAATTGTTAAAAGAATCATCTCTTGGATTAATTCATTTTTGCATAATTAAATTATGCTTTCAGTTTTAAAAAAATTTTATCTTATATTGGAGTAGAGTTGATTTACAATGTTATGTTAGTTTCAGGTGAACAGCAAAGTGACTCAGTTATACATATACATGTATCTATTCTTTTTCAAATTATTTTCTCATTTAGGTTATTACAGAATATTGAGCAGTTCCCTGTGATATACAGTAAGTCCTTATTGTTTATCTATTTTAAATATAGCAGTGTGTACATGTTAATCCCAAACTCCCAATCGATCCCTCTCCCCCACCCTTCTCACCAGTAACCATGAGTTCATTCTCTAAGTCTATGAGTCTGTTTATGTTTTGTAAATCAGCTCATTTGTATCATTTTTTTTAGATTCACCATATAAGCAGTATCATATATTTGTCTTTCTCTGACTTACTTCACTTAGTATGATAATCTCCATGTCCATCCATGTTGCTGTAAATGGCATTATTTCATTCTTTTTAATGGCTGAGTAATATTCCACTGTATATATGTACCACATCATCCTTATCCATTCATCTGTTGATGCACATTTAGGTTGCTTCCATGTCCTGGCTGTTGTAAATAGTGCTGTGATGAACACTGGGGTGCATGTATACTTTCAAACCAAGTTTTTCTCCAGATATATGCCCAGGAGTGGGATTGCTAGCTCTATATGGTAGCTCTATTTTTAGTTTTTTAAGGAACCTCCATACTGTTTTCCATAGTGGCTGCACCAATTTACATTCCCAGCAACAGTGTAGGAGGGTTCCCTTTTCTCCACACCCTCTCCAGCATTTATTGTTTGTAGATTTTTTGATAATGGCCCTTCTGACAGTTATGAGGTAATATTTCACTGTAGTTTTGATTTGCATTTCTCTAATAATTAGTGATGCTGAGCATCTTCTCATGTGCCTCCTGGCCATCTGTATGTCTCCTTTGGAGGAATGTCTGTTTAGGTCTTCTGCCCATCTTTTGATTGGGTTGTTTGGGTTTTTTGATATTGAGCTGTATGAGCTGTTTGTAACTTTGGAAATTAATCCCTTGTCTGTTGCATTGTTTGCAAATATTTTCTCCCCTTTCATAGGTTGTCTGTTCATTTTGTTTATGGTTTCCTTTGCTGTGCAAAAGCTTCTGAGTTTAATTAGGTTCCATTTGTTTATTTTTGTTTTTATTTCCATTACTCTGGAAGATGGCAACTGTATGCCAATAAAGTGGACAATGTGAAAGAAATGGACAAATTCTTACAAAGGCATAACCGCCCAAGACTGAAGCAGGAAGAAATAGAAAATATGAACAGACCAGTCACAAGAACTGGAATTGAAAGTGTGATTAAAAAACTCACAACAAACAAAAGTCCAGGACCAGATGGCTTCACAGGTGAATACTATCAAACATTTAGAGAAGAGTTAACACCTATTTTTCTGAAACTATTCCAAAAATTTGCAGGGGAAGGAACACTCTCAAACTCATTCTATGAGGCTGCCATCACCCTGAAAACAAAATCAGACAAAGATACCACAAAAAAGGAAAATTACAGGCCAATATGATGAACACAGATGCAAAAATCCTCAATAAAATACTAGCAGTTTGAATCCAACAACACATAGAAAGGATCATACACTGAGATCAAGTGGGATTTATCCCAGGATGCAAGGATTTTTCAATATCTGCAAATCAATCAGTGTGATACACCACATCAGCAAATTGAAGAATAAAAACCATATGATCATCTCAATAGATGCAGAAAAAGCTTTTGACAAAATTCAACACACATTTATGATAAAAACTCTCCAGAAACTGGGCATAGAGGGAATCTACCTCAACATAATAAAGGCCATATTTGACAAACCTCCAGCTAACATCATACCCAATGGTGAAAAGCTGAAAGCATTTCCTCTAAGATCAGGAAAAAGACAAGAATGTCCACTCTCACCACTTTTATTCAACATAGTTTTGGAAGTCCTAGCCATGGAAATCAGAGAAGAAAAAAGAAATAAAAGGAATCCAAATTGGAAAAGAAGTAAAACTGTCACTGTTTGCAGATGACTTGATACCATATATAGAAAATCCTAAAAATGCTAGCAGAAAACTACTAGAGCTCATCAATGAATTCGGTATCACGGCAGGATACAAAATTAATACACAAAAATCTGTTGCATTCCTACACACTGACAATGAAATATCAGAAAGAGAAATTAAGGAAACAATCCCATTTACCATCACATCACAGAGAATAAAATACCTAGGAATAATCCTATCTAAGGAGGCAAAAGACCCGTACTCTGAAAACTATAAGACGCTGATGAAAGAAGTCAAAGACGACACAAACAGATGGAAGGATATACCATGTTCTTGGATAGGCAGAATCAATGTTGTCAAAATGAGTATACTACCCAAGGCAATCTACAGATTCAATGCAATTCCTATCAAATTACCAATGGCATTTTTCACAGAACTAGAACAAAAAAAGCTTAAAATTTGTGTGAGACACAAAAGACTCTGAATAGCCAGAGAATCTTGAGAAAGAAAAATGGAGCTGGCGGAATCAGGCTCCCTGACTTCAGACTATACTACAAAGCTACAGTCATCAAAACAGTATGGTACTGGCACAAAAAACAGAAATATAGATCAATGGAACAGGATAGAAAGGCCAGAGATGAACCCATGCACCTATGGTCAATTAATCTATGACAAAGGAGGCAAGACTATACAATGGAGGAAAGACAGTCTCTTCAATAAATGATGCTGGGAAAACTGGACAGCTACACGTAAAGAAATGAAATTAGAATGCTCTTTAACACCACACACAAAAATATGCTTTCAGTTTATAAAACAGACTTCCCTCTGCTTTGCTCAGGTTGAGTGTGTGTGCATGTGCATCTGTATATTTTTCCTGCCTATTTTAGTTGAGTACATACTTAGTTTACTTTCATTAGTTGCTACTCCATAACATAGCCATAGATTTTCCTCTAAACACCAATTATCAGCATATACATTGTCTTTTGTTTTAATTCTATAATCCAGAAACAATATTAACCTTATAGTATGAAGATAAATGCATAATAGTCACCCTTCTTCTAAATTAAAAAAATTTTTTTCATTATCTTACAATGTACTAAGTGGTACCCTATCTTTTTTCTTTATGTATATTTTTTTCTTCTAATTTCTTTTACACATTTGGTCATTAGACTTCCCACTCTACAAAAATTATGTTTCTCCTATGATTTGCCCAATTTTCTACTGATTGCACATTTAAACAGTTTTTAATGATTTAAATAATAATTAATAAAAACACTTCTAAATAATTTAAATAAATTTTAATCACTTGGAAGTAACTTGAGTTTTGGGGGAAGGGAAGGTATCTGGATGTCAGTAGATACCAGTAACTTTATTTTTAAGTCCAGTAACTTTATTAGAATTTTTGTTTGTTTCTTTGCTTTTTTGTTTGTCTTTTTTTCTGGGAGAAGGAAGGATTTATTATTACTTGCAGTAAGTAAGGAGAACACCAGGGATCTTTCCCAAAGCAGTGTCTCCCTAACAGCAAAAGTGGTGAGGTTTTAAGCTAAGGTACATGCATATTCATGAAGGGGCTTGAGCAGAGGAGAATAAGCATAGAATTGGGGCAAATGTCAACAGAGTCCAAGCTTTAGCTGATCAAAGTGAGGAGTGTCAACATCATTCCATCCTCCACCTGGGTGGGTCCTTAGTTCCTGCAGAATTTAATCATTTGACCAACAGGACAAATTCAGGATTCAGTCCAGAGAATAGTTACACTGCCTGGGTGAAGCGCTGCTGCTGTCCAGTGCCTGGCCCGCTGCCCTGGGCTCGGCAGCAGCTGACTTGGCCATGCTGCTGCTGGGTCTGTGGGCAGCCTACCACCTACCTGGAGACACTACAGTGAGGTGGTGGCTGACAATGAGGATGACCCCAACTTCTTCAAGATGGTGGAGGGCTTCTTCCACCACAGGGCCAGCATCGTGGAGGACAAGCTGGTGGAGGACCTCAAGATCCAGGAGAGTGAGGGTGCGTGGCATCCTGACAATCACAAGCCCTGCAACCATGTGCTGAGCCTGTCCTTCCCCATCCGGTGCGACCACAGCTCCTGGGAAGTCATCAGAGGCTACTGGGCCCAGTACAACATGGATCTGTTCTGTTTTTAATAGATTTGAATCCATTTCTTCCCTTGGATACAATGCCTTTTAAAATATATAGATTTATATCTCTATTTCAGGAATGTCTTCTTAAATTATACCTTTAAATATTTTTTCTGTTTAAATTTTCTGGGCTTTTTCTGGGGGGTAGAGGGAGATACTAACAATACATATCCTTTCTTTTTCTTTGTCTTATGCATATTCTTCTTTGTCTGACTTCCATGTGTAATATCTTCCCTAAAATAAATTGTAACATTTTCAAAAAATCTAATTTTGCTGATTAGTCTCAAGCCTGTCATGCATATTCTTCACTCTTTTCTGTGAATCTCTCTCTCTCTCTCTTGCTTCATCTGTATCTTTTTAATCCCTGTTTTTTCTTCTCCTTTTCTTCTCCATTTCTTTCCTCACCTCTGTTAATTTATTCTGTCTTTTTAGTTCATTTTTTAACTCTTTCATCCAGGCTTTGCAGTCTTATTTCAAAGAGCTCATTTTTTCATGAATTCATTTGTGTGTGGAGAACATCTTAGTTACAGTTTGACCTGCCTGTGGCAACCGTTTTCAAAGGTTTGATCTTCATCTCCTTCTCTTTGGGTCATTTTTAATTACTGCTTTTCCCTGTGGTATGTTTGCACAGATCCAACAGTGACTGGTGTTGACTGTGACTGTTCACTTCTACATAACGGAATTCATCTTTGCATGAGGGGAGCCCTTCCCCAGTGATTGTTCACTAGGGCTGGGCAGGGGCTGGGGATGAGCCTGAGTAGGAGGCTCCTCCGGTTCTCATCTTTGCCAAGGAACGCTGTCACTGCCACTCAGCCATGTGATGATGACTGCTCTGAGATGCAGACGATCTCTCTGGATCTCTGGGAATCCACCACTAGAATGCACTTTTCACTGGAGCGCCTAATTCATCTTCCTTTTTCACTGTGCATCTAGCCCCAGTGTGGATCTGCGTGGCTCCAGGTCTGTGAGCCACCAACAGATCCTACTATATTCAGGCAATGGTGAAACAAACATAATAGGATATGATCCACAGTCCAAAGAGGAAGACATGCATATAAAGAATTATAGCAATTTTTATATTTTTGGCACATTCCCTTTATTGGATATGTGATTTGCAAATATTTTTCCCATTCTGTGGCTGTCCTTTCATTCTCTTAATTCACTGAGGGGGACGTGGGAAATACTCAGTGCCTGTTGGTTCCCTCCCGTCACTTTGTATGCACAGAATAGGTTACAGGTTAACAACTCTTTCCATGCACATTTTTTTAACTTAATCCTCTTAAAAACCAGAGGCACTCCTAATTCAATTATACCCATGGAGTCTGTGGCTCAGATAAATGAGATGATCCAACAGAACCTTCCTTGCTGGAGAAATAGCAGGCGGGGTCCCCACCCAGCCTCCCACCTCCACATCCACTCCCAGCACCCGCGTCCATCCCACCAGGGCTTCTATGAAGGCCTCTCACCTTTCTACACGTGAGTTCATTGGGAAAGCACTTTTGGGTGTACAATCTCATCTATTCTCACCAAGATGTCCACTGGCAGACGAATGGATAAAGAAGATGTGGCACATATATACAATGGAATATTACTCAGCCATAAAAAGAAAAGAAATTGAGTTATCTGTAGTGAGGTGGATGGACCTAGAGTCTGTCATACAGAGTGAAGTAAGTCAGAGAGAAAAACAAATACCATATGTTAACACATATATATGGAATCTAAAAAAAAGGTTCTGAAGAACCCAGGGGCAGGACAGGAATAAAGATGCAGACGTAGAGAATGGACTCGAGGACACGGGGAGGGGGAAGGGTAAGCTGGGATGAAGTGAGAGAGTAACACTGACATATATACACTACCAAATGCAAAATAACTAGCTAGTGGGAAGCAGCCATATAGCACAGGGAGATCAGCTCGGTGCTTTGTGACCACCTAGAGGGATGGGATAGGGAGGGTGGGAGGGAGACGCAAGAAGGTGGAGATATGGGAATATATGTATACGTATAGCTGATTCACTTTGTTATACAGCAGAAAGTAAACACAACACTGTAAAGCAATTATACTCCAATAAAGATGTTAAAAAATTTTTTTTTATATGAATGCTAGATGTTTTAAAATTTACATGGGCAAAGGATCAAGGTTTTCTGTGTGTTCTGTTTCCTCATTAATTAGTGCAAGGTCAACAATGGCCTCTAACAGCTGAACCCAGACAAGCTGTCTCTGCTGGCACACCCTGGCTCCCCGCAGAGTGAAGCAGCATGGCTCAGCCTGGGGAAAACGGCGGGACAGGCTCTAGCCAGACTAACCAAGAGAAATACCATTCATGCTACAGGTGGAAAAGAAAGTTTTCCAGTTGCCACATTTTAAAAAGTAAAGATAAAATTTATTTTATAATATATTTTCTTTATTATATCTAAAACATTGTCACTTCAACCTATGTTCAAGTGTAAAAGTTACGGATGAGATATTTTACACTCTTAACTTTCATACTAAGTGTCCGACATCCAGTGAGTATCTTACACTTTTGACACATCTGCATTTGGACTAGCCACACTTCCAGTATCAAGAGCCTCCTGTGGCTAGTGGCTACCTCACTGGACAGCTAGTCAGCAGAGTTCCCTGTGTGCATAGTGAAGAGGGCCCCTTACCTGCCTCTACCTGACCTGAGGGATGCCATAAAGACTTCTTAATTACTGTCGTTATTATAATTATCATTTATGGAACATTCACCATGTGCCAAGGATTTGTGTGTGTCTGTGTATATATAAATACACACACGCTCAGACCCTAACAGAGCCTGATGTATCATGGTCCCACCTTACGAAGGCTTGAAGAAGGTTAAGTAACTTTCCCAAAGGCACGTGGACTATGGGGGCTGGGTCAGCTGACTCCAGAGCCTATGCATTTCCCCATCCACACACTCACATGTATTGCTCTCTGTCTGTGTGTCCTACTCCAGCAGTAGAAAACCACTCATTTTTGTTGTGAGGACACCTCATTCTTCCAGCACCTGGGAGGCAGCTCTAGCCTACGTCCCAGCTGAAGTCCTGTGGCTGTTTCTATGGGGGGGTCAGTTTAACAACCCTCAGGGCAGGCACCCACAGAGGTGGAGTCAGAAGGGAAGGCTGCAGTGCAGGCGGAGCCAAGGTCTTCCCTTGGACATCATCACAGTGCGTGGCCCCTGTTTGGTTGCCTTGAACACCTGCCATATCTGATTCCATGACACCCTGTGACTGAGGTCCATAAACCCTTGACATAACCCTTTGTGGAATCAGTTAGTCACCTCCTCAGCAAGAGTAACGAGGTGGCCGGAGGCCACATAGCAGGTGAGGCCCACCCCAACTAGAGCGAGCTGCGAGGTTGAAGAGAGAGGGCGACCAGATGGGCTCCCGAGGAAGGAAGGGCTTTCTGTGATACCTGCATGACTTGGAGAGCAAAATCCCAATCATGCCAGAGAACTGGAAACAGAGGTGAGTCAGGTTGAGCACCAGGAAGACCAGCTGGGGGAGGCAACACAAACAAACCAGATGAACAAAAATGCTGGTAAATTGTTTCTTAAGGTCTAAGCTCCACAGGCCCTTGGGGCGGTTTGAATGCATCCAGCACGGAAATCCCACCCGGTGCCCGGTGTGATGGACACAAATGAGTTCGACGTGGGCCCCGCACTCTTCGAAACCCTGGAGTGTGAATATCACTCTCCTGCCTATCAGGTCTCCTAACCTCCATGCCAGGCCCTCCCAGTGCTTCCTCAAGATGCTCAAAAGAATGTTTTCATGTATTTGTGAAATTTATGAAATATGAAATATGTATTATCAGTTTCCTTGGACAAGTAAAAAACCTTTAAAAGCTCCCGTATAAGGAATTTCCTTCAAGTTCTGCTTATGGTTATCTCGCCACTGAGGAGCTACCCATTCGTCCATGCCTTCACTTATTCATGCCTTCATTCATTCAGAAGAACAAGGGGAAGAAGAGGATGCTCAGTAACATTGGGAAATAACCTCTTTGAGCCAAGTCAGCCTTGCAGAGCTCCTGTGGACCCTCTGAGTTGACGCTTTTAAGCTAAAAAGGTCCTCTTTTGGGGGATTCCCCCTTCCCTCCCTCTGGGGAGTAGTGCTGGCACACACTAACGTTCATTTCAAAGCAAAGAAAGAGTGAGCATGCAGGGAGTGCCGACTGCGTATCAGGCACTACGTCCCCGTGACTGGAAGAAGAATGGTAATCACTGCTTCACAGAAGACTGACACGAGGTAGCGTGTGTCGAAAGCACTCTGTGAACCACAACCACACGGTGAGCACTAATCTCACACCCCACCTTCCTGCCTCCACGTCCCCAGCCCATCACAAAGTGCTTTGTGGCTCTTGGATGGTCACGCGCCCAAACTCAGATTAGGTCATGAACTTTTGGGGGGGCCTTTTTTTTTTTAAACTACCGATGTGTGTGTTTTTAAAATTTATTTATTTTTGGCTGAGCTGGGTCTTCGTTGCTGCGCACGGGCTTTCTCTAGCTGCAGTGAGTGGGGGCTACTCTTCGTTGCGGTGTGCGGGCTTCTCATTGTGGTGGCTTCTCTTGTTGCAGAGCATGGGCTCTAGGCGTGTGGGCTTCAGTAGTTTTGGCACGTGGGCTCAGTAGTTGTGGCACGTGGGCTTAGTTGTGGCACGTGGGCTCAGTAGTTGTGGCGCACAGGCTTAGTTGCTCCGTGGCATGTGGGATCTTCCCAGACCAGGGATTGAACCCATGTTCCCTGCATCGGCAGGTGGATTCTTAACTACTGTGCCACCAGGGAAGCCCACCAGGAGGGGCCTTACACATTCCTTTCCGTCTTCTTTTGGAGTCATATGCACTGTGCCCCGTGGGCCCACTATCAGAAGCTGCAAATGTCATCAGAGAAAAGTTCATCTTGGGTGGTTAATGTGAGGTATTGGATAGCACCACTGTGTGCCAAGCCACACTGGAGTCTGGGATAGAAGGAAAAACCAGTAGCACTGACCCTGTCTTTGCTTAAAATTTTGATGTTTTGTCCACCACGAATTTTTTGGCATGAATTTTGACTTTTTGTTTTGCACTAGAATATTACTTATCTTGAGGACAGTTTTTGGTACCCGAGGTGAGTGTAGCACCTGGGAGCAGCCCATTCTCCCGTCCTTCACTTCCCTTTGTGCTCACACACAGGCACAGCTCTGAGGCTCCATTCACAACCCCAACATGGACTGTGTCATTCAACTGTCTCTAGAGTCTAAAAGCTCACAGCATTTCCTCTCTTCACTCCCAAGGCAAAGCATGCTTGACCTGGAGTGTCAGCTGGTCTGAGATCTTCATAGCAGAAAAGTGAAATATAGGCAAAAGGCAGCAAAGTTCCTGAGGAAAAGTTCAGAATGATTTCTGGTACTTTCCATTGCTCAAGGAAACTACAGGAATACATTCCATCTTACCAAGACCCATTGCGTTAAAGGCGTGTGCTCCTTCACCCCCTGCCCCCTGCCAGCTCATATGTTGAAGCCCTAACCCTCAGTGTGGCTGTTTTTGGAGATGGGCCCTCTCAGGAAGTAACTAAGGTTAAATGCGTTCATAAGGGTGAGGTCCCAACGATGGAATTAGGGTTCTTATAAGAAGAGGAAGAGATACCAGACACACCAGAGATCCCTCTCGCCACCACGTGAGGACACAGTAAGGCGGCTGTCTGCAAGCCAGGAAGGGAGCTCTCACCAGCACCTGACCACGCCATCACCTGCATCTCAGACTTCCAGCCTCCAGAACTGTGGAAAATCAGTGTTTGCCGTTTAAGTCCCCCAGAGTATGGTATTTCATTATGGCAGCCTGAGCTAAGATCCAGCTGCGGATAAGGCATGAGGCCTGGATGGAGGAGGGTGCCCAGCCCTGGGTGAAGCTCCTGTGTTCCATGAGTGGTCCAAGTGCCCAATGAACCCACCTCTGGAACAGTGGGGCTGAGTCACTGCAAAAGATGGTGACTGACTCCAGCAGGGAGGAGAGGGTGAGACCCCCAGTGGGGAGCATCTCAGCGCTCAGGGACACGCTTGAGAAGAGCTGGGTTGGAGGGCTGTAGAGGGTAAAGTGCACGGACACAGCCCTGGTGCTGTGGTCTATCCAACCACTGGCCCTGGGGCCAGTCAGGGCTGCACGTGCAGCAGGCCTGCAAAGTGGTGCAAGTCATAGGGACCCTAGCAGCACCCCGTCCCAGGCTCCACACCCAGACGCCGGATGCAACTCCTGGGCTCACAGAGCTGGACAGATGGCCCTTCTGCGTCTTCCGACCCCTTCAACAGTTCATTGTCCCTCTCTCCTTGCCTGGGACCCCCAGGCAGAGGGAATCTTGCAGAGAGGAGGGCTTCCGTTTCCCATAGGTACAACTCAGGGAGAAATACCCCATCTGTCACCACAAGGATTCTAGAATATTCATTTTTCTTTTTTGGCAATGGACTCCATCATTGGAAACAAGCTACCTTTTACCAATCCGTACTTACTAACAATTAAATCATTTCTTTGTTGTTGCTGTTGTTGTTACTAGCGTTACTCAGAGGCAGGCATTACTGTAACTGCCACAGAGCTCCCTGTCAGTCTCAGACAATCTGTCACCACCGGTGTTAGCACAATACCAGGGAGGTGGTGGCAGGGGCAGTGTGACTGGTGGGACAGGCCAGGCTGGCCGACTGCAGTCTGTGACTGCAACGTGGTGGCTTGAGCCTCCGTCCCTCATCTGCACGATGCAGTAGGTTAGCCCTCCTTCATAGAGGTGCTCAAGGACCAAATGAGGCCGTATAAACACCCTGCTTAGCAGAGAACAAGCGTCCTTTAGGTTCTATAAGCTCCAGACCTTCTAGCAACCTGGAAGGAAGTGTTGGCTGGTGCTTTCTCATGCACTTAGAGGCTGCAGGGCTGAGCTTGCCCTCTACTTCTGTCACGGCCTAACCGCATGGCCCCGGGGAAGTGACTCTGTCATTGCACAGTAACAACCACCTTGTTCTGGCCCTGGCAAGCTGCTCTCAGTGCAGACCTGCTGCACCCAGGCAGCCGTACTAGAGTGGACAAGTGTGGACGAAGCTGACCCTCTGAATCACACTGACCTTGTGCTGCCCAGGCCGAGCTCTCCTCCTGGGAGCCCCTGGGGCCACCTGGGGCCACTCTTTGGATCTCTGGGTCTATCACAGAGGGGGTTTCAGGGCCTCCATCTTTGGGGCCACATGTAGGGAAAGAGTCTTCCACAAGCTCTGAAAATGCGCTGGGAAGATGAGGAAGAAACCACCAATCAGAAGAAGAATCAGATGCACATTTCAAAGTCGGCCTTGCACCTGGGGGTTTCCAAGCCTGGCTGCACATGGGCACATACGCTGTCCTGACACAGGGCCCTCTGCTCCCTCAATCCCCCCTCGTGGTCCCCGGGCTCTAGCTTAAGCAGTAGAAGGCTGCACCTAAGTCATCCACCAGTCTGGCCTTGGCCATCAGATTGATTTCCATTACAGGATGAGGCAGGTAAGTGCCCATCTTCACTCACACCCTCCCACTAGAAAAAGATATGTGATATTCTAGTTTTAGATATTTTCGATAGAAATATTCTCGTTTTGCACAGAATGCCAGGTTTCTAAGAGGCCAAACAAAGAGTGGACTGAGTGAACTTGCAGCAGAATGCCAGGATAGGAAGAGGGTCCAGGAGGGAGCTGGCAGAGAAGGAAATGAAGGTAGAGGCCCACACTCTCCAAACCCCGGGGGTTGACATTTTCAAACCACAGCCAGACTCTCAGAGATGAGTAAAATGGTCTTTTGGTTTCCTGCCTGAATGTCTCCTAGATGTTTCTAACTTAATGTAGTTTTAGAAATAAGAAGAAAAGGGGAGCATCTTACCTCACATAAACTATCAGGAGTACCTTTTAGCTGTTTAATGACCAAATGGCCTAGGAGGTGGTGCTTTCCTCCAAGAGCTCTGGGCTGGAAGAAGAACAATGAAGATGCCTGGACACACAACATACCTGGAGCACCATAGTCCAGCCATGGGTGAGCTCTGGATCCCCTCAGGTACCAAATCAGAGGTCAGAACTTTACTTTCTTCTTGAAAACATTCTAAAGGTTTAGCCAGCATTCTAAGAAAGATAGCAGCTAACCTTCCCAGGCCTTGTAGCAAATCAGAATGATCCATTATTATCTTTTTCTAAAGTTTCTCCAGTGTCATCCCCGTAACCGCACAGAATACAACAAATGTAGAATTAGCAACACAACGTTTGAGGAATTCAGGACGAAGAATTGAATTTTTTTTTAAAGGTGGAAAATAAGAAGTAAGCAAAGTATACGGTTATGACTCAAAATGCACATCCACTGGTAACCTGGCTTCAGAAGGGCAGGACAAGCCTTGCCTCGCGGCTTCCGGATGGTCCCATCTTAGCTTTCGCTCCTTCTTGCTCCAGAGGTGTCCCTGTGCCTCCATGTCACAGCGCTTTGCTTACTGAACCAGCCTTCCATCCCCATGGGCCTACGAGCTCCTACGGACCAGCCATGCCCCTGCGTCCAGCTCTGGCCTGGCAAACAAGGGGTCTGAAGAAGCTGGTGTGGCTAAAGGGGGTGTGAGAGGAGGGGGCAGAGGTGTGAGGGGCAGAGAAGAGAATAGGACGCTCTGGGGACAGCCGCGGGCCTTACGACCTACAGATCGTTCAAGAACGTGCGCAGTGTTACAGGTCAGGTGTCTGTGGCTATTTCACCCCACTGTGACACCACCACTGTGAAGGGCAGATGGACGCCCTTCACACCTGAGCACCCGGCATGCTGGCTGTGGAGAGGCCTCCCCAGTACAGGCCTTCCAGCATCGTGGTCAGGCTCCAGTCCCACCAGCCATCCAAGCTTCTCGGGCCACTGAAGGAGTGCCTGGCACTTCTTAGAGCGAGAACAGAAACAAAGAATTATTTTTCTACCATAAAGTTGTGGGTATCCCTCACTTTTCACAAGTTCACTTTATGCCACCTCACTTTTAAGAAAGACGTACCTTCGTACCTGTGTTTGCTAACTGAAAGACATTCAAAGAGGAATTTTACTTTCACAAGAAAAGGTGAAACACAAGAACAGCATTCAGGCTTGGTACGTAGCAGTCATTATGGACGCGGCGCGGACTCCAGGCAGGGAAAGGGGCACCTCTGAGCTGCTTCCTGGGAAACGTGCTCAGCATCTCAGCAGCAAGCTGCCATGGCTTTGAACCGTCTATGGTTTATCTCTGTTTATTTTGTGCATCTGTTAGCAAGGCTTGTCCTAAGGTAACTGCTTCTTCACTTCACAGTATTTCAGCTTAACAAAGGCTTTCATAGGAACGTTCTACTCTCAGGACAGCAGGGGTCACCTGTACTCGGCAGGAATGAAACAAAGCCACCTGCAGTGGGGAGTGGCCCCTAGCGGCAGGTGAGGAGACAGAATAGTGGAGAAAGCACTCGTTCACGTGCTCACTCATTCACTCCACAAACGTTACAGCGCCACAACTATGTGCAGGGCACTCTTCTGGGCAGGGGAAACAACAGCAAATAAAATAAATCAGCAAAACAGATATTGTGTTAGTGAGAAAGGTTAAGGAGAGAAAACTAAGCAAGCTAGACAGGCAGGAAGTGGGGGGGCGGGGACAGGTGGAAATTTTTCTCTAAGTGGCCACAGAACACTTCAATACAAGGTGACGGTTCAGCAAAGCCCTGAGGGCAATGAGGGGTCAGCCACATGGCGGCTGCGCAAGGGCGTTCCAGGCGGAGGAGAAGGGGAGGCAAAGCCCTGGATGGGTGTGTGCCTGGGAGGTTAAGGGACGGTGTGAAAGCCAGTGTGGCTGGTGCAGAGCATGCGTTGGGAGAGGAACAGAAAAGGGAGGCTGGGACCATGGGTAGAGATGCCATCCTTCCTCTGCGTTACTGCCTCCTGGGCCTGGCACTTAGCCTTTCCACAAAGACAAAAAAGCCAAAACAACAGCAAACCCTTGCTTCCCAGGATGGCTGTGAGCGTTAGATGAAAAAGCACAGACCAAGTGCTGTATTGGCACACAGTAGGGAGCCAACAAATGTTAGTGTGTTTTCTTTCCATCAACTTATTACACTTGTTAGGTATCTGTTTCACTCGCCAACAAGGAACTGATTTAAGGGAGCAACGAAATCATTTCAATCTGTCAAAATAGATCATCGTTAGCTCGCTCAGACAACGCAATAAAGCTGCATGCATGGGCCAGAGCCGCTCACAGCAGCGTCGGGGCAGACATTTGACCCTGAGTTGCAGCCAAAGGGAAAGGAAAAAGTTAAATTTCCTCAGAGAGAAAAAAAGTACTTCTCGCCTGGCTCTTAAAATCTTTCCTACGTGCGGCTTCGCAATAAGGGGCACTGAGTAAAGTCAGAGGTGATGAACTCAGAACATCCCCACAGCAAACAGAGATGGGTCTGATGTGGCTGCTTCACCCAGATCTCTCTCCGTGAACAGGGGGACCAAAATACGCTTCCTTTTCCTTACAGAGAGGCTACCTCCCATCTCCTCCTGGCCTTGATCTTTCATTTGTTTATACATTTTAAGAGTCTAATCTCTGCAGGCCCTTCATCGGGTGCTGGGTATCACTTCTCTATACTGATTGCGACCTTGGTCATACCATGTCAAACGCAGGGTGAGCTGGGGACCTGCAGGAACATTAGAGGCGGGGTCAGGAAAGTGAGGCACTCGGGAAGGAGACAGCTGGGGCAGGGTGGAGGGGCTGATGAAGAGCGAAGGAAGCAGACACAGTCATGTGAGCGTGCACAAATGCAGTCAGGGAAAGGCTAAGAAGGGAAGAAGCAGAGAGGCAAAGAGAGTGGGAGCGAAAGAGGAGAGAGGGGAGAGGGGAGATGCCGGCCAGTTCTCTACACAGTCCTAATGAGCTGCTCTGGAGTATCTGACCGACCAACTGTACATTTATAGATGATATGCTCCATATTCTGCATTAAAAATTAGAGAGATACAGACCTTTAAAGTCTTTAAAGCCACGTTGGGTTTGCACAGCTTGGGGGAAATATTACTACTTTCTGACACTCGTTCCCTATTGGGGTGACATTAAGGAAAAGTAAAGAAAGATGTGAATGTGACCCAGACATAAACGTCCCACACCCAGACTGTACACATCTCATGCCTCCTTCTTGATGCGCTCGGAGAGCAGGAAGTGAACCGAACAATCCAAGAACGTTCCCACTCTGTATTAATTGGAGCAGTTATACAGGACAGGCCTCCAAAGCTAGCTAAACAGCACAAAGGATAAAATCAGCCATTATTTTCCACTTATGGCACGTGGGTAGAGTGACTATTTTGTGTATCAGTGGTGATTTTTGTTTTACTTGGAATTCCATGGAAAACTTACTGAGTTCATAAAGACTTTAAATAAAACTCAAATATGATGGAATCCAGTAACATGATAATTTTTTGTTGAGACACAACAAATCAAGCAGGCCAACTGCCTCACCTTACAGATGAAGATACTAAGGTCCAGAGTCAACGGACTTGCCCAAGGTCACCTGGTGACCCAACGAGAGCTAGAAACCCGGCTCCTGAATGCAACTTAATCCATTTCCCTACTGCGCTTTAGCTCTTCGCCCTGGGATGCTAACAAACGCTAAGCTTTGGTAAGGAGCCGTGGGTGTGTCAGGATCTGACAGTGGAACATTCTGTTACAGTATATCCTATGATATCCTGTCATAGATATCCCTGCCCGGGGGACAGAGTGTCCAGAGAGAGCGAGTTTTTGCATCCTTGTAGGAACCACTGATCTATGCAAACCAACCGGGCCAGCGTGTGAGCCAGTAACCCAAGGACATCAACTGCTCTGTACACGAGACAACACACAAATATTATCTCAGCTGTGATATTTCTGATTTATCAATAGGCAAGAATTCATATAAGAAATGTGTCAAGTAATGCTGCCATGAAATGTGAGGTAAAAAGTAAACTAGCAAAGCCAGAAATTTCTCAGGGGTGGAGTTCCATTTCCAGAGAGAACCACCCCAATGGTTACTTTGTTTTGTACACAGCGCCACCTGCCGGCACAAACTGTGAGCCTGCACAGGTAGGAGAGCTGAAAAGTGGGTCGTGAATGGAAATAATTGCTGGTTTTGCAAAGAGGGAGACAGAGAATACCGCTTCGTTTCACTTCTAGAATGTTTGCCAGTAACAAGCTGGATTAATGAGTTATGGAGAGTCCAGACTCATGAACTGAGACACCCAGGTCCTACTTGCTGGTGGGTCCTAAATCTACCTTCACTCTCCATTATCTGGGTAGGCATCAATTACCCTCTCTCCTGTGCAAGATAAAAATAAATACGTCTTTAAATAATCGATAATATTAAATAGGTTTGCCAGACACTGACCCCTCCCAAAAATAATTCAACAAAAATAATTTACATCATAATAAATTACTTAGCCAAAGGCAATGCATTCACAGAAAAGCTGCACGAATGTGGTTTTAAATATTCTCCAGAGAAAGTAAAACTTGGAAGACATCATTTGATTTTCTGCCACTGAAAACGTAGTAAAGAATCAATATGGATTCGTATCACGCACTTCAGAATTCAAAGCCAAATTGCTTAAAAGAACTTTCAAATGAATACTTTAGGCAGGTGAACATAAAGTCTGAGCACTGATTTAATAACAACTCTCAGTAAAAAGGAACACCAAATTAAATGTACACATTGATTATAACTTGCATCCCAATTTCAGAAACTTTGAAACGTGGAGAAGGAATAGGAACAACAAACGCTGTCAGTGGCTGCCTTGGGTGGTACGTTATGGAAATTTTTCTGCTTCCTATTTTTCAGTTCTTCCATGTTTACCTAGGAAGAACATTAGTACTTCTAAAAGTAAGAAAAAACAAATGAACATTAGAGAAAATACACTAGGGGGTATTACATTGGAAACTGGGCGTCATTGATTGTGGACTGCAACAATGTCCTTTCACTGAACAGCTTAGATGTCTTCAGCAAAAAAATAAATGGTCATACTCTGGTTTTGGTGCAGTTTCTCACCTGCCAGACTTTAAAGTGCCTTGAAATATCATTGTCTCCCTATTTATTAAAACAAGGTGCTACGGACACACCCAAGGACTGCAAATGCAGGCCTCCGATCAACAGTGGAGAAAATCATGCCCCCAAGTCAATTTCAAACCTTCTCCATATTTCATATGTGGGAAGAGTTTTCTCCAGGCCTCAGTCTTGCAAAAAGGCCCCTCCCTCACTTGGCCTTTAAAAATGCTTCGATAAAACCGCTCAGGGAGTTCAGGGTTTAGGGGGGCATGAGCCACCCGTTCTCCTGGCTCAGCCTTGCAATAAACCTTTCCCTGCTCTGAACTCCCACGTTTTCGTTTGTTTGGCCTCACTATCTATCAGGCACATGAAACTTGCACTCGGTAAAATCATCTGCCAACAGATTACCTTTTCCTTTCAAATATGTGAGCTTTTAATTTCTTTTTCTTGCCTATTGCACTGGCAGGAGCTTCCAATACGATGTTTAGTAGGAGTGGTGAGAGAGGATCTCCTTGCTTTGTTTCTGATCTTAAAAAGCACTCTGGACCAGTCCCTCCCATCAGGAAGCTTGCACAAGCCTCTTAGATAGCCTCTTCCACCAGAGGGCAGACAGTGGAAGCGAGAAGAACTATAATCCTGCAGCCTGTGGAACAAAAACCACATTCACAGAAAGACAGACAAGATGAAAAGGCAGAGGGCTATGTATATGTACAGATGAAGGAACAAGATAACACCCCAGAAAAACAACTAAATGAAGTGGAGATAGGCAACCTTCCAGAAAAAGAATTCAGAGTAATGATAGTGAAGATGATCCAGGACATTGAAAAAAGAATGGAGGCAAAGATCGAGAAGATGCAAGAAATGTTTAACAAAGATCTAGAAGAATAAAGAACAAACAGACACGTGAACAATACAATAAATGAAATGAAAAATACACTAGAAGGAATAAATAGCAGAGTAACTGAGGCAGAAGAACGGATAAGTGACCTGGAAGACAGAATGGTGGAATTCACTGCTGCGGAACAGAATAAAGAAAAAAGAATGAAAAGAAATGAAGACAGCCTAAGAGACCTCTGGGACAACATAAAACGCAATAACATTCACATTATAGGGGTTCCAGAAGGCGAAGAGAAAGAGAAAGGACCTGAGAAAATATTTGAAGAGATTATAGTAGAAAACTTCCCTAACTTGGAATAGGAAATAGCCACCGAAGTCCAGGAAGTGCAGAGAGTCCCATACAGGATAAACCCAAGGAGAAACACATAGTAATTAAATTGGCAAAAATTAAACACAAAGAAAAATTATTGAAAGCAGCAAGGGAAAAATGACAAATAACATACAAGGGAATTCCCATAAGGTTAAGAGCTGATCTTTCAGCAGAAACTCTGCAAGTCAGAAGGGAGTGGCAGAATATATTTAAAGTGATGAAACAGAATAACCTACAACCAAGATTACTCTACCCGGCAAGAATCTCATTCAGATTCGATGGAGAAATCAGAAGCTTTACAGACAAGCAAAAGCTGAGAGAATTCAGCACCACCAAACCAGCTCTACAACAAATGCTAAAGGAACTTCTCTAAGTGGGAAACACAAGAGAAGAAAAGGACCTACAAAAACAAACCCACAACAATTAAGAAAATCGTAATAGGAACATACATATCTATAATTACCTTAAACGTGAATGGATTAAATGCTCCAACCAAAAGACACAGGCTCCCTGAATGAATACAAAAACAAGACCCATATATACGCTGTCTACAAGAGACCCACTTCAGAGCTAGGGACACATACAGACTGAAAGTGAGGGGATGGAAAAAGATATTCCATGCAAATGGATATCAAAAGAAAGCTGGAGTAGCAATGCTCATATCAGATAAAATAGACTTTAAAATAAAGAATGTTACAAGAGACAAGGAAGGACACTACATAATGATCAAGGGATCAACCCAAGAAGAAGATATAACAATTAGAAATATATATGCACCCAACATAGGAGCACCTCAACACATAAGGCAACTGCTAACAGCTCTAAAAGAGGAAATCAACAGTAACACAGTAATAGCGGGGGACTTTAACACCTCACTTACACCAATGGACAGATCATCCAAACAGAAAACTAATAAGGAAACACAAGCTTTAAATGACACAATAGACCAGATAGATTTAATTGATATTTATAGACATTGCATCCAAAAACAGCAGATTACACTTTCTTCTTAAGTGCGCACGGAACATTCTCCAGGATAGATCACATCTTGGGTCACAAATCAAGCCTCAGTAAATTTAAGAAAATTGAAATCACATCAAGAATCTTTTCCGACCACAACGCTATGAGATTAGAAATTATAGGGAAAAAAATGTAAAAAGCACAAACACATGGAGGCTAAACAATACATTACTAAATAACCAAGAAATCACTGAAGAAATGAAAGAGGAAATCAAAAAATACCTAGAGACAAATGACAATGAAAACACGACGATCCAAAACCTACGGGATGCAGCAAAAGCAGTTCTAAGAGGGTAGTTTATATATACAAGCCTACCTCAAGAAACAAGAAAAATCTCAAATAAACAATCTAATGTTACACCTAAAGGAACTAGAGAAAGAAGAACAAAAAAAACCCAAAGTTAGCAGAAGGAAAGAAATCATAAAGATCAGAGCAGAAATAAATGAAATAGAAAGAAAGAAAACAATGGCAAAGAGCAACAAAACTAAAAGCTGGTTCTTTGAGAAGATAAACAAAATTGATAAACCATTAGCCAGACTCATCAAGAAAAAGAGGGAGAGGACTCAAATCAGTAAAACTGTAAATGAAAAAGGAGAAGTTACAATGGACACCGCAGAAATACAAAGCATCCTAAAAGACTACTACAAGCAACTCTATGCCAATAAAATGGACAACCTGAAGATATGGACAATTTCTTAGAAAGGTATAACCTTCCAAGAGTAAACCAGGAAGAAATAGAAAATATGAACAGACCAGTCACAAGTAATGAAATTGAAACTGTGATTAAAAATCTTCCAACAAACAAAAGCTCAGGAACAGATGGCTTCACAGGCAAATTCTATCAAACATTTAGAGAAGAGCTAACACCCATCCTTCTCAAACTCTTCCAAAAAACTGCGGAGGAAGGAACACTCCCAAACTCATTCTATGAGGCCACCATCACCCTGATACCAAAACCAGACAGAGATACTACAAAAAAAAGAAAATTACAGACCAATATCACTGATGAAAATAGATGCAAAAATCCTCAACAAAATACCAGCAAACAGAATCCAACAACACGTTAAAAGGATCATACACCATGATCAAGTGGGATTTATCCAAGGGATGCAAGGATTCTTCAATATATGCAAATCAACCAATGTGATACATCATATTAACAGACTGAAGAATAAAAACCATATGATTATCTCAATAGATGCAGAAAAAGCTCTGAAAAAATTCAACACCCATTTATAATAAAAACTCTCCAGAAAGTGGGCATAGAGGGGAACCTACCTCAAGATAATAAAGGCCATATACAAGAAACCCATAGCAAACGTCATTCTCAATGGTGAAAGACTGAAAGTATTTCCTCTAAGATCAGGAACAAGACAAGGATGTCCACTCTCATCACTATTACTCAACATAGTTTTGGAAGTCCTAGCCACAGCAATCAGAGAAGAAAAAGAAATAAAAGGAATCCAAATTGGAAAAGAAGAAGTAAAACTGTCACTGTTTGCAGATGACATGATACTATACATAGAGAATCCTAAAAATGCCAACAGAAAACTACTAGAGCTAATCAATGGATTTGGTAAAGTTACGGGATAAAAAATTAATGCACAGAAATCTCTTGCATTCCTATACACTAATGATGAAAAAATCTGAAAGGGACGTTAAGGAAACACTCCCATTCACCACTGCAACAAAAAGAATAAAATACCTAGGAATAAGCCTACCTAGGGAAACAAAAGACCTGTATGCAGAAAACTATAAGACACTGATGAAAGAAATTAAAGATGATACAAACAGATGGAGAGATGTACCATGTTCTTGGACTGGAAGAATGAGTATTGTGAAAATGACTATACTACCCAAAGCAGTCTACAGATTCAGTGCAATCCCTATCAAACTACCAATGGCATTTTTTACAGAACTAGAACAAAAAATCTTAAGACATGTATCAAGATACAAAAGACCCTGAATAGCCAAAGCGGTCTTGAGGGAAAAAAACGGAGCTGGAGGAATCAGACTTCCTGGCTTCAGACTACACTACAAAGCTACAGTAATCATGACAGTATGGCACTGGCACAAAAACAGAAATATAGATCAACGGAACAGGATAGAAAGCCCAGAGATAAACCCACTCACCTATGGTCAACTAATCTATACAAAGGAGGCAAGGATACACAATGGAGAAAAGACAGTCTCTTCAATAAATGCTGCTGGGAAAACTGGACAGCTACATGTAAAAGAATGAAATTAGAACACTCCCTAACACCATACACAAAAAATAAACTCAAAATGGATTAGAGACCTAAATGTAAGACCGGACACTATAAAACTCTTGGAGGAAAACACAGGAAGAACACTCTTTGACATAAATCACAGCAAGATCTTTTTTGACCCACCTCCTAGAGAAATGGAAATAAAACCAAAAATAAACAAATGGGACCTAATGAAACTTCAAAGCTTTTGCAAAGCAACGGAAACTACAAACAAGACGAAAAGACAACCCTCAGAATGGGGAAAAATATTTGTAAACAAATCAACAGACAAAAGGATTAATCTCCAAGATATATAAACACCTCATGCAGCTCAATATTAAAAAAACAAACAACCCAATGCAAAAATGGGCAGAAGACCTAAATAGACATTTCTCCAAAGAAGACATACAGATGGCCAAGAAGCACATGAAAAGCTGCTCAACATCACTACTTATTAGAGAAATGCAAATCAAAACTACAATGAGGTATCACCTCACACCAGTTAGAACGGGCATCATCAGAAAATCTACAAACAACAAATGCTGGAGAGGGTGTGGATAAAAGGGAACCCTCTTGTACTGTTGTTGGGAATGTAAATTGATACAGCCACTATGGAGAACAGTATGGAGGTTCCTTAAAAAACTAAAAATAGAATTACCATATGACCCAGCAATCCCACTACTGGGCATATACCCAGAGAAAACCACAATTCAAAAAAACACATGCACCCCAATGTTCATAACAGCACTATTTACAATAGCCAGGTCATAGAAGCAACTTAATGCCCATCGACAGACGAATGGATAAAGAAGATGTGGTATATATATACAATGTAATATTACTCAGCCATAAAAAGGAACAAAATTGGGTCATTTGTTGAGATGTGGATGGACCTAGAGACTGTCATACAGAGTGAAGTATGTCAGAAAGAGAAAAACAAATATTGTATATTAACTCATATATGGGGAACCTAGAAAAATGGTACAGATGAACCGGTTTGCAGGGCAGAAATTGAGACACAGACGTAGAGAACACCAAGGGGGGAAAGTGGCGGGGGGGTGGGGATGGTGGTGGGATGAATTGGGAGGCTGGGATTGACATGTAGACACTAATATGTATAAAATGGATATCTAATAAGAACTTGCTGTATAAAAAAATAAATAAAATTAAATTAAATTTAAAAAAGCACTCTGTCTCACCATTAAGTACAAGGTTAAGTGTAGGGTTTTCATAAATACGCTTTATTAGTTTAGGGAAGCTCACTTCTATTCCTAGTTTGCTGAGAGTTGGGGTTTTTTTTCACGAATGAATGTCGAACCTTATCAAATGATTTTTTTCTGCATCTACTGAGATGATCATATGATTTTTCTTATTTAGTCTATTAATATGGTGAATTACGTTAACTATTTTCTTCTCATATCTCTTTTACCTTATAGGTAGCATCTACATCTCTATTTGGTTTCTTTGCAATTTATTTGCTGAGAAAACTGGTTCTCTGTGCTGTAAATTTCTCATCATCTTTCTTCCCATGGGGACCCACTGAGTGTACTCTCACATGAAAAGTCACAATGACCTTCTTAAAGCGCTAACAGTTCAAAGTCAGTATCAATAAAACTACTGCTGGATGTTGCATAACTAAATCACGTCTTCAGCAACAAAGCGCATTCAAGAGATGAACTTGATCATCACATGATTTGCAGTACAACTGCATATTCCTTCCTCCCTTCATTTATTCAACAAATATTTGTTCTGACCTACTGAACCCAAGTACTCATCTAGGGACTGGAGATACAGCAGTAAACCACAGCGACCAAGTCCTTGCTATCTGGACATCTATGGTCGCAAGACCAAAAAAAAAAAAAAAAAAAGCAAAAAACAGGAAAATACTTACACAACCACTCTAAAGCCAGGTGCCCTGAAGAAAAATAAAGGCAGGCACTGAGAGAGAGAGCTGGGATCAGAAGGGGGCTATCTTAGAGATGGTGGTCAGGGAGGTGCCCTTGCGTAGGGGCTCAGAACACAGACTTGAATGAGCTCTTTGAGGGAAATACTTTGGGAATCATCTGTGATATGGTTGGAGTGAGTAAGGTGACAGGGTGTAAATGAGATGGGGGAAATTGCCAGGGGCCCTCGGCTGTCAAAGGGAGTGCGGTGAGGGATCTCTGGAGAGACTGGTCAGGGGAGGGGCAGTCTGCTTTGTGGTCCTAAAAGCCCTTTGGAAGCAGAGAAGCAAATGAAAGCTTCCTGCATAGTCTAGGCAAGGGATGATGGCTGGACTTTGCTTGGGGAAGACTAATTTGAGACTTCAGATAAAGGTCATTGAAACAAGATACAGTGATAAAATGGATAAATGTTGGTGGGTTGGAATGAACTCAACTGTCAAGGAAGAATAATTCTGTGAATGCAATGCTTTTTCCTCATTCAATGTTATTTATTAAGCACCTACTGTGAATGTAAAAGCAAGTCTCTAGAACAGATGTGTATTGTAAACAGGAAAGAACACAGAGAGGCCTGAGAAATCAAAATGTTGAGGCATTTAAAGAGGACTGTCAAAGGACACACTGCAGTAAACTGGGTGAATAAATCGGTCACTGATCATCCAGCTATTCATTCCACAGACACATCATTCACTGAGGATTCATCATTCATTCCACAGATGAATCATTCACTGATCATCTATTCATTCAACAAACAAGTCGTTTGCTGATTATCCATCTTTTCACTGGACAGATAAATGAATCACTCACTGACCATCCATCTGGTCATTTGATCACACACTCATGGAGCACCAAAGTGCCGGGTACTGTGATAGTTCTGGGGACACAAATATAAACTTGCTGTGGAAGCTTTCCTCAAAGAGCTCAGACAAAGAAAGAGTGGGTGAGTTTGATGAGCCACCTGCTTTAAGCAGGTAGAAATAAAAACACTGGGCTGCTGGGGGAAGGGGAAGTGCTACAAGACAAGAAGGAGGGAGGCTTCTGAGAGGAAATCAAAGCTAACTGGAAAAAATGAACCTCTCCAAGATGACAGCTTGGGAAGGATGGACAAAGTTGTGGATGAGGGATGTCCCTATTGGAGGCCCAGGACTACTATCCGGTGTTTGAAGCACAGGATACCTGAAGTGCAATAGTAGATGGGCTAGAATAAAGGTTTGGGTCAGATCATGTCATGCAAAGCAGCTTAAACTTTTCCCTATCGCTCTGGGAGCCCTTGGTGGTCTTGATGCAACAGAGCAGCTTGGTAAACCTAGATTTCAGAAAAGGAAGTGGAGGTAAGGGACATGGACACAGGGGGCTCCAGGAAAGAGGTAACAGTCAGAGACTCACGGTCAGCTGACTGCCTTTCTTTGGATGCCACTGCTTCTTGGATATCCCTGGAATAAGCTTCAAAATCTATATGAAAAGCAAAATCATAATGTTTCATTTAAAACCACAGACTCCCCTGAAATTAATACCGACTCTGTCCATGGATAAGGGACATTGCCCCTGGTGTATTTCTGCACATTGCTTTATGGATTACAAAATCCCCTCAAAACAGTGTTTCACTGCATCATCACAACAGAGGGAAAGGCAGATGTCACGTCCCCAGCCCCCAAAAGGAACAGGAGTTCCAAGTGCCTGTGTGGCTTTCCAAAGACGACCCATCAGCCGGTGTGGGGACCAAGACCTGGGATTCTGCCTTTCAGGGTGCTTGTGTTGCCCTTTCAGAGGACACTTCTTGCTCTTTTCTCTTAGAAGGAGAGAAAAAGACATAAGAGCATCCTGCTACAAATGTCACTGTTCCTTCCCCACAGCCCTTCTCTCCCGAAGTTTGTGGAATCCATGGAAGTCCCCTTGCCAGCTGACCCGAGACTTGGAGCCCTGCCGTGTGGTGGCACCTGCCAGGATGTGCCGGGTAAGGAAAACAATGTGGCCTGAACGCGAGCAGCAAAATCAAATGCATCACTAGGGGAGGGAAGCGGGGAGAAGACAGAGGCTGGGCCAGAACCTTTCTCACTGACAGACAAAGAACACTTCTCTAAATCTTCAGGCACAAAAATAGTTTCTGTGCAATCTGAAAACCAGTGATAAAGGGGCCGGTTGAGAATCAGGGAAGGAGGAGGAGCAGATGTATGCAGATGCCAACTGTAGTCCAGACACTGCACACACTTCCCAGTTTAGAGATGAGGAAAGAGATGCCACGAGCATCACACATGCAGCAAGTGGTGGGTGTAGGTAAAGGCCCCTGGTTGATGTGATTCCACATCTAAAGCACCAGGGTACTTCTGGTGGAGAAGCTGGGTGCTGGGGATCGCTCTTCCCAGGGAGGCCTCCTTGGGGCCGCAGCGTCACCAGCAGCGAGAACCCGGTGCACACCGGTCGTGGACTCCCTGGGGGCTGCTCCCGTGGCTGAGAGGGCAGGTGGTGAGGACAGTGTAGTAGTTATATAAGGATCTGACCTGTCTGGCTCCACGGACAGTGGACTAGACTTTGATGACTTTAAAAAGACCCCAAATCTTAAGGATCCCAGCACTCCCTCTGCTCTGCAAAAGGGAACTTAAACATCATATTCAATTTAACATTGACACTAAACAAACTTTTAAGTATTGAACATTTGAACCAAAAAAACCCATTTGGTTTAAAAAGCCTACAGATTGCACAAGCATGCTCTGTTTTAAACAAATCCGACATAAATTTGAAAACTGTGCTTCTGTGATAAATGCCGTAGAGTGGCGGTTTTCACCCGTGGCACACACACCAACAGGAAGAAGCAGACATGTGGAAGGACACAGCCTTGCACAACCACTTCCCCTGGGGCCAGGCCTAGCCCAGGACCCATGTGACCTGAGAGGGGCCTGTCCAACCCTCTGCCCCCCTCCCCCAGCATGGGTTACTCATGCATATTCCAGAAACAGTCTGGGAACATGGAGTTTCTCCTAATCCTTACTCATCTGTCAGTAAGTGCCTGGTATAACAATTCTAAAAATTGGTGATAGAATTTATGATAAAGGATCAATAACAAAGAAAAAATTTACAAGGAGGTAAAAAAAAATGACATCCCAATAAAGAAAGCTTTTACTTTCTTTTTTTAAAATTTACTTATTTATTTGTTTGTTTATTTATTTATTTTTGGCTGCATTGGGTCTTTGTTGCTGCGCGCAGGCTTTCTCTAGTTGCAGCGAGCGGGGGCTACTCTTTGCTGCGGTGCGTGGGCTTCTCATTGTGGTGGCTTCTTTTGTTGCAGAGCACGCGCAGGCTTCAGTAGATGCGTCGCGTGGGCTCAGTAGTTGTGGCTCGCGGGCTCTAGAGCGTAGGCTCAGTAGTTGTGGCACACGGGCTTAGTTGCTCTGCAGCATGTGGGATCTTCCCAGACCAGGGCTCGAACCCGTGTCCCCTGCGTTGGCAGCCGGATTCTTATCCACTGTGCCACCAGGGGAGTCCGAGAAAGCTTTTACTCTCTACCATGAGGGAGGGAGTCGGATTCTTTGGGAATAAAGGTTGTGATATATTAGTCTAGGGACAATCATTCACTTTGCTGAAACTTGAACCACTGTGTGTGTTTCCACTACAAGTCCCTCTGATACTTTCAGGACAGGCTTTGATTCAGAAAAATTCCATTCACCTCAAGAATGTGGCGACGCCTCCGCTACAAAGAAGGGCACAGTTGCCCTTTATGTGCTCGTGCCCCTTCAGCCACGGAGGCCAGCTGTACTCGGAGCTCTCAGTATGGAAGATCTGTACGGCCCCACAGAGGAGATAAAGTAAATAAATAAATGGAGAAAGGCTCTGAGGGCTTGGCAAGAGCTCTGTCTCCAGCTCATAAATAAAAGCTCCTCTGGGGCTTCCCTGGTGGCGCAGTGGTTGAGAGTCTGCCTGCCGATGCAGGGGACACGGGTTCGTGCCCCGGTCCGGGAAGATCCCACATGCCGCAGAGCGGCTGGGCCCGTGAGCCATGGCCGCTGAGCCTGCGCGTCCGGAGCCTGTGCTCCGCAACAGGAGAGGCCACAACAGTGAGAGGCCCGCGTACCGCCAAAAAAAAAAAAAAAAAAGCAGCACATGAAAAAAATGTTAAACATCATTAGTCGTGATCAAAACGCAAATTAAAGGCCACAGTGTGATACCCTTTTACACACACTAGAATGGCTATGATCAAGAAAACTAAAAGTAACAAATGTTGCAATGATGTAGAGACACTGGAACCCTTAAACACTGCTTGTGGAGCTGTCAAACGGTACAGCCTGTGTATACAATAGTTTGGCTTTTCCTCAAAAAGATAAAAATATAATTTATATAGTTCAACAACTCCTCCACCCCTAAATAGGTACCCCCCCCAACTGAAAACAAGTGCTCAAACGAAAACTTGTACAATATTCATAGCAGCACTGGTCACAATAGCCAAAAGCTAGAAACAACTCAAATGTCCATCAACTAGTGAATGGATAGACAAAATTAGGTGGAACCATAAACTGCCGTATTATTCTGTCATATAAAGGGATAAGGTAAAATGGTACAGCTACTATGAAAACCAGTCTGGTGGTTCTTCAAACACTTAAATGTAGAATTAATGTATGATTCAGCAATCTCTCTTCAGGATATGTACCCAAAAGATTTGAAACCAGAGACTCAAATAGATATCTGTACACCCATATTCATAGCAGCATTATTCACAATGGCTATATTTCCACAAAGGTGAAAGCAACCCAAGTGCCCCTTAAGGGAAGAATAAATAAACAAAATGTGGTGCATACACAAAGGAATATTACTCAGCTATAAAAACTAAGGAAATTCTGACACACGCTACAACGTGGACGAATCTTAAAATCAGCCAGTCATGGAAGGACAAGTATTAAATGATTCTACTGATATGAGGTCCTCCGAGCAGTTCAGTGCAGAGATGGAGGATAGAATGTGGTGGTGGGGGGGAGGGGGAATGTGGAGTTAGTGTTTAATCCATACAGAATTTCACTTAGGTTAAAGGAAAAAGTTCTGGAGGTGGTCATATTTGTACAACAACGTGTGAATGCAGTTAATGTCATAGAACTGTATACCTAAAATGGTTTCAATGGTAAGTGTTATGTTATGCATATTTAAACAATGAAAGTACTGATAACAACACAGATCAACACTGAAAGCATCCTAAAGGAAAGAAGCCATACAGAAAAGCCCACCAAAATTGGAGTTATCTGGGCACCTTAAATCCATCAAAGCTGTGAAAATGAAGGAAAGTCTCAGGAACAGTGCTAGAAAAAGAAAACTGGATCAGAAAGGAAAAAAGACATTTTCACACAGTTGGGATGAGCGGTAAAAGTTGAAGTGGGCCTGTGGTTTGGATTATAAGGTGGAAACCATAATGCCTTCCTCATTTGGGGTTATGTGGTGAGTGCCTGGGGTAAAACACACTGGAGTATTTCGTGCCACTTCAGCAAATATGGTGAAGCATATGGTAAAGCTGAGGAATCTGAATGTTGAGGTAAAGAGTACTTTGTACTGCAACTGCAGGTTTTCTGTATGTTTGAAATTACTGGAAAGTAAATTATTTTTCAAAACAACCATTTCAGTATCATACCAGAAAAGCAGAGAAGCTTCAAACTTCCTTATAGAGACCAAGCCTCTGGAACTCAGATCCAGTTCACCCAAAGTGGTGAGGCTAATTGCCCTTGTAGGAGTCCACATGTCATTAAGAGGCACTATGGGAAGACTATATTAGTAGCCACCATGTCTTGGGTGTTGTGGATGACCTGGGTATGGTTGAAACAGTGGGATTTTTTAAATTCCAATATTCTACTGCCCCATCATAAATCTATTAGATGTTACAGCACACCTGAAACTAACACGACGTCGTCTATCAACTATACTCCAATTTTTAAAAAATTAAAAAAATAAACTATTACAGTTAAAAAAAAAGCAACAGTTAGAACTAGTAAGCAAATTCAGTAAACCTGGAGGCTACAAAATCAATATAAAAAATTAGTTGCATTTCTATACACTGACAACAAGCCATCAGCAAGAGAAATTAAGAAAACAATCTCATTTACGATTGCATCAAAAAGAACAAAATACTTAGGAAAAAATTTGACCAAGGGCTTGAAAGACCTGTACACTGAAAACTGTAAGACAGTGAAGAGAGAAATCAAAGAAGATACAAATATTTGGAAAGATATTCTGTGCTTATGATTAAAAGAATTAATATATTAAAACATCTATCCAAAGCAAACTACAGATTTAACACAGTCCCTATCAAAATTCCAATGGCAGTTTTCAAAAAAATAGAGCAAACGACCCTAAAATGTGTATGGAACCACAAAGGAACCCCAATGGCCAAAGCACCTTGAGAAAGAAGAACCAAGCTGGAGGCGTCACACTTCTGACTTCACGCTGCACTACAATGCTATGGTAACCCAAACACAGTAGCTTTGGAATAAAAACAGGCACATAGACCAGAGGAACAGGATAAAGAGCCCAGCAATAAAGCCACACATACGCGGGCAGTTAATTCACGACACACCAGCCAAGAACGTACGATGCGGAAAAGACAGTCCTCTCAATAAGTGGTGCTGGGTAAACTGGACACCACACACAAAAGAACACCACAGACACCATCTTACATCACACACAAAAACTGACTAAAAACACACATGCAATTTTCCACATCAAGCCCTTCCTCTTCTGGGCCCTCTGAATGCCGACTCCCCCAGCACAGAAAGCATCTCCCCACTTTTCCTCACCTTTCTGCTCTTTCTCCCCCTGCAGGAGTGTCTCACCCCGCGCCTCCCCGCAGGTGCCAAGGAAACTGATCTCCCTGCTCCCATTCATTGGCAGGCAGAGCCAAGCCTCAGGCAGGACCTGAGTCAGAGAGGTGGGCTCAGTGACCCCTGTGAACCGTGGGGGAAATGTAGGTGCACCAAGCAGAGGCAGCACCCCTGCCAGCAGTCCTGCTGAATCCATTAAATTTCGGAAATTCAAACTAAAATGGAGCTGAATATCCCATAACTCCTACAAAAATATTTAAGGAAAAATTCATTGGAGGTGATATGGAATGAAATGAATGTAGACACAAACTTTACAACTTATGCCAAAATTTACTCAAAATTGTCTATAGATAAATTTTATTTTTCTTTAAATATTTATTTAGTTATTTGTTTTTATTTGGTTGCACTGGGTCTTAGTTGCAGCATGTGGGCTCCTTAGTTGCGGCATGCAAACTCTTAGTTGCAGTATGCACGTGGGATCTAGTTCCCTGACCAGGGATCAAACCCTGGACCCCTGCCCTGGGAGTGCGGAGACTTAACCACTGCACCACCAGGGAAATCCCTACAGACAAATTTTAAATGCAAAACTGTAAAATATCTAGAAGAAAACTTAGAAGGAAATCCACACGATCTTGGGTTTAGTGATGAGGTTTAAAAAACAACACCAAAAGCCTATCCACAAAAGAACAATAAACAACATGAACTTTATAAAATTAAAAATGTCTACTATGTGAAGGACTTTGCTCAGAGAACCAAAAGGCAAGCCACAAACTGGGAGAAAATATTTGCAACACATATATCTGATAGAATTTATACTCAAAATACAGAAAGAACTCTAAACTGTCAACTGAAAGCAAAACACACAACATGAGAGTTGCGAGTTAAGTTTTATTCAGGGTCTTACTGAGAACTATAGCCCAGGAGACAAACTCTCAGTAGCTCTGAGAAGCTGTTTCAGAAGAGGTAGGGGAAGAGGCAGTATATATATGAATTTTTTGGCTGGGAAATACAAGTAGTCAACCATAAAAAGATTACTGCTAATCACAAAGAACGGAAATCTCAAGTTAATGATTTTAGTGCTTTTCTATGTATGGGAAGGTGCAAGAATCACTGAAATTTTTCCTTCCATATGCATCTTAACTATCTAGGGGCCCGAATATCCAAAGCACAGAGCGCTTCATCCTGTGTTTTCCATCCTGAATTCCCCTCAGGGCACACTGTCAGTGGGTGACCGCAGTGAGCTGTGACTTAATCCTTTGTATAATGATGAGTGATGATGAGTGACACTCTTGTTTTTGTTTGCAAAAACAAACAACTCACTGAAAATGCATAAAGATCTGAACAGACAGACACCTTGCCAAAGAAGATAATATACATAGTAAATAAGCATACAACATAATGCTCAACACCATACAATCACAAATTAAAACAACAGTGAGGTAGCACTGCACACCTACAGAACCACTAAACTAAAAAAGAAAAATGACAATACCAATTGCTGGAGGGTGACAAACAACAGAAATTCTAATTCATGGTTGATGGAATGACCACAGCCACTTTGGAAGATAGTTTTACTGTTTTTTTCCCAAAGCTAAACAAGTCTCACCTTAGGAGCCAATAATCGTGACTCTAAGTATTTAGGCAGCTGCTTTGAAAAACTATCCAAACAAAAAATAGCATGCAACTATGCACAGCAGCTCTATTCCTAATAGCTAAAAACTTTTAAGAATTCAGGAAGCCCTTCAGTAGATGAATGCATAAGCATGTCGAGGGGAGCAGAATATGCCCCCCCCAAAATATGCCTCTTTGGCATAAAGATTATTGGGGGTTGATTAATTTTTAAAAGCAGCAGACACAGGGGCCTCCCTGGTGGCGCAGTGGTTTAGAGTCCGCCTGCCGATGCAGGGGACACAGGTTCGTGCCCCGGTCCGGGAAGATCCCACATGCCGCAGAGCGGCTGGGCCCGTGAGCCATGGGCGCTGAGCCTGCGTGTCTGGAGCCTGTGCTCCGCAACGGGGAGAGGCTGCAACAGTGAGAGGCCCACGTATAACAAAGAAAAACACAAGAAAAACCCAGCAGACACAGAAGAATCTCTGAAAACCAGAACAGAATTGCCCTTTTGAGAGGGAAATTTACAGTTTTAAGGGAAATCTCCATTTTTAAGGGTGTCTCCCTCTCTACCAGGAATAGAAGGATGACTAAATTTCAAGAAACTCTTATGAAAGGAGAAGGCCTGGACTTAAACCTGCATAACAACCATTCCCTCCTTTACTGTGCTTTGCCTGATAACCGCTCTTAACTGGATCCCCACTCCCTCCACATCTTCCTTTTGTTTTTAGACGAAGATGGTATTTAAGGATGATGGCTTAGGCCACTTTGGGGAGTTACTCATTTTTTCTGGGTCTCTCCCACGTATATAGGAGGCATTCATGTTATTAAACTTCTGTTTGTTTTTCTCCTATTAATCTGCATTTTATTAAGGAGGGCTCTCAGCCAAGATCCTCGAAGGGGAGAAAGAAAATTATTTTCCCTCCCATACACATACAATGGAATACAATTCAGCAATAGAAAGGAATGAAACGTCAGCTCACGTAAGGACACGGATGAATCTTCCGTGCATATTGCCAAGTGAAAGAATTCAAACCGAAGGGGCTACGGTATGACCCCTATTTATACGGTATTCTGCAAAACTATAGCGATGATAAACAGATCACGGGGCAGGGGTCTGAAGTATTCCGTATGATATTTAGTGATGGACACTGCCACTATACATGTGTCAGTGTAATGGAGCAGGGACCTGTGAGCCCTTCCCAGGACAGATGCTCCCTCCCCCATGTCCTCCACCTGCCTCTTGTCTGTAGAAAAACTTTGGCCAGAGAATAAGCTTCATCAGAGAAGTGAGAAAACGCAGAAGCAAAGGAAAGCAGTCAAACACGACAAAATAATAATAGTTTAGCCATTACACAGAGCCAGGGACCTTTAGTTCCTTCTCAAGGGCTACAGATAATTTTCTGAGCCATGTCCTTTGAGCTGTCCTGCAGATACTGAAAGCCCCACCAGGCGGAAGAAGTTAACTACATAATGACCAGACTGTAGCCATGACATAAGCTGTTCCACCTTGCAAAATTCCAAGAACTGGCCTCAAGGAAATGGGAACAAACGGACCCTAGAACTGAAGATTAGCTGTACTTAAAGCAATCAAGATGACACTGATCAGACCACCACATGACCAACGTCAAGACGACCGTCAGAGCTGACTGTGCTGTTCCGCACGTAGCCCCCTCCCTCTGCCTATACACTCCTAAAACTCCCCTTTAAAAGTTCTTCCCCTGCCCCCAACAGCAACTGGGATTTGGTTTTTGGATGCAAGTCCACCTTCTCCCCAGGTTGCCAGCCTCCTGAGTAAAGCAAACTTTCTTTTCCTACCAACACTTGTCTCTTGAGTATTGGCTTTCAAGTGGCGAGCAGCCAACCCTGAGTTTGGTCACATCAAAACCTACAGATTTTTTACATAACAATGAATAAACCATAATCAATTCAAAGTAAGTTATTTAGGATGTAGGAGTGGTGCAGGATGGAACACAAAACATGACAAAGAATCTAACTGCACTAGAAACACATGGAAAAAAAACTCACTGTAGGTTATGGGGCAGAAGGTACTGAGCTCAGTGATTTGGAAACGAATGGAATAACGGCAAAATGTACGGTTCATAAACAGTGCACTCTATTTCATAAAGTCCTTTCCCATGGGGTAGTAGCTAACAATTCTGAAACCACTATATCTCTAATCCGAAAAGGAGCAATGAACTGAATAAATGGCAGATAGTGGGAGCCAGGTTCCTCGCTGTTGGAGTGGTAGTTTGTAAGGAGAGAAGCCTCTGCTCTCCTCCTGGGTCTGAGCTTCCTGGGAGGATGGTGCGGGGAACTGACTGGCCCTAGGGAGTGCACAGCTCTTTACCCTGGGAAGGCCCTGCAGACAAAGGAACCTCACACTCAATCTTTCCACCCAGAACAGCTGGGCATTTAACTCTCAGCAATCTGGAATCAGTTAGTTGCAGCTTTCAAGACATTCTCGCCCCCAAGCACATAAAGGGGTATGGAGATCTTGCCTTATCCCTAAGTTGGCCCAGAATGCAGGCCCTTCCAGGTCCTGGGACGTGGAAGGCTGGAGGTGCCCGGGTCTCTGAGCAGCAGCAGAGAGCAAGGAGGGAGACCAGTCCAGAGGGCAGGGTTCTCCTGAAGTCTGTGAGTCCTGGTGCCCTGATGAGATCCATTCCCAGTGGGGACATTGGCAGGGCCTGCAATGGTTTCATTTTCCACCTGAGTCCCTTTGATTAAGCAACGGCAAAACCATCACTGGATTCAGGTGTCTTCTGGTGGGGTTCAAACTCTGACACAACAGCTTTACAAGGGAGTAAGAGAACGTGCTTCAGAACCTTCTAAAATGAGGAGGGAAGAGTGAAATTGAAAGAAATGAACCCCGAGGAGCTTTTCCTACAAAGACCCCCTGGGGGGAGAGGCAAGAATGGAAAAGCAGGGAACTGGTGAAAAACAGTCCCCACCAAGCACCTCCCTTGCACACAGGAAAAGCATAAGGGCCATTTTGGAACACAAAGGCCTCATTCCTGATTGAGGATGCCATCCTGGAGGCCGCCCACAAGGGGACCCTCCCCTGAAGATCCCTGAGAGGTGGGCTAGAGAGGTGGGCTGCCAAGCGCATGGTACAGAGGCCTGGGAAATCCCTTGACCCATCCGGCCTCAGTGTGCACATCTCTAAGATCAGGCCACTGGTCACTGAATAGTACAGCACTAGACTCTTGGACCCAAAGAAGCAGCCCTGACACCAGCTGCCCCACCTGCTGCTAACAGTTTTCCGGTCCTTTCTTCCTGTCACGGCTGCCAGTGAGCCTCTCCTGCAACAGCAACTGCCCCTCCCTTCCATCTTCTATGCTCCAGCCCTCCTACAGCTAAAATTTTCGGAACAGAGTGCAGAAGAAAAAAAGTGGCCAGGAGCCAGAGCCTGAGGGGCACACCAGTGTACAAAGCTGTGTCCTCACCATCACCATCTGGACATGATGTGGCCCTTAGGGATTCCGGGATGTCTGGGTCAGCCTCACACGGGTGTCAACCCGGTCATGTGCACATACATGAGCACCTGGCTGTACCTAACTCTTATTAGTCAAGATGTTTGATCTTAGGGAGATTTCAACTCTGCAAGCCAGGCTATATACTCCTGGGGTTGATGACTGTGAAGGACAGATGCTCCCCAGATCTAGACTGCCCAGATCTTCTCTCTGAGTCAGAGAAGCAGAGGAACACAGGGTCTGTCTGCTGGAGCCAGAGGCCTCCATAATCACACGTCTCCTAAAAGGCAGGCAGGAAGTCTAGCTCCCATTCTGGAATGTGCACAGCCCGTGCAACCGACCCTTTAATTATAAAAAAGGAAGAAAATCAGGTAAAGCAAATCGGCATCTACTAAGATGGCATTTTCATCCCGAACACTACTCGAGTGTTTTTTTAGGAAGAGTAATCTCATTTATAATAACTTAAAAAACTGAATATTCAGCAGCATGGCGCTGACTAAATAATGCGACATTATGGAAACTCTGCAAACCACTTACTGGCATGAGAACACGCTTATGTAACAACATTGACTGAAACGAGAAGAATGCAAATTATGGGACAGATGTGAATGGGTGTGTGGCTCTGTGCACACAAGTGACATGACAACTGTGGAGCCAGTCTGGGGACTGGCCAAGGATTCTGATGTCAGGCACCAGCGACACCAAATAAGGGCCAGGCATCAGCAAAAAATCTGCAAACAGTAAATGCTGGAGAGGGTGTGGAGAAAAGCTTTTTTAAAAAAGCCAGCATTTATTAAATGTCAATTATTAGCAGGTGACCGCTGGAAATAATGTTCTAGACCTGTTCTAGATGTATTTTATATATTCGATCATGCATATAACCAACTCTCTAGATGTAGCAAAAGATACACAACATGAGTTACCAATTTATTTCTATTCATGATCAGGTGGTGGGCAGAGGGGAAGAAGAGAAAAACAAAACATCAAACCATGGTCCTTTATTCTTAGAGACCTCGGTCCTCCATACACGAAGGACAGGCTTGGCTGAAATAGTGGCTAAAGTGGGTGAAAATGAAAGAGTAACTTAAACACATTTACCCAGGAATGTCCAGTTCAGGTGTTTCCGAGTTGAAAAGTATGTGAAGCAGGTATCTTCAGGGCAGGTGGGCATCTGGGAGCAGAGTGGGTGTCCACCAGCATTTGGGAGCCAGGACCGGGGGCAGGGGGACACAGGGGCTGCTCTTCCAGAGGCCTGCAGCGGGGCCCTGGTACTCCTGAGACTTCACTGAGACCCCAGCCACCCACAAGGAATAAACCCCTCAAGCCAGGCTCCTCAGATACGGCTCTCAAGACAGAGCCAGGCTGTGTCTGCATCCTTCAGGGCCCTTTGACGAGCTGCCATGAAGGAGGTTGTGATGCCTCCCTGCCCTCCCTGCACAGGTCCTGCATTTCATCCTCACTGCCTCAACTTCCCTCTGCAAAACAAAGCTCCCTCATACCCACAGATCTCTTCCGAGACAGCTGAAAGGTCTGGTGCTCAGACCCAGGAGTAACCAGCTGCGAGGTTCTACAGAGGCATCACTGATGATCACTCCAAATTGAAAATGCTCACTTTGGAGAAAAGGAAACCCTTGGGCACTCTTGGTGGGAATGTAAATTAGTGCAGCCACAAGTTCCTCAAGAAGTTAAAAACAGAACTGCCATATGATCCAGGAATTCCTCTTCTGGGCATATTTCTGAAGGAAATGAAATCAGTACCACAAAGAGATATCTGCACTCCCATGTTCACTGCGGCATTATTCACAATAGCTAAGTCATAGAATCAACCTAAGTGTCCATCTACAGATGAACGGCTAAAGACAGTGTAGTACACACAGAAGATGGAAAACTATTCAGCCATAAAAAGAAGAAAATCTCACCATTTGGGATACATAGATGAACCTGGAGGACATTATGCTAAGTGAAATAAGCCAGATGCAGAATGACAAACGCTGCATGATCCCACTTTTATGTGGAATCTAAAGTAGTTGAATCCATGGAAGCAGAGAGCGTGGTGGTTACCAGGGGGAAGGGAGAACGGGGAGCTGTTGGGATATTAGTCCATGGGTACAAAGCTTTAGTTATGCAAGATGAATAAGTACTGGAGATCTAAGGTACAACAATGTGACTTTACTAAATACTTGAAATGTGCCATTGAAAGGACTGCACTATCAAGCCATGCAGACAAAGATGAAGATTAACTGCATATTAGTTAGTGAAAGAAGCCAGTCTGAATGGACTACATACTGTTTGATTCCAGCTATATGACATTCTGGAAAAGACAAAACTACAGAGATGGTCGACAGATCAGTGATGGCCCATGCTTTGCGGGGAGGGGTGAGTTGAAAAGGGGAATGGGATGATGGAAGGAGGTCCAAATGGGCCAGATGAGAGTGAACTTCCTCTGGTTGGAAGATCACGTGATCATGCTGGGTGTGAATGAAAAAGCCTCGAGTGTGCAGTACCAGTGTGAACAAGAAGGCTACTTCTCCCTCTAGGAAACAAAGGTCTTATTCCGTATTACATGTAACTATTTCAGAACCAGTTCTGAGAAGTTTAACTTTCACTATAAAAAATATGTAACAAAAAATTTTCCATTTAAACCATGTTTAAGTATGTGATCCGGCCGCATTAAGTATATTCACAAGGCTGTGCAACCATCCACCACCGTCCACTTTCATATATCGTTCATCATCCCGAACAGAAACGCTGAATCCACTAAACAATGACTCCTCATTCCCTCCTGCCCCTAGGCCCTGGGAACCTCTATTCTTCTTCATGTCTCTATGAAGTTATCTTTTATAGACACTTCATATAAACAGAATCATACAACATTCGTCCTTCTGCGTCTGGCTTATTTCGCTTAGCATAAAATGTTTTCAATATTCATTCATGTTATAGCATGTGTCAGAGTTTCACTGCTTTTAAAGACTGAATGATGATTCCATTAAATGTACCACACCACATTTGGTTTATCCATTCATCTGCTGACAAACGGTTGACTTATTTCCATGTACTGGTGATTGTGAATGATGCTACTAGGAACACCCATATTCAAGTATCTGTTTGAGTCTGTTTTCAATTCTTTTAGGTACATGCCTAGAAGCGGAATTGCTGCATCATATGGCAATTCTATGTTTAAATGTTCAGGAAACCACTACACTGTTTTCCGTAACAGCTGCACCATTTTATATCCCCACCAAGAGCACGCAAGGCTCCAGATTTCTCTGTCTCCTCATCATGTGAAGCTGTTGGGGAAACCTCCCCAGGTAGCCACCTTGGGATACAAAGATGGCAACAAAATTGGGATATTCTTTGAAAATAAGATGACCTGCTCCTGCTAGAACCTGCTTCCATAGTTACTTTCCCAATACTTGGACACCTCTCCCAAACTTCTACACGAACAGTTTCTTCTGCCTTGATGCATTATCCCCTGTTGCCTGGAAAATCCCTTCCAGTGCCAGCTCAGCTTGTCCTCCTCTGAGCAGTCTTCCTTGGTTCATCCAGGTCAAGTTGCTGTCCTTCCCTCGGCACCAGGCTAACCTGTGCCCACATCACTGGGTAGTGATTGTCTGAGTGTCTGTTTCCCCCAGACCAGGAGCTCTTCATGGCAGTCTCTGAGAGGGACCCTTAGCGTCCTCAGGGCACAGGATCGATCATGGTACATTGGAGGAAACCTTTGTCCACTGAGTGACAACCAGTTTAGGCTCAGGTGAAGCCCTGTGATGGGGCTCTCCAAGATCTGCTCTGTGCTCCTGTGTACCAGGCCATATACTGTCCTCACAGAGCCTGGTGTCGGCGGGGGGTGGTGGTGTGTGCAGGGAGGTAGATACTAAATAGTCATCAAATCGCTCTTCCATTAGAGCTATTGTGATCAGTGCTATAAAGAAATTTACAGAGGTGGCCATATACAATGGGGATCAGAATATGGCTGGTGTAAATCAAAGCTTCTACCCAGCGAGACTCAATTAACATTGGTTTTACAAATGTAAAAGAAAAGTGACTTTTAGGTTGACATCTAAAGTTTGAGCACTGCATTAGTTTTCTATTAATGCTGTAACAAATCACCACAAACTTGGTGGCTTAAAAGAACACAAATATTATCTCACAGATGTGAAACTCAGAAGTCTAAGATGGGTTGGCAAGGCTCTGGAGAAAAAGCCCTTCCCTCACCTTTTCTGCCCTACAGGCCGCCTGCATTCCATGGCTCGTGGTCCCTTCGTCCATCTTCACACTTCCAGAAGGAAATGCAGCTCTGCCAACACCCTGAGTTTAGCTCAGTGAGACCCAGGTCTGACTTCAGCCTACAAAACTGTAAGAAATAAACTTAAATTGCTCTAAGCTACTACATTTATGATCATTCAAAAGCAGGTGGGTAGGACCTCAGGGGGCTGTGAATCCAAGGCAGTCTGTGATCCTGCCCCACCTTCACTTGCTGAGGAGGGGGGATAAGTGAAACTAGAGCATACAAAACAGGGAGGACACTCACAGGAGACAGAATTTGCGGAGGTTCAGCCAGCCTGACAGGAAAACCAGGTACATCACTGTAGGAGATGGAGACAAATTTGGAGGCAGAGGAGAAGGAGGGACAGCAAGGAGTCAGTGCCCCCTCCCCAGGGCGACACTGCAACATGCTGGGCTTTCCCAGGTGACAGCAGTGACCTCTCTCGCAAGGGGGGCAGAAAGCGGAAGTGATGAGCGGCTCACTGCCCAGCTGCATGGATCACAGCTGGAGGGATCCATTTCTCGCTGGCAGCACCCATATTTCTGAGGAGGAACCCCCATGATGGGGCAGGGAGTTGGGGAGGTGAGGAAAGGGAAAGAGGCAGATAAGAACAACAAAGGGCATTAAAGGGTGTGTTTTCTGCTGTCTGCTTCAGGATTTCAGCAGGTCTGCCCTTGAACTTCTGTGAGAGCCCCCACTGAAGGATCCCCCGACCAGGCTGTGGGTAGCCTGAAGCCCCAGGTGCTAAGCCCTCACCTCCCCACACTCTGCCACCAGCTCTTTTTTTTTTTTTTCCGGTACGCGGGCCTCTCACTGCTGCGGCCTCTGCCGCTGCGGAGCACAGGCTCCGGACGCGCAGGCCCAGCAGCCACGGCTCACGGGCCCAGCCGCTCCGCGGCACGTGGGATCCTCCCGGACCGGGGCACGAACCCGCGCCCCCTGCATCGGCAGGCGGACTCCCAACCACTGCGCCACCAGGGAAGCCCCACCAGCTTTTTTTTTTAACATCTTTATTGGAGTATAATTGCTTTACAATGGTGTGTTAGTTTCTCCTTTACAACAAAATGAATCAGTTATATATATACATATGTTCACATATCTCTTCCCTCTTGCGTCTCCCTCCCTCCCTATCCCACCCCTCCAGGCGGTCACAAAGCACCAAGCTGATCTCCCTGTGCTATGCAGCTCTTTTTAAAATGTCCGTGAGTGCAGCCATGAGAGCCAGCACAAGTAAAGAGAAACCAAAAACTTGAGCTATACTGCCACCTTCCGGTAAACAAAAGAAAAGTTTCTAATTGCCAGCCTGTTGAACTGTATGTACAAAGTAAGCAAGCAAAGGCTTCCTTAGTTAAGGAGGTTATTCGCTACTTCAAATGTGATGGCAGAGGCACATTTCATCAGAAACTATGAAAAATCACGGCAATATGGCATCACAGATAGAAAATGACAATACTCCAGCAACTAAACTCCGAGGTCCACAATACTGTGATCTAACTGATAAAGCATTCAAAATAGTTGGTTTGAAGAATTCTATAAGCTTACAAAGAAACTCAGAAAGGCAATTCGATGAACTCACGAATAAAATTAAAGAACAGAAAGAGTTCTTTACCAAAGAGATAGAAATTTTTATAAAGAACCAAACAGAAATTCTGGAGCTGAACCATTCAATTAACGAGATGAAGAATGCATTAGAGAGCTTAGGGCGGACTGGATGGAAGAAAGAATAAGCAACTTGGAGGACAGAAATCTGGAAATGACTCCTTCCTCAAAGAGAACTAAGTTTTTTAAAAAGTGAAGAAACACTACAAGCTATGAGATTTAAAGAGAAAAACAAATATAAGAATAATTGTTATATCAGAAGGAAAGAGAGCGAGAAGGGAGCAGAGAGTATATTTAGAGAAATAATAGCTGAGAACTTCCCAAACCTGGGGAAGAGACTGGATATACAACTCCATGAAGCTAAGAGAACATCTAACTACCTCAATGCAAAAAGACCTTCTCCAAGATATATTATAGGAAAATTGTCAAAAGTCAATGACAAAGAGTCTTAAAGGGAGCCTGTGGGAAAAAAGAAAGTAATCCACGAAGGATCACCCATTAGGCTATCAGCATAGTTCTCAGAAGAAACTATACGGGCCAGGAGAAAGTGGAATGACACACTCAAAGTGTTAAAAGACAAAAACTGCCAGCCAAGAATACTTTATCTGGCAGTTATCCATCAGGTTAGAAGGAAAGTTAAACGCTTTCTCAGATAAAGCTAAGGAAGTTCACCACCACTAGATCTGCCTTGCAAGAAAGGCTGAAAGGAGCTCTTCAAGCTGAAATGAAAAGACTAATTAGTGACATAAAAGCAAACGAAAGTACACAATACTAACAAAGGTGAAAAATAAAGTCAGAATTAAAAAACTGTAACTCTACATATTAATGCAGTGGTGCATTACCCACTTAATATAAAGGCTAAAAGTACACTAAAAATAACTATAGCTATTGATATTATAATTTCTCAAAAAATTCAGTTTTCATAAAAAGAGGTAAATTGTAACATCAAAAGTATTTTAAAAAAAGGAGTAAAATGGTGGAAACTTTATAAGTGGATAAAGTTAAGGTGCTATCGGCATAACAATGACTATTTTATCTGTGAGATGTTTTATGTAAGCCACATGGTAACCACAAAGGAAAAATCTACGGTAGAGTCACAAAACACACCCAAAAAAAGGGAGACTGAGAAAATTACCATGGAAAACCACCACTTTACAGAGGTAGACAGAAACAGAGGGAAAAGAAACGATAGATACAAAATAATCAGAAGGCAAACAATAAATAAGATGGCAGCAGTAAGTCCTTATACATCAGCAATCACTCTAAATATAAATGGATTGAATTCACCAAACAAAAGACACAAAAATGGCTGGACTGATTAAAAAACAAGACCCAACTATATGCTGCCTACAGGAGACTCATTTCAGCCCCAAAGACACACAGGTTTAAAGTGAAAATAATAAAGACGATATTCCATGCAAGAGGAATCCAAAAGAAAGTATGCATAGCCATACATATATCAGAGTAAATTGGCTTTAACCCAAAAATGATAACAAGAGACAAAGACAGTCATTATATATTGATAAAAGGGTCGATACATCAGGAAGATATAACAATTGTAAATATATACACACCCAATACTGTAGCACCAAAATATATTAAACAAATAGTAACACATCTAAAAAGAGAAACAGACAATATATTAATAGTAGGGGACTTCAATACCCAATTGTCAGCAATGGATAGATCATCCAGACAGAAAATCAAGTAAGGAAACAGTGGAACTGAACTACACTCTAGAACAAATGGAATTAACAGACGTATAAAAAAATTCCGTTCAACAGCAGAAGAATACACATTCTTCCCAAGTGCACATGGAATATTCTCCAGGATAGATAGTTTGAAAGGACAGAAAACAAATCTTAGAAAATTTAAGAAGACTGAAATCATACCACTATCTTTTCTGACCACAATGGTATAAAAGTAGAAATCAACAAGAGGAAAGCTTGAAAATCTACAAATATGTAGAAACTAAACAGCACACTTCTGAACAACCGATGGGTCAAAGGGGAAATAAAAAACATCTCAAACAACTGAAAACAAAAATACAACATATCAAAACTTATGGGGTGCTGCAAAAGCTGTCCTGAAAGTTTACAGCAATAAATGCATATAGTAGGAAATTAGAAAGATGTCAAAAAACAAATTTCATAATTCGTGGTACTAGTAAAAGAAGAACAAATTATGCCCAAAGTTAGTAGAAAGAAGGAAATAATAAAGATCAGAGTGGGAAACGAATGAAATAGAGACTAGAAAGGATCCACAAAACTAAGAGGTGGTCCCTCCAAAAGATAAAATTGACAAAACCTTTACCTAGACTAAGAAAAAAAGAGAAGACTTAAATAAATTAAATTAGAAATGAAAATGGGAAAAAAAAAGAAAATGGAGACATTACAACTGATAAGGCAGAAATACATAGGATCGTAAGAAATTATTATGAACAATTATAAGACGAAAAATTAGATAACCTAGAAGACATCAATAAACTTCTAGAAACACACAACCTATCAAGACTGAATCAGGAAGAAACAGAAAACCTGAACAGACCAATAACAAGTAAAGAGATTGAATCAGTAACCAAAAACCTCCCAACAGAAAATCCCAGGACCAGAAGGCTTCAATGACAAATTCTACCAAGCATTCAAAGAAGAATTAAGACCAATCCTTCTCAAACTCTTCCAAAAAACTGAGGAGGAGGGACTACTTCCAAACTCATTATAGGAGGTCAGCATTACCCTAATAACAAAGCCAGATAAGGACACAATGAAAAAACTATAGACCAATATCCCTGATGAATATAGATGCAAAAATTCTCAACAAAATATTAGCAAACAGAATTCAATAACACATAAAAAGGCTTATACACCATGGTTAAGTAGGATTTATCCCTGGAATGCAAGGATGGTTCAACATATGCAAATCAGTAAACATAATAGATCACATTAATAAAATGAAAGAAAAAAATCACATGATCATTTCAATAGATGCAGAAAAAGCATTTGATAAAATACAACATCCTTTCATGATAAAAGAAAAAAAACCACCCCTCAGCAGACTGGGTATAGAAAGAACATACCTAACATAATAAAGGTCATATATGACAAACCCACAGAGAACATTATACTCAGTGGAGAAAAACAGAAAGCGTTTGCTCTGAGATCAGGAACAGAATAAGAACGACTACTTTCACCAAAAAAACTGAAAGCTTTTGCTCTGAGATCAGGAACAGAACAAGAATGGCTACTTTCACCATTCTTATTCAATATAGCATTAGAAGTCCTAAATAGAGCAATTAATCAAGACGAAACAAAAGCATACAAATTGGGAAGGAAGAAGTAAAACTGTTGCTATTTGCAGGTCATAGTACTCTACATAAAATAATCTCTGAAACTCAACCAAAAAACCATTGGAACTAATCAACAATTTCAGTAAAGTTGCAGGATACAAAATCAACATACAGAAATCAGTTGCATTTCACACACTAAGGTTGAAATACCTGAAAAAGAAATAAAGAAAACGATTCTCTTCACAACAGCATCAAAAACAACAAAATACTTAGGAACAAATTTAACAAAGAAAGTGAAAGATCAGTATGATGAAAACTCCAAGGCTTTCCTGAAAGAAATCAAACTCACAAACAATTCAGAAGACATCCTATGCTTATGAATTGGAGAAAGTAATATTGTTAAAATGTCCATATTACCCAAAGCCACCTACAGATGCAATGCAATCCCCATCAAAATACCAATGGTATTTTCCCCAGAAACAGAAAAAACAATCCTAAAATTTGTAGGGAATCATAAAAGACCCCAAATAGCCAAAGCAATCCTGAGGAAAAAGAACAAAGCTAGAGGTATCAAATTTCCTGATTTCAAACTAATCTCCAAAGGCATAGTAATAATAATAATAATAATAAACAGTATTGTACTGGCACAAAAATAGACAAATAGACCACTGGAACAGAATATAAAGCCCAGAATTAAACTGCTACCTATATGGTCAACTAATATTCAACAAGGAGCCAAGAGCACCCAGTGGGGAAAGGATAGTCTCCTCAACAAATGATATTGGGAAAACTGGAGAAACACATGTAAAGCAATGAAGCTGGACACCTATCTTACACCACTCACAAAAACTCACTCAAAATAGATCAGACTTAATACCTGATACTATAACTCCTCTAAGAAAATGTAGAGAAAAAGCTCCTTGACATTTGTCTTGACAATGATTTTTAAAATACGACACCAAAAGCACAAACAAAAGCAAGAATCAACAAATGGGACAACATTAAACTTTAAAGCTTCTGCACAACAAAACAATTAAAAATGAAAAGGCAACTTGTACAGGAGAAAATGTTTGCAAACCATATATTAGATAAGGGGTTACTATCCAAAATATATAAAGAACTCACAGCTCAAAATCAAAAAAAGGAACAACCTGATTTAAAAATGGGCAGAAGAAATAAAGACGTCTTTCCATAGAAGACATTCAAATGGCCAACAGGTAAATGAAAAGATGCTCAACATCACTAATCATCAGAGAAAATGCAAATCAAAACCACAGTGAGGCAACACTCACACCTGTTAGGATGGCTACCATCAAGAAGAGAACAGGTAACAAGTGCAGGCAAGGATGTGGAGAAAAGAGGACACTAACGCACTGTTGGTGGGAATGTAAATTGGTTCAACCACAATGGAAAAAAACATGAACCTTCCTCAAAAAAATTAAAAATAGACCAACCATATGATCCAGCAATTCCACTTCTGAGTATATAGCTAAAGGAATTTCAAAGAGACATCTGCACTCCTATTTTTATTGCAGGATTATTCACAATAGCCAAGACATGGAAACAATATAAGTACTCATCAAATGGTTAAAGATCTCTTTCTCCCTCTCTCTCTCTCTCTCTCTCTCTCACACACACACACACACACACACACACACACACACACACACAATGGAATATTATTCAGCCTCGAGGAAGGAGGACATTCTGCCATTTACGACAACATGGATGGACTTGCAGACATAGAAAGACAGAATATGACATCACTTACATGTACAATTTAAGAAAGCTAAATTTTTAAAAACAGAGTAAAAGTGATCAGCAGGGGATGAGCGGGTGGGGGGACAGATGTTAAGAGTACACATTTACAAGTAGTAAATAAGCCCTGGAGATATAATGCTTAGTACCAAACAATAGAGACAAAAATATTATAATCAACAAACTTGCTAAAAGACTATAACAATTTTTCCAACTACTAAAAAGAAAATTTTGTAATGAGATAGAGGTGCTAATTATTGCTACAATCACATTAAAATATAACAATGTCCTTAAATTAACATGTTGTACACCTTGAACTTATATAACTTTACCTGTCCAATGTATTTCGATTAAATTAAAAAGGATCAGGGTCAAGGTCTGGATGAGTCAATATCAAGGCAAAGGTGAGCCTAAGGGTCACAGTCAGGTATAGGATTGGGCCAATGTCAGGTTGAGGATTTGAATAAGATTCAGTACGTGGGTGGATCTGGGTCATGAGGGTCAGGGACATAATCGAGTCCAGCTGAGGTTCAGTCAAGGTCACAGTCAGTGTAAGGGTGAGGGTCAGAACACCTGGTCAGAGTCAGTATTATGATGCATAACGTGCAACAGGGTGAGGGTCAAATTCAGATGAAAAGCCAGGTCCAGGATCAGACGGAGTGTGAGGGTCAGTGTGAGAGTGAAGGTCAGAAGGGTCAGGGTGAGGATCAAAGTCAGGTTCAGGTTGAGGTTTGTCATCCGGGTATCAGGGTGAATCTCAGGGTCTGAATGACAACTTCAGGATTGTTGAGTCTAAGAACAGGGTCATGGTCAGGGTCAAGAGTAGGGTCAGATCTGTGTGAGGGGCAGGGTCTGGGTGATGGCTGAGTTTCAAGGTCAAGGTCACAGTCAAGGTCATAAGAGTTTGGATGAGGCTCATAATCTGTCAAAGCGAGCATCAGCGTTACCAGTTAGGATGAGTTAGGGTCACCGTAAGGGTCGAGACAGTGTTAGGATGAAGTCTTGAGTCAAGTTTCTGACTGCGAGTCAGGGTTACATAAATGTGAGAGACACAGGGTCAGGGTCATGGTGAGTCAGTCAGCTAGCACTGGAGACAGGATCGGGGCAGGGTGGGGCCTGGTTGGCACCCTCAGGTAAGAGTGAGACTGAGGGTAAAGGTCAAGTTGTGGGTAGGATCAGGGACAATCAAGGGTTAGGATTAGAGTGGGTGTGTTAAAGTTCAGGGTCAAGTTAAGGGTACCAGGATCATGGTCAAGGTGAAGGTCATCAGTGTCGGGGTGAAGCTGAAGGTGAGCAATCCTGTCCCAATTCCCAGCACCATGTGTGGCTTTTGCAGATGCCACTTTCTGAAATGTTCTTCCTCCATTTACCTGCATATCTATATTCCTCACCTGCTTGGAGCCTTCAATGCGGCCGAACCCTCCCTGTCCCCTCCACTGAGATACAAGTATTATGAAGGCAAGGATCTTGGAATGGAACGTTTTGGTCATTGATGGGTTCCAAGCTACTCAGAAGAGTGTCTGGCACAGACCAGGTGCAGTTAAGCTTGTTTAATAGATGACTGTGTGCTACATTATTTCTGGGGGAATAAAAGTACATCTGGAATTACAACAAACTGTACACAGTAGCTTTCTCTGGGGTAGAATTACAAGTAAGCTTCACGGCTGGTTTAATACATGTCCACGTTGTTTTATAATCTCCAAAAATGGCTCTTTCCATTTTAAGAGAAAACAAAGAACTTCAGGTAAAGTTCCTGACACAGTGATGGGCACAAGATACTCACCGAACCATAGCTATTGCCTAAACCTCAGGAGCTGGCAGCCTTCCTGGGAACCCTGGAGCATCCTCGAAGAAACCCTATTCTAGTTCTCTAGGCAGACCAAGAAGCAACACAACATGGAGAGTCTATTTATTCAACAGCCAACTTTGAAGACAAAGCCTCAGTAGCCTGAGGGGACGCATTTCCCCCGTCTCTACTTCAGTCCTTTTGCACAAGTTTCTGTCCTTTGCAGGCTACAGTGGGTTGTCCTAGATATACTTATACACAACCTTTGAGGGCACAGTCTGGAGGTGCAGGTGCACGGGACACTTGTAAAAGTGGGACAGCAGAGTCTCACTGTAGCCCACAAGGAAGTAGAACTTATGTGCAGGTAGCTGCCTCAGGACCAGCGCACAGATCTCCACCTGGTTAGCCCGGCGCTTTAGAACAAGCTGGTCGGCCAGGCAGCCTGGGAAGGTGCCCAGCATAAATTTACGAAGGAAAACATCTTCCACCGTTCTCTCTGCAGCATGGTCCTCCCCATCCAGGTTACCTGAAGAGAGAAGGGCACCATGGTGAGTTGGCCGAAACTCCAGAGGTTAACATCCAAGAGCACTGGGCACTCAGTTCCACACCCCACTCCAGCCTCTTCTCCTTTCTTCTGTAAGTGGCATAACGCTCTAAAGTTCAAAGAACATTATTCCAATAATCCCCAAACAAATCCTGTGAAGTACGTGTTTTCATTATCCTTGTTTCACAAAAGAGAAGAATGAGGCCTTAGGAGGGCAAAAAACGCAGATGATTCTTCTATGAAGACAGAGAGTGCCCCTCTCCTTTCTTGACTGCCTTATAGAAGCACTGGTCACCCACGGACCAGAGAGATGAGGCCACCAACTACTACTTTTTTTTTTTTTTTTTTTTTTATTTATTTATTTTTGGCTGAGTTGGGTCTCCGTTGCTGCTCGCGGGCTTTCTCCAGTTGCGGCTCTTCGTTGTGGTGCCTGGGCTTCCCACCGCAGCGGCTTCTCTTGCTGCGGAGCACAGGCTCCAGGCGTGCAGGCCTCAGTAGTTGTGGCTTGCGGGCTCCAGAGCGCAGGCTCAGTAGCTGTGGCGCACGGGCCCAGCTGCTCCATGGCACGTGGGATCCTCCCGGACCAGGGTTCAAACCCATGTCCCCTGCATCGGCAGGCGGATTCTCAACCACTGCACCACCATGGAAGCCCTACCAGCTACTTCTGACACGAGGGATGTGAGCTCTCTCACTGACTAGAGCCACGGCCTCAACCAGTGGATTCTCGCTGTGGACAACGGAACCATTGCACCTCTTTTAAAAGTCTCCACACACACACCCAGACCTTAGAACTAGAACTTGAAAAGGGTGGCGGACAGAAATCCGTATTTTAAGGTAGCTCTCTAGACAGGTGTATCTCAAACATTCAAGTTGAGAACCCTCATAGTGAACAAAACACTGCTGACCCTCATCAACTCACAGTATTTATGTTCTGTAACGTCACTCGTTATGGTCTATAAAATCACCACGAACAACGAATTAGCAAATGCTAAACCACTGCTCCTGGTGGAAATACAATTAGGTTTCTGCAAGCCTTTGGTTACCATATTTTTATCAACAAAGTGATGTGTAGCCTTATTTTCTTTTTTTGTTTAAAGACACCTACAAATGGCTGATTAACACTGCACTCTCTCCCAACAGCTCTGTAACTCATGCCTGAAGGAAGCTTTTCTAACAATCATGCCACGTAAGGTACATCACAGTCTTCTTGAAATTAGGAACACGAGACAGCACTTCAGCATTACAGGCTATTTTAAGGCAGTGGAATCACCAACAGAAAGTACAAAACTCGAAAACATGGCACTCATAGATCTCGAAAAGGGTACTTGTTTACAGCATGCGAGCTGAAACTAGAAGGCAGGGCCCTGATCAACCGCAGCTGGGAAGGTGCACGTGGGGTGCTTGCTCTGCCCACCTCTGAGAATGAATGTGAAAGCACCTAGAGTAGTCAAATTCACAAACACGGAATCTGCAAATAACCCGGGCAAACTGTACATACCGGTAGTGAAAGATTCAATATTCACAAGTCTTCCGGGTCATCGAATTCCAAGGGGTTTCACTCTTTTCACTGCCTCTGGGCTTTTTTATATCCGTAAATTACACATAACGGGCAGCGACGCAAAACAACTGTCTTTAGGCATGCAAACAATTTCTGTGGAAGTTCAACCGAACCCTTGACCCGCATGGAAAAAGCGTTTTGCGTCCCTTTCAAATACATTTTAACGATCCTGACCACATATGTCTATTTTACTCCTCTTTTGAAAGCGTCTGACTGATTCCTGAACTTCGCGTTGAGTATCGAGTTAAACAAAATCTCTGACACATGTTCACGTCGTGTTTATGTGACAGGCACAACTAAGAACGCCTTCCCTGGGGCCAGGGGTCGGGCCCACAGCACGTCCTCGTCCCCTCCCGCCACCGCGACAGGCATCGTCCCCTCACCTGTGTGCAGCGACAGCCAGCCCTTACGATGGGCAATGTGGTGCGGCGCGTGGGCCTCCTCGTAGGTCACTGGTTTGTCCCCCTTGCCCACTCGGACTCGGGCCGCCCGGTTCTGGAAAGAAAGAGGGCCCGTGACTCGCCGCGACCACCGACCCAGGGCGCACCCTGGATTACACCCTCGCCCGCAGGTCCCACTCTCCGAGGTCGCGGGCGCCCAGACCCAAGGCCTCCACGCCGCACTTACCTTGGCGCAGGCCGCGGAGGTGTGCAGGGCGCGCCAGACGCATGGCAGCTCCCGGTTCCAGGACAGCACCTGTAGGGAGAGTGGGGCATGAGACCAAAACTAGGGCTCCCCGCGCCCCCGCCTCAACCGCCGGCCCCGCCCGTGCCGCCCACTCACCAGCGGCCGGAGCCTCAGACCGCAAACGGGCGCCGCCATCTTGGGCCGAGCGGAGGGCGGGTCGGGGCGGGGCGGCGTCGGGGTAAAGGTCAGGCGCGGGAGGCGGACGCACGGGCGAGACCACACGCGAGCCGGCGCGGGGGTGCGAGCGTCTCGGCCGGGCGGGGCCGCATGCAGTCCGCGCCGACCTGCTGTGGGCGGCGGCGGGGGCCCAGGCTCCGGGCTTGCGAGGCGGGCTGTGTGGGGCCGGGAGGTGGCGGGAGCTGGACTCTGAGCCTCCCCCCGCAGCCCTGGACACGTCTTGCACCCCTCCGTCCTGCCCCAGTAGTGGTTTGCGTCGTGTTTCAGATCCGGAAGGTGGATGTTGCGGAGCGCGAGTTTTCGTGGCCCGAGAGCTCGCAGCGGCCGGGCAGAGAGTGTCTTGGCGTGGGGCGGGCCGGAGGAAGGGGGCGCCCACCGCCCCGACTGTCGGGGGAGCGGAGCGTTTCACCACATCCTAGAAATTAGGCTGCTGAGTTCTGTCTCCAAATAATATCCTTTAAAAAACAGAAGAAAAGAAAAGAAAGAAACACCCAGACTTTATCCACAAATAGAGAGGAAATATGTTTCGGTTAAAACTTTACCTAGTTCTTGGGAGGGGCAAGATAGGGGTAGGGGATTAAGGAACACAGCCTGCAATGTAAACAGAAAGAGGCTACAAGAAAATACTGTGCAACGCAGGGAATATAGAAAATTTTTTAATTTTATAGTAAGTGAAGTATAATCTATAAAAATATTGAATTACTGTATCGTACACCTAACATAATATAAACGAATATAATATTGTAAACTCACTGTACTTTAAAAATCAGCCAGTTCTTAAAAGGATGGGTTATGCAGAGGGTAGGGTTTCATATCTGACCATACCCTAGTGTCTGGCCCTTGAGGAAGGAAAATTTTAAGGGAGAAAGGGCTGATGGTCGCTTAATTCCTGGAGATGTTACAGAGCCTGCTGTACTCAAACCAAAGCATCGCCACTGTAATTTGTATCCAGTAATTATTGTCAGAGGGAAAAATAGCAACACTGGATATCCTAGTTCAGAACTCACACATAGTAATGGAAAAAACGTGGACCCTGGATTCAGGCTCAGGTGTAACAATCTTTGTGCAATTGAGCCTCAGTTCCATAATCTGTATAATGGGTTTTGTTCATAATACCACTCATAGAGCTGTTATTAGTTCTGTTAGGTTGAATCATGTGAAATTGCCAACGTTTGGCCATTTTGACTTAATCATCCACCCTAATGCTGCTTACATACTGCTGTCATCTCTGTGGAAGGGAAATGGAGGCAAAGGCAGACAGTGAGCCGCCTCAGATCACACTGGGGAAGGTCCAAGAGGGACTCTTGGCTTCAGTGCAGTACATTTTCCACGGTCAAGATTCCTCTGACCATTTGGAGCTGGTTTCTCCAGAAAGGGACAGCGTCTTTCATGTCCGCTCTACTAGGAATATTTTATTTCTAAAATTTAAACTGTGGCCTCCAGTTGTTCTGCATATTGGATAAGGGGACAAAGCAGGAATAAGATGTTCTCCAATCACAATACTATCCGAATGTAAGAACTCTCAACTTTAACTGAAGGACCCTTTTTTAAACAAATTATTTATTTTATTTATTTATTTTTGGCTGCATTGGGTCTTCATTGCTGCGCGCGGGCTTTTCTCTAGTTGCAGAGGGCAGGGGCTACTCTTCATTGCGGTGCGTGGGCTTCTCATTGTGGTGGCTTCTCTTGTTGCAGAGCATGGGCTCTGGAGCGCAGGCTCAGTAGTTGTGGTGCACGGGTTGAGTTGCTCTGCGGCATGTGGGATTTTCCCGGACCAGGGCTCGAACCGGTGTCCCCTGCAGATTCTTAACCACTGTGCTGCCAGGGAAGCCCCTGAAGGACCCTTTTAAGCTGGTAGTCATTTTTTCTTTTTGAAGTTTCCGTAAAGTTTGATAATTTGATAAAATTTTGTGGATGTGCTCCAAAGTGGTGAGGAACATGGAATCTGGTATCTGAAATACAGCTTCCTGGCTTTGCAATTTCAGCAAGTGGCTTGACCTTCCTGAGCCTCAGCTTCTCTCATCTATAAAATGGGGACATGATGATTGTTGTGAAAACCACACTGTAAAATGCCTGATGCAGTGAGCAGCTCATGAATGTTTTTTTAAAAAAAGGATAGAGTCCCTGCTATCTGCCTCCTCTTAGGGAGATGAACCAGCCATTGAGGGTCTGTGAGAACTCACTGGAACACCACCAGAGGAAAGGAGAAGAGGCTGGCTTTCCGTGCATGTGACAATGGCATGGACTTCTATCGTAGCAGCAGCAGGCAGTGCTGTCCAGCTGAGCAGGGGCTGTCGTGCTTGGGGTTCAAGTTTTGCCCCTCTTCCTTAGGCCCGAAGAGTCTCCCAGGAATTCCAAACTGATCTAGATCTTTCATTGGCCTTTTGCTTATTATTTTTGTTTTATACTATGCCTTGTTGCAAAAAGGGTTTCACCTGGTTCCTTGAAGGGGGGTGGTGCAGAATGGGGGAAGGGGGTCACGTGAATGTGTTTGCATGATTTAAATAACTTAAAAGCGCATTTTAATGCATTAGTATGAACTGTTACATTGTTTTAAATCACCAATAGAAAAATTTTAGTAGGATATTTACTTCTGTTTAGCAAAACGCTAACAGTGTTTTTCTGCACTTTTTGCTTCTCGCATCAATCCTGTAAAGGAGGCAATATTGTCCAGCTTTGGCAGATCAGAAGACGGAGGCTCCGAGGCTCCCCTGGGGTGACAGAAGTAGCCAAGGGTAGCAGCCTTCTTGTTCCAAAGCGTGTGCTCGTTCCACATCTGAGGTTCCACTGCACCACTTGGTTCAGAACCGTGCAGGATGGAGGAATGGGCTGTGTGTCTGTGGTTGGACACAGACCACTCAGGACTGGCCCTGGGGGGACTTCCTGGGCGTGGAGAAGCCACATCTGGGAGCAAGGGACTCACATGAAGAGGCTGCCTACTCCCCTGCTGGGGGCTCCAGACCAGAGCCTTGAGGAGACAGGGATGTCCAGCTGTTTATTCTCACACATGAGCCCCTGTGCTCTCCTCACGATAGCCAGGAGGGTCCAGACTCCCGCTTATGCTCTCAGAGCAGCGATTCTCCACGCCGGCCGCACGTTAGAGCCCATCGGGTCCCACACCACAAGGACAGTACTGGACAGAGGCGTGGCGCCTGTCCTTTTTCAGTGCTCCTTAGATGATACCAATATACAGCCAAGGTTGGGAACCGGCGTCCTGAACTCCAGGTTTATGTGGGAGACCCCCAGAACCTGATCCGTAGAGACCCCTTTGCAGGAGAGGGCTATTGGATGGTCCTTACAGCCCTTTCCTACCACTAGTCCTGCGAGGACATCACAGCTCTTAACTCTGAGGGGACTGGGCCACAAGACACATAGGGGGCTGCTGTGTGGTCTGGATTTTTTTGAAGACGGTCTGTCCCGAGGGCTCACCTGTATCAAAGGATAGAACACTGGACAGGCTGTGGGGTGACACTGTGCGAGAGGGAGACTCTGGGCCTACCTGGGCTTGCAGAGCACGGTCCGGCCTAGAACATAGTGTTTGTTTCCTGGAACTCACCAGAATCCAGCCTCAGGGAGCGCTGCCCCAGGCCGAGACGTCTGCCTTCCTGTTGGCGGTGAGATTAGTGGAGACAACTCCACTCATGTTGGTGTTCACGAGACGGACTTATTCTAATTCGGAACTGCTGACACTTCACATTTTGTAATCCTATGGGTTGGTTTTTTTTTTGTTTGTTTGTTTGTTTTGTGGTACGCGGACCTCTTACTGTTGTGGCCTCTCCCGTTGCGGAGCGCAGGCTCAGCGGCCGTGACTCACGGGCCCAGCCGCTCCGCGGCATGTGGGATCCTCCCAGACCGGGGCACGAACCCGTGTCCCCTGCATCGGCAGGCGGACTCTCAACCACTGCGCCACCAGGGAAGCCCTGTAATCCTATGGTTTTTATATTACTCTTGCTAATTCGTTTTCTCCTAATAACCAACACATTCACCAAGAAGAATCCGAGGTTCTCGCAACCTCGATTCCGGGAACTAAGCCAAACAGCCACTGAGACCAAAGCAGAGTCTTGAACTGTCTCCTCCCTTGCATAGGCAGCCCAGGGGCTCTTACCCCATGTTCCCCTTGAGCTCCTGCTGCGTCCTCCTACTCCCACTCTGCTTCTGCTGAGGCGCAGGAAGAAGGGTCAAGTCCCAAGCTATAATTACCGACTTCAGCTTTGGCGCGCTGAGGAGGTCCAGTCTCCCGATAGTGGAACCAATTAGAAGCACCCTTTGCCACACTGGTACCCTGGGCTGAACGTCACAACTCCAGGGCTTGGAGTACATGGACAGGAGGAGTGGGCCTCATGTGTGACAGCCATGGAGACCTCATTCCCTGATTCTCAGATGCTGTGCTAGACCTGGACACACAAAAATGGGCTTGATACCCTTCCTTCCGATGGGGAACACAGAGAAGCAGGCAAGCAAAAGGGTCTTAGATAAGGACCATGACAGGAACACATAAAGGCCCCTGACTCCCTTAGGTGGTAGAATGGAGGTGGGGCTGCCATCCAAGTCCGTCCTGAAGAAGTGCCAGCCTAACCAAGAACAGGTGGAAGGAGGCCCCAGGCAGACAGAGCATGAATGAAGCCACGGAGTCCAGAGTGTGTGGGTCCTGTGGGTGAGGGGTGGAAAGTCACAAAAGCCAGGACCAAGGGCACCTCGGCTCTCTCTTCTGTGGTTCTGACTTACTGGTACTTGTAAGGCTGCGCTCTGATGTAATTTTGTTGAAGTTTTAGGAACTCAGGATAGGTGTGTAGCGAAACTCATTTTTTTATTACTGGCTCAGAAAGAGAGAAAGGATTTTTCTTTACTGTGCTAATTCACATCTGAGGAGCTGGGGAGAGCTACCAGATCAAGTTTACATTGGTACACATTTCTCAACACCAGCCCTGCTAGATAATGTGTTTCAGTAAATCTAAGATAACGTCGATTAGAAGACATTACTTGATATACCATTAAGAAAGAGAAACAGATGCAAATTAATTTTAAGATACCACTGATCGATTACAAGATGAATCCTGTTTGGCCTGTTAAAATGTCTGAGGTCGATGTAGAAGGCACACAGCTTCCTTTGCACGAGCCTCATGGGTGCACAGACGCGTAGGCACAGCTTCGGGTGCCTTACTTATGTGCACAGCCCGGCTCCTCCAAAACCAGCTTTTGCGCACTCACCCCAGAGCAGGTGCTAGTAGTGGGGAGTAAGGCTTAGAGAAGTTGAATGACTCGCTCGAGGGCCGTGTAATTAGCGGGAAGCAAGACCAAGGTCGGAACCAGGCCTCGAGTTCCATATGCTGACCGAGCTACTTCCCATCTCTAGGGAGAGGGACAGGGGCCCTTGTGCCCAGTCTTCGACTCCCAGGCCCATTTACTCCAAGATCACTGACGTGGTTCCTGCTTTCACCAAAGTTCCTGATCCCCCTGGGAGCAGCCCAGCCACCCTTCTCTCTGAGAGGCTGTCACGTCACTAAGCTGGGCTCCAAGGACACTGCTGCCCAGTAGCCCCATGGCAAGTTCTGTGCCTTCTCAGACCCTAAGATGTCTTCAGGTCTGACGTAGGGGGACCCTCTGGCCGTGGTGAACCCGGGAATGGCTAGGGTAGACTGATGTTCAGCGTTCTGGGCTCCAGGGCACCAGTCAAGACCTGGGTATTGTGGAAATTTAATTACAAGAGCGGCACTGACCTCAGGGTCTGAAGGTGAACCCCTCTCGCAGGTCATGGAATTCCACATCAACCCCTAAAAACGGGTGATGCGAGCACCATAACTGACTCTGGAAAAATCAGTGCTCCAGGGCAACCTTTCCTGTTCCTGCACCTGACAGAGGCAATGGTCTGTGGACACTGCGCAGGCAGTTCCAGAATTCCTCAGTCGCTTGACTGTGGGTCCTCCACAGCAGTCCTGCCTGGGGCTGCCCGAGGGCGACCTCTTGCTCAAGGTCTGTTACGTTCAGTCTTCAGACTGGTCTGTTTTCAGAACTTTAAATATACTGGGCAAATGTTGGATGTGATTTCGTAGTTTCTTAGGTCCTAGGATACATGGAATAACTTCCCTGATTACTAAGCAGTTATTAATCGATCTTGGATCCTGCATCCTTTTGAAAATCTGTTGAAAGCTATGAACTCTTCCTCCCCTCTCCCTTCCAAAAAAAGCACACACCTGATTTTCAGGAACGGAGTGACTGAACCTTATCTTTGGACAATGGACCTTAGGAACCACTAAAGTAGGGAGCCACTAAAGCTGGCTTCCCTGTTTCAGATTTCAGGGATAGCTTGAATCAGTTTTTAAAGGAACTGGTTGATAGTCAACAATTGTTAAGAGAGATTTCCAGTGCCTGAACTTGGGACCCAGGAATATCCTGGGTGAAATTCCTACAGTGCTAGAGAGGCAACTGGGTAGTTTTCATGGCTCTAGGGGGAAAAAGTAAAGAGAGGTATTGGTATTTCCAGGTGAACCAACATCTTAATATTTGTGTTATTTAGTGATCCACGAAGAAATGAATATGTAGTGCCTGAGGATTAGACACTCTTTTTGAGTTTCAGAAGTGAAAAGGTTTAATGTGAATTTATTAGCAAAAGATTAGGTTTTGGGCTTCCCTGGTGGCGCAGTGGTTGAGAGTCCGCCTGCCGATGCAGGGGACACGGGTTCGTGCCCCGGTCCGGGAAGATCCCACATGCCGCGGAGCGGCTGGGCCCGTGAGCCATGGGCACTGAGACTGTGCGTGCGGAGCCTGTGCTCTGCAACGGGAGAGGCCGCAGCAGTGAGAGGCCCGCGTACCGCAAAAAAAAAAAAAAAAAGATTAGGTTTCCTGAGTTCCAGCACTTCTTCCAGCCTCCGTTTCACACATCAGAGCCAGGTTCCCGGAACACAGGGGCAACTTTCTGAACATCAGGGGAGCAGTAGTTGGAGCATCCTGGGGCCAGAGAAGGGCCTGACAGCCTTGGAACCCAAAAAAGGGTTCCAGTCCAGGGGGCTCCCTTTCCGAGTCTGGGAGGAGGAGTTCAAGGAATAGAGAGAAGCTCCTGGTTACCACCCGGGGGACTGATTTTCCTGGAATCACAAAATACAGAGGGGAGGAGGCCCTAGGGCCCAAGCAGAGATTCCCAGAACTAGTGGCACAGCCGGGACTGGGGTCTGAGGCACAGAGAGGTGACCCTGGCCCTTGGTAAGGGCCAGAACAGACAAAGGTTCCAGCTGGAGACTCAGCAGAGGAGGAGCTCCACGTTCTGGCTCATGGTGTCACGTGGGCCACGGATGATGCCAGGGAGGAGGCCTGGCCCTGGAGGCACGGAAGTGAGACGAAGGGCTGACACCCAGGGGCAAGGCTGGGGGTGAGCCCGGAAGCTGTGGAAGTTTGGGGAAGATGAACGGCCGGGAAGCTGAGACACAGAGCTGAGGGCACCGGCGTCCCCATCAGCTCCGCTCTGCCGATGCAGGTCTGTGGGCTGGGCAAGCTGCTTAACTGCTCTAGGCCTCCCTGCCTCGTCTCTAAAACGGGGTAACGATGGAGGTATTTTGGAGCCCCTGTGAAGATGCTTAGTTCGGTTTTCCAGTAACAGCCTGAAGAATGGATCTCTGCTTAAAGAGAGGGGACGTGGTGGCATTTTTAAAGACCCCTCTCTCAGGTGTCCACTATTTCAGATGTTCTAGTAAGCAACCCCCTCAGACAGACCCTGTGATCCTCTTGGAGGAAACAGAAAAATTAAGGCACAGAGAGGAAACCGCCCGTTACTATCATTTGTGCGCTCACTAGTTGCATTCCTTCAACACACATTTATTAAGTGCCTGCAGTGCGCCAGGCCCTGGGGGTACAAAGCTGGGTAGTGCACAGCCCCTGCTCTCAAGGAGCTCACAGGTCTAGGGGAGAGGCAGACACGTGCACAGGTAAGTCACGCTGTGCGGCAGAGGTGCGAACGGAGCGCTGTGGGCGCACGAGAGCCGACAGGAACCCCTCCTGAGGCAGGGTCGGTCAACACTGAGTAGCACGGTAGCCCCTGCCCACGGCAGGCCCTTTCCTCAGTGGGCAGGACCAGGTCACCGAGGCCGATGCTGAGGCTCGCTGGAGGGAAGGCCTACCTCTGCCTCCTCAGGGCAACGCCCCAACCCTGTCCCCGGTACCAGCTGCCCGGGCTGCAGCGCTCAGGAGCCACTCTCCACTCCAGAGGCAGAGAACGGGGAGCAGCTGTACGAAAGGCCAAGCCAACAGGGGCCTCGAAGTTCAGAGACAAAGGACAAGTTACTGCTTGTGTCTACCCCTCCTGCCCCAGGGTTCTTATACTCCCGAGAGCATCTCTGAGCTGATCTGTGAGGTTACATCCTTCCCTGACACTGCGTGGGCAACTCCAGACCTGGGCCCCGTCCGTCACTTGGCTCCCCTCTCAGGAGCTGGGCACAGCCCCACGTGGACACCCCCATCGGAACAGGCTGCTCGCGGCGGGCCTCTGGCAGCTGGACTCCTTCTCTTTCGATGCTTCACAGCCGTCGTACCAGCTCGATGAGCTGCTGAATGTTCTTGTTTTGGTTGGACAGGCCATTCCGGATGTTTTCCAGCAGGCATCTCTTCAGTTCAAAAATGGCCTCACTGTACCCCAAGCTCACAGCGGCCATGGGGGGCACTCCATGCCACAGGCCAGGGATGTGCCAAACGTGCTGCCTCTCAGGGTCACAAAAGGCCAGGCCAGCCAGCGTCCGGATCCCGCCACCCTGATGCTCCATCTGCACCGTGGCTCTGCTCGCATCCCTGGGCTCGTCCAGGAGCTGCTTCCTCTCTCTCGGCTTGGAGCCGGGGGCAGACGCATCCTGCAGGCTCTGGTACACGAACTGATAGTTGGGCATGTGCCCTGTTTTCTCCAGCCTCAGAAACGCATGCAGAATAGCCGGCGGAATGTCCCTCGTTTCAGCTAAACTGACCACAGTGACATTGCTCAGCCCCATAATCAACGTGGCCAGGGAAGCCTCTTGCTCAAACCTCTCCCCTGCCTCGGTCAGGACTCCGCCTATCAAGCCCCCGGAGTGGATTACCAGGATGTGGTCACAGCCCAGGTCCTGGCTGAAGCTCTCGGCCACCGTCAGGAGCTGCATGAAGGCCCCTCGAGGACCACGGCCCCTTCCCGTGGCAAACCGCAGCCCAAACATGGTGTTGAGGAGGGTGGACTTGCCTGTGCCCGGCACGCCGAGCACCGACAGGACGACCAGGCGCGACCTCCTCTCCAGGCGGACGTGCAGCTCCTTCAGGAGCCCCGTGACCCAGCGCAGGGGGGTGCTCAGGGTGTTCCCATCGATCAGCTCCAGGGGGAGCCCCTTCAGCAGCAGTTCCAAGGCCAAGCCTGGGAAGTGCGCGAACCGCCTCTGCCCCGCCGGCAGCTTCCCGGCCTCCACGAGACAGCTTTCGGCCTCGTAGAACTGCCCCATCTCCCGCAGGAAGTGTTCCACCCCCAGGGGCTCTGGCCAGAGGGGCTCGCTGAAGTCCACGGCCCCGCGGTGCTTTGCTCTCAGGGTAAGCATCGTCTCCGGAGACGCTCTCGGCCGTGGCTGGGCCGCCCGGGCCAGCCCCCACTCCATCCACCTCAGGAAGTACTGCTTCTCGCCCAGAGAGGGGCTGCTGATGCCCGAGATGAACTCCTGAAGCCCCCAGGCAGGGTCGTGGCCATTCTGCTGCGTTCGAAGTTCCAGCAGCCGATGTCTCAGCTCAGCCCTGCACCTCTCAGGAGGGTCCCCAGCCCACTGGGCCTGGCAGAGCTCCCTCTCCACCTGGGCCGCCTTTCTCCAAGGGTCCCCCTGCAGCCGCAGCTCGGCCCGGCGGTAGGCGTCCGAGTCCTTGATCTTCCTGGTGATCTGCTCCATCCGGTCCTTCGCCCGCTGGCACTCATCGCAGTCCTCGTCGACCTTCAGCCCCAGCTTGCGGGCCGCATGCGCCATGTCCTCCACGGACACCCTCCGGCAGGGGGCCCGGGTCACGTGCGCCACGATGGCACGGACCCGGCGCACAAAGCCCGCACTGTCCGTGCTGCTGACCTTCACCAGGACGTGCGAGGGGTCCATCTTCAGCACGGGGATTAACCTGTTCAGAAACCGCAGGTTTGTGTTCCGTTTCCCGCGGTAGGGGCTCAGGATGAAGTAGTATTTCGTGGCCGACCCCTTCATGGAGTACAGCAGTTTGTATTCCTTCTTATTGATGTTGTCAGTCAAGATGAACACGGCCGAGGAGATTTCTGTCAAGAGCTTAAACTGCAGCCAGTGAGAGCCGATGTCACCTCTCAGGTTCAGAAAGGCCACGGGCTCCGGGAAAATGTCCAAGTCCTCCCTGCCACTGGGAAGAAACCAGGAAATTTCCACCAGCCCATCTGCAATCTCCCGGGGGTTGGTGCCCAAGTTCAGATCCCGATGCCAGAAACAGTCCCGCTGCCTGTGGCCAGGGCTGAGCACGGCGTTGAGAAGCTGGGACTTGGAGTTGCTGCTGACCTCCATGCGCACGAAGGCGAAGGCGGGCGCTCGGGACAGGACCACGCTGTCTTCTCTGAAGCTGCCCACCGCCCTTGGGGGCTGTGACCCCCATGTCCGCACAGTCCCCCTCATGGCCCACAGCAGAAACGTGTGGTAGTGGTTTTCTGGGTCGGGCAAAACGAGAGGGAGTGCAAACTGGCAGAGGGACATCTTTAGCACGATTTCTTGTTGCAGGAAACTATCTGAGGAAAGCAGCAGGGCACAGAGAAGGTCCAAGGGGTTCACAGGCGTATCGGGTGTTGGCAGCTCGGAGAAGGAATAGATGTCCGCAGAGATGTCGTCGGCCGTGTCCCAGTAGATGATCTCCTCTTCCACCTGGCTCTCCTTCTCCGCAGGCCTGGTGTCCGGGGGTACGTCCAGCACCATGGTGGTGTTCCTGGCTTCGGCGTTGAGGGCCTGCAGCTTCCTGAGGAAATTCCAGGGCAAGTCTTTGGGAGCCTGTGGAGCCCAGTTCTTCATGCTATCACTACTGATCTGCAGGGAGTCCTGGAGGCTGAGTTTCTGTGCCTGGTACATCTCTAGTCCCAGGAGGGACAGCATTTCTTGTAGTCTGCTCCTCTCCACTGTGGAGAGAAATGAAGATATCAGCGCTTACCCTGCGTGTCAGGGACCCAGGTTAGAGGTGGGGAGGGGAGAGCCCAGCCTGGCGTGTAGGAGGTGGCCTCCTTCAGGGTAAAATGCAGGCACCCCAGGCCACCTGAGACCAAGACAGAAGTAACATCACCCACCCCAGATCCAAGTGGGGTCGGAAACATGTGACATGAGAGAGGGAAGAGAAAAGGACGTCTGGGGGCAACTGTTAAGAATTGGGAGGAAATATCTGGTTTCTCGTGAAACCTCCGAGATTTAGCAACACCAATCCCAAGTTTAATTGGCTAGAGTGAGCAGCTGTGCACCCTAGATGTGGAACACAGGCCCCATTCTCTGGCCACGCCTCCGCTCTCTCCAAGATACTCCCGTGCTTCCGGCCCAGCAGTGGACTCCCTAACCCTGTCACCAGGAATTCCCCACAGGGGACACACTCACTGATTCACTGTGGTTTTCTGGTTAATGTTCTCTGCTCTTTACAGACAAGTTGGAAAATGTGTGAAGGAAACAGGGAGTTACTACTGGGTACAGAGTAACAGAAATCACAGATAAATAACATTTTGCAAAACTGAAGCCACTGATAAAAATACTTGGTAGAGATTATCACAAGTCTGTACTTATTTGTTCAGATTTTCAACCATAACATCCAATACAGTATGAATTCTTACAAGCACTAGATGCTCAGAACAGTAAGGCCACCTGCAAAGCTTTCATCCACCGACCCCGTTCTTGGCCACGGCATCTTACCAATTTTCACTGCATATAATTAGTAAGCTTTAAATGGTAAGTCTATTAACAAAATAAATCAATACAAATCCTGCTGAGCTCCAGGATTCTCTCCATCCTCTTCTCGAAAGAGGAAGCTACTAGGCCCGTGCTGCTACCTTAAATGTGGATGTAAACCACAGGAGGACGTGCAGGTGATCAGCCCTCTTCTTGTTTCCCAGGAAGTCATATGATGGGTTCGGGACCGTGCCTGGTGAACGGCAGGACTCAAAGCACCGGAAAAGAGGTGTCTCGTTCCCCTGTAGGGGTCCACTTGCTGCCTAATGTCTCTCTTCAGAAACTCCACCCTCCACAGGGGCTGAGAGAGTTCTACGGGCTGTGCCACCACCCCAGAGAGTACAGGAGCTGGCAAACTTGTTGCAGAAACTAAAGAACTCTATGGGGAGGGAGACTGTAGTAGAAATCCATCATATAAGTAACTCGGGTTTCTGAGTGTTACCTGCACGAAAGCAGGGACACTGTTTTTCTTATCCAGACAGAGAACAACTGTTCTTATGTAGCATGGTAGCTAAGTGCAACAGGGAAAAGCCAGAGCAAACAAACCTATTAATATATGCACTCATGCCCAGTCTGGGACCCTTGGCGGATCTATTATTGAAACCACTGGATCAGACGAAAGATTCCCAAACTTGGATGTGCTTTAGAATCACTTGGGGAACTTGTTAAAAATAAGATTTCTGGGCTTTACTTCCAAAGATACAAACTCTCTGTGTTAACTCTGTATGGTAACAGGTCCCCAGGGAGTTGTCTCTCTGGCAATATTATTTATGGCACATAAAGGGTTAATGGACTAGCAGTGATTTTGATGCAGTCACAGGGGTTGGAACTACCGGCCCAGGTGATGTCTTCCTTCAATAGGACAGGCAATGAGAGCAGAGAGAAGAACCATACCTGTTGGAAAGTCACTGTCCTGAGCCTCATTCGGACCATCTAAAAAAAGCAAAGGAAAATGAAGTGTCAATCAAATCAGGTGGCTTGAATTGACACAAATTAATTTAAGCTAAACTCAGAACCCTCTCTCTTCCTTACTAAGGTAGCAACTTCTCCCAATTGTTCAAAATCTAAAATCCCACTTATTGTTCACTTTGCCCTCTTTCCCCAGTCCAATCTGGTGCCAGATCCTGTAGTTTCTCCCTCCATAATGAAACTCACCATCATCTCCTTCCATTTCTCTCCATTCCAAATCTGGAAGAAAAAGACACACGCACACAGTTAGTTTCATCAGCAAGTTAGGACCCTTCTACCAAAAAGTTCAAGTGAAGATATGGTAGCTAATGTTTATTTTGAGTACTATTATTAGCTTCGGTTTTTCCTACGTAAATTTCATTTGTTGACAACCCCAAATATGACACAAAGTTGTAATAGCTACACACAAAATAATGATTTGCTCTAGGATATACTCCTTGTAAAATTTACTAAATTTTGTGAAAATATAAATAACTTCATGAAACATACATAGATTAATCTTTGATTTTAGAAACTATTTAAAATATAAGTTGATATAAGTTCTTTGGTTTAATTTCAAGATTACCTCCTACAAACTTTATTTTTATTCTAGCATAAGGAGTTCCTGTTATCACTTAAAATGATGCACACATATGGGGGGAGGGCATAGAGTGGGGAATAGCTATAACTCACAAGTAGATGTACTTGTTCAGAGTCTCTAACAGCATAATGTATTCATCAACACTAAGTACTTTTAATTACTGAATTATTTAATTTAGTGCTTTTCAGATATTTACGTCGGGAAAAAAGACCGTAAAACTCTAGATTTGCCAGCAAAAGGGGAATGATGGGAGCAAGACTTCTCTGTACATATTTTTATTGTTTCAACTTTTGATCCAAGTAAAAGTATCACCTATTTCAAAATTTAAATTGTATTTTTAAAAGCTTATGAATCAGGAAAAAATTCTGACAGTTTCAGACTTATTCTCTCATGATTTCCATATAATCAGATAGATAAACAGTTCAGTCTTCTTTGATGACATCTCTGGGAGATACACATGAAGAGCTGGAAAGAGAAAAACGAGAAGAGGCAGGGGGCTTTGGAGAACATGAGCATGAACATACTAGAGAAGACACAGATGATTATACAGATTGAACCGCAGTGTTGAGCAGTCAAAAGATTCTTTTATTCACAGTGGACAAAAGACATCACAAGAGTTTTTCCAAGGAGCCTAAAATGCCATCTGAGAAGGTACAATGGTTAAAGACGAGAATGGGACACCTAGAGAAGCCTGAGATGGGATCGAGGTGGCTCCGAGAGAGTAGTTTTGAGCTGGAAGCAAGGAATAAACTTCAGACCCAGAGAAGACAGGGCCTTGCTTTGCTAGTAACAGGAGATAGCTCTGATTTGGAACAGAGAGATAATAGGTACATAAAGTTAAGGATGCACAAAGTGGCCGAAGGTCACACTGTCAGACTAAGAAAATTGCTGATATGGGGTGGGAGAGCTCTGAGTAGAGAGCACTGGGAGCCATGATAACCACTGGTCACCAGCAGACTACAGAAGAGGAGGCACAGAGCTTCAGCCAAGGACACAAGCCAGCAGCAAATACAGGAGGCCAGCAAGGGCTTGGTACTGTGGGCCAAGGTCTCCACTATATTTTCTGTTGGACAAGAACTGGTCAGGGTGGGACAGGCTTGGGTTCCAACCCAGTGGGGATGTTGGGCTCAAATGGAACACAAGGGGCAGAATGTGGACAGGACCTACCGCTGAAAATGAACTCTAAGTGGGGCAATTAAAACCATCTCAGCCATCAAATTGAATGACTGTTTTTTTCAATTATTAAAGTAGCCAGTACTCACGCTGTAGAATTTTTCACCACATTTTGGAATGTTTGTTATTGGGCAGTAAATGGACATTTAAGACACTATTTGACACCTTGGGGCTGTTAGTGTTAAGAATGAGCTATGGACACCGACATGCAAAAGAATGAAGTTGAACTCCTACCTCACACCATATATAAAAATTAACTCAAAATGTATCAGTGACCTAAATATGAGCTAAAACCATAAAACTCTTAGAGGAAGACATGAGGGTAAATCTTCATAACCTTGAATTTGGCAATGGATTCTTAGGTATGACACCAAAAGCACAGGCCACAAAAGAAAGAACACGTAAACTGGACTTCAAAGTAAAAACCTGTGTGCATCAAAGAACATTATCAAGAAAGTGAAAGACAACCTACAGAGTGGAGAAAATATGTGCAGATCATATGTGATTGGGTCTAGTATCTAGAATACATAAAAAACTCTTACAACTTCATAACAAAAAAGACAAAAAAAAACTCAATTAAAAAATGGGCAGGGCTTCCCTGGTGGCGCAGTGGTTGAGAGTCTGCCTGCTGATGCAGGGGACATGGGTCCGTGCCCCGGTCTGGGAAGATCCCACATGCCGCGGAGAGGCTAGGCCCGTGAGCCACGGCCGCTGAGCCTGCGCGTCCGGAGCCTGTGCTCCGCAACGGGAGAGGCCACAACAGTGAGAGGCCCACGTACCGCAAAAAAAAAACCCAAAAAACAAAAAACAAAACAAAAAAAAAAATGGGCAAAGAACTTGAATAGACATTTCTCCCAAGAGATATACAGATGGCCAACAAGCACATAAAATGATGCCCAAATTCATTACTCACTAGGGAAATCAAATCAAAACCACAGTGAGATACCACTGCACACCTACAAGGATGGTGATTTTTAAAAAGGGATGGAGGGGCTTCCCTGGTGGCACAGTGGTTGAGAATCTGCCTGCCAATGCAGGGGACACGGGTTCGAGCCCTGGTCTGGGAGGTTCCCACATGCCGCGGAGCAACTGGGCCCGTGAGCCACAACTACTGAGCCTGCGCATCTGGAGCCTGTGCTCCGCAACAGGAGAGGCCGTGATGGTGAGAGGCCCGCGCACCGCGATGAAGAGTGGCCCCCACTCGCCGCAACTAGAGAGAGCCCTCGCACAGAAACGAAGACCCAACACAGCCAAAAATAAATAAATAAATATGTAAAAAAATAAAAAAAAAAGGGATGGAAAATAACAAGTATTGACAGGATGGGGAAAAACTGGGACCCTTGTACCTTTCTGGCGGGAGTGTAAGTTGTGCAGCTGTTGGGGAAACAGTTTGGCTGTTCCTCAAAAAGTTAAACTCAGACTTACCATTAGACTGAGTAATTCCACGCAGGGGTGTATACCCAGAAGAAGTGAAAACAGGGACTCAAACAAGTACAGGTACATGCATGTCCATAGCATCACTGTTCACAACAGCCAGAATGTGGAAACAACCCACATGTCTGTCAACAGATGAATGGATAAACAAAATGTGGTCTATCCACGCAATAGAATATTATTCAACCTTAAGAAGGAACAACATGGACGAACCCCAAAACACTATGCTGGGTGAAAGAAGCTAAACAAAAAAGGGCCCATATTGTACGACTCCATTTATAGGAAAATACAGAATAGATAAACAAAGGCTTAACATAGGTTGGTGGTTCCTATAGGGACTGGGAGGAAGGAGGGATGGGAGAAACTGCTTAATGGATACACAGTTTTACTTTCAAGTGATGGAAATGTTTTGGAAATGAATAGATAAGTGGTGATTTCACAACTTTGTGAATGTACTAAATGTCATAGGATTATTCGCTGTAAATTGCTTTTTTCCCCAATATTTTTCCTTTTTAAAAATTGTGTTAAAATACACATAACATAAAATTTACTATCTTAAACATTTTTAAGTGTATAGATCAGTGGCATTAAGTATATTCACATTGTTGCACAGCCATCACCACCATCCATCCCCATAACTCTATTCATCTTGTACATACGGAATTCTATACCTATTAAACAATAACTCCTCAATCTCCCCTCTCCCCAGCCCCTGGCAACCACCATTATATTATACTTTCTGACTTTATGATTTTGTCTACTTAACTCACATAAGTGGACGCATACATTATTTATCTTTTTGTGACTGGCTTATTTCACTTAGCATAATGTTCTCAAGGTTCATCCATGCTGTAGCATACCGCAGAATTTCCTTCCTTTTAAAGTTTGAATAATATTCCGTTGTATGTATATACCACATTTTGGTAATCCATCCATTCACTGATGGACACTTAGGTTGCTTCCATGTTTTAGTTATTGTGATTAATGATGCTATGAACCTGGGTATACAAATATCTCTTTGAGACATTGCTTTTGATTTTTTTGGGTATATACCCAGATGTGGAATTGCTGGATCATATGGTAGCTCTATTTTTAATTTTTTGAGGAGCCTCCATACTGTTTTCCACAGTGGTTTCACCATTTTACATTTCCACCAACAGTGCACAAGGGTTCCAATTTCTCCACATCTTTGCCAACCCATGTTCTTTTCTGTTATTTTTATAGTAGCCATCCTAATGGGTGTGAGGTGGTATCTCACTGTAGTTTTGATTTGCATTTCCCTAATATAGTTAGTGACGTAGAACATCTTTTAGAGTGCTTATTGTCTATTTGTATATCTTCTTTGGAGAAATGTCTATTCAAGGACTTTGCCCATGTTTGAATCAGGTTTTTTTTTATTATTAAGTTTTAGGAGTTCTCCATATATTCTGATAGTAATCCCTTATCAGATATATGATTGCAAGTATTTTCTCCCACTCTGTGGGCTGCTTATACTCTGTGGATAGTGTCTTTTTGGTGCACAAATTTTTAAAATTTCCATGAAGTCCAATTTGTATATTTTTTCTTTTGTTGCAGGAGCCTTTGGTGTTACGTCCAAGAAATTGTAGCCATATCCAAATTCATGAAGCTTTTGTCCAATGTTTTCTTCTAAGACCGAGTTTTCAGTCTTACATTTAGGATTACATTCATCCATTATGAGTTAATTTTTGTATACAGTTTTAGGTGAGTCCAACTTCATCTTTTGCAAGAGAATACCCAATTTTTCCAGGACTATTTGTTGAAAAGACTGTCCTTTATCCATTGAATGGCCTTGGCACCCTTGTCAAACATCATTTGACTGTATATGCAAAGGTTTATTTGTGAGCTTCCTATTCTGTTCCATTGGTCTGTATATGTCTTTATGCCAATATCACATTGTTTTTTTGTTTTTTTTTTTTAAATAAATTTATTTATTTATTTATTTTTGGCTGTGTTGGGTCTTCATTGACACGGGCTTAGTTGCTCCGCGGCATGTGGGATCTTCCCGGACCAGGGATCGAACCCGAGTTCCCTGCATTGGCAGGCGGATTCTTAACCCCTGCACCACCAGGGAAGTCCCGAGAGTATCACATTGTTTTGATTACTGTAGCTCTGTAGTAGGTTTTGAAATCAGAAATTGTGAGCCTCTAGTTTGTTCTTCTTCAAGATTGTTTTGACTATTCACTGTCCCTTAAGATTCCATATGATTAGAATGAATTTTATATTTTTGCAAAAACTGTCATTGGGTATTTGATAGGAATTGCACTGAATCTGTACATTGCTTTGGGTAATATTGACATTTTAACAATGTTAAGTCTTCTGCAGGGAAAGGCAAGATAGGGGTAGGGGATTAAGAGGTACAAACTACTATGTATAAAATAAATAAGCTACAAGGATATATTGTACAGCACAGGGAATATAGCCAATATTTTATAATACCTATAAATGGAGTATATAACTTTTAAAAATTGTGAATCACTGTTGTACACCTGAAATTTATATAATATTGTAAATCAACTATACCTCAATAAAACAAACAAACAATATTTAGTCTTCCAGTCCATGAACTTGGTAACTCTTTCCACATATTTATATCTTCTTTAATTTGTTTGAAAAACGTTTTATAATTTTATTGTACAACTCTTTCACCTCCTTGTTTAAGCTAATTCCTAAGTATTTTATTCTTTTTGACACTATTGTAAATGAAATTGTTTTTGTAATTTCCTTTTCAGGTTCTTCATTTTAGTATAAAAATGCAATTGATTTTTGTGTGTTGGATTTGTATCCTGCTACTTTGCTGAATTCATTTATTAGTTCTAATAACTTTATGTGTGGATCTTCAGGATTTTCTATGTATAAGGTCATATCATCTGCAAAGATAATTTTACTTCTTCCTTTCCAATTTGGATGCCTTCTTCTTGCCTAACTGCTCTGGCTAGAACTTCCAGTACTAGATAGAATAGAAGTGGTAAAAGCGGGCATCATTCCCTTATTCCTGATCTTAAAGGAAACGCTTTCTGTTTTCACCATTAATGTTTATTGTGGGTTGTTCATATAAGTCTTTTATTATGTGAAAGTAGTTTCCGTCTCTTCCTACTTTGTTGAGTGGTTTTTTTGTGTGTGTGATGAAAGGACATTAACTTTTGTCAAATGATTTTTCTGCATCAGTTGAGATGATCACGTGGGTTTTTTTCTCCTTCATTTTGTTGATGTGGTATATTACATAGGTCTATTTTCATATTGTTAAATCATCCTTGCAATTCAGGAATAAATCCCACTTGGTCATGGTGTATCATCCTTTTAATATATTGCTGAATTCTGTTTGAATATTAGTGTTTTGTTGAGGATTTTGGCATCAATGTTCATAATGGATATTGGTCTGTAGTTTTCTTTTCTTGTAGTGTCTTTATTTCGACTTTGGTGTCAGGATTACGTTGGCCTTAGGAATGAGTTAAAAAAATGTTCCCTCCTTTTCAATTTTTTGGAAAAGTTTGAAAAGGGTTGGTATTAGTTCTTCTTTAAATGTTTGGTAGAATTCACCAGTGAAGCCATCAGGAGCAGGGCTCTTCTTTGTTGCAAGGTGTTCTTTTTGTTTTAATTATTGTTACTGATTCAATCTGCTTACTCGTTATAGGTCTACTCAGATTTTTTATTTTTGTGTGATTTAGTCTTGTTAGGTTAGGTCTATTCAGATTTTCTGTTTCTTTGTAAACTTTGTGTTTCTAGGAACTGTCTTTCACCTAGGGTTATCCAATTTGGGGGCATACGATTGTTCATAGTACTCTATTTTTTATTTCTAAATGTCCCCACTTTCATTTCTGATTTTAGTAATTTGAGTCTCTTCCCTATTTTATTCTTAGTCCACCTAACTAAAGGTTTGTCAATTTTGTTGATCTTTTCAAAGAACCAACTTTTGGGTCACTGATTTTCTCTATTCTCTATTTCATTGACCTCCACTCTAATCTTTATTATTTCCTTCCTTGTGCTAGCTTTGCATTTAGTTTGTTCTTCTTGTCCCAGTACAACTTAAGGTTGTAAAGTTAGGCTGTTTATATGAGATGTTTCTTGTTTTTAATGTAAGCATTTATAATTATGAATTTCCCCCTCAGTACCACTTTTGATGCAGCCCATAAGTGTTAACATGGTGTGTTTACATTTTCATCTATCTCTTCTTAACTATTTTCTGATTTCCTTGTGATTTCGTCTTTGATCCACTGGCTGTTTAAAAGGACGTTGTTTAGCCTCTGCAATTTTGTGAATTTTCCAGTTTACGTTATTGATTTCTAATTTCATCCCACTGTGGTCAGAGAAGATACATTGTGTGATATCTGTCTTTTAAAAAACCACTGAGATTTTACTCTGTGGTCCTACATATGGTCTATCCAGGAAAATGTCCCATGTGCTCTTAAGAAGAATATGTATGCTGTTGTTGTTGGGTGGAGTGTTCTGTATAAGTCTATTAGATCTAGTTGGTTTATCGTGTTGTTGAAGCCCTCTATTTCCTCGCTTATCTTCTGTCTGGTTGTTCTATCCATTATTCTTAGTGGGGTATTGGAATCTACAACTATTATTGTAGAACTGTCTATTTTCCCCTTCAATTCTGTCAGTTTTGGTCTCATATATTTTGATGGTCTGACATTAGGTGCATAAATCTTATAATTATTATATCTTCTTGCTGTTTTGAAATATTTGTTAACATGTAATGTCCTCTGTCTCTTGTAACTGTTTGTGATTTAAAGCCTATTTTGTCTGAAATTAGTATAGCTGCTGCCATTCTGTTTTGGTAATTATTTGCATGTAATATCCTTCTCCATCCTTTTACTTTTACAAGTTTGTGTCTTTGGATCTCAAAGGTGAGTCTCTTATACACTGCATATAGTTGGACCATGTGTTTTTATCAATTCTGCCAATCTCTGTCTTTTGATGGGAGAGTTTAATCCACTTACATTTAAAGTAATTACTGATAAGGAGGCACTTATTTCTGTGTTTGTGCTACAGAAACAAATTTTCTACGGACCTATAGCTTTTTGTCCCTCATTCCCTGCATTCCTCTCTTCTTTTGTGTTTAGTTGACTTTTAAGTAGTGAAATGTTTGAATTCCTTCTTGATTCCCTTTTGTGTATATTCTATAACAATTTATTTTGTGGTTGCCATGGGGATTACATTTAATGTCGTAATGTTGTAACATTCTAATTTGAATTTATAGCAGTTTAACCTCAACAACATACAAACACTCTGCTCCTTTACACTCTGTCCCCACTGCTTTTGGCTTTTGATATCACAAAATTACATCTTTATATAATGCATGCCCCCCAAACATAAACTAATAACTCTTTAAATGCATCAGTCTCCTAAATTACATACAGAACAAGATTTGGAGTTATAAACCAACAGTAATGCTAGCTATTACATTGATTTTTTAATTTAAATATATTGGTCTCTTAAATCATTTAGAAAACAAAACATGCAGCTACAAACCATTGTTACAATAATACTATCTATTATAATTGCCCATGTATTTGCCTTTACTGATATCTTTATTTCTCCGTACAGCTTAGGGTTACAGTCTAATGTTCATCTTTGCAGCACACCCTTGAGCACTTCTTCCAGGGCCAGTCTAGTGGTCACAAAGTCCCTCAGCTTTTGTTCATCTGGGAATGTCTTGATTTCTCCCTCATTTTTCTTTTTTAATTAATTAATTTATTTTTGGCATTGGCAGGCAGAATCTTAACCACTGCGCTACCAGGGAAGTCCCTCTCCCTCATGTTTGAAGGACAGTTTTGCTGGATACATGAATCTTGGTTGACAGGGTTTTTTTAAAAGCACTTTGAATATATCTGCCTACTATCTTCTGGCCTCCAAAGTTTCTAATGAGAAATCTGCAGATAATCTCTTTGAGGATCACTTGTATGTAATGATTTGCTTCTCACTTGCTGCTTTCAAAATATCTCCTTTTTCTATTTCTTTTAAAAATGTAATGATAATGTGTCTTGGTGTAGGTCTCTTTGAATTCATCTTACTTGGAGTTCATTGAGCTTCTTGAATGATTACATGTATGTCTTTCTTTACATTCAGGAAGTTTTCAGCCATTATTTCTTCAAATATTCTCTCTGCCTCTTTCTTTTCTCCTTCTGGGACTCCCACATGATTATCTTGGTCCTTTTGATGATGTCCAGTAGGCTCTATGTGCTTTTCTTCAATCTTTTCTCTTTCTGCCCCTCAGCCTTGATCATTTCCATTGTCCTATCTTCAAGTTCACTGATTCATTCTTCTGCCTGCCAAGTGTGCCCTAGAATCCTGCTAGTGAATTTTTCATTTCAGTTATTGTACTCTTCAGCTCCAGAATTTTGTTTCGGTTTATTTTTAGGTTTTCTATCTCTTTATTGATATTCCCATTTTGTTCACTCACTGTTCTCCTGACTTTCTCCATATCTTCCTTTAGTTCTTTCAGCATCTTTAGGATTGTTGTTTTAAAGTCTTTTTCTAATATATCTGCCATAGTCTTTTCAGGGACAGATTTTGTTGATAGATTTTCTTCTTTTGAATGGGCCATACTTTCCTGTTCATTTGTATGCTTTATGATGTTTTTGTTGAACACCTCTGAATGTAATAATGTGGTAACTCTGGAAATCAGATTCTTCTGCCTTACCCAGGGTTTGCTATTGTCATTTTGTGTCTGTTTTTTTGGTTTTGATTGTTGTTGGCTGTCTCTGTGCTGAGGATCAGCCTAAGGTGTAAACTTAAGGTCTTCTCTGGTCTTTTCTGAGCATTTTCCTGGAAATGCACAATCACTTTCTAATTTTCCCCATATATGCAGTTGTTTCTTGGTGGGGGTTGTTATTTTTTTAGTTATTTATTTTTATTTTTGGCTGTGTTGTGTCTTCATTGCTGTGCGTGGGCTTTCTCTAGTTGTGGCGAGCAGGGGCTACTCTTCATTGCGGTGAACAGGCTTCTCATTGCAGTGGCTTCTCTTGTTGTGGAGCGAAGGCTCTAGGGCTTCAGTAGCTGTGGCACGCAGGCTCAGTAGTTGTGGCTCGCGGGCTCTAGAGCACAGGCTCAGTAGTTGTGGCGCATGGGCTTAGTTGCTCCGTGGCATGTGGGATCTTTCCAGACCAGGGATCGAACCCGTGTCCCCTGCATTGGCGGGAGGATTCTTAACCACTGCACCACTAGGGAAGCCCCTATGCAGTTGTTTTTGAATTTTCTAGTCTTTAATGTGTGCCTTACAAAAAAGGAATAAGCAAAAAATGATGCAGAGAAGGTGTTGGCCTTTTAATTCCCCAGTAGGTCACTTCAGCTGGAGGGGGAGGGGCTTGCAACAATGTTTGGAGGTGTGACAACTGCTGCCCCCCTCTTGGTCTTCACTTCTGTGATCAGAAGCAGCAATCAGCAATTAGAGCATAGATACTTGATATTTGGAGGGCAGGGGTTTTTTGCCCACCCTCATTCCCACAAGCTGTGTCGGGGTGCTCTAAGATTGTGTGCACAGCTGCCTGCCACTTGGCTGGGAGTGGGAGATGGGTAGCTGCTACTGTGTTACGAGCTGAAACTGACCAAAATTAACTGCAGTTTACCCTCTAATTCTTCCCCTGGAAGTGGCAAGCCTTCGACAGATTCTAGAGTTCCAGAATAATTACATCAGACAGATTCTGCCAGCACAACTGTTGTCCAGGTGGGGAGAGGGATTCCTGGTGCTTCCTGCTGTGCCATCTTCCAGAATTCTCTTTAATGATTGAAAATAAATTTTTTTGAAGAATGAGTTGTGAAGTAATTAGAGTCCTCAGACTTGAGATAAGGCAAATACATTCTAGACGATGATTATATAAAGCACAAATCAGGCAAAACTAACCCTACATCTATGCTTCTGGAAGTCTGGAGAGTGGTTACCCCTGGCAGAGGCAGGGTAGGAAGTGATCAGAAGGTGGACTTCTTAGGTGATGGTTTTTGTTTGGCTTCTTCTCCTGGATGCTTGTCAACATAGGTCAGTTCATGTTTGTGAAATTTTATCAAGCTATGCACTTACAATATGGGCACTTTTCCATATGTATATTATACTTCAATACAACTTTTTTTTTAATCTTATAGGTTGAAGAGCTTACTTTAAGTCTTAAAAATAAAATATGTACTGAAGAGGGATTCACATACCTCAGAAAGAAATTTTTTAAAAACAATTACACAAGGCTTATTCACTGGAGAGACACACAAAGATAGAATTTGGGGGATGGGCCAGAAGGTCTCTGAGCCTCAGTTTCCTCAAATGAAACAAAGGACCAATAATAACTACCTTATTAGGCTGTTGTAATAGGGCAGCCTAGCTCACAGTAGGCCAGTAAGGTCGTTTCTTTTCCTCAGCCCACTCTCAAATTTTCTTGCCTGGTTTTCTATAGTAATGCCCTCTAATAGAACATCTTGTGATGGAGCAAATGTTCTACTTCCTACTTCTGCACTGTTAAACATGCAGCCACTCGCTGTATGGCTACTGAGTACTTGAAATATGGCTAGTGTGAATGAGGAAGTGAATTTTTTATTTTGTTTAATTTTAAAGTGTGTGCCTAGTGGCTAGTGTATTGAGTAGCACAACTCAAGATCTTGAGACACTGAAGGGCTTTGGGCAATTACTGCTTGATCCCAACTTTGCTATGAGCCTTGACCAACTGGCCATGAACTCCCATAGTGCCAACCTTCTAGAATTTAAGTTCCATGAAGACCAGGACTTTTGGCCATTGTATTCACTATTGTTGCCTATATTCACAATCCCTACAACAAGGCCAGCACATGGTAAATAGTCAATAAATATTTGTTTGAATGAATAAAATAAAACTGGATTAACCCAAACGTATTTGCATATTTTTGTGGGGTTATTTTTGCATAATGCTATTAATATCCAATAGAACACATTCATTGTGAGAAGCACCAAACTAATGAAAGATAGATCCAAAATGAGTTATTAAGAGAAATTAAGATGTCTAGAGTGTGGCCACCACACCTTAAAGATGAAGTCATGAGGGGCAGCTACAGCCCCACCCCCCCAAATCCCCAAAGAAAGAAAAACCAGCTTATAAGGACCATGATCAGGAAGACTACAAGTCCCAGTCTCCTAGGGACAGCCCCAATTCATACCTCTTGCCCCAACAAAACACACTGTTCACTCTCAGGTGTGCCCAGTTTAGAAACTAGACAGTTGCCCTCAACACAGCTCAGAATGGCAGGAACAGCAACGTGCTGAAATTGGAGTGATGTGCTCCCGGTAAAACTGTGTGGTAAATACCTTTTTAAAAGTGAATCCTATTTTGAATACATGAGGGAAGCTTAAAAGACCCTTAAATGGGTCTTCTTGTAAAAGGGAAAATAAAAACCTTATGCTTATTTATTTTGGAGGTCCATGATCCACAGCCCAGGGTGTTGCTGGGATCCAGAATCCCAATGGGCCAGAAGAAACAGATATGCTTCCGAGTGGACAGAAGCCCAACTTTACCTGCAATGGCCACAGCTGTTCGTCTCTCAGATGCTTTTATTTCTGGGGCCACTTCTCCCAAATCTGAGTGTCTGAAACAATTTCAGAAGAAAATTATAATTAAATTAATGAAATACCACTTTCACCTATCAAATTGGCTGCACATCAAAATCTCCTGAGGAGCCTTTAGAAACTACAAATCCTGGTTACACTCCAGATCCTCGAAACTAGAATCTCAAAGCCAGGCCTGGGCATCTCTGCTTTTAAAAGTGCCCACGCTGGTCTAGAAAAACCAGCACTCTCAAAAACTGTGAGACAGAGCAAACAGCCGTTCAGAAAAACATAAAACTATACATATCCTTTGACCAGCAATTCCACTTCTACCCTAAGGAAATAATTAAAATTTAGTTACAAATATGTTGATGACAACTTTATATATAATAGTGAAAAACTGGACGCTTTTTTCTTTGGCCGTGTTGGGTCTTCATTGCTGTGCACGGGCTTTCTCCAGTTGCAGCGAGCGGGGGCTACTCTTCGTTGCAGTGCACAGGCTTCTCGTTGCGGTGGCTTCTCTTGTTGCGGAGCGTGGGCTCTAGGCGCGCAGGCTTCAATAGTTGTGGCACGTGGGCTCAGTAGTTGTGGCTCGCAGGCTCTAGAGCTCAGGCTCAGGAGTTGTGGCGCACGGGCTTAGCTGCTCAGTGGCATGTGAGATCTTCCCGGAGCAGGGCTCGAACCCGTGTCCCCTGCATTGGCAGGCAGGTTCTTAACCACTGCGCCACCAGGGAAGTCCCCTAGATGCCTTTTAAATCAAAGTACAATAATAGGAATTATGGTACAGTCTTATTCTGCAATCATTAAAAAATATTCTATGGATCCCATTTTGTGGACGAAAAGATGTATGATATGTTATGGAACGATGTTAATGATATGTTCATTAGTGGGGGGAAAGTCAGGTTATAGAAGAGTATGTACAGCGTGATTACTATTTAATAAAACTATGTCTATTTATCTATAGGTGTATACAGGGAGATCTAGAAGGATGTTCATCAAAAGTTAATAGTGTGGGCAGGGAAAAAAAAAAAAAGTATTGTAATTTCTGGGCTTCCCTGGTGGCGCAGTGGTTGAGAGTCCGCCTGCCGATGCAGGGGACACGGGTTCGTGCCCCGGTCCGGGAAGATCCCACATGCCGCGGAGCGGCTGGGCCCGTGAGTCGTGGCCGCTGAGCCTGCGTGTCCGGAGCCTGTGCTCCGCAGCAGGAGAGGCTGCAACAGTGAGAGGCCCGGGTACAGCAAAAAAAAAAAAAAAAATTAATTCAGGATCATCCCTCCCTGCCCACACTATTTTTTTTTTTTTTTTTTGCGGTACGCGGGCCTCTCACTGTTGCAGCCTCTCCCGTTGCAGAGCGCAGGCTCCGGACGCGCAGGCTCAGCGGCCGTGGCTCACGGGCCCAGCCGCTCCGCAGCATGTGGGACCCTCCCGGACCGGGGCACAAACCCGTGTCCCCTGCATCGGCAGGCGGACTCTCAACCGCTGCGCCACCAGGGAAGCCCCCTGAATTAATTTAAGTAGGCTTGATAAAGTATAGTCTATTTAAGAATAAACTATTTTAGGTATATCATAGGAATGAGTAAATGTGTTGATTTCATCAGAAGTCAGGGTTCCATTGTTGAAGAAAGGGTGTACAAATAAGGAATGGAGGAAGTTAGAAAAAGAATTCACAAAGGTGCACTGGAACTGGCGGTACTGGTGTGTACTCGTGATTTCTATATGCATGCTCGTTGTATACATGTGTATCCATTTGTGTAAACGTGCATACATTTCCTGGCTCTGTCCACTGAAAGGGCCATGAAGCAAAGACACTATAGTACCAGTGAGCATACCAAGCAGCCTTTAATACCATTCCGCACTAACAGATACCAGGTCTCCTTGGAGAAATTACAGATTCCAGGGCTGGAGCAGCAAAAGAACAAGAGGAGCCTGAGCATCTTATTGCAGAAACTTAGGACGTGCTCAAAAAAAGAAAATGCCGGGGCATGTCACAGGACACAGGAGCCAGCTTGAAGGGGCTCCCACTACCACGTGTGAGTCAATTTGGGCTTGAATATAATTAAATATAGTAATCAATTTAACACCATTGAAAAACAGGTATTAATGAGCCCGTATAGATAACAAATAGATAAACAAACGGGGGGGCGGGGGGATGAGGGCTCTTGTTTATAAGAGAATGCTAATGTGAAGGGTGCTGCAGCTGGCACAGCACCACTTTCAGAATCATCCTAATCAAGAATGGTGCAAGCTAGCAATGAATGCCAATTCTTGCAGGAAAATGTTGACAAGGAGCAAGATACTTGCCCAGGCTCAAAATGTTTCCTCACAGATTGCTTATTAGGTGCTAGGAGAAAAATAAAACCTAGCAGTTATATACTTGGCTGGGTAATCAAAGCCAGTGACCATGGGGACAGATGGCTATGTGTGCCCCCAACTGTGGTACCCTGAGGAAGGACACATCATCACCCATACAGCATTCTGGCTGAGGATGTAGAACCCTGATCTCATCATAAGGACAAACCCAAAGTGAAATGTTATGCTAGAGGGGGAGAACAATATTATGTCAAAGTATGAATGTCACAAAAGAAAAAAAAAAAAGATTGAGGAAATGTTCCAGATTAAGGGTGCTAAAGAGACAAGAAAAAATGCAATACCTAACCCTAGACTAGATCCTGAACTAGAAGGAGACATTTTGGGGTCTACTGACTGAATTGAAATATAGGTGCTATCAATGTCACGTTTACTGATGTTGATAATTGTGCTGCGGTTATGTGAGAGAATATCTCTATTCTTAGGAAATAAGACACTGAAGGATTTAGGGATAAAGGGTGATGATGTATGCAAGTTACTCTCTAATGGTTAAGAAAAAAATTATATACATGTGTATTTATGTGTGTGTGTGTATACACATGCATACGCATGGAGAGAGACAGCAAGAGAGAAAGAATGATAAATGAGAATGGTAAATGAGCTAAAATGTTAAGAACAGGAGATTCTGTATAAGGGGACTTTTTAATTTTGTAATTTATCTCTAAGTAGAAATTATGTCCAAATAAAATGTTTTAAAATTAATAGTGGTTAGTTATTTCTGGGTAGTATGATATCCGTTTATTTTGTCTTATTTGAATTTTTTAAATAGAAGAGGCATGTATTGATTTAATAAAACGAAATGAGCCATTAAAGTAATGCTGTTAGTCCGGGTCAGGACCAGAATCAGATATGTGTGTGTCTCAAGAAAACTTGGTAATCTGGCACCCCTTCAAACCAATGTTCTTCCGAGAGTGTACAGGTTTAAACTTTAGTTTGTGGCAGGCCCCCTCAGAGACAAGCAATCCAGTTCCATTTAATTCATCAGCAAAAGAACTGTTTTGTGTTAATCAAATCCACCCTCCTGGAGGAAAGAAGGATTTCAGGACGCTTGGTTGTTATTCCAGCATGTTCCCCGAAGGTCTCATCCTCAGCCCTCTCTGAAAGGAGTTCCAGTAACCTCAGTGGTCACTGTGTTAACGGCTGTTTTAGCCACTTTATCAGTGCAGAGTACTAGGCAACTCTCTGACTTAATCTGACCCTGATGCTGATAAAAATGGGACTTTTCATTGTCTTCTCTTCATTTTTCTGCAAAGAACATATATTGCTTTTGTAATAAGAAAAAAAGGTAACCTTAAAAAAAGAAAACATGACTGGTTAAAAATAGTTTCCCAGTGGGGAAGAAGCAGGCCCGGCCTGGTGGTGGCATGGAGCCCTGTGCTGAGACCCAGGTAAGACAAGGGCAGAGGACAGGTAGTTATACCCAGGGCGTTGCCCGGCCTCTTCCCACTGCACACAGGCTCTCAGGACACACTAGCCAGAATTTCCCAGGAGAGGAGCTTAACTCCAACCCTATATTTTCCATGCAAGAAAGCAGAAAACGAGAGTGAAATTATCACAGGGACAACCCTGAGTTTGTGCTAATTTCTGAAAATATACATATAAATCTGTTCTTGATTCTTGCCAACAAAGTTCACACCTATTTGAGTCTCTGTGTTGTAAACTGGAAGCAGAGCCAAGTCTTGCAAGAGAGAACAGCAATGGAACGTCACCTTTGTGCAATGCTTTTTAATTTACAACTCTGCTTTCAATACCTTTATGGCCTGAATTGTGTCCCCTCAAATTCCTATGTTGAAACGCTTTTGCATATATGGCCTTTAAGGGAGTAATTAAGGTTGAATGAGGTCACAGAGGTAAGGCCCTGATCTGATGCCACTGGTGTCCTGTGAGAGGAGGAGACCCCCAAGAGCTTGCTCTCTCTCTGCAGGTGCACAGAAAAAGGCCAGGTGAGGACACAGTGAGACAGTGGCCATCTACAAGCCAGGGAGAGACACCTCAGGAGAAACTGAATCTGCCTGCACTGTGATCTGGGACTCCCAACCTCCAGAACTGCAAGCAACAAATGTTAAGTTACCCAGTCTGTGGTCCTTTGTTATGGCAGCCTAAGCGGCCCAGCATCACCAAGCTAGGAAGCACAGGGCCAGAACCCGAACATGAATCTTCTGGTTCCCTTCTGGCTCATTATTTGTAAGGCTCAGATAGGTTTTAGGTAACATAATTATAGCTGGTAATTACAAAAACCATAAAAAACAGCCCATCTGCCAACTCCAAGTCTTGCCAAGCCAGCTCTTGCCTCCACAGGCAGACAAGACCAAGGGAGTGAAAACAAGCAGTGCTTCCAATGGGCCCAGACGTGAGCAGAGCGGCCTTTTACAAAGCAGTTTTTGAAAACTGCGAATGTCTTTTTCTGATTCCAAAAATAAGACAAATATACAGAAAAGTACCAAGAAAATGCCTTTGCTCTTTTGAACAATTACTCAATATGTTAACCAATCCTCCCCCACCCCCGCCTCCTACTTCTGACCTATTCATCTTGCTGTAAGCTCATTGCATTAATCGATATGTAGGACTACTTTCTCTGCGTCCCGTTTTACTTCCTCATTAAGGGCTATTTAGATTTTGGTCTTCTCCTGAGGCCCGTGTTGGTCCTTTCAAGACCCCAGGGCATAGAGCCAAAAGTGGAACCCAGTGCAGGCCCTGCCTGGGGGCCACCAGCACAGAGGTCCGGCCCGGGCATGGGGTCCTGGTCTCCATGCTGCCCAGACCTGTAGCCTCGGTGCTGTGGCATCACGGCTCAACTTCCCTTCTGGGGGCACCACCCCACACAGACTTCTCTCCAGGGCAAGAAGCGATCTGAATGCCACCCTGAGGGCCAAGTGTGTCTAACAGTTCTTTCTCACGAAGTTAGGAAGCAGACATCCTGGTTTGTGCACAGGGCTCCCTTCAAGTCTGGCAGGCAGAGTCAACAACCTGACAGCCCTAGGCCATCCGCCTCACTGGCTGTCAGTCCTAGGAGACAGGGCAAGGCACACTTTCCGTGTCCTTCATTCTCTTTTTCCATTGCACAACAGAATTACCTGAGGAGCTTTCCTATTTATACCTGGAGACTCTGATTCAGGAGACCCATCTCTGAAAGGGAGATGCCTGCTACCACCTCAGAGTTGGGCACTCCTTGGACAGTGCCCCTCAAGGCCAAGAATAAACTGTCCAAACCTTGCGAGCAGGGCTAATTCCTAGCAACAAACCTGGCTCCTTCATTGGGTGGCGCCAATAAAACAAGACGGCATAGAAAATTTAACAAAAGGAGACTAAATATGGAGCAGTTGCTTACCGTAACGTAGTTGACAGTATATTATTAATAACTTCGGATAATAGTTTGACCCAATTTTTGCTGTTTGATGCTAATAGCTTTCAAGATCTTCCCCTTCCTGACCTGCCCCACATCTGGGCCAGCAGACAAGAGAGCCTGAGGGCTCCTTTCTTTGGTGTTAGCTAGGGACCGTCACCCCATTACAACACCCCAAACAAAACAAAAAACAAAACAAAACCTGAGGCCAGTTGCTCTACCCAGAAAGCCTCACTAAATTAGTAATAAACTTTTTCAAACCCTCTTGGTGGGTTGAACTGTGTTTCCCCATAACATATGTTCAGGTCCTAACTCCCTGCTATGAATGGGACCTTATTTGGAATAAGGTCTTTGCAGATCTAATTAGTTAAATTAAGATCATGTCATACAGGGGTAGGGTGAGCCCCTAATGCAATGAATGGTATTCTTATAAGAGGGAAATTTGGATACACAGGGAGAAAAACATGTGACGATGGAAGTGGAGATTGGAATGATGCATCTACAATCCAAGGAACACTGAGGATTGCTGGCAGCCACCAAGGGGTAGGAGAGAGGCTTGGGATAGACTCTCCCTCAGAGCCTCCAAAAGGAACCAACTCTGCTGACACCTTAGTTTCAGACACCTGGCATCCAGAACTGTGAAAAAAGATTTCTGTTTTCTTTAAGCCTCCCAGTTTGTGGTACTTTGTTATAGCATCCCTACCAAATGAAGACAATGTACGTGTGGCTCTTGACAGCTGTATTAGTTTCTGCCTCTCTTGACATGGGTTCTCCCCTGTATGTGTCCACATATCACTCTTTTTGAAAATATTTTCATTTATTTATTTTTTTGGCTGCATTGGGTCTTCGTTGTGTCATGCAGGATCTTCGTTGCGGCACACGGGATCTTTTTGTTGTGGCGTGCAGGCTCTTTGTTGCAGCGCATGAGCTTCTCTCTAGTTGTGGCGCATGGGCTTCAGAGCGTGTGGGCTCTGTAGTTTGCGGCACACGGGCTCTCTAGTTGAGGCACATGGGCTCAGTAGTTGTGGCACGCGGGCTTAGCTGCCCCGCGGGGTGTGGGATCTTAGTTCCCCGACCAGGGATCGAGCCCACGTCCCCTGAATTGGAAGGCAGATTCTTTACCACTGGACCACCAGGGAAGTCCCATGCCTGTGTCTCTTCTCTGCCTCTTTTAAGGGCACCAGTCACTAGATTTGGGCCCACCCTAACCCAGTGCAAGTGCAACCTTATATTGAGTAATCACATCTGCAAAGAACCTATTTCCAAAAAAGATCACATTGACAAGTACTAGGGGTTAAGACTTCAACATATGGTTTGGAGGGAACACAATTCATCCACAATATCGAAGCCAAAACTAGGGGCCATCCCACCTCTGCAAGGCGACCACGTGCTCTGAAAAGTTTAAAACTCACTGTGCAGCAGTGGGGACTGGCTGAGAAAACATACATGAAAGGTTTCCATCAAACAGCACATGAGGACAAGTAGATGTCAGTTATTATAACGCAGGTAATAGACAAGCACCGTGAAGCCTGGCATTTAGTCCCTGAAACGTGCTGGCACATGCAAGGAGCGTGGCAGAGGGACCCACTGCAGTCCTGCTTTTATGCACCTAGAATTTCCTGAAGGCAGGAGAGGCAGCACACTGGGAAAGGATACACCCCTCACATGTCAGGCAAAGGTGTCCTGCCTACTGCTGTTACCCCTCCAGCAGGATCCTGGGGCAATAATCATTGCCACACCCCAACCTAAGAGTGTTGCAAGGACAGAATCAGTGTAATGAGCAACAGGTCTTGGTCCCAGGTTCGTGCTATGTAGATTCACCATACAAGAGGAAACAGCTCTAAAATGCTGCCCCAGTCCTCCAGGAGTTTATACTAGGGTTAGGCTGGAGAGATACTATGAACACTCATTATATGAACTCCACAAAATACAGGTATGTTAATCTTTAAAACAAAGCTGGCCACCCCTGTCCTGCACACCTAATCAGGTTGCTATAGGGACCCAGAGATATTTACACATGTGAAGCAAGTTTATATAAAGCAGTGTTCTCTTGGATTTATCCACACATTTATTTCCCGCTAGGAACTTTTCTAGGAGTTTGGGATATATTGGCGAAGGACATAAATGTCTCTGCTCTTAGCTTACATTCAGTGAGGGGGGGGGGGGAAACTGACAAGAAACAATTTTTGAAAGTTTTAAATAGAAGATACACTGGGAGGTGTTAAGTGCTCTGGAAGAAAGAAAGAAAGTGTAGACTAGGATCAGGGTACCGGGCATGTGGTGAATGGGGGCACAGACTGCTGTAATTAGGTCAGGGTGGGCCTCCCGGAGAAGGGGACATGCAAGGGCAGGCTTGGTAGGAGAGGAGGGCGTAAGCCACACGGCCCCCTGGGGAGAGCGTTCCAGGTGCCATGCAGGCCCGGAGGGGCTCAGGGATCAGGGCGGGGGGGGGGGGGGGGGGGGGGGGCCGGGTGCGGGTAGGCCGGTGCAGCTGTTATGGAGTGAGCGGGACGCAGGCAGTAGAAGAGGCCGGGTAAGACCGAACTTTCTGGCTTTTATTCTGGAGAATGGGCTGCATGCAAGTCGACATGCCTGTTTGATGTTGAGAACAGATTAGAGAGGACAAAGATCAGACCTGGGTGGCGGCACCAGAGGCGACAACACAGGGCTGGGCTCTGAAAGTCTCTGTGAAGGACTGGACAGAGTGTGTGAGAAAGACAGTCCAGGAAACCTCCAAATGCTCAGGTTCAGTAGAGCTGCCACTGTCTCGAACGGGAAGTCTGTGGATGCGCATGACGGGACCCCGAGCAAGCTAGTGCTCGTGTTGTGGCCCAAGACCCGTGCACGACCTCCGTGGAGATGCCGAGCGGCACAGGGGCCGCAAAGGGCTGGGGCCGCAAAGGGCTGGGGCCGCTTAGGGAAGGCAGCGCTCCACAATGTATCCAAAAGACCACTGTTGGCTCCCTTCCTTCAGACACACAGTCTGCCCACAACAAAGGCAGAAGCACCTTGCTATATTTATCCACGATAACAGAAAGAAATGGTGATGTGGAAAAACTAAGAGATCAACTGGAAAACTGCTGTGAGCAATGAGAGAATTCAGTAAGCTGGGGACATACAAAACATTTTTTTTAAAAACCCAATTGCCTTCTTATATACAAACAAGTTTAGCGATGTGAAAGGAAGACTCCCATTTAGAGTAACAACAAGAAAAACTTTAAGAATACACATATAAATGTGCAACCTCTATATGAAAAGAATTTCTAAATACTAAAGAATATAAAAGACTTGGACAAATGAAAAGCCATATCCTTTGGGGAAAGAAAGTTTCACTATAATTTTAAAGTCGATTCTCCCTAAATTAACCAATAAGTGAATTTAGGTTTGAAAACAGAGGAGCTGATTCTATTCAGAAATATTTGTGCAATAATAATCAGGAAAATTCTGAAAAAGAACAGGAATGAAGGCGGACAAAACCTGCGAGACAGTAAAACATAGTACAAGCCACAAGTAAGTAAGTTAAGGCTGTAGCACTGGTTCATGAATAGACAGAGTTCAGTAAAAGAAGAGCCCAGAAACAGGCCCAAATACAGGTGGGAATTTTGTCCCTGATCCAGGCAGCTCTAAGCATCTGGATTATTCAGTTACAACAACATGGAAAAAATAAAGGTAAATCCCTACTACTCCTTTCACCAAAATGAAAACGACCTGGATCTAAGAGGTAAATTAGAAAATGAAACCAAAAATGCACTGAAAGAGATATTAAAGACTTAAAACAAAGATCTCAGAGCAGGGAAGGCTTCATACAGTCAAAAGGTAAGTAACAAAGGAAAAGCATTTGTAACACAAACAATGAAAGTCAGTTTTCTCAATGTACAAAGATCTACAAATCCATGAGAAGGAACCAAGAATCTAAACAGAAACAAAGTAACAAAAGACATCTCCGAAAGGCATTCTGGGTTTAAAACAGAACAAGGAGGAGGACACCAATCCACACTGTGCCCTGCCTCCTGGGAGGATGCTTCTCTAAGGATGCCACTTTCTCGGACAGGAACAGGGGGCAAGGTGCCTGAGATTTCATTTATGTTCCTCTTATACCTTTTGAGCTTTTTACCATATGCATATATTACTTGTTTTTAGAAGTAAGGCAACTAACAATTTTATAAAAAGTTACAACGCGGAGAATCTGGGACAGAACCACCACTTCTGAACTACATGCAGGTGGTCTCGCTCAGAATATATAGCCTCCCGGAGGGAATTCTTCTTTAAAAGAAAGAGCGCATCTACGTTATTCCACGTTCAGCCGTATTTCGTCAAAGCGTAACTGAAAGTACAACCGCTCTGCTAATACAGACAAACCAAGTGAACCCATTCTTGTTTCAGTTTCATCCCGAGCGGGCCGGAGAGACAGTGCATGTGCTTTGAGATCAGAACAAAGTACTGAGTCCAACATTTTTGTTGTGCCTCAGTAACCAAATTTAAACCGACTATTCATAATGGGGTCATTTTGCATCAAGTTCTAACTTAAACTGCTTGGGTGGGCCTCAATTTCCTCACCCATACAATACGGATAATAACAGTACTTACTACAGCGTTGTTGTCGCGAAGATTCAGTAACATAAGCAAAAGTGCTTAGGACAGGGCCTAACAATACACTCTCTGGAAGCAGGCGGGATCTAAATTTAAAAGAACATTCCCTTGGGCTGTAAAGCCCCTGCCAGGGGCTCCTGGCTGTGGATAAGAAGAGGCTCTCCTTGAGCTGGGGGCCAGGTTCGCTACACGGCACTCCATCTGATGACGCAGTGGCACATCTGCCACCTACAAGGAGGTAAGTGGGCTTTGGTGAGCTGCTCTGCAGAGCCAGGGATGGTTCAGCTACAACACCCCTCCCAGTTCTCTCGTTTTCTCCAGTGGGGACACACTGGGGTGGTTGCGGGCTCACTGGGCAACCCTAGATCTACTGGGGAAAAGCAGAGTCTGCATCCCACTGGCAAAGCCATGTGTGTTCTCTGGAAGCCACAGCAGCTCCTGAGCAGAGGCCAAGGGCTCCCGGCTGGACCTCACCCAGGAGCAGTTACATACCTTGCCCGACTTGCTCAGTGTCTCCTCCCCACTGTGTGATCTGTGGGCCTCTTCCTCCCCACCCCTGGCCTGGCAGGAGGACCCATCCTCCACCCACTGTGAAAAGCTTGGAGCTCTCGTGGCCCATTTGGACCAGGCTAGGCTTCAGCGGGAAAGCTGAGCCCTTCCCAGAAGGGGAAGCCCAGGATCCTTTCCCTGCCCACACAATGTTGGTGTCGGGAGAGAATCTTCCTGGACAGGGAAGACGAAAGGTTGAAGTTAAGTCCGGGGTACTTTTAAATGTCCAGTGGATGTTAATGGGAGTGCTTTCAGTTCCAGGGGAGATGAATCCTGAGGGAGTGGCCAGGAAGGCAGGTGAGGTGCTTGGTGGGGCTCCTTGCCTCCCATACTTTGACTCCAGGACAGGTCTCATTACATCCCTCCTGGCCCAGTGCAGAGACTACTTAAGTGCTACAATGACCACATTTTCTGAAACAAAAACCTGAAGGTAAGAGTTTACTTAAGGATGTGGATGGTTAGAATTCGATGTTCACAACCGGATCAAAGAAATGAGGACTATTTCTGAAGGAACATAGGAGTCAGGGAGGAAGTTTCTATCTTTGAACATGGGGTGAATAAAGATGCCATTGGCTTCCTATTTCTCGACTCAATAATTCTACCAGACATGCAAAACTTTTAAAGTCTGATGTCATCACATGTTGGGAGGTGGAGAGAGCCCTTAAAATATGGTGGTGGAAGGGGAAGGTGGTACAGTCATTAATAAGCATACTTTGGTAGTATGAGCTAAAAAAATGGGCTGGCCCTCTGACCACAGTTCTTTGTATCTACTTCAGAAAACCACTTGTGCGTGTCCAGAGGGAGACACCAAGTGTGCAGCATTATCTTACAAAGAAAACTGAAAACATTCTTAACTGAGTAACATAACCATGACCCAGAATATTATATAAATGTCAAGTTTTAGGGAGATCTGTTCGTTGTTCTCACATGAAAAGCATTTCAAAGCATATTGCTGGGTGAATAAAGCAGGCTGCAGGACAGTATGAGTCCATTTACGTAAAAAAGGCGCAAATAAGTGTTTAAGGTGGCAAATTTTACGTTATGTGTAAAATAATCAATTTAAAAATCTGGGGGAAAAACAGAGCAAAGAACAAATATAACATGTAAATGCAATAGAAAATGTCTGTCGGGACACCTGCCTAACTTAGACAGGGAGGTTGGCGGGTAGCAGGGGGGGACTCTAGCTGTATCTGTAAGGATGTCTCTCTGATAAAAATAATGGCCTAATTTAAAAGACCCCAAAATGTTTCAAGTGGTGGTCTACAGAAAGTCAGACTACACTTGATTTTTATTCTCTGTTTTATACTTTCTTTGTTTTTCAAACTATCTACCATTAACAATCTGAAAAAAATATATATTTTGCACAGTTAACTAGGTTTGCTATCCCTCTAGGTGGGTATGGATGGATGACTGTAAACTTGTTATGGCTAGGAGGCCCTTCGAGGCAGGCTACAGCTGATGAAGACTATAGACCTTGGTCCCCGGAAAATGCACACGGACCCCAGTGCTGCATACGGCTTCAGGGAATGCAGGACCCTGGAAGCCCACCCAATCGTGTACCCCAGGTTAAGAACCTCTGATTTGGACATTTAAAGCTGCAGAAATGGATGCGATCATGCAGAGAACGTGTGCTAGGTAGGAATTAGCAGAGATGGGCTACGGAACCCAAGGAAACCCCAAGAATGAAGAAGCAGGCAGAGTAAGGAAGAGATGGAGGCCATAAGGAGTGGAGGCCGGCAGAAGAGGGTAGACGGTAGCAGGCTGAGAGCGGTAGCAGGCTGATGAGCTCCATCTCCCCAGTCCCCTCCGCCTCTTCCATACTGCTGTCACATGGATTCCCCAAGAGCCTGATGACAAATATCCTTCAGTGAACAGTGGGCAGTAAGCCCACAAAAGGAGGCCAGGTCCTGTAATCTGGCCCTGCCTCCATCTCTGGCCTTGTCTCTCCTTAATTCCAAACACACTGGGCTGTGAGTCATCTCAAATATATCTTTTCCTTTGATGCCTTCATTCTTGTCCTTTTCTTTTCCATAAGGCCTAGCACATTGGTAAGCTCCTCAAAAACTGTCAGAATTTCTTCTTTCCTTCCCAACTCTCTTACGGAAATTGTCACTTAGAAAAGAACACCAGATTTGGAGGCTCCTCCGTGAACAGCCCAGCACAAATCACGGCTCCCCTCCCATCCCTGCCCTGAATCTCTGGACTTGTTCCTGCAGCACCTAGTCTTCTAGGCTGAATGTCTGCTGACTTGGAGAGGCCAAAGAAGCTTAGGAAACCAAGTCTCCCTGGCTAGACTGGTCTACCAGCAAAGCCTGCGGACATATGGAGACGAAGACTGTCCCCAAATTTGTATATACCATAATAAGTACATAGTTCGTTCCATGAAACGACATAAAGTATACTAAAAACGCTGTGACCTCAGCTTTGCAATGGGTACCCCTCAGAAATAAGTACCAACTGCAGACTCATGAGACCCCTCAAAAATAGTCGGGACTGCAAATATCAAATCTGCACTTACAAGACCTTCCACAGAGACACAGTTTAGGGACTACTGGCCCACAGAAGGGCACACCAGTCGAGCATTAAGTCCGCCTCTGACTTAATGTAGTGGGCTGGGATGCCCAATGCACCATCATTTTTTAAAGGCTTCACGGCAGCCCCACACAGGCTCAGCCACCCACTACTGCCTCCGATGCGCCCAGCCTCACCCTTTCCCGACACGAGGGCCAGGAACCCAGTGGGACCTTGAACCTCTGGGTGACAGCCTGGCCTTCTGAGGGATGAGCTGTTTATTCTAATTACAAGCTCAAAGTACTGGGTACTTCTGACTGCTCCTCCCTAAACCTAGAAAGACAGCAGGTAGATGGGAAATGCCCATGACTTGGCTGGAGTCAAAACCCAGCTTGCTCCATCAAGGCCCACTGCACTGAGCCAGTTCACTCCAGTGAACTTCCCTTACCTGTAAGGGGCCTGATATCCATCTTCTCTGCCTCTCAGCCCACCATTCCCCCGACCCCACCCCGTGCGCCAGTAAAAGCCCTCTGTGATGTGCAAGGATGTGCAGCGAATTGCTACCATAACCACTAGGTCTGAGACACACTGAATGGTGGACAGCAGTCAAATGAAGCCTGTTACCAACTAAAGCAATGACCTTGAGACTAATTTTCCTCCTCTGTGAAACGTAGCTGTTGCATTAACTCTTGTCATTCCCAGCTTTCACGACTAAATTAGCAAAACAAAAAGTAATCATAATGAATTGCTGAGGTTTTATTTTGCAAAAAAAATTTTTTTTTTTAAATTACAAACTCAGTGGGTCACCATCATTTCCTAAAAGAAAGAACATTTTCACACCAGGACAGTGGAATGGAGGTGATGTCAGAACAGGGGCAGCCACTGTACCCGGCCCCGCGGCCCAGCCCAAGCTGGAGGCCCGGACCAGGCCGAGGCAGGGTCTGCCCCGGCCCCTGCTCCGGACGTTCGGGGACATCCAGGCTGCATCCCGACGGCGGTGAGAACCCAGCATCAACTCCAACGCGAGCAAGCGGAGAAAACAGATGCGGGAGGCAGGGCGGCAGACGCCGGGCGAGCACCAGACGCCGCGGCTCCAGGCCGGGGGCGCCGCTGGGAGGCGGGGGGCTGCCGCTCCCGCACGCCCTCCCGCTCCGCCCGCCCCCCACCGCCGGCCTCCGCGCCCCGGGCCCCGGAGCCCGCCCCCGGAGCCGAGATCCTCATCCCGCGCCCCCAGCCCGCCTCCGCCCGGGCCGCCTCCGCCCGAGGTCGGTGGGAGAGGGCCGCGGGGCCTGGCGGGCGGGCGAGCGGGCGGGGGTCCGGGGCCGCAGGCCGGGGAAGGCCGCCAGCGGCGGCCCGCAGCCCCCACCCCGCAACCCCCCCCACCCCGGCGCGGCCGCGAGCGCCGCACTCACCCGGGCGACGCCATGAGCGCGGCGAGGTCTCGGCGCTGCCGCCGCCTCCGCTTCCTCCGAGCTGAGCGACTCCGCCGGGGAGGGGCCTCGCACCGGCCGCCGGCCGCCCGCCCGGGCAGCTCCAGGCGGCGGGGAGCGGGGAGGGCCCCGGGTCAGCCGGAGACGGGTGTGAGTGGGCCCGGAGCCGGAGGAGAGTGAGGCCGGGTATCGGCTCCGAGCGTGCGGGGTGGTGGAGACTCGGGGAGGGGGCCCGGGGTCGGCCTGGAGCGGCCTGGGGGCGGCGGGGGCGCGGGCGGCACGGGGCTGGCACCGGGGACGGGGGCGGTCCGCGACCCGCAGCCCGGACCCGCCCACCTGCCCAGGTGCCCAGGTGCCCGCAGGCCGGGACTCGCCGGGAGGCGCCTTCGGTGCCGCAACGGCCGAGAAAGTGCCCCGGGGCCACGAAGCAGCTGCAGGACCCAGGTGAAGTCACCACCTCCCTGCGGTATGAGTTTGATTTCCTTAAGAAAAGCCTTTTCTTTAGCTATGGAGGACGAGGCGTTATTATTAGTAAGCAAAACGATAACTTTGCTATATCTTACTTGGTGTGCTGCCTTGCCCGCGTTGCTGGCCTCTCAGAGCCGGTTACACATTGTAAAAGGTGTGTCACATCACACTGTGAAGCCCTAAGGACTGTGGAGGCACTTTTTATTATCCTTTACATTATATTATTTACCAATAATAATGAGTCTGTAATTCCTGCGGTGGGTTTCACAGCGTCAGCGATGGGTACTTGAGCCTCAGTTCCTGTCTCGGCAAAATGAGTTTTCAGAGATAAGTGAGCTCTTGTAAGTAAAAACACTTAAAAAGCTCTGGATAATGAAAAACACTGTTGATCACATTTCTGTGTTATATTAAATATTATTAATAATCATTATTATTTTTACTACTAATAAGAACAAGAGACAGCAACGCTGTGGCTGAAAGCCTTGGCTCTGGAGCCAGACTACCTGGGTTGAAATCTGAACTCTTACCAATTACCAGCTCTGGAAGCTCAGGCAAGATAGAAGCTCCCCAGGGCTGTAGTTTCCTCAGTTGAAAAATGAGGATAATAGGTCCCTTCCTCTCTCTGAGGACTGAATGAGTTAATATTTGTAGAGTGATTAATACATTGCCTGGTAAATGGCCTCTTAACCTCCTGGGAATCCATCACATCCTTCTTTCCTTCAGTAAAATGGAATCTCAGAATTGCTGCCTTGAGTTCAGAAGATAATGCTCTGTAAATGTGAGCTGATAAGTAAAGCCACGGGGGTTTGTGAGACCCAAAGTAGGTATAAATCTAAGAGGACCAGGGTTAAGGAACAGTTTGGGGAGTGGGCAACTGCTAAAAGGCCTGATTCAAGGCAGTGATGACTGCCATTGGAGTGGGGGAGGTCAGATACTTTTTAAAAATAAGTTGTTGGTTTTAAAACATGTTTTGAAATAATGAATAGTGTTAATTCAATGAAATTATTCTTCTTCAATATGAGTTTTACTAGGTATGTAGCATTTCACTGCATGGTGGACCATCTTATGTTTTAACCAACCCCTATTATTAGACAAAATTTTGCTGCCAGTGTTTCATTATTATAAAGAATGTGGACAGTAAATATTCTTATAGCCAAAACTCCCCATATACATCCATGAGTATTTCCTTAAGCTGAGTTCCCAGGAGTCAGATGATACTAGTATTTTAAGTCTTTTCAGATACATATATAATCTCTGTATGTGTTTGTGTACTTATACACACATACACAAACACACATATACTAATATACATATATACATATACTTACATATATACATACATGTATACGTATACACACACGTATATATACACACACATAGAGACTGCTGTCCCAGTACGGTCACCAACACTGATGATAGTGCCAGTTTGCCAAAAGTCTCAATAAATTTCACAGTTTCTATCACTGCAAATTTGATAGGTTAAAAAACCGTATTTTGGCAAAATGGCAGGCTAGGAAGTTCCAAGCTCACCTTTTCCCACGGAAACATGAAGAAAACAACCAGAAGCTGTCTGAACTAATTTTGTAGCGTCTCTAAAAAAGTTAAAGGTTTACAGCAACCAAGCAAACATTCAAGCAAGAAAAAGCCATCCTAAAAGTGACAGCAAAGTTTTGTGGCATTTTCACTTGCCATCGCCCCACTCCGTCCCCAGTGTGGCAGTGGTCTTGTTCTTGAGAAGGTAGCATCCTGTTTCCCAGTCCCCACATTCCTGTCACCTTGAACTGGAGGGAGCAGAGCAGACCTTATTTGTATACTACCTGACCTGTAAGAAATGGTAAAGGTAGTCCTTCAGTTTGAAAGGAAAGGATGCTAGACAGTAACTCAAAGCAGTATGAAGATGGAAAGATCTGACAAAGAAATACATGGGCAATATAAAAGGCAGCATTACTTTAATTTTGGTAGCAACTCCACTTTTTTATTTCCAACAGGACCTAAAGGACAAATGCATTAAAATACTTATAAGTTATAAATCTATACTATTGGACACACAACATATAAAGGTATAATTTGTGACATTAATAACATGAAGGGGAAACAGAAATGTATAGGAGTAGTAGAGTAAAACATGTCATTACAAAAAAAAAATCAGCTGAACACAAAAGAAGGCAGTAATAGAGACAAATACTGTAAGACTTTTTTATTAAGTAGCAAAGTGACAGTAGTAAGTTCTTCCTTAAGTGTAGTTACTTTAAATGTAAATAGATTAAACTGTCTGATCAAAAGGCAGAGAAAGGCAGAATGGATTAGAAAAATGATCCAAATATATACAGTCTATAAGAGACTCACTTTAGCTCTAAAGACAGAAGATTGAAAGTGAAAGGATGGAAACATATTCCCTGTAAATATTAACCAAAAGAAAGCTGGGTAGGCTATACTAATTCAGACAAAATAGACTTCAGTTTAAAAACTTACAAGAGATAAAGAAAGACATTATATATTAAAAGTTAATCCAACAAGACAATTATAAACATGTATGTATCAAAAAGAGCCCCAAATATAATGAAGCAAACATTCACAGAATTGAAGGGAAAAATCATTCCACAAAAATAGTTGAATACTTCAATAATCATTTTCAATAGTAGATAGGAGAACCAGACAAAAGATCAATAAGAAAATAGAGAACCTAAACAATACTACAAGTCAATTGTACCTAACAGATGTCAACTGAAAAAAATGCACATCCTAAAAGCTGACAATTGTGTTTTATTAGGACTTTCTGAGGACTTAAGCCCAGAAGACAGCCTCTCAGATAGCTGTGAGGGGCTGCTTTGAAAGGGTAAAGGAGGAACCAGGATACATAGAAGTTTTGCAACAAAAACCAGGTAGTTGGAACATCAAAAGATTACTGTTAATTAAAGAAAATCCAGACATCTCAAGTTAATGAATTTAGCACTTTTCTATGTATGGCAAGATGCAAAACTACGGACTCATTGAAATCATTCCTTTGACGTTCACCTTAACTATCTAAGGCCAGTATCCTGTTTTTAACAATCCTGAATTTCCTCAGGGTACACAGTCTGGGACGGCTGCAGGGGCTGATGGCTTGGTGGCTGCAACACACTTTGTTTACTGTTATGGCAGTCCACACAGACATATACAGAACACTCCACTCAATAACAGTAGAGTACACATTCTTCTCAAGTGCACATGGTACATTGTTTGGAATAGACCATACGTTAGGCCACAGAACAAGTCTTAATAAATTTTAAGAGACTTAAATCATCTTTAAAGATCTTTAATGAGACTACAAAGTTACTTTTCTGATCACAGTGGAATGAAACTAGATACCAAAAAAGAAGGAAAACCAGAAAATTCACAAATATGTGGAAATTAACACACTCTTTAAAATCCAATGGATTAAAGAATAAATCATAAGGGAAATTACAAAATACCTTGCTAAAAATAAAAACAATATATCAAAGCTTATGTGATGCAGCAAAGTCAAGGCTAAGAGAGAATTTTATACCTGTAAACATCTATGTTAAAGATGAAGAAAGATCTCAAATTAATAACCTAATTCTACGTCTTAAGGAACAACAGCAACAACAGCAAAATGAAGGCAAACCAAACTCAAAGCTAGCAAAATGAAGGAAACATTAAAGTTTAGAGCAGAGAAAAAATAGACTAGAGGATAAACAATAGAGAAATATCAATGAAGTAAAAAGTTGATTCTTCGAAAAGATCAGCAAAATTAACAAATCTTTCGCTCAACTCACTAAGAAAAAAGGAGGGAAGACTCAAATTACTAAAATCAGAAATAAATGTGAGGACATTACTACTGATTTTACAGAAACAAAAATAATTTTAAGAGAACATTATAACAGGTGTACACCAACCAACTGGATAACCTAAATGAAAAAAAATAATTTCCTGGAAACACACTATCAACTATAACTCAATAATGAAGAAAGAAAAAATCTGAATGAATCTATAACAAGTAATGACTTTGAGTTGGTAGTCAAGAAACCTCCCAACAAAGAAAACTGTGGACCTGGTGGCTTCACTGGTGTATTTCACCAAATATTTAAAGAAGAACTAAGTCAAATACTTCTCTAACTCTTCCAAAATGTTAAAGAGCACCTCTGATTTTATGAGGTCAATATTACCCTGATACCAAAGCCTGACAAAGAAACTATAAGAAAACTACAGATCAATATCCCTTATGAATATTGATACAAAAATCCTCAACAAAATACTAGCAAACAGAACACAGAAACATAGAAAAGGATTATACATCATAACCAAGTGAATTTATTCCTGGAATGCAAGGATGCTTCAACACATGAAAATCTATCAATGTAATATATCACATTAATATGATGAGGGAAAAACACCACATGATCATCTCAATTCATGAAGAAAAAAAAATTTGACAAAATTCGACAATCTTTCACAACATAATACACTAAAACTAGGAATAGAAGGAAACTTCTTCAGTATGGTAAAGGTCATATATGAAAAACCCAAAACAATGATGAAAGTCTAAAAGTTTTTCCCTAAAATCAGAAACAAACAAACAACAACCACCAAAAACAAGAATGCTCTCTTTTGCCACTTCTGTTCATCATAGTGCTATAAGTCCTAGAAAGAGCAAATAAGCAATAAGAAGGGGAAAAAAAGGCATCCAAATCAGAAAGGAAGAAGTAAAATTATCTCTGTTTGCAGATGACATGATCTTCTATGTAGAACATCCTAAAGACTCCACCCAAAACTGTTAGAACCAATATATGAATTCAGTAAATTTGCAGGATACGAAAGTCAACATAAAAATCAGTTGCATTTCAATACACAAATAAAAACCTATCGAAAAAGGAAAGTAAAAAAAAAAAAAATCTCATTTATGATAGCATCAAAAAGAATAAAATACTTAGGAATAAGCTTAATCAAGGAGGTGAAAGACTTGCACACTAAAAACTATAAAACATTGGTGAAAGAAATTAAAGAAGACACAAATAAATGGAAGGATATCCCATGTTCATGGATTGAAAGAATATTGTTAAAATATCCATACTACCCAAAGTGATCTGTAGTTTTAATGCAATCCCTATCAAAATCCCAATGGCATTCTTTACAGAAATAGAAAAATAATCCTAGAATTCACTTGGAACCATAAAAGACCCTGTATGTCCAAAGCAATTTTACACAAGAAGAACAAAGCAGGAGGCATTACACTTCCTGATTTGAAAATATATTACAAAGCTATGGTACTGGCAATAAAACAATGGAACATAGTAGAGAGCTCAGAAATAAGTCCACACATCTACAGGCAACTGATCTTCGAGAAGTGTATCAAGAATACTGGGAATTCCCTGGCAGTCCAGTGGTTAGGACTCTGTGCTCTCACTGCTGAGGGTCAAGGTTCAATCCCTGGTTGGGGAACTAAGATCCCACAAGCCAGGTGGTGCAGCCAAAAACTAAATAAATAAATAATACAAAATTGGGAAAGGATAGTTTCTTCAATAAACAGTGATGGTAAAACTGGATATACACATGCAAAAGAATGAAGTTAGATCATTGTCTCACACCGTATAGAAAAATCAACTCAAAATGCATTGAAGACATAAACGTGAAACCTTTATACATAAAACTCTTAGAAGAAAACATGAGAAAAGCAAAATATTGGACTTTGCGATGATTTATTGGATATGACACCAAGAGCTCAGGCAACAAAAGCAAAAATAGACAAACAGAATTATATCAAACTAAAAAGCTACTGCACAGCAAAAGAAATAAATAACAAAATGTAAAGGGAAACTATGGAATGGAAGAAATATTTGCAAAAGACATATCTGATAAGAGGTTAATACCGAAAATATAGAAGGAACCGTTAAAAATTGGGCAAAGAACCTGAATAGACGTTTCCCAGAAGAAGACAAACAAATGTCTTCTGTTATACAAACAGGCATATGAGAAGGTGTTCATCAGGGAAATGCAAATAAATTAAAAAATGAGATATCACTTCACACCTGTTAGAATGGCTATTACCAAAAAAAATTAAAAATGAAAGATAACAAGGATGGTGAGGATGTTGGTGAGGATATTGAGAAATGGGATGCCTTGTACACTGTGGCTGGGTATGTAAATTTTTGTAGCCACTATGGAAAACCTATGGAGGTTCTTCAAAAAGCTAAACATAGAAATACCTTATGATCCAGTAATCCCACTTCTGGGTATATATCCAGAAGTATTGAAGTCAGAGTCTCAAAGAGATATCTGAACTCACATATTCATTACAACATTATTCACAATAATCAGGATATGGACACAGCCTAAATGACTGTCAATAGATGAATGGGCAAAGAAAATGTGGTATATAAATACAGAATATTAGCCTTTAAAAAGCAGCAAATCCTGCCATTTGGAACAACCTGGATGTAACTGGAGGATGTTATGCTAAGTGAAATAACCAGACACAGAAAGACAAATCCTGGGACCTCCCTGGTGGTCCAATGTTTAAGAACCCACCTTCCAACACAGGGGAAGCAGGTTTGATCCCTGGTCAGGGAACTAGGATCCCACATGCCGCGGGGGCAACTAGGCCCGCACACTGCAACTACTGAGCCCGTGTACTCTGGACCCTGTGTGCCACAGCTACTGAGCCCACACTCTCTAAAGCCCGCACACCACAACTAGAGAGAAGCCCGCGTACCAAAACGAAAGATCCAGCATGCTGCAACAAAGATCCCATGTGCCACAACTAAGACACGACGCAGCCAAAAAAATAAAAATAAAAAGACAAATATTACGTTATCTTACTTTTATGAGGAATTTAAAATAATCAAATTCAGAACCAGAGCATAGAATATTGGTTACCAGGGGCTGATAAGAGGGAAAAATAAAGAGGTGTTGGTTGGTGAAAAGGCACAAAGTTTCAGTTACAGAAAGTGAGTAGGTTCTGGAGATCTGCTACACAACTTAAGGCCTAAGTAAACAATAATATATGGTATACTTAATCTGCAAAGAAAGTAGATCTTACGTTAAGTGCTGTTACCACAAAAGAAAAAGAAATGTATGATAGGGCTTCCCTGGTGGCGCAGTGGTTGAGAGTCCACCTGCTGATGCAGGGGACATGGGTTCATGCCCCAGTCCGGGAAGATCCCACATGCCGCGGAGTGGCTGGGCCCATGAGCCATGGCCACTGAGCCTGCGCGTCCAGAGCCTGTGCTCCACAACAGGAGAGGCCACAGCAGTGAGAGGCCCGCATACCGCAAAAAAAAAAAAAAGTATGATAAATATATAAGTAAACAAATAAATAAATAATAAAATTAATAAATGAATGGAGTGAGAGGAAACTTTAGGAGGTGATGCATAAGTTTATGGCCTTGATTGTGGTGATGATTTCACAGGTGTATACTTATCTCCAAGCTGATCAAGTTGTATACATCAGACATATACGGCATTTTTAAGACAATCATACTCAATCAAGAGGTTAAGAAAAGGTCAGCTGCATTTCCATACACTAACAATGAGTAATCACTAAAAAGAAATTGAGAAACCAATTCTGTTTATATTAGCATCAAAAAGAAAAAATATTTAGAAACAAATTTATCCAAAAAGGCAAAACATGTGAACACTGAAAACAACAAAACAATATTGAAAAACATTAAAGAAAATATAAATGGAAAGACATCCCATTTTCATATTGGAAATCTTAATATTGAGATGTCAGTACTAACAAAGCAATCTACAGATTCAATGAAATCCCTATGAAAATTCCAAGCATTTTCTACAGTAATAGAATAATCCACCCTAGACTTCATAAGGAATCTCAAGGAACACTGAATAATCAAAACCGTTTTAAAATAAAGTACAAAATTGGAACTCACACATCCTGATTTGAAAACTAATTACAAATCTACAATGATCAAAACAGTGTAGTACTGGCATATAGGACAATGGAATAGGATAAAGAGTCCAGAAAATCTCAAATATATTGTCATATATATAATTGAAATATATTTGATTTACAGTATTGTGTTAGTTTCAGGTGTACAGCAAAGTGATTCATTTATATATATATAATAATCATTTATATATATATTATGTATAATATATTTTTTTCTGATTATTTTCCATTATAGGTAACTACAAGATATTGAATATAGTACCCTGTGGTATACAGTAAATCTTTGTTGCTTATCTATTCTATGTAGAGTAGTTTGTATCTGTTAATCCCATACTCCTAATTTATCACTCCCCCCTTCCCCTTTGGTAAATATCAGTTTGTTTTCCTATGTCTGTGAGTCTCTTTCTGTTTTGTATATAGGTTCATTTGTATTATTTTTTATATTCCACATGTAAGTGATAGCATACAATATTTGTCTTTTTCTGTCTGACTTACTTCACTAAGTATAATATTCTCTAGGTCCACCTATTTTGCTACAAATGGCAATATTTCATTATTCTTTATAGCTGAGTAATATTCCTTTATATATATATATATATATATATATATATATCACATTTTCTTAAGCCAATTGTCTGTTGATGGGCACTTGGGTTGTTTCCATGTCTTGGCGTGGGGTGCATGTATCTTTCTGAATTATAGTTTTTGTCTTTTCTGGGTATCTACCCAGGAGTGGGGCTGCTATATGATAGCTCTATATTTAGTTTTTTAAGGAACCTCCACTGTTCTTCATAGTGGCTGTACCAATTTACATTCCCACCAACAGTGTAGGAGGGTTCCCTTTTCTCCACATGCTCTCCAACAGTTGATATTTGTAGACTTTTTGATGATTGCCATTTTGACCTGAGTGAGGTGATAACCCATTGTGATTTCGATTTACATTTCTCTAATAATTAGCGATTGTGAGCATCTTTTCATGTTGCCCATCTGTATGTCTTCTTTGGAAAAATGTCTATTTAGGTCTTCTGCCATTTTTTTCATTGGGCTGTTTGGGTTTTTTTTGTTTTATATTTAGTTGTATGAGCTGTTTGTATATTTTGCATATTAACTCCTTGTTGGTTGCAACATTTGCAAATATTTCTCCCGTTCTGTAGGTTGTCTTTTCATTTAGTTGATGTGCGAAAGCTTTTAAGTTTGATGTAGTCCAGTTCATTTACTTTTGCTTTTATTTTTTTGCCTTGGGAGACTGATCTAAGAAAATATTGCTACAATTTATTTATGTTCGAGAATTTTATGCCTGTATTCTCTTCTAGAAATTTTATGGTATCATGTCTTGTACTTAGGTCTTTAAGCCATTTTGAGTTTATTTTTGTATATGCTGTGAGGGAGTGTTCTAATTTCATTGATTTACACGTAGCTGTCCAGCTTTCCCAACACCACTTGTTGAAGAGACTGTCTTTTCTCCGTTGTATATTCTCGCCTCTTTTGTCACAGATTAATTGACCATAGGTGTGTGGGTTTATCTCTGGGCTCTCTATTCTGCTCCATTGATCCATATATCCCTTATTGTACCAATATCACACTGCTTTGATTACTAGAGCTGTGTAGTATAGTCTGAAGTCCAGAGGACTATGCCTCCGGCTTTATTCTCTTTCCTCAGGATTGCTTTGGCAACTCTGCGTCTTTTGTTGGTCCAAATAAATTGTAGGATTATTTGTTCTATTTCTGTGAAAAATATCATGGGTATTTTGATAGGGCTCACATTAAATCTGTAGATTGCTTTGGATAGTATGGCCATTTTAACAATATTAGTTCTCCCCATCCAAGAGCATGGGATATCTTTCCATTTCTTCGAATGGTCTTCATTTCCTTTATCAATGTTTTAGACTCTTCAGTGTATAGTTACTTCACTGCCTTGGTTAAGGCAGTGAAGTAACTTCCTCAGAGAGGCCTCGCCACCCCCTGCCCACTGTGGACCCGCTGGTACATGTGAGGTGATGCTCTGTCCTTTCCCACAGCGCTCACCACCTTGGCAATGACTGGATCTCCACTTCTGCCTCCCCAACCAGGTGGTGAGCCCCCGGAGGGCCAGGCTGGCTGTCTTGTTGACAATTGTGTCCCCAAAGGCAGTGAAGTAATGAGTAATAAGTATTTTATTTTTTTGGACATGATTTTAAGTGGGATTTTTTTGTTTTGGCTGTCTCTTTCTGACATTTCATTGTTAGTGTAAAGAAATGTAACAGATTTCTGCATATTAATCTTGCATCCTTCTACCTTGCTGAATTCATTTATTCTAATAATAGTTGTGTGGACACTTTAGGGTTCTCTATATGGAGTATCATGTACTCTGCAAATAGTGACAGTTTTACCTCTTCCCTTCCAAATTGTACTCATTTTATTTCTTTTTCTTGTCTGATTTCTGTGGCCAGGACTTCCAGTAGAAGTTGAATAGAAGTGGTGAGAGTGGGCATCCTTGTATTTTTCCTGAATTTAGCATAAAGGCTTTCAGTTTTTCACTCTTGAGTATTATGTTGGCTGTGGGTTTGTCATAAATGGATTTTATTATGTTGAATTATGTTCCCTCTATACCCACTTTGGTGAGTTCTTAATCATGAATAGATGTTGAATTTTGTCAAATGTTTTTCTGCATCTATTGAGATGATCGTATATTTTTTGTCTTTCCTTTTGTTAACGTGATGTATCACATTGATTGATTTGTGTATGTTGAACCATCCTTGTGAACCTGGGATGAAACCCACTTGGTTGCAGTGTATGATCATTTTGTTTTGTTGGCTTCAGTTTGCTAATATTTTGTTGAGAATTTCTGCCTCTATAATCATCAAGATATTGACCTATAATTTTCTTTTCCTTTTTTATTTTGTTTTTGTTTTTTTAGTGTCTTTGTCTGCTTTTGGTAACAGGGTGATGGTGACTTCATAGAATAAATTTGGGAATGTTCCCTCCTCTTCAACTTTCTGGAATAGTTGGAGCAGGATAGGTGTAAATTCTTTGTATGTTTGGTAGAATTACCCAGAGAATTTGTCCAGTCCTGGAATTTTGTTTGTAGGGAGTTATTATTATTATTATTACAGAATCTATTTCACTTCTAGTGATTGGCCTGTTCAAATTACCTGATTTTTCTTGACTCAGTTTTGGCAGGCTATATATTTCTAGAACCTTGTCCATTTCTTCTAGGTTGTCCAATTTGTTGGCATATAACAATAGTATTCTCTTATGTTTATTTTGTATTTCTGAGGTATATGTTGTGATTTCTCCTCTTTCATTTCTTATTTTGTTTATTTGGGTCCTCTCTCTTTTCTTCTTGGTGAATCTAGCTAGAGGTTTGTTGACTTTACCTTTTGAAAGAAAACCAGCTCCTGGTTTCATTGATCATTTTTATTGTTTTTAATATATATTATTTATTTCCACACTTATCATTATTATTTCCTTCCTTCTGCTGACTTTGGGTGTTGTTTATTCTTCTTTTTCTAATTCTTTTAGGTGGTAGGTTAGGTTTTGTGTTTGAGATTTTTCTTGTTTCTTGAGGAAGGCCTATATCACTATGAACTTCCCTCTCAGAACTGCTTTTCTGCATCCCATAGATTGTGTAATGTTGTATTTTCATTGTCATTTGTCTTGAGGTATTTTCTGATTTCTCTTTGATTTCATTGTTGACCTGTTGGATTTTTTAGTAGTGTGTTGTTTAGTTTCCTTATGTTTGTTATTTCCCCATATTACTTTTTGCAGTTGATTTCTAGTTTCATATCATTATGGTCAGAAAACATGCTTGTTGTAATTTCTATCCTCCTGAATTTGTGAGGCTTGTTTTGTGACCTCGTACGTGGTCCATCCTAGAGAATTTTTCTTGTGTGCTTGTAAAGAATATGTATTTGGATGTAGTGTCCTGTAGATATCAGTTAAAGCCAACTGGTCTATTGTGTCATTTAGGACCTCCATTGCATTATTGATTTAATTTCTGGAAGATCTGTCCATTGGTGTCAGTAGATTGTTAAAGTCTCCTACTATCATTGTATTATTGTCCATTTGTCCCTTTATGTCTGTTATTATTGTTTTAGTATTTAGGTGCTCCTCTATTGGGTGCATATGTTAATGAGTGTAACATACTATTCTTCCCTTTATCATTATATAATGTCCTTCTTTGTCTTTCCTTATGGACTTTGTTTTAAAGTCTATTTTGTCTGATATGAGTATTTCTATCCCCAGTTACCTGTCATTTCCATTTGCATGAAATACATTTTCTCATCCCCTTACTTTCACTCTGTGTGTGTCTTTCGCTGTGAAGTGAGTTTCTTGTAGGCAGCATATTGTAGGGTCTTTTTTTTTTTCAGTCAGCCACTCTGTGTCTTTTGATCAGAGCATTTAGTCCATCACCATTTAAAGTAATTATTTATTGGTATATACTTATTGCCATTTTAAACTTTGTTTTCCAGTCATCTTTGTAGTTATTTTTGTTCATTTCTTCTTTTTGTTTTTCCTTTTGTGGTTTGTTGATTTTCTTTTGTAGTATACTTGAGTTTCTTTCCTTTTGTTTTTTGTGAATGTATTGTCCGTTTTTGATTTGTGATTACCATGGAGTTCAAGTATGTTGACCCATACTATATATATTTGCTTTAAACCGATAGTTGTTCAACTTCAAACACATTCTAAAAGATGTACCTTTTTATATACCCCTTTGCCACATTTTGTGATTTTTATGTCCTATTTTACAACTTCATGTTTATTCTTTTGCTGTTAATTGTAGTTATCATCACTTCTACAGATTTTTTGTTTTTTAAGCAATCCTCAATCCTTTCATATGTTTGTCTTACCTATTGTGATTTCCCCTTTCCTCTATTCTTGTTTCTTTTCTTTCTTTTTTTAATATATTTATTTATTTTTGGCTGTGTTGGGTCTTCATTGCTGCGCGCGGGCTTTCTATTGTTGCGGTGCATGGGTTTCTCATTGTGGTGGCCTCTCGTTGCAGAGCATGGGCTCTAAGCGTGCAGGCTTCATTAGTTGTGGCACACAGGCTCAGTAGTTGTGGCTCACGGGCTCTAGAGTGCAGGCTCAGTAGTTGTAGCACATGAGCTTAGTTGCTCCGTGGCATTTGGGATCTTCCGGTACAGGGCTCGAACCCATGTCGCCTGCCTTGGCAGGAGGATTCTTAACCATTGTGCCACCAGGGAAGCCCCTTGTTTCTTTTCTATTTGGAGAAAACCCTTAAATATTTCTTTAGGCTAGGTTTAATATTGCTGAATTCTTTCAGTTTTTGCTTGTCTGAGGAATTCTTTATCTATCCTTCTATTCTAAATGATAATCTTGTTGGGTAGAGTATCCAAAGTTGTAGGGTTTTCCCTTTCAGGAATTTGAATTTATCGTCCGACTCCCTTCTGGCCTGCAAAGTTTCTGCAGCAAAATCAGCTGATAGTGTTATAGGCGTTCCCTTGTGACCTACTCTTTGTTTTTCTCTTGCTGCCTTTAGAATCCTCTTTTTATCTTTAAATTTTGCCATTTTAATTCTGATATGTCTTGGTGTGGGTCTGTTTGGGTTCACCTTGTTTGGGTTCTTCTGTGCTTCCTGTCCCTGGATATCTGTGTTCTTTTTAACACTTGGGAAGTTTTCAGCCATAAGTTCATCAAATACATTTTTGATTCCCTTCTTTCTCTTCTCCTTCTGGAACCGGTATTATGTGTCAGTTGACATGTGTTGTATTATCCCATAGATCTCATATATTGCTTTTTTTTTTTCTTTTGTCTTTCTGTCTGCTGTTCTAGCTGGGTGCTTTCCATTATTCTATCATCCAGATCACTTATTCGTTCTTCTGTGTCATTTTGTATGTTATTCATTGCTTCTAGATTGGTATTTATCTCAGCAACTGAATTATCTAATTTTGGTTGGTTCATCTTTATAGTTTCTTGTTACACTGATATGCATTTCTAATGATAATCTTTCTTAATTCCTTTAGTATTTTTAATACCTCCTTTTTAATTGGGTTCTAGTAAACTGAGGTCTATTTCATTATTTGTTCTTTCAGGGGATTTCTCTTCTTTTTTTTCTTCTTTTTTTTTTTTGCGGTATGCAGGCCTCTCACTGTTGTGGCCTCTCCCGTTGCGGAGCACAGGCTCCGGACGTGCAGGCTCAGCGGCCATGGCTCACGGGCCCAGCCGCTCCGCGGCACATGGGATCCTCCTGGACCAGGGCACGAACCCGCGTCCCCTGCATCAGCAGGCGGACTCTCAACTACTGTGCCACCAGGGAAGCCCCTCTTGTTCTTTTAATTGGGAATAATTCCTCTGCCTTTTTATTTTGCTTAACTTTATCTCTATGAATTTAGGAGAAACAGTTGTCTACTGTAATCTTGAAGGGGAACTTCTATGTGGGAGCATCCCTGTGTAGACTGTGTGTGTCCAATATTTTTGGTGCAAGGGCTGGTTTTGGTATGGATACCAGCCACGTCTTTCCTCCGAGTGTGCTGGCTGTTATCCCCTTGATAGGGGGTGTGGTTGGTGTTTCAGTGTCTAGAGCCTGTGCTGGATATGAGGTGGTTCTTTCTCTTTGTTCATGGCTGTCACTGCCCTGCTGGGGGCAGGGTCCATTTCCCAGTTGGAATAGAAGCCTTGAGGGTTGGGTTTAATCAGGCTCTGTTACCCTCGAGTGTGTCATCTGCCCCAAAGTTTGTAATTGCTGAAGTAAGTGAGGCCTGTGTGGTCACAGCTAACCTATGGGTCACCCATGCAGGTGTCCATGGTTCCACTCAGAAGCATCCCAAGGTTCTGTTCCTTTCTCTGTTAAGTTCGTCCCACATTTAGTGAAGGGCTGTGGTGTGGAGTAGGCTGGGACTGGGGGTTGGGGCATTGTGGCTGCAGGAACTGAGGTGGCTGTGCTTCATCTGAGATCTGGGCTGCCTCTGTGGAAGACTTCTCCAAGGACCCGTCTGCCCCAGATCTAGTGCTAATCTGTGGTGTGGAGTGGGTGGGGTTAGAGCACTCATGCTACGACATAAACCACTGTGCACTCCTGCCCAGGGCCAGTCTGCCTGAGAGTCAGTGCTTAGCGTTTGTGCATTCTTATGGCATCCCCCAGTGTGTGCGCTGACAACGTCTGCCCAGCCAGGCTTGGTGCCCCAGTGCATGTGCTGACAATGGTCTCTGTGGTTCCACCCAGATCACACCCCAGGTGCCCTGGTCTGTCTCTGCATAGCTAGACTGATCTTTGCCCTGATCTTGTGCCAGGCTGTGGTGTGGAGTGAGCAGGAGTGGGGTATTCATCCTTTTGGACTGGGAAGTGTGGCAAGATAGCAGCAGCCAGTACAAAGCTCTCTCCACCCTGATTCTTATCAAGCCAACGTGCAGGCACTGCTCACAAGTAGAGTCTAGGCTTTCTCAGCCCTTCTATCTGTCTCAGCGGATTTCCCAGCAGACAAGGGGGCTTGTCTCCTCCCTGCAGGACCCCAGTACTGGGATGCCCATATTTTTAGTCACCCTGCTCCCCAGGGTGAGAATTCACCTATGTGGACTTCTGTTCCTTACAGATCCCTGCCAGGGGTGCAGCTTCTGACCCAATGCCTTTTTTCCCCATCCCGCACGGTTACATGGACATCTTTCTTCCAGCTTTGGCTGTATAGGAGGAGTTCTTTTGCCAGTTTCCAGTTAGTTTTCCATGATTATCGTTCCACGTGTAGATGTACTTTTGATGTGTTTGTTGGGGGAGGTGAGCTCCATGTCCCCCTACTCTTCCATCTTGGTCCCCCTTGGCCCAATATATTTTTGACTTAAGTACTAAGGCCATTTAATGTGGAAAGGATGGTCTTTTCAAAAATGGTGCTGAGAAAACTGAATATCCACATACTGAAGACTAAAGTTGGATTCATACCCCACATCATATACAGAATTACTCAAATGAATCTAAGACCTAAACATACAAGTTAAAACAATAAAACTCTTGGAAGAAACATAGGGGAGAAGCTTCAGGGCATTGGATTTAGCTATAATATTTTGGATATGGCACTGCAAGCCCAGGCAACAAAAGAAAAAATAGATAAATTGAGCTTCATCAAAATTAAAAATTTTTGTGCATCAAAGGACACTTTGAAAAGAGAGTGAAATGGCAACCTACAGACTGGGAGAAGATGTTTGCAAATCACATACCTGATAAGGCATTAATATCCAAAATTCATAAGGAAACCCTACAACTCAACGACAAAAAAACAACCCAATAAAAAATGGGCAAAGGGCTTGGCTAGCATTTCTCCAAGGCAGATATACTTATAGCCTCCGAGTATATGAAAATATGCTCAACACAATTAGTCATTAAAGAAATGCACATAAAAACAACAATGAGATCCCACTCCCCACGTACTAAAATGGCTACAATCAAAACAACAGAAAACCCCAAGTGCTGATGAGAATGTAGAGAAATTGGGACCCTCGGACACTGTTGGTGGGAATGTAAAGTGGTTCAGGCACTGTGGAAGACAGTTTGGCAGTTGTTCAAAAAGCTAAACATAGAAATTCCATATGATCCAACAGTTCAGCTTCTGGGTATATGCTCAAAAGAATTCAAAAGAGGGACTCAAACAGATACACACACACCAATATTCACAGCAGCAATTAATCACAATCGCTAAAAGGTGGAAGTAACCCAAATGTCCATCAACAACTGAGCGGATAAACAAAGTATGATATAAATATAAAATGGAATATTATTCAGTCATAAGAAGGAATGGAATTCTGGATCATGCTACCACATGGATGAAGCTTGAAAACATGCTAGGTGAAGTAAGGCAGACACGAAAGGATAAATATTGTATGATTCCACTTAGATGAGATAACAAGAACAGGCAAATTAATAGAGAAAGAAAGTAGATTAGAGGTTACCAGGGCAGAGGTATATGGGGAATGGGGAGTTATTGCTTAATTGTTACAGAGTCCCTAGAGATGATAAAAAGTTTTCTTTGGAAATAGATATAGTGATGTTGTGGTTGCACAACCTTATGAATGTAGTTAATGCCACTGAATTATACACTTAAAAATGATTAAAATGGTACATGTATATGTTACCACAAAAAAAATTATAAGAGAATCAATTACATATCTCAGAGTCTTTTAAATATATTGTTGAAATTAAAGGCTTGAAAGAGTGGATTTTAATCATCCGAAAATGCAGGCTAATAAAAAGAAACGAAATTGAGTTATTTGTAGTGAGGTGGATGGACCTAGAGTCTGTCACACAGAACGAAGTAAGTCAGAAAGAGAAAAACAAATACCGTATGCTAACACATATATATGGAATCTAAAAAAAAAAAACCAAAATGGTCATGAAGAACCTAGGGGCAAGACGAGAATAAAGACGCAGACCTACTAGAGAATGGACTTGAGGACACGGGGAGGGGGAAGGGTAGGCTGGGACAAAGTGAGAGAGTGGCATGTACATATATACACTACCGAACATAAAATAGATAGCTAGTGGGAAGCAGCTGCATAGCACGGGGAGATCAGCTCAGTGCTTTGTGACCACCTAGAGGGGTGGGATAGGGAGGGTGGGAGGGTGGGAGGGAGGGAGATGCAAGGGGGAAGAGATATGGGAACATATGCATATGTATAACTGATTCACTTTGTTATAAAGCAGAAACTAACACACCACTGTAAAGCAATTATACTCCAATAAAGATGTTTAAAAAAAGAAAAAAGAAAATGCAGGCTATATATTTGCTTTGACCCTAGTGCTATAAAGAATTTTAAAACTCTGGACAATTTAAAAAATATTAAACCTCTCCAACGAGTTTGTAAGAAAGTTAGGAATTCTCGGGTTCGAAACAAAGAAGTGAACCTAGAGAGCAACTTCAGCCTCCTTCTCTTTGGGGATCTTTGCCTTACCAAGTGAACATGAGTTTGGGTTTTCATAGGCTCAGGTGTTTGAGAAAGAGAAAACAAATCTCAGGACCCACCCAAGGCAAGGACTGTAAAAGAAGAGCCTCCATCCCTAAAGCTGCAATGCCAAAGGGCCACACACATAGTATTGGGAATGAAATAGAAGTAAACTGGCCTCCACCTCAGAGGAGAGTTGACTGTCTCCAATTTGGCTTAGGAGGATAACCTCTGAGAATATCAAAGTGATAAGTGATCCTCACATGAGTTTACAGCCTGAATTCATACTGTCTGGGTAATCTGAAAATTGAGAAGTAAATTTAGAGTAATCCTGGACTGGGAGTCCTTCCAGGAGCCTGGAAGACACAAACAGAAATCCTCTCTGGAAGAATACACATTTATTCCAGGCCTCAAAGAATTTCTGAAATAAAATTCCAAGAAAAATGAGCATCTGATAGTCAAAAATAAAACAAACAGAAACAAGGCCCCATGAATGCAAAAAAAAAAAAAAAAAGCTGGAACAGACCTTCAAGAATTTTAAATAAATGGAATTATTAGACACAGATTTTACAGTAACTATGTTTAACACTTTGAAAGAAATAAAAGATAATCTTGAATATATATACAAAAAATGACGAATGAGATTTGGAAGAGAATCAAAACAAAATATAATTAAAATCACAAGTGTAATGGATGGGTTTAACTGCAAATTAGACACACTGAAAAGAAACTGGTGAACTGGAATATAGAACTGAAAAGATTATCTAGAATGGAGCAAAAGGTCAAAGAGATGGAAAATATGAAGAAGGGTTAAGAAACACAGAAGATGGAGAAAGTTTAACATATATGTAATTGTGGACCCAGCTGGGAAGGAGGAGAAAATGGAGAAGAAGCAATATCTGAAAAGATAATGACTAAGAATTGATGAAATACAACAACTCACAGATGCAAAGAGCTAAACAAATATCAAGCAGAAGAAACAAAAAAAAAATCCATACCTGGTTAGATAAGAATGAAATGCGTAACACCAAAGAATGTACTCTAGGGAAGAGGAAAATTGGCAGATGGAATATCTGGGCTGCAAGAGTTAGTAAAGAGCACAGAAAATAGTAACTGTGTGGGTAAATTTAAACAAACATTGGCCTTAAAAACAAAAACAACAATAATAATGTATTTTAGGTTAAATAAAACAATTCTAAGGCAAGATTAGTAGGCAAAGTAATGGTGCCCCAAAGATGCCCACATTCTAATCCCTATAACCTGTGAACATGTTATGTTACATGGCAAAGGGAAATTAAGGTTGCAGATGGAACTAAGGTTGGTAATCAGATGATTTTAATATGGGAAGAGGAAATGGATCACTGGGGGAGGAGCAGTGTCCACCACAAGGGTCCTTAAAGGTAGAAAAAAGTTAAAAAAAAAAAAAGAGAAGTTCAGAATGATAGGATACAAGGACTTGACCTGCTGTTGCTGGATTTGAACAATAAGGAAGGGGCCCTGAGCCAAGATATACAGGCCACCTCTAGAAGCTGAAAAAGGCAAGGAAACAGATTCTCCCCTAGGGCCTCTAGCAAGGAATACAGCCTTGCCAACACATTGATTTTAGCTCAATGAGGTCTGAATTGAACTTCTGGCCTACAGAATTGGAAGATAATAAATTGTGTTGTTTCAAGCCACTAAGCTTGTAGTGATTTGTTACAGCAGCAGGAAAAAACTAATACAGAGAGTTAAAATACATGTCAACAATAGCATAATAGTAAGTGGAAGAAAAGTATTCTAAGACCCTTTAATCGATTGAGGGTGTAAATGGTGTGCAGGCAGCTCAATGCCACTTACAAGCCATTTCTGGACATTTCTTTCTGACTCCACATTCAACGATGCTAGCTTGAAATCAGCCATGATGGGAGCACTTACATCACAGAAATAGGCAAATTCTACAAACCAGATTTTTATTTATTATTTTAAAATTTATTTATTTATTACTTCTTGTTAAAGAGAAACAGCATATTTTAATTCTTGGAGTAAAAAAGTATTATAGCCCTAACCCTAACTTCCAGACTAATCTGGGCATGGGGGAGAGGGACATAACAAGGGGGAGATGAGAAAAAATACCAAATATATCCAAAATAGGGCAAGAAAAGGGAAAAATACATATAAAACAGGTGGGAGAATAAAAAGTACAAAGATGATTTTTGTAAATTGAAACATTAGTGATTACAATCATAAAAGGCAAAGGTTGTCAGATTGGATTTTTTTTTAAGTGTACTACGTGCTTTAAAGAGACACTTTTCAAGCACAAGGATGCTGAGATGTTGAAAGTAAAAGGTTAGAAAAAGATATTTAGGGAAATTCTAACCAAAAGAAAGTTGCTAAAGTTACATTGATACCAGACAAAATAGACTTCAAGGCAAAAATCACTACAAGTGATAAAGAGGAAAACTTCATAAAGTATTATTTCACCAGGTAGATACACAATTTTAAATATGCATGTGCCTAGTAATATAGCATTAACTATATAAAGTAAACACTGATACAATTATGAAGAGTAATAGACTAATCTGCCATCATGGTGGAAGATTTTAACACATTCAATACTTGAGAAATGCACAAAAAATCAGTTAAGCACATAAAACACTTTCACAAAAACTTGGCTTAAGGAACATTTTCAATGTACAGAAAATTTGCAATGATTGCATAATTCGCTATGTTCTTCACCCAGCATCCCCTAATGTCAACATCTGTATAACCATAATACAATTGTCAAAATTAAGAAATTAACATTGTTGCAATACCACACTAACTAAACTACAGACCTTACTCAGACTTTACCAATTTTCCCACTAATGTTCTTTTTTTTCTTCCAAAATTCAATCTAGGATTCCACTTTGCATTTAGCTGTCATGTTTCCTTACTTTCTTCTAATCTGTGACAGTTCCTCACTCTTTCCTTGCCTTTCATGACCTTGACATTTTTGAAGAGCACAGGTCAGGTATTTCGAAGAATGTCCTTCAATTTGGGTTTGCCTGATGTAATCTTGTAAGTAGACCGAGGTTACAAATTTTGGAGAATACCACAGAAACGTTGCTCAAATTTTTCCAGCTGTGACAATGGGAGCTCTTTCAGGTTGGCTCCTGTGTCTTTCTATGTGCTCCCATTTTTTTCTCTCATCACCATTGGTGTGTCACTGCTTCTAGGTCCTCTCAGCTGGCAGAACAAGGAAATATGTGAATGTTAAGTCATATATACACACATCTGTATTTTAAAATCTATCTGTAAAGATATGTATTTTTTCAGCTGAAAACAAGAAGTGTTGGCAAGGATGTGGAGAAATTGGAACTTTTGTGCATTTATAGTGGAAGTATAAAATGGTGTAGTCAGGGGCTTCCCTGGTGGCACAGTGGTTGAGAGTCCACCTGCCAATGCAGGGGACACGGGTTCATGCCCCGGTCCGGGAAGATCCCACATGCCGCGGAGCGGCTGGGCCCGTGAGCCGTGGCCGCTGAGCCTGTGCTTCCGGAGCCTGTGCTCCGCAACGGGAGAGGCCACAACAGTGAGAGGCCTGCGTGCCAAAAAAAAAAAAAAAAGAGACACTGATGAAAGAAATTAAAGATGATACAAATAGATGGAGAGATATACCATGTTCTTGGATTGGAAGACTCAACATTGTGAAAATGACTCTACTACCCAAAGCAATCTACAGATTCAATGCAATCCCTATCAAACTACCACTGGCATTTTTCACAGAACTAGAACAAAAAAATTCACAATTTGTATGGAAACACAAAAGACCCCGAATAGCCAAAGCAATCTTGAGAACGACAAACGGAGCTGGAGGAATCAGGCTCCCTGACTTCAGACTATACTACAAAGCTACAGTAATCAAGACAGTATGGTACTGGCACAAAAACAGAAAGATAGATCAATGGAACAGGATAGAAAGCCCAGAGATAAACCAACGCACATATGGTCACCTTATCTTTGATAAAGGAGGCAGGAATGTACAGTGGAGAAAGGACAGCCTCTTCAATAAGTGGTGCTGGGAAAACTGGACAGGTACATGTAAAAGTATGAGATTAGATCACTCCCTAACACCATACACAAAAATAAGCTCAAAATGGATTAAAGACCTAAATATAAGGCCAGAAACTATCAAACTCTTAGAGGAAAACATAGGCAAAACACTCTATGACATAAATCACAGCAAGATCCTTTTTGACCCACCTCCTAGAGAAATGGAAATAAAAACAAACATAAGCAAATGGGACCTAGTGAAACTTAAAAGCTTTTGCACAGCAAAGGAAACCATAAACAAGACCAAAAGACAACCCTCAGAATGGGAGAAAATATTTGCAAATGAAGCAACTGACAAAGGATTAATCTCCAAAATTTACAAGCAGCTCATGCAGCTCAATAACAAAAAAACAAACAACCCAATCCAAAAATGGGCAGAAGACCTAAATAGACATTTCTCCAAAGAAGATATACAGACTGCCAACAAACACATGAAAGAATGCTCAACATCATTAATCACTAGAGAAATGCAAATCAAAACTACAATGAGATATCATCTCACACCAGTCAGAACGGCCATCATCAAAAAATCTAGAAACAGTAAATGCTGGAGAGGGTGTGAAGAAAAGGGAACACTCTTGCACTGCTGGTGGGAATGTGAATTGGTACAGCCACTATGGAGAACAGTATGGAGGTTCTTTAAAAAACTACAAATAGAACTACCATATGACCCAGCAATCCCACTACTGGGCATATACCCTGAGAAAACCATAATTCAAAAAGAGTCATGTACCAAAATGTTCATTGCAGCTCTATTTACAATAGCCCAGAGGTGGAAACAACCTAAGTGCCCATCATCGGATGAATGGATAAAAAAGATGTGGCACATATATACAATGGAATATTACTCAGCCATAAAAAGAAACGAAATTGAGCTATTTGTAATGAGGTGGATAGACCTAGAGTCTGTCATACAGAGTGAAGTAAGTCAGAAAGAGAAAGACAAATACCGTATGCTAACACATATATATGGAATTTAAGAAAAAAGAATGTCATGAAGAACCTAGGGGTAAGACAGGAATAAAGACACAGACCTACTAGAGAACGGACTTGAGGATATGGGGAGGGGGAAGGGTGAGCTGTGACAAAGCGAGAGAGTCATGGACATATATACACTACCAAATGTAAGGTAGATAGCTAGTGGGAAGCAGCCGCATAGCATAGGGAGATCATCTCAGTGCTTTGTGACCGCCTGGAGGGGTGGGATAGGGAGGGTGGGAGGGAGGGAGACGCAAGAGGGAAGAGATATGGGAACATATGTATATGTATAACTGATTCACTTTGTTATAAAGCAGAAACTAACACACCATTGTAAAGCAATTATACCCCAATAAAGATGTTAAAAAAAAAAAAAAAGAATGGTGCAGTCATTGTGGAAAAAGTATGGCTGTCCTCAAAATATTAAACATAGTCTTAACATTTGATCTAGCCATTTTCCTTCTGGGTATATAACTAAAACAACTGAAAAGATGAACTCAAGCAATTGTCTGTAATCAGTGTTCATAGAAGCATTGTTCACAATAGCCAAAAGGTGGAAACAACCCAAATGTCCATCAATGGATGAATGGATAAACAAAATGTGGTATATATAGTCTTTAAAAAAGAATGAAATTCTGATACATGCTACAGTGTAGATATACCTTGAAGACATTATGCTAAGTGAAATAAGCCAAACAAAAAAATACAAAGATTGTATGCATCCACTTATATGAGGAAGCTTGAAGAGTTAAAAACATAAAGAAATGAAGTAGAACAGAGATTATCAGGGGCTGGGGGAGGGAGAATGGGGTGGCATTGTTTAATAGGTGCAGAGTTTCACTTTGGGATTATGAAAAAGTTCTGGAAATTGATAATGGTGATGCTTTCACAACAATGTGAATGTACTATTTCCACTGCACTGTATACTTAAAAATTATTAAAATAAGGACTTTTATGTTATGTATTTTTACCCCATTAAAAATGCATATAAAAAAAGGTCAAACTAATACCTCAGAATCTAATCCAGGGACTTCTCTGGTGGTCCAGTGGTTAAGAATCTGCTTTCCAATGCAGGGGACGCAGGTTTGGTCCCTGATCGGTGAACTAAGATCCCACATGCCGTGGGGCAACTAAGCCCACACACCGCAACTACTGAGCCCGCACGCTCTGGAGCCCACACACCGCAACTAGAGAAGCCCACGCACTGCAACTAGAGAAGCCCATGCGTCGTAACAAGGAGCATGTGCACAGCAACGAAGCAAAGACCCAGCGCAGCTAAAAATTAAAAAAAAAAAGAATCTAATCCAGCACAACAGCATAGAATTTTTCCTTTGTGTATCTGTAACTTCTTTCTCTGACAGTAAGAAACATGACTCTCGTTATCATAATATATATATATATTTACCTGTTTGTCATATATGTAAAGTAGTTTTAGAATTGCTAACCCATTTCCTGTGGGTTAAAGGATGTGAGAAATAAATTTAACAACCCAATTCAGTGTTTATTATACAGTTCTTTTGATTATTAGCCTTACAATATTCAGTCAGAACACTGTTGTTCAAAGTTATATAGGTTAGCTCTTTTCTACCCTTTTCAAGTGTGGAATGTCATACGTTTGTAATACAGTTAGATTCATTTGTCATACTCTGCTTTTCATCTTGGGTTTCCCCAACAGCACTGTTTCCCCAACAGACAAAAAGCAGTAAGTGTTGGTGAAGGTATGGAGAAATCAGAACCCTCATACACTGCTTGTGGGAATGTAAAATGGTACAGCCACTTGGGAAACAGTTTGGTAGTTCCTCAAAAAATTAAACACAGAGTTACCATAGGACCTAGCAATTCTACTTTTAGAGAAATAAATTTCTACTCAAAAGAAATAAAATCATAAATCCCCACCAAAACTTACAGACTAATGTCCATAGTACCATTATTCATAATAGCCAAAAAGTGGGAAAAAAACAAATTTCCATCACTGAGAAACTATATGTATATATAGTTTATAAACTATATATATAAGCTATATATATATATAAATTTGGCCATAAAAAGGAATGCAGTACTCATACATGCTAGAAAATGGATGAACCTTAAAAACATTATGGTAAGTAAAAGAAACTAAAGACAAAAGGCCACATATTTTATGATCCATTTATATGAAATATCCAGAATAGGCAAATCCATAGAGACAGGAAATAGATTAGTTGCAAGGGGCTGGTGGGGGGGTGGGCAGTGACTTCTAGTGGGTCTGTGGTTTCTGTCGGGGGTGATGAAAATGTTCTGGAATTACTAGAGGTTATGTTTGCATAATCTTGTAAGTATACTAAAAACAATGGAATTGTATACTTTTAAGTGGTGAATTTTACAGTATGTGAATTTTATATCGATTTTTTAAATTAACCATATATATGTCTATAAAGTCATTCTCAAAATGTTTCAGATTAAAACAATATGGACCACATCTCTGACCACAATGTAATTAAATTAGAAATTAATAAGACAACTTAATAATATTTCTATGTTTAGAAATTAAGAAACTCACTTTTTTTAAGTGAGGTTTTTTTTTTTGAAGTTAGTTTCTGATGTACACAAAAGTGATTCAGATATATATTCTTTTTAATAGTCTTTTGCATTATAATTTACCACAAGATATTGAATATAGTTCCCTGTGCTATACAGTAGGACCTTGTTGTTTATCTATTTTATATATAGTAGTTTGTATTTCCTAATCCCAAACTCCTCTAATTCCCTCCCCCTACCACCCCACTTTTCCTGTCGGTAACCACGTTTGTTTTCTATGTCTGTAAGTCTGTTTGTTTTGTAAATAAGTTTATTTGTATCATATTTTAGATTCCACATATAAGTGATATCACATGATATTTGTTTTTCTCTCTCTTACTTCACTTACTATGATAATCTCTAAGTCCATCCGTGTTGCTGCAAATGACATTATTTCATTATTTCTTGTGGCTGAGTAATATTCCATTGTATATATGTACATCTTCTTTATCCATTCATCTGTCAATGGAAATTTAGGTTGCTTCCATGTCTTGGCTTTTATAAATAGTGCTGCTATGAACACTGGGGTGCATGTATTTAAGAAACTCACTTTTAAATAAAGTTTGCATCAAAAGAAATTATAATGTAAAATATAATATATTGAATTAAATAAAAATGTAAAAATCTATTGATACCCTGTTTTAAGAAATAGAGTTCAAGGGCTTCCCTGGTGGTGCAGTGGTTAAGAGTCTGCCTGCCGAGGCAGGGGACACGGGTTTGTGCCCTGGTCCGGGAAGATCCCATATGCCGCGGAGCGGCTGGGCCCGTGAGCCATGGCCACTGAGCCTGCGCGTCCAGAGCCTGTGCTCCGCAATGGGAGAGGACACAACAGTGAGAGGCCTGCGTACCAAAAAAAAAAAAAAAAAAAATGGATTATTTTAGGGTAAGTTAATAAAATTGTCTCACAAAAAGAGAAAACCTGGATCGACCAACAAGTATGGAATAATTTGAAAATATTTTAACCCTAAAAATGATACCAGTTCAGCACTTTATGGAAGAGCTTTTACTACATCGTTTTATTGTGAGATCATTCTCTTACATTATGATCAGAGAATGAGAACAGAGAAAAAATGATGGAAATCTTCCAAACTATTCTTTGATGATAGTGTAACCTTTAATTTCAAAATCAGACAAAAATAGTACAAACAATGAAAACCGGAAACCAGACTTGTGAGCTTAAATGCAAAAATCCTAAGTGAAATCTAGGAATCTATTATAAAAGAGTAACATATCATGACCAAGCAGGTTTTTCCTAAGCATTCAGGGATGATTAAATATTATCTCAATGTAATAATCTACCTTAACTTTAGCTACATCCCACAAACTTTGAAATACTGTGTTTTTATTACTAGTCAGTTAAAAATAATTTTGAGTTTTGATTTTTACTTGTGCATTATTTAGAACTGTGTTAACTTCCAAATATTTGTGCTTTTCAAGTTTAACTTTATAATGGTAAAAAAAACACAGTCTGTGAGAACTCAGACTTTTGAATTTTATTGTTTGATGGCCCAGACCAGAGTCTGTCTTAGTCTCTTCAGACTGCTATAACAAAATACCATCAGCTGGGTACCTTATAAACCGATATTTACTTCTCACAGCTCTAGAGGCTGCAAAGTCCAAGATCAAGTCTTCAGCAAGGCCCCATTCTGGTGAAGGCCCTCTTCCTGGTTCACAGCCAGTGCCTTCTCACTGTGTCCTCACATGATGGAAGGGAGCTAGGAAGCTCTCTAGGGTATCTCTTTATAAGAGCACTAATCTCATTAATGAGGATTCCACCATTATGACTTAAGCACTTTCAAAAGGCTCCAAGTTCCATCACCATTATATTGGGCTTCAACATATGAATATGTCAGGGATACAAACATTCAGACCACAGAGTGGTCTATCTCAGTGAATGTTTCCTGTGCACTTGAAAAGATGTGTATTCTGCAGTTATTGGGTGAAGTGTTCTATAAATGTCAATTAAGTCAAAGTCATTGGTGGTGGCGTTCAAGTCTTGTATTGTACCTGACTTTTTGCCTAGCTGTTCTATCAGTTACTGAAAGAGGGGAGTTAAAATCTTCAACTCTTGTTGTGGATATGCCCATTTTCCCTTTCATTTCTGTTAGTTTTTGCTTTATATATTTTGAAGTTCAATTATTCGGAGCATAGACATTTATCATTGTTATAGCTTTCTGACAGATTAATCCTTTTTCCACTACTAAATGCTCTGCTTTAATTCTCGAAATACTGAAGTGTGGATACTCCAGCCTTCATATGTTTAGAGTTTGCATGATATATCTTTCCTATCCATTTGCTTTCAACTCCCTGTGCGGTTTTATAAAACTATGGCTTTATTGAAGTATAACTGACATACAATAAATAAACTGCACGTAAAGTATGTAATTTCATGTTTTGATATATGCATAAACACACAAAACCACCACAGTCAAGATAATGAACATATCACCTCCAAAGTTTCTTCATGTCCCTAGTAATCCTTCCCTCTTCCCTCTCCCCCATCTTCTTCAAGCATTAACCTGCTATCACTATAGTTTATTTTGCATTTCCTAGAATTCTGTATACATTGAACCATTTTCATATAAACAAAAGCAGATTTCTTGAGCCAAAAAGACAAGAAGCCAACAGTTACTGAGGTCCATAGGAAGGCTGGGTGCTACCTCCAGAATGTCCCCCACGCAATGGGCTCGATGCAGCCTAGGCCCCAGGTCTCAGCTATCCAGTGAGAATCTGGGAGTAGTTTATATACAGTTTGGGGATTCACTCCCTCAGCATGGCCCTACCCCAGGATTTCACCATGATTTCTGGACTTCTGTCCATTGACACTTCAGCTTTCAGCTTCCCTACAGGCAAAGAGCCAGGGTAATGTAAACCCTGCCCTGGGCTGTTCAAGGGTAGACTTCCCTCCAAGTTCTACCTGCTTTTGTTTGTCTCCAGAGCCTTCAAATAATTTTTTTGAATTTTCCCCATATTTTGTAATTATTATCTGTGGGAGGGTTTTGGTTCAATCAAGCTACTATGTCAATTACCAGAAGTCACTGCCATCTGAACATTTGATTCACGGGTATACCTCAGAGATATAGCAGACTTGGTTCCAGACCACAGCAATAAAGTGAATATTGCAATAAAGTGAGTCACACAAATTTTTTAGCTTCCCAGTGCATATAAAAGTTATGTTTACTATACCATAGTCTATCAAATGTGCAGTAGCATTATGTTTTTTTTTAAAAAACAATGTCCATACCTACATTAAAACATGTTTTAGGGACTTCCCTGGTGGAGCAGTGGTTAAGAATCCACCTGCCAGTGTAGGGGACACGGGTTCGATCCCTGGTCCAGGATGATCCTACATGCCGTGGAGCAACTAAGCCCGTGCGCCACAGCTACTGAAGCCCACTCTGTAGACCCACGAGCCACAACTACTGAAGCCCATGTGCCACGACTACTGAAGCCCATGCGCCTAGAGCCCGTGCTCTGCAACAAGAGAAGCCACCGCAATAAGCCCACGCACTGCAATGAAGAGCAGCCCCTGCTTGCTGCAACTAGAGAAAGCCCGTGTGCAGCAACAAAGGCCCAATGCAGCCAAAAATTAATTAATTTAAAAAATATAGCAAAGATGTCAATTCTAAAAAAAATACTTTATTGCTAAAAAATGCTAACCATCATCTGAGTCTTCAACAAGTCATAATCTCTTTGCTGGTGGAGGGTCTCGCGTTGGTGGCTGCTGACTGATCAGGGTGGTGGACGCTGAAGGCTGGGGTGGCCGTGGCCATTTCTTAAAATAAGACAACAATGAAGTCTGCCACATCGATTGACTGTTCCTTTCATGAACAATTTCTCTGTAGCATGCAATGCTGTTTGAGAGCATTTTATCCACAGTAGAACTTTTTTCAAAATTGGAATCATTCCTATCAAACCCTGCTGCTGCTTTATCAACTAAGCAACATTCTAAATCTTTTGTTGTCATTTCAACAATCTTCAGAGTCTTCACCACAAATAGACCCTACCTCAAAGAAGCATTTTCTTTGCTCATTCATAAGAAGTAACTCCTCATCTGTTAAAGTTTTATCATGAGATTGCAACAATTCAATCATATCTTCAGGCTCCAGTTCTAATTCTAGTTCTCTTGCTGTTTATAACACATCTGCAGTTACTTCCTCCACTAAAGTCTCTAACCCCTGAAACTCATCATGAGGGTTAGAATCAAGTTCTTCCAAACCCCTGTTAATGTTGATATTTTGAGCTCTTCCCATGAATCACAAATGTTCTTAATGGCACCTAGAATGGTGAATCCTTTCCAGAAGGTCTGCAATTTACTTTACCCATATCTATCAGAGGAATTTCTATGGCAGCTATAGCCTTATGAAATGTACTTCTTAATAAGACTTGAAAGTCAAAATGACTCCTTGATCCATGGGCTGCAGGATAGATATTGTGTTAGCAGGCATGAAAACAATATGTATCTCATTATACATCTCCACTAGAGCTCTTGGGTGACCAGGTACATTGTCAATGAGCAGTAATATTTTGAAAGAAATCATTTTTTCTGAGCTGTAGTTCTCAACAGTGGGCTTAAGATATTCAGTAGACCATGTTGTCAATAGACGTGCTGTCATGCAGGCTTTGTTGTTTTGTTTATAGAGCATAGGCAAAGTTGGTTTAGCAAAATTCTTATCGGCCCTAGGATTTTCAGAATGGTAAATAAGCATTGGGTTCAACCTAAAGTCACCAGCTGCATTAGCCCCCAGCAAGAACATCAGCCTGTCCTTTGAAGCTTTGAAGCCAGGAATTGACTTCTCCTCTCTAGCGTAAAAGTCCTAGATGGCAACTTCTTCCAATATAAGGCGGTTTCCTCTACACTGACTCATTTGTTGTTTAGTGTAGCCACCTTCACTATCTGAGCTAGATCTCCCAGATGAGATGCGGCAGCTTCCGCGTCGGCACTTGCTGCCGTGCCTTGCTCTTTGAAGTTATGAAGATGACTTATTCTCTTAAATCTCATGAACCAACCTCTGCTAGTTTCAACTTTTTCTTCTGCAGCTTCCTCGCCTCTCTCAGCCTTCACAGAATTTAAGAGAGTTAGGACCTTGCTCGGGTTTAGTTGGCTTAAGGAAATGTTGTGGCAAATGTTGTGATCTGATCTTCTATCCAGACCACTAAAACCATCTCCATATCAGCAATAAGGCTGTTTTGTTCACATGTTCACTGGAGTAGCACTTTTAATTTCCTTCAAGAAAGTATCTCTTGGAGGAGGAGGAGACAAGATGGCGGAGTAGAAGGACATGAGCTCACTTCTTATGGAAACATCAAAATCCCAACTGACTGCTGAACAACAATCAACAAAACAAACAAAAAACAAACAAACAAAAACACTGCAGCCTACCAGAAAAGATACCCTACATCCAAAAACAAAGGAGTCACAGGGACTTCCCTGGTGGTCCAGCAGTTGAGGACATGAGGCAGGGGAAGGGTAAGCTGGGACGAACTGAGAGAGTGGCATGGACATATATACACTACCAAACGTAAAATAGCTAGCTAGTGGGAAGCAGCTGCATAGCACAGGGAGATCGGCTCGGTGCTTTGTGACCACCTAGAGGGGTGGGATAGGGAGGGTGGGAGGGAGACGTGAGAGGGAGGAGATATGGGGATATATGTATATGTATAGCTGATTCACTTCGTTATAAAGCAGAAACTAACACACCATTGTAGAGCAATTATACTCCAATAAAGATGTTAAAAAAAAAAAGACTCTGTGCTCCCAATGAAGGGGGCTCAGGTTTGATCCCTGGTCAGGGAACTAGATCCTGCATGCCACAACTAAGAGATCCCACATGCTGCAACTAAAGATCCCGCACACAGAAACGAAGATCCCATGTGCCTCAATTAACACCCAGTACAGCCAAATAAACAAATAAATAAAAATTTTTTTAAAGAAAGAAGAAGCCAGGGCTTCCCTGGTGGCGCAGTGGTTGAGAGTCCGCCTGCCGATGCGGGGGACACAGGTTCGTGCCCCGGTCCGGGAAGATCCCACATGCCGCGGAGTGGCTGGGCCTGTGAGCCATGGCCACTGAGCCTGCGCGTCCAGAGCCTGTGCTCCGCAACGGGAGAGGCCGCAACAGTGAGAGGCCCGCGTACCACAAAAAAAAAAAAAAAAAAAGAAGAAGCCACTAAATAGTAGGAGGAGCAAGACTGCAATAAAATGAAATCCCATACACCCTAGGTGGGCAGCCCACAAACAGGAAAATAATTATACCACAGAAGTTCTCCTATAGGAGTGAAAGTTCTGAGCACCACTTCAGGCTCACCAGCCTGGGGGTCTGGCAATGGGAGGAGGAGCCCCCAGAGAGTCTGGCTTTGAAGATGAGTGGGGTTTGAGTGCAGGAATTCCACAGAACTGGGGGGAACAGAAACTCCACTCTTGGAGTGTGCACACAGGGTCTCATGTGTGCCAGGATCCAGGGAAAACAGCAGTGACATCGTAAGAGACTGGGCCAGATCTACTTGCTAGTATTGGAGGGTCTCCTGCAGAGGTGGGGGGGGGGTGGCTGTGGCTCACTGTGGGGACAAGGCCACTAGCAGCAGTAGTTCTGGGGAGTACTCATTGGGGTGAGCCCTCTTGGAGGCTGCCATTTTCTCACCAAGACCTGGTTCCCCCCGCAACAGCCTGAAGCCTCCAGTGCTGGGATGCCTCAAGCCAAACAACCAACAGGGTGGGAACACAGCCCCATGCCTCAGCAGACAGGCTGCCTAAAGTCTTCTTGAGTACACAGCTGCTGGATAATGAACACACACCCAGACATGACCCTGCCCACCAGAGGGACCAGACCCAGCTCCACCCACCAGTGGGAAGCTACCAGTCCCTCCCACCAGGAAGCCTGCATAAGCCTCTTAGACAGCCTCATCCACCAGGGGGCAGACAGCAGAAGCCTGAAGAACTAAAACACTGCAGCCTGCAGAACAAATCTGCAATCACAAAAATGAGACAAAATGAGATGACAGAGGAATATGTCCCAGATAAAGGAACAAGATAAAACCCCAAAAGAACAAGTAAGTGAAGTGGAGATAGGCAATTTATCTGAAAAAAAGAGTAATGATAGTGAAGATGATCCAAGATCTCAGAAAAAGAATGGAGGCACAGATCGAGTAGACATAAAAAATGTTTAACAAAGACCTAGAAGAACTAAAGAACAAACAAACAGAGATGAACAATACAATAACTGAAATGAATAATACACTAGAGGGAATCAATAGCAGAATAACAGAGGCAGAAGAACAGATAAGTGACCTGGAAAGCAGCATGGTGGAAATCACTGCCACAGAACAGAATAAAGAGAAAAGAATGAAAAGAAATGAGAACAGTCTAAGAGACCTCTGGGAAAACATGAAATGCACCAACATTTGCATTACAGGGGTCCCAGAAGGAGAAGAGAGAGAGAAACGGCCTGAGAAAATATTTGAACAGATAATAGCTGAAAACTTCCCTAACATGGGAAGGGAAACAGTCACCCAAGTCCAGGAAGTGCAGAGAGTCCCAGGCAGGAGAAACCCAAGGAGGAACACACTGAGACAGATAGTAATCAAACTGACAAAAATTAAAGACAAAGAAAAAATATGAAAAGCAACAAGGGAAAAGCAACAAACAATATACAAGGGAACTCCCAAAAGGTTGTCAGGTGATTTCTCAGCAGAAACTCTGCAGGCCGGAAGGGAGTGGCACAATATACTTAAAGTGATGAAAGGGAAGAACCTACAACCAAGAATACTCTACCCAGCAGGGCTGTCATTCAGGTTCAACATAGAAATCAAAAGCTTTACAGACAAGCAAAAGCTAAGAGAATTCAGCACCACCATCCAGCTTTGCAACAAGTGCTAAAGGAACTTCTCTAGGTGGAAAAGAAAAGGCCACAACTAGAAACAAGAAAATTATGAATGAAAAGCTCACTGGTAAAGGCAAACATACAGTAAAGGTAGGAAATCATCTGCACACAAATATGATATCAAAATCAGCAACTGTGAGAAGAGGAGAACACAAATGCAGGATATCGGAAATGCATTTGAAATGAAAAGACTAGCAACTTAAAACAATCTATATTGTTGTTTATATACAGACGTCTATATCAAAACCTCATGGGAACAGCAAACTGAAAATCTACAATAGGTACACACAAAAAGGAAAAAGCAATCCAAACACAACACTAAAGTAAGTTATCGAATCACAAGAGAAGAGAATGAAAGAGGAAGGGAAGAAAAAAAACAAATCCAAAACAATTAACAAAATGACAATAAGAACATACATATCGATAATTACCTTAAACGTAAATGGATTAAATGCTCCAACCAAAAGACATAGACTGGCTGAATGGATACAAAAACAAGACCCGTACATATGCTGTTTATAAGAGACCTGCTTTAGATCAAGGGACACATACAGACTGAAAGTGAGGGGGTGGAAAAATGTATTCCATGCCAATGGAAATCAAAATAAACCTGGAGTAGGGCTTCCCTGGTGGCGCGGTGGTTGAGAGTCCGTCTGCCGATGCAGGGGACACGGGTTCATGCCCTGGTCCGGGAAGATCCCACATGCCGCAGAGCGGCTGGGCCCGTGAGCCATGGCTGCTGAGCCTGTGCGTCCAGAGCCTGTGCTCCGCAACGGGAGAGGCCACAACAGTGAGAGGCCCGTGTACCGCAAAAAACAAAAACAAAATAAACCTGGAGTAGCAATTCTCACATCAGACAAAATAGACTTTAAAATAAAGACTGTTACAAGAGACGAAAAGAACACTACATAATGATCAAGAAATCAATCCAGGAAGATATAACAATTGGAAATATATATGCACCCAACATAGGAGCACCTCAATTTATAAGGCAAATACTAACAATCATAAAAGGAGAAATCAACAGTAACAATATATATAATAGTGGAGGGCTCTAACACCCTACTTTCGTCAATGGACAGATGATCCAGGCAGAAAATCAATAAGGAAACACAAGCCTTAAATGACACATTAGACCAGATGGACTAAATTGATTTATAGAGCGTTCCATCCAAAAACAGCAGAATACACGTTCTTCTCAGGTGCACATGGAATATTCTCCAGGATTGATCACAAGCTGGGCCACAAAGTGAGCTTCGGTAAATTTAAGAAAATTGAAGTCATATCAATCATCTTTTTCCGACCACAACGCTATAATATTAGAAATCAACTACAAGAAAAAACTGTAAAGAAACTGAGTCTTAGCCTAGGAAGCTTTACTTGTTCACTTCCGATACTAAACCTATTAAATATTTTTTAAGGATAAAAGGAATCTTTAATAAAATCATTATAAGGCTCAAACAGAAATTTAGAGTTCAGAGAGAAAACTACCATGTATGGCAATAAAGCTGAAAGAATTTTTAGCAACAGAAACATAACTGTAGTGCCAGAAAAAGAGTTCAAAAGCTTTTTTCATGAAATGATCAGATACGGGCAAATAGATTTATGTACCAAGAGGTTCATCAAGGTATTTTGTATAATTGCAAAATCACTGGAAACAACCTAACTTTTTAAAACTAGGGGAGGGGGAGGTGGTGGCGGTGACGCGATTCTTTCCACGTTGGAGGGGCCGGGCTGCTGCCGGAGTCGCCGCGGCTGCCACGTGACATGGCACAGCTAAAGATTTAGCACCAGAGCCAGAGCTGCCCCGCCAGTCGTCGAGCAGGTCATCACCCGCTAATTCCTGTCCCGGAGGGCAGCTCCAGCCTGCACAGAGGTTAGTGAGCTGTCCCTGCCAACCTCATCTCCTCTTTCCTCCCTGAGTTTGCCAGGAGCATGAAAGAAGGCCCAGGGACGCCCTAAACCCCTTCTACTCCTGCCCACTGCAAGTGCCACTACCACCATGGGCCTCACCTTCTTCTCCCTCTTCTCGCATCTCTTCGGCAGGAAGCAGATGTGTATTTTGATGGTTGGATTGGATGCTGCTGGCAGGACGACCATTCTGTATAAACTGAAGTTAGGAGAGATAGTCACCACCATTCCTACCACTGGTTTTAATGTGGAAACAGTAGAATATAAGAACGTTTGTTTCACAGTATGGGATGTTGATGGTCAATATAAATAAAATTAGGCCTCTCTGGAGAGCAGAAGAGCTGCAGAAAATGCTTCAGAAAGATGAGTTGCGAGATGCAGCGTTGCTGCTTTTTGCAAACAAACAGGATTTGCCAAATGCTACGGCCATTAGGGAAATGACGGATAAATTAGGTCTTCAGTCTCTTCGTAGCAGAACATGGTATGTTCAAGCCGCTTGTGCTACACAAGGAACCGGTCTGCATGAGGGACTTGACTGACTGTCAAATGAGCTTTCAAAACGTTAAATGAAACTAGATATCTAACCAAGGACACATTTGATAGAACTGGTCTAGGCTTGTTACAACAAAATTAGTTTGCATCTTGGTTATTAAACAGTATCTGGGACTGGTTTGGGCAGAATATTACAGCATTTAAACGTATTTTGTTGCCAGCTATTGTTTACCAAGTATAATGTTGCCATTTAGCAATATGCTTGGTTTTAAAGAGATTCTCCTTAACTTGGGGGGAAAATGGTGTCCTCTTTTAATTTTACTTCCCTTAAGCCTAAACGCCTGGACATAGCTAATGTGACACCTTTAAATCAATCCATTTTGAATGTGTTTCTGAGCCCACAGTAAATAATGTTTTAAAGTTGTCCCCTTGCTATTTTATTGATACCTTTATCATTCCTGGGACAGTCTGCTGATTTAAAAAATGTAGTATTCCACGTGTATTTATTTTTCTCCCTTGCCAAAAAGATTTTTTAATACTGCTTGTACCAGCCAGGGAAATGCTCCAAAACACTGTCCAGATCTTTTGCACTGAGGAATTTATATTTCGCCCCCATTATTGACCCCTGGCTTCCATCAGCCAAGCTTACCTTGGTGTGGTTTGGATTTGATAGCTAATTAATTCCGTGCTAGTTGCAAAGAGTTCATATTGAGATGATTTTTAGTACTCAGCAGGTTGTCTTCCTTTACGTTGGATCTTTCTGATGTTGCATGTTGCTTTGGGTATCTGCCGGACTCTTTGCTCAGTATATGATAGCTCTGCTGCGTGTTTTATTGTTTATTGGTGAACATGTCTCCATTAAGGGTTTTTGGAAAAGTCATCAAACTCAATGAATAAGTTTTCTCCATAACCCATTTGGAATTCTTCCTAATAAAATGATAAAACATGAAAAATAATTAATTAATTAATTAAAAAAAATAAAACTAGGGGATTTGTTAAGTAAAATAGAAATTATTATATGGCCATTAAAAACTATATTTTGAAACCTACTTAGTTATGTGGGAGAATGTTAATAACATCATTAAAAAGTGGTTTCTAATATGGTATACTTTTTAATAACAGATTTATTGAGATATAATTCATATATCATGCAATTCACGTATTTAAAGTGTACAATTCAATGGTTTTCAGTACATTTAGAATTGAATAACCATGACATCAACCAATTATAGAACGTTTTCATCACCTCTAAAAGAAATCTTACATCTACTAGTAGTCATTTTGTATGATAGTTTTTATTAAAAGTATATAGTTGTGGCATATCCACAAAATGGAATATTATTTGGCAATTTAAAAAAAGTATGACACATGCTGCGACATGGATGAAGCTTGAAAACATGCTAAATGAATTAATCCAGTCACAAAAGACCATATATTGTACAATTCCATTTTTATGAAATGGCCAGAACAGGTAAATAGAGAGAGAGGGAAAGTAGATTAGTGGCTGTCCAGGACTGAGGGTGGTGGTTATGAGCAAATGGGGGGGTACTCGCTAATTGGGGTTTCTTTTTTGGAGTCATGAAAATGTTCTAAAATTGGTTGTGGTGATTTTCATAATCTTGTGAATATACTAAAAAACCACTGAATTGTACACATTAATGGATTAATTGCATGATGTGAGAAATGTCTCTCAATAAGCTGCTTTAAAAAGTACATAGGTTTATAGAGAAAAAATCTGGAAAGATATTAAAAAGGTTAATATTATTTTCATGCAAAAGAATTAGATGATTTGTTTTACTTATTTTCTAATTTTTCTATAGTAATCACATATGAGTTGCATGTTAAACAATTATTTTTAAAAAGAAGAAAAAAGAAAGTACTCTATGCATTCACAACTTGGCTAACTGTTTGGTGCAACCGTTTGCTTTCAGCCTATCTTGGATTTTGACATGCCTTCCTCACTAAGCGTAATCATTTCTAGCTTTTGGCTTAAAGTGAGAGACATGCAACTCTTTCCTTCACTTGAACACTTAGAGGCCATTGCAGGTTATTAATTGGCCAATTTCAATATTGTTTTGCCTAAGGGAATAGAGAGGCCTGAGGAGAGGGACGGAGATGACGGAACAGCTGATAAGTCGAGCAGTCAGAACACACACATTTATTGATTAAGTTCACTGTCTTATATGGGAGTGGTTTGTGGCACTGCAAAACAATTAAAATAGTAATATCAAAGATCGCTGATCACAGGTTACCATAACAAATATAATTCATCTTTTTAATAACTGCATAATAAATAATCCATAGTAAAGAGGTACTATAGTTTAGTCAAACATTCTATTGATTGGCATTCAAGTAGCTTTCAGTTGTTAATTAATTGTGTATATATTTATGCCCCTAGAAACCTGCCTGTGGAAAATATCTGTGTTTGTTTGTGTGTTTGTGTATGCTTTATTTCCACAAGATATATCCCCCAAAATGAAATTTCAAAGAACATATGTATTTTTCATCTTAATATCTATTTCCAGGCTTTTCTTCCCAAAGAATGGAGCAATCCATACTCCCATCAGGAGCATCTGAGGCCCTGCTCTGAAGTATTATGGTTATTGGCTAAATGAAAAAGAATATCGCTTTGCTGTTTTCCATTTCATTTTCCGTGATCACCAGTGAGGCTGGGAATCTTTTCAAACTGTCTTTAGTCATTGGATTTCCTCCAATGTACATTGTTATTCATACCCTTCACCTGCTTTTTCCACTGGACCTTCTCCTTATCAATTTTTATAAACTCTGCATATTTTTAAGGAGGAGGAATAAAAACACTGGTAAACAAGGATCTTATAATTTTGAAAAATAATATTTCTTCCAAAAGGGCAAGCCTTAAGCAATAGAGAGATTTCTACTTCCTTCTGGACCTCTGCTCCTGATAATTCATTTTTTATAATTCCAGTGCTTAGAGTCTGTTTTGATTATCTTTTCGTTTTGCTACTTCTCACCATGGTACCAGTTATCATGCTTAAAAAATTAACTAACTTGAGGCCTTAGATGACAACACTGTCCTCCACAGAGGATCTGCATTTGCTTCTGTTAAGCACCTGGAAGTATTATCAGTTTAGAATTATCTCCACCAAATTCAAGGTTTGAGGTCCCCCCCCAGACCACCCAGCAGTACAAACCTAGGCTGAAATTTAGTAGAGTTACTTCATGTTGCCACTTAATCTAGGGCCATAGCACTTTGGGATACAAATGTATTTAGACTCTAGTACAGGTGTTGAATTTGATTTTTGAGCCCATTACTTACAAGGCTGTCAAAACTGTCAGGATGAAAGATTAAGTTTGCTGTGATCATGGGCTCAATTGTCTTTTTTTTTTGTTTTTTTACTGTGATGAAATACACATAACATAAAATTTACCATATTAACTATTTTTAAGTGCACAGTTCAGTGGTGTTAAGTATGTTCATATTGTTGCGCTACCATCACCATGACCCATCTCCAGAACTCTTTTCATCTTGCAAGACTGCAATTCTGTCCTAATTAAACAATAACTCCCCATTCCACCCTCCCCCTAGCTACTGGCAACCACCCTTCTACTTTCTGTCTCTATGATTTTGTCTACTCTAAGTACTTCATATAAGTAGAACCATACATTATTTGGCTTTCTGTGATTGGCTTATTTCACTTAGCATAATGTCCTCAAGTTGCATCCATTTTGTAGTATATGTCAGAATTTTCTTCCTTTTTAAGGTTGAATACTATTGCCTTGAATGCATATACCACATTTTGCTTATCCATTCATACATCACTGGACACCTAGCTGGTTTCGACCCCTTGAGTATTGTGAGTAACGTTGCTATAAACATGCGTGTACAAATATTTCTTCCAGACCCTCTTTCAATTATTTTGAGGAAAGTGGAATTGCTGGATTAAATGGTAAGTCTATGTTTAATTCTTTGAGGAACCACCATTCTCTTTTCCCCAGTGGTTGTACCATTTTACGTTCAATTCTCACCACCAGTGCACAATTCCAATTTTTCCTCATCCTCACTGACACTTGTTATTTACCATTTTTTTGATAGCAGTCATTCTAATGGGTGTGAGGTGGTATCTCACTACAGTTTCAATTTGCATTTGCTGAATAACTAGTGATGTTGAACATCTTTTCATGTGCTTATCAGCCATTTGTGTATCTTCCTTAGAGAAAAGCCTATTCAAGTCCTTTGCCCACTTTTTAATCAGGTTGTTTGTTCTCTTGTTTAGTTTCAGGAGTTCTATATATATTCATATTAATCTCTGATTAATATTTGATTTTCAAATATTTTCTCCCATTTTGTGAGTTTCCTTTTTACTTTGTTGATGTCTTTTGATGCATAAATTTTTAAAATTTTCATGAAATCCAATTGGTCTATTTTTATTTTTTTGTTGTTGTTGTCTGCGATTTTTTGGTGTCATATCCAATAAATCAAGGCCAGATCCAATGTCATGAAGCTTTTGCCCTATATTCTAAGAGTTGTATAGTTTTAGGTCTTATATTTAGGTCATGGATCCATTTTGAATTGCTATAGATTGAATTGTGTTCCCCCCAAATTCATATTTAAGCCCTAACCCCCAATGTGAGTGTATTTGGAGACGGATCTTTAAGAGGTAATTAAGGTTAAATGAGGTCATAAGGGTGGGTTCCTAATCCTACAGGATTAATGACCTTATAAGAAGAGGAAAAGAAATCAGAGTGCCCCCTCCACCCTCTGTCCATATGTACTGAGGAAAGGCCAGATGAGCACACAGCAAAAGGCAGTCATCTGCAATGCAGGAGGAAGGCCTTCACCAGACACCAACTCTACTGGCACCTTAATCTTGGACTTCCCAGGCTCCAGAAGTGTGAGAAAATTAAATTTACATTGTTTAGCTACCCAGTCTGTAGAATTTTGTTACAGCAGCCCGAGCTCATACATGAGCTTATTTTTGTATATGGTGTGAGGGTCTAACATCATGTTTGCATGTGGATGTCCAGTTTTCTCAGCACCATTTCATGAAAAGCCTGTCCTTTCCCCATTGAATACTCTTTGTCCCCTTGTAGAAAATCATTTGACTATTTATGTGAGGGTTACTTCCGGGCTCTCTATTCTTTTCGGGTAGTCTATATATGTAGGCCTTTTGCCAGTATTACACTGTTTTGACTACTATGGCTTAATACTAAGCTGTGAAATCAGGATGGCAAGTCCTCTAGCTTTGTTCTTTTTCAAGATAGTTTTGGATATTCAGTGTTCCTTGAGATTCTATATGTATTTCAGAATGGGTTTTTCCATTTGTGCAAAAACTGTCACTGGGATTTTGATAACGACTTCATTGAAATGGTAGATTTCTTTGGTAATACTGATAATCTGAACAATATTAAGATTTCCAATGAGAACATGGAATGTCTTTCCATTTGCTCATGCATTCTTTAATTTCTTTTAGCAGTGTTTTGTAGTTTTCATTGTACATGTCCTTCACCTCCTTGCTTCCTAAGTATTACTAAGTATTTTATTCTTTTTGATGCTAATGTAAATGGAATTGTTTTCTTAATTTCCTTTTGGTTCACTGTTAGTGTGTAGAAGTGCAACTGACTTTTTGTGTTGATTTTATATCCTGTGACTCTACTGAAATTGTTTATAAGTTCTAACAATTTGTGTATGTGTGTGGAATCTTTAGAGTTTTCTACCTATAAGATCATATCATGTGTGTACAGAGATCATTTTACTTCTTCCTTTCCAATTTGGATGCCTTTCATTTCCTTTTCTTGCCTAACTGCTCTGGTTAGAATTCCCAAGACTCTGTTAAATAGATATGGTGAAAGTGGACCTTTTTGTCTTGTTCCTGATCTTAGAGGAAAAGCTTTCAGACTTTCACCTTTGAGTGAAAGATGTTCACTGAGGGGTTTTCATATACAGCTTTTATTATGTTGAGGTATTCCTCCTATTCATAGTTTGTTGTGTGTTTTTTTAATCATAAAAAGCTGTTAAATTGTGTAAAATGCTTTTATGCAACCATTGAGATAATCATGTGGTTCTTTTCCCTTTCTACTGTTAATGTAATGTATTACAATGATTGTTTTTCCTATGTTGAACCATCCTTAAATTCCGGGGATAAATCCGATTTGGTCATGGTATATAGTCCTTTTCCTTTTGAGAAAACTTGGCACAAAGCAAATATTATTTTACCTTTACGAGTTACAAAAAGGGAATCCGTCTTTTGTGTTTCCACACAAATTGCAAAATGTTTTGTTCTAGTGCTGTGAAAAATGCCAGTGGTAGTTTGATAGGGATTGCATTGAATCTGTAGATTGCTTTGGGTAGTAGAGTCATTTTAACAATGTTGATTCTTCCAATCCAAGAACATGGTATATCTCTCCATCTGTTTGTGTCATCTTTAATTTCTTTCATCAGTGTCTTATGGTTTTCTGCATGCAGGTCTTTTGCCTTCTTAGGTAGGTTTATTCCTAGGTATTTTATTCTTTTTGTAGCAATGGTAAATGGGATTGTTTCCTTAATTTCTCTTTCTAATCTTCCACTGTTAGTGTATAGGAATGCAAGAGATATCTGTGTATTAATTTTGTATCCTGCAACTTTGCTAAATTCATTGATAGCTCTAGTAGTTTTCTAGTGGCATCTTTAGGATTTTCCATGTATAGTATCATGTCATCTGCAGACAGTAAGTTTTCCTTCTTCTTTCCCCAATTGGATTCCTTTTATTTCTTTTTCTTCTCTGATTGTCATGGCTAGGACTTCCAAAACTATGTTGAATAATAGTGGTGAGAGTGGGCACCCTTGTCTTGTTCCTGATATTAGAGGAAATTCTTTCAGGTTTTCACCATTAAGAATAATGTTTGCTGTGGGTTTGTCATATATTGCCTTCATTATGTTGAGGGAGGTTCCCTCTGTGCCCACTTTCTGGAGAGTTTTTATCATAAATTGATGTTTAATTTTCTCAAAAGCTTTTTCTGCATCTATTGAGATGATTCTATGGTTTTATTCTTCAGTTTATTAAGATGGAGTATCACATTGATTGATTTGCATATATTGAAGAATCCTTGCGTCCCTTGGATACATCCCACTTGATCATGGTGTATGATCCTTTTAATGTGCTGTTGGATTCCATTTGCTAGTATTTTGCTGAGGATTTTTGTGTCCATGATCATCAGTGATATTGGCCTGTAATTTTTTTGTGTGATATCTTTGTCTGGTTTTGGTATCAAGGTGATGGTGGCCTCGTAGAATGAGTTGGGCAGTGTTTCTCCCTCTGCAATTTTTAGGAAGAGTTTGAGAAGGATAGGTGTTAGCTCTTCTCTAAATGTTTGATAGAATTTGCCTGTGAAGCCATCTGGTCCTGGGCTTTTGTTTGTTGGGAGTTTTAAAATCACAGTTTCAATTACAGTACTTGTGATTGGTCTGTTCATATTTTGTTTCTTCCTGGTTCAGTTTGGGGAGGTTGTACCTTTCTAAAAATCTGTCCATGTCTTTTAGGTTGTCAATTTTATTGGCATATAGTTGCTTGTACTAGTCTCTTATGATCCTTTGTATGTCTGTGGTGTCCATTGTAACGTCCCCGTTTTCATTTTTGATTTTATTGATTTGAGCCCCCTCCCTCTTCTTCTTGATGAGTCTGGCTAAAGGTTTATCAATTTTTTTTTCTTTTTTTTCGGTATGTGGGCCTCTCACTGTTGTGGCCTCTCCCGTTGCAGAGCACAGGCTCTGGACACGCAGGCTCAGTGGCCACGACTCACGGGCCCAGCCGCTCCGCGGCATGTGGGATCTTCCCAGACCAGGGCACGAACCCGTGTCCCCTGCATCAGCAGGTGGACTCTCAACCACTGTGCCACCAGGGAAGCCCTAAAGGTTTATCAATTTTATTTATCTTTTCAAAGAACCAGTTTTTACTTTCATTCATCTTTTCTATTAGTTTCTTCATCTCTATTTCATCTATTTCTGCTTTGATCTTTATGATTTGTTTCTTTCTACTAACTTTGGGTTTTGTTCTTCTTTCTCTAGTTGATACAGGTGTAAGGTTAGGTTGTTATTTGAGATTTTCCTTGTTTCCCGAGGTAAGTCTCTATTGCTATAAACTTCCCTCTTAGAACTGCTTTTGCTGTGTCCGATAGGTTTTGGATTGTCGTGATTTCATTTTCATTTGTCTCTAGGTATTTTATGATTTCCTCTTTGATTTCTTCAGTGATCCATTGGTTGTTTAGAAGCTTATTGTTTAACGTCCAACGTGTTTGTGTTCTGTACACTTTTTTTCTTTCTTGTAGTTGATTTCTAATCTCACAGCATTATTGTCATTAAAGATGATTGTTATGACTTCAATTTTATTAACACATTATTGACCAGAGACTTATTAATACATCTTTTGTTACCCAGATGTTATTGACCAGAGATGTATCAATATGTTCTTAGAGAGTGCTACAATTAACATCACTGTGCAATTCGTTAGAGCATAAATTGGTCAAGGTTCTTTATACAACTTACAATTGTCATTATCATTCACATTTTGCTCCATTAAGTTTTTGTTCCAACCTTGTATATATTATATACATAAAATCTTCCAAAATGACGCATCACAAAATTTTGAGTGAGGAAGAATTTTTCAGTCAGTTTTATGCACATACTCTCTGATTGTCTGATTGACACATGTTCTAGTGTCTCAGAAGATGACAGTTTTTCAGAATACGGTTGTGATTCAGATGATGTGAATATTAGACCAATAAAAAGATTTTTTAAAATAGTGACTGATTCTGATACAAAAAGTGAAAATGAAACTCAGGGTGCCAGAGAATGCACGTTTGCTTCTACAGAATAGTGAATTGAAAACAACATTTCATGAAAATTAGAAGATTTTACAGGTATGTCAACTGTCTCTATTGAAGGCAATAACCCACAAAGTGTTAGTGAAATAAAAGAATTAATTTTGGGCCATCCAAAATAAAAATCACCAGCTAAAGGCATTACTTTCTGCAAAAATCCCTGGGTCAATAATCAGTAAAATTTACCGAGGCTCACTTTGTGGCCCAGCATGTGATCGATCCTAGAGAATATTCCATGTGCACCTGAGAAGAATGTGTATTCTGCTGTTTTGGATGGAACGCTCTATAAATATCAATTTAGTCCATCTGGTCTAATGTGTCATTTAAGGCCTGCGTTTCCTTACTGATTTTGTCTGGATCATCTGTCCATTGATGAAAATAGGGTGTTAGAGTCCTCCACTGTTTTTGTGTTACTGCTGATTTCTCCTTTTATGGTTGTTAGTAATTGCCTTATAAATTGAGGTGCTCCTATGTTGGATGCATATATATCTACAATTGTTATATCTTCTTCTTGGATTGATCTCTTGATCATTATGTAGTGTCCTTTTTGTCTCTTGCAACAGTCTTTATTTTAAAGCCTATTTTGTCTAATATGAGTATTGCCACTCCAGCTTTCTTTTGACTTCCATTGTCATGGAATACATTTTTCCACCCCCTCACTTTCAGTCTGTATGTTTCCCTGGATCTAAAGTGGGTCTCTTGTAAACAGCATATATACAGGTCTTGTTTTGTATCCATTCAGCCAGTCTTTGTCTTTTGGTTGGAGCATTTAATCCATTTACATTTAAGGTAATTATCATATGTATGTTCTTATTGCCATTTTGTTAATTGTTTTGGATTTGTTTTTGTGTTTTTTCTTCCCTTCCTCTTTCATTCTCTTCTCTTGTGATTCGATGACTTACTTTAGTGTTGTGTTTGGATTGCTTTTGCTTTTTTGTGTGTATCTATTGTAGATTTTCCGTTTGCTGTTCCCATGAGGTTTTGATATAGACGTCTGTATATAAACAGCAATATAGATTGTTTTAATACAATAAAGACAATATAGATTGTCTATAATTTCAAATGCATTTCCGATATCCTGCATTTGTGTTCTCCTCTTCTCACAGTTGCTGATTTTGATATCATATTTGTGTGCAGATGATTTCCTACCTTTACTGTATGTTTGCCTTTACCAGTGAGCTTTTCATTCATAATTTTCTTGTTTCTAGTTGTGGCCTTTTCTTTTCCACCTAGAGAAGTTCCTTTAGCACTTGTTGCAAAGCTGGATGGTGGTGCTGAATTCTCTTAGCTTTTGCTTGTCTGTAAAGCTTTTGATTTCTATGTTGAACCTGAATGACAGCCCTGCTGGGTAGAGTATTCTTGGTTGTAGGTTCTTCCCTTTCATCACTTTAAGTATATTGTGCCACTCCCTTCCGGCCTGCAGAGTTTCTGCTGAGAAATCACCTGACAACCTTTTGGGAGTTCCCTTGTATATTGTTTGTTGCTTTTCCCTTGTTGCTTTTCATATTTTTTCTTTGTCTTTAATTTTTGTCAGTTTGATTACTATCTGTCTCAGTGTGTTCCTCCTTGGGTTTCTCCTGCCTGGGACTCTCTGCACTTCCTGGACTTGGGTGACTGTTTCCCTTCCCATGTTAGGGAAGTTTTCAGCTATTATCTGTTCAAATATTTTCTCAGGCCGTTTCTCTCTCTCTTCTCCTTCTGGGACCCCTGTAATGCAAATGTTGGTGCATTTCATGTTTTCCCAGAGGTCTCTTAGACTGTTCTCATTTCTTTTCATTCTTTTCTCTTTATTCTGTTCTGTGGCAGTGATTTCCACCATGCTGCTTTCCAGGTCACTTATCTGTTCTTCTGCCTCTGTTATTCTGCTATTGATTCCCTCTAGTGTATTATTCATTTCAGTTATTGTATTGTTCATCTCTGTTTGTTTGTTCTTTAGTTCTTCTAGGTCTTTGTTAAACATTTTTTATGTCTACTCGATCTGTGCCTCCATTCTTTTTCTGAGATCTTGGATCATCTTCACTATCATTACTCTTTTTTTCAGATAAATTGCCTATCTCCACTTCACTTACTTGTTCTTTTGGGGTTTTATCTTGTTCCTTTATCTGGGACATATTCCTCTGTCATCTCATTTTGTCTCATTTTTGTGATTGCAGATTTGTTCTGCAGGCTGCAGTGTTTTAGTTCTTCAGGCTTCTGCTGTCTGCCCCCTGGTGGATGAGGCTGTCTAAGAGGCTTATGCAGGCTTCCTGGTGGGAGGGACTGGTAGCTTCCCACTGGTGGGTGGAGCTGGGTCTGGTCCCTCTGGTGGGCAGGGTCATGTCTGGGTGTGTGTTCATTATCCAGCAGCTGTGTACTCAAGAAGACTTTAGGCAGCCTGTCTGCTGAGGCATGGGGCTGTGTTCCCACCCTGTTGGTTGTTTGGCTTGAGGCATCCCAGCACTGGAGGCTTCAGGCTGTTGCGGGGGGAACCAGGTCTTGGTGAGAAAATGGCAGCCTCCAAGAGGGCTCACCCCAATGAGTACTCCCCAGAACTACTGCTGCTAGTGGCCTTGTCCCCACAGTGAGCCACAGCCACCCCCCCCCACCTCTGCAGGAGACCCTCCAATACTAGCAAGTAGATCTGGCCCAGTCTCTTACGATGTCACTGCTGTTTTCCCTGGATCCTGGCACACATGAGACCCTGTGTGCACACTCCAAGAGTGGAGTTTCTGTTCCCCCCAGTTCTGTGGAATTCCTGCACTCAAACCCCACTCATCTTCAAAGCCAGACTCTCTGGGGGCTCCTCCTCCCATTGCCAGACCCCCAGGCTGGCGAGCCTGAAGTGGTGCTCAGAACTTTCACTCCTATAGGAGAACTTCTGTGGTATAATTATTTTCCTGTTTGTGGGCTGCCCACCTAGGGTGTATGGGATTTCATTTTATTGCAGTCTTGCTCCTCCTACTATTTAGTGGCTTCTTCTTTTTTTTTTTTTTTTTTGTGGTACGCGGGCCTCTCACTGTTGCGGCCTCTCCCGTTGCGGAGCACAGGCTCTGGACGCGCAGGCTCAGTGGCCATGGCTCACAGGCCCAGCCACTCCGCGGCATGTGGGATCTTCCCGGACCGGGGCACGAACCTGTGTCCCCCGCATCGGCAGGCGGACTCTCAACCACTGCGCCACCAGGGAAGCCCTGGCTTCTTCTTTCTTTAAAAAAATTTTTATTTATTTGTTTATTTGGCTGTACTGGGTGTTAATTGAGGCACATGGGATCTTCGTTTCTGTGTGCGGGATCTTTAGTTGCAGCATGTGGGATCTCTTAGTTGTGGCATGCAGGATCTAGTTCCCTGACCAGGGATCAAACCTGAGCCCCCTTCATTGGGAGCACAGAGTCTTTTTTTTTTTAACATCTTTATTGGAGTATAATTGCTCTACAATGGTGTGTTAGTTTCTGCTTTATAACGAAGTGAATCAGCTATACATATACATATATCCCCATATCTCCTCCCTCTCACGTCTCCCTCCCACCCTCCCTATCCCACCCCTCTAGGTGGTCACAAAGCACCGAGCCGATCTCCCTGTGCTATGCAGCTGCTTCCCACTAGCTAGCTATTTTACGTTTGGTAGTGTATATATGTCCATGCCACTCTCTCAGTTCGTCCCAGCTTACCCTTCCCCTGCCTCATGTCCTCAACTGCTGGACCACCAGGGAAGTCCCTGTGACTCCTTTGTTTTTGGATGTAGGGTATCTTTTCTGGTAGGCTGCAGTGTTTTTGTTTGTTTGTTTTTTGTTTGTTTTGTTGATTGTTGTTCAGCAGTCAGTTGGGATTTTGATGTTTCCATAAGAAGTGAGCTCATGTCCTTCTACTCCGCCATCTTGTCTCCTCCTCCTCCAAGAGATACTTTCTTGAAGGAAATTAAAAGTGCTACTCCAGTGAACATGTGAACAAAACAGCCTTATTGCTGATATGGAGATGGTTTTAGTGGTCTGGATAGAAGATCAGATCACAACATTTGCCACAACATTTCCTTAAGCCAACTAAACCCGAGCAAGGTCCTAACTCTCTTAAATTCTGTGAAGGCTGAGAGAGGCGAGGAAGCTGCAGAAGAAAAAGTTGAAACTAGCAGAGGTTGGTTCATGAGATTTAAGAGAATAAGTCATCTTCATAACTTCAAAGAGCAAGGCACGGCAGCAAGTGCCGACGCGGAAGCTGCCGCATCTCATCTGGGAGATCTAGCTCAGATAGTGAAGGTGGCTACACTAAACAACAAATGAGTCAGTGTAGAGGAAACCGCCTTATATTGGAAGAAGTTGCCATCTAGGACTTTTACGCTAGAGAGGAGAAGTCAATTCCTGGCTTCAAAGCTTCAAAGGACAGGCTGATGTTCTTGCTGGGGGCTAATGCAGCTGGTGACTTTAGGTTGAACCCAATGCTTATTTACCATTCTGAAAATCCTAGGGCCGATAAGAATTTTGCTAAACCAACTTTGCCTATGCTCTATAAACAAAACAACAAAGCCTGCATGACAGCACGTCTATTGACAACATGGTCTACTGAATATCTTAAGCCCACTGTTGAGAACTACAGCTCAGAAAAAATGATTTCTTTCAAAATATTACTGCTCATTGACAATGTACCTGGTCACCCAAGAGCTCTAGTGGAGATGTATAATGAGATACATATTGTTTTCATGCCTGCTAACACAATATCTATCCTGCAGCCCATGGATCAAGGAGTCATTTTGACTTTCAAGTCTTATTAAGAAGTACATTTCATAAGGCTATAGCTGCCATAGAAATTCCTCTGATAGATATGGGTAAAGTAAATTGCAGACCTTCTGGAAAGGATTCACCATTCTAGGTGCCATTAAGAACATTTGTGATTCATGGGAAGAGCTCAAAATATCAACATTAACAGGGGTTTGGAAGAACTTGATTCTAACCCTCATGATGAGTTTCAGGGGTTAGAGACTTTAGTGGAGGAAGTAACTGCAGATGTGTTATAAACAGCAAGAGAACTAGAATTAGAACTGGAGCCTGAAGATATGATTGAATTGTTGCAATCTCATGATAAAACTTTAACAGATGAGGAGTTACTTCTTATGAATGAGCAAAGAAAATGCTTCTTTGAGGTAGGGTCTATTTGTGGTGAAGACTCTGAAGATTGTTGAAATGACAACAAAAGATTTAGAATGTTGCTTAGTTGATAAAGCAGCAGCAGGGTTTGATAGGAATGATTCCAATTTTGAAAAAAGTTCTACTGTGGATAAAATGCTCTCAAACAGCATTGCATGCTACAGAGAAATTGTTCATGAAAGGAACAGTCAATCGATGTGGCAGACTTCATTGTTGTCTTATTTTAAGAAATGGCCACGGCCACCCCAGCCTTCAGCGTCCACCACCCTGATCAGTCAGCAGCCACCAACGCGAGACCCTCCACCAGCAAAGAGATTATGACTTGTTGAAGACTCAGATGATGGTTAGCATTTTTTAGCAATAAAGTATTTTTTTTAGAATTGACATCTTTGCTATATTTTTTAAATTAATTAATTTTTGGCTGCATTGGGCCTTTGTTGCTGCACACGGGCTTTCTCTAGTTGCAGCAAGCAGGGGCTGCTCTTCATTGCAGTGCGTGGGCTTATTGCGGTGGCTTCTCTTGTTGCAGAGCACGGGCTCTAGGCGCATGGGCTTCAGTAGTCGTGGCACATGGGCTTCAGTAGTTGTGGCTCGTGGGTCTACAGAGTGGGCTTCAGTAGCTGTGGCGCACGGGCTTAGTTGCTCCACGGCATGTAGGATCATCCTGGACCAGGGATCGAACCCGTGTCCCCTACACTGGCAGGTGGATTCTTAACCACTGCTCCACCAGGGAAGTCCCTAAAACATGTTTTAATGTAGGTATGGACATTGTTTTTTAAAAAAAAACATAATGCTACTGCACATTTGATAGACTATGGTATAGTAAACATAACTTTTATATGCACTGGGAAGCTAAAAAATTTGTGTGACTCACTTTATTGCAATATTCACTTTATTGCTGTGGTCTGGAACCAAGTCTGCTATATCTCTGAGGTATACCCGTGAATCAAATGTTCAGATGGCAGTGACTTCTGGTAATTGACATAGTAGCTTGATTGAACCAAAACCCTCCCACAGATAATAATTACAAAATATGGGGAAAATTCAAAAAAATTATTTGAAGGCTCTGGAGACAAACAAAAGCAGGTAGAACTTGGAGGGAAGTCTACCCTTGAACAGCCCAGGGCAGGGTTTACATTACCCTGGCTCTTTGCCTGTAGGGAAGCTGAAAGCTGAAGTGTCAATGGACAGAAGTCCAGAAATCATGGTGAAATCCTGGGGTAGGGCCATGCTGAGGGAGTGAATCCCCAAACTGTATATAAACTACTCCCAGATTCTCACTGGATAGCTGAGACCTGGGGCCTAGGCTGCATCGAGCCCATTGCGTGGGGGACATTCTGGAGGTAGCACCCAGCCTTCCTATGGACCTCAGTAACTGTTGGCTTCTTGTCTTTTTGGCTCAAGAAATCTGCTTTTGTTTATATGAAAATGGTTCAATGTATACAGAATTCTAGGAAATGCAAAATAAACTATAGTGATAGCAGGTTAATGCTTGAAGAAGATGGGGGAGAGGGAAGAGGGAAGGATTACTAGGGACATGAAGAAACTTTGGAGGTGATATGTTCATTATCTTGACTGTGGTGGTTTTGTGTGTTTATGCATATATCAAAACATGAAATTACATACTTTACGTGCAGTTTATTTATTGTATGTCAGTTATACTTCAATAAAGCCATAGTTTTATAAAACCGCACAGGGAGTTGAAAGCAAATGGATAGGAAAGATATATCATGCAAACTCTAAACATATGAAGGCTGGAGTATCCACACTTCAGTATTTCGAGAATTAAAGCAGAGCATTTAGTAGTGGAAAAAGGATTAATCTGTCAGAAAGCTATAACAATGATAAATGTCTATGCTCCGAATAATTGAACTTCAAAATATATAAAGCAAAAACTAACAGAAATGAAAGGGAAAATGGGCATATCCACAACAAGAGTTGAAGATTTTAACTCCCCTCTTTCAGTAACTGATAGAACAGCTAGGCAAAAAGTCAGGTACAATACAAGACTTGAACGCCACCACCAATGACTTTGACTTAATTGACATTTATAGAACACTTCACCCAATAACTGCAGAATACACATCTTTTCAAGTGCACAGGAAACATTCACTGAGATAGACCACTCTGTGGTCTGAATGTTTGTATCCCTGACATATTCATATGTTGAAGCCCAATATAATGGTGATGGAACTTGGAGCCTTTTGAAAGTGCTTAAGTCATAATGGTGGAATCCTCATTAATGAGATTAGTGCTCTTATAAAGAGATACCCTAGAGAGCTTCCTAGCTCCCTTCCATCATGTGAGGACACAGTGAGAAGGCACTGGCTGTGAACCAGGAAGAGGGCCTTCACCAGAATGGGGCCTTGCTGAAGACTTGATCTTGGACTTTGCAGCCTCTAGAGCTGTGAGAAGTAAATATCGGTTTATAAGGTACCCAGCTGATGGTATTTTGTTATAGCAGTCTGAAGAGACTAAGACAGACTCTGGTCTGGGCCATCAAACAATAAAATTCAAAAGTCTGAGTTCTCACAGACTGTGTTTTTTTTACCATTATAAAGTTAAACTTGAAAAGCACAAATATTTGGAAGTTAACACAGTTCTAAATAATGCACAAGTAAAAATCAAAACTCAAAATTATTTTTAACTGACTAGTAATAAAAACACAGTATTTCAAAGTTTGTGGGATGTAGCTAAAGTTAAGGTAGATTATTACATTGAGATAATATTTAATCATCCCTGAATGCTTAGGAAAAACCTGCTTGGTCATGATATGTTACTCTTTTACAATAGATTCCTAGATTTCACTTAGGATTTTTGCATTTAAGCTCACAAGTCTGGTTTCCGGTTTTCATTGTTTGTACTATTTTTGTCTGATTTTGAAATTAAAGGTTACACTATCATCAAAGAATAGTTTGGAAGATTTCCATCATTTTTTCTCTGTTCTCATTCTCTGATCATAATGTAAGAGAATGATCTCACAATAAAACGATGTAGTAAAAGCTCTTCCATAAAGTGCTGAACTGGTATCATTTTTAGGGTTAAAATATTTTCAAATTATTCCATACTTGTTGGTCGATCCAGGTTTTCTCTTTTTGTGAGACAATTTTATTAACTTACCCTAAAATAATCCATTTTTTTTTTTTTTTTTTTGGTACGCAGGCCTCTCACTGTTGTGTCCTCTCCCATTGCGGAGCACAGGCTCTGGACGCGCAGGCTCAGTGGCCATGGCTCACGGGCCCAGCCGCTCCGCGGCATATGGGATCTTCCCGGACCAGGGCACAAACCCGTGTCCCCTGCCTCGGCAGGCAGACTCTTAACCACTGCACCACCAGGGAAGCCCTTGAACTCTATTTCTTAAAACAGGGTATCAATAGATTTTTACATTTTTATTTAATTCAATATATTATATTTTACATTATAATTTCTTTTGATGCAAACTTTATTTAAAAGTGAGTTTCTTAAATACATGCACCCCAGTGTTCATAGCAGCACTATTTATAAAAGCCAAGACATGGAAGCAACCTAAATTTCCATTGACAGATGAATGGATAAAGAAGATGTACATATATACAATGGAATATTACTCAGCCACAAGAAATAATGAAATAATGTCATTTGCAGCAACACGGATGGACTTAGAGATTATCATAGTAAGTGAAGTAAGAGAGAGAAAAACAAATATCATGTGATATCACTTATATGTGGAATCTAAAATATGATACAAATAAACTTATTTACAAAACAAACAGACTTACAGACATAGAAAACAAACGTGGTTACCGACAGGAAAAGTGGGGTGGTAGGGGGAGGGAATTAGAGGAGTTTGGGATTAGGAAATACAAACTACTATATATAAAATAGATAAACAACAAGGTCCTACTGTATAGCACAGGGAACTATATTCAATATCTTGTGGTAAATTATAATGCAAAAGACTATTAAAAAGAATATATATCTGAATCACTTTTGTGTACATCAGAAACTAACTTCAAAAAAAAAAACCTCACTTAAAAAAAGTGAGTTTCTTAATTTCTAAACATAGAAATATTATTAAGTTGTCTTATTAATTTCTAATTTAATTACATTGTGGTCAGAGATGTGGTCCATATTGTTTTAATCTGAAACATTTTGAGAATGACTTTATAGACATATATATGGTTAATTTAAAAAATCGATATAAAATTCACATACTGTAAAATTCACCACTTAAAAGTATACAATTCCATTGTTTTTAGTATACTTACAAGATTATGCAAACATAACCTCTAGTAATTCCAGAACATTTTCATCACCCCCGACAGAAACCACAGACCCACTAGAAGTCACTGCCCACCCCCCCACCAGCCCCTTGCAACTAATCTATTTCCTGTCTCTATGGATTTGCCTATTCTGGATATTTCATATAAATGGATCATAAAATATGTGGCCTTTTGTCTTTAGTTTCTTTTACTTACCATAATGTTTTTAAGGTTCATCCATTTTCTAGCATGTATGAGTACTGCATTCCTTTTTATGGCCAAATTTATATATATATATAGCTTATATATATAGTTTATAAACTATATATACATATAGTTTCTCAGTGATGGAAATTTCTTTTTTTCCCACTTTTTGGCTATTATGAATAATGGTACTATGGACATTAGTCTGTAAGTTTTGGTGGGGATTTATGATTTTATTTCTTTTGAGTAGAAATTTATTTCTCTAAAAGTAGAATTGCTAGGTCCTATGGTAACTCTGTGTTTAATTTTTTGAGGAACTACCAAACTGTTTCCCAAGTGGCTGTACCATTTTACATTCCCACAAGCAGTGTATGAGGGTTCTGATTTCTCCATACCTTCACCAACACTTACTGCTTTTTGTCTGTTGGGGAAACAGTGCTGTTGGGGAAACCCAAGATGAAAAGCAGAGTATGACAAATGAATCTAACTGTATTACAAACGTATGACATTCCACACTTGAAAAGGGTAGAAAAGAGCTAACCTATATAACTTTGAACAACAGTGTTCTGACTGAATATTGTAAGGCTAATAATCAAAAGAACTGTATAATAAACACTGAATTGGGTTGTTAAATTTATTTCTCACATCCTTTAACCCACAGGAAATGGGTTAGCAATTCTAAAACTACTTTACATATATGACAAACAGGTAAATATATATATATATTATGATAACGAGAGTCATGTTTCTTACTGTCAGAGAAAGAAGTTACAGATACACAAAGGAAAAATTCTATGCTGTTGTGCTGGATTAGATTCTTTTTTTTTTTAATTTTTAGCTGCGCTGGGTCTTTGCTTCGTTGCTGTGCACATGCTCCTTGTTACGACGCATGGGCTTCTCTAGTTGCAGTGCGTGGGCTTCTCTAGTTGCGGTGTGTGGGCTCCAGAGCGTGCGGGCTCAGTAGTTGCGGTGTGTGGGCTTAGTTGCCCCACGGCATGTGGGATCTTAGTTCACCGATCAGGGACCAAACCTGCGTCCCCTGCATTGGAAAGCAGATTCTTAACCACTGGACCACCAGAGAAGTCCCTGGATTAGATTCTGAGGTATTAGTTTGACCTTTTTTTATATGCATTTTTAATGGGGTAAAAATACATAACATAAAAGTCCTTATTTTAATAATTTTTAAGTATACAGTGCAGTGGAAATAGTACATTCACATTGTTGTGAAAGCATCACCATTATCAATTTCCAGAACTTTTTCATAATCCCAAAGTGAAACTCTGCACCTATTAAACAATGCCACCCCATTCTCCCTCCCCCAGCCCCTGATAATCTCTGTTCTACTTCATTTCTTTATGTTTTTAACTCTTCAAGCTTCCTCATATAAGTGGATGCATACAATCTTTGTATTTTTTTGTTTGGCTTATTTCACTTAGCATAATGTCTTCAAGGTATATCTACACTGTAGCATGTATCAGAATTTCATTCTTTTTTAAAGACTATATATACCACATTTTGTTTATCCATTCATCCATTGATGGACATTTGGGTTGTTTCCACCTTTTGGCTATTGTGAACAATGCTTCTATGAACACTGATTACAGACAATTGCTTGAGTTCATCTTTTCAGTTGTTTTAGTTATATACCCAGAAGGAAAATGGCTAGATCAAATGTTAAGACTATGTTTAATATTTTGAGGACAGCCATACTTTTTCCACAATGACTGCACCATTCTTTTTTTTTTTTTTTTAACATCTTTATTGGGGTATAATTGCTTTACAATGGTGTGTTAGTTTCTGCTTTATAACAAAGTGAATCAGTTATACATATACATATGTTCCCATATCTCTTCCCTCTTGCGTCTCCCTCCCTCCCACCCTCCCTATCCCACCCCTCCAGGCGGTCACAAAGCACTGAGATGATCTCCCTATGCTATGCGGCTGCTTCCCACTAGCTATCTACCTTACATTTGGTAGTGTATATATGTCCATGACTCTCTCGCTTTGTCACAGCTCACCCTTCCCCCTCCCCATATCCTCAAGTCCGTTCTCTAGTAGGTCTGTGTCTTTATTCCTGTCTTACCCCTAGGTTCTTCATGACATTCTTTTTTCTTAAATTCCATATATATGTGTTAGCATACGGTATTTGTCTTTCTCTTTCTGACTTACTTCACTCTGTATGACAGACTCTAGGTCTATCCACCTCATTACAAATAGCTCAATTTCGTTTCTTTTTATGGCTGAGTAATATTCCATTGTATATATGTGCCACATCTTTTTTATCCATTCATCCGATGATGGGCACTTAGGTTGTTTCCACCTCTGGGCTATTGTAAATAGAGCTGCAATGAACATTTTGGTACATGACTCTTTTTGAATTATGGTTTTCTCAGGGTATATGCCCAGTAGTGGGATTGCTGGGTCATATGGTAGTTCTATTTGTAGTTTTTTAAAGAACCTCCATACTGTTCTCCATAGTGGCTGTACCAATTCACATTCCCACCAGCAGTGCAAGAGTGTTCCCTTTTCTTCACACCCTCTCCAGCATTTATTGTTTCTAGATTTTTTGATGATGGCCTTTCTGACTGGTGTGAGATGATATCTCATTGTAGTTTTGATTTGCATTTCTCTAGTGATTAATGATGTTGAGCATTCTTTCATGTGTTTGTTGGCAGTCTGTATATCTTCTTTGGAGAAATGTCTATTTAGGTCTTCTGCCCATTTTTGGATTGGGTTGTTTGTTTTTTTGTTATTGAGCTGCATGAGCTGCTTGTAAATTTTGGAGATTAATCCTTTGTCAGTTGCTTCATTTGCAAATATTTTCTCCCATTCTGAGGGTTGTCTTTTGGTCTTGTTTATGGTTTCCTTTGCTGTGCAAAAGCTTTTAAGTTTCACTAGGTCCCATTTGCTTATGTTTGTTTTTATTTCCATTTCTCTAGGAGGTGGGTCAAAAAGGATCTTGCTGTGATTTATGTCATAGAGTGTTTTGCCTATGTTTTCCTCTAAGAGTTTGATAGTTTCTGGCCTTATATTTAGGTCTTTAATCCATTTTGAGCTTATTTTTGTGTATGGTGTTAGGGAGTGATCTAATCTCATACTTTTACATGTACCTGTCCAGTTTTCCCAGCACCACTTATTGAAGAGGCTGTCCTTTCTCCACTGTACATTCCTGCCTCCTTTATCAAAGATAAGGTGACCATATGTGCGTTGGTTTATCTCTGGGCTTTCTATCCTGTTCCATTGATCTATCTTTCTGTTTTTGTGCCAGTACCATACTGTCTTGATTACTGTAGCTTTGTAGTATAGTCTGAAGTCAGGGAGCCTGATTCCTCCAGCTCCGTTTGTCGTTCTCAAGATTGCTTTGGCTATTCGGGGTCTTTTGTGTTTCCATACAAATTGTGAATTTTTTTGTTCTAGTTCTGTGAAAAATGCCAGTGGTAGTTTGATAGGGATTGCATTGAATCTGTAGATTGCTTTGGGTAGTAGAGTCATTTTCACAATGTTGAGTCTTCCAATCCAAGAACATGGTATATCTCTCCATCTATTTGTATCATCTTTAATTTCTTTCATCAGTGTCTCTTTTTTTTTTTTTTTGGCACGCAGGCCTCTCACTGTTGTGGCCTCTCCCGTTGCGGAGCACAGGCTCCGGAAGCACAGGCTCAGCGGCCACGGCTCACGGGCCCAGCCGCTCCGCAGCATGTGGGATCTTCCCGGACCGGGGCATGAACCCGTGTCCCCTGCATTGGCAGGTGGACTCTCAACCACTGTGCCACCAGGGAAGCCCCTGACTACACCATTTTATACTTCCACTATAAATGCACAAAAGTTCCAATTTCTCCACATCCTTGCCAACACTTCTTGTTTTCAGCTGAAAAAATACATATCTGTACAGATAGATTTTAAAATACAGATGTGTGTATATATGACTTAACATTCACATATTTCCTTGTTCTGCCAGCTGAGAGGACCTAGAAGCAGTGACACACCAATGGTGATGAGAGAAAAAAATGGGAGCACATAGAAAGACACAGGAGCCAACCTGAAAGAGCTCCCATTGTCACAGCTGGAAAAATTTGAGCAACGTTTCTGTGGTATTCTCCAAAATTTGTAACCTCGGTCTACTTACAAGATTACATCAGGCAAACCCAAATTGAAGGACATTCTTCGAAATACCTGACCTGTGCTCTTCAAAAATGTCAAGGTCATGAAAGGCAAGGAAAGAGTGAGGAACTGTCACAGATTAGAAGAAAGTAAGGAAACATGACAGCTAAATGCAAAGTGGAATCCTAGATTGAATTTTGGAAGAAAAAAAAGAACATTAGTGGGAAAATTGGTAAAGTCTGAGTAAGGTCTGTAGTTTAGTTAGTGTGGTATTGCAACAATGTTAATTTCTTAATTTTGACAATTGTATTATGGTTATACAGATGTTGACATTAGGGGATGCTGGGTGAAGAACATAGCGAATTATGCAATCATTGCAAATTTTCTGTACATTGAAAATGTTCCTTAAGCCAAGTTTTTGTGAAAGTGTTTTATGTGCTTAACTGATTTTTTGTGCATTTCTCAAGTATTGAATGTGTTAAAATCTTCCACCATGATGGCAGATTAGTCTATTACTCTTCATAATTGTATCAGTGTTTACTTTATATAGTTAATGCTATATTACTAGGCACATGCATATTTAAAATTGTGTATCTACCTGGTGAAATAATACTTTATGAAGTTTTCCTCTTTATCACTTGTAGTGATTTTTGCCTTGAAGTCTATTTTGTCTGGTATCAATGTAACTTTAGCAACTTTCTTTTGGTTAGAATTTCCCTAAATATCTTTTTCTAACCTTTTACTTTCAACATCTCAGCATCCTTGTGCTTGAAAAGTGTCTCTTTAAAGCACGTAGTACACTTAAAAAAAAATCCAATCTGACAACCTTTGCCTTTTATGATTGTAATCACTAATGTTTCAATTTACAAAAATCATCTTTGTACTTTTTATTCTCCCACCTGTTTTATATGTATTTTTCCCTTTTCTTGCCCTATTTTGGATATATTTGGTATTTTTTCTCATCTTCCCCTTGTTATGTCCCTCTTCCCCATGCCCAGATTAGTCTGGAAGTTAGGGTTAGGGCTATAATACTTTTTTACTCCAAGAATTAAAATATGCTGTTTCTCTTTAACAAGAAGTAATAAATAAATAAATTTTAAAATAATAAATAAAAATCTGGTTTGTAGCATTTGCCTATTTCTGTGATGTAAGTGCTCCCATCATGGCTGATTTCAAGCTAGCATCGTTGAATGTGGAGTCAGAAAGAAATGTCCAGAAATGGCTTGTAAGTGGCATTGAGCTGCCTGCACACCATTTACACCCTCAATCGATTAAAGGGTCTTAGAATACTTTTCTTCCACTTACTATTATGCTATTGTTGACATGTATTTTAACTCTCTGTATTAGTTTTTTCCTGCTGCTGTAACAAATCACTACAAGCTTAGTGGCTTGAAACAACACAATTTATTATCTTCCAATTCTGTAGGCCAGAAGTTCAATTCAGACCTCATTGAGCTAAAATCAATGTGTTGGCAAGGCTGTATTCCTTGCTAGAGGCCCTAGGGGAGAATCTGTTTCCTTGCCTTTTTCAGCTTCTAGAGGTGGCCTGTATATCTTGGCTCAGGGCCCCTTCCTTATTGTTCAAATCCAGCAACAGCAGGTCAAGTCCTTGTATCCTATCATTCTGAACTTCTCTTTTTTTTTTTTTAACTTTTTTCTACCTTTAAGGACCCTTGTGGTGGACACTGCTCCTCCCCCAGTGATCCATTTCCTCTTCCCATATTAAAATCATCTGATTACCAACCTTAGTTCCATCTGCAACCTTAATTTCCCTTTGCCATGTAACATAACATGTTCACAGGTTATAGGGATTAGAATGTGGGCATCTTTGGGGCACCATTACTTTGCCTACTAATCTTGCCTTAGAATTGTTTTATTTAACCTAAAATACATTATTATTGTTGTTTTTGTTTTTAAGGCCAATGTTTGTTTAAATTTACCCACACAGTTACTATTTTCTGTGCTCTTTACTAACTCTTGCAGCCCAGATATTCCATCTGCCAATTTTCCTCTTCCCTAGAGTACATTCTTTGGTGTTACGCATTTCATTCTTATCTAACCAGGTATGGATTTTTTTTTTTGTTTCTTCTGCTTGATATTTGTTTAGCTCTTTGCATCTGTGAGTTGTTGTATTTCATCAATTCTTAGTCATTATCTTTTCAGATATTGCTTCTTCTCCATTTTCTCCTCCTTCCCAGCTGGGTCCACAATTACATATATGTTAAACTTTCTCCATCTTCTGTGTTTCTTAACCCTTCTTCATATTTTCCATCTCTTTGACCTTTTGCTCCATTCTAGATAATCTTTTCAGTTCTATATTCCAGTTCACCAGTTTCTTTTCAGTGTGTCTAATTTGCAGTTAAACCCATCCATTACACTTGTGATTTTAATTATATTTTGTTTTGATTCTCTTCCAAATCTCATTCGTCATTTTTTGTATATATATTCAAGATTATCTTTTATTTCTTTCAAAGTGTTAAACATAGTTACTGTAAAATCTGTGTCTAATAATTCCATTTATTTAAAATTCTTGAAGGTCTGTTCCAGCTTTTTTTTTTTTTTTTGCATTCATGAGGCCTTGTTTCTGTTTGTTTTATTTTTGACTATCAGATGCTCATTTTTCTTGGAATTTTATTTCAGAAATTCTTTGAGGCCTGGAATAAATGTGTATTCTTCCAGAGAGGATTTCTGTTTGTGTCTTCCAGGCTCCTGGAAGGACTCCCAGTCCAGGATTACTCTAAATTTACTTCTCAATTTTCAGATTACCCAGACAGTATGAATTCAGGCTGTAAACTCATGTGAAGATCACTTATCACTTTGATATTCTCTGTTCTTCTGCCTCTGTTATTCTGCTATTGATTCCTTCTAGTGTATTATTCATTTCAGTTATTGTATTGTTCATCTCTGTTTGTTTGTTCTTTAGTTCTTCTAGGTCTTTGTTAAACATTTCTTATGTCTTCTTGATCTGTGCATTCATTCTTTTTCTGAGATCTTGGATCATCTTTACTATCATTACTCTGAATTTTTTTCAGGTAAGTTGCCTATCTCCACTTCGCTTAGTTGTTCTTCTGGGGTTTTATCTTGTTCCTTTATCTAGGACATATTCCTCTGCCATCTCATTTTTTCTAACTATCTGTGATTGCAGTTCCTGTTCCACAGGCTGTAGGGTTGTAGTTCTCTTGCCTCTGCTGTCTGCCACCTGAGGCTGTCTGGTGGGAGGGACTGGTACCTGCCCACTGGTGGGTGGAGCTGGGTCTGGTTCCTCTGGTGGGCAGGGTTGTGTCTGAGTGTGTGTGCATTATTGGGTGGCTGTTTATTAAGGAAGACACTAAGCAGCCTGTCTGCTGATGCATGGGGCTATGTTTCAGTCCTGTTGGTTGTTTGGCCTGAGGTGTCCCAGCACTGGAGCCTTCAGGCTGTTGCATGGTGCCAGGTCTTGGTGAGAACATGGCACCCTCCTAGAGGGCCCACGCCAATGAGCACTTGCCACAGCCACCACCACCAGTGTCCCTTTCCCCACAGTGTGTCACAGTTGCCTCCTACCTTGCAGGGTACCCTCCAACAATAGCAGCTAAGTCTGACCCAGTCGCTTATGAGGTCACCGCTTTTTTCCCTGGGTCCTGGTGCACATGAGACCCTGTGTACACCCTCCAAGAGTGGAGTTTCTCTTTCCCCCAGTCCTGTGGTCAAACCCCAGTGGCTTTCAACATCAGACTCTCTGGGGGCTCTTCCTCCCATTCCCAGGCCCCCAAGCTGAGGAGCCTGACATGACGTTCTGAACTTTCACTCCTGTAGGAGAACTGCTGTGGTATAACTATTTTCCACCCAGTGTGTATGGGATTTGATTTTATGGTGATTGCACCTGTCTTACCATCTTTTGTGGCTTCTTCTTTGCGGCTTCTTCTCTGCCTTTGGATTTAGGATTTAGGGTATCCTATCTTTTTTGGTAGGTTCCAGCTTTTTTTTGGTCAGTGGTTTTTCAGCAGTTAGTTGTGATTCTGGTGTTTCCATAAGAAGGGGTGAGCTCACATCCTTCTACTCTACCATCTTGCCTCCTCTCCTTCCATAAACTCTTTTCAGGGACATATTTTGTTGATATATTTTTTTCCTTTGAATGGGCCACACTTTCCTGTTTTTTTGTATGCCTTGTAATGTTTTTGTTGAATACTGGACATTTGAATCTAATAATGTGGTAGCTCTGGAAATCAGATTCTTCCCCCTTCCCCAGGGTTTGCTGTTGTTGTTGTTGTTGATTGCCATAGGCTGTCTCTGTCCTGAGAATCAGCCTAAGGTGTAAAGTTAAGGGCTTATGTCTTTTCTGAGACTCTTCTTAGGCATGCGTAATCACTTTCTAATTTTACCCATATATGCAGTTGTTTTTTAATAGTCTAGCCTTTAATGTCTGTCTCCCAAAAGAGGAAAAGCAAAAAAGGAAGGGGGGATGAAGAGTGCTGGCCTTTAAATATCTTGAAAGACACTTGAGCCAGATGGGGTAGGGGCTTGCAATAATGGGAGGAGGTGCAAAAACAATGGCTCCCCTCTAGCTCTATTTGTCTGCACCTCTGTGATCTGAAGCAGCAATCAACAATCATATAACAGATCCCTGATATTTGAAAGAAAAGGTACTTGTTGCCCACCCTGACTCTCACAAGCTGGGTGCAAGTTGCTCCAGGAACACAGTCACACAGATTGTGTGTTGGGAATTGGTAGCTGCTACTCTGCCAAGTGCTGATTATTGACAGAAGTTTACCATCCAAGGGTTCCCCTAAAAGTTACCTGTGTTCAACAGACTCCAGAGCTCCAGAAGTTACATCAGATGATTCTGCTGGTGCAATTTTTGCCTAGTTGGGTAGACAGGTTCCTGGTGTTTCTGGCTCCACCATCTTCCCAGTAGCTTCCTTTTTTAAAAAAAAAAAACAACAAAAGTTTTGTTTTCATTCATTTTCTCTGTCATTTTTCTAATTTATATTTCATTCATCATCTCTGTTCTAATCTTTATTATTTATTCCTTGTGCTAGTTTTTGGTTTAATTTCTCCCTCCCTTCTAAGGACAGTTTGGGGCAGATTTAGGATTCTTGATTGACACTTTTGGGTGTTTTTCTTTTGGCACTTTGAATATACCAGCCCACTGACCTCTGGCTTCCAAAGTTTCAAGTGAGAAACCTGCAGATTATCTTACTGAAGATCACTTCTATGCGATGAATCACTTCTCTCTTGCTGCTGTCAAGATTTTCTTTTGCTTTCAACAGTTTCTGTGTCTCAGTGTGACCTTTTTTGAATTCATCTTATTAGGAGTTCATTAAGGTTCTTGAGTGTTTATGTTCATGTCTTTCTTCAAATTTGGGAAGTTTTTAGGCATTATTTCTTCAAATAATCCCTTTGCTCCTGTCTGTCTCTCTCTTCTTCTGGGACTCCCACAATGCATGTTGATACTCTGGGATCTAGTGAGTTTTTCATTCAAGTTACTGTACTTTTCAGCTCTAGAATCTCTTTTTGGTGTGTTCTTATACTTTCTCTTTATTCATAGTTCCATTTTGTTCATACATCGTTATCTTGACTTTCTCCGTGTATTCCTTTAGTTTTTTGAGCATCTTTAAGACAGGTTTTTTTAAATTCTTTGTCTATTGGGTCTGCCATATGACCTTTCTCACCAGTTTCTGTTGATTTTTTTTTCTTTGCATGGAAAAAATTTTTTTCCTGTTTCTTTGCACATCTTATAATTTTTCCCCTGAAAATTTAATATTTGAATCTAACAATGTAGTAAGTCTGGAAATCAGATTGTTCCATTTCTCAAGGGTTTCCTTTCATTTTGTTTACTTTATTGGTATTTTTGTTGGTATTTTTATTGTTATTGGTATTTTTATTGTTTTATGCTCTCTCTCCCAGGGATAAGCCTGAGGTATAAACTTAAGGTCTTATCAGGTCTGAGTCTGTGTTTTTCCTTAGACATGCATGGTGATCTGTACATGGGTTGCTTTTGAATGGCCTAGTCCTTAAATGTCTCCCAAAATAAGGAGAAAAGATAAATAAAGATGGAGAGAAAAGTGCCAGCTCTTTAAATCTCCTAGAAGTTGTTTCAGCTGTAGGGCTTGGGGCTTGCAACAATGGGAGGGGTGGTGCAGCAATGACTGCCCAGTTCTGTGTCTGTACTTCCATTATCAGAAGCAGCAATCAACAATCAGAAAACAGGTCCCTGATATTTGGAGGACAGGGTCCTTATTGCCCACCTTGGGTCAGCAAGCTGCATGTAAGCTGCTCCTGGTCCAAATGCACAACTGACTGTCTCAGAGCTGAAGTTGGGGGATGGGTAGCAATTGCTGAAATTGACCAAAATTAACTGCAATTTCCCGTTCAAGCCTTCTCCTTGAAGTTGCAAGTCTGAATAGACTTCAGAGTTCCAACATAGCTATATCAAGCAGATTCTGCAAGTATAATTGTCCAGGAAAGAAGACAAGTTTCCCGGCACTTCCTACTCTGTCTTCCCAGAATCCCAAAGCTCTTTTTATATATTGCTGAATTCCACTTATTAATGTTTCATTGAGGATTTTTTGCATCTGTATTCATGAGAGATATTAATCTGCAGTTTTCCTTTCTTCAATGGTCTTTGTATGGTTTTGGTATCAGGATAATACTGGTCTCACAAAATGAGTTGGGGAATTTCTCCTTTTCTGCTTTCTGGTAGATAATGTGTAGAATTGCTTCTTCTTTTAATGTTTGGTAGAATTCTCTGCTGAAAACATCTGATTCTTTCTTTGGAGTTTTTATGTTTTATTTATATTTTATTTATTTATTTATTTGGCCACACTGCATGGCATGTGGGGTCTTAGTTCCCTGACCAGGGATTGAATACACACCCCTTGCATTGGAAGCATGGAATCTTAACCACTGGACCGCCAGGGAAGTCCCTTCTTGGGAGGTTTTAAATTAAAAACTCAATTTCTTTAATATTTATTTATTTATTTTAAACATCTTTATTGGGGTATAATTGCTTTACAATGGTGTTTTAATATTTATAGAACTATAAAAAATTTATATTTCATATTGGATGATTTTTGAGGAATTAGTCCATTTCACTTTAGTTGTCAAATTTATGTAAATTATGTAAATTATTTATATTTCCTTATTACTCCTTTGAGATCTACAAGATTTGTAGTGGTATCCCACTTCATTTCTGATATTGCTAATTTGCGTCATTTGGCAATGTTATTGATCTTTTCAAAGAACCATCTTTTGCTTACTTTCTCTATTGTTTTTCTACTTTCAATTTCATTATTTCCCTACTTCTGCACTGGATAGGATCCTAAAGTGAGAGCTTACATGATTTTCTTGAGACTTTCCCTTTTTTCTAATGTAAGAATTTGGTGCTATAAAATTTTCTCTAGCACTACTTTAGTTATAGCCCACTCATCTTGGTATGTTTTAATTTCATTTTCATTTAGTTCAACGTGTTGTTTTTATTTCCCTTGAGAGTTTCTATTTGACTCAAGAGATTATTTAGCAACTTGTTTCCAACTGTTTGGAGATTTTCCTGTTATCTTTCTGTTACCGATTTTTAGCTTGGTTCATTTGTGGTGAGAACACACACAGTATGATTTCAATTATTTTAAACATGTTGAAGTTTGTTTTATGGCCCTATCATGGTAAGTGGTCTATCTTGGTAAACTACCCACGGGAACTTGAAAAGAATGTGTATTCTGCTGTTGTTGGGTGAAGTGCTGTGTGTGTGTGCATGCTGCATACTGTTAATTTATGGTACTGTTGAGTTATTATATAACCTTGCTGATTTTCCATGTAGTTCAGTCAATTATTGAAAGAGGGGCATTGAAGTCTCCAACTATAATCATGGGTTTGTCAATTTCTCCTCTCAGTTCTGTCCATTTTTGCTTTATTTTGCAGCTCTGTTGTTTGGTACATACAAATTTAGGATTGCTATGTCTTCTTGATAGCCTGACCCTTTTAGTATTATGAAATGCCCCTCTCTGACCCTAGTAATTTTCTTTGCTCTAGAGTCTACTTTATCTGACATTAATGTAGCCACTACAGCTTTTTTCTGATTAATGTTTGCATTGCATATCTTTTGCCATCTTTTTACTTTCAGTCTACCTATACCATTAATTTTGAACTGAGTTTCTTGTGGGGAGCATATCGTAGGGTCTTGTTTTTTATCTACTCTGTTCTTCTCTTTTAGTTGGTATATTCAGACATTTACATGTAATGTAATTATTGATATGCTAGGACTTCAGTGGGGTTTTTGGTTGCATTTTGTTTCTTTCCTCTGTTTTCTTCTGCCTTTTCTTCTGCCTTCCTTTGGGTTACTTGTACCTTTTTTTCTTTTAGAATTCCATTTTGCTTTATCAATAGTGTTTTTGAATGTATCTCTTTGTATACACATTTAGTTGTTGTATTATATTATGCACATATAACTTTTCATAGTCCTCTGCTGTCAAGATTTCACCAGTTTGAGTGAAGTGTAAAAACCTTTCAATCCTTTCAGTTCCTTTACCCTCTGTCATTTATAATACAATTGTCCTAAATATTTCCCGTACATGCTTTGAGATCCATAGACAATGTTACAATTTTTGCTTCAATCACCAAATGTAATTTAGAAAACTTAAGAAAAGAAAAAATTCCATTGTATTTAACTAATATTTTTACTCTTTCTATTGTTCTATCTCCTTTCCTGATGTTTCAAAAATTCTTCTTCTTCTTTTCCTTTCCAGTTCAAGAACCTCCTTCAGCCCTTTTTTAAAAATATAGGGTGGATCTACTGGTGACAAACCCTTCTAGTTTTCCTTCATCTGAGAATGTCTTGATATCTATACACTTTATTCCTGAAGAATATTTTCACTGCATATAGAATTCTTAGTTATAGTTGTTTTCAGCACTTGGAAATGTGATGCCCCTTCCTTCTGGCCTCTTTGGTTTCTGATAAGAAACTTGCTGTAATTCAAATTGTTTTTTACTTATAGGTAAAGTATTATTTTTTTCTTTCTGCTTTCAAGATTTTTCATCTTTAGTTTTCAGAATTTTGACTATGATGTATCTTGGCGTGATATTTTTGGGGGTGCATCCTATTTTGGGTTAGCTCAGCTTCTTGAATCTGTAGTTTTATGTCTTTTGCCAAATTTTTTTTTCAGTCATTATTTATTCAAATATGTTTTCAACCCCACCCTCTTTCTCCCCTCCCTCTGGGATGCAGATGAGATAAATATTAGATCATTTGTTATACTACCACAGGTCCCTGAGCCTGTATTCACTTTTTTTTTCCAATCTATTTTTCTCTGGTTAATTTCTATTGTTTTATCTTTACTTTCACCAATCCTTTCCCTATCATTTCCACTCTGCTGCTGAATCCTTCTAGTGAGTTTACTATTTCATTTATTGTAATATTCAGTTTTTAAATTTCCATTTGGTTCCTCTTTATATTTTGTATTTCTTTGCTGAGACTTTCTAGTTTTTTGTTTCAAGCATTTTCAGAATTTTTTAATTAAAGTGTTTTTATCATGCCTGCTTTAAAACCTTTGTCAGAAAATGCCCATCTCTGTGTCATTTCTGGTTTGGTGTCTGATGATTACCTTGTCTTTCTCAAGTTAAGATAGTCTTGGTTCTTGGTATAATGAGTGATTTTCAGTTGTACCCTGGACATTTTGATTACTGCATTGAGACTCAGATCCTATTTAAATCTTCTGTTTTGCAGGCTCCTCTGACATCACATCAGCACAGAAAGGAAGACCCCACCTCAATTCTGCCAAGTGGGGGTGAAATTCCATCACCCTGGCTGGGAGGGTATGATGATTAATTTTATATGTCAGTTTGACTGGGCTATAGAATGCCTTGATTGTAAAGATTATTTCTGGATGTGCTGTGAGAGTGTTTCCAGAAGAGGTTAACATTTGAATTGGTGGACTGAGTAAAGCTGATGGTCCTCCCCAAAGTGGGTGGGTATCATCCAATCTATTGAGAGCCTGAACAGAACAAAAGCTCAAGTGCAAATGCTTGAGCTGATACCAATCTTCTCTTGCCCTTAGTGTTCCTGGTTCATCTCTTCTTCCCACCTCCCTCTAGTTTCTCAGGAGAACCCTAATACGAGGCATGGGCGGTGGGGGGAAGAGGGGAGAGTGCCTTGTAACTGCTCCCTACATGTTCATGACTTTCATGAACACTATGAAGGAGGAAAGGTCTCATTATTATTGGGTGGCCATGACAATCCCAGCTTCTCTTGGTCTTTTCTGAAATCATCCCAGCAAGACAATCATGGAAGTCTAGGTTCCCCACTTAACCTTTGCTGAGGGGGATGACGGCCCATTTTGTTCCATGGTGTCTGGCTGCAGTAAAGCAGTTATTGTCTGTAAGTTTTCTGTCTTGCTAAGTTGGCTCTTTCCTGGTCCTTGTTTATTTCCCCCCCAAATTCATATTTTGAAGCCCTACCCCTGAGTGTGGCTGTATTTGGAGATGGGGCCTCTAAGGAAGTAATTATGGTTAAATGAGGTCATAATGTTGGGCTTTGATCCAATAGGGCTAGTGTCCTTATAAGGCACACCAGAGAACTAGTGTTCTCCCCATGCAGCCCCACTCCCTATGTACGTGCACCAAGGAAAGACCATGTAAATATATAGTGAGAAGGAGGCCATCTACACACCAGGAAGAGAGCCCTCACTGGAAACCAAGTCAGCCAGAACCTTGATCTTGGACTTCTGACCTCCAGATCTGTGAGAAAATACATTTCTGCTGTTTAAGGCATCCAGCCTGTGGTACATATGGTAGTCCTAGCAAACTAATACAGATTCCCTTGGCTCAAGGTTTTAAATGGGGTTGCAGACAAGCTGTCAGTCAGGATCATCCCAAGGCTTAAATAAGGAAGGATGAATTTCCAAGCTCATTACTATGGTGTTGGCAGGATTCAGTTTCATATGGGGTGTTGGGCTGAGGGCCTGTTTTTCACTAGCTATTGCTAGGAGGCCTGTCTCAGTTCCTTGGCAAAGGGGCCTCTCCACAGGGCAGCTCACAATATGGCAGCTGGTTTCCAACACAGTGAGGAAGTGAAGGAGCAAGGGAACAAGAGAATGAGAAAGCAAGAGTGTCTGCTCAAGAGAGAAGCCAGTCTTTTACTTAACCCTAATCTCAGCAGTGACATCCCATCACCTTTTTGATTCACTAGAAATGTCACTATATCCAGCCCACACTCAAGGAGAGATTAAGAAAGGGCCTGAATACTAAGAGGTAGGTATTGTCAGAGGCCATCTTAGAGGCTCCCTACAAGCTTTCAATGGCCAAATTTGGGACAATTTGAGCAGCATAATAAATGACACTAATGGATTAAAACTGATAGAATAAACATCCATGAGTCCATACTGTTATAAACAAAATAATTGAGTAAATAAATACAGATCTTCAAAATATGGTGGGGTTATGTCCTGATAAACCCATAAGTTGAAAATGCATTTAATACACCTAACTTATGGAACATCATAGCTTAGCCAAGCCTATCTTAAATGTGCTTAGAACACTTACGTTAGCCTAAAGTTGGACAAAGTCATCTAACACAAAACCTACATTATAATAAACTACTGAATATCTCATGTATTTTATTGAATACTATGATGAAAGTAAAAATCTATAATGGTTGTAAGGGTACGGAATGGTTCTAAGTGTACTGGTTGTTTACCTCCCTGACTGTGTGACTGACTGGTTCACTGCCACTGCCCAGCATCACAAGACAGTATCATACTACATATCACTAGCTCAGGAAAAGATCAAAATTCAAAATTCGATGTACAGTTTCTACTCAACTTCTATTGCTTTCACACTGTCGTAAAATCAAAAAATTATAAGTCAAACCACTGTAAGTCAGGGACTGTCTGTAAATAAATGGAGGGGAAAGGACAGCTCTTCCTTAGAGTAGAATTCCATTTAACAAAGGTAGAAAGAAAACAGGAAATAGAAAATCACCATTTGGTAAATACCACAGTAATAATTGCTGTGAGCAAGAATGAAATCTAAAATTACTGGATGAAACTCTGATTTAAAAAATAAGGTAAATGCAAAGTCTTAAAGTTTCTCCCCACAAGCTACTTATTAATTTAAAAAGAAAATTTTTTAACTTTACAGTGGAGAAATCTGATAAATAACAACTTAACAGAATGATCAGACGTAACCATTAATGACTTACCAATTTCACGTACCTCTAACATGATGCACCAAGAAGGGCACATCACTTCTGTAATCGTCTTGCCAAAAATGCATCAATCAGAAAACCCAAATTGATTGATTTCTCATCAATCAGAAAACCCAAATTGAGGGACATCTTACAAAATAATTTTCCCATACTCTTCACGTGTCAAGATCATCAAAGATCATCAAAGACAAAGAAAGACTAAAAATTGTCTAAGATTCCACGAGGCTAAGGCGACAGGATAAACCAACACAACATGGGATCCTAAATCGGATCCTGAACCAGAAAAAAAGACATTGCTTGGATAATTTTTTTTAAGAACCATCTTTTATTGAACTATTTTATTTTTAAAAATTTTTATTGGAGTATAGTTGCTTTACAATGTTGTTAGTTTCTACTGTATAGTAAAGTGAATCAGCTATATGTATGCATGTAACCCCTCTCTTTTGGATTTCCTTCCCATTTAGGTCACCACAGGGCACTGAGTAGAGTACCCTGTGCTATACAATAGGTTCTCATTATTTATCTATTTTATACATAGTATCAATAGTGTATATTGACCCCAATCTCCCAATTCATCCCACCCCCCTTTCCCCCTTGGTATCCATGTTTGGATAACTAATGAAATTTAAATGGAGTCTGTAAATTAGTAAAGAGTATTGTATAGATGTTAATTTTCTCAATTAAATAATTACAGTTATGTAATATACTAACATTAAAAGCTGGATGAAGGGTATACAAGAACTCTGAGTATTGTTATATTTCAAACAACTTTACAGACGTATAATTTACTCACTAGCAATCCTGCTCTCCCTCAGCCCTAGGCAGCTACTAATACACTTTGTCTCTAGAGTTGCCTATTCTGGACCTTTCACATAAATGGAATCATACGGAAATGGAAGCTTTTTGTAACCGGCTTCTTTCTTTCAGCATAATGTTTTCGAGGTTCATCCATTGTTATGTGTTGAATTGTGTACCCCCAAAAGATGTTCAAGTTCTAATCCCAGTACCTGTGAATGTGCCTTTATTCGAAATTTGGATCTCTGCAGATGTCAAGTAAAGATGAGGTCATTAGCTGTATTGGGCCCTAATCCAATGATTGAGTCCTCATAAAGAGGGGAAATTTGGACACAGCGATAGATACACTTAGAGGGAAGATGAGATCAAGACACAGGAAGAACACCATCTGCAAGCCACAGAATGCCTGAGGCTACAAGAAGCTAGAGGATAGGCAAGGAAAAGATTTTCCTTCACACCCCTCAGAAGAAACCAACCCTGCCAATACCTTGATTTCAGAATTCCAGCCTCCAAAACTATGAGACAATAAATTTCTGTTAAGCCTCCCAGTTTCTGGTACTTTGATATGGCAACCCCAGAAATTGAATATATTCATGATACAGCATATTATCACTACCTCATTCCTTTTTATTGCCAAAATTATTCCACTGTGTGGCTGTATGACATCTGGCTTATCCACTCAACATCTGGGTTATTTTGACCTTTTGGCTAGCATAAAAAATGTTGCTGTAAATATCTGCATACAAGTTTCTGTGTGGACATGTTTTAATTTCTCTTGGGTATATGCCTAAGAATGGAATTGCCAGGTCATATAATTCTATGTTTACCTTTTTAAGGAACTGCCAAACTATTTTCCAAAGTAGCTGCACCATTTTATATTCCCACCAGTGAAGTGTGAGGGTTTCAACTTCTCCACATCCTCATCAACACTTGTTACTATCTGTCCTTTTGAACATAGCCAAGAGAGTATGAAGTAGTATCTAATTGTGGCCTTGATTTGCATTTTTGTAATGACTAAGGATGTTGAGCTTTTTTTGTTTTATGTGCTTATTGGCCATTTCTATATCTTCTTTGAAGAAATTTCTACTCAAATCCTTTGCCTAGTTTTTAATGAGTTTATCTTTTTTATTGACTTGCAAGAGTTTATATATTCTGGATACTGAATCCTTATCAAATATATGATTTGCAAGTATTTTCTCTCATTCTTTTTGCTTTCTTGATGGTGCTGTTTGAAGCACAAAAGTTTTACATTTTTATGAAGTCCAATTTGTCAACTTTCATATCTTTTATTATATTTGCAAGACTTCAGTACATCTAAAATTACTTCAACATAAAAAAACTATAAAAATCTATGTAAAAAGTTTAGAAGACTATGTTCTAGACTACCAAAAGGAAGGAGAAGTGGAATTTTTCATTTGCTATTCAACACAATTCTGTTTCTTTTCTTTTTTCTAGATTATACAAGTGATGCAAATTCTCTGGAAATTTTAGAAATTAACATTATTAGTAAACTCACCATACAAGGATAACCATCACTGTCACTGAAGTTTATAGTCTCACACAAGCTTATAAACACTCATAAAAATTAAGGATCATTTGTTCTATGAGGGGCGAGCCATGTAAACAATGTGGGGATGGATGACTCATGGACTAACAGGAATTTGTGTTGCCATGCTACACCAAGGAGAGGTGGTGCCCAACCAGGGCCATTCAGCGGGCAATGATTTGAACTGGCTTTACAAGGTGAATGATGGCTGTGCTTTAGGGGAAAAAGAGAGAGGAGGTTTTCTAGAGGGCAACCAGGAGTAAAGGAATGTCAACGGAGCAGTGATGTAAACCCCTGATAGTAAGCCAGACTGCATGACACTGGATTTTGAAGGGGCTTCCATGGCATGGGATGCAATCCATGCAGGCCACGGGGCATCCTTGAAGACTTCTGGACAAAGATATGGCCGGGAACCATGGAAATGTCTGAGATACATTTTATATTCTGCGTACATCCTGGTTGGTCAGAGACAGCCTCAGATTACACCTTTGGTCCTGGAGTTGCACCCCCTTTCATTCTCAAAAGTGCCCAAATTTGGAGGATAAATATTATCATCCACACACACACACACACACACAAACACACACAACAGAACTTTCACAGTTATCACATTTATTATGCGAAATGCACTGAGATTTTGCATTCTATTTTATTTCATTAAAAATATATATATATTGGTTGCAACCCATTAAACTGACTTTGACACACTAATAGCTCCTGGCCCAAAAACTCTGACCTAGATGCCTGTCAGGTCTTGGGAAAAGGGGGAAGAAGACAGTTAAGTTTGGATATGTACAGTTTAAGGCCGTGGTTCTCACCCTTGGCAGTGCATCAAAATCAACTAAAGCATTACTGAAAATGCACATCTGCAGTTCCACTGCATATAAAGCTCTACTACGTGTATTTCTACGGAAAGAGCTGTAACATATTTGACAAATAACACATGAAAGGGGATGAATACTTACAGAATTAAGTTCAAAGCAGAACCACTACTTTCAGGAGTATGTGACAGCCTGGGATGGAACACGGCGGGGGGGTGGGTCAGAGGGCATGGTTGCGGTACCTCCTGGGTGCTCGGCGGGTCCCTGTTAAAGCAACGACCGCCCCTCTCTCCGCCAGCCTCCCTAGACCCTCACTGACCCGGGAGGTAAGGTCGCGGGGCGGCAGAGATCAGTGGAGAGGCAACCGGCGGCGCGGTCGCTCCGGGTCGCCAGAGCCTGCATCGCTCGCCGGCGCCAAAACGCGCCGACACGCGCCGAGACGCGCCACAGGCAGAACACCGCCCCATAGTGCCCCGCGGCGCGCACGCGCAGGCGGCCGTTCCCAGCTTGAAGCCCAGCGCGGCGGCCGAGCCGGCTAGTGGCCGCCTCTGGCAGCGGGGGCAGGATGGCGCTGAGGCGGACCCAAAAGGTAAGGAGTCCTCCCGCCCTCGGGCTCCTGGCTAGTCCGAAGCGTCGATTCGCGGGCGGGGGTGGCGCAGCCGCCAAGTGAACGGCGGCTGAGAAGGAACAGGGTATGGTCACACCTGCCAGTGAGGGAAGCAGAACCAGCGCCCGCGTGGCCTGAAAAGGGAACCGCGCTGTGCGCGGGGCGGGGCGAGGTCACGTGGGGCTAGCGTGGGGCGGGGCGGGGCGAGCGGAGCGTCTCCACCCGGCACTTGGAACCAGCTGCGGACTCGCCACGCCTTGGGCCATGTGCGCGGGCCTCCTGGGCAGAGTGACGGCGGCTGGCCCCAGAGGAAGGAGGGTATGCCCTTGTCCGGGGGTCTGGAGGGCTGAGCAGAGGAGTCGAGGTTTGAGCTGGGCCCTAAGGGATGAGTAGGGTCTCTGCAGGTGCAGAAAAGGGACAAGGGGATTCGTGGCCCGGGAGAGACGTGGTTGGGCTTGGGGCGGGGAGGGGATGACTGGGGTTTAAGCGCAGCTGGAGCTGGGGATGGGAGTGGGTGGGCCTTAGGGGCAGTGCTGGGATAACTTTTTTGTCCTGTGAGTAATTGGGAGTCCTTGCAGGCGTTTAATATATTAAGTAGAATTTGGAAAATGCACAGCAGTAGAAGAAAGAAAAGGTATTTTCAGTTCTGCCAGATTTCAGTTCTGTTTGTTGACATTCTAGCATATCTACTACCAATCTTTTACCTATACTTAAAATAAATTATGCTATATTTTGTATCCCGCTTTTTCATATAGCATTAAACGTGGGCATTTTTCATGTTGTGAAATAGTATTCATAACTGTAATTTTTTTTTTTTTTTCCCGCTACGCGGGCCTCTCACTGTTGTGGCCTCTCCAGTTGCGGAGCACAGGCTCCAGACGCGCAGGCTCAGCGGCCATGGCTCACGGTCCCAGCCGCTCTGCGGCATGTGGGATCTTCCCGGACCGGGGCACGAACCCGCGTCCCCTGCATCGGCAGGCAGACTCTCAACCACCGCACCACAGGGAAGCCCCATAACTGTAATTTTTAACATTAGCATTCCGTAAGTACATTACCAGTAATTTATTTAATCATTATGTGAATAAACACATAATGAATAAACACACTGGACATGGATGTCAGAGGGCAAGGCACTTAATCATTCCCACCCTCCGTGTCCACATGTTTTTACAGGTGTTTTTTTGAGACTTAGATGATACATGTTTAGTACATGCTTGGCATATATCAAGTGCCCGGTATGAGTTAACTGCCCCTGATATTCTAAATTTTATATAAAGTAAATAATGCTGTAATAAGCATCGTTGTGTGGTGAGCTTAGGCTTGATTGCCAGAGGTGAGATAGCAGGATCCCTAAGGGTATGGCTCCTTTTTAATAAACAGCTCTCCAAAAAGGAGTGTTTTCGGCAAATTATTCTCTGAAAGAGGTCGTCTGTCATCCTAGGACTTTGAGACAGGTGAATGACATGCTCAGATCTGTGTTGCAAAAAGAGCCTTCTGGCTCTGATGTGGCCTGGAGTGGGCCAGACACTGGAACAAAGGGAGAGTGGAGGGTATTGTGAAAGTCCAGCAAAGGCTTCATCCGAGTGAATGACCATGGAATGGATACCGAGGCAAGAACTGTACTTGGATGATGTGGAAGGGTAGAATTGACAAGACTTGAAGAAGAGTATGTGGTGAAAGTGAGAGAGGGAGGTGCACAAGATGGGTAGCTGGGTGGGTGGTAGTAGTATTGCCTATGTTGGGGAATCAGACATTGTGAGGGCAGGGAGCAGGGTGCGGGAGATAAGGAGGGTAGGTTTGAACTTACATGTGTGAACATGTAGGCTGGTAAGATTTACAAAAAGGAGAACTGAGAGTAACAAGTTTGGACCTTGAGGATGACATGGGAACTGTAGATGTAAGGTGATTGAGGTCACAAGGGCAGGGAGAACTTTCCTTGATAGGAACCAATAAAGGAAGTAAGCAGAGCTGGCGTCACCAGTATGTGACTCGTAACTCGTAACTCATAACTCGTAACGTCTCACTTGCTATGAAGGGCCCTGCCCTTGCTTTAATGCTGTGCAGTCACCGTCTTGAAATTCTCAATAATTTTGACCAAGAAACCCCGCATTTTCATTTTGCACGAGGACCCCGCAAATTCTGTATCAAGACCTGGAAGAAACAGCCCACAGTGGTCAGAAGACATCACTGGGATGAGTTAGGAAGCCCTGGCTGCAAGTAACAGAGACCCAGCCACCCTTGCTCACAGAATTGGAGGTCCATAGAGCTTTGGAAGTGATTTTGGAGCTCCTGCTCTGTTTTTGTGAAATTCTCTAGACTGAGTAGCTCTGGGCCCCAGAGCTCACTGGACATACCCTGGGAGACAAGGAGGCGTTGGCTTCCAGAAGTTCTCAGAAAGCCCAGCAAATCATTTTTTTTTTCTTCACCCCTTGTTATGAATCATTTCACATGCTCTTTCTTGAACCGGTGGATGGTAAGGGGTGCAGCTACTCTTAGACCTGGAGCTGAAGGTGAGTCTGCCTCTCCTGAGGGACTGGAACTGAACAGGAGCTCTTCAGGACAGAGGAAGAGGAGTGGCTGAGGCCTGATCAGGAGGTGGCCTTGCACTGGCTGTCCCCTTAGCTCCCAACCCACAACCCTTGCCAACCAACTTCATACCTTTTTAAAAAGTTTCTTCCAAAGAGTTGAGTATTTGTACGTGAACTTTCAGTTTATTGATAAAGTATTTCCTTCAATTAAATAAGAATTCACATTTAAAAATCTGAATATGTGTCAGTGTAACATTTCTAAACGTCTTCAACAGGGACAGGGATTTATGTGGCAGCATTACATTTATGTTTACATTAATGATTATTTTTTGCTTTTTAAGGCAATATGTATCCTTTAGAGAAAATTTGGAAAATACCCCAAAATGCAATCTTTTAAAAAGTCATCTGGGGCTTCCCTGGTGGCGCAGTGGTTGAGAGTCCGCCTGCCGATGCAGGGGACGCGGGTTCGTGCCCCGGTCTGGGAAGATCCCACATGCTGCGGAGCGGCTGGGACCGTGAGCCATGGCCGCTGAGCCTGCGCATCCGGAGCCTGAGCTCTGCAACGGGAGAGGCCACAACAGTGAGAGGCCCGTGAACCGCAAAAAAAAAAAAAAAAAAAAAGTCATCTGTAGCCCCATGGGATAATTATGGTTAACGTTTTGATAAGATTTCATTCCAGTCTCTTCACTGTGAATGTATGCTTCTGATTATCATAGTCACATGGTGCATCAAGTTTTATATTCTGCCTTTTCCCCCTCTTTTTACCTTAATGTTGTTTCATGACTTTTACTCCTGTAGTCTTTAGAAACTATCATTTTTAATGATTGCATAATACTTGATTTAGCTTTTCAGAAAAAGTTAATTCTTTTTCTGACTATGAATGTTAGTTCTTCAGAGAGAACTTGGAGAATCAGGAAAGTATAGATAATAGCATATTTCATCTGCTCTAAGATGAACTGGTTTTTTACATTTTCACATCTCTGAAGTTGGGATGCTGCTCAAAATCGCTGTCAGCCCAGCAGCAGTTGTAACTTGGTTGTCACCATCTGTATGTGAGAGCCATGTCCCAGCAGTGTATATTGAGGTTAAGTGCATTGTTGGTATGTTGAGTAATTGCTTTAAAAATGTCTTCAAGAAGATACTGTGGGAGGGAGACACAAGAGGGAGGAGATATGGGGATATATGTATATGTATAGCTGATTCACTTTGTTATAAAGCACAAACTTAACACACCATTGTAAAGCAATTATACTCCAATAAAGATGTTTAAAAAAAAAGATACTGTGACTTAATGCTGAAAATAAAAGCTTTTGTGGACACAGGCACAGAAGCAGAACAGTGGGGAATAAGCTTCATATCAATGGAATAAATGTTGCTGGAGAAAGGACTGCAGTTCTTTGTTTCCACGCCAAGCTAACCAGATGCTTCATAGACCACGGAAAGGAAGGTTCCACCTGCCCTCAGGTCGGTGAGGCTGGGTCCCCTTTACTCACCGAGGTTTGTGCAAAGAGATTGTGTATTGTGGGCCTTTGCGGAATGGGTATCAGTGACTTGGAAGAAAACTCCAGAAACAGTATAGCGGAGGGCTGTTGAAGAATTGCCACATCATCGTTGCCTGGAAGGTACAGGATGATAATGAGGACATCCGTGACCCAGGGTTAGTATTGGACTCTAAACGGGAAGGACCAATTTATTGATTTCACTTGTTTTTCCTTTTTGGTGTGTGTGGTATGCATGAGTGAGTGAAAAACAAAAGCATGTGCCCAAGTGAGCTTAAAGCTGAGTTTTAAAATAAAAGTTTTAAGTGTAAAGAATATCATAATGATATCACTTGTGTGTGGAGTTTTTAAAAAATGAGACAAATGAACTTGTTTACCAAACAGAAATAGATTCATAGACAGAGAAAACAAACTTACGGTAACCAAAGGGGAAAGGGTTGGGGGGCGATAAATTAGGAGTTTGGGTTTAACAGATACATACTATAAAATAAACAATAAGGACCTACTGTGTAGCACAGGGAACTATATTCAATATCTTGTAATAACATATAATGGAAAAGAATCTGAAAAAGAAAAAATATATATATGTGTAAGTGAATCACTTTGGTGTAACCCAAAACTAACACAACATTGTAAATCAGCTATACTTCAATTAAAAAAGATTGTTTTTGAAGATAGCAAGAACACAGCCCACAGAATGAAGGAAAATATTTGTCAAATATCTGAAAAGGGACATGTATCCAGAATATGTAAAAATTCTTACAACTCAACAATAAAAGACTATCCAATTAAGAATAGAAAAAAAATGCATTTGGTCTTAGTTTAATTGCCAGTGTGTTTTCTTTCTTAGTTTTATATAAGATGGTCATACATTGAATGAGATCTTGGATTCAGTGAAACACAGTAACAGAATTGAGTGTGTAACTATTTAAAGTATAATGGTTTGCTTAACTATTTTCCTCTGGTAATCTGCTATGCTTTAACCTTTTCCCTTTTCAGGACTCACTTTTATCATCAATGTTATTTATAACAATAATTATTACACAATTTTAACCTGCCTAGTCCTTTACAATTTATAAAATATATTATTTATGTGTTTATTGAATAGGTAATAAATTCCCATGATTCAAAATTCAGAAAATACAAAAGGGTCTATAGGGGAAAGTCTCCCATCCACTCCTGTCCCCAGCCACCCAGTTTTTCTCCCAGGGTGTCATCAGTGTTAGTTTCTTCTGTATTCTTCCATTACTAGATATCTCTATCCATTCTTCATTCTTCTTTTTGTAATACTAATGACTGCATCCTCTGTGAACTGTCAGCCTTGACTCTACTGGGTATACTTGTGTACGGTTATACACATTACAGAATTATAGCCAAACATTAGTGCTGGCCAGTTGGCAGGCACGTGTTATAATTACAACTGAACAGATAATTATACTGAGGCTCAAAGAGGTCAAAGTTATTTTCCCAGTGACAGAGCTGGGACTCAGACCTGGGTCTTCTAGCCTCTATTGGGAAGACACAGGAATGCGATATATTAGTGAACTAGTTTCTTTCAAATCACACTGTTCTTCCTTGAAATGCCAGTTAGCATTTGAAACTCCTTGGTGCTAGTTGGAACCTGTCAGTTGAGCCCCACTTCTGGGCCTTCAGGAATCATCAACTCTTAGTAACCATTCGCCACACGGTTTATGAGGTATATGCGCTCTAGGGACAGAGAACAGCCCATGCGAATGCCTGCAGGTGTGGAGAAACCTACTGAGTTGGGGGGCATTGGCCAGTACTGCTAGCTTTTCCTGCCCCTGACTGCTCATCTGGTCTCTCTGGGATTTGCCTTAGTGCAGAGGGTATAAACAATCCCCTACAGAGTGGTAGTGGAGGTGTGGAGGACACAAAGCAGAGGGAAGCAGGAAAGGAACTGTTCTGTGGTTCCTGGAGCCATACTGCATTTTTTAGCACGTCCTCTGATCCCCTCACATGACCTTAGTTGTTCCCCAAGCTCATTTCTGTTGTGACAACTAGCAATGCTGAGTACTGAGTGCTTACCAAGTGCAACCTATTTAGATACATTAGATACTAGCTAAGAACTGACCGGTGGTATACTGGCAGGTGTTTAAAAACCAACCCTCTGGGGCTTCCCTGGTGGCGCAGTGGTTGAGAGTGTGCCTGCCGATGCAGGGGGCGCGGGTTCGTGCCCCGGTCTGGGAAGATCCCACATGCTGCGGAGCGGCTGGGCCCGTGAGCCATGGCCGCTGAGCCTGCGTGTCCGGAGCCTGTGCTCCGCAACGGGAGAGGCCACAGCAGTGAGAGGCCTGCGTACCGCAAAAAAAAACCCGAAAAAACCAACAACCCTGTGGGATGAAACATGGCCCTGATTTGTAAAACTCGCTGGCTTCTGTGATACACTTATTCCCACCGTGGCCAATTATATTTGTGCATATGTGGGATAAGTACCGGATGGCCAGAGAGGTGGCGGTTACTAGAATGATCAGCGTGCCCAGAGATGATACGGTGGGATCGGGAGGGCCTTTGTGGATGAGCTCAGTTTCAGGCATAGTTCAGGTGAGGAAGAATGTGATCATCCAGGTTTAAACTTCATGTGCGTGCCCCAGACCCTGGGGTTTGCCGTCCCCTGAGGAGTTTCCCTGCCACCTGATGGACCATTACTTGTGCCTCCTTCCTTCTCTTCAGAACCTCTCCGGAAACCCCAGGAAGTTTACCCAGATCTGGAATCTGGGGAGAGTACGGAGTATTAGGAAACATCCTAGTACGTGCAAGCTAGAGCTTGAGACACTGCCCAGACTCTTAGGCCTTGAGGCTCATGCTGGGCTGGGATAATTTTGGGGGATTGTGTCTACAAGTTGGTATCCCATTAAGGGAATCTAGTTATGATGTAATTCCTGTCTCCCCCGTTGGTACATGGGATAGCTGTGCTAGACTGATTGGCATGTGCTTCATCTCCCACTTGGAGCCTTAGGACTCCCATACAACCAGAGGTGTGTAGGGCTGTAGGGGAGGTAGAGAGATTGAAATACAGGAGTCCTGTCCTTAATTGGGCACTTCCGCTGGGCTAAGTGCTTCCACTCAGGAGCCCAGAGCTAAAACCCAGCCCCTGCCCTTCTCCACCTGAGTGGGTGATGGAGCCCTGCCCTCTTCCAGCTCCATGACCTTGGGTAAGTAATTGAGCCTCTTTACATCTCAATTTTCTAACTTATTAAATGGAAATGATAACGATAATACGTATCTTCACAGCCACGAGTAGACCCGTGTTTTCAAGGGTATTGCAGATCACTTGTTAGCCGGGCCAACACACTCCTGAGGTCCGGGAGCCCCTCCCTCTAGGAGAATGCACTTCTGGCCAAGAGGTGTGGGGTGTAGAGCAGCATCCCCAGTTCACACACCAGCTCTGAGCTCGCTGTCTTGTGTTTCAGGAATTAACCGACTTGCAGAGGGATCCCCCTGCCCAGTAGGACCTGTGGGAGATGATTGTAAGTACCTTTCAGGGCTCCAGATCCCAGGAGCCTTGCAATCAAGACCCCCAAATTTATCAGCCCCTCGCGTTTTTTTGTTTGTTTGTTTGTTTGCTTGTTTGAAAAAACCTATCGTTGTTTTCCCTTCATTTGGTTGTGAATTGCTTTTTCACTAGATGCCTTGAGTTCATAGCCCGCCTGGTCAAGATGCTGCCAGAAATCACCATCTCCCTCCACTGGGGCACAAGAAAGCCATCTTATCCTGAGGCACATTGGCTTCTGGAAGGTGCCTCTGACCAACTACAACTTGGGATGTTGGTATAAAAATGGTCATGAAGCTAATCATGGAGGTCCTGCTGCTGTTGCACGAGGGGGCAGAGCTCTGGGGGTTGGTGAGGGGAAGGGTGGGTGCTGGCTCCTGGCCTCTGCGAAGGGGAGGGGCAGTTCTTTAATCCCACTTCTGCTCTTCCCCAGGAGAGACTGAAGGAGCAGCGCTAGCCAGCCCTCTGCCACCCTCTATAGCCGACTGGCCATAGGCCAAGCTGCCCAACACTTGAGTTTCCCAAATCTGTACTCTGCTCTCTCACTTCACCTCCACTTTCTGAGCGTCTTAGGCTCTGGGACACACTCATCCTTTACTGTAAGGCTGCAGTAGCTACAGCTGAAGGAAAAGTAGGCCGGGAAGGGAAAGACTGCGTAAAAGAAGGGTGATGTGCCCTTCAAGGACACTGAAGAATTAAAAACACGAACTCAAACAGAACTTGTACGCCAGTGTTCATTGCACCATTATTTACAATCCCCCAGAGGTGCCCAAGTGCCCATCAACAGATAAATGAATAAGCACAGTGTGGTATATATATATATATATATATATATATATATATATATATATATATATATATATATGATAGCATGTTATTTAGCCATAAAAAGGGATGAAGTTCTGACACATGCTACAACGTGAGTGCACCTTGAAAACATGCCGTGTGAAATAAGCCAGAAAGAAAAGGGCAGATATTGGATGATTCCATTTACATGAACTAACTAGACAAGGCAAATTCATAGAGACAGAAAGCAGAGTCGAGGTTCCTAGAAGCTGAGGGGAGGTAGAAATGGGGAATTCTTCCATGGTACAGAATTTGTCTGGAGTGATGAAACAGTTTTAGAAATGGATAATGGTGGTTTGCTCAACATTGCGAACGCACTTAATGCCACTGACTTGTACACTTAAAAGTGGCTAAAATGACATATTTGATGCTGTATGTTCTAAAACTTTATTATGTTAAAATACAAGAAAGAAAAATTTCACAGAGCTGGAATAAAAGAGGAAGTGGTGTCATGTGTGTGTGTTCCTGCATGTCCTGTGGGCTGAGGCTTAGAGGAGCTGAAGGTGGGCAGACAGAGCCACTGAAAATGGCAGATTCCAAAAGCTTTATGCGAGAGTTTAAATAATTTTTTTTAGAGCAAAACAGAAATGATTCCCACTGCATATGCAGAGTTAATGAACAAGGGTGGCTTCACGTGACTGTTACCCGATCTGTGTTGTCCTTCCAAGCGTCCCACATCTTGCTAACGTGTTTTCCCCTCTTACCTGTTGCTTAAGATAACGTAAACTAGGCTCACTGCTAACATTGGACTGGTGCTCGTGCAGCCTCAGCTTTCTCAAGGTGCCCCTCGTTGCTTCTCACCACACGCACTCTCGCCCTTCCCTGCCGCCCTTGCTGGAAGGTGGCTATCCTCACCCGAGAGGCTCGCCACCCTCTGTACTCAGTACCTGAGTTCTGATGAGGTTCGTACAGCCTTGGAAACTAGCTTACCTTTGGGGGCCATTTCATGCCTGCCCTGTGGGCAAGTAGCCCCTTGCCAGCATCCCTCTGCAATTTCCTTTCTCTTCCTCTCTCTTTTGGGTCCTTCTCTTCTGACTGTGCCCCCAAGCCCTGCTCAGACCCTCAGCAGACCTCAGGGGTTAAAGTGAATGGGACCAAAGTGTCCCAACCTGTTTGCCAGAAGGAGCCACGCATATTAGCTACTCCTCCCCATGGGCTCCTATTCTCTAGTATGTTAATTATCAAAAACACTTATTTAATAAGCAGTTCTATTCTATATTATGATTGGGCAGAAGTGTACCTACCAACTAATGATTAGCATGAGTTGGAATAAAGGCAGTCAAAAGAAAAAGAAGTGACACTTGCATTAGCTCAGGCAGCCTTATTGTAGGGAGAGGTGTTCTCTTCAGTAGCATTTCTTGAAACGTTTATAAAAGGTGTCTTCGGATACCTCTAGGGGTTGGGGAAACCTCTCCTTTGGTCCCTTCACTTGCACCCCCTCTCATGCCTTGGCAGTTTCCTATCCTGCTGTCAAGGGTAGAGTCTGTGAGACATTTGAACAGGTGGCAGGAAACCCAGTACAGGACCAGGTCTGAAACCTTGGGCTAATACTTCCACACCCGTCATGGAGCCGCTAAGACAGAATTCCCTAGAGAATAACAGACCCCTCAGATGCTCTCAGCAGCCCACTCGGGCGGGCAGATAGGTGCTTTCCACAAAGACTGTCCTGGGAGCTTTGGAAGTGAGTCACTGGCCCACTCTAGCCCAGCCCTGCTGAGTGTACAGGAGCTTCCCTAGGGATGGGTCCAGCAATGAAAGTAACCTGAGACTCCAGAGAGGGCAGCAGGCAGGATGTGCCGCAAGAGAAGGCTCTAACCCACTAAGGAGGGAGCCTGGCCTGACCACCTAAGGTGGGGACCTGGGAGGGAAGCACAGGGGAAGCCCCCTTGTTCTTGCTCTTGGTTCTGTCACCCAGTCCCTGGAGCACAGGGCACCACTTGGGGGATATGTGAGAGGACACAGATGGAGGGTGGCCGCATTGAAGCCCCAGGGCCACGGGCATTGATTGGCTCCTAAAAGAGACCCTTTGGAGAGGACTTCAGAGTGAACTGTGAAGAACTAAGGAGAAAGATTTATAAAAGTAATGTGGAAAGTGGCTAAAGCCTACCTAAGGCTTAATTCTATGCAAAGAGAAGACTGAATTGTAGTTTACTGGCACCTGGGTAGTGAGGAATTTAATTTTATTCTTAAAAGAGCTGGCCTCTGTCCCTAGCCGCTGGGAGGCGATCTCTAAAACGTCCTGCCTGATGGGACTGTCTGTTTACCCAAAGGCTTTGACCCATACCAACAATGTGAGTTAGGGTGAGGGCTGGCCACACTAGCTAGACCAGCCACGTGGTTTAAGGTGGAGGCTTTGGGTCATTGCCAGAGGAGCTGGAGACTCAGATCAGCCACGTGGGTAGTCCATTAATCCATCCTGCTTCCGTGATGGAGCCCTAGTGAAAACTCTGCACGCTGAGCCAGGGGTGAGCATCCCTGCGGGCAGTGTTCTGTGTGCTGTCACACATCAGTGCCAGGACTCCAAGGAGGAGGACGGTGGAAGCTCTGCATTTGGACCCCTCCTGGACTGTCCCCGTGAGCTCTTCCCTGTGATAAACTGGAGCTGTGAGTACAAAAGCCTTTCATGAGTCTGGAGTCTAGTCAAATTACAGAACCCCCTGCAGGGGCGTTTGGTGTCAGAAGTGAGGGCAGGCTTGCGTGAATGGCACCCTCTGAGCAGAGCAGCTCCTCTTTGGTGGAGAGACGTGTTTGTCAGGGAGTCTCAGTTTCCCGTCTCTCTTTTGTCTTGCGCTGTTCCACTGGCAGGCCACCATCGTGGGCCCGGTAGGTAGCAGCTGCCGAGGGCACCCCTCGCTTCGCTTGTTGCGCTGTACGCGCTCAGAAATGCACTAATCCACTTTCGGTGTCTCATCCTCCAGAATGACAGTCCTTACCAAGGAGGTGTTTTCTTCCTGACCATCCACTTTCCTACAGATTATCCTTTCAAGCCCCGGAAGGTAAGGACGGGACAGGGACAGCGTGTGATAAAGTCACTGGTACAGAAAGCTGCACCTGGGACTCCTCCCAAGGGCCCTCATCCACCACCATGGGTACGGCCTCCCAGGAGTTAAACACTGGACTTTCAGAATCCATTCCTCTTGTGAGCAAGGCCGGGGTGGTGAGGGCTTCCTCCTGAAGCCGTGGTTTCGGGGGTGCTGCTTGTAGGGTGGCTGAGTTGGGACATGTCTCAGGCTCCAGTTCCCTTCTCTGCAGTCCCTTTCAGTCTAGGACAGGGCTTCTCAGCCCCTGTCCCAGGGACATTGGGCAATGTCCTGGGATATTTGTGGTAGTTAAAGCCTGAGGTGGGAGGTGGGGAGAGGAGAGGTGCCTCTAGTATCTAGTGGGTGGAGGCCAGGAATGCCACTCAGCACCCTGGATTGCATAGGACGGCCCTCAATGTCTGCAGGTGGAGAGACCCTGGTCTGGGGCCCTGGCAAGTCACCTCCTTCCTGCACCCAGAGGAGTCCTACCCTCATGAGACTCACAGTCCTCTGTGGGGGACATTTAGTATGAGAGCTGGGCCACGCAGAGGAGAAGCACAGAGCAGGAAAGTGGGACATGACAGTGAGGGCAGATAGCAGGGGTATCGCCCTGAGCATGGGAGGGCCCACAGGGAACAGGGGGACAAGCCTGTGTTTGGGGGCCGGGAGGATGCCAGAGGGGTGGCCCATGGCATGGGGTCTGTGGCTTGCTGTGGTGCGGAGAGGTGGAGTGGGGGCCGGGCTGGTTGTGAAGGCAGGGCAGGTGGCACGAGGGCAGGCAGAAGAGGCAGATTCTGGAGGCTTCCAAGATGGAGCCAACAGGAGAGGCGGCAGGCCAGATGTGGTCACACGGCAGTGATGTGTATGTGATTCACGTCACTTTTTTTTTTTTTTTTTTTTTTTGCGGTACGCGGGCCTCTCACTGTTGTGGCCTCTCCCGTTGCGGAGCACAGGCTCTGGACGCGCAGGCTCAGCGTCCATGGCTCACGGGCCCAGCCGCTCCGCGGCATGTGGGATCTTCCCAGACCGGGGCACGAACCCGCGTCCCCTGCATCGGCAGGTGGACTCTCAACCACTGCGCCACCAGGGAAGCCCCACATCACTTTTAACATATTTTTATTTTTCTGATTGGAAAATCGATAAAAATTGGTTATTTTAAAATTAGAACATTTGGAGAACTAACATACAGTTGGAAATCAGTCTCCTTATAAATCTATCCCCAGAGGAGATCGCCACTGATGGCCCTGTATACACTCCTCCAGGATTTTTCTTCATACACCAATATATATTTTTATTCTTATCTTTAAAATAAAATTGTCGGTTCTGGTTGTGAATGAGAAAACGGAGGCTTTAAATGGGCACGTCATTTCCTGAAAATGGCGTTGCTCATAGTGGAGGGTGGGACTTGAACCCAGATGTGTCGGCCTATTTCTTTTTTAACTTTTTATTTTGAATTAATTTTAGACTTAGAGAACAGTTGCAAAAATAGTACAGAGTTTCCATATATCCCTGTCCAGCTTTCCCTAAGTCAACATCTTACGTTACTGTAGTACAAGTATCAAATCCAGGAAATCAGTGTTGGCCACGATACTCTGAACTAAACTGACGGCCTTACTTTTTTTTACCAGTTTTCACTGCTGTCACCCTTGTGTTCTAGGACCCCACACTGCATTTATTGGCTTGTCTCCTGCATCTCCACGGTCTGTAGCAGGGCCCCCGTTTCCCCTGGTCTTTCATGACCTTGATGCTCTTGCGAGGCATTGATCAGTTATATTGTCAGAGGTCCCTCATTTGGGGTTTGTGTGATGTTTCCTCAGGGTGAACTAAGGCTTTGCGTTTTAGCAAGACATGCGCAAAAGTCTTGAGTCTGTCTCAGGGCCCCCGATCTCAGGGTTTGTGATATGTCGTACTGCCCCAAGGTTGACCTTGATGGCTTAGTTGGAATCAGACCCCTTACCCCGTGTGTGCACGTTATATCGAAGCCGTGGGAAGAGGCCCCATCGGGCTTCTCAGCCGCAGCTCTTCCTGGGCATTGCCACCAGAGGCCATCTGGTGCCTCCGTATTTTAAATCATGGTTAAATGTGGTTAGGATCCCGGAGACCTTGCCAGCTTTTAGCAGGGGAGACTGGGGTGTGCTGGGCAGAGGCGGGCAGATGCTAAAATAACTCTCTTGAGTATGACTGTTATTCCAAGGGGTTTGGTTGCAAGGCGTGTTTCATGGTCTTGAATGTACTCCCTCGCCCCTTTCCCTGTTGAGAGATGCTGCCGTGTCTTGTAAGGTAGGAATCTTCCATCTTACCTCCTTCATGAGAGTATAAGCTGCTGCTAATCTTTCTTAAAATAAACAGGATGTAGTCCTGTATGTCTCTTAGGCATTTTCAGGATTCCTGACTGCCTGCCCAAGGACAAAGAGAAAACAGCGCCTATTATTAAAAGACTGCAGTAAGCCCTGTGAGTTGGAGAGGTGTAAGCTAAAAAGTCCTGTCTCCTACAAGAGAAGAGGGTGTTTCTGTCTTTTTAAAATCTCCTTTCGGGGCTCCCCTGGTGGCGCAGTGGTTGAGAGTCCGCCTGCCGATGCAGGGGACACAGGCTCGTGCCCCAGTCCGGGAAGATCCCACATGCCGCGGAGCGGCTGGGCCCGTGAGCCATGGACGCTGAGCCTGCGCGTCTGGAGCCTGTGCTCCGCAACGGGAGAGGCCACAACAGTGAGAGGCCCGCGTATCCCAAAAAAAAAAAAAAAAAAAAAAAAAAAAATCTCCTTTCCACAGGAGAACAAGATAAAGTAGACTGACGTTTTGGCAAGAATTTTCTGACTCTGAGGGGGGTCTGGCAAGACTGCGTGATCTTCTTTCTAGGAGATTTTGGGGGATAAGACAGATACTTAGTGCCTGAGACGCTTTGGAAGTTTGACCCGTCCTGGAAGAAATCATTTGGTAATAGATGATAAGCCTCCCATACACACAGCTTCCTCTCCTCATATTGTGAAGTAAGTTGTTTTTTTAAAAAAAAAACAGGCAAAACCCCCACTATTTTATTATAAACTATTTCAGGCATGTAAAATATTGTAGATAATAATATAACGGATGCCCACGTATGCGCCACCCAGCCTAAGAGCTCCATTTTTCAAGGAGACTTCCGAGTCCTTGCCACCGTCCTTCTTGTTGCCCCTCAGAGCACACTACTTTGGGGCAGATGGTGTCAGTCCCGGTGTCTAGCTCAAGTACCCAGCAGGGAATGGGTTGGGGGTCTACTCCTCCGGGTGCCCCCTCCTGTATCCTGTTCAGGTTTGGGGAGGGAGCCCAGCTCATCCAGGACCGTGCAGGGCAGTAAGTTATTTCAACACTGACTATGATATATTTTAGATATACCCAGAGTGGTTGTTTTCATTGCCTCCTCTGATTACAAATCTCTCTTACAGTGTCATGGCACCAGATTTCATTACAGTAATGAGGATAAACGCACATACTCTCAATGGGCACCAGACCTGCTCCATGCTGCCAAGAGTGGCACTGACTCACACTCTGGTGGCCAGATTCCTGGAGCCCACCTGCTGGACAGCCAGGGCTGTTCCACGCTGACCTCTGTGTATCTCTTCCTCATCCATGTTGTAGGACGGGAGAGACGGAGGGAGGAGGTTCTTTGCACTATTAAATCTTCCCCAGCAGACAGCTGTGAAGAACCCTCAGGACTCACCAGGCTAGGGGTTTACGGCCGTGAATGGCACGTTCCCGCTCCGGGCAGCCTTTATTGCATTCGTCCATCAGTCCTCGGTATTTGACTGGAATCAGCAGCATTGCCCCTGTACCAGTTCTGTTCTCTGCTCCACATTGAAAGGAAGTGACCATTATGCACGAGGGTGTCACCCCCTCTGCTTTTCTCTTCCAGGTACAACAGACTAGCGAGAGAGTGAACACAGAAATATGCTATGTAAGTGCCTCAGAGGTTTTACGGGTGACGTTGTCCAAGAGAAGCTGAGCTGAGGTGCTGGCCGAGCCACCCACAGAGCATCATGTCTTCTGCAAACAGACGCTGCTTGCCCACTTTCCCCAACCACAGCATGTTGGTACCACTCTCAGCCATCGTGGTTTTGACAGCGTCATGTCTTTGATGCCAGATCAGCGGTCACTGTTATGATCTGCAGCCTTCCTGGCTACATTGGAATCTGTCCTGCCACCCCGACTCACTGCTCACCTCTTGGGGGGACCTGTGCGCCTCCCCTGCCCGGCCTCACTCAGGCGGCATCGCTCACGGAGGGGATACACAGGGGGCCTCAGCGTGGCCCCTTACCACGTACTCTTGGCCTTTTAGAATTCAGTGCCAGCTCGGGTGCTCAGGGCAGAGCGGGCAGGCTTCCCTCACATCCCGTCTGCTGCAAACCACATCCCGAGGAGTCTCCACTCATCCCAGGAGTTCCTGGGAATTGGGAACAGAGTCACTGGGAAGTGGAGGCCTTACCCCACAGCTCCCACCAGCCTTCCTCGGCAGTGCCACTTGCTGGCCCTCTCCCCTCACACCGAGCAGCGGTAGATAGAAGATATAAAGGGGTATAAAGCACATAACACGCCATGAGAGATGACTGTCCTTGTAGAAGCAAGAGCAAAATTATGAAACCTGGAAAGATTTGGGTTATGCTTTTCTACCCGATGAGGTTTTTATCACCCCTACCTCCTCCCGTTCAGAGCCTCCATGAAGTCCAAGTGTAAGCCAGTCACTGACCAGACACAGGGAGAGAGGGGGACTGTTAAATGTAAATTAAAATGTAATTCACTCATAACCCTAAATGATAACTGACATTGAAGTCTCTTTTTTTTTTTCCAGGCAGAAGAGAAGATATGGAAACTTTTAACAGGTAGCCTGTCAGGTAACTGGCCTCCTCTCTTAAGTTTCTGATGCAACACATTTTAAGACTTGCCTTCAGAGTTCAAAGGTTTGAGATTAGGTTAGTGAGGAGAAGGGTAGGAAAGGGGCTAGTCTAATTAAACCTCCAAAGAGAGGGAGGAAAACTGAGGGACTTCAAACCTCTAATGTCAAATTTGGCCTGGTCTTTCCTAAGGGCGTTTCAAAGCTGGTCCACTCCCAGAACAGCCCTATGAAAATAGTGTCTGGGTGAGTAGGACCAGGGGGTAGAGAAACACTTAAATGCTGCAACCAGATGGCCAGGCCTGTGGAGTTTGGAAGGAAGCCTACAGACCTTGCAGCTGGGGATCAGCAAACAATCGGTGACCACGGGAGGCTCCTCTGCTCCAGAAACTGCCGGGAGAGTGCCGGGATTAGTTACCACCGCTTCCTTAGCAAAGCAAGCAGCAGTCTGAGCCTGGTCTGCATCTACCTTATGGGGATCCCCACTTAGGATCCTCTGTTACCACAGCAAGGCTGCTTTCTGTGTTCCATGGGCCCCGTTCCCTGCCTGTTACCATGGTGAGGGTGGCCCTTTTAATTTTCGTGTCTTTGCTACCCCTTCGGTCTTTACCTAAACAAAATGATAAACGTTAGGTGTCCCCTGGGAACACTGTCATCACACGGCTCTGCCACTTCAGACAGGGGTCACAGTGCTCCTTGAACCACGCGTAACAAAGCACGGGAAGGTAGATTCACGTTTCAGAGACAAGTCAGAGGCTCAGAGAAGAGACCTCCAGGCCCAAGTTGGTGCCATATTTCAGCCTTTCCAGTGTAATGGCTTATGACTCCCAACAAGCTGATGAATTTTCTCAGTCCAGTCAAAATTTCCCCAAGCCTGCTCTCCCTGTTGGAGATCTGTAGTAGAAAAAGTAAAATTATCCCTTTGGGATCCCCAGTATAAATAACCATTCACTCTTCGCTCACTTGAGTCGCGCTCTGTACCTGCCAGAGCCCTTGGACAGGCCACCACAGTGACGCTCCACAGGCCTGTCCCTGGCAAATTCCCTGGACTCTGTCCCCATTGGAAACTTGCTTTTCATGGCTTCCAGGGTTCAGGTCAGTCTGAAGGACAGGCATCTTAGGTCGAAAACCTTATTTTAAAATGCACTGTGGTGCAGGCAGCTCCCGCGTAAGCCACAGGTACACATATCATGTTTCCAAGGCGAGTCCCAGGTCAGTAACTGGACAGCAGCTCTGAAAAGCTAACGGCGGGAGTGATACATTTTCTTCTCTGTGGACCAGGGATATCGTGGAGATGCATGACCTTAAGCAATTGATCCAACATGAACAAATGACGTAGCTCCGGCCGCAAGTGTCTCAGCTTGCAGGACGGTGCCGAGATCTTGATCCTGCGTCAGGCTACGGGAAGACCCAAGAGTTCCAAGAACACGGCACAGGGTCAGTCTCCCGACAAGGGATGAACACACCAGAACACCAATGCCCAACGGCCTGGCAGCTCACAGCTGAGCTGTGCGTCAGCACCGTGGGGTCCCACACCACCCGACTGCAGATGCTCAAGGACGGGCAGGTTTCTGTCTCTGAAATTCAGGAGACAGTCTCCTGGAGTTCCAGAGAGGTGCTTATGGGACTGGTCTGCAGAACTCCTGGCCCGATGCCTGTCCTGGCGGAGGCTGAGAAAGCCTTGAGAGCAACATAGGCCACCCGTCCCTCCCGCCCTCGCCTGCCCATCCCTCCTGTGCCCCTGTTCCTCCAGCTCTTCTCGCTGTGACACATGCTTCCTCCCTGGCAGCGCTGGCTGAGGATTGAATGAGGATTAGATCTAGCCGTGAAAGCTGGTCCTCTGAGAAACGGAGGATGGCTTCCCAGGGTTACCAACCTGGGTCCTTGGACTGTTTAATCAATAGAAATTGATAAGAGACCAGACAAGAAATTGCAGCAAGGCTTTAGTGGGACTTGAGCGGCAGCAGGTGGGAGTGAGAACAAGTAACAGGTGCGCTTGCCCGCTCCCCGAGCCGGAGTGGGCGTGCAGGGGTGGCTTCGGTGATCTGCACACCCCCTTGCCGGTGCTGTGTGCGGGGATCATGTGCAGCCCCCCGCTTTTGCTCCGCGCACCTCAGAAATGGCAAGTGGGTTTTGGCCTTTTTGTATCTTACTGCTCATAACGGACCCCACCTGCGCACGTATGCAGTTATTTTTTAGTCCCTTCGAGTTTCTTTGTATTCTGTTGCTTGAGGAGAGGAGACGTTTGTCCAGGTGCAAGCACTCCAGGAAAGGGTCCCGAGTCCCAGGTCCCAGCCTATCTCGCCAGCACCCGCAAGACAGCAGCCTGGTGCCACGCAGGCAGGCAACGCTCGCCCCTCAGGTCTGGTGTTCTCCCCCGGCCCGTCTGCTGGCCTCATCATGACCACCACCGGGGTTTCTATTCTGTTGCCAGAGAGATTTTATTAAAAACAAAACCAAAAAGCTATAGAAAATCTGCAAAACCCCTATCAGACCAAATAGTGGCTTCTTGACTTTCCTTTAAAAAAAGTCTCCTTATCCCATCTCCACCCCACTTCTCCCAGACTCCCAATTCTCACCCTTCAGAGAGGCCCACTTGGTGCATCCAGCTCCCTACCACAGAGCTTCTCTCGGGGTGCAGGGGCTTGGCTGGGCTCCCCTTTGGGAGGTAATGACAGAAATGCCCTGTTGGAGCCTGCCTCTCACCCCTGCTGCCCACCCCCATAACCGCAACAGCTCAAGGGCCTAGTCACGGGGGGGAAGCCCACAGGCCTCAGGAAGGGGGTGGGAATAGGGTCAGGTCTAATGGATGGACGGGGGAGAGGGTCCTGCAGGCAAAGGGAGCCCTTCAACAGAGGCTGGGTTCCAGCATATTCTGGGAGCTGACTCAGCACCTGGGGATACTTCCGCACATGGCCCTTCCCAAACTGGGGCCCTGTTACCTTCTGGGAGCCAAGGGGTCACCAGGACACTAGGGTAAATGGAATCACAGGGCTGACCTTGCCGGAGAATCACTGAAGGCAGAGGAGTGACAGGATGAATACAAATGTTCATACTGAGTGGATGGCACACTTCATATAAGCTGGTGTGTAAAGCCATTTCACACCCTAGACCCCCAGGGAAACAAGCACCGTCACTGGACCAGAGACCTGTTAGGGGCAAGGACACAGGCACAAAGCTGCATCTATCTAGCCCTCTATCCACGTGAAGAAAGAAGTGCCATTAGGCCTGGGCCCAGCCTGGCCTCAGAGAGTTTGTTCTCGGGAGCAATAATGGCCTGGCTAGGGCACAAGAAAGAAGGTCAGCAGTGCTCAATGGGCAAAATGATCCAACAGCTCCAGAAACAAGGATGCGGATGGAGGCATGCGCCATAAAGTTGAGGGTGGCAGAAGCAAGGGATTTAAGGCTGGCTACCCTTCTGAGGAAAGTTGAAAGTTCCGTGTCAAATGTCCAGCAGTGGGAATTCCCTGGCGGTCCAGGGGTTAGGACTCTGCACGGACCACGGGTTCAGTCCCTGGTGTGGGAACTAAGATCCTGTATGCCGCGTGGTGTAGCCAAAATATATATGTGTGTATGTCCAGCATGCAGGCCCAGGATGCCTTCAGCCTGAAACAGGAGGGACTAACAGAACCTATTGACATCTTTGGGTTTAAAATGTCGGCAAAGGGGCTTCCCTGGTGGCACAGTGGTTGAGAGTCCACCTGCCGATGCAGGGGACACGGGTTCGTGCCCCGGTACAGGAAGATCCCACATGCCGCGGAGCGGCTGGGCCCGTGAGCCGTGGCCGCTGAGCCTGCGCGTCTGGAGCCTGTGCTCCGCAACGGGAGAGGCCACAGCAGTGAGAGGCCCGTGTACCACAAAAAAAAAAAAAAAGTTTTCTTTTTAGGGCAGGAAAAGCAACGATTTCATTTCTCTAACTCTGTAGTAATGTGGCTGTGTGTGGCTGGATCAGAGAGATGTAATCTTGGTGGTTTTTAAGAAAATGCTTTTCTTGCTAATTGACACTTCTGTGGAGGAAGACTTTGAATAAACACCTGTGCTTTCCTACTGATGGCTGTGGTCTGAATGATTGTGTCCCCTCAAAACTCCTATGTTGAAATCTTAACCCCCAAGGTAATGACATTAGGAGGTGGGGCCTTTGGGAGGTGATTAGGTCCTAACAGTGGAGCCCTCGTGAATGGCATTAGGGTGCTTATACAGGACGCCCCCAGAGAGCTCCTTTGCCCTTTCCACCACGTGAGGACACGTGACGGCCATCTATGAACCAGGCAGTGGGCTCTCACCAGATACCAGATCTACCAGTGCCCTGATCTTGGACTTCCAGCCTCTAGAACTGTGAGAAATGAATTTCAGTTTTTGTAAGCCACCCAGTCTGTGGTGTTTTGTTACAGCAGCTCAAATAGGTGGAAACCCTGTGGGACACTGCTGTGGCAATTCTTTTTCTTAACGTTGTTGACTCCTTCTAGGCAGTGGGCTCCGGAAGGCGTTTACCAGCATGGTCCCTCCACACTTGGGCCCAGATGCCTTCAGGACACAGCTGCCCTCAGAGTGTGAAGGACACTGACCATTTGGAGCCCTGCTCTCATGCCCTGGATCTGTTATCCTAACGCACCAGGAGAGCATCAAGAAGTAAAGAAGATCTGAGTCTATCAACATGCAAGAAGAGTATACAGGCTTGTGTGAATGACAGAGCAATTTGCTAAGGAGAAGAGAGAAGAGTCCTAGGAATGACCTGTGGAGACATCTCACATTCTCAAACCAAGGAAAAACCAACAAGAGGGAGATGGCCAAAAGGAAATAGGAACTCAGGAAAAGCAGGAGTGGGAGGGAGAGGGGCGTGGACAGGATCTACACACAGCAGCCAGAGGGACATTTTTTTAAAAATAAATTTATTTATTTATTTATGGCTGTGTTGGGTCTCGGTTGCTGCGCACAGGCTTTCTCTAATTGCAGCGAGCGGGGGCTGCTCTTCGTTGCAGTACGCGGGCTTCTCATTGCGGTGGCTTCTTTTGTTGCGGAGCCAGGGCTCTAGGCACGCAGGCTCAGTAGTTGTGGCTCGCAGGCTCTAGAGCACAGGCTCAGTAGTTGTGGTGCACGGGCTTAGTTGCTCTGCGGCATATGGGATCTTCCCGGACCAGGGATCAAACCCGTGTCCCCTGCATTGGCAGGTGGATTCTTAACCACTGCACCACCAGGGAAGTCCCCAGAGGGACATTTTAAAAACATCCCTAGATCAGGGACTTCCCTGGTGGTCTAGTGGTTAAGACTCCATGCTCCCAATGCAGCGGGGGCCCGGATTCGATCTCTCGTCAGGGAACTAGATCCTGCATGCCGCAACTAAGAACCCACATGCCACAACTAAGAAAGATCCCACATGCCATAACAAAGATCCTACATGTGGCAATGAAGATCCCGCGTGCCACAACTAAGACCCGGAGCAGCCAATAAATAAATAAACATAAAAACATCCCTAGGTTACATCCTCTCTGTCTAAAGCCCTCCAGGGATTCCATCACACCTAAGAATAAAGTGCTCCCCCCTGACCCACAGGGTCCTACAGGATCCAACCCGCACCCATGCCTCCTTCCCTCTCTTCTTCTCTGGCCTCCCACCTCAGAGCTCCAGCACCTCTTGTTCCCCCTGCCTGGAACACTTCTCTCCAGATCTTCCACAGCTGCGTCCCCCACCCTCCCACCCCCATATCCAGTCTCTGCTCCTGTGTTACCTCTGGGAGTCCTTCCCTGATCTGTCAAGCTGAAATAGGCTACCACACGCTACAGCAGGAAGTGGAATCCTAATGTCCCCACCTCCCACACCAGGGACCCCCTCAGCCTTCTTTCAGTGGAGCCTGGGTCTCCCTGCTCTTCCCTCATCAGTATGCATGGACCTGGTCACCACACTGAGCTGATCTAGTGCCAAGACAAAGAGACCTGCCTCTTTAGTCTGCACAGCCTGATTCAGGCAAGGTAGGGCCACCCCCAGTTGACTGAAGTGTTGAAAAGTGCTCCCTAGTAGGCCTTAGGGATCCAGGGCCCCCAGGCTGGGGACTGGCAACCAAGTAGATGAAGGAAACTGGTAATTAGGACGTGTTTAAATAGGAACATTCCCAGAGAAAGAAGAGAAAACAAAGACACGTGGAGCCAAAGAAAATAAGAAACAAGAACAATACGAGTGTCTGTGGGTTGAACTCCCCTGGAATATGGAGGCAAAGGGACTGGGGCGGATCAGAAAGTCACCTGAAGGCCAAGTCTGAGGAAAAACATGACAGCAGAGATGTTACTGAAGACAAAAAATAGACTAGAAATCGGGAGAGCTGGGAGGCCTCCATTTACTAGAGTTCATTTTTCCGAGGCAAACACATTAGCGAAGTCAAAGTGGAGAAACGAGGAGACCTGTACACTGAAGAAGATCCAGGGTGGTTGGGGAGTGAGCAGGACCGCAGACAGAGCTGCTGAAGGCGAGGAGTATTTGGCCAGGACCGAAGGTTTCCCCAGGGTGGGACCAGGTAACTGCTCTGTCCATCAGAGAGATGTCAGAGTTTCTGCCTGTAAGACAAGCAACAGTGATGTGAACAGCAATGAAAATGGCATAACAAATGAAAAGTATTTGTGCCCAAATAAGGTTTACAAGCCCTTAAATGCACAGTCCAGACCCCAAGACCTTAAGATTTTGGTAACTGATTTGTCAGCAAAATCTGACCTGAACTGCCATGAGGCTATTTAGAGTCTTTCTATAACCCACTTGACTGATTTTTCAGACGTCACTGCAGAAAAATGAACACGTTTGATTACCAGACTCTGCTCGGGTTCCTGTGGTAGAGTCTATAGAGTATAAAGGGTATATGCGACATTTTCTGAAAGCTGAACGACTCTGAATTCCAAAGCATGGAATTCTAAGGGGCTATGGGACTGTGGATCTGAATTTTAGGGAAGTGGGGGAGTTCTCTAGGGCAGAGAAGGAAGCTGTGAGCTGCTGTGGGCCGGGCATGTGTCTCTGTTTCCCTCCAGGTAGGTCAGTCATAGTCAGGTGCAGGCTGAGGCATGGTGGACCCCTTCCATCAGTCAGCCAGGGCGTGGAAAGAACCAGGACCATGACGGAGCAGGACCCTATGGGGCCTTCCCAGAGCAGACACCCCGTCCCTGCCACCATGTCCTCTGCCTGCCTCTTGTCTTTAGAAAAACTTTAGCCTTCTAGGCCTTCCCTAAGTTCCAACGAATAAATTTAATCAGAGAAGTGAGAAAATGCAGAAACAAAGGAAAACAGTCAAGCAAGACAAAATAATAATAGTTCAGCCACTAAACAAAGTCAAGGCCCTTTACTGCCTCCTCAAAGGCTATAGATATTATTTGGAGCCATATCCTTGAGCTATTTTTTGCAGATACTGAAGCCCCCACTAGGTGGAAGAAGTTGACTGCGTGCCGCCCACAACCTAGACTGCTTGGAACCAGAAGGTTGACGATGTTGATTACCGGTTACCTCACCACCAACCAATCAGAAGAATGTCCACGAGCTGATCACACACCCCTCAGCCCCCTTGCCTCACCCTATCTTTAGAAACCTTTCCCTGAAAGCCAGCGGGGGGAGCTCAGATCTTTTGAGCGCTAGCTGCCAGGACTCCTTGCTTTGGCGCCCTGCAATAAATGCTGCACTTTTCCTTCACCACGACTTCATGTCAGTAGATTGGCTTTACTGCACTGGGGCCAGTGGACCCAAGTTTGGTTGGGTTAACAGGACCAGCACGGGGCAGGTTCTCATCTCTCCTCCGCCACCGCATCCTCTACCTCACTAGAAAATGCAGGTGAGGTCAAAGAAACACGACAGCACTTTGAGTTAGGTTTGTGGCAGTGTGACCATCACTTAGTGTTCATTTTTATTCTTCTCATTAATTCATGCCTGCTTCATTCATAGATAAAATTTCTTTTGAGGGTCCACACAGAGGATCGGGGGATCCCGTGCCTGTCATGAATCCAGGATTCTCAAGCAAGTGCTTTAACTGCAACAAGAGTTTAAGAATAAAATGCACGGTGCTCCGTGAGTGTAGCGAACAGGGGGCTGGGTGGGGTCCCTCCGCCGGACCCACAAGGCGCGCCCGGGCTCGGCGGGAAAGAGCACGGGAACGCGCAGAAGGCCGCGCCCTCCCTCCACCCCCTCGTCCAGCTGTCTACAGACCGCGACCAGCACGCGGGCCCCAACTCCCCAGCAGCCCTCTAGACGCCTAGCCAGCACTCGCCAGCTCACCCGGGCCCCGCCTGCACCGCTTCCGCTTCCGGCTGTCGGGGCGGGGCTTCCGGCCGACGGGCGGGGCGTTGGGCTGCCCGGGCCCGGAAGCGGCGGCGGAGGCTGGGGCACCGCAGTGTCGGCCATGGCTGTGAACCTGAGCCGGAACGGGCCGGCGCTGCAGGAGGCCTACGAGCAAGTGGTCAACGAGAAGTCCCCGACCGACTGGTGGGCGCCGAGGCGGCCAGGGGCGGGCCGGGGGCGGGCCGGGAGCGGGCTGGGGCTGGGGAGCCAGGGGGCGCGGAGCCCTGTCTGCCCCGCACCTGCGCCACACCCCGGGGGGGTGGCGGTCCCCACCCTGTCACCCCTTGCCCCACCGTGCGTGGGCAGGTTAAACCCGGCGTGGGGGTGGGGGTCCGGTGAGTCCCCAGCCCTTTCCCTCCGCTGGCCTCCGGTCTCGGCCGTACGGGCCTCGTTGATGCATCCTGTGCCTGGCTGTGCTTGAGGGCTTCGCCAGGTTCTCCTTTCTTGCCCGGGGACTTCCGTGGACAAAGGGGCCTTCCACAGCCCTCCCTGAGAAAGCGGAAGCTACGCCCGGCTTCTTCCAAACTCTGTGTTCAGGGATGGCCCTTTAAGGGTGGTCTGGCAGCCTTGCTTTGGAGATGTCAGGCAGGAAGGTGGAGGGGTTTTAAGTCCCTGGTTCCCTGTGAATGTGTATTCGAGAACCTCGCTTTCTCCAAGAAGAATATTCTTAATATTCCTGAGCTATGGGGAGTTGAAGGAAAGGACGATGCTGGTTATGTGTTTAGGAAAAGGTCCCATCTTCCGTCCACCTCCCAGTGACATCCTTTCCTAGGTTGTCGGTGTTAGGGGCTTTGTAGTACTGGAAGCCTGGATCTGAAGTCTCTGGGAGAGCCCTGGGCAGCCCACACATAGGGCCTGCTGTCTGTCCTGCAGCTAGGGTTGTTTTTTGCATGGTAATTATCTGTTACCTTCCTTTTTGTTTAAAGTGTGTTCACTGACCAGTTTTGAGAACTTGTACTTCCAAAAAGTATGCTGAGTACGATCGAGTGAGGTGACCAGCTTTTGGGGTGGGAGCCTTTTCCCGTTGCCAAGGGAGGGGCCCGCTGGGCGTGGCTGAGCTACTGTGGCTCTCTCCACTTGTCAGGTGCTACTGCTTTCTCGTGTCTACTTTCCCTGGTGCCCAGCACAGAGTGGCTTTTGTACACTGTACTGTTGTGACACTGAGGGCATTGTTGCCTTGCCATTCCTTCACCCCCAGGCCTTTTAGGGAAGAGCTTCAGGACACCAGCTGCCTGGGTCTGCAGAATCTCTGGGGCCACGTCGATGTGGGCAGGTCTCCATTCACTAGCTGAAAAAATATCTAGACCCATGTCACTTCCCTGCTTAAGCTCTGCAGTGGCTTCCTGTTGCATCAGAAACAGCCTGGACTCTTTGCCATGGCCGACAGGCTCCTGACCGCCCCTCCTGTTTACCGTGCTATGGTCACACCTGTTTACCACCACTCTAGCTTTCTTTCTTTTCCTTAAACTTGCAAAGCTGTTTTCTCCTCATAGCTCTTGTTCATTCTGCTTCCTCTGCCTGGAGCGCCTTTCCACATCATCCTAGGGGGCTCCCCAAACTTCCTTTCTCAGCTCTGATGTTGCCTTTTTGGAGAGGCCTTTCTGGATTCCTGTCTCCCTGGCTGCAGTACATTTTCCCATCTCCCTGGTTGACTGCCTTCAGGCATGCACCAGACACCCTCACTGGTTTTCTTGTCACCTTTGCTCTTCACCAGAAAGGGTGGGGTGGTCCCCATCTCTGTCCCTGATGTAGGGGTACTGAGAGCGGTGCGGAAAAAGTGGCAGAGGATATCAGAGCAAGAACAGGTGGTCTCCGGTTCGACGGGTCATAACACGTTTCTCATGCAGAGTGGGTGCCCCGGGCCAGGCCCTGGAGCCAGGTGGGCTGGAGAGCAGCCACAGCATCAACTCTCCATACCGGCTCTTTCTCCTGGTTCCCCCAGGTGGTTCTTCCCCTAGATTGTGGCATGTTTGCTCAGTTCCTGCTCCCACTGCACTATCTGACAGTATCTGGCACTATCTGGTGTGTATGTGTGTGTGTGCGTGTGTGTGTGTGTGTGTGTGTGTGTGTGTATGTTTTGTTTCTCTCCCATTAGAAAGTAAGTTCCATGGGCAGGGCCTCTTAGGGATTATTTGTAGCTGCATTCCCATCGCTAGCAAGCAGCAGGGTCTCAGATTAGGTTTTGGGGAAGTGACTGGATTATAAGGTGCCCAGTGCCCCATACTCCTTGTGCTATGTGCCTGCACAAGCCAACACACCATTTTTTTTTTCATGTTGGTTTGAAAGTAGGGTTGTTTGAATGTGGTATGAGCCTCTGAACCGGGAACATTCAGGAAGGTGGCTTAGGCTGGAGCCCAGGGTGGAGGGGCATGAAGTCAGAGGGGTAGGTGGCAGGCACGGAGCGTGGCCTTTGCTAGCTGCTGGATCCCTTCTTGGAAAAGCTAAGCTGAGCGGCCACCTCCGTTTCTTGCTGCTTGTCCGGTGCCCCTGTCTTGTGCAGCCAGGGGCTTCTTTCCTCCGGGAGGAAGGCTGGTCAGGACTCTGGCCACCAGAGTCTGGATGTCTGCCACCACCCAGCCTTCCTTTTCCCTGTTTTTCTGAGTGTTTCTCTCCTTCTGCACTCTCCCCTCTGCTGGGAAGCAGTGGTTCTTTCCTGGCAGTCTGTCCTCCCTCCCAGCCAGATCTCTGGACCTGGGTCTAATTTCTTCTGACTTTCTCAGGCTCAGGCAGCTCTGCCCAGTGGCATTAGCGAGGCCCTGGGGAAGCTGAGTGGAAGTTGACATGGCTCCTGTCAGGCTGTTGACCCTGGAGCTTCTGTCCGGCGCGCCTCAGCAGGCCTGTGCCGTGGAGCGTGGGGTGATGATACCCCAGACCGGGTTTTGCCTTTGACTTGCTGTCTGATGGGTTAGCACCCTCACCTTGTGGTCCGCCAGCACTCCCTGGAGCTGAGCTGCTGCAGAGTTCATGCAGATGTCTGGGCTTCATGTGGACTGCACAGAAGCCGCCTCTTCTAAGATGTTCTCTTTGAGTGACCTTTGTTCTGGTCAAGGGACCTTCCGTGGGCCAGATTTAATACAATTTACCATAATTTATAAGGCCACATCTTTACCAGAGTTCTTATGAATAATTAGGCTTACAGGAGAAGGGCGGTGTGACCCAGGGTCACCTGTGGAGACCTAAGGCTCTGCTAGATACAGCACGTGCCCAGCCAGGGAGCCTGTCTTGTGAGGAGCCTGACTGCGTGTTGAGTCATGGCCCCTGTGGTTTCCAGTGCCATATGCAACCGATAAAAGCCTGTGTGTGCTGGAAGGGCCTCAGGCCAGACAGACCTGCTCCAGCAACCCTTGAGGCTTTCCGGAAGACCACAGATATACACAGGGTCATTGAAAATGCACGTGTTTCTCCTTCCTGCTTCTCCTTGGGGTGCTTTGGTTTCAGGAATATGTAGGCATCTTTTGTTTGTTCAAATGTACACACGTGGTAGCTAGGTGGGTGTTTCACACGTAAATGTGTAGAAGCTTGCCATAAAACTTCACAGCTTAGTTTTCTTCCGGATGGATGTATGCTCCCCGTCTCCATAGGCTTGTCCTCACGACAGGCCGGCTGCAGCTGAGAAGGCTCAGCTCTGGGAGGCCCAGCGGCCTACTGAGGTCCCGCCTTGTAGTTCAGAGTGGGGTCGGGGTCAGCCTACAGGGTTACTGCCAGGCTGAGCTCTTTGGGGCGCAGCGTGAAGCCTTGGTGGGGACAGTGAGCGCAGATGGTGGTAGAGCCTGTTTGTGTTTTGTTTCAGGGCCCTCTTTACCTACGAAGGCAACAGCAATGACATCCGTGTGGCTGGCACTGGGGGTGAGTATGATAAGCGAGGAAGCAGATGGGCTCTTATGGACCATCAGGAGGCAGAAGCCCGGGAGGGAGGGTGAGGCGCGTGGAGGGGAGGGAGTCGTGACGTCACTGCTCCATCTCTGCTGGCATTTCAGCCGCCACAGCGGGAGGAAGGGCACTCAGGGTGCACAGGTGTCCCCTGCGTGTGGCGTGACTGCAGTGACACCTCCCCTGGCTAAGGGTGAGCCTCCCCCACGTCAGTTTCATTCAATGTTCAGGAATTCCCTGGTGCCCTGATGGGGCCGGCTGCAGCCAGCCAGGCAGGACAGAGGCTCCCACTGAGCAGTGTGGGCTCCCCGGCACTCACAGCTCCTTCTGGCCAGCTTTGGGTTTCAGATGTTTCTAAGTGAAAATACCTTCTCCTTGGCTCTCTCTGCCTGGTGGTGCGAGGCAGCGCTGCTCTCTGTCTGTGTTGTAGTTGGAAGAGCTGAGATGGGAAATAGGCCAGCCCTCTCCAGCTTGCAGGCAGCCCAAGGCCTGGCCTGTGCTGCATCCTTAGCCCTGGGCTGCAGCTGGGAGGGTAACAGTCCCACAGAGCCGGGTGCTGGTGGTGGAGAAGGTGTGGACACATCCTTCCCTCTCTCCTCTTCCTGCTGGGCACACCCTCACCCAGGAGAGGTCACATCAGTGCACATGGTCCACTGGGACAGGGTGACCTGGAAAAGTGCTACTCAAATACGGGGTGATAGGAAGTGCCTCGGGAAGAACAGGCTCTTGGCCAGTGCTGGGCAGAGGGGTAGAAACTGCAGGCCCCCCACCTGATACCCCTAACTCCTCGTTCTCAAGGCCAGCTCACCTGACCTGAGTGACACGGCTTCACTGTTCAGTGCATGTTCACTAGCATGTTCTCTGCTTGCCCCATGAATGGTTCTGGTGACTTGTTGGTAGAAAACGTCTCCCTCTTTCGAGTGCTTCTCCTTAATGGTCCTCTTTCTAGAAGGACTGCCACTGACAGTGGTCTCAGGTGCAGTGTGATGCCATAGGGGACTGAGGATTGCAGAGCTCAGCTGAGTTTCATACCACCATCCTCAGTGGTATTCACAGGCTCTGCTGTAAGAGCCCAGAGCAGGGCCTCAGGACTGCCCCAGGTTCCCTGGAGCCCTGTAGCTAAAATACCTGATCCAGGTCCTTCTCACGGTCTGAGGAGGTTTGGGACACCTGATGAGAACCCAAAACTCTAGTACATGCTGGGGCTCACAGCCTGGGTGTCAGGGGAGAACGGCATAGCGTGGCTCATTTCTATGCCCCATCACTCCCTTATCCGCACTCAGAGAGTCTAAGAGCTGAGGCCCTATATGGCGGAGAGTTAACATCTGCTTGGGACCCTCTGGGTGGCCCTGGAGTCTGAGCAGACATGGGTAAGGGCAGGGTGACTCACATCAGGCCCTGTTATTCCAGGGCGGTTTGTGGAGTCCAGGCAATGGTAAAATTGTTGCAGAGCCCCTCCATTTGGAGGTCTGGTGCCTGCCTGGTTTGTAGCATAAATGACATTTTTACTTCCAGAATTACGTGTGGGTTTACAGGAGTGGTTTTTAGACTAGTGTGGCTTAAAAAATCACCTGAGGTGCCTTTCCTTCCTCCCTCCCTCCCTCCCTCCCTTCCTTCCTTCGTCTTCATTGCTTCTTAGGGGCTTCTCTCGTTGTGGTGAGCGGGGCCGAGGTGCTTTTCACAAATGCAGATCCTGGGTCTCATCCAGTTCTCATAAGTCAGCTTAGTGCGGGTAGGCCTAGGAATCTGGTTCAGACGCAGATGGGGCTGAGAACCCTGGTTTAGAGGCAGCTGGGGTTCCCTTTCCTGATGGACTAGGTGCCAGGGTGGGCGTGCGGTGCCTGGCCTGCCCCTGACTCTCCTTGTGACTGCTGCAGAGGGGGGCCTGGAGGAAATGGTGGAGGAGCTCAACAGTGGGAAGGTGATGTACGCCTTCTGCAGAGTGAAGGACCCAAACTCCGGCCTGCCTAAGTTTGTCCTCATCAACTGGGTATGTGGAACTTGAGGGCTTCTGAGTTCTCACCTAGGTGTGACCTGGAAAAACTCCCTTTTCTTCCTTCGTGCTTTGCCTTTTGTGAGTGGAGTGGAAGAGGACCTGATTTTAGAACAGCTTGAATCTGGTGAATGAACAGAACAGTGGATTAATTCAGTGTGGCCCAAAGAATACCTAGGGCCTTGCTAGTGCAGAATTCACTGTTCCAGCCCAGAACGACTCCTGTGAATGGACTCCACGCAATCACAGGGCACTCATGTTCTTGTCCCCTTCAGGGTAGTCATCCTGAGGGAGCAGAGTGCCTGGATTAGGGCTGGGAGGACACTGGGAGTATAGGACAGGGGCTCTAGTGAAGTGGAGCCCCCTGGGTGGGGACTAGGGAATTCTAAGGCAACGCCCCACAGTGGACACTGGCGACCGTCCTGCTCCTAGAACCTCCCTGACTCGGAGGTATGGGGGCTCACCGTGTCCTCTGCTTTGGGGTTGTGGTTTGCTCTTTCCCGGGACACAGGGAAACTGCTGAGTCCCTGGAGTGGGCAGTGGCTTTGGGGGGAGACCTGGGTCACACTGAGGAATTGGCGGGTCATGCTGGGTGTGCTGTGTTGCAGACCGGCGAGGGTGTGAATGACGTGCGGAAGGGAGCGTGCGCCAACCACGTCAGCACCATGGCCAGCTTCCTGAAGGTGAGGGCTGCTCCGTACAGGGCCTCACAGAGTCCACCAGGTCCCTAGGTTCCAGGGTGTGAGTGAGCGGGAATCACAGCCAGAGTCGGAAGTGTGCCTCACATCCCGATGCTCTGTCTGGACTTCAGGGCATAGCCAGAGGCTGCTCTCCTCTTGCCCAGGAGGTAGCCAGAGCCACCTGCAAGCTGGCTTCAGCGGGAAGGAAGGACGAAGGACCTTGAGGAGGCCCTGCTGGAGCTGGTCTTGGGGCGGGGCTAGGCCTTGGGCTGCATTTGTTTTATGAGTACAAACTTCTAGCAGTACTAGGAGGATTTGGACGAGAAGGAAAGCTGCTTCTGCTCTCAACCTCAACGTGCATGTTCCCTTTAACGCATTCTTTGTGGTCCATTTCTGCACGTATTTATTTCAGTCATCATATAATGGAACCTTGTTTAACTTCAGAAGCATTTTGTATCAAAAAGCGTTTGTTGTTCACTTGTCAGCTTACTCTTTGCATTTCTTTGGTTACTGGCAAGGAGGCTCAGGACTTTGTTTTCTGGTTCTGCCAACGCTTCTTCAGATGCACCTCAGTTTCTCCATCTAGGAGCTGAAAGGGAAGGTCCCAAGCTTATTGGTATTTAGTAACAACAAGGTCATAGTTGTAACTTCTCAAGAAGAAATCAGTAACTTGCTTTTTGTAGAAAATGTGCTTGTTTCCAGGTGACTTTTAAGGTTGGATTTCATTCACTAGAAAGAAGCCCTTTAATGCCGGGGCTGTCTTACAGCAGCACAGGACAGGCCACACCGTGGAGGGCAAGGGCCTCCCACGCAGGCTGGGACAAGAGCGATGGGTTTCCCTCAGCTGGTTTTTCTGAGGCCTCGGGGAGAGCGTGCCTTGGTTCCTGGCAGGGTCTCCCGACCCTGAGCGCGGTGCAGCCGTTGCACTGTGCAGGCCGAGGTGTGCGGCCTGTCTTCTCCTGGGATTGCAGTGCTGCTTCTTCATTAAGTGTCACTCCTGCTGCAGGGGGCCCACGTGACCGTCAACGCCAGGGCCGAGGAGGACGTGGAGCCCGAGTGGATCATGCAGAAGGTGGCCAGGGCCTCCGGGGCCAACTACACCTTCCACGGAGAGAGCAGCCGCTTCCATGACATGGGCCCCCAGGCCCCGGTGGTGAGTGCTGTGTGGGCCTGAGGTGGCCGGACAGGAGTGCGCGGTTCTAGCTGCAGACCGATTCGGCCCGCCCTCAGCGCTTTCTCCCTCGGGGGCTGGGCTCCTCCTGCCTGGCTTCCGGTCCTGGAGCCAGACTGAGGTGCAGGTGGTGACCCCGGCCTGACAGGAGCAAGAGCTGCCTGCTGGTGAGGTGGGTGCCGGTGGGCATGAGGCGTGGCCTTTGACCCTGCCTGGTAGTTCCAGAGCCTCTTGTGTGTGCGCAGAGGTTCTCTGCGGGGAAGTTCCATCCACCCTCCAGGCCGTGGCCCCAGAGTGTCCTGTGCCGCCCTGGATGGTGGTTGCTTTGGAGAAACTTCTGGTGGTGGACAGGGCAGGCCCCTCTGAGTTGTGGGCGGACGGACGCCTGTGGGCCTGTGGTCCGGTGCGGGATGGGAGCTGGGGTTCTTGGAGACCCTGTGGGTGCTGCCATGGCAGTCAGCTGTCTGAGGGCCCCTGTCCAGAGGCCTGCCTCAGAACTGCCCCGCCTCCAGGAATCTCAGGCAGGCCAAGGGGCCGTTCCTGCCTTGGCTTCCATCCACAGGGGCCTGGTGCAGCCAGAGACTCCTCCAGTGTTGTCTGGGGTTGAGCTTCCCCACTTGCGGTTTCCAGGGCCTTTCAGGCCCTCTTGGTATCAGTCTGCTTATGGGTCACCGGGCCAGGCGCCACTCCCTCTGCCGGGTGCCATCCTAACCGTTCTTACCTGCGTGCTATGCTCCTGTCGATGACCCTGTAGTGAATTCTCTGTCCGCCTCAGGGCTCTGTGTACCAGAAGACCAACGCCGTGTCTGAGATCAAAAGGGTTGGCAAAGACAGCTTCTGGGCCAAGGCAGAGGTAAGTGCCGCCCAGGGCATGAGGATGAGAGCTGGCATTTGGTCTGGTCCTGTATGCAGCAGACAGGAGGAAGTGGTTTACTCGCTGTGTCTCGGTTTTTCCTACAATAAGCTACTAGATCAGATGTCCCTGGTAGCACCCACTCGCAGATGGTTGAACTAGGGGTCAGAGGTGTTAGGGAACAAGGCCAGGCAGCGAGTGTTGCTGTAGAGCCCACGCTTGACCGCGGCCCGTGCGGGCTGCCTGGGCGGGTCCATGCTGCCGGCAGCGCCGAGGCTGAGGGGGCAGCCGCCTGCGCCTCTCCCCGCAGAAGGAGGAGGAGAACCGCAGGCTGGAGGAGAAGAGGCGGGCAGAGGAGGAGCGGCAGCGGCTGGAGCAGGAGCGCCGAGAGCGGGAGCTGCGCGAGGCCGCCCTCCGGGAGCAGCGCCACCAGCAGCAGGGCGGCGAGGCCGGGCCCCACAGGTGCAGCGGCGCTGCCCCCACCTCCTCTCCCCTCCCGAGGGCTATCCCCCAGGGCAGGGGAGGGTGGGCCGAGGCCGGGCTGCATCTCTTGCCTCTGCCCCTCTCAGCAGGAAGTGTGAGCAGCAGGAAGTGCTTTCGAGGAGCGGAGAGGAGCAGGTGAGTCTTGAGGGCCAGAGTGACGCGCGGGGGTCCCCGATCAGCTGAGGCTCGTCTGGGACAGGTGCACAGGCTGCCTGCTGTGAGCCATGGTGGCCCTGTGGGTCCCTCCAGATGCACACACCCCACCCAGCGGGCCTGAGGGAGGCGCTTACTGGGAGGGGCCTGCAGCCTGCTGGGGCAGATTAGAACGTGGGACACGTGGTGTGTCAGGGCCGTCAGTGGAGAGGAGAGCCAAGGGCAGAAGCTCAGCCCGGCATGGACCTCCGCCTGATGCTGGAAGAGGCCTGTGAGCCCCTCAGCTTTGGTGTTTTGCTTCCTGACCCCCTGCACAGCTGCAGGGAGCCAGGCAGGCCGATGGCTCCCGGATCCTCATTCACTGCCGGCTCTGTGCGCGCTCCTTCAGGAGCCTGTCTGTCCACAGCGAGCACACCCACGGGAGATTTTCAAGCAGAAAGAGAGGGCCGTGTCCACCACGCCCATCTCCAGCCCCCAGCCAGGTGAGACTTCACTCTGCGCCCAGCTATGAGGCAGGGGAAGGCTGAAGGGGAGCCTGGGGTCCCAGGGCAGGGCCCCCTGACTTAGTGACAGATGTATCAGAAGGTGAAAGGGATGAGTAAGGAGAGCCCGTGCTCATGAGGGTTGCTTCTTGCACGGGAGCCGGGGACCTGGGTGTCCCCTTCCTGCTCTTGACGTGGTGGGACAAGAGGGGCCGTGTGTGGCTCTAGAGTGGACACCCTCCAGCCCCGGCCCTGTAAATCCCCCAACGTTGGGCTGTTAGCTGGGTCTCAGGGGCCTGCATCAGTCACCTCTCTGGCCCCCAAAGGCTATATCAGACTGCACTGCTGGTCAGCTCTCCAGCACTGCACGTGGCCCCCAAGGGGCTGCTTGGAGTGTACGATGTGTGTGTGTGTGAGCTGTGTGCACAGCGGGTGGTATTGCTGCAGCTGCTGCATGTCCCTGTCCGCTCCCTGTATGACAGCCACTGTCCCAGAACAGGTCCACCCTCTGGGCAACACAGGGCACAGAAGGGACAGAGAGGACCCGGCTCTTCCCCCTTTCCAGCAGTGTGATGTCTTCGATGTTTACCGTTGGTTTGCAGGCAAGCTGAGGAGCCCCTTCCTGCAGAAGCAGCTCACCCAACCGGAGACCCCCCTCAGCAGAGAGTCAGCTCACGCCACCTCAAGGCCCAGGGCAGGCAAGGCTCTCGGCTGCCCTGTGGGGAGTTGGGGCTGGGAGGGAGACGTGGCATGTCCTCTCCCCTCCCCTGGGTCAGAGTGGGCTGTGTCCTCCCATGCAGATCTCCGTGAGGAGCCGGTGCCCAGTGCCCCTCCGTGCTCGGTGCCAGCGGAAGAGGAGGCCGTGTACGAGGAGCCCCCAGAGCAGGAAACCCTCTATGAGGAGCCTCCAGTGGTGGGTTCTCTGCAGCAGGGCAGATGTGTGAAGGGCCCATGTGCCCGGAAATGCGCTCCTTGGCCGTACCCATTCCGTGGCTCCCTACCTGTGAATTACCTTGTTTAATTTTGGAGCATCCCGTGCCCCGTGTGCCCCCCCCCCCGAGTCTGCCGTGAGCCCTGGTCACAGGCAGGGTTGAATCTGGGTAACCACGATCCCAGACTTCTCTTCTTCTTTCCCATCCGTGGGCAGGTGCAGCAGCAAGATACCAGCTCTGAGCGCATTGACCACTACCCGGGGCTGAGTGGGAAAGGGCTCTGTGCCCGGGCCCTGTATGACTACCAGGCAGGTAATGTGCTGCAGCCCTGCCACCTCAAACCACAGGGCCCAAGATCAGGAGACAGGATTTGCGGACTCCCTCAAGGGGAGAGCCCCGGGGCGTGTCAGAAGTGAAGGCAGGAGGGTGCGAAGGGAGAGTGGGTGGGTGCCCTGCACAGCTCAGGCCTCCCCACATGCTGCGGGCAGCTACTTGCTGTCCACTGGTGTGAATCCCAGTTGCCCACCTTGTCCTAGTGCCGGAAAGTGCGACCAGAGAAGAGGGGCCAGGCCTGGATGCCGGTGCCCCTGCTGACCCTGGGTAGAGGCCTCAGGGAGCAGGCTGATGTGTGGAAGTGCTGTGCTCCAGCCTTTCGCTGGGACAGTGAGCCCAGGGCCGGGCCCCGCAGGAAGGTGTGTGCTGGGGGAGTGGCTCCAGGAGCAGCGTCAGCACAGACTGAGGGCCGGCTGGCCCGGGGCCCTCAGCACCGCATCTGGGCTCACCTTCTTTGCAGCCGACGAGACCGAGATCTCCTTTGACCCTGAGAACCTCATCACGGGCATTGAGGTGATCGACGAAGGCTGGTGGCGTGGCTACGGGCCGGACGGCCACTTTGGCATGTTTCCCGCCAACTACGTGGAGCTAATTGAGTAAAGGGCCCCGACTGCTGGCCGAGGCCAGGGGCTGTGCTTCCCTTCCCCTCCCAGACGCGACTTCCTCGTTGCTGGCAGAGGCGGCGTGAGGGTTGTGTACGGCACTTTTCTAGGAATGGGATCCCCCTGATGAGGGCAGGCCCTCGGGCTCCCTCTGGCTTGGGTGGCTCGGCCTCTGTTGCCCCAAATGCAGCAATAACCTGGTGATCTCCAGACGTGCTTCCAACAGCTTCCCAAGTCCTCCCAGCCAGCCTGGTCCTTGACCCCCAACAGAAGACACTGAGCCAAGCCTGCCCAGGGCCAGCCTCTCAGTGACCTCTGCCCAAGGAGTATGGCACTGCCAGTCTGCGGGGGTGGGTCTGAGCAGGGGCATCTAGAGGGCTCCTTGTGCACTGGCCTTTTTTTCCTTTTCCTCTTGGCTTTAAGGGACAGTGTCTGTAGCTTCAGTGACCCTTGGGAACAGTGAACTTAAGAGTTTATGACCAAAGTCAGAGTGGGTCATGACAATTTTGGTAGCAGTCTTTCTGGAACCTGCTCTGTGCTCCCCATTTCTCTATCCCTCTGCCTGGGCTCTGGGCAGTGGAGATAGGGACAACCAAGCCCCCGTCTAAGTATGTGAAGGAAGAGGTGAAAACATCCAACAGACACTGCGTGTCCTTCCACGTGGCTCACTCTTGTCTGCTGGCCCCGGTGTGCACCTCAGTTGATACGGTTTAGGGAAAGTAACCATGGTGGCCTGTTCCTACTGTCTTTCCTTCTTTCTGCCCCAGCCCATCCGTGCCTGCTTCTGGAGTAAGAATTGCCCCACACCGGCCCTAGCTCCGATCCCTCCTGTTGTAGCCCTCATGTGTGCACCCTCAGACCTCTGACCAACCCTTAGCCACCTGGAGGAGGCATAAAGGTCAATGTGTGACTGCAAGTCAGCCTCCTGCATTTCAGTGCTCGGGGAGGGGCCGAGGGCCCCCCGACCCCTGCCACGGGGAGCCTCCACCCACGCAGGACAGCCAGTGCGCACATGTGCCTGGAGTGAGGCACCTGTACCCACAGAGCACCTGGGGGATTAAGCTCTTACGCTCTGGGAGGTGCCAGGTGGAAGCAGCTTGGGGCAGAGGATGCGCCGAGGGGGCTGTGGGCCCAGGTGGTGGCCAATCCCAGTGCCCCCTCCCCACCTGGCTGCAGATGGCGTTTCCTGTCTTAGGCTGAGCTGCAGGCAGGCCTCACCGTGTCCTGATTTCTTAGGACAGCCTCCAGGGCCCACCCCAGCTATGAAAGCCCCTTGAATCAGGTATTGCCAGCTTTGAGGCCACCTGTGGGCTTGTCTGCCCCTGGACAAGGGGCCCACGTGGGGCAGGGCTCAGGGTACCACCTTGACCTTCCCGCCCTGGGGCAGCCAGGACAGTAGAGGACAACCAATGTGAAGGAAGTGGTGTGTTGGCCACAGTCCTCGCTCGCCATGGGGAGGGCTGGGTCACTTGGACTCTCCCTAAGTGACCCTGGGCACTCGGATTTACAGCAGGCTTGCCAAGTGGCTCTTCTGCTTTGCGGGTCATCGTAGGGGCTTGTCAGGAGCCACTCGATAGCCGGGGATAGGGAGGCTCTTGGCCTCCACGTTCCCGGGGTCCCCGCAGCCAGTGGGGGAGGCTTGGGCAGGCAGCGGGGGTCCAGGGCTGTGTGTGTGGAATCCCGGGCTCCAGGCCCACGGAACGAGCCCTGAGTGAGCACTGGGGGGCGGGCGTCCTGGGGCCACACTGGCCTGAGGCAGTGAGAGGACGTGCCTTTATTGCCAAGCCCACCCTTCACTTGGCCTTGCCCTGGGCAGCCACAGCTTCCATGGCTTTGCGCACGGTCTCCTCGTCACCCAGGAACCGCATGGGCTTGGTGGGCTTCAGTGCCTGGTCCAGCTCATACACGATGGGGATCCCTGTGGGCAGGTTCAGCTCCATGATGGCCTGGTCCGACATCCCTGGACCGGAGGAACAAGCATCCTTAGCCCCGCCAGGCAGCCACCTGCTCTTGCATTTAGCAGGCTTAGTGACCTTTACAGGCCACGGGGCTGTTGGCCAGGCAGCAGCCCTCCCACCCCAACAGCAAGGCCGCAGAAATGCTCCTCGAGAAGGTCAAGGCAGCCCTGAGACAGCAGCCTACAGAAATAGCTGTGGTGAACCGAGGACCTCGCTCCGGCCCAAGCTGGCCTCATCTGGGGTGACGCCATCGGCCCCCTTGGCCCAATGTGAGCTCTGGTCAGACTGGTGGGTGTTTGGGATCAGGAAAGACCTTAACCACTTAACTTCTAGAGAGTTCTAGTTTCTGGACGTCCTAAGCAGTGGAGCAGGGCTGCTCCTGAGAAGGGGGGTGCGATAGGGACGGCGAGAAGCGCTGCCCGTGGCCGAGGTGGACGCAAGGCCCTGCCAGGTGAAGAGAGTTCTCTGTGGAAACCCGACCCAACTCTGCTGGCCTCCCGAAGACCTGGCCTGGAATAGCAGCTCGACCTTTGGTATCGCTGTCATCCCGCCCAGCCCGCTGGTGCAGGGAGGCCTTAAGGGAACATGCTCTGGGCAGTGGGAGACCCCGGTCACGTTTGCCTTGGTGCATTCGTTTCTCCTGGACCAGGCTGCAGGGAGCCCCCAGAAGGGAGGGAGGGCAGGTGGTCTTTCCATCTGCGAGGCTCAGCACCAGCCGTGAGGCGTCTGTGTGGACTCAGCCTCAGGAAGTCCTCAGAAAGGCAGACGGGGGCTTACTTGGAGGAAGCCTGTCATGCTGGGAGGGGCTCCTCCCCTTTTAGTGGAAGCCAAGCTACCAACCTAAGGTCTCTGGCATTCTCCACACCCTGCACCTGTCTTTTGACTAGTCTTTTGCCCCGAGTGGGTGAGCTGGGGTGTGGGCAGGGTTGGGCAGGGCCCCACTCTCAGTCCCATATCCAGCAGCTGCCAGTGAAGTGACTTGACCAGGGTCACTCAACAAGCTGGGATTTAGAGCCACATGGCCCTGCCTCTTCAGGGGTGGGTGTCCTTGGGCAAGATGCCACCCCTGGGCCTTCCCTCCTCTCCCCTGAGGCTTGTGTTGGGGAAGCCGGGCCAGCTGTGGACCCCTGAGCAGGGCCTGGGCCCTGGGTCAGTGGTGGCACACATTTTCACCCAGAATCTTCAGAAGGAGACTCACGTTACACAGTGTCTGTCCCAGTACACACGGCAGTGGATGGTTCGTTCTTACAGAGCTGTTTTTTCAAGTGGTTTCTCACCCCACCCAGTCCAGTTCACAGTTTGGAGGCCCTGCCCGGGGTGCGGATGTCTGTGAAGCCGCCTCGGCGAGGCAGCCGGCACGTTTACGAAATGAGCAGCTGGGGGCTCGCTGGTTCAAGGGGACGTGTCACCCCACCCGCCTCTGCCCACACTCTGTGTTGAGGATGGGCCTCACCTTCCAGGTGCTTGACGATGCCCCGCAGACTGTTCCCGTGGGCTGCAATGAGCACTCTCTTGCCAGCCTTGATCTGGGGGACGATCTCATCATTCCAGAAGGGCAGAGCCCGGGCGATGGTGTCCTTGAGGCTCTCATGCGTGGGCAGCTCCCCTGGCTTCAGGCCTGCATAGCGACGTGCCTGGGGGCATCCGTGCTGCTGTTCACTCCCCAGACAGCCCCCAGCCCCCCAGCCTGGGCCCCCGTCCCCAGACCTCCCCTCCAGCCCCGCACCCCAGCCGCTCACCTTGCTGATGGAGTTGTAGTAGGGGTGCTTCTCATCCATGGGGGGTGGAGGTATGTCAAAGGAGCGCCTCCAGATCTTCACCTGCTCCTCCCCGTGCTTGGCGGCCGTCTCCGCCTTGTTGAGGCCAGTGAGACCCCCGTAGTGCCGCTCATTGAGGCGCCAGGTGCGCACCACAGGCAGCCACATCTGGTCCGTTGTGTCCAGGATGGTCCAGAGAGTGTGTATGGCCCTCTTCAGCACCGACGTGTAGCAGATGTCAAATTCCATCTTCACGTCCTTGATGGCATGGGCCCCCCTCTTGGCCTCCTCAGCCCCCTTCTCGCTCAGCTCCGCGTCGAACCAGCCGCAGAAGCGGTTCTCCTGGTTCCAGGTGCTCTCGCCATGCCGAACCATCACGAGGCGGTGGGTGGGCATGGTGGCGGCGGAGGGCACTCGCGGACTGCAGACAGGGACAGGTGACCCCCAGGCGCCCCCAGCTTTATAACGATCCCCAGCCCCCGCCCCCGCCCCAGCCAACTGCCAGTCAGCATTCCAGGCCTGACGGGCGGCAGCAGGTGGCCGGCAGCAGAGCTGGGTGGAAGGCAGGCCGAGCGCCGGACTGGAAAAAGGGCCTCATCAGCCACCAGTCCCCACGTTCCCAGAGCCCAGGCTGGGCGGGGCTGCTGAGCAGGGCTGGGCATCAAGGGCAGAAGTCCCGGCCTCCAGCAAGCCTGAGAAGGAGGCTAGCGGGAACAGAAGGACTGGCCGGGGATAGACTACCCCTGAGGTCGTGGTCCCGAGCCCCGTCAGCCTGCCGGCTGCTCTCAGGGGTTGCCGCTGTCGGGCAGGGGCACGGGAAAATCCCGACTGCTTCCTCCGAGTCACTCAGCGCAACCGGAGACAAGCCCGCGTCTCGGGAAGTACACTAGCCTGGTGTCAGAGGGAGCCAAGGGTATGAGTATGCACGTGTGCCCGCCCACCCACACGTGCGTGCCTAGGTGCGCGTGCACGTGCTGCGCACGTCCTACTGCATGTACACGTCCGTGTGCCTGGCGCTCACGTCTATGTTGCATGTGAACGTGTGAAATGCCAGGAGGTTCCCCCTGGGGTGCTGTTCTGCTCCCCCGTGAGTGGGGTCTGTATATTGGCAGGGGACCTTACCCGGGACTCCTGACCCCCGTCCTCAGGTCCCTCTGCCCTGGCAGGCTCTGTGCCCAAGCCTAGCCCGCAGAATGAGCCCTGTGGAAGGCTCTGGCTGACAGCCAGGCCGGGAGGAGCTGTGCCGTCATCTTCACACGGGAGGAGGAAAGGTTGCTGTGGGCAGAGCGGAGGAGCTGGTGAGGACCGTAGCCCTGGGGAGAGGTCCGGCCTTGTGGGAGGTGGCAGCAGTGTAGGGCAAGGGCTGAGCTGGGCAGAGCTGGGTTTCCCGGACAGCCAGGGGTAGCTGGGGGCCTGGCTGCTTGGGCCAGAGAGGAACAGAAGGTGTTCTGCTTTCGCATCCCTTTGTCAAGTTCTTATCCACATGTGCCACACTCTCCCACCCTAGTTACCTTCACCCCAGCCAGGCTCACTCCTCCCAGCTGAAACCACCTTTGAAAAGAAAAAGAAAAATCCAGGATTCATGTCCCCAAGGAGCCGCAGAATCAGAGGTACTGGTTATTAGATCTGTGCCCAGCTCATCAGGAGTGCCCAGAGGTAGGCTGAGGTTGGGACTAGGGGGCAGTGTAGAGTTGGGTGCAGGCCCAGGACTTCTGCATTCAGGTTTTGGGGGACAAGGGCTACTGCGATCTGGGCTGTGAAGAAAAGAAGCAGAGCGGCGGGGTCAAGATGCCAAGTTGCAGGTGCACCAGCAAAGAACCAATTCTCATAGAACAGCAAACAGGTGTGTGGCAGAGAGGCATAGAGGGGCTGGGCCTTGTGTCCTGACGAATGGGAATCACTGGAGAGTCTGAAGCATGGTTATGTTTTAAAGTCACTTGCCGCTGTGGAGGCAGGATCGGAGGCCAAAGGCCCTGGTAGAGGTGGTGGCTTTGGGATAGGTGAGAACAAGGCTGCTTGGCCTGGGCTGGGTGCAGGTGGCATGGTGAGGAGCTGCTAGACTGGGGGGGCCACTGGGGCCATACTGCCAGCCAAAGCGGGGGACGGGACACGCCTTCCTGCCTGTCTGATGGCTGTTGAGAAAGCCAGGGACCGCAGAGGAGAGTTGAAGCCTGAGAGGACTAGACACAGCTTCTAAGCCTTGGCTCACTCCAGCCTGACTCTTACTCATTCAAAAAGTGTTTGTTGGGCATGTCTGGCGTGCCAGCGCTGTTCAAGCACTGGGCGAGCAAGGCCCTGCTCATGGGGATCTCCATCCCAGTCATGGGAGATGGACAACATGTGATGTGTGGCATGGTAGGCAGCGATGAGGTCCATGGAGAAGCAAGCAAGGGGGCAGGAGGGCTGCTGTTTCAACAGGACCGTCCTGGGAGGGCAGAGCGAGCACCCTCCACTGGTCTCTCCGCATGACCACAGCTGTAAATCCTGGACAAAGGCAGAAAGCAGATCTCGGAGAACTGAAAAGTAAGCAGCAGGCAGATGAAGCGGATCAGATTCCAAGTTCCATGGTGAATTTACCATTTTTTTCTCCCAGGATTGCCCAGCTTGAAACCTAGAAGTGCCCCCAATGTGGACAGAAAGGGCTCCAGAGAATCCCTCTGGTCCAAGGAACAGAAATAAAGTTCCTACAGGCCCCTTTCCTTTTTCCCCTTCTTACCCACCACAGCTCCTGGGCAGTAATGTAGAGGTGGCAATGTCAGCCAGGCAGGCACCTGAAACCCTGAGAGAAGAGCTACCCTCTAACCCGAGGAGGTGAGGCCACAAGAGTGTATGGCAAACACGTGCTGCTTTCTCTCTCCTCCCTCCTGCAGCTGAGGACTGGATGCAGCTGCAGGAACTGTGCAGCAAGGGGGGGAAACTAAGGCCCCAAATTTCTGGCTGGAAGTCTTGGAAAGCAGGCCCCAGGGAGCTGTTAAGTGTCAGGTCAGGCATGAAGAGGAGGGAGGTTAGGTGAGTGATGCAGTACAGTTACAGGTGAATTCCTGGGCTCCCTGTACTTGTGGGCTCTGACCCAGGCTGACCCACTGGTGACCTGATTACCTGCCAAAACAATACGATCTACATTCTCCTTAGAATTTAAACAGACTCTCAAAATAATGTTCAAAATACCTAGGACAATTTTGCATGTGACTGTCCAGTTCTCCCCAACCATTTATTGAATGTCCTTTCCCTATTGTATATTCTTGGCTCTTTTGTTGTAAATTAATTGACCATATGTGGGTGGGCTTATTTCTGGGTTCTCCATTTCTGTCCTTTGGTCTATATGTGGGTTTTATGCCAATATCATACTGTTTGAGCACTATAGCTTTGTAATATAGTTACAAAGAACTGTGATGTCTCCAGCTTTGTTCCTCTTTCTCAAAATTGCCTTAGCTATTCATGGTCTTTTGTGGTTCCATACAAATTTTAGTGTTTTGGGTTTTTTTTTTTCTTTTTTGAGAAAAATGCCATTGGAATTTTGATAGGGACTACATTGAATCTATAGATTGCTTTTGGTAGTATGGACATTTTAACCATGTCAATTCTTTCAATCCATGAGGATGGAATATTTTTACATTTATTGGTGTCATCTTCAAATTTTTCATCAATGTCTTAGTTTTCGGTGTACAGATCTTTTACCACCTTAGTTAAATTTATTTCTAGTTGTTTAATTCTTTTGATGCAATTGTAAATAGGATTGTTTTTTTTAATTTCTCCTAGTTGTTAGCGTATAGAAACAGACTGATATTTGTATATTAATTTTATATTCCAAAACTTCATTGAATTTATTTACTAGTTCTGACAGTTCTAGATTTCTTCTAGATTGTTGAATTTGTTGGCATAGTAGTTTCTTATGATCCTTTGTGTTTTATCAGTTGTAATGTATCCTCTTTATTATTTTGTTTGAGTCCTCTCTCTTTAATTGATAAGAGTAGCTAAAGGTTTGTCTATTTTGTTTCTTTTTTCAAAGAACCAGCTCTTAGTTTCATTGATATTTTCTGTTGTCCTTTTAGTCTCTGCTTCATTTATTTCTGCTCTGATCGTTGTTACTTCTGTCCTTCTGCTAACTTTGGGCTTTTCTAGTTCCTTCAGGTGTAAGGTTAGATTGTTTATTTGAGCCCTTTCTTTTTCTTAATGTAGGTGTATATTGCTATGAGCTTCCTTCTTAGAACTGCTTTTGCTGCATCCCATATGTTTTGGTATGTTGTATTTCCATTTTCATTTATCTTAAGATGTATCTGGGTTTCTCTTTTGACTTCTTTTTTGACTCATTGATTGTTCAGGAGTATGTTGTTTAATCTCCACAGGTTTGTGAATTTTCCAGGTTTCTTGTAACTGATTTCTAGTTTTACACCACTGTGTCAGAAAAGATGCTTGATATAATTCGTCTTCTTAAATTTATTAAGACTTGCTTTGTTGATATTATCCATCCTGTAGAATATTCCATGTGTGCCTGAGAAGAATGTGTATTCTGTTGATGGATGAAATGTTCTGTATATGTCTGTTAAGTCAATCTGATGTAATGTGTAGTTTTAATCCACTGTTTCCTTATTTTCTGTCTGTATGATCTATCCATTTTTGAAAGTGGGATATTAAAGTTCCCTACTATTACTGTATTTCTGTCTACTTTTCCCTTTATGTCTGTTAATGTTTGCTTTATATATTTAGGTGCCCTTATGGCAGGTGCAAAAATATTTTTAAATATTTGAAATTACTCTTATTGGATTGACCCTTTTACCTTTATATAATGACATTCTACGTCTCATACATATATAATTTTAAGTGATTTTAAAAAAACTTTTATTGGAGTATAATTGATTTACAATGTTGTGTTAGTTTCAGAGTGTACAGCACAGTGAATGAGTTATACATATAGCCACTCTTTCTTAGATTCTTTTCCCATATAGGCCATTACAGAGTGCAGAATTCCCTGTACTATACAGTAGGTCCTCCTTAGTTATCTATTTTATTTTATTTATTTAAGTATAGTTGATTTACAATGCTGTGCCAATCTCTGCTGTGCAGCAAAGTGACTCAGTTATACACATGTATACATTTTTAATAGTCTTTTCCATTATGGTTTATCACAGGATATTGAATATAGTTTCCTGTGCTATACATTAGGACCTTGTTGTTTATCCATTCTAAATGTAATAGTTTGCATCTACCAACCCCAAACTCCCAGCCCAACCCTCTCCCTCCCCCTTGGCAACCACAAGTCTGTTCTCTATGTATATGAGTCTGTGTTTTGTAGATAGGTTCATTTGTGCCATATCTTAGATTCAACATATAAGTGATATCATATGGTATTTGTCTTTCTCTTTCTGACTTACTTCACTTAGTATGATGATCTCTAGTTGCATCCACATTGCTGCAAATGGCACTATTTTGTTCTTTTTTTATGGCTGAGTAGTATTCCATTATATATATATATATATATATATATATATATACACACACACACACACACACACACAGACACACACACACACACACACACACACACACACCATCTTCTTTATCCATTCATCTATTGATGGACATTTAAGTTGTTTGCATGTTTTGGTTATGTGAACAGTGCTGCTATGAGTATAGGGGTGCATGTATCTTCTTGAATTGTAGGTTTGTCTGGGTATATTCCCAGGAGTGGGATTGCTGGATCATATGGTAATTCTATTTTTAGTTTTCTGAGGAACCTCCATACTGTTTTCCATAGTGGCTGCATCAATTTACATTCCCACCAACAGTGTAGGAGGGTTCCCTTTTCTCCACACCCTTTCCAGCATTTGTTATTTGTAGACTTTTTAATGATGGCCATTCTGACCAGTCTGAGGTGATACCTCATTGTAGTTTTGATTTGCATTTCTCTAATAATTAGTGATGTTGAGCATCTTTTCATGTGCCTACTGGGGCTTCTTTGGAGAAATGTCTATTAAGGTCTTCTGCCCATTTTTCGATTGGGTTGTTTGGGGTTTTTTTGTTGTTGAGTTGAATGAGCTGTTTGTATATTTTGGAGATTAAGCCCTTGTCTGTCTCATCATTTGCAAATATTTTCTCCCATCTCTTGGGTTGCCTTTCATTTTTTTATGGTTTCCTTTGCTGTGCAAAAACTTGTAAGTTTGATTAGGTCCTGTTTGTTTATTTTTGTTTTTATTTCCATTGCCTTGGGAGACTGACCTCAGAAAACATGATTTATATCAGAGAATGTTTTGCCTGTGCTCTTTTCTTGGAGTTTTATGGTGTCTTATGTTTAAGTCTTTAAGCCATTTTGAGTTTATTTTTGTGCATGGTGTGAGGGTGTGTTCTAACTTCACTGATTTACATGCAGCTGTCCAACTTTCCCAGCACCACTTGCTGAAGATACTGTCTTTTTCCCATTTTATATTCTTGCCTTCTTTGTCGAAGATTAATTGGTGTGTGGGTTTACTTCTGGGCTCTCTATTGTGTTCCATTGATCCATATGCCTGTTTTTGTACCAATATCACACTGTTTTGATTACTGTAGCTTTGTAGTATTGTCTGAAGTCTGGGAAAGTTATACCTCCTGCTTTGTTTTTTTCCTCAGGATTACTCTAGCAGTTCTGGGTCTTTTATGGTTCCATGTACATTTTTGGATTATTTGTTCTAGTTCTGTGAAAAATATCATGGGTAATTTGATAGGGATTACGTTAAATCTGTAGATTGCTGTGTGTTGTATTGCCATTTTAATGATATTAATTCTTCCAATTCAAGAGTGTGGGATATCTTTCCATTTTTTTGAATCCTCATTTATTTCATTTATTAATGTTTTATAGTTCTCAGCATATAAGTGTTTCACCTCCTTGCTCAGGTTTATTTCTAGATATTTTATTTTCTTGGTGCGATTTTAAAAGGTATTGTTTGTTTTTTTTTACATTCCCTTTCTGATATTTCATTGTTAGTGTAAAGGAATGCAACTGATTTCTGAATGTTCATCTTATATCCTGCTCCTTTGCTGAATTTATTTATTAGATCTAGTAGTTTTTGTGCAGAGTCCTTAGTGTTTTCTATATATAGTATCATGTCATCTGCATATAGTGACAGTTTTACCTCTTCCCTTCCAATTTGGATACCTTTTATTTCTTTCTTTCTTTTTTTTTTTTTTTTTTGTCTGATTGCTGTGGCTAGGACTTCCACTACTATGTTGAAGAGAAGTGGTGAAAGTGGGCATACTTGTCTTGTTCCAGATTTTCGTGGGAAGTCTTTCAGCTTTTCACTCTTGAATATTATATTGGCTGTGAGTTTGTCATAAATGGCTTTTATTATGTCGAGATATGTTCTCTCTATTCCCACTTTGGTAAGAGTTTTTTTTTTTTATCATGAATGGATGTTGAATTTTGTCAAATGCTTTTTCTGCATCTATTGAGATGATCGTGTGTTTTTTGACTTTTCTTTTGTTAATGTGGTGTATTACATTGGTTGATTTGTGTTATGTTGAACCATCCTTGTGAACCTGGCATGAATCCCACTTGGTCGTAGTGTATGACCTTTTTTATGTGTGGTTGGCTTCAGTTTGCTAATATTTTGTTGAGAATTTTTGCCTCTATATTCATCAAAGATATTGGCCTGTAATTTTCTTTTTTGGTGGTATCTTTGTCTGGTTTGGGTATCAGGGTGATGGTGGCTTCATAGAATGTCTTTGAGAGTGTTCCTTCCTCTTCAGTCCTTTGGAAGAATTTGAGAAGAATCAGTATAAGTTCTTCTTTGTATGTTTGGTAGAATTCTCTTGTGAAGCCATCTGGTTCTGGACTTTTGTTTGTAGGAAGTTTTTTTAAATTACAGATTCTATTTCATTTCTAGTGACGGATCTGTTCAAATTATCTATTTCTTCTTGATTCAATTTTAGTGTATGTTTCTAGAAAGTTATCCATTTCTTCTAGGCTGTCAAATTTGTTGACATATAATTGTTCATAGTATTCTCTTATTTTATTTGTATTTCTATGATATCTGTTGAGATTTCTTTTTCATTTCTTATTTTGTTTATTTGGGTTCTCTCTCTTTTCTTCTTGGTGAGCCTGGCCAGAGGTTTGTCAATCTTGTTTACCCTTTCAAAGAACCAGCTCTTGGTTTTGTTGATTTTTTTCTATTGTTTTTTAATCTCTATTTTATTTATTTCCTCCCTGATCTTTATTATTTCCTTCCTTTTGCTGATTTTAGGTTTTGTTTGTCCTTATTCTTCTAATTCTTTCAGGTGGTAGGTTAGCTTGTTTACTTGAGATTTTTCTTGGTTTTTTTGTTTGTTTGTTTGTTTTATGAAGGCCTGTATCTCTATGAACCTCCCTCTAAGAACTGCTGTTTTGCCGCATTCCATAGATTTTGTGTGGTTGTGTTTTCATTGTCATTTGTCTCAGGGTATTTTTTAATTTCCTTTTTGATTTCCTCGTTGACCCATTGGTTTTTTAGTAGCATGTTATTTCGTCTCCATATAATCTTTTTTTTTTTTCATTTCTTTTCCTGTGGTTGATATCTGGTTTCATGACATTGTGGTCAGAGAAGATGCTTGAAATATTTCTATACTCTTAAATTTGTTGAGGTTAGTTTTGTGCCCTAGGATGTGGTCAGTCCTAGAGAATGTTCCGTGTGCACTTGAAAATAATATATATTCTGGTTTTTTTGGATGTAATGTCCAAAAGTCACTACAAAAATAGTGATTGAAAATATCACTATCTAAAATGATCAATTAGGGGCTTCCCTGGTGGTTCAGTGGTTGAGAATCTGCCTGCTAATGCAGGGGACATGGGTTCGAGCCCTGGTCTGGGAGGATCCCACATGCCACAGAGCAACTAGGCCCATGAGCCACAACTACTGAGCCTGCGCATCTGGAGCCTGTGCTCCGCAACAAGAGAGGCTGCGACAGTGAGAGGCCTGCGCACCGCAATGAAGAGTGGCTCCCACTTGCCACAACTAGAGAAAGCCCTTGCACAGAAATGAAGATCAACACAGCAAAAAAATATTTAAATTGATCAATTAAGTCTAACTGTTCTGTTGTATCATTTAGGACCTCTGTTGTCTTATTGATTCTCTGTCTGGAAGATCTGTCCATTGATGTGAGTGGGGTGTTAAAGTCTCCTACTGTTATTGTATTACCATCAATTTCTCCCTTTATGTCTGTTAGTGTTTGTTTTATGTATTTGGGTGCTTCTATATTAGGTGCATATATGGTGATAAGTGTAAAATCCTCTTCTTGTTTTGATCCTTTCATCATTATATAGTGTCCTTCTTTATCTTTCTTGATAGGCTTTGCTTTAAGTCTATTTGTCTGATATGAGTATTGCAACTCCCACTTTCTTGTCATTTCCATTTGCATGAAATATCTTTCCCAATCCCTCAACTTTCAATCTATGTGTGTCCTTTGCCCTAAGGTGGGTCTCTTGTAGCAGCATATTGTAGGCTCTTGTTTTTTTATCCAGTCTGCCACTCCGTGTCTTTCAGTTGGAGCATCCAGTCCCTTTGATATTTAGGTATTTATTGATACATATGTATTTATTGACATTTCAAAACCTTGTTTTCCAGTTGATTCTGTTTCTTCTTTCTTTTCTTTTTTGTGGTTTGATGATTCCCTTTTATTTTATGCTTGTGTTCTCTTCTTTTAGGTTTTTGTGAATCTATTGTATGTTTTTGATTTGTGGTTGCCCTGTTTTCAGTATGTTAACCCCTTCCTATAATCTGCTTGGCTTTAGATGATAGCCATACACATTCTAAAAAACACATTCTAAAAAAAAGGAAGAAAAAAGAATTTGCATTTTTCTTACCCTCCTTCCCCACATTTTATGATTTTGATGTCCCTTTTTACATCTTCATGTTTATCCTTTTGCTGTTCCTTGTGTTTATCATTGCTTTCCCAAATAGGTTTTTATTCTTTTCTTTTTGATCTGTATACTGGCTAATTTAAGTGATTTACTTTCCAATTGTGATTCCTCCTTCCTATTTCTTCTGCTTCTTTTCTATCTAGAGATGACCTTTCAATATTTCTTTTAGGATAGGTTTAGTATTGCTGTATTCTTGAAGTTTTTGCTTGTCTGAGAAATTATTTCTCCTATTCTAAATGATAATCTTGGTGTGTAGAGTATTCTAGGTTGAAGATTTTTCTCTTTCAAGATTTTTAATATATTTTGCCACTACCTTCTGGCCTGCAGTGTTTCTGTAGAGAAATCAGCTGATAGCCTTATGAGGGTTCCCTTGTAAAGAACTCTTTGTTTATCTCTTATTACCTTTAGAATCCTCTCTCTATCTTTAACTTTGGCCATTTTTATTATAATATGTCTTGGTGTAGGTCTGTTTGGGTTCATCTTCTTTGGAACCCTCTGTGCCTCCTATATCTGGATATCTGTTTCCTTCTTTAAGTTTGGGGACATTTTTAGCCATAATTTTTCAAATACATTTACATCCCCTTTTCTCTTCTCCTTTTGGAAGTCTGAGGCCTTCTGCCATCATTCAGTAGATGTTCTGTGAGAGTTGTTCAACGTGTAGGTGTATTTCTGATGTATCTGTGGGGAGAAGGTGAGCTCCACTTCCTACTCCTCCACCATCTTGATCAAATCTCCCTAGTTATCTATTTTATATACAGTAGTGTGTACACGTCAATCCCAATCTCCTAATTTATCCCTCTTCCCCCTTCCCCCCCGACCAATAATCATAAGTTTGTTTTCTACATCTGTAACTCTGTTTCTGTTTGTAGATAAGTTCATTTGTACCCTTTCTTTAGATTCCACATATAAGAGATATTATGTGATATTTGTCTTTCTCTGACTTACTTCACTCAGTATGACAATCTCTGGGCCCATCCGTGTTGCTGCAAATGGCATTATTTTGTTCTTTTTTATGGATAAGTAATATTCCATTGTATATACGTACCACATCTTTTTCATCCATTCATCTGTTGTTGACATTCAGTTTGCTTCCATGTCCTGGCTATTGTCAATAGTGCTGCAATGAACACTGGGGTGCATGTATCTTTTTGAATTATGGTTTTCTGCAGATATATGCCCAGGACTGGGATTGCTGGATCATATGGTAGCTCTATTTTTAGTTTTTAAAGGAACCTCCATATGGTTTTCCATAGTGGCTGCACCAGTTTACATTCCCAGCAACAGTGTAGGAGGGCTCCCTTTTCTCTGTACCCTCTCCAGCATTTATTATTGTAGATTTTTAAAGATAGCCATTCTGACAGGTATGAGATGATACCTCACTGTGGTTTTGATTTGCTTTTCTCTAATAATTAGTATTAGATGTGCTAATTATGTGCTGTTGGCCATCTATATGTCTTCTTTGGAGACATGTCTATTTGGGTCTTCTGCCCATTTCTTGAGTTTTTTTTTTTTATATTGAATTGTATTAGCTGTTTGTGTATTTTGGATATTAACTCCCTTGTCAGTCACATCATTTGCAAATATTTTCTCCCATTCCACAGGTTGTCTTTTCATTTGTTGATGGTTCCATTGCTGTGCAAAAGCTTTTAAGTTTGATGTAGTCCCATTTGTTTATTTTTCCTTTTATTTCTTTTGACTTGGGAGACTGATCTAAGAAAATATTGCTACAATTTATGTCAGAGAAAGTTTTACACATGTTTTTGTCTAGGAATTTGTTGGTGTCATGTCTTATATTTAGGCCTTTAAACCATTTTGAGTTTATTCTTGTGTATGGTATAAGGGAGTGTTCGAATTTAATTGATTTACATGTAGCTGTCCAACTTTCCTAGCACCACTTGTTGGTGTCTTTTTTTCATTGTATATTCTTGCCTCCTTTGTTATAGATTAATTGACCAAAGGTGTGTGGGTTTCTTTCTGGGCTCTCTATTCTGTTATATTGATCTATGTGTCTGTGTTTGTGCTAGTAACACAATGTTTTGATTACTAGAGCTTTAAAGTATAGTCTGAAGTCTGGAAGGGTTATGCCTCCAGCTTTATTCTTTTTCCTCAGGATTGCTTTGACAATTCTGAGTCTTTTGTGGTTCCAGATAAATTTTAGGATGATTTGTTCTATTTCTGTGAAAAATGTCATGGGTATTTTGGGTAGTGTTGCCATTTTACCAATATTCTTCCCATCCAAGGGCATGGGATATCTTTCCATTTCTTAGAACGTTCTCCTTATCAATGTTTTAAAGTCTTAGGTTTATAGTTCTTTCACCTCCTTGGTTAAGTTTATTCCTAGGTATTTTTCTTTTTGGACACAATGTTTTGTTGCTGTTGTTCCTTTTTTTTTTAAATTTATTTTTGGCTGCATTGGGTCTTCATTGCTGCGTGTGGGCTTTCTTTAGTTGCGGTGAGTGGGGGCTACTCTTAGTGGCAGTGCACGGGCTTCTCATTGCAGTGGCTTCTTTTGTTGCAGAGCATGGGATCTAGGTGCGTGGGCTTCAGTAGTTGTGGCTCGCAGGCTCTATAGAGTGCAGGCTCAGTAGTTGTGGCACATGGGCTTAGTTGCTCCATGGCATGGGGGACCTTCCTGGACGAGGGCTCAAACCTGTATCCCCTACATTGGCAGGCGGATTCTCAACCACTGCACCACCAGGGAAGCCCTTGGACATGATTTTTAATGGGATTTTTTTTTTTTTTTTGCTTTCTCTTTCTCATATTTCATTGTTAGTGTAAAGAAATGCAACAGATTTCTGCATATTAGTCTTATACCTTGCTACCTTGATGAATTCATTTTTGTAATGGTTTTTGTGTGGAGACTTTAGGGTTCTCTATATGGAGTATCATGTCATCTGCAAATAGTTGCAGTTTTACCTCTTCCCTTCCAATTTGTATACATTTTATTCCTTTTTCTTGTCTGATTGCTGTGGCCAGGAGTTCCAATACTATGTTGAATAGAACTGGTGACAGTGAGCATCCTTGTCTTCTTTCAGATTTTAATGGGAAGGCTTTCAGCTTTTCATCCTTGAGTACTATGTTGGCTGTGGGTTTTCATAAATGGCTTTTATTATGTTGAGATATGTTCGCTCTATACCCACTTTGGTGAGAGTTTTTATCATGAATGGATGTTTAATTTTGTCAAGTGCTTTCTCTGCATCTGTTGAGATAATCATGTGGGTTTTGTCTTTTCTTTTGTTACTGTATCATAATGATTGATTTCTGTATGTTGAACTGTCTTTGCAAACCTTGAATGAATCCAACTTGAACATGGAGTATGATCCTTTTTATGTATTGTAGGATTTAGTTTGCTAATATTTTGGTGAGGATTTTTCATCTATATTCATCAAAGATATTTGCCTGTAATTTTTTTTTTTTTGGTAATGTCTTTATCTGATTTTGGTATCAGGGTGATGGTGGCTTCATAGAATGAATTTGGGAGTGTTCCCTCCTGTTCAGTCTTTTGCAATAGTTTGAGAAAGATAGGTATAAGCTTTTCCTTATATGTTTTGTAGAATTCCCCAGTAAAACCATTTCATCCTGGACTTTTGTTTGCAGGGAGTTTTTGTTTGTTTGTTTTAATTACAGATTCCATTTCACTTCTAGTGATTGGGACATTCAAATTATGTTTCTTCTTGACTCAGTTTTGGCAGGCTGTATGTTTCTAGAAACTTGTCCATTTTTTCTAGGTTGTCCAATTTGCTGTCATATAACTGTTCATAGTATTCTCTTATGATTTTTTTTGTGTATTGCATGGTATCAGTTGCTATTTATCCTTGTTCATTTCTTATTTTGTTTAGTTGGTCCTCTCTCTTTTCTCCTTGGTGAGCCTGGCCAGAGGTTTGTCAATTTTGTTTATCTTTTCAAAAAACAAGGTCTTAGTTTTAGTAATCTTTTCTATTGTCTTTTGGTCTCTACTTTATTTATTTCCTGATCTGTGTTATTTCTTCCCTTTTGGCTTTGGCTTTTGGTTTTTCTTATTTTTCTAGGTGGTAGGTATTTTCTTTTAGGTGGTAGGCTAGGTTGTTTATTTGAGATTTTTCTTGTTTCTTGGGGAAGGCCTGTATGAACTACCCTCTTAGAAATGCTTTTGCTGCATCCCACAGATTTTGTAAGGTTATGTTTTCATTGTCATTTGTCTTGAGGTATTTTCTGATTTCCTTTTTGATTTCATCATTGGCCCATTGTTTTTTCTAGTAGCATATTATTTAGGCTCCATGTGTTTGTTCTTTCCCCGTTTTTCTTTCGGTGGTGGTTGATTTCTAGTTTCATACCATTGTGGTCAGAAAGGATGCTTGATATGATTTCCATCCTCTTAAGTTTGTTGAGGCTTGATTTGTGACCTCATATGTGGTTTATCCTAGAGAATTTTTTATGTGCACTTGAAAAAAATGTGTATTTGTTTGTGGTGTCCTGTAGATATCAATTAGGTCCAACCAGTCTATAGTGTCATTTAGGACTTTCTTGCCTTATTGATTTTCTGTCTGGAAGATTTATCCATTGATGCTAGTGGAGTGTTAAAGTCTCTTACTATTATTGTACAGTTGTCCATTTCTCCCTTTCTGTCTGTTAGTATTTGCTTTATACATTTAAGTATTTCTATATTGGGTGCCCATATGTTAACAAGTGTAATATCCTCTTTTTGTCTTTATCTCTTTATCATTATATAATGTCCTCATTTGTCTTTCTTTATGGATTCTCTTTCAAAGTCTATTTTGTCTGACATGAGTATTTCTACCCCCACTTTCTTGTCGTTTCCATTTGCATGAAATATCTTTTTCCATCCCCTCATTTTCAATCTCTGTGCGTGTGTCTTTTGCCCTGAAGTGAGTCTCTTGTAGGCAGCATATTGTAGGTTCTTGTTTTTTTAATCGAGTCTGCCACTCTATGTCTTTTGATCAGAGCGTTTAGTCCATTGACATTTAAAGTAATTATTGGGGATTCCCTGGTGGCGCAGTGGTTGAGAGTCCGCCTGCTGATGCAGGGGACGCGGGTTCATGCCCCGGTCCAGGAGGATCCCACGTGCCACGGAGCGGCTGGGCCCATGAGCCATGGCTGCTGGGCCTGTGCGTCCGGAGCATCCGGAGCTTTACAAGATATGTTAAAGAGACTTCTCTAAACAGAAAAGCTTACAAGAAGAAATATAAAAATTACAAGAGGAAAAATCTCATTTGTAAAGGCAAACATATAGTAAAGGTAGTAGATCAGACACTTACAAAACTAGTAGGAAAGTTAAAAGAAAAAACTGGTCAAATCATCTTTATCAAGAATAAGTAGTTAAGGAATACACAAAACAAAAAGATGTAAAATATGATGTCAGAAACAGTAAACGTGGTGAGAATGGAGTAAAAATGCAGATTGTTGAACTACGTTTGAACTTAAGGGAACAGCAACTAAAAATAATCACATATATAATAAATATAATGTATATATATATATCTTTTTTGTTTTTCTATATGTGTAAATCTTATGATAACCACAAACCAAAAATCTATAATAGATAAACACAAAAAAGAGAAAGAAATTGAAACATAACACAAAAGATAATCATCAAATCACAAGTGAAGAGAGTAAAAGAAGGAACAACAAAGAACTAGAAAAATAACCTCAAAACAATTAACAAAATGTCGGAGAGACCTTCAAGATGACAGAGGAGTAAGACATGGAGATCACCTTCCTCCTCACAAATCCATCAGAAATACATCTACATGGGGAACAACTCCTACAGAACACCTACTGAACGCTGGCAGAAGACCTCAGACTTCCCAAAAGGCAAGAAACTCCCCACGTACCTGGGTAGGGCAAAAAAAAAAAAGAAAACACAGAGACAAAAGAATAGGGACAGGACCTGCTTCTCTGGGAGGGAGCTGTGAAGGAGGAAAAGCTTCCACACACTAGGAAGCCCCTTCACTGGCAGAGACAGGAGGTAGCAGGGAGGAAGCTTCACAGCCACGGAGGAGAGCGCAGCAACAGGGCTGCAGAGGGCAAAGCAGAGAGATTCCCGCACAGAGGGTCAGTGCTGACCAGCACTCACCAGCCCGAGAGGCTTGTCTGCTCACCTGCTGGAGTGGGCGGGGGCTAGGAGCTGAGACTCGGGCTTTGGAGGTCAGATCCCAGGGAGAGGACTGGGCTTGGCTACGTGAACACAGCCTGAAGGGGGCTTGTGTACCACAGCTAGCCAGGAGGGAGTCCTGGGAAAAGTCTGGACCTGCCTAAAAGGCAAGAGGACATTGTTTCAGGGTGTGCAAGCAGAGGGGATTCTGGGAACAGCCTAAACGAGTTCCAGAGACGGGCACAAGCCGCGGCTCTCAGCACGGACACCAGAGACAGGTATCAAATGCTAATGCTGCTGCTGCAGCCACCAACAATCCTGTGTGCAAGCACAGGTCACTATCCACACCACCCCTCCCGAGAGCCTGTGCAGCCTGCCACTGCCAGGGTCCCGTGATCCAGGGGCAACTTGCCCGGGAGAACACACGGTGCACCTCAGGCTGTTGCAGCGTCACGCCAGCTTCTGCCGCTGCAGGCTCGCCCCGCATTCCATACCTCTCCCTCCCCCCGGCCTGAGTGAGCCAGAGCCCCCTAATCAGCTGCTCCTTTAACCTCCTTCTGTCTGGGTGAAGAACAGACACCAGAGGGCGACCTACACACAGAGGCGGGGCCAAATAACAAAGCTGAACCCCAGGAGCTGTGCAAACAAAGAAGAGAAAGGGAAATCTCTCCCAGCAGCCACAGGAGCACAGATTAAATCTCCACAATCAACTTGATGTACCCTGCATCTCTGGAATACCTGAATAGACAACGAGTCATCCCAAAATTGAGGCGGTGGACTTTGGGAGTAACTGTAGAATTGGGGTTTGTTTTCTGCATCTAATTTGTTTCTGGTTTTATGTTATCTTTGTTTAGTATTTAGAGTGTATTATCACTGGGAGATTTGTTTACTGATTTGGTTGCTCTCTTCCTTTTTATTTTATATGTATATATATATATATATATATATATTTCCTTTTTCTCTTTTTGTGAGTGTGTATGTGTATGCTTCTTTCTGTGATTTTGTCTGTATAGCTTTGCTTTTACCGTTTGTCCTAGGGTTCTGTCTGTCCATTTCTTTTTTTTTTTTTTAGTATAGTTTTTAGTGTTTGTTATCATTGTTGGATTTGTTGTTTGGTTTGGTTGCTCTCTTCTTTCTTTCTTTTTATGTTTAAATTCTTTTGATTTTTAATAATTTTTTTATAATAGTAAATTTTTAATTAAATTTAATTAATTAATTAATTTTTTCTCGTTTTTCTTCTGAGCCGTGTGGCTGACAGGGTCTCGGTGCTCTGGTCAGGTGTCAGGCCTGTGCCTCTGAGGTGGGAGAGCCAATTCCAGGACATTGGTCCACCAGAGACCTCCCAGCTCCATGTAATATCAAACAGCAAAAGCTCTCCCAGAGATCTCCATCTCAATGCTAAGACCCAGCTCCACTCAATGACCAGCAAGCTACAGTGATGGACACCTTATGCCAAACAACTAGCAAGACAGGAACACAACACCACCCATTAGCAGAGAGGCTGCTTAAAATCATAATAAGTTCACAGACACCCTAAAACACACCACCGGATGCAGTCCTGCCCACCAGAAAGACAACATCCAGGCTCATCCACCAGAACACAGGCACCACTCCCCTCCACCTGGAAGCCTACACAACCCACTGAACCAACCTTACCCACTGGGGGCAGACACCAAAAACAATGGGAACTATGAACCTGTGGCATGTGAAAAGGAGACCCCAAACACAGTAAGTTAAACAAAATGAGAAGACAGAAAAACACACAGCAGATGAAGGAGTAAGGAATAAACCCACCAGACCAAACAAATGAAGAGGAAACAGGCAGTCTACCTGAAAGAGAATTCAGAGTAATGATAGTAAAGACGATCCAAAATCTTGGAAATAGAATGAAGAAAATACAGGAAACGTGCAACAGGGACCTAGAAGAACTAAAGAGCAAACAAACAATGATGAACAACAGAATAAATGAAATTTAAAATTCTCTAGAAGGAATCAATAGCAGAATAACTGAGGCAGAAGAACAGATAAGTGACCTGGAAGATAAAATAGTGGAAATAACTACTGCAGAGAAGAATAAAGAAAAAAGAATGAAAAGAACTGAAGACAGTCTCAGAGACCTCTGGGACAACACTAATGCACCAACATTCAAATTATAGGGGTCCCAGAAGAAGAAGAGAAAAAGAAAGGGACTGAGAAAATATTTGAAGAGAATATAGTTGAAAACGTCCCTAATATGGGAAAGGAAATAGGCAATCAAGTACGGGAAGCACATAGAGTCCCATACAGGATAAATCCAAGGAGAAACACTCCAAGGCACATATTAATCAAACTATCAAAAATTAAATACAAAGAAAAAATATTAAAAGCAGCAAGGGAAAAACAACAACATACAAGGGAATCCCCATAAGGTTAACAGCTGATCTTTCAGCAGAAACTCTGCAAGCCAGAAGGGACTGGTAGGACATATTTAAAGTGATGAAAGGGAAAAACCTACAACCAATATTACTCTACCCAGCAAGGATCTCATTCAGACTTGACAGAGAAATTTAAAACGTTACAGACAAGCAAAACTAACAGAATTCAGCACCACCAAACCAGCTTTACGACAAATGCTAAAGGAACTTCTCTAGGCAGGAAACACAAGAGAAGGAAGAGACCTACAATAACAAACCCGAAACAAATAAGAAAATGGTAATAGGAACATACATATTGATAACTACCTTAAATGTAAATGGATTAAATGCTCCAACCAAAAGACATAGATTGGCTGAATGGATACAAAAACAGACCTGTATATATGCTGTCTACAAGAGGCCCACTTCAGACCTAGGGACACATATAGACTGAAAGTGAGGGGATGGAAAAAGATATTCCATGCAAATGGAAACCAAAACAAAACTGGAGTAGCAATTCTCATATCAGACAAAATAGACTTTAAAATAAGGACTATTAAAAGAGACAAAGAAGGACACTACATAATGATCAAGGGATCAATCCAAGAAGAAGATATAACAATTGTAAATCGTTATGCACCCAACATAGGAGCACCTCAATATATAAGGCAAATGCTAACAGCCATAAATAGTGAAATTGACAGTGTCACAATAATAGTAGGGGACTTTAACACCCCACTTTCACCAATGGACAGATCATCAAAAATGAAAATAAATAAGGAAACACAAGCTTTAAATGATACATTAAACAAGATGGCCTTAATTGCTATTTATAGGACATTCCATCCAAAAACAACAGAATACACTTTCTTCTCAAGTGCTCATGGAATATTCTCCAGGATAGATCATATCTTGGGTCACAAATTAAGCCTCGGTAAATTTAAGAAAATTGAAATTGTATCAAGTATCTTTTCTGATCACAATGCTATGAGACTAGATATCAATTACAGGAAAAAATTCTGTAAAAAATACGAAGACGTGGAGGCTAAACACTACACTACTAAATAGCCAAGAGATCACTGAAGAAATCAAAGAGGAAATTAAAAAAATACCTAGAAACAAATGACAATGAAAACACAACAACCCAAAACCTATGGGATGCAGCAAAAGCAGTTCTAAGAGAGAAGTTTATAGCAATACAATCCCACCTCAAATAAACAACCTAACCTTACACCTAAAGCAATTAGAGAAAGAAGAACAAAAGAACCCCAAAGTTAGCAGAAGGAAAGAAATCATAAAGATCAGATCAGAAATAAATGAAAAAGAAACGAAGGAAATGATAGCAAAGATCAATAAAACTAAAAGCTGGTTCTTTGAGAAGATAAACAAAATTGATAAACCACTAGCCAGACTCATCAAGATAAAAAGGGAGAAGACTCAAATCAATAGAATTAGAAATGAAAAAGGTGAAGTAACAACTGACACTGCAGAAATACAAAGAATCATGAGAGATTACTACAAGTGAATCTATGCCAATGAAATGGACAACCTGGAAGAAATGGACACATACTTAGAAAAGCACAACCTTCCAAGACTGAACCAGGAAGAAATAGAAAATATAAAGAGACCAATCACAAGCACTGAAATTGAGACTGTGATTAAAAATCTTCCAACAAACTAAAGTCCAGGACCGGATGGCTTCACAGGTGAATTCTATCAAACATTTAGAGAAGAGATAACACCTATCCTTCTCAAACTCTTCCAAAATATAGCAGAGGGAGGAACACTCCCAAACTAATTCTACGAGGCCACCATCACCCTGATACCAAAATCAGAGAAAGATCATAAAAAAGAAAACTACAGGCCAATATCTCTGATGAACATAGATGCAAAAATCCTCAACAAACTACTAGCAAACAGAATCCAACAGCACATTAAAAGGATCATGTACCATGATCAAGTGGGGTTTATCCCAGGAATGCAAGGATTCTTCAATACATGCAAATCAATCAATGTGATAAAGCACCCTAACACACTGATGGAGGAAAACCATATGATCATCTCAATAGATGCAGAAAAAGCTTTCAACAAAATTGAACACCCATTTATGAAAAAAACCCTCCAGAAAGTAGGCAAAGAGGGAACTTACCTCAACATAATAAAGACCATATATGACAAACCCACAGCCAACATCATTCTCAATGGTGAAAAACTGAAACCATTTCCTCTAAGATGAGGAAAAAGACAGCGTTGTCCACTCTCCCCACTATTATTCAACATAGTTTTGTAAGTTTTAGCCACAGCAGAGAAGAAAAAGAAAAAAGGCACCCAAATCAGAAAAGAAGTAAAGCTGTCACTGTTTGCAGATGACATGATACTATACATAGAGAATCCTAAAGATGCTACCAGAAAACTACTAGAGCTAATCAATTAATTTGGTAAAGTATTAGGATACAAAATTAATGCACAGAAGTCTCTTGCATTCCTATACACTAATGATGAAAAATCTGAAAGAGAAATTAAGGAAACACTCCCATTCACCATTGCAACAAAAAGAATAAATACCTAGGAATAAACCTACCTAAGGAAACAAAAGACCTGTATGCAGAAAACTATAAGACACTGATGAAAGAAATTAAAGATGACACAAACAGATGGAGAGATATACTATGTTCTTGGATTGGAAGAATCAACATTGTTAAAATGACTATACTACCCAAAGCAATCTACAGATTCAATGCAATCCCTATCAAACTACCAATGGCATTTTTCACAGAACTGGAACAAAAAACTTCACAATTTGTGTGGAAACACAAAAGACCCCAAATAGCCAAAGCAATCTTTGAAAGGAAAACGGAGCTGGAGGAATCAGGCTTCTGGAATGCAGACTATACTACAAAGCTACAGTAATCAAGAGAGTATGGGGCTTCCCTGCTGGCACAGTGTTTGGGAATCCACCTGCCAATGCAGGGGACACGGGTTCGAGCCCTGGTCTGGGAGGATCCCACATGCTGTGGAGCACCTGGGCCTGTGTGCCACAACTACTGAGCCTGCACTCTAGAGCCAGCGAGCCACAGCTACTGAGCCCGTGAGCCACAACTACTGAGCCCGCACGCCTGGAGCCCATGCTCCGCAATGAACAGTAGCTCCCTCTCGCCACAACTAGAGAAAGCCTGTGTGCTGCAACGAAGACCCAAAGTAGCCAAAAATAAATTAAATAAATAAATAAATAAAATATCATTAAAAAAAAGACAGTATGGTACTGGCACAAAAATAGAAATATAGATCAGTGGAACAGGATAGAAAGCACAGAGATAAACCCACACACATATGGTCACCTTATTTTTGATATAGGAGGTAAGAATATACAATGGAGAAAAGACAGCCTCTTCAATAAGTGGTGCTGGGAAAACTGGAGAGCTACATGTAAAAGAGTGAAATTAGAACACTTCCTAACACCATACACAAAAATCAACTCAAAATGGATTAAAGACCTAAATGTAAGGCCAGACACTAGAGGAAAACATAGGCAGAACACTATGACATAAATCACAGCAAGATCCTTTTGACCACCTCCTAGGAAATGGAAATAAAAACAAAAATAAACAAATGTGACCTAATGAAACTTAAAAGCTTTTGCACGGCAAAGGAAAACTTAAACTAGATGAAAAGACAACCCTCAGAATGGGAGAAAGTATTTTCAAATGAAGCAACTGACAAAGGATTAATCTCCAAAATTTACAAGGAGCTCATGAAGCTATCAAAAAAAAGGAACAACCCAACCCCCAAAATGAGCAGAAGACCTAAATAGACATTTCTCCAAAGAAGATATACAGATTGCCAACAAACACATGAAAGGATGCTCAACATCACTAATCATTAGAGAAATGCAAATCAAAACTACAATGAGATATCATCTCACACCAGTCAGAATGGCCATCATCAAAAGATCTATAAACAATAGATGCTGGACAGGGTGTGGAGAAAAGGGAACCCTCTTGCACTGTTGGTGGGAATGTAAATTGATACAGCCACTATGGAGAACAGTATGGAGGTTCCTTAAAAAACTAAAAATAGAACTACCATACGACCCAGCAATCGCACTACTGGGCATATACCCTGAGAAAACCATAATTCAAAATGAGTCATGTACCACAATGTTCATTGCAGCTCTATTTACAATAGCCAGGACATGGAAGCAACCTAAGTGTCCACTGACAGATGAATGGATAAAGAAGATGTGGCACATATATACAATGGAATATTACTCAGCCATAAAAAGAAACAAAACTGAGTTATTTGTCGTGAGGTGGATGGACCTAGAGTCTGTCATACAGAGTGAAGTAAGTCAGAAAGAGAAAAACAAATACCGTATGCTTACACATATATATGGAATCTAAAAATTAAGAAAAATGGTTCTGAAGAAACTAGAGGCAGGACAGGAATAAAGACGCAGACTAGAGAATGGACTTGAGGACACGGGGAGGGGGAAGGGTAAGCTGGGACAAAGTGAAGAGAGTGGCATGCACATATATACCCTACCAAATGTAAAATAGATAGATAGTGGGAAGCAGCCATATAGCACAGGGAGATCAGCTCGGTGCTTTGTGACCACCTAGAGGCATGGGATAGGGAGGGTGGGAGGGAGACGCAAGAGGGAGGGGATATGGGGATATGTGTATATATAGCTGATTCACTTTGTTACACAGCAGAAACTAACACACCATTGTAAAGCAATTATACTCCAATAAAGATGTATATGAAAAAAGAGTTATTAAAATTCAGATTCTATGTTCCAATTGGCTTGAAACTGAATCTTAGTTATGCACACACTATTTGAAAAAATAAAAAACACGTGGCCCTTCTTCATGTGCATTTCTAACTAAATGGACTGATGGGACCAAAGGCAATTTAGAATATCAGTGGCCACTATGGGAAACTTTTGAAATCTCAAACCTTAATTTCCTTAAAACTAAACTGGACTACAATAGACCAAAGTTTTCCAGAACTGACTGGAATGCTCATTTTGATTGGTATTTTGAGTCTTCCCAGGGTCATCAGTGGTCTAAAATGGCCTCTCTTCAAAATAAGATTTTAAGATTAACTGGGGCAAACAAACGATTAAAGAAAGATCAAAGGGCTCCTGAAGCTGCGGGCCTTTCTTCCTGGTCTCTTTTTCTCAGGTTTTGCGTCCTGGGCTGTCCTGTCTCTCTCGACTCCTGTGCTCAGACTCCACGTTCAGCACCGTCTTCCTCCTTCTCTTCTATGCTGCCTATGCCTCCTCTACACCCTCAGCTCCCTCACACTAATTCTCTCACCAAATTTTTACTTTTCTCTGAAACTCTCTTCTCCTCTGAAACTATCAGAATCTGTCCCTTTAATACTAAGCCTTCTGAGGATCCCAAGGCTAAACTCTTAATTTCTTACATTCCCTGGACTAAAGCTGAACTGTGAGCCAGTCAAAAATTTCCCAGAGTAATGCAGATCCTCAGAAATTTACTGAGGAATTCAATACAGTCATTCAAATGTATCAGCCTGGTTTCACTGACTTACTCTTGTTCACATGCTTGTCAGCGAAGGGCAGGCCCAGCACTGGATGAAAACCGCTAACTGGGAAAATCCTGAAAGATGTCTAGAGTTACAGCTGGGAGGCCAACCCTCTTGGCTACAATAGGCTAACTTATTATACAATCAAGCTCAGGCAATCACTAGGTGACTTCACTGAGCAATGCCTAGGGCTTTTCCAAAGTCTGTTGGTTGGAACAAAATTTGGTCTTGGGCACAAAAGTCTGATGAACCTGTTCATGAATATTATAATTGAGTTCAGGTTGTTTTTAAAGAAATGTCTGTAGAGAACAAACTTATGGTTACCGGGGGGGCAGGGACGGGGGATAGATTGGGAGTTTGGGATTGACATGTACACACTGCTATATTTAAAATGGATAACCAACAAGGACCTACTGTAGAGCACAGGGAACTCTGCTCAGTGTTCTGTAACAACCTAAATGGGAAAAGAATTTGAAAAAGAATTAAACAAGAAAGAAAGAAAGAAAAGTCTGGTCTTCCAGATGTTGACTCCACTGAGTAGCTTTTAACTCTATGCTTATTAATTGGCCAAACCAGGAGCTTTCCCTTCTAGTACAAAGGACCAGGATGGAAAGGGAAACCATGTCCACTCCAGGTTTGGTTAGACCGGCAAACCAGCCCTCTCACACTCCAGATGAGTCATCGCAAAGGAAGACTGCTAAAATTCATAATCTTCAACGCCAGCAAATGAAGGCCCCTAAACAAAAACAAAACCTTCCTATTTGTTGCTGCTGTTATCGCACAGAGCCAGGACATTGGAAAAGAAATTGTTACAAATTCAAACGCTTCAGGTACCTGCAGCCCTCTAACCAGCCTTTCTAATGTACTCCCAATTCTCAAAGATGGGGCTCCGTAGACGGGGCTCTTCCCAATTCTCCCTCTTAATTGGCTGGGAGAAACGTTTCTCCAGATGGGGGATGAATCTCTTCCAGTACGAACTGACCCCAGGGCCACACTCTCAGAGCTCAGCCCCACTACTATAAAGCAGCCCCTGCATCAGAGGACTACAACTGTTCAAACAGTAGGGATCTCTAATGAACCTCAAGAGGTTCCTGTCTCTGAACGTATTCCGCTTTATTTAGGCCCTTTGAGAGAGACACACCCTTTTCTCCTGGAATTTCTCTCTCTCCAAAGGGGAAAATGATTCTAGAAATTGAGAGTGGTCATCAAAGTAACGTACCACATGAATTAAATGACCCTTTGACGTCTTTTATTTGTCCCATCTCTGATGGTACCAGAGCTGATTCTGGAAACACTAATCATTTGTCCCTGTTGAGTCAGCTACCACCCTCCTTATGGGCAAAATCTCCAGCTGACCCCTCAAATCCTCTTAACCAATGTCCTACAAGTGAAGAAGCCCTTAAAGGTATAAAGCCCATAATAGAAGATTACAAGGCTCAAGACCTCATAGTCCCTTGCACTAATCCTTGTAACACCCCCATTTTACTGGCAAGAAAATCTAAGGACCATGGGTGGAGGTCTGTCCAGGACCCCCAAGCAATAAACAACTTAAAAAAATTTATTTGTATTTGGCTGTGTTGGGTCTTTGTTGCTGCACGCGGGCTTTCTCTAGTTGCCGCGAGCAGGGGCTACTCTTCCCTGCGGTGCACAGGCTTCTCATTGCGGTGGCTTCTCTTATTGTGGAGCACGGGCTCTAGGCGTGGGGGCTTCAGTAGTTGTGGCACGTGGGCTCAGTAGTTGTGGCTCATGGGCTCTAGAGCGCAGGCTCAGTAGTTGTGGCGCACGGGCTTAGTCAGTCTGTGGCATGTGGGATCTTCCCCCACCAGGGCTCGGTCCCCTATCCCCTGCATCGGCAAGCGGATTCTTAACCACTGCGCCACCAGGGAAGCCCTAAACAACTTATTTTTTAACACCTTGTTGTTCCTAATCCTCAGATGTTACTAACATCCATTCCCACCAGAAGCCAATTCTTTACTGTAATTGGTTTACGCTGTGCATTCTTTACAAGCTGATCATCTACCCTGCGACCCCACCCCTACCCCCTCTTGGCCTTTAAAAATGCTTTGCCGAAACCCTTCGGGGAGCTCAAGGCTTTTCAGGGAATGAGTCATCTCATCTCCTTTCATGGCCTTGCAATAAACCTTTCTCTGTTCCAAACTCCGACGTTTTAGTTTGTTTGGCCTCACTGTGCTTTGGGCACACAAACTTGTGTTAAGGATCCCAAATAAACCCATCTTTGCCGTAGAAATAACTGGCAGCCTTATTTGTTTCAGGTCAACAACCCATTAATGAGGGAACCAGAGGATGACAAGGCTGCTTCAAAGGAGAATGCAGGCAACTGACTATGTGTACATAGCCAGTGAAAAAGAGGAGAAAAGGAAACTCTTGGGATGAGATCGATAAATCAAGCAGAAACCTGGTTAATGTTCTGAGCTGGCAGAGGTCATTTGCATTTTTACCAGATAAAATCATTTACATCACCACTGGAGGAAAAAATTTGCATCTCTATTACACAACAAAGCTTGTGTTTGGTTTTCTACAAGTTAACTTCTACCCTTAAAGGAGTAATAAAATGCCCTCATTTAAAATAGTAAGTCTGGGCTTCCCTGGTGGCGCAGTGGTTGAGAGTCCGCCTGTCGATGCAGGAGACACACGGGTTCGTGCCCCGGTCCGGGAGGATCCCACATGCCGCGGAACGGCTGGGCCCGTGAGCCGTGGCCACTGAGCCTGCGCGTCCGGGGCCTGTGCTCCGAAACAGGAGAAGCCACAACAGTGAGAGGCCCGCGTACCGCAAAAAAAATATAAATAAATAAATAAAATAAAATAGTAAGTCAAAGTTACTAAAATCCCAGGCAGGACCCTTGGTGGTCTTGTCTGATACTGTATTACCATGACAATGAAGGCCACCAAGCGTCTTTTCTGCTTGACTTGCAAGTTCTGGTTCCAACAGGTGTTGTCTGGTGGTGCATGTTTTAGAGTCATCAGATGAGTAAATATGTTGAAGTCTGGAAAGCGTTTGGGACATGCGTTATGTAACATCTATTTCCCCGACCCCTCCCTTCACCTCCAGTCACCGGTAGGTTCATGTCCTTTATTATCCTGTACCTCCTGGTGTGTGCACCCAGCACTTTGCATCCTATTCGTGTAAGTGACTATCTCTCCCTTTAGACACCAGACAGAGTTTTCTTGCCCCCCTCTATGTACTGGCTCTCCAGCTCAGGGTCTGGTACAACTTACAAGTTCAATAAATGCTTGTTGAATAACTGTATAAATGAGATGGAATCTGAGCCATGTTGTGAAAAAACCATGGTAGGTACGAGGTAGTGGGGGGAAGAAAGTCAGTTCAGCAGAGGCAAGGACATCGCAAACTTACTAGCGGGAGGGTGGGCTTCAATGTGGGCCAATTGTGTGGGGAGTACAGGCAGGGCCAGCACAGGAGGATGCGGGCATGAAAGCACCACATCTAAGCGAGAGGTGAAGCGCAGGGATTCTTCCATTCTCCGTCTGCCTCATCCTTTGGCCGTCCTCGCCGTCACACGTCGGGAGGGTGCACCGCCCCACGGTGTGCAGGGATGGGAGGGACGGTGTAGAACCTGGAGGCACACAACGGGTTCATGTATCTCCCTCTGGAACGAACCCCACTCCGCGGAGACTTTGCTTCTTTTTAAACCCTTAACCAGGTCTATTCAGGGGTGACTGGGCGGTCTCCTAGGAGGGAGGAAACAGCTGGCCCCTCCCCTCCCATTCGCCAGCCTCCGCGACTCATCTCCCAGCTCCTGGCGCGCGCACTCCGGCGGGGCTGACCCTGACACCCTGTAGCTGAGCCGGGGGCGCGCGAGCCGGGGGCGCGCGCGGCGAGGGCTTCGCGGCTCAGCCCGGCTCCCCGCCCGCCAGCCCGAATCCCTGTGACTCCGGGCCGGGATCCCGCCCGCCAGCCGGCTGGCCCCCTCGTAGGGGACGTGCTGCTGACCCGCGCCTGCGACCAGGAGGACGCGCAGCCATGGGCCGCCTGGCCGGGAGTGCGGCGGCGCTGCTGCTCGGGCTGCTCGTGGAGGTAGGGCCGGGCCGGGCGGGGCTGAGCGGGAGCGGCACCGAGGCGCCCGGGAGACCGTGTGCGGGAGCCCTGAAGGCTGAGGGCCGAGAGCCACGGCCTCACGGACCCCGCACGAGCCCCCGTACGGAAGGCGTCCTCGCCCTGGTGACGGGGTCGTCCCAGCCCTCCTCGCTTCCTCCGACGGCCCCTCAGTCCCCCCGCCCCGCGTTACCGATTCTCGCGCGTGGGGAGGACCCGGGAGAACCCTTTGCGCGCTGTGCGCCCGACCCCTCCCCTCCCCTCCCCCGGGGGCCCGGGTCTGGTGGGGCTGGCGGGCGGGTGGTCCCTGAAGCGGCGCAGGCGCAGAGTCAGGGCGACCAGCGGTTTGGGGCTGGGGAGGGGGCGCCGCCGGGTCGGGGCGCGACCGCGCGGAGACGTGGATGAGGGAGGTGTCACGGGTCCCCGAGTGAGATGGCGGGACTGAGTAGGAGGAAATGTCCCCGCCGGTGAGGATGAAGCGCCGTCTTCCGAAGCGAGAGAAAACCCCCGAAGAGCCGGGGTGGGTGTGGTCTTTTGGAGCCGAGACAGGGGACTTGTTGAAGCGACGGCGGAGGAATTGCTGGTGACCGCAACCTCGTGGGGAACTCGGCTGCCCCCGGCCGCCCCCGGCCGGGAAGTTGCGCCCTCGGATGGCGGCCACCCCCTTCTTGCTAAAGCGGGTTCTTTAAAATGGGAGCTAGTGGGGCCCTAGGGTGCAGTCTGGATTAAGGTTTGTTCTATTCCCTGCTCACTTCCATTATTTTGAATGAAATTTTACTAAAGTAATGAAGTCAAAGTAAATGAGTGATGAGGTTCTTACGTTTTCTCTTTTAGGTAGTAAAACTCTGGAAACGACTCCTTGGTTTTCTTCATGTATAAGGAAATCAGTGTTACAAAATGGGAGGGAGAGTCTGAGCTCTCCTGAAAAGAAGGTTGATGGAAAAGTTTCTTGCCCCCGGCCCCGCCATAGCAAAGACTTACTCTTTTTGTTCTTCTGTCTCCCTGGCTGAGTGGTTCATGTTTTTGTGGAGTGCCCTCCACTTGCGTCCTTTTTGTTGATTCATAATTTTATGACCTTAGGTATCACATCTCCTGGGTGATCACCAGACAGATAATGGAGAAGTGAATCTGAGACCACTATTCACATAAAAACGCATGCATCTGTACCTACACATGCGATCCCCCCACCTTTAAATCAGCACTTGGTGAAATTATCTCGCATTTCGTTGGTTCTGCCTCCTGCACGTCTTTAGTGTGTGTGGTGCTGTGCCCTGTACGTAGCCTAGACTGCGTCAAGGACTCAGTTCTTTTCAAAGTACTTAAGCCTGGGACCCAGCCTCTCAGATCACTCGGAGGGACTGCCCTGAAGGGTTAAGGGAGGAGCCAGGATACAGAGGAGGTTTTTTTTAATATAAAATTATTTATTTATTTTTGGCTGCGTTGGGTCTTCGTTGCTGCCCGTGGGGTTTCTCTAGTTGTGGTGAGTGGGGGCTGCTCTTCGTTGCGGTGCATGGCTTCTCATTGCAGTGGTTTCTCTTGTTGCGGAGCATGGGTTCTAGGCACACGGGCTTCAGTAGTTATGGTGCGCGGGCTCAGTAGTTGTGGCTCGCGGGCTCTAGAGCTCAGGCTCAGTAGTTGTGGCGCACGGGCCTAGTAGTTCCGCAGCATGTGGAATCTTCCCGGACCAGGGCTTGAACTTGTGTTCCCTGCGTTGGCAGGGGAATTCTTAACCATTGTGCCACCAGGGAAGCCCCCTATAGAGGAGTTTTTGCCAAACAAAAACAAAAACCAAGCAAAAAAACCCCAGGTAGTTGGAACATCAAAAGATTACTATTAAAGAAAACCAGACATCTCAGGTTAATGGATTTAGCACTTTTCTATGTATGGGAAGTTGCAAGAGTTTGAGCATATTGAAATCATTCCTTTGATATGTACCTCAGCTATCTGGGGCCAGTATCCTGTTTTTCTTCATCCTGAATCCCCTCTGGGTGCACAGTCTGGGAGACGCGACGTTCTTCAGGAATTTATCATCTTAAGAGAGAGTTCAAATCAGGCCTGAAAGGTGCAAATGATATTAAGCAGAACTGTGACAACACTAAAATTTTTTTTTTTTTTTTTTGGTACACGGGCCTCTCACTGCTGTGGCCTCTCCCGTTGAGGAGCACAGGCTCCTGACGCGCAGGCTCAGCGGCCATGGCTCACGGGCCCAGCCGCTCCGCGGCACGTGGGATCTTCCCGGACCGGGGCACGAACCCGTGTCCCCTGCATCGGCAGGCGGACTCCCAACCACTGCGCCGCCAGGGAAGCCCATACACTAAAATTTAAAGGAGTAAATTGATGCTTTCACAAAGTCAGATATCTAGATGATTGGTAATTTTTGTTTTCATGGGATGGTGTGGTGTAGCCCACTTTTGCACGACTGTCCCAAGCACCTATTTTGTTTGTGGTAGAGAGGTGTCTCTCTGAGGAATTAAGGAGATTTCTTTCTAATGTATCACATGGAATCTTACACGTGAGTTATATATCTGAGATCTTTTCATCTTGAGTGGGTTGCTCTGAATTTCATCTAATATTGGTTGTTATCAGTACGCCTCTGATGCTTTTGAGGTCCTGAATCACATACCTAAATGTGCTATTTCCGTTGCCGAGTATGTGATGAGGCAAAGAGCTCTCTTCAATTTGAGGGCCTAAGACACCTGGGGGAGATGTTTGAAGGCTTCTGACAGCCAGCTGCAACCTGGAATACTTGTCTTTGTTCTGCTTGAGCTGGTTTCACTGTGGCTGTCGTGTAGTTGACCATAAACCACCTGGCAGCCTTTATGCCGCCCTGGCCCTCTGGCATCCCGTTCCTAGGCAGCAACCGCTCAGGGTTGTGTGGGGCGGGCTTGGGGCGGGGGCGGTGTGCTCGGGAGAAGTCCTTGCGCATGGAGGGGTCTAAAAGTTGTTTAAGAAGGGCTTTGCTCCCCTGCCTCACATCCTCCTATAGAAGTTCACCTACCTGTTAGACAGCTGGACTGCGTGTTGGTTTTTCACTTAGCAGACAGAGTGCTTCCCCGGTGTTCTAAGCACTTTACAAATATTAACTCGTTAATCTTCCTAGCAATTACTTTTAGTCCCATTTTTGTGTCAAATGGGGATGTTAAAGAGCTTGTCCACAGTCTCACTGCTGTGACGTGTGAGGGCCTGAGATGCTAACCCAGGCAGAGGGGCTCCGACCGCCGCGTCCTGTGCTTCAGCCTCTCCCACTGCTGGACACAGAGACGTGGAGAGAATCTGTACTCGGTCTGTCCCGAGGCCAGTGGTAGACTTGGACGGGTATGGTCCCACGAAAACCAGCAAAATTCCCTCTGGGAACTCAGCTCCATTTAGGGGACCATATAATTTAGCATGCAAACGACGACACTGGAGAGTGACGCTGGGGACTGTTAACAGTCGTGCCCGCACAGCACGCATCAGTAGGACTGTCCTGGAAGCCCCGGCGTGTGCTCACCCCAAAGCCCAGGCGGAGCTGTAAGTAGGAACAGGCTGGGGGGCAGCATCATCCCTTCCCCAGGGAGGCTTCTGGGGACCTCATCACTGAAGTGACCTTTCCTTTCTGTTAACCTGGACTTGCCTGTGAATCGCATCGGAAGCCGGCGAGGACCCTTATGTCATCTTCCCTCCTCCCCAGTCGCTCCGTGCTGGCTGGGTAGATATCCCAGGCACGTGGGCCACGGGGCGGCCACAGAATAGGGGAATCCCGCGGCTCTTCTTGGGTCATGAAATTCTAAAATTGTGTGTTGTCCTCCCGTCCACTGGTCTGTGTGAGGCCCTGTGAACGGTGGCTGCAGGAACAGTGACGGTGCTGCGCCGTCTCCCAGTACCCCTGGTGAACTAGTCTGCCAGTGCGCTGGGTGGCAGCCGCAGCATAGAAACTGAAGAAGAAAAGCGGTTCTAAGCCTGAGTATGGCTTAGTACAACCTGGGGAGCCGTTAGGTACTGAGCATATACGCCCCCCGTGGGCTTTTGTCAGAATACGTGGCTTTCTGGATATTGTCACAGCAGTCTCTTTCTAGAGGTCAGGTCGTTGACACTTCTGTAATATACTGAGCAGTATTTGTTACGCGTTCTGTCCTTACTGAAATGAGCCCAGAAATGTGTAGTGTACTATTTAGTATAAATTCCCCCTGTGCCAGGGCTTGGGGTTCTGCTGCATCCATCCGTGGGGGAAAGAACTCTACTAGGTTATTTTATTCAAGAGACCGGCATCAGTATCTTTCTGCTCCTCCCCTGGAACCCAAAGCTGGAAACCTTTAAGTGAGGCCGCCATGCGTTTCAAACTTATTCCGGCCAAAGAACATCCCTTCTTGGGCTAGAAAAAGGAGTGGTCTTCTCTTCGAGAGAGAGGGTTGGAAAGGGAACATTGTCTTTTGAAACTAGGGAAATTCACGGGATTACTGAGTATTTTTCTAAAGTCCTTTGTATTTTGATGCCCAGGAGTCTTGAAATTAGAACCAAGTCATGTTTAAGGGTGTTTTTTGTCTCATGCCAAATGTTTTTTGTACCCTGGAATTGCGATGAATGTGGCAGCCCTTGGACGCCAATTTTCTGAAATAAACTACTGCCACCTTCCCACTCTTTAGAGTTTTTAGAATCTGAGCAACATGCAGTTTGAGTGAAAGAGAAGACTGTGGGGGAGTTTGTTATCTATGGAAGCTCCACGGAGGCTGGGTGCCGAGGACGAGGGGTGGCAGTGATACGTGAGCCTGGTGGCGAGGGCTCCACTCTGAACTGGGGGAAGCTGGCTCCGGGTGTGTGAGGAGGGCCTGGGGCTCTGGGCCCTGACTTGGGGCCCTCCTTGGCCCTTGCTTTCCTGTGGCTTGTGCAAACCTATAAAGACCAACGAGGGGGCCGTGACTCTAGAAGCACATGGATTAGGCTATTGGCCACTGGATTATCTAGCCATGGGATGGCAAGTCCTTTTCTTAGAACGTACATTTATCCACTCAGTGAGGCCTCAAATGTCACCCTTTTGATGAGGCCTACCTTGACCACCCTATATAAAATTCCAACCCAATTCTCCTCCCAGCACTCTGGCTCTGACCAATTCTCTCCTTTCTCTGTATCTCTTACCTTCAAAACATGATGGAATTTACCTTCCACAATCTACACATTGTAGGAGCAAAGGTTTTGATCCATTTTGTTAACTGAAATATCCCCAGCTCCTGGAACAGTGCCTGGCACACAGTAAGGACTCAGTAAATATTTGAATGAGTACAAAGAACCGTGGTAATGACCCTGCGGGAGGGAGCTGACTAGGTCTACAGTAGGAGAGGGGAAGGTAGCTGATTAGCTATGACTCTGAAGGGGGCCTTGTGTGTTAGGACTTAGAGCTAATCATTATTTGAACACCTCTAGTGATGGAAACTCACTATCTCAAAGCAAGGCATCAACTTTTTGGACAATTTTAGTTGTTAAAGTTTTCTGTTATACTGAGTAGAAATGTCTGCATTGTTTCTACCTGGTTCTACTTTTGTACCCCTTGGGCTTTTCAGAATAAATATGATCACAGTGACAGTCCCTCAGTTGAACACAGCTGTGCTGGTCTCCGCGCACCCCCTGTTCCCCGCCCCGTGTTCTTCTCCAGGCATCATTTCCTTCTGTTATTTCTCACAAGATGTGGTTTTGAATCATCTCACCGTCCTCACAGCTGCCCTCTGAAAACTGCCGAACTGGATGAACAGTGGTCAGGAAATCATCACTGTCTGAAAAAAATGGTCCTAGAAAAAGGCCACTCAAAGTGAATCCACTTAAAACAGGGATCAAAATTTCGTAGTTAATAGTGAGGAAAAAGTTTCAGCTTAATTTGGAAAAACAAAGCCCAGATAATAAAAATAAGTTAATTCCATCCCAAGTACCCATTTTTGGATTGAATCAGTGTGGGCGGGGGAGATTAATTTCTCTGATAAAAGTCTGTGGTGCATAATAGCGTAGCCTTCCCTTGACCTTGAAAGTGAGTGGCATGATAATAGTAAGGGACTTTTCTTTTTGTCCCAGAATTATTTGCTCGAGTGATCAAACCCCGCCGTACGTCCACCTCTAGCTTCTCTTGGTCTTTTTTATTCACATCATTCTGTTTTGGGGCATCTGTTGGGTCATTATTAACGGGTACCTGCCAGAGCCTTTTGCCTCTTCCATAGACTTCATGTATCTTTGCGAGATCTGCAGGGTCACTTTGCTGTCCATCTGTGTGGTATTTGTGTTGTACTTGCCTGTGATCCTGACACCGGAGGCTGATTATGGAGCTGCTTGTGTTCAGTGGGCTGCGGTGTTGGTACACTGTTTTAGAAGGAATGAGTTCAGTGTTGGGTGCATTTTGTCGTGCAGCCTTTGGCCTGCCTCCCATCTCTTCCCCATTGGGACTTGTTTGAACAATAAGGACACTCTGTTCTGTAGATGTGGTCTCACTGGCACTGTCACAGCCCTTGTTTGGACCTTTGCATTATGCAGATAAGCCAAGAGATTTACACTGAGTTTGCAGTGACACAGATGTTTTTAACGTCTGCTGGTGGTAACCCACAAATCCTCATAACAGTTGTAGAGTGTTGAGTATTATAAAACCTAAATTGAGAACTATATATTAATCCTATTTTACACTACTTCCTTCATCTCATCTTCTTAAGCCTGTCAACCTCTGTTTGAATACTATATTTTAAAATCCAGTACCCTTTATGGTTTTGTGCCATATACAGATTTGATTATCGTCCCGTTGTCGGCTTTGCCCAATGGAGTAAAACAAATGTTAAATCGAGCCAAGTCAAAGATGGAGGCTTACATCTGGGTTGAAGTAGATGATTGAGATTTTTTTTAAGTTAATTAATTAATTAATTAATTTTTGGCTGCGTTTGGTCTTCGTTGCTGTGCACAGGCTTTCTCTAGTTGCGGCGAGCGGGGGCTACTCTTCATTGTGGTACGCGGGCTTCTCCTTGCAGTGGCTTCTCTTTGTTGTGGAGCATGCCCTCTAGGCGCACGGGCTCAGTAGTTGTGGCTTGCGGGCTCAGTAGTTGTGGCTCCCAGGCTCTAGAGCGCAGGTTCAGTAGTTGTGGCTCACAGGCTTAGTTGCTCCGTGGCGCGTGGGATCTTCCCAGACAAGGGCTCGACCCCGTGTCCCCTGCATTGGCAGATGGATTCTTAACCACCGTGCCACCAGGAAAGTCCCTGATTGAGATTTTGACTTGGAGAATACTGATGTCCTTAATTTTAAAAAGTCAGAATTTAGCTTTAAACGTGCAGTGTTCTGAAGTGTTTGATCATCTGCCCTCTGTGAGGAAAGATCCATCAAGAGTCTAGCGAGATATCTAAATTTGGGAGTTATCTGCGCCCATGCTGTAGAGCGGTTGAGAGCCTTATGCAAGGCCATTGTGTTTGGTGAGTAGGACACAGTGACCTTTGCTGGTTGGGGTTAAGGAGTCAAGTGGTCAGCGAATACAGGGAGGCAATGAATATGAATATATATATTTTCACGAAGTGTAGCTGCATACTTCGAAGCTCTTGATTAGAGCCCAACATCCTCAGACCAGAACAAAGAAGTAGTATCTTATAAATCAGGTTTGAAATCGATCGATTGTGTCCTTGAGGCACAGAAGACCCCTGATGGTAGTTAAGTTTCTTGTTTAGATAGTGTCTTAGTGCATTTGAGCTGTTACAACAAAATACAAAATACTACCTACCGGGTAGTTTATAAACAGCAGAATTTCTGGAGGCTGGGAGGTCAGTCAAGGCACCAGCAAGGTCCCGTTCGGTGAGGGCCCTCTTCCTGGTTCAAAGCTGGCACCTCTGGCTGTGTCTTCACGTGGTGGTGGAAGGGTAAGCAGTCTCTGTGGGGCGTCTTTTATAAAAGCATCTATCCCACTCGCGAGGGCTCCACCCTTGCGATCTAATCACACCCTAAGTGCCCCTGCTTCTTAATCCCACCGCATTGGCGTTAGCATTTCAGCGTGAATTTTGAGGGGACGCGAACATTCAGACCATAGCAGATGGCAACATAGCGATGTTTTGTGGAATCTCAGCCCTTTGTGTATTGGCTGGGAGCCTTTTGGGTAAATTACTTAGGCTCTCATTGACTCAACTGAGTCACCTGTGAGAAGAGAAGTGCCCCAGGGTAGAGGGAAGCTCTGGAAAAATCCACCGCTTGGAATTTAGCTCTGCACAGTTTGGACCAACAGATTGTGAACATTGTCAGTTGTTTCTAAGCAAGGTGCCTTGCCCAGGTTCCCTGCCAAAATGGAGAGATGGCTCCAAAAATACCTTTTTATTTAAAAATTGTGCTTTCTTCCCTTTTTAGTATATCTGTGACTAGATTGAAAAGAAACTTGGTCATTAGTGTCCAAAACAAGGGAAAGGGAGATTGTGATTACTACCGTCTTTGGCTCTCAATTTTTGCTCTGGGTAAAGCAATAAAAGGGTTCAAACTAGAATGCCCTTCCCCTTTGATGCTTTTTGGATAGCGGAGCAGAAGGCAGCATCCACAAAGGTAACACCTTGACTTTTAACCAACTGGGAGTAAAGTTGAGTGAAACCCTTTGGCTCTGTGGCTGGTCTCCGTCTCTTGGTATCTTGTGATTTATGCCCGTGTTGTCCAAAGAATCAAACTATGGCTTCCTGGAGAGGGTGGGGACAGATCTTAAACTCTTATGGGCCTGGGGCAGGGGGCTGGGGGCAGGGAGTGTGGGAGTTAGTTTGCTTGTGAGAGTTTGTGAAAGTTCCTAGTTGTGGTACTTTGTTTCCTTAGTTGTATAGAAAACAAACGGATGAGAAGGGGTTGTATAGAAAACAAACGGATGAGAAGGGGGTGGGGTGTGTGAGGCAAGTTCCACAGCCTCAGGGCCTCATTCTCACACTGCTGCAGGGTCTCTCCACTTGGTTAAAATCTCTGCAACCTCAGCTGCTCTCTACTGACTTCAAGGTACATTCCAAGCAGTTCAGGATTCTTTTTCCGGAACCCTGGCTTCTTTCTTTTGTTCTTTTTTACTTATTTCTTGTCACTTTCCTCCCGACCGTTTTTTCTCTAGCTCATAGAGTGTCAAACCTTTTGTTTGTATGCTCTCTTAAGGAATTTTCAAAAACTGTATACCCCTGCACATATTTTTCGAGTTGACTTGCAATCTTTTTTATTACAGATTTTAAATGACGAATGAATTGGATCCAGTGAGATTATTGGATTTGATCTCTTGTGTGTTGTGAAAATTAACTATTTAAAATTGAACTAGAAGAGCGCTCAGTGTATACGGTGGAATTTAAATACCAGGAGCAATTTGATACTGATTATTGTAGAGGAAGGATGTCACCGGCCACATCAGTAAACAAAGGTTGTTGCGGCCATCAAGCCCTCAGCCACTGCAGCCTCCCCAGACTGTGCACGCTGAGGGGATTCAGGACAGAAAAAAAAACAGGTTACCGGCCCTAAGTAGTCAGATGCAGATCAAAGGAACGATTTCAAAGAGCCCAGACTCTTGCATCTTCCCATACATAGAAAAGTGCTAAATTCCTTAACTTGAGATGCCTGGTTTTCTTTAACAGTAATCTTTTGATATTCCAACTACCTGGGAGGTTTTTGTTGTTGTTTTTAGAGAAAGAGAGAGATACAGATATCTCTCTCTCTATATATCTATCTCTTCCCTCCTCCCCGACCTCTTCAGAATAGTCCCTCAGAGCTACCTGAGAGCCTGTCTCCAGGGCTTAAGTCCTCAGTGTATCTCCTGAATAAAACATAATTCTCAACTTTTAGGCATTCTATTCCTTTAAAAATATGCAAACAAGCTCATCTTTAACAGTTGGAAATTTTACATCACCTCCTTTTCTCTTTGATCTGCTTCCATTCTGCTTCCCACACAGAACTTTAATGAAATCTACGCTTGAAAGTCTGTTTTTGCCATCCTTTTCTTGGTCACAAAAATATATATCGAGTTAATTTTTAAAACGTTTCCTCAGATAAAGGATTAAAAGATTAAAAATTTACTAACAGAGTTATCACAGCTATTACACATTCGATGGAAACACTAAATATATTACCAACGGAATATTAGTAAACAGAAAAGTTCACTGGCAATAATTTTCTGAGTGCGGTGGGGGAGGATTTTATTTTTTCAGCTGGATCATGTATCACTGGTAGCAATGGAAGAAGTTTCATATTGAACTTATTCTGAGTCATGGGCCCAAACCTCACAGTAAACTATGATCAGGTCATTTTTCAATTTAATTTAAAGCAAAGAATTTGAGAGCGCCTGAGGTGTAAAGTATGTGTTGACAAAGGTAGTCTCCTTGACGGAACTTCAGTGAGGTTCCTCTGTTCTGTCTTCTTGACTGGGCCTCTCCCTGGCCTTCTTCGTCTGTCTGCACTGACCCACGTTTAGCAAGAATCTTGCTAAATTATCCCCCTATCCTTGATATGCGATTACTTTGACCTGCCTTCAGCAAGAATTCTGTTAAATCAACTTAGCAAGAATGCCCCTCCCCTTGATATGTCCTCTTAGTGATGTTCGGTCCCTTGATTCCTTCACTCTGTTCCTTGGCTGTAAATCCCCACTTGTCCTTTTTGAGTTTGGGATTGAGCTCATCACACTCTCCCCTGGTGCCATAGTCTTTTTTTTTTTTTTTTCACGTTGCGGGGCCCTCTCACTGTTGTGGCCTCTCCCGTTGCGGAGCACAGGCTCCGGACGCGCAGGCTCAGCGGCCATGGCTCACGGGCCCAGCCGCTCCACGGCATGTGGGATCCTCCCGGACCGGGGCACGAACCCGCGTCCCCTGCATCGGCAGGCGGACTCCCAGCCGCTGCGCCACCAGGGGAGCCCTGGTGCCATAGTCTTGAATAAAGTCTTCCTTACCATTTTAACAAGCGGCAGAGTAATGTCTCTTTGACAGAGTTGATACCAGTATTTGCAATGGCCTTAGAAAGATACCCTGAACAGTTTTCAGTTCTAGACCAGCACATCCTGTAAGAGTAGGAATGGGTGGGAAGTGTACTTTGTTTTGTAGAGAGATGAAGGGTGTTTGTGAAAGGGGAACTAGCATGGCCACTTGACCAGCATCTTCACCAGAGCCTGTGTTCCCAGGCAGGTCAGTTTTAGGAAAGAGGGCCTGTGGGGGTTAAGGTCTAGAAATTGCATTTTTAACAGTATGTGGAATTGAGACCACAGGTTACTTGATGTACTTGGTGCTTTTACCACTTTCTTGCAGGAAAGGAACTGGTGTTCAAAATCATGACACCTGGGCTTTGGTCAGCTGAACCGGGTGTGAGAGGCCATCACTGTGGCAGCTGGTCCGGCTGCCATGTGGTCAGCTCTGTGGGCAGTGGCTGTTCTTGGAGACCTCCTCCTGGACAGGAATCATACTTCTCCCATAAGACTAGAGGGGTCAGCCTCTTCATTAGGCCTCCATCTGGTCCCTTTCCAAGTGTCAGCATGACCTGGTGGTGACGTATTTCGTACAGCTGCCAAGAGTAGAAGTAGGTTGATTTAGTGATGATTGTCACAACTAGAATTGAGACCTTTTGTGGATCCCTCCCTTGTGATCAGAATTGGTTGTGTGTCTAGTTCTTTTGGTAGTTGACTCAGGATCTCATTGAAATCATCATCTCAGAGAGGTGAGGGAACCAGAATAAAGGAAACCTTTACTGTCCACCTAACACCTGACATCCACCTGACCTAAGTTGTCCATGTACTTTGAGCACAGATATAATTAATACAGGTAAGTCTTCAGAAGGAAACTTAAAGTGATTTAAAGCTTTTCATCGAAGCTGGCTCCTCTCTGACCTTGAACTCTGACCTTCCCTTTGCTTTCTCCTCTGGTTTTTAGCAAGTCTGCGTTTTTATTGCTGAAAAGGTCTGAGGACGCTAAAATAGTCAGCTTCACCTGTGATGCCAGGGTCTGGTGTTGTTCCTTTAGCCTGCTGTGTTTTAGGCCATGGTCTGAAGTCCTTACTCTGCGGGGTCTTTGGCTATCACCCTACCTCTGTACAGGGAGATCACGGCTCCTGGGAGAGCCGTCTCCTGAGCAGAGATGGTTGGAATTGGTATCAGCAGAGCATTTATAGGGTGGCAGAGTCCCCCCACTGATGAAAGCGGTATCGTCCATTCAGTTGTGCACATGTAAACAAGTCAGCAGGTGTGAAACATTCACATTGTTGTATGAGTTTACATTTATTTCTCTTGGGAAAAGTTTAAAGTAAACATGTGAAAAAATAGGATTTTCTTGTGTGCCTCTAATTATGGAGTACTCATGAGACTGTGTATCCACTAGAAGGCTTTCTGCCCTCAGTCACAGGATTCTGTCCTTGTGGTTGCATTGTGGGTCGCGACAATCCTTCATGATGTGCAAATAAATCAACCTCCACAGCATCTCTGTTAGGACATAGATGTGTTTGTTCTGTCCTGGCCTAGCAGTATGACTTGGTTCCCCTCGCTCCGACTCAATATTTCCCAATGGGAAACTCGTTTTGGAGGAGGATGGTGTTAGATGGGTCCTCAAGGACCAGCATTTTCGAATAAAAAATCAATCCAGTGTTTCAGATATAAACATATATAGAGACCTTGCTAGTATGTGGCGTTAATTACGTTTTTTTTTTTTTTTTTTGCGGTACGCGGGCCTCTCACTGTTGTGGCCTCTCCCGTTGCGGAGCACAGGCTCCAGACGCGCAGGCTCAGCGGCCATGGCTCACGGGCCCAGCCGCTCCGCGGCACGTGGGATCTTCCCGGACCGGGGCACAAACCCGTGTCCCCTACATCGGCAGGCGGACTCTCAACCACTGCACCATCAGGGAAGCCCAATTACTTTTTTGAAACATCTTAGAGTATTTTTAAAACTCTCCAACATTATTTACTTTCTCTGATTTATAAGAGATGATGATGATGTGATAACTAGCACTTACTGTGTGTTTACTATGTGCGGAAGACTATTTTTTTTTCATACTTTCAAATTTTCTTTTTCTCTTTTTTCCAGCTTTACTGAGGTATACTTGACAAATTAAAATTATATATATTTAAGGAGTATAATGTGCTGGTTTGATATGTGTATATATTGTGAAATGATCACCCCATTCAAGCTCATTAATACTTCACACCTCACGTCACCTTGTGTATGTGTGGTGAGAACACTTAAGATCAATTCTCTCAGAAAATTTCAAGTACAGTTTTATTAATTACAGTCACCATGCTGTACCTTAAATCTCCAGAACTTATTCATCCCACATAACTGAATCTCTGTACCCTTTGACCAACACCTTTTCATTTCCCCATCCTCTCAACTCTTGGCAACTGCCATCTACCCTCTGCTTCTATGAGTTTAACTCTTTTACATTCCACATATAAGTAAGATTATGTAGTATTTGTGAGTTGTCTTATTTCACTTAGCATAATGTCCTCCAGGTTCATCTATGTTGTTAAATGGCAGGGTGTTCTTTTTTTTTAAGATTTTTTTTTTTTTGATGTGGATCATTTTTAAAGTCTTTATTGAATTTGTTACAATATTGCTTCTGTTTTATGTTTTTTGGTTTTTTGGCTGCAACTCGTGTGGGATCTTAGCTCTCTGACCAGGGATCAAACTGTACCCCTGGAATTGGAAGGCAAAGTCTTAACCACTGGACCGCCAGGGAAGTCCCAGTATATTCTTCTTTTTTAAGACTGAATCATATTCCGTTATACATATAACATCATATTTTCTAAATAAATAAATTTATTTAAATAAGTTACTTTTATTTAAATACATGTATATTTATTTACTTTATTTTATTTAAATAAATACATACATATAAATATGTAAAATTTAAATCAATATATAAATAAATTAAATTTTATTTTACATAAATATGTATTATATATCAATATGTTTAATATGTTTATATATATATATATAAATGCTTTCTTTATTCATCCATTGTTGGACACCAGGGTTGTTTCCTTATCTTAGCTACTGCAAATAATGCTGCAGTGAGCATGAGGGTTCAGATATCTCTTCAAGATAATGATGTTATTTCTTTTGGATTCGTATCCAGAATCGGGATTGTTGAATCATATGGTAGCTCTATTCTTAATTTGTTGAGGAGTCTCCATACTGTTTTCCATAATGGCTGCACCAGTTTACATTCCCATTAATAGTGTGTAAGTGTTCCCTTTGCTCCACATCCTTGCCAGCACTTGTTCTCTTGTGGTTTTGATAATAGCCATTATAACAGGTGTTAGGTGATATCTCATTGTGGTTTTGATTTACATTTCCCTGATAATTAGTGATGTTGAGCTGCTTTTCAGGTACCCGTTGGCCATCTGTACGTCTTCTCTGGGAAAATGTATTTTCAGGTACTTTGCCCAATTTTACTGGGTTATTTATTGTTTTGTTTGTTTGTTTGTTTTATTTTTTGGTTACTGAGTTGTATGAGTTTCTTATATATTTTAGATATTAACCGCTTATCAGGTTTGGTTTACAAGTATTTTATACCCCTCTGCAGGTTGCCTTTTCATTTTGTTGATTCCTTTGCTGTGCAGAAGTTATCTAGTTAGATATTTAGTTACTTGTTTATTTTTACTTTTGTTGCCTCTGCTTTTGGTGTCATATTCAACAAAATACTGCCAAGACCCACGTCAAGGAGCTTTTTCCCTGTGTTTTCTTCTGGGTGTTTTACAGTTTCAGGTCTTAACATTTAAGGCTTTGAACTGGTAATGCTTTGATCTGTTTGAAATTTTTACAACCTGTTTTGTGAACTGTGATGTGATCTGTCTTGCAGAATGTTCTGTGCGCACTTGAGAAGTGTGTGTATTCTTCTGTTGTTGATGGAAAGTTCTGTATATGTCTGTTAGGTCTATTTGGTCTATAGTGTTGTTCAGTTCTGCTGTTTCCTTACTGGTATTCTCTTTGGGTGACTTACCCAGTTTGAGAGTGGGATACTGAACTCTCCTGTTATTATTGTGTTTCTGTCTATTTCTCCCTTTAGATCTGTCAGTATTTGCTTTATATATTTAGATGCTTTGATGGTGGGTAAATATATATTTATAACTTACAGTTTCCTGTTGAATTGACCTTTTATCATTATGTAATGACCTTCTTTGTCTCTTTTGACAGTTTTGACTTAAGGTCAATTCTGTCTAATATAAGAAGGGTTTACCCTTGAACAATGGGGGTTAGGGGTGCCAACTGCATGTAACGCTACAGTGAGCCCTCTGTATTCACAAATTCAACCAACTGTGGACCGTGTAGTACTGTGTACGTATTTATCAAAAAACATCTGCGTAAAAGTGGACTAGCATAGTTCAACACTGGCGCAGTGTCGTTAAGACAGCTTAGGACAACTGGGGCTTCCCGGGTGGCGCAGTGGTTGAGAGTCCGCCTGCCGACGCAGGGGACACTGGTTCATGCCCCGGTCCGGGAAGATCCCACATGCCGCGGAGCAGCTGGGCCCGTGAGCCATGGCCGCTGAGCCTGCGTGTCCGGAGCCTGTGCTCCGCAACGGGAGAGGCCACAGCAGTGAGAGGCCCGCGTACCGCAAAAAAAAAAAAAAAAAAGAGGGACAACTGTGTAGCCACTCCCACTCTCTTTTGGTTAACATTTGCATGGAATATCTTCTTCCGTCCGTTTAAGCCTATGTGTACTTTTAAGGCTTGAGTCTCTTGCATGCAGCATATAGTTGGATATTGTATTCTCATTGATTTAGCCACTTTGTTTTCTTGATTGGATAATTTAATCTGTTTACATTTAAAGTCATTATTGACAGGTAAGAACTTACTCTTGCCATTTTGTTCAGTATTTTCTGACTTTTTTGTAGTTTCTTTGTTCCTTTCTTCCTCTTGAAGAATGCCCTTTAGCGTTTCTTGTAAGACAGGTGTAGTGGTGATGATTCCCTAGTCACCACCATCATCTAGTGGTGATTTTGTTTGTCTGAGAAAGTCTTTGTCTTGTCTTCATTTCTGAAGGGCAGCTTTGCTGGGTATAGTATTCTTCATTGGTCATCTTTTTCTTTCATCACTTTCAATATATTTTCCCACAGTCTCCCGGCTTGTAAATTTTCTGCTGAGAAATCCACTTATAGCCTTATAGGGGTCCTCTGTATATCATAAATCCTTTTTTCTCTTGCTGCTTTTAAAATTTTCTCTTTGTCTTTGACTGTTGATAATTTAATTATAATGTGTTTCTGTGTAACATTCTTTGGGTTGATCCTGTTTGGGGACCTTTGAGCTTCAGGAACCTGGATGGGCATATCCCTCTCAAGATTTGGGAAAGTTTCAGCCATTATTCCTTTAACTAAACTTTCTGGTCCTTTCTCTCTCTTTTCTCCTTTTCAGAGTCCCATAGTGCATCTGTTGAGTTGCTTGATGGTGTCCCATAAATCCCATTGGCTGTCTTCACTATGTTTCATTTCCCACCCCCCTCTGACTGGATAATTTCAAATGACCTGTTTTTGAGTTCACAGATTCTTTCTTCTTCTTGGTCAGGTAGTGTTGAAGAAATCTGTTGGACTTTTCATTTCATTCATTGTGTTCCTCAGTTCCAGAATTTCTGTTTGGGTCTTTTTTTATGATTCCTCTTTTTTGAAATTCTCATCTTGTTCATGTATCGTTATCCTGATTTTGTTGAGTTGTCTATCTATGTTCTCTTGTATCTTATTGAGCTTCCTTAAGACAATTATTTTGAATTCTTTGAGAGGCAAGTCATAGATTTCCAATTCTTTATGGTTGGTTACTGGAGCTTTATTAGTTTCCTGTGGTGGGGCATGTTTGCCTGATTCATTGTTATCCGTGTAGCCTTGTGTTGATGTCTGTGCATCTGAAGGAGCAAACACCTCTTCCTGTCTTTACAGGCTGGATTTTAGTAGGTAAAGACCTTCTGCTGCTCTGTCCCCAGACTGATGGGACTGCCTCAGGGATTGCATTTGAGCAGGGCTAGAGCCTGTTCACTTGGCTGCTGCCAGGTCTGCAGTTGTGTTCACCGTTGGCAGGCTTGTTACTGGGGATGCAGATGGTTTGAATCCTATCACCTGGGTGATGGGCCTGCCTCCAGGACTATGGTTGAGCAGCCTGGTCATGGTGCCATTTCTAGGCCTGTTACCAGGGTCATGGATGAGGGTGGCATCCGCTGTATCCCTAAGCATGCTCCCACCAGGTCTCTGGGTAGGCAGCACTGCCTCTGGGACCAGGGTAGAGTGGGGTTAGAATAGGGTCACAGGGCTGCTTCAGGATTTGCAATCAGAACTGAGGTCAGCAGACCTGCCAGTGGGGGCTCGGACAGGCGTGTCTCACACTGGTTTCCTAGGTGGGCGGTATTGCCCCTGGACCATGGCATATTGGGCCTGGAATCAAGTCATAGGGCCCCTTGAGGGTCTGCAGTTGGGACTGAAGTCAGCAGTCCTGCTACCAGGGGCAAAGGTGTGTATTGCTGGGTCCCTGGGCCGGCAGGAGTGACTCTAAACCACCTTAGAGTGGGGCTGGGGCCAGGTCACAGGACCACTTCAGATCTGCAGTCGGGTCTGAGGTTGGAGATCCTGTTAACAGGGGCATAGACAGGGTGGCACCTCCTGGTCCCTAGGCAGCATGGCTCTGTGCAGGACCATGGCCAAGCTGGGCCACAGCCGAGTCCATGGGGGAAGGGCTGCTTTCGGTCTGTAGCCAGGGCCACTGTCAGTGAGCCTGCCTTCTCCAAGCGACTCTTCTCGGTCTTGGGCTCCACCAGGGTTTTGCAGCGTTGTACCTGGATCCCAAAGCTCCCATGAGGACCCTTTGGTCTGTGGACGGATGTCAGTTTGTTCTTTACGTGGGGGATGTGAGCTGGGCACCTTCTATTCAGACATCTTGCTGATATCCTGCTAAGCATGGCTTTAAACACTTGACGTTTCATCTCTACAACCCTTCTCTGAGTTTAGTGCTGCGTTATATCCATCTTGCAGGTGAACCAGGTGAGGCACAAGAGATTAAGAAGCTTGTCCAAGGTTTCCTAGCTAGAGCCAGGATTCCAACCTCGTCAGACTGGCTTCAGGGTTTCTGTTCTTAAATACTGTTGGTTCCCCTGCCCCAGGTGTTTACGTGCGTATAATAATAATGTTCTCTTCTCTGCGGGTCCTGTCTGGGCTGCCCTGGAAGGAGTTCCTGCTAGATGGTTCACGTTTAGGACTTTTTCATTCTCAGAGTCTGAGAAATTCAGCCGTGTTACCCTAAGTGATATATCTTTATTGTAAATAGTATATGGAAATGGGGAATATGGGAATTTTGGTTCACGGAATCCAGAAACAGATAAACAAGCTTAAGATCTGGAAGGTAGCTCAGGAACCAGAGTGCCTCATTGGGTTGTCTTTGTGGCCTTTGAGTCATATCTCCTGCTGAGCTGCCCCCCACCAGCCCCCCCGAACCCCTACCTTGCTAGGTAGGCTGCAGTCAGGGGCCCAGCGCTTTGTGCCACCACGGGTTAGCGAAGGTTTAAGGGGGCTTGACAGGCGCTGTGGGAGTGGAAGACTCCAGAAGCAGGCTGCAGAGGTGCTAGGCGAGCGCCTTGTATTCGTAAATGTGACTGCTTGGTCCCTGCACACATACCCATTGTGGCATTGCCATGTAGAAATTATTATGAAAATCTGTTGCAAAATATCTTAGAGCACATATAAAAGAAAACAAACAAAAGAGTGGGTTTTGGTTTACGAACTCTTTGGCATTATTCATTAATTTGTATTTATTTCCTCTCTTTATTTTCATTAGTAGAGCTCACTGAAGGAATTCTAGTGCAAGCGGTCTTTTTTTTTTGTTGGCTGCGTAGTATATGGGATCTTAGTTCCCCCACCAGGGATCGAACCTGTGCCCCCTGCAGTGGAAGCGCGGAGTCTTAACCACTGGACCGCCAGGGAAGTCCCAAATAGTCTTTAAATCAGTGGGATTATAATCCTTGAAAGGCCTTGGTAAGTAGAAATTATGTGAGTGAAATTTGGTTTTCTTTTTAAAACTCATCATAAAGAATTATGTTCTCAGCCAAAGGCATGCCACTCCTGTGAAAATAATTAGCCACTACTGCTGTATTTAATAATGAGGTATGGGGCAGGGAGATGAAGGGCCCATACTTAGCTTTTGCTACTTGGACACTTAGGGAAAGGGCCACCTAGAACAATACACTGGGCTAAGATGGCACTCCCACCCGTAAGAGCCAGATCTCACCGGCGCTCAGTGTGCCGCGCACCGTTTTAGTTGTGTGCCTTACTTGTGTTCCCCACGCGAACCTTGTAAATGTCATCACTCCACTTTACAGGGTGCAAACTAAGGTTGAGAAGTTAAGTGATTTATTAAAGGTCACGTGTGCAGTCAAAGAAGATGGTAGGAGCTTTCTTTTCAGCTTTCCCGTGTGGGGAAACTGAGGCACTAAAGTTTAGTGGTTGTTGCAAGTCAGCATCTGTTATACATGTTGTCCTTCAAGGGCTGCGGTTTGAGCCGGGGAGAAGGGAGGGGGCAGCAGTGCTGACGGGTGAGGGGGGTGTCGACACAGGGCCCCCGCCTTGCCCAATCCCCCGCACCCTCACCTTCTATCCCAGCCCCGCGTTTCGCTGCTTTCCTTCCCCTTTTTTTTTGCTACTTCCCCCAAGTCTGCAGACAGGCTGATACTTTTTAAAAAGACTTTTTTTTTTTTTTTTTTTTTTTTTTTTTTGTGGTACGCGGGCCTCTCACCGCTGTGGCCCCTCCCGCTGCGGAGCACAGGCTCCGGACGCGCAGGCCCAGCGGCCATGGCTCACGGGGCCAGCAGCTCCGCGGCATGTGGGACCCTCCCGGACCGGGGCACGAACCCGCGTACCCCGCATCAGCAGGCGGACTCCCAACCACTGCGCCACCAGGGAAGCCCTAAAAAGACTTTTTAAAGGTGTATTTCTCTGTGTACCTTAAGTTTCAGGTGACCGTCCTTTGGCTTACAAGCATGTTTCAGTGTAATGGGCTAACTTGGAAGCAGCACCAGTTCATGAAACTCTTCTTCCCAGCACACAGCAGCATCCCTCCTCAGGGGCGCTTCTTTCACCATCCCCGTCCTGACCTCTCATCTGCACCTTCGATGCTCATGTCTTCTAGGCTTGGTTGAGCACCTCCTCGTCTTCTCATTCTCTGAAAGATCCCGAGGAATCTCATTCACATCTAAATCTTCAATCACAATATTTACGCCAATGTCTCCAGAATCTATGTTTCTAGCCCAAGAATTCCCTGCTCAGTGACAGCCCTTATTGATCCAGTTGCCTAATAGAAATCTCTCAGACCCTGTATCTGAAACAGAGCCCATCCTTTCTCCAAGTGGCCCCCGTTCGTTTTCATCTTGGTCAGTGGCCACGCCACCCAGCCAGGAGGCTGCTCCAGAAACCTGGACCACTCCAGCCCCGCCCCCTCTGCATTCTCCGCAGTCCTGTTGACTCCTCCTCCAAGGTTCTAGAATGCACCTCTCTCAGGCCTCCGTTCTGTGCGCCTGCCTCAGTCCTGGCTGTTCTCCCTGTGGACGGCCCTCTTCCTTCTGCCTGTGTGATCTCTTGAAACCCTAATCCAAGCTGTCACTTCCTTATTTGAAATCCATAAATGAACCTAAAATTTCACCCACCCTTAGCTTAGTTCAAAGGCCCATCGGTGCCCCGTCCATTCCTTAGGTGATGTGTGGTGTTTCTGTCCTGTCCCAAGCCTTGCTGACTCCACGCCCTTGCCCTGACCAGGTGCTGTGTCTAAGAGTGAGGCAGCAGACGTCACACATTTTTAAGTGTGTTTTTTTATCTTACGAGAATTAACTGATCACTGTACGAGTTTTAGAGCCTGTCTCGTCAGCAGTAAATGGGGGAGGAGGGCCTCTGAATGGCTTGTTCTTTCTGCCTCGCCTCTCTTTACCCGTGATCACAGTTCCGGATAAGGGTTCACTTTTTGGAAATCACAACGGGTTGGAGGGAAAGAGATCCAAGATTGTAAATTTTGAACAGGGTGGGCAGCGTTGCTAAGATGCAACCAGGATATGCCTGTCAGAGCAGAGTCTTTCTAAATGGCGCCCACCGTGTTGTGCAGTGTGCCGTCCGTGGTGCCGACCAGGACAGACTTGGGAGCAGCCCTGCTGTGAGGCTCCAGGGTCTGGAAGGAAACGACGCCTGGCTGTGCGGCTTAGGAAGAGTGGGAGTGAATGTGTGTGTGTGTGTGTGTGTGTGTGTGTGTGTGTGTGCAGGACATGGAGCACGGTGATACCAGTGGGATCAGAGGTTGGGAGGGCTTCTTACGTGGTGGTGAATGACGTAAGCAGCTGTGGTGTGTGCAGGGATGGAGCTGCTGGGGTTGGGGATATAGGGACTGGGGGCGTCTGGTAGGTCTAAGGGGAGCCCCAGTGTGTCTCATTGGTTTTGTTTCGGGAAATATTTAAAGCAAAACCAAAACCTTTAGGCCTAGGTCTGTAATCTAAATATTGTTTGTCTGGCAGGAGGTGAATTGGCGCTTACAGCCAAGCCTAGGAACCTTGTTTTAGGGTCTATGTTATAGGTAAACAGCCTCTGGCTCCCCAGGCTAGTCTTTTCTTTCGCTCACTTTGAAAGCAGGCCTCTTACAAAGATTTTTCACTGGTGAGAACGCCACCAGCCCTGCCCTGACTCTTCCTCCCAAGTGGTACAAAAGTGGAAATGAAAATATATCCCCATTAAATTATGCTAGGTGGTGGAACTATAGTTGCTAGGGACTAGAGGCATTAAAAACTTTCCCCCAGGGCTTCCCTGGTGGCGCAGTGGTTGAGAGTCCGCCTGCCGATGCAGGGGACACAGGTTCGTGCCCCGGTCCGGGAAGATCCCACATGCCGTGGAGCGGCTGGGCCCGTGAGCCACGGCCGCTGAGCCTGCGCGTCCGGAGCCTGTGCTCCGCAGCAGGAGAGGCCGCAACAGTGAGAGGCCCGCGTACCGCAAAAAAAAAAACAAAAAAAAAAAAACAAAAACTTTTCCCCAAACCTCTCCTTTTTGTGAAAAAAAAAAAATCTTGAATTGAAAATTTAAAATTAGCCGGTACGACAGATGAACGATGGTTCCTTTCCAGCAATAACCTCCTGGCGGTGTAATGCACACTGGGAATAAGGTTATGAGATGCAGTTAACTCCTGTACCTACTGTTGCTCCCTGAATGGTTTCCAAGTTTAATTCCTTGTAGGAAGATTGACAGTTGTAATTATGTTGTCAAGCGTTTGTCTTTTTTGCTGTAGCAACACTGACACCCAGACAGAGAGCTCCGCCCTGACTTTGACTAGCGCGAGGCGCAGGTCTTGGTCGCGTGTCTTTCCTAAAGTATGTCATCGTTGATCAGCACTTTGCAGCCAGTGCTGTGTGTACTTTTTTCTTTGGGTTCAAGGGTACAGTCTGGGGAATCCTGTGTCTCTTCTTCACAGCGTTCTGTCAACTTTCCGAGTTTAGCACAGTTGGCACTTGGACATTCTCCTGGGAGAACAGGGCTCCACCGGCTGCCTTATCACTTTTTTCTATGAGTGAATCTCCGTAAGCTGCTTGGTAGGTCAGACTCCATGACCTGAGGTCTCCCCCAGTTTGGGGAGGTGACGTGATGTGGTAGAAAAAGGGCAACTTTGGAGCCAGGCAGACTTGAGTTTTAAACTGACTTCTAGCATTTCGTTTTGGGGCGTGTCGCTTAGCTTTCGTGGACTTCCTTTGTAACCCAGGGGAACTCTTGCCGGGGGTGTGTGAGTGTGAAGTCTGCCAGGTAAGAGACATTTAGTAGACCGTGCCTTATGTCCTTAAAATGTCTTATGCTTTCTGATAGGAACAGCCGTTCAATGTAAGGTGGGAAGGAAAATACTTGCCACCCCATTTCTAGAGACGGTGTGGAGAGAACAGCCTGTGAAGGCAACTAAAGCTTCTTGCGGGGAGATGCATTTTGTGCAGAGCTTTTGAAATCACCTAACTTCTTTCCTTGCTGCTCCTAAATCCCAAAGTCGATCGTGTTTGTCCGTCTCGTCTAGTCCTTTAATGGACTGCCTTACCCATGCAATGCATGTTAAAACCCAGCAGAAGGCCCGGGCCTCGACGGCAGCGGGTCCCACCATGGCCTTGGTCCTGTCGCTGGTCTCTGACTTGCCTTCCAGTGCCGTCCCTCCACCTCTCCGCCCTTTATCAGTTCAGCACCCACTTTGTATTGTCCGTGTGCTCCAACTTCCATTCCCTCCTTCGCTGTGTTTCCGCCTGCCTTCTTCCTGTACCAGAGGGAATCCAAGCCCTCTTTCTCTGCCTCGTGGACCCTCCCCACTCAGGGCTTCCCTTGGGAGGAATGAATAAGACGACTCGTCTCCATTTATTTTTGTGCACTTTAGACATTCGCTTGGATGGGAAAATTGACCTTGGAGATGTGAGGTGTGCTCAGAATCTGATTTGGCACCGAACACGTCTTGTGCTGTTTCAGCCTGCTAGGAAATTTGTAGGTAATTTGCCAACCAAACTGGACTGATCAGTGTTGCCACAGAAGAACCTGTCCCTTTGCTTCTGGTGGCGCTGTTCCCCACCCTGGGAACGCCCTCTCTCTTTGTCTTTCTGTTTTCACTTCAAATACAGCCTACCCCGGGAAGCCTGTCCTGATGCCTCAAGCCAGTGTAATCTCTGACTTTCCAACTTCATAGTTAAAACATTGCTATGTTTATTATGAAAATGAAACTAATGCATTCTAATCATGGAATAATTTTAAACTAGAGAAATACACAGAGAAACAAAACCACGTCTCATAATTCACCAGGACAGGAGCTGTCAATGTCGAATGACGTTTTCCTTCCAGCCATTTTCTTTGCATTCTTCATACAGTGGTCATAACATGTGTAAAGTTTTGTATTCTCCTGTCATGATCACTCCCATTCCGTTTTTTTCGTTTTGTTTTGTTTTTTTGCGGTACGCGGGCCTCTCACCGCTGTGGCCTCCCCTGTCGCGGAGCACAGGCTCCGGACGCGCAGGCTCAGCGGCCATGGCTCACGGGCCCAGCCGCTCCGCGGCATGTGGGATCCTCCCGGACCGGGGCACGAACCCGCGTCCCCTGCATTGGCGGGTGGATTCTTAACCACTGCGCCACCAGGGAAGCCCTTCCATTCCGTTTTAAATTACCTGTAAACATTGTAGTAGCTGTATAATATTTCATGATGTCGCTATTGATTGACTCATCGTTCTTCTGATGTTGAATATTTAGCTCGTTCCTTATTTTCCTGTGTTTTAAGAATCCTAAGATAAGCATCTTTGTGCATTTTGGATTTTTTTTTTAAGATAGGTTTCTAGAAATGGGATAACCAGACCAGAGCTCATTGACAGTTTTTTTTTTTTGAAGAATGAAGTGGAGGGCTTCCCTGGTGCCGCAGTGGTTAAGAATCCACCTGCCAATGCAGGGGACATGGGTTTGAGCCCTGGTCCGGGAAGATCCCACATGCCATGGAGCAACTAAGCCCGTGCGCCACAACTACTGAGCCCGCACTCTAGAGCCCGTGCTCTGCAACAAGAGGAGCCAACGCAGTGAGAAGCCTGCACGCTGCAACAAAGAGTAGCCCCCGCTCACCGCAACTAGAGAAAGCCCACGCGCAGCAGCAGACCCAACGCAGCCCAAAACAAATAAATTAAAAAAAAAAAAAGAATGAAGTGGACCATTTTTATTTAAAAAAATAAACTTATTTATTTATTTATTTTTGGCTTTGTTGAGTCTTCATTGCTGCGCATAGGCTTCCTCTAGTTGCAGCGAGCGGGGGCTGCTCTTCCTTGCAGCGTGCGTGTTTCTCACTGTGGTGGCTTCTCTTGTTGTGCAGCACGGGCTCTAGGCACGTGGGCTTCAGTAGCTGTGGCACATGGGCTCAGTAGTTGTGGCTCACAAGCTCTAGAGCCCAGGCTCAGTCATTGTGGCGCATGGGCTTAGTTGCTCCGTGGCATGTGAGATCTTCCCGGACCAGGGCTCGAACCCGTGTCCCCTGCATGGGCAGGCAGATTCTTAACCACTGGGCCACCAGGAACGACCCCGAAGTGGACCATTTTTAAAGTCTTTATTGAATTTGTTACAATATTGCTTCTGTTTTACGTTTTGGTTTTTTTGGCTGCGAGGCATATGTGATCTTAGCTCCCTGACCAGAGGTCGAACCTGCACCCCCTGCATTGGAAGGTGAAGTCTTAACCACTGGACTGCCAGGGAAGTCCCTATTGACAGATTTAAAGGCATCTGATATGTCTTACCAGACTGACTTTCAGAAAGTTTACTTTTTTTTTTTTTTTTTTGCGGTACGCGGGCCTCTCACTGTTGTGGCCTCTCCCGTTGCGGAGCACAGGCTCCGGACGTGCAGGCTCAGCGGCCATGGCTCACGGGCCCAGCCTCTCCCCGGCATGTGGGATCTTCCCGGACCGGGGTGCGAACCCACGTCCCATGCATCGGCAGGCGGACTCCCAACCACTGCGCCACCAGGGAAGCCCCAGAAAGTTTACTTTTTAAGCCAAATTTATACTCCTTCCTGCAGTGTATATGACTACAGGGTCAAATATTATATGTTTGCTTATTTGAATAAAAATATTTTTTCCCCATGTTACAAGACGCAGAGGTTTAAGACACTAGCACGTGTGTATGTTCACTGGGTGTTGGCTGGTGTCCTCTCGGAGGCGGACCAAGAGTCCACCCTTTTGTCCCGCTCTCACGCCAGGTAGATTGGCCTCTCTGCTGGTGTTGGGTTGGACTGAGTTACGCAGTGATAGGAAGTGGGATTCTGCCGGGAGTTCTTGGACTGATGCCGTGCCCTCTCCCAAGCACCGTGTTCTCCGGTGTCCTCCTTCATTCTGCTCTCCTGTTCTGGCTCTTTGACCCCCGCCCTGTGGTCCTCAGGGACCTGGGCTCTGGGAGCATCCTGGAAAGCAGCCCAGTCTGGATGTGGATGACCCAGGGGCTGTTTTCCTGGTCAGGGCAGTCAGTCCCTGCAGTCACCCTGATGGGAGTGGCTGAAAATGAACCTTTTCCTGATTTGAGAGCACCATTTTTTCCTTCAGAAAGTGGAAGCTTTTAAATATATGGGATTTCTATATGCGGGCCTCTCACTGCCGTGGCCTCTTCCACCGTGGAGCACAGGCTCCGGACGCACAGACTCAGCGGCCATGGCTCACGGGCCCAGCCGCTCCGCGGCATGCGGGATCCCCCCGGACCGGGGCACGAACCCGTGTCCCCTGCATCGGCAGGCGGACTCTCAACCACTGTGCCACCAGGGAAGCCCGGGGGATTTCTTTGAGAATAGTTCCACATTCTCTTGTCTGGAAAGCAGGCAAAGTCTTCTTCATATAGTTGGGTATGTGTCTGTCTAGAATGTAGCGTTTGGGGTAAAGGAAGTCGATAAAGCCTTGCACGCGTCAGCATATGCTTCCTCTCTTTGTTTTGTCTTCAGGGTAGGTGTTCAGTGCAGAGTATCCGCCCGTGCAGCCCTGACTCTACCAGTCCCCCTGGGGAGGATGTGAAGGTAGAGCAGAGTGTTTTGAATGTTGGGAAAAGTGAGAAGGTCTCTAAGCACATGGGGCCCTGGTTCTGTCCCAGTTGCAAAAATGATGTTTGCGGGTCACTGCCTTTCTCAGCTTTTGTCCAGATGAGTCACAGATTTGGGGGTTTTGGTAGAAATTAAGCCATATCACCAAGACTCCTGTTCCGTGGATTGTGGATGCCTAATCTGGGGGCCACTTGCCCTGAGGGAAAGGCAGATGGTAAAAGACTTGGGTCCCTTGCTAACCTTCTTGTCCCCTGATGTCTATAGAAATGGGCCTTTGCTTTAAGAGCCTGGGTGTTTGTAATGCTTGGGAATGGTTTATGATGAGTTAGTCCTGTCTCCTTTATCAAGCCTTTAGGTAGTTTCGGGTCCATTTGGAATACCTGGTCTCCCGCTGCCTGGACTGTCCGTTGTCGGCTGGGAAACCTCTCAGATGTGCCTTCTCCCTGCCACGCAGGACCTCATGTGACCCTCCTCCAGTGCTGACACCAGGCCCTGTATGTGACCGGCCCCACTGTCGTCACTCCAGGCTGTTCCGAGACATAAATGGTGATAAAACAAGGCGCCCCTCCTTCCCTCCTAAGATTGTAGATCTTGTTGGTTACTGGGAGACGCTGTTTTTTCGTTATCCTGTAGTACCTGTTGCAGAACCCATAACATTTGCCAGCTTTTCCTCATATTTCGTTTACTCCTAGCTTCATCTCATCCCAAGTAATGGGAAGGAAGGTGGTGATCCAGAGCAATTCCATCACGCGAAAGGCATGTCGGTGGGGGGGGGGGGGGGCAGGGGGAGGGAGACGTTAGGTACCACTCAAGGTCTAGGTGATTGACGGGGCCTTGGATTTGTCACAAAAAGCTGAAAACCTAGCTCTTTCTGTAAAGTTTCCTTATCTTAAAACTGCTGTGGACCAAACAAAACGCATCCGTGGGTGGCTAGCTGGAGATGACCATTCCGAGCCCAGCTTCCGGTAAGGGCTTGAATGATTGGTGCATTTAGTTCTGGGCGTTCAGAGGTCTCTGTAAAGGAATTTTCCTGCTGTTTCTCGAGTTTACATGGTTCTGTAACTCCCGAGAAGCTGGCAAGATTTATTGGTATGCAGAGACCTAAGTATAAGTTATGGATCCCTGCACTTAAATGTCGCAGAACAGGACTTCACTGTAAGCTTGGCCAACATGCCCACCTCAGTACTCCACGTGGCATGACAGTTAGGAGGAGCCTCAGAGGTCACTTGGGCGCCCCTCGTCCTCTTCGGGCCTCCGGGGGACGGGGTGACCGTCCTCCTGCGGGATTCTATTTGTGAAATCCCTGGAGTCTCTTGTGTCTTGTTCCGCAGCCTCAGAGCGGGGGGCAGGGTTTGACAGGAATGTTAGCAGGCATGAGCTGAGAGGATTGGAAAAATATCTAGCGCACCAACATCCCGCTCTGCTTCCTAGAGCCGTGCCAGCTGCCCCCATGTCCTTACCACTGACCTGGGGCTGCTGAAATCCAGGTCCCAGGGAGTATGAAGGGCCCAGCCTTCTGCCACGCTGGACGCTTGGCATCCTGTGGGTCAGGAGAGCTGACTCGCCAAGCTCACTTCTGTGCTTACCTGCGGGTTCACTCATCTGTACCCCGAGGCCTGCCCATCAGCCCGTGTCCCAGAGGCTTCCCCTCACGCTCAGGATGAAGCCTCAGGGCGAGGCTTGAGGGACGGTCACCCCGAGCAGTCCTTCCCCATCCCGCCTGCCTCTGCTCTTTGCACTTGAAAGCCAGGAGCCTTACTTCAGGTTTTGTTGACGTTGTTGTTGTCTATTTGTTTTTTGGCACAATATGTATATTTTTAGTCAGCTTTGAACTTTGAGAAGAGTTTAGATTTATAGAAAAGTTACAAAGCTAATGTAGAGTTCCTGTATACCTCTTACCCATTTTCCGCTAATTTAACATCCGATATTGCCGCACTATATTTGCTTAAAAAAAACAAACCTACATTGATAATGTTACGATTAATTAAACTTCTGGCTTTATTTGAATTTCACTAGTTTTCCCACTTGTGTGTTTTCCTGTTGCAGGATTCCATGTTGAACTTAGGCTTAGCTCAGTGTTACCCTAGCTTCCTGCCTCGCTTTCCCTTTTCTTTCTAGGTTCTCTCTGTGTAACCATTCTCAACCTGGGGCACTCCTGGGAAGGGGTACAGCTAACACAAACCCACGTGGGGGGCTTCTCAGGGGCCTTGGAAGCAGAATAGGGGCACAGCCACCCCGAGCTCTGTCGGACGTGTAACCAGTGCGGCCCACAAGCTGGGACTCCAGCTGTAGTCATGTCTGTTTTATTTTTCCAGTCACACCAGGGTGTCATCATACCTGCACTTCTCTCTGGGTAAAGTCAGCTATGCCCACCTGGCTAGAAGGTGGGAGCAGGAAAGGACACAGTGTGGACTGCACCCATGCGTGTCGGCCGTGCTGGGGCTGGCGGGAGGCCCCGGCCAGGTGCCGGCAGGTGGGCGAGCTCCTCCACCACAGCACCAGGGGCTCCTCACCTGGTCTCACCCGGTACCTTCTTTGCTAGAAGCCATGTTCACAGCTTATACTGACTATAAATGATGTTTGCTGTATGTAGCTGGTTTATTTTTATTTTATTATTATTATTATTTTTTTGCGGTACGCGGGCCTCTCACTGTCGTGGCCTCTCCCATTGAGGAGCACAGGCTCCGGATGCGCAGGCTCAGCAGCCATGGCTCACGGGCCCAGCTACTCCGCGGCATGTGGGATCTTCCCGGACCGGGGCACGAACCCGCGTCCCCTGCCTCGGCAGGCGGACTCCTAACCACTGTGCCACCAGGGAAGCCCTATTATTTTTTATTTTTAAGAAAGTGACATATGCATATCAGTGGAAACGCTGAATAGTGCCAGAGCTTAAAACTAAGAAGAGTAGCCCCCTTATGCCTCTGCTATGGTGGTCTGCTTCTGAAAGGCAACGACGTTCAACTTTTTTAGCTGGTTCATTTAATATTTGCCTCCAGATTTAAAAATAATACACATATACTTCTAGCTGTAGACTCAGCGGTGTTGGACATTATCTATTCAGTCTCTCTCCCTCTGTCCTCTCAGCGTATTCGGTTATAGCAATACACGCACGACACGGTTTGTACACAATATTTGGCTAAATCCCTACCCAGATCCTCATTATTATGACTGTTTAAACTTTGCTGACTGTTGAGCCATGTAGAACACTAACATTTTACCTCTTTTATTGTACAAGTTTTTTGTTTTTCCTTGAGTTCAAAGAGGCCTCATGTTTTCATTAACTTAGTTTATTTAGAATGTGTGGCTGAGCTCCCAAGGTCTCTACCAGCTCTGTAGAAATCCTCAACAGCATTTTCCAGAGTTTAACATCAGATGACATTTGTCAGTTGCAGTTGCCCTCTGGGGAGGCCCTCCCGGGAACCCTGAACTCTCTTTCATGCCAATCACACTGTGTTCTCCTTGGGAAGAACATTCCGATATCAGAAAGATGACTGATCCTCTTTGACTTTTTTCCCATCTGATGGATCATGGGATGTTCCAGCCGATCACATTTCTGTCTGCCTTGGCCTCTGGAAGCTGGGCACCCACCTCCACCAGCCATACTGCCCCAGATCACCAACGTTGTGTTATTTCATGTATGTAGTTCATTCCAGTTTCATCATATTGATATCTTCCTCTTCTTGTTTCCATTTTGCTCAGCTGTCATTAAAAAAAAAAATGTATCTTAGAAATTAACACAAACGAATACATGCTAGGTGCTCTTATATTTTTTTTAAAGCAGTTTAATTGAGATATAATTCACATACCATACACTTGGCCCGCTTAAATTGTACAGTTCAATATATTCTAGTATATTCACAGGGTTATGCAACCATCACCATGATCTAATTTTAGAATATGTTTTACCTCCTGAAAGAAACCCCATGCGTATTAGCAGTCACTCCCCATTCTGCCCCACCCCGTGCCCAGCCCTAAGCAACTGTTGATCTACTTTCTGTCTCTCTAAATTTACTCGTTACGGACATGTTATGTAAATGGAGCGTACAATATGTGGTCTCCTGTGACTGGCTTCTTCCCTGTTATAGCACGTATTAGTACTTCATTCCTTTTTTATTGCCCAGGAATAGGCCAAAGTATTTATTCATCCGTTGATGTACTTTTTGAGTTGTTTCCACTTTTTTTTTTTTTTTAATGAATAATGCTGCTCTGGGCATTTGTGTACAAGTTTTTGTATGGATGTATGTTTTAATCTCTGTTGAGTGCATACCTGGGCATGAAATTGCTGGGTCATATGCTAACTGTTTAGCCTTTTGAAAATCAGCCAGACTGTTTCTCAAAGCGGCTGCACCATTTTATACTCTCAGAATCAATGTACGAGGGCTCCAGTTTCTCACATCCTTGTCAACACTTTTAATTGTGTCCTTTTTATCATAGCCATCCTAGTGAGTGTGGTGTCTCATTGTGATTTTGACTTGCATTTTCTTAATGACTAATGATGTTGAGCATCTTTTTATGTGCTTAATGGCCATCTGTATTTCTTCCTTGGAGAAATATCTATTCAAATAATTGCCCATTTAAAGAAGAACAATTTTATTGAGTTATAATCCACATACATGCAATTCACCATTTAAAGTGTGCAAGTCAGTGGTTTTCAACACTCACAGAGTTGTGCAAATGTATTACCACAGTCATTCCTTTGTCCTTTTTTCATGGGTTGTCCTTTTATTGATGAGTTTTAAGACTTCTTTTTAGAAGTTGCTTATCAGCTGTAGGACTGGCAAATATTTTCTCCCGTTCTATGGGTTGCCTTTGTACTTTCTTGATGGTGTCGTTTGCAGCATAACAGTTTTTTTTTTGTTTGTTTGTTTTGGCTGCGTTGTGTCTTCATTGCCGTGCACGGGCTTTCTCTAGTTGAGGCGGGCGGGGGCTACTCTTTGTTGCGGTGCGCGGGCTTCTCATTGCAGTGGCTTCTCTTGTTGCGGAGCATGGGCTCTAGGCACGTGGGCTTCAGTAGTTGTGGCTCACGGGCTCAGTAGTTGTGGCTTGTGGGCTCTAGAGCACAGGCTCAGTAGTTGTGGCGCACGGGCTTAGTTGCTCCGCGGCATGTGGAATCTTCCCGGACCAGAGACTGAACCCATGTCCCCTGCATTGGCAGGTGGACTCTCAACCACTGCGCCACCAGGGAAGTCCCAGCATAACAGTTTTAAATTTTGCTGTAGTCCCGTTTATTTATCTATTTTTTCTTTCAATACATTTGCCTTTGGTGTTTTTGCCTTGTGGTTTTTTTTTTTTTTTTTTTTCGGTACACGGGCCTCTCACTGCTGTGGCCTCTCCCGCTGCGGAGCACAGGCTCTGGACGGGCAGGCTCAGCGGCCATGGCTCACGGGCCCAGCCGCTCTGCGGCATGTGGGATCCTCCCGGACCGGGGCACGAACCCGTGTCCCCTGCACTGGCAGGCAGACTCTCAACCACTGCGCCACCAGGGAAGCCCATGCCTTGTGTTTTTAATTGGTATTTATTTCTATAGTCTCCTCAGACCTTTTTTGAGATCAAAGTCAGACATAAAAGTAAATAAGACAGAAGCTGTGTGGCAACGGCATAGACTCTGTCCAAATGCATCTTGGCAGGGAAATCAGTAATGAGTTTTCAATATCGAAGCCTCATTGGAGGCAAGGACCTTTCCAGTGTCTGGAGGGATCCGTTGCCTTCAGCCGGGCATCCCTAAACCTTTCTTTTTCAGCCTCTGCCTCAGGCTGGTGTGGGGCAGCAAGTGGGACCTGGAAGAGAGTTGGTCCTCGAGGCTGATCAACCTCCAGTGCTGTAGCCAGTGCGGGGGTGCTTCACTCCTGCAGGGAGGCGGGCTGAGGAAGCACGGGCGGGGGTCCCCAGCAGACAGTTCTGAGCCAATCACAACGACAGAGGGGGGTTCATTTATTTCATGAGCTAAGAAGAAATTGGTTGGCTAGCCAGGAAGTTTAGCCACATGTATACCATTATTTCTGTGAGAAAATGGGTCCTAAATTCTAAGCCATCGGTTTAGAAATAGACTTTTGGGGGCTTCCCTGGTGGCGCAGTGGTTGAGACTCCGCCTGCCGATGCTAGGGGACGCGGCTTCGTGCCCCGGTCCGGGAGGATCCCACATGCCGCGGAGCGGCTGGGCCTGCGAGCCATGGCCGCTGAGCCTACGTATCCGGAGCCTGTGCTCCACAACGGGAGAGGCCACAACAGTGAGAGGCCCGCGTACCAAAAAAAAAAAAAAAGAAATAGACTTGTGAGATGCGATCGCTTTCTAAGTTGGGCTGTACCTGTGCTCATTCATCAGTGTTCTTTTCAGTAGCTGTTCCACCACATGGGGGCTGTGTGTGTACAGTTCCATGTGCATTTATTGAGCCTGCCTACGAGCGTCACCGTCCCAGGACCAAGGCGGCGTGCCCGGGGCGGCCGTCCTCCTTCAGACCCTGCAGTCTGTTAGGGAGAACATGAGCTGTGCCCAAGGCTGGTCTGAGTGGGCTGTGGCCCTTGCTCATGAAGAGCTGATGATTATCCAGATGTGAATTCGAGCCTTTCAGACTCACATTTGGCCGTTTCATGGCTCATTAGTTTTAAGGACGGGCAGAGAGAGGTGAATAGGGAAAAAGTGAATTCAGTTTGGAGCTTTTTAAAAAGTGGTGGATATGAACTGACATGGTATTCTTAAATGATCTGGGGATTTCATCTATGTTGATCCTGTTCTATAGTTTCATAGATAACTGACTTGATGGTTTTTTTTAAACAAAATGAATGCACGTATATGGTTAAAAAGGGGTATGAAACGGAATGCGAGGGCCTCTCTGCCTCCCCAGTTCCTCCCCAACTCTAGCCTCCCTGCAGAGGTAGCTACTGTTAAGTTTCTTTTGCTGCCCTCTGAACTTTTAAAAAATGTATATACTAGATACCTTGTTAAAGGGACACAGATGGGATCATATTACACACAGTGGTCTGCATCTTGTTTCTCCTTTTTTCATAAGGGATATCGCTTGGAGCTATTTCCACGTTGGCATGCACCGACCTACTGCATTCCCCTTAGAATGGCAGAGTGTTCCTTTATATGAATGACATGACTCTCTTCATCTGCTCTCTTTTCATGGGCATTTAGGTAGTTTCTAGCTTTTCGTTACTACAGTGCCCCATGAAACTCTTGGGCAAGTGTCTGTCTTTTGCTCTTCTGCAAGTTTACATTAATGGATTGTTATGTTTGCCCTTAAACCATGAAAGGTCCCGGTTTACAGTGATTCCCAGCTGGGCCGTGGAATCGTGAGGCTTTGGATTGTAGGCTGATTTGTTGTATATGGTTTGGGTGCAGCCTGGTAGGAGACACTTGTATTCAGATTTTGTTTTTGAGAAGATACTGGAGCATTAAGTTAGAAAAGGACCCAAACATATGGTCTATTGTGGGGTGCTGAACTTAACACTTTGCGTCTTTGTAATACTTTGGAGGCTGCAAGGAGCCTTGGCTAAATCTTTGCCTGGATTTGCAGACGGACTGGAGGAAGTAGCTTGGTTAGAGAATACAGGCCCAAGCAGGACTCAGGCAGCTGTCCTGAGTGCGGAGAGCATGGGGGCAGAATGGGTGATGAGCACCTACTCTTTCTGGTCTACAGTAATAGACTTCGCAACATTTCCTGTTCTAGAAGCACTTTCACAGTTAGATGGAGGTATAGTCTGCAGAGTGGATCAGCGGTAAAAGTTCTCTGCCATGTCAGCTGGTGAGGACAGGTGTCTTGAAGCCCAGGGTCCGGGAATGTGGGGATGTGGCAGGAGGTAGCTTGGCCTGACTGAGCTGGACAGGGGTTGGGCGATTGCGTCTGGCTGTGCGAGCCTCCCTGCTCACACCTGCAGTTTTCCAAGCAGAGATCTTGACCTCCTCGTTGGCTTGTGAAGAGCTAGCAAAAGAAACGAAGGGTGTAGACAGGAGATGGCCCTGGTCCATCTAACCCCTGCCCCCCCCCCCCCCCCCCCAGTACCTGGCGTGGCAGTCAGCACTTACTAGCACTTACTAAGTGGGTTTTGGGAGGATGAACTTTTGTGGATAGTTTGGGAGTTGGAGTTTCATGAAATGGTTTGGAGCAGTTGGAGTGGGAAGACCTGGAAGATACAGGAAGGTTGGTTGTTTCTTGACGGCCAGGGAAAGGGTGGCAGTCCCATGTTCTTGCTTTTACACATATTAGCTCATAGAGTCTTTATAACACCCTCAGTGAGGGAGATGTTATTATCTGCATTTAATGGGTGAGGATATGAGCGGAGTCAGCGTTTTATTTACGGTCGATCTGTAATGGGTTTCGTTCGTGTGGCCTGTCGATGGCAGGTAACTGTGGGCCAGCCACTGACTGTGCTTCTTTGCTCTGTGTCTTTCCTGGCACCCAGCGTGACGCTGAACTGAACACAGGATATCCTTATCCATTCAGGTGGTCGTAGGGCGGATGGTTGAGTTTGCCGAAGCCTGGCGCAAAGCTGGGGCGTCTCTTCTCAGAAAGAAGAGTGTTGTTCGGACGTTGTACCTTATCTTCCCCAAAACTCTAACGTAAGGTTACTTTGTCTGACGTACAGTATGCCTCTACTTGCTCAAAAGCGGATGGCCTGATGGCTGTTCCCTGCTGGGTGTGGTTCATGTCGATTTTCTTTCTTTTTAAATATTTATTTATTTGGCTGTACCGGGTCTTAGTTGCGGCACGCGGGATCTTCGTTCCCGCACGTGGGATCTTTAGTTGCGGCATGCTAACTAACTCTTAGTTGCAGCATGTGGGATCTAGTTCCCTGACCAGGGATCGAACCCAGGCCCGCTGCATTGGGAGCGCCGAGTCTTAGCCACTGGACCACCAGGGAAGTCCCTCGATTTTCTCGTAGTGAAAGCATCCTCAGGAATGATGTGCGAGCAAAAGTGCTAGCTGCCTCACCTTAGAGAGGCTTGCAAGAGGTGCGTGGCTTGTCTTTCATGGCTTTGCTGAGCACTGTGGGTGCTCAGGGCACACAGATGGACTATGGGGGAGCAGCCTTTCTCCCCACAGGTCCAGCTGGCTCCGGAAGAGGGTCCTGACAGCCCTTCCCAGTTAGGGAATTACACAGGGTTAGGTGGAAAGGTCTTTGACTCACCATCGACGTTCGGTCGGCTGTCAGAAAATGGCCAGTCCCCTCCCTCCACAAGTTTCTGACTACTCGGAGTTTCTATTAAACCCTCCAAACTTCTTAGACACAACTCTAAATCCAGTTCTGCCGCCAGTTCTTCTGCCTCCGTCCGCAGTCCGGCTGCAAGAGCTATGGATTTCACACTGTACGATCTATTCTGTTCACTTTCTGTGAAAGTTCTGGGGAGTTAGTGCATTTCCCGTCTTGCGGGGAGCAGCGCGGTGTGCCTGCCTTGACCCGGGACGGGGGTTGGGGGGAAGCGTGCCCTTCCTGCTGCTGACGCCCTGCCCCGACAGTCGTCAGAACTGCCTCCCTGTCGTCACTCTCCCCAGCACCCCGGCCGGTGTCCTCCACCAGCGGTGTTTTGTTTTCAGATCAGTCTTACTGTTCAATCCTGCGCATGTCACGTGCTTTCCCATCACTCTCTACCTTCTTTTGGAGACGCGCCGGGACCTTGTCCCTCTTCGTTCCCTCAGCAGCCCTCACAGCACGCTGGGCTTTCAAGTTGTCTGTCCTCGCTGCGCGGAGTGTCGCCTCGGTGTTAACTGGAAAGTGAGCAGGGCCGGGGTCCAAACTGCAGTGTGTTTAGTCAAATCAAATTAAAACTTTTTTTTTTTTTTTTGCGGTACGCGGGCCTCTCACTGTTGTGGCCTCTCGCGTTGCAAAGCACAGGCTCCGGACGCACAGGCTCAGCGGCCATGGCTCACGGGCCCAGCCGCTCCGCGGCACGCGGGGTCCTCCCGGACCGGGGCACAAACCCGCGTCCCCTGCATCGTCAGGCGGACTCTCAACCACTGCGCCACCAGGGAAGCCCTCAAATTAAAACTTTTGAGCAGACACAAGAGGGGGAGGATACGTGAGCATTTCCACAAAAGCGTTTCCTGAACCCCTGCCCTGGGCCAGACACTGGCGGCCACTGGCGGTCACAGGGCGGATGTGACAGGACCCCTAAACTCCCGAGACGCCTGGTCTGCGGGAGGAGAGCACCCCAGCAGTGGGTGGGCAGGGGTGTGAAAGAGTGGGCCTGACGGGGAAAGCACACAGGCACTTGGAGACAGCCTCCTACCAGCTGCCGGGTGGGCGCGACGCGCTCCCTGATGTAAGAGGGACGGTCCCCCCGATCACAGCATGGGACGGCCCACCCCACGCTAAGCAGGCCTCCAGCCTCAGCAGCCTGCCCATTCGTACAACACTTTTAGGACCAAATAAGATAATGCAAATGAAACTTTTTGTGCTAATGATTTTAGTAAAATTTAGAGCCCCAAGGAGAAAACTAACATCTCCTTTTCTGAAAGTTCAGGAAATTTTCACCCACGTGACACTGAGCCGGGCCCCAAACCATGGGAGCTCCAGGGAAGAGCATTGCAGGTGGAGATAAAGAAGACCTAGACTTGCCTTCAGGAGCTCGCCCTCTAGAGGCGGTGGATGGCAGGGGATGGAAGGTGGCTGTGGAGTGGCAGAGACTGGAGCTCTAGCGGGCTGGGGGCCGTGGCCAGGACCTTCCCTGGTTGTCTGGATTTTAATCTGTCAGTGAGGCATTTTCAGGGTTTCTGGGGAAACCGGTACAGGCCAGGCTCTCTGAGCCCCACCACTTTTGCTTGTTCCGTATGTATGCAGTCCTGTCTAGGCTCAAATTATGTTCAGAAGGAAGGGTTTTGTGATCTCCAGGAAAGAAGAAAAGAGAAACGTGCAATGAATGGGGATCCACTGGAGAACCGCAAGCAAGGAGTGGGTGTGCTTGCTCTGCTTCCCTCTGGGCTGTCCTCTGCAGAGCCCTGTGTAGCCACCTGAGCCTTGTAAAGTCTCGTGAGAAGGGAGGGAGGCAGGTGCAGTGCCAGCAGCGCCCCGAGCCTGGCCTCCCGGGGTGCAGGAGCGGCCCTGGGCTCTCCTGTCCCCACTGGTCTCCACCTGCCTCTCCTCGTCTTCCGCATCCCCTCCTTTACCACGGGCAAGCCCACACGCGCTGGCTCTTCATCTCCCGGCCCCGGACCAGGCTCGCTGACCAGGTGCGTGGGGCGGAGCTGGCCCTGGCGGGCTGGAATGCTGTCTTGGGTGGCGCTGTTGCTCCCAGCTAGGAGCCCGAGGGGCCAGAGGCGGCGGAGGCTCTCTGCTGGGATGCCAGCGTGAGGTTCCAGCAGGCATGGGGTCAAGGTGCCAGGCGGCAGGTGGAGAGAGGTCCCCGGCTCAGTAGAGAACCCCGCACAGCATCGCATTCTGGCATGTGTTGTGCTCAGGACACCCGCAAGAGGGCCACAATGGAGACACGTGGGGGACTTGAGGTCAGACTTGGGGAAACTGCAGAGCAAACTCAGAAGCAGAAAGCCAGTGGGGGCAATACTGAACATTGGGCTCTGAATGACAGACGGAGGCAGAGATGCAGCGTGAGGCTGTGGGCAGCCCCAGCTTCCCAAACAGCTGCCCGCCCTGGGAGTAGAATCGGCACGTGCCGCAGGTAACTGTTGCGGGACCTTGTCCTTGCCAGGACTGCACAGGAGAAAGCTGCATGAGAATTGAAGCTGAGTCCACCAGTGGAATTTGTCATCTGCTTGCATTTGCTTTTTTACCACCAGACGGTCTTCCTCTTCTCTCTCCATCCCCCGTTCCCTTAAGGACAAAAAAGCCATACAAAACAATCTCTGTCACAGATTTTAATAAGCAGGACACAGTGACAGCTCTTAGAAATGATAGCTGACAAGCTAGGAGACAGAGCTATAAAAAGTTTGCTGACATTCTTCCAGAAATGTGCTGCATTGGGCGGAAAGCCATGGCTGTCTACGATACTTAAAGAATTGCTTTCCTTTTTGACCCGAGTTCTGCTGTCCTCCTCCCTGTGGGTGTTTTCCCCCAGCCCACCCCAGCCCACTTCCTCAGTAGGAGAAAAGGTGAGGCGGCACCCAAAACAGAGCATCAAGACGGTGATGTCCCCATGAGATCGGTTGAGTGTAGCCGCTGTCAGATGTGGGCCAGCAGGTCATTCAGACTACGTGCCCTGGACTGTTTCAGGGCATATTTCCTTTCACTTTTTAAACTCAGATATTATGCACCGTGTACCTGCAAGGGCCAAGTGTGAGGTCATGCCGATGTGTCCCTGCCCTCCCGTTTAGGAGGGGCAAGGGTGGTGACAGCAGGTAACGCCAAGCACTGCGCTCGCTGTGCATTTCCTGGAGAGACGAGAGTCCAGGAGATGCACGCATGGGGCTCAGACGGCACTGGGGTGGTCAGTTCAGCAGAGTCCTCCTGGGTAGATTCAGATCTAGGAGGAACTTCATGTTTAAGCTGAGACCTGAAGGAGGAGTGGCGGCTGCCGTGGAGTCGGCACAGGGATGCCCCTGGTAAGTCGAAGCTGCAGGATGGGATTTGCGGGGCATAAGCAAAGGGCTGCAGGTTCCTGCCCCAGGGTGAGGGGTAGGTCACATCGCCTCTGACCATGGGGAGCCACGTCAAACCTCAGCTCTTGTCACTCTCTTGTCCTCTTTACAGTTAGAATCCAGACTTTTAGAAACCTATCTGTCATCACACAATCTGACACACATTCCTTCCAGAACATAAATCGAATAGGGAGGGAGGGCAGTACACAACCTAAGTTAGGGAATCCTTACCTACTCTGGCATTTTTGCTCTCAAAGCTGCTGCTGTTTCTAATCAGTCTTTCTAGGCATTCCTCTCCACACAAGCTGAGAAGTTGCTATTTTCTCCTCTGTCTGGTGGTTAAGTTTTGGGTCTGCTGGTAAAGACTTAGGCCCAGTATATATCTCTTATCCCATTTGGGGGGACTGTGTGATGTGGTTGGAAACAACGTATCTTTCTCACATTCTCACTCACTCCCCATGAGGTCATTAAAGCAGCGTGTCCCCTGGCCCCCGGCCCGCGGTTGCCGAGCTGCTCTGTTGGCCTCTTCACGTTGCAGCTCTTGAGCTCCAGGCAGTGCCGTTGAAAGGGGTGCCTTTCCTGGATTAGGCCCTTAGGGAGAGTATTGAAAGTCTGGTCTTTCTGTAGTGCTTCTGTTGGAATTGAGCCCATAACCAAGGTTGATTATATTCATTTGTTGCCAGCAGATAACAGTGGCACTGCTGTTTCCATCTGTTATCACTGCTTTCAGATCATTCTAATTAAATCTCCTAGTCGTCAGTTTCTGAATGAATTATGTTTTGGGGCATTTGGAAAATTTGTCACATAAACTCTTTGGGCTGCAGCCCGTGCATTCACTTCATGTTGTTTTGTGCCCCAAAGTTGCACCTCTTGAGTATTTTTAGTAGCTAAGAACTCTCTTCTAAGGGCACGAGGGGTTGTTTTGTGGTTTGCCTCTAAGACGGTCTTTGGGCCCCCTTGGTTTGTGGTTGTTCGTGGCAGGTCAGCCATTCTGAGTACCTTTGTTTTGATTTTGCTCTCAGAGATGCAGTAGTTGGTAGTTGACATAGCTGAAGTATAATCCCTAAGAACCCGTAAAAGGAGATGGAGGTGGGCTCTTCCGTGTGGTTTCAATTGTCATTTTAGTTTTCTTCTAGACAGTGAAGTGATGCCTAAAATAAATCTCTTTCTGACCCCTTGTGAGAGATGTGTCCGACATCCCAAAGAATGAGATTGTGGCACAGGAAACGGCAACGTCTATATACTGCCAGAGAAAGTGCCCCGACGTTAGAAACCGACTGACCTCATTCAAACCCAACTTTCTGCTTGCTTCTTGTGTTAACCTTGGCCAAGTTCATTCACCTCTCCCGTACTCAGTTTACCCATCTGTAAGTACATAAGCTGCCTAATTCCCAGGGCTGTTATGCTGTTGAATGAGATTTCATATGAAAAGCCCCTGGAGGATAATAGGTTCTCCATAAATGGCGGCTGCTATTTTTACCTTACAATTGATCCGGAGTGAAAAGATGCTCTACCTCGTTATTAGGGAAATGCCAGTTAAAACCACAGTGGGATACCAGTACAATACCAGATGATTAATGTGGAGAAACTGGAACCTCATACATTGCTGGTGGGAATGTAAAATAGTGCGGCTGCTTGGAAAACAGGAGGTTCCTCAAAAAGTTAAATGTAGAGTTGCCACCTGACCCAACAATTCTACTCCCAGGTATCTACCCAAGAAATGAAGACACAGGTCCACACAAAGACCTGCATGTAAATGTTCATAGCAGCCTTATTCATAATAGCCAAAACGAGGAAACAACCCAAATGAATGGATAAACAAATTGTGGTGTATCCATTCAAGAGAATACTATTTAGCACTGAAAAGGAGTGAACTGCTGATAAATGCAAGGTTGATGGACATATGCAAACATAAAAGACTATAAGTTGTATGATTCTTATTTAATTGAACCTTGTAGGAAAGGCAGAGCTATAGAGATGGAGAATTGGTTAGTGTTGCCTAGGCTGCAGTGGGAGCTGGACTTGACTGCAGAAGGAAATGAGAGAACTTTTACGGGGGATGGAAATGTTCTAAAACTTGATTGTGGTGTTGAATGCACAGCTGCGTAAATTTCTAAAACTCAGCAAGCTGTGCATTGAAAATGGGTGACTTTTAGGAACTCCCTGGTGGTCCAGTGGCTAGTACTCCATGCTTTCACTGCCGAGGGCCTGGGTTCAATCCCTGGTCAGGGAACTAAGATCCCACAAGCTGTGCAGCTCGAGCCCCCCAAAAGAAAGAAAAGAAAGAAAATGAGTGACTTTTATGGTTGTGATTTTGTGACTTATAGTGAGAAATATATACCCCTGTAAAGGTGTCTGTTGTTAGGTTAAGGAAGTGACTTTTGGAAAGCCCATAGGTAGTCTAAGGATGGGGGCTGCTTCCAGGGGAACCAGCCATGTGATTAGATGATTGGAACTTTCAGTCCACCCCCAGATCTCCAGAGGAACGGACAAGAGCGGGAGATTGAATCTGTTTACCAATGGCCAATGGTTTCATCATGCCTGTGTAATGAAGCCTCCATAAAAACCCAAAAGGATGGGGTTCACAGGCTTCCAGGGTGACCACGTGGAGATTCGGGAAGAGCGGTACACAGAGAGCATGGAGACTGTGCCCTGCCCTTCCCCCAGACCTTGCCCTATGCATTGCTTCCATCTGGCTGCTCCCGAGTTATATCCCTTTACAATAAACCAGTGATCTAGTGAGTAAAATGTTTCCATGAGTTCTGTGAGCTGCTCTAGCAAATTAACGGAACCCAAGGAGGGGGTCGTGGGAACCTCCAATCTATAGCCGGTTGGTCAGGAGCACAGGTGACAACCTGGACTTGCGATTGACGTCTGAGAGGGGAGGGGAGTAGGGCAGTCATGGAGGACTGAGCCCTTGACCTGTGGGCTCTGACGCTGTCTCCAGGTAGTGTCAGATGGAGTTGAATTGTAGGACCCCCGGCTGGTGTCGGAGCATTGCTTGGTGAGGGGGAAGCCCACGCACATCGGGCATCAGATGTGCCGTGAGTGTGGTCATTGTGTGTGAGGGAAGCACAGGGGGAGTGTGGCTTTTCCAGCGCAGTGGTGTATACATTAAACCTCACGTTGAGCTAGAACTTGGATGACATGACAGTCTCATAAATTACGCTTTCTATTGATAATTATGTTAACAGAATAACGTGGTTTTCAGAACTCTTGTGCTCAGGTGAACAGGAATGCTGCATGCCTGTTGCGAGTGCTCCAGGGGATCCTGTCTTTTGCGCTAATTTAGGGTTATGTGCCTGTTGTTACCACGACATCTTCTGATTATTGTTAGAGGAACTTAAGACTCAACAGAGAGACATTTGTCAAGTAACCCGAAAGAAATCACACTGTCCAAAAAATAACACTATAAAGTTAAGCTTATATATAGTCCCATTCTTTTTCCTATGAATATACATTAATATTTATTTTTATATTGTTAAAATCAAGTATATGTAATGTGTTTAAGACTGACTGCATAAAATGAGCATTTTCCATGATGTTAAAATTTTTATAAATACGGTTTTAATTACTGACTACGTATTTGTTTCAGTAACCCCTTCTGGCCTTGTATATTCTTTTTAACAAACTTTGCTTATCTGTTACTTCTTATTTAATTCCTACCTGGATAATGTTTACTTTTGTCAACCAATTATATTTCCTTAATTTCAATATCTCTTTATATCCACTCTCGAATTCTGTATTGGACCGCAAATGATCTGCTTTTTAAAGTGACATTTATCATCAGTATTTTGAAATATATCTTTTCATATTATTTTCTCTCTCCTATGATTTATAACAAAAATATACTATCTTAGATATACTATTTTACTGACTTTATTTTTCTTAGCAAAATATTCCCGTGCTATTGTATGCTTCTCTACAATGTCTTTTGGATGTGTTATAATACTGTTAGCCAAACCCATATTCTGAAAATTTTGGTTAGTTCCAATATTTATTAATAACATTTTTTCACAATTGTTAATATTATTTCCTTGGGATAAATGTGTTTTTTTTACATCTTTATTGGAGTATAATTGCTTTACAATGGTGTGTTAGTTTCTGCTTTATAACAAAGTGAATCAGTTATACATATATCCCCATATCTCTTCCCTCTTGCGTCTCCCTCCCTCCCACCCTCCCACCCTCCCTATCCCCCCCCCCCCCCAACTCCAGGCGGTCACAAAGCACCGAGCTGATCTCCCTGTGCTGTGCGGCTGCTTACCACTAGCTATCTACCTTACGTTTGGTAGTGTATATATGTCCATGCCTCTCTCGCTTTGTCACAGCTCACCCTTCCCCCTCCCCATATCCTCAAGTCCCTTCTCTAGTAGGTCTGTGTCTTTATTCCTGTCTTACCCCTAGGTTCTTCATGACATTCTTTTTTCTTAAATTCCATATATATGTGTTAGCATACGGTATTTGTCTTTCTCTTTCTGACTTACTTCACTCTGTATGACAGACTCTAGGTGTATCCACCTCATTACAAATAGCTCAATTTCGTTTCTTTTTATGGCTGAGTAATATTCCATTGTATATATGTGCCACATCTTCTTTATCCATTCATCCGATGATGGACAAGGGATAAATGTTAATAACCCTGTTTAAGTTATGTACATTTCAAAGGTTCTTTGACATATATTGAAAAATTGTCCTCCTGAGACATTATACTCCCAACAGTATCATGTGATATGTATTTTCCTTCATGCCCTCATCAACTGTAGATACTAGGTCTTTTTCTTTTTCATTAAATAATTTGATATATAAATCCATACTATTATAATTTACATTTATTTGATTAATAATGAACTGCATCTTTTGAAATAGGTTTATTGACCTTTTGCTTTTCTTCTTTGAAGAATTCTCACTTCTATTACTTTTATGTTTTTCCTATTGGGGTTTTTATCTTTTCTTATTGAATTATATAAGCTCTTTATTGTTTAAGGGCATTAATCTTATTCTATTTGAATGCTTTCCTCTATTTTCCTTTTAATTTTGGTGATCTAATTGAACTTGAGGAAATCTGCTCTCCTACCATTCTATTATGAAAAACCAAAGCAGATAAAGCAAATAGACTTTATTTAGAGTATGTTATGGGAGTTCACAGAATTTTCCCAGGGATATGCAGCAGGGACTACTTATGTCTTATAGTCTCCATGACCCTAAGATCTTCAGGATATTAGTAGATAGCGCTACATCTCTGTTGGTTATTTGCTGGCCATATATGAGGTGGTTTCTTCTGTAAGAAACTGGGAGATTTTTTATTTCTGTTTTCTTGAGTTTCTCTGCTTTTATTCCCTTTAATAAATGATGTTTATGAGCAGCCTCGTACTCTTATTTCTAAAAACAGCAGCAACAACAAAACAAAAACAAACACAAAAAAACCAAGGTTCCTTGGAAATGTGTTCCTGAAAAAAAAAGAATGTCCAGAAGCCCAAGGATTAAGTAATAAACACTTAGGGAATTGTTTTAATTTCCAGTACAGGAATTTAAAGCATGATCATTCCTATTTATTATTTGAAATTCAGAGACCTTGAGATAACTAACTGTCACTCCCTCCATAAATTCTTGATCAGACTTCAAGGCCTCTCCACGCCTCGTGCCTCTCTCCCTGGTTCTGAGCACAAAACCCGCCAGCGTCCGGGAGGCTCCCTCCTTCAGACCGCAGAGTGTGGAGCCCATGCTAACTGGGCTGAACTGGACGCAGCCGGATCTCAAGGCGCATCTGAGTTCAGCTTTTGACGAACGTGAAAGCAGCACCTTGTCCCAGCACAGCGCGGAGAGAGTCGTCGGGCTGATTTCTCTTGGGGCACAGCAGATTGTGGGCTTACTGGCCCACGGACAGACTGGCTAAAGTTATTACCACAATAAGTAAAATAAGGATCCTTACTTTCCAGGTGTGGGTGGGATTAGTTCTGTGGGTGAAGCCCTCGTTTGTCAGTTTGCTGTTCATTTAAAGATCCCACCTAAACCGCCACTGAACAGAAGGAAGAGGGGTAGGATTTAGATAAGATCCTCAGCGCTTTGAATCCCTTCGACTTTGCTCTTGACTACCACGTGTCCCAAAGTCACAGGTGGATTCACTTCTCTCAGAGTCGATCAGAATTGTGGTAGAGCTATTCTTTGAACTTGGAATGGAAAAAGGATGTACTATTTTATTAAACGGTGGTATCCTGGTTCTTCCTATAGGCGGTAGAGATAGATGTAGAATAATTTATGTCAGTATGAGGGTTATTATTTGGGATTATCAAGGATTTGTTCTTTGGGGCTTATTTAGATCTTGGCTAACTATGGATAACTATATTTAGGAGGGCTTAACTACATTTATAGATATCCTAGTCCTTCAATAACAGACCACTGGGATTCTTTCCTGAGTACAGATGTCTTACAAGCCTTTCCAGGTTAAAGCTTAGATTCCTCACTTGGATTTCTCCTGACACTGGATGTTCTCTCACAGTTCCACAGATTCTGCTTTGTTAATAGTTTATAAATTGTATGCCGCTACTCTTTACACTCTCTTCAGGAAATAGATGGTTGTGCTATCAGTGCTTCCAGTAGACACATCATGAGCTCTTGGAAGGCCTGCCGTTTGCCCGGAACCTGGTAGAGCATCTTGGCTATTGTGGGCGCCCAGTCAGTGACAGAAAGTAGCCGACCTGACCTCTCCTAACAAGTGTATTTTCTGTTTCAGTAGATGGTCAGTTTTTGAGAAATCACGGTAGTATCTTTGCAGAATGCATACAGCTACTTCTAGGGGTAGACATAAAACCCTGAAATTGATTTTTTTTTCCCCCGTATTTACTTTTCAAAGTCTTTTTGGAGAAGGGTTTATTGTTTTTAGGGAGATTTTGGAAAACTGCATACCACAGAGTTTTCCAAAATGTAAGGTATTACATATTTAGAATCTTTGTTCTCAAGAGGTTCGGAAGCATGGCTTCTGCTTAAATGATAGATGATCGCGGGAAAAATGAGCCTTGGAAGTCATTTGTTCTAGAGAATTGAGAAAGCTGGCTTCAGGGTGCGCATTTCGGGATAGAGTTGCTAACTGTGGCTGTGGCATTTAGTCAGCTACACCCCGGTCTGGCATTTAGATATGTGCGGTCTCAGTTACCTCATAAAGCCGTCTTATACATTCAGCAGGGAGGACAGTCTGTCCTGTTTTATTTATTTTTTTATAACATCTTTATTGGAGTATAATTGCTTTACAGTGGTGTGTTAGTTTCTGCTTTATAACAAAGTGAATCAGCTGTACATATACATATATCCCCATATCTCCTCCCTCTTGCGTCTCCTTCCCACCTGCCCTATCCCACCCCTCTAGGTGGTCACAAAGCACCGATCTGTCCTGTTTTAGAAGTAAGGAAGCTGAGATCCGGACTAACTGGCGACATGGCTGGTGAGTGGCAGTCAGGATTGGAACCCAATTTTCTAGGCTTTAATCCATCCTTCCTCTATCGGGTGGATTCATCTGGGCCCCTGTGCCGTGGAACCTGGCACAGTGCTTCTGTCTGCTTTTCCCCATGCTGCCATCTGCCTGCCTGTGGGGTTGCCTCTGACAGCCCAGCATTGTTGGGCAGTATTCTGGAAAGCCCCGTCTCACTCATCCTTTACAAACTCCCATTTTGACCACATCTGCAAAGTTCCAGCTGTCTGGCTCCGCCCTGAATCCTGGTGTTTATGCTGATTTGGAAATTGCAATCGGTAGGCTAACTGTGGCTCTGCTGGTGGACTTTCACTTGGCAGGAACTGGCTCTTCATCCTGGGTGGTTTCCAGCTGGAATCTCCCTCTGCACTTCCTACCTGTGGAAGCTCATCTCCATTTTTAGCACGAGGCCTCTCGGATGCTGTGCAAACCGACTTTGACACCGGTGTGCAGTTAACCAGCGTTTACTGGAGGAGAGGCTCAGCAATGGAAGGGATCAGAGCTCCCCAGTCCTCATTCAGTGTTTTTCAGTTGATTCATGAAATGTGACTTGCGTTCTTCCTATTCTCCAGCTCTAAAATGATATAATAATGTGTTAACTTTTGTGAGGTACCATATATACTTGTTGCTACGGTATCGACATTCCTTACAGGAAAGCTGTTGTAAAAAGTCCAGCGTCCAAAAGTAGTGAAGACGTTGCCTGGATATTAGCAAATTTCAAGAACTTAACTTCTAGGCAGCTCAGTTTAAAAGGGATTTTTCTCTTCTCAGGAAATATGGCCGCAACATTTTCTTAAGAGAATCTCTAATAAAGGAACAAACGGGGTTCATACTTTAAAAATTGGTCTCACTTGAGTGGCTTAGTGAAAAATGGTGAAAGGTTATCAGCAAAGAACTGAGAAAGAGTAACAAACAAGCACCAGTGGAGTTACTGGATACCCCAGCAAACGCTGGGAAGAGACTGGGAGGTCTGAGCGCCAGTGGGTGGAGCTAGTGGCATCTGAGGGCCCAGGAGGAGAGGGTGTTCTTGTAAGTTTCGTGTGAGTGTTAATCCCACCTCCCTCCATGTGGTTACTCCTGGCAAAGGGGTGGCCTGTGTAGGAGCTCCGTGATGGCACTTAGGGAATCTCTTTGGGCTGGGGAGAGTGGATTTAAAAAAAAATCTGGGTGCATTGCCCTGAGTCTCCATTGAGATGCCTTTTGGGGTGGCCAGGGCAGCAGGAAGGGAGGTTTTGTTTTTTTTTTAAATTTTATTTATTTATTTTTGGCTGCGTTGGGTCTTCCTTGCGGTGCGCAGGCTTCTCACTGCGGTGGCTTCTCTTGTTGCAGAGCACGGGCACTAGTCACGTGGGCTCTAGAGCGCAGGCTCAGAAGTTGTGGTGCACGGGCTTAGTTGTTCCGCAGCATGTGGGATCTTCCCGGACCAGGGCTCAGAACCCGTGTCCCCTGCATCGGCAGGTGGATTCTTAACCACTGTACCACCAGGGAAGTCCAACACATAACATTTGAACTCACCTCTCCCTTGGCATTCTGCAATAGATTTGGGGTCTGTTTCTGAACTTCTACAGCTGTCAGGCAGACTGAGGCAGGAGGGCATCACCATACTCCCGCAGGGGTAGGCGCTGGACGAGACAGTTCGTCCCTGTCTTGCCCAAAGAAAGCTTTGTTTTCACTGTGCCTTTTCCTGCTGGTAGGGACTGATGAACGTGGATCATGGAGGTAGGAAGTTGTGTATTTTTAAAGTGATGGCATGAGTGGATTAATTTTAGAAGAGCCTTGCTCAGCTAGGTCAGAGCGTTTCTGCTCGGAGCGCTCACTTACAGTTGGTGCAGCTGGCTTCCTCTTACTTGTCAGGTGTTTGAGATACTGAAGCCTCCAGGGTGGCATCGCACCTGCTCTGCCCTGCCTTCCCCTCCAGAAAGTTCAGCATCAACTTCCTCGGAAAACACAGGGAAGTCTCTCCTTGTCCCCCTCTTCCGTCTTTCTCCTCCCTGGGAATGATCAAGGGCAGGGCCCCCGCGGATGCGTCAGGTCAGTTCTGCCTCACGGAGTCTGGCAGACATGGGTGCCCACTGGGGAATCAATGACTTGAATATGGCTTTTGGAAGACAGTGGACCCTTGAACAACGTAGGTTTGAACTGCGTGGATCCACTTATACCTGAATTGTTTTCCGTGGTAAATACGACAGCACTACACCATCTGTGGGGACGGAGGGCTGACCAAAGTTCTACGCGAATTTTCAACTGTGTGGACAGTGGGTGTCCCGAACGTCCGCGTTGTTCGAGGGTCAGCTGTATTCTGAAATATAAAGGTCTAGAAATGTTAAGACTCTGGGAAATGTCTTTCAAAACCAAATATTGGGGGAAATCTTTGTGATAATTTACTTCTATCATTCTTTAGATATTTGAAGTATCATACCATGTGAATTTTTAAGAATGGTTTGTTTTTTTTTTTTTTTTTTTTTTAGAATGGATTGTTTTTAATCTGCATTTTTAGTGAATTATTCATCCCCGTTTATTTATTTATTTATTTGGCTGGGCTGGGTCTTAGCTGTGGCACACAGGATCTTCGTTGCAGCCTGCTGGGTCTTTAGTTGCGATATGCGAACTCTTACTTGCGGCATGTGGGATCTAGTTCCCCGACCAGGGATCGAACCCAGGACCCGTGCATTGGGAGCACAGAATCTTAGCCACTGGACCACCAGGGAAGTCCCCCCACCCCTTGTATTTAGAGCTATGAAAAGCTATCAAAATGATAGGGAAATAGATGTTTTCCTCTTTTTTAAAAAATTTGAAGAAATAACAAGTCATGTTGGGGGTGGATCTCCCTCTAGTTCATCGTCCCCCCAACCCCTGCTTCTCACACTTTAAGCTGCATTCACTCATCCTTCCTTGTTTCTTTTCATGGGATCTTCTCAACAATATGCAAACTACTTTTCACTGACAAAGCTTTTCTTCTATTTCCAGTGCACAGAGGCCAAAAAGCATTGCTGGTATTTTGAAGGACTCTATCCAACCTATTATATGTAAGTATTTGCACTTATCTGTTGGTTTGATTCTGTGGTCACATCTTTCTCTGGGAATTATTTCTTTCCTAGGTCACAGGACTGGTTATGGGATGGGGCATGCCCAGCCTCACGAGGCCTCCACCCCTGGTTTCACCTGCCTCCACCCCACAATGAGCAGGCGACCTCCCTAAGGATAATCTCCCTGCCCTGACCAGCTGCTCTGAGGACAGCTTGGAATTCTGGGTGCTCTGTTCTGTGAGGCATGTTAGCTTGTACATGATTGGTCACAAAGGGCAAAATGTCTGAACAAGGCCAGAGTTATGCTGGTTTATACAAATCTCCCTAGGCAAAGGGAGCAAAGGTAGTGGGAAAGAATTTTGAACTTGAGCAGGACAGGACAAAGTACTTAGCTCAGCTGCTGTGACTGTGAGAGAGAGAGAGAGAGAGAGAGAGAGAGAGAGAGAGAGAGAGAGAGACAACAGTGATCACAAGGGTCACCCAGCCGGGCCCCTCCTCCCCAGGCAGGTGCAGTCAGCCTTGTATGGTTCTTGGTTCAGGGCAGGTTATGCCTCTTCCTGTGCCCTCAGCACCTGCCAATATTACTCTTATTAAAGCATTGCCATATTTTCTCCCTATTGTTTTTCTGTATTTTTAATATCTGCTGTGTTAGCCACTAGCTCTGCTGAGCCACCTGCCTAGGTGGCCAGATTAACTCTCTAGATTATTAATTATTATTTTTGATAGTGTTTTGAAGTTCTGTGAGTTTTGAGTGGAATAAGCCAAATTAATTTTTCCCAGAAACTCTTGTATTGAATTTTGTGAAACACGAGAAATTTCAGTAATGCATATAATTGTGTTATAGAAGAAACACTCTCTTTTCTAGTATATAGGGAGATTGGACAGGAAATACTACACAAAGAGGATTAGTTCTTAATTGGCCAAGATGTATGTTTTTCTTACCTGGCATTCTTGGGGAGTTTTTAATCTCAGAGAGACCAGTGTAGGTGGGGAAGGTTGCTGGGCTGTGAATTGGGACGAAGCACAGGGAAATGGGCAGTTTTCCAGCCTTGGCTTCATATCAACAAGCAGGAGTCCTTACTGCCCTACATGGTGGGAGTCCTGGCAGAAATCCTCTGCAACTGCAAAAAGACAAAATCCACTTGGAAGGTAAAGCAGCAGCAAAAGGGCTTCGGTTCTAATTACAGAGTTGTCAGGTTGAAGAAAAATGGTTGTGGGATAAAAGGGAGAGGAAAAACTTGGTTCTTAGTACAATGGGTTTTCCCTGGGAAGCTTTAGTTCTTGATTCAACTTCTTACGCAGGTGTGGCAGGTGTGAATCAACCGTGTCTTCCTTTGAGCTCTTTCTCCAGCTGTTTTGTAGATCAGCTGATGAACCATTTCCTGGTTTTTCAGAGGTTGGTAGTCAGAGGTCCTTGCTGTTCTCGTACTTACTTGCTCGTTTGTTCCTTTATACGTTTATTTATTCACTACATATTTTGAAAGTGTTTTTGCATTGACAGAAAATACAGAGACAAGCCCTGTTTTGTCACTCAGACCTGCTGGTTTGGATTCCTTTCACCTCTCTTCTCTGCTGATGGTGAGGGGAAGGGTCCTAAAAATTAAAAAGTAAAGTCACTCTGCTTTTAGAGTACTGAAGCTCAGTATAAAAGTAACAACAGGTGGCATTCATTGAGCACTTAATATAGGCTAGGCAGTTTTACGTCCCTTACATGAATTTATATCACTTAATCCCCTAGCCATTCCTCTCCTCTCTGTTCCCACTGCCTCCACCTGAGTCCATGCCTCTGTCGATGCTCATCTGAAGCACTCTATAAACTCCCCCCGCCCAGTGTTGCTGAGCTATAATTGGCGTATAACACTGTATAGGTTTAAGGTATATAACGTGATGATTTGATACACTTATATATTACAAAATGATTACCACAATAGCGTTAGCTAACACCTACATCACATCACATAATTACATTCTTCTGGTGATGAGAACATTTAACATGTACTCTTTTAGTAACTTTAAAGTATATAATAAAGTATTATTAACTATAATCACCATGCTGTACATTCGAGCCCCAGAACTACTTATTTATCTTCTAACTGGAAGTTTGTACTCCTTAACACGTCTCCTCATTCCACGCCCCCTGCCCCAGTCCCTGGTAACCACCATGCTACCCTCTTTTTCTTTTTAATAAATTTATTTATTTATTTTTGGCTGCATTGGGTCTTCGTTGCTGCGCACGGGCTTTCTCTAGCTGTGGCGAGCAGGGGCTGCTCTTCATTGCGATGCACGGGCTTCTCCTTGCGGAGCACGGGCTCTAGGCGCACGGGCTTCAGTAGTTGTGGCACTCAGGCTCAGTAGTTGTAGTTCGCGGGCTCTAGAGCACGAGCTCAGTAGTTGTGGCGCACAGGCTTAGTTGTTCCGTGGCATGTGGGATCTTCCTGGACCAGGGCTTGAACCCGTGTCCCCTGCATTGGCAGGTGGATTTTTTTTTTTTTTTTTGTGGTACGCGGGCTTCTCACTGTTGTGGCCTCTCCCGTTGCGGAGCACAGGCTCCGGATGCTCAGGCTCAGCGGCCATGGCTCACGGGCCCAGCCGCTCCGCGGCATGTGGGATCCTCCCGGACCGGGGCACGAACCCGTGTCCCCTGCATCGGCAGGCAGACTCCCAACCACTGCGCCACCAGGGAAGCCCGACAGGTGGATTCTTAACCACTGTGCCACCAGGGAAGTCCTACCCTCTTTTTCTAAGAGTTCTTGTTTTAGATTCCACATGTAAGTGAGATCATAACGATTTATCTTTCTCTGTCTTATTTCGCTTAGCATAATGCCCTCAAAGTCCATCTATGTTGTTGCAAATGGCAGGATTTCCCTCCTTCTCAGGACTGAATAAAATTCCATTGTGTATATATGTACCAGATCGTCTTTATCCATTCATCCATCGACAGACAGGTTGTTTCCATGTCTTGGCTATTGTGAATGATGCTACAATGAACCATAAGATTGCAGATACCTCTTTGAGATCTTGTTTCCACTTCCTTTGCATATACACCCAGAAGTAGAATTGGCAGCTCTATTTTTAATTTTTTGCTGTTCTCCGTAGTGGCTGTACCAATTTACATTCCTACCAGCAGTGCACAGGGTTCACATTTTTTCCACACCAACACTTATCTTGTATTTTTGATGATAGCCATTCTAACAGGTGTGAGGTGATACCTCTGTGTGGTTTTGGTTTGCATTTCCGTGATGATTGAGCACATTTTCATGTACCTGTTGGCTATCTCTGTGTCTTCTTTGGAAAATGATCTGTTCAGTTCCTCTGCCCATTTTTTTAATTGGATTATTTGGTGTTTTTGCTGTTGAGTTATATGAGTTCCTTGTATGTTTTAGATATTAATCCCTTATCTGATATATGGTTTGCAAATATTTTCTTCCATTCAGTAGACTGCCGTTTCATTTTGTTGAGTGTTTCTTCTGCTGAACAGAAGTGTTTTAGTTTGATGTAGTCCCAGTCCCTTTTGTTTTTTGTTGTTTGTGCTTTTGGTGTCATGTCCAAAGTCATTGCCAAGACCAGTGTTGAGGAGTTTCAGTTTCTTCCCTACAGTTTCTTCTAGGAGTTTTAGATCCATTTCAAGTTAATTTTTGTGAGTGGTATAAGATAAGGGTTCAATTTCATTTTTCTGCATGTGTTTCTTCAGTTTTCCCAGAGCTATTTGTTAAAGAGACTATCTTTCCCCATTGGATGCTTTTGGCTCTTGTGTTAAATATTAGTTGACCTTTTATGGTAGGGTTTATTTCTGGGCTTTTTATTCTGTTCCATTGGTTAGTGTGTCTATATTCATGTCAGTACCAAACTGTTTTATTACTGTAGCTTTGTTGTATAATCTGAAGTCAGGGAGTGTGATACCTCCAGCTTAGTTCTTTTCAGGGTTGCTTTGGCTATTCAAGGTCTTTTGTGATTCCATACAAATTTTAGGATTGTTTTTTCTATTTCTGTAAAAATGCCATTGGAATTTTGATAGGAATTCCAGTGATGCTCTAGATGACTTTATAATGGATCTCCTTTCATTCTCTTCTCCCATCAAGTTCTCACTTCTTTCTAAATTACTGAAAATTTTGTGTCACTCTCCTACTTAAAAACATCAGGAACAAAGTTCAAATCCTTAGCCAACTGTAAACAGGTTTCCATGATACTTGGCTGGTTTTATCTTCTTTATTGTGAGTCCCATGAAGGCAAGGCCCACAGCTTTATTTAAAAATTTTTCTTATTTGTCTTTTTTTTTAATTGAAGTAAAGTTTATTTACAATGTTGTGTTAGTTTCAGGTGTACAGCAAAGTGACTCAGTTATTTATATATATATATATATATATATATATATATATATAAAGAATATATATTCTTATCAGATTCTTTTCCATTATAGGTTATTACAAGGTATTGAATATAGTTCCCTGTACAACAGTAGGTCCTTGCTGTTTATCTATTTTATCTAGTAGTTGTGCCTGTTAATCCCAAACTTCTAATTTATCCTTACCCCCTTCCCCCTTTGGTAGCCATAAGTTTGTTCTCTATGTCTGTGAGTATATTTCTGTTTTGCATTAATGAACTTATGTAAGTTCATTTGTATCATTTTTTAGATTCCACATATAAGTGATGTCATGTGATATATGTCTTTCTCTGTCTGGTTTACTTCAGCTTAGTATGATAATCTCTAGGTCCACCCACGTTGCTGCAAATGGCATTATTTCATTCTTTTAAAAAAATTTTTGTTGAAGTATAGTTGATTTACAATGTTGTGTTAATTTCTGCTATACAGCAAAGTGATTCAGTTATACATATATATATTCCTTTTCATATTCTTTTCCATTATGGTTTATCACAAGATATTGAATGTAGTTCCCTGTGCTATATGGTAGGACCTTGTTGTTTACCTATCCTGTATATTATAGCATGTGCTAATCCCAAACTCCCAACCCTTCCCTCCCCCACCCCTCCCCTTGGCAACCACAAGTCTGTTCTCTATGTCTGTTTCTGTTTTGTAGATATGTTCATTTGTGTTGTGTTTTAGATTCCACACATAAATGATATATGGTATTTGTCTTTCTCTTTCTGACTTATTTTGCTTAGTATGATAATCTCTAGGTCCATTCATGTTGCTGCAAATGGCATTATTTCATTCTTTTTTATGGCTGAGTAATAATCCATTGTATATATGTACCACATCTTCCTTATCCATTCATCTGGTGAGAGACATTTAGGTTGCTTCCATGTCTTAGCTACTGTACATACTGCTGCATTGAACACTGGGGTGCATGTTTGAATTAGAGCTTTTGTCTTTTCCAGATATATGCCCAGGAGCAGAATTGCAGGATCATATGGTAGCTCTATTTTTAGATTTTTAAGGAACCTCCACACTGTTCTCCATAGTGGCTGCACCAGTTTACATTTCCACCAACAGTGGAGGAGGGTTCCCTTTTCTCCACAACCTCTCCAGCATTTATTGTTTGTACACTTTCTGATGATGGCCATCTTGACTGGTGTGAGCTGGCACTTCATTGTAGTTTTAATTTGCATTTCTCTAATAATTAGCAATATTGAGCTTCTTTTCATGTCCCTATTAGGGCCCACAACTTTTAAATGAACTCTCAATGCCTAGGACAGTGCCTGGCACACTGGGGACATCCCTGAATGTTAAGTGGATTTGAGTGGATGCTTTTCCATCCAGTCACCACCACTGGTCAGCATTGGCTCTGCTGGTTCCTCTCAGGCATTTCCTTGTTCTCTGCCGGGCAGAGTCCTAAGTTCCTCCTTCCTAGTTGGCTCTGATATAGCATCTTAGAGGGTTTTCACACAGTGTTGTGTGTCCATTGAGGGCTTCTGAGATTGGGCCTTGATGTGTGCATCTGTTTGGCCTCAGTGTGTGGCATAGTACATGGCACAGTGCATGGCACTCGATGCTTGTCTTCACGTTTGCAGTTTGTTTACTACCAGCTTGTTTTGCCCTGATTTCATTTCCCATATTCTGGAACCTTGTACTTAAATAGATTTTTAAGTTTTCTGAGGTCCAGAAGATCAGGGGTCAAATATTTGCTCTATTACTTTTTTACAAAACTGAGATGAAACTTACCACAAAAAAAGAAAATTACAGGCCAATATCACTGATGAACGTAGGTGCAAAAATCCTTGACAAAAATACAAGCATACTTAATCCAACAGTACATTAAAAGGATCATACACTGGGTTCAAGATGGCGGAGTAAAAGGACGTCCTCTCACTCCCTCTTGTAGCAACACCAGAATTACAACTAACTGCTGAACAGTCATCGACAGGAAGACACTGGAACTCAGCAAAAAGGATACCCCACATCCAAAGACAAAGGAGTAGCCACAATGAGACACCAGTAGGAGGGGCACAATCACAATAAAATCAAATCCCATAACTGCTGGGTGGGTGACTCACAAACTGGAGAACACTTATGCCACAGAAGTCCACCCACTGGAGTGAAGGTTCTGAGCCCCACGTCAGGCTTCCCAACCTCGGGGCCTGGCAATGGGAGGAGGAATTCCTAGAGAATCAGACTTTGAAGGCTAGTGGGATTTGATTGCAAGATTTCGACAGGACTGGGGGAAACACATACTCCACTCTTGGAGGGCACACACAAAGTAGTGTGCGCACTGGGACCCAGGGGAAGGAGGAGTGACCCCATAGAAGACTGAACCAGACCTACATGCTAGTGTTGGAGGGTCTCCTGCAGAGGCGGGGTATGGCTGTATGTCACCGTGAGGACAAGGACACTGGCAGCAGAAGTTCTGGGAAGTACTCCTTGGCGTGAGCCCTCCCAGATTCCACCATTAGCCCCACCAAAGAGCCCAGGTAAGCTCCAGTGTTGGGTTGCCTCAGGCCAAAAAACCAACAGGGAGGGAACTCAGCCCCACCCATCAGCAGACAAGTGGATTAAAGTTTTACTTAGCTCTGCCCACCAAAGCAACAGCCAGCTCTACCCACCACCAGTCCCTCCCATCAGGAAACTTGCACAAGCCTCTTAGATAGCCTCCACCACAGGGCAGACAGCAGAAGCAAGAAGAACTACAATCCTGCAGCCTGTGGAACAAAAACCACATTCACATAAAGATAGACAAGATGAAAAGTCAGAGGACTATGTACCAGATGAAGGAACAAGATAAAACCCCAGAAAAACAATGAAATGAAGTGAAGATAGGCAACCTTCCAGAAAAAGAATTCAGAATAATGATAGTGAAGGTGATCCAGGACCTCGGAAAAAGAATGGAGGCAAAGATCGAGAAGATGGAAGAAATGTTTAACAAAGACCTAGAAGAATTAAAGAACAAACAAACGGAGATGAACAACACAATAACTGAAATGAAAACTACACTAGAAGGAATTGCAGAATAACTGAGGCAGAAGAACGGATAAGTGACCTGGAAGACAGAATGGTGGAATTCACTGCTGCAGAGCAGAATAAAGAAAAAAGAATGAAAAGGAATAAAGACAGCCTAAGAGACCTCTGGGACAACATTAAACGCAACAACAGGGCTTCCCTGGTGGCGCAGTGGTTGAGAGTCCACCTGCCGATGCAGGGGACACGGGATTGTGCCCCGGTCCGGGAAGATCCCACATGCCGCGGAGCAGCTGGGCCTGTGAGCCATGGCCGCTGAGCCTGCGCGTCCGGAGCCTGTGCTCCGCAGCGGGAGAGGCCACAACAGTGAGAGGCCCGCGTACCACAAAAAAAATAAAAATAAATTAAAAAAAAAAAACGCAACAACATTCACATTATAGGGGTCCCAAAAGGAGAAGAGAGAGAGAGAAAGGACCCGAGAAAATATTTGAAGAGATTATAGTCGAAAACTTCCCTAACATGGGAAAGGAAATAGCCACCCAAGTCCAGGAAGTACAGAGTCCCATACAGGATGAACCCAGGGAGAAACACGCTGAGACACATGGTAATCAAATTGGCAAAAATTAAAGACAAAGAAAAATTATTGAAAGCAACAAGGGAAAAATGACAAATAACATACAAGGGAACTCCCATAAGGTTAACAGCTGATTACTCAGCAGAAACTCTACAAGCCAGAAGGGAGTGGCATGATATACTTAAAGTGATGAAAGGGAAGAACCTACAACAAAGATTACTCTACCCAGCAAGGATCTCATTCAGATTCGATGGAGAAATCAAAAGCTTTACAGACAAGCAAAAGCTGAGAGAATTCAGCACCACCAAACCAGCTCTACAACAAATGCTAAAGGAACTTCTCTAAGTGGGAAACACAAGAGAAGAAAAGGACCTACAAAAACAAATCCACAACAATTAAGAAACTCATAATAGGAACATACATATTGATAATTATTTTAAATGTGAATGGATTAAATGCTCCAACCAAAAGACACAGGCTTGCTGAATGGATACAAAAACAAGACCCATATATATGCTGTCTACAAGAGGCCCACTTCAGAGCTAGGGACACATTCAGACAGAAAGTGAGGAGATGGAAAAAGATATTCCATGCAAATGGATATCAAAAGAAAGCTGGAGTAGCAATACTTATATCAGATAAAATAGACTTTAAAATAAAGAATGTTACAAGAGACAAGGAAGGACACTACATAATGATCAAGGGATCAATCCAAGAAGAAGATATAACAATTAGAAATATATATACACCCAACATAGGAGCACCTCAATATATAAGGCAACTGCTAACATCTCTGAAAGAGGAAATTGACAATAACACAATAATAGTGGGGGACTTTAACACCTCACTTACACCAAAGGACAGATCATCCAAACAGAAAATTAATAAGGAAACACAAGCTTTAAATGACACAATAAACCAGATGGATTTAATTGTTAGTTATAGGACATTCCATCCAAAAACTGCAGATTACACTTCTCAAGTGCACATGGAACATTCTCCAGGATAGATCACATCTTGGGTCACAAATCAAGCCTCAGTAAATTTAAGAAAATTGAAATCATATCAAGCATCTTTTGTGACCACAACGCTATGAGATTAGAAATCAGTTACAGGGAAAAAAAACGTAAAAAGCACAAACACATGGAGGCTAAACAATACGTTACTAAATAACCAAGAGATCACTGAAGAAATCAAAGAGGAAATCAAAAAATACCTAGAGACAAATGACAATGAAAACACAACGATCCAAAACCTATGGGATGCAGCAAAAGCAGTTCTAAGAGGGTAGTTTGTAGCTATACAAGCCTACCTCAAGAAACAAGAAAAATCTCAAATAAACAATCTAACATTACACCTAAAGGAACTAGAGAAAGAAGAACAAACAAAACCCAAAGTTAGTAGAAGGAAAAAATCATAAAGATCAGAGCAGAAATAAATGAATTAGAAACAAAGAAAACAATGGCAAAGATCAATAAAACTAAAAGCTGGTTCTTTGAGAAGATAAACAAAATTGATGAACCGTTAGCCAGACTCATTAACAGGGAGAGGACTCAAATCAATAAAATTACAAATGAAAAAGGAGAAATCACAACTGACACTGCAGAAATACAAAGGATTATAAGAGATTGCTACAAACAACTCTATGCCAATAAAATGTACAACCTGGAAGAAATGGACAAATTCTTAGAAAGGTATAACCTTCCAAGACTGAACCAGGAAGACATAGAAAATATGAACAGACCAATCACAAGTAATGAAATTCAAACTGTGATTAAAAATCTTCCAACAAACTAAAGTCCAGGACCGTATGGCTTCACAGGTGAATTCTATCAAACATTTAGAGAAGAGCTAACACCCATTCTTCTCAAACTCTTCCAAAAAATTGCAGAGGAAGGAAAACTCCCAAACTCATTCTATGAGGCCATCACCACCCTAAAACCAAAACCAGACCAAGATACTACTAAAAAAGAAAATTACAAACCAATATCACTGATGAATATAGATGCAAAAATCCTCAACAAAATATTAGCAAACAAAATCCAACAACACATTAAAAGGATCATACACCATGATGAAGTGGGATTAATCCCAGGGATACAAGGATTCTTCAATATATGCAAATCAATCAATGTGATACACCATATTAACAAATTGAAGAAGAAAAACCATATGATCATCTCAATAGATGCAGAAAAAGCTTTTGACAAAATTCAACACCCATTTATGATAAAAATTCTCCAGAAAGTGGGCATAGAGGGAACCTACCTCAACATAATAAAAGCCCTGTATGACAAACCCATAGCAAACATTATTCTCAATGGTGAAAAACTGAAAGCATTTCCTCTAAGATCAGGACAAGACAAGGATGTCCACTCTCGCCACTATTATTCAACATAGTTTTGGAAGTCCTAGTCACAGCAATCAGAGAAGAAAAAGAAATAAAAGGAATCCAAATTGGAAAAGAAGTAAAACTGTCACTGTTTGCAGATGACATGATACTATACATAGAGAACCCTAAAGATGCCACCAGAAAATTACTAGAGCTAATCAATGAATTTGGTAAAGTAGCAGGATACAAAATTAATGCACAGAAATCTTTTGTATTCCTAAACACTAATGATGAAAAATCTAAAAGAGAAATTAAGGAAACACTCCCATTTACCATTGCAACAAAAAGAATAAAATACCTAGGAATAAACCTACTAGGAAGACAAAAGACCTGTATGCAGAAAACTGTAAGACACTGTTGAAAGAAATTAAAGATGATACCAACAGATGGAGAGATATTCCATGTTCTTGGATTGGAAGAATCAACATTGTTAAAATGACTCTACTACCCAAAGCAATCTACAGATTCAATGCAATCCCTATCAAATTACCAATGGCATTTTTTTTTATAGAACTAGAACAAAAAAATCTTAAAATTTGTATGGAGACACAAAAGACCCCGAATAGCCAAATCAGTCTTGAGGGGAAAAAATGGAGTTGGAGGAATCAGACTCCCTGACTTCAGACTATACTACAAAGCTACAGCAACCAAGACAATATGGTACTGGCACAAAAACAGAAATATAGATCAATGGAACAGGATAGAAAGCCCAGAGATAAACCCACACACCTATGGTCAACTAATCTATACAAAGGAGGCAAGGATATACAATGGAGAAAAGACAGTCTCTTCAATAAGTGGTGCTGGGAAAACTGGACAGCTACGTGTAAAAGAATGAAATTAGAATACTCCCCAACACCATCCACAAAAATAAACTCAAAATGGATTAGAGACGTAATGTAAGACCGGACACTATGAAACTCTTAGAGGAAAACATAGGAAGAACACTCATTGCCATAAATCATAGCAGGATCTTTTTTGATCCACCTCCTAGAGTAATGGAAATAAAAACAAAAATAAACAAATGGGACCTAATGAAACTTTAAAAGCTTTTGCAAAGCAAAGGAAACTACAAGGAAGACGAAAAGATAACCCTCGGAATGGGAAAAAATAGTTGCAAATAAATCAACGGACAAAGGATTAATCTCCAAAATATATAAACAGCTCATGCAGCTCAATATTAAAAAAACAAACAACCCAATCGAAACATGGGCAGAAGACCTAAATAGGCATTTCTCCAAAGAGGACATACAGATGGCCAAGAAGCACATGAAAAGCTGCTCAACATCACTAATCATTAGAGAAATGCAAATCAAAACTACAATGAAGTATCACCTCACACCGGTTAGAATGGGCATCATCAGAAAATCTACAAACAACAAATGCTAGAGAGGGTGTGGAGAAAAGGGAACCCTCCTACACTGTTGCTGATAATGTAAATTGGGCAGCCACTGTGGAGAACAGTATGGAGGTTCTTTAAAAACTAAAAATAAAACTACAACATTATCCTGCAATCCTACGTCTGGGCATATACCCAGAAAAGATGACAACTCTAATTTAAAAGATACATGCACCGCAATGTTCGTTGCAGCGTTACTTACAATAGCTAAGACATGGAACCAACCTAAATGACCATCAACGGAAGAATGGATAAAGGAGATGTTGTATATATATATATATATATATATATATATATATATATATATATACACACACACGCCACATATATAATGCAATATTACTCAGCCATAAAAAAGAATGAAATTACGCCATTTGTGGCAACATGGATGGACCTGGAGATTATCATACTAAGTGAAGTAAGCCAGACAGAGAAAGACAGCTATCATGTGATTATCACTTATATGTGGAATATAAAAAAAAGATACATATGAACTTATATACAAAACAGAAATAGACCCACAGACTTAGAAAACAAACTTATGGTTACCAAAGGGGGAAGGTAGGGGGAGGGATAAGTTAGGAGTTTGGGATTAACATATACACACTGCTATATATAAACTAGATAAACAACAGGGACCTACTTTATAGCACAGGCAACTCTACTCAATACTTTACAATAACCTATAAGGGAAAAGAATCTGAAAAAGAATATATATATATTTATATATGTGTATATATATATGTGTGTGTGTGTATATATATATATATATATATATATATATACACACACATATATGCATAACAATTACTTTGCTGTCCACCTGAAACACAACATTGTAAATCAACTATACTTCAATTTAAAAAAAAATACAGGTGAAATTTACATCACAGAATTAACTATTTTGAAGTGAACAGCGTGGTGGCATACAGTATAGTCATAGTGTTGTGAGGTCACTACCTTTTTCCAGTTCCGGACGTTTCCATCACTGCTCCATCATTTCCTAGCCCCTTGACCTTCCTCAGTTAGCTTCTTCGTGAACTGTGAACATGAGTGTTGACCTTCTGGGTTGTAGTTCAGGGCCTGTGCATGGTCAGCACGGAAATCATATGCAGATGTATACACACCCAAGCGTAGCCTGCATCTGTGCTGTGTATGCACACAAGGTTGGTTCTTACACAAACCGACCTTGCCACTTGCCTCCACCCTTGAGGCGTGTTGGTGTCCTGACACACCCACGGGCTCAGTGTGCTGCTGGCAGAAGAGCTGCTTTTTACCGTCCGCTCCATTTAGCATGTGAAAACTCATCTCCCTGCTTTCCATCAAGCTGGGGCAATGGAGTGCTTATATCCAAGGGGAGTCAGGAGCAGTGACTTAGATGTATTCTACTCTGTCCCAGCTTTCGTTGCTCAAGGATCGGTTTGCTGCAGGCTAGATACCAGCCGCAGACCGATCACAACCTAGGCTAGAAGCACTTGCGCCTGTGTGTCGTTCCCGGAAGCCAACCCCATCGTGGTTTCTGTGGACGTGGCACAGATGGTGGTGCAGGTAAAGGAGACTCGCTTACAGCCCAAGCTTGCCCTTGCTGGGGGCCCGGGCATCAAGGTCCAGCACTGTGGTCTGCATGGCACACCAGACCTGCCTCTGGACACACGTCTGGTGCCATGTGCTTACTGCTCGAGGAGCCGGATGCTACACCTCCCTCATTCAGTCCCCCAATGCCTGTTGAGTGTCTGCCACATGCCGGCTGTTGGGGTCCGGTGGTGCAGGTCAGGGGTGGTGCTGTGCCCCAGGGAGCTGGGACACAATAATGTGTGACCGACCAGTTAATATTTTGAAGCACCTTTAACATTAAATTGAAAAATCATGAGTTATGACAGATCTCATTTAACAAATATATTCCTGGTATATTCTACCTTCCATTTCTTCTGGGCAAAGTGCTTTGTGTAAGATTCTCCTAGATAGATAATTCCTGAAAGATATGTTGACTCAAGATGGTATTTTTATTCTGTTTGAGGGTTTCCCCCTGTGGAAAAACATGTTACAAACAACACCTCTGTTTTGTGCTTATAACTTACCATGGAGCACACTGGGGAGAACGTGCAGGTCACACACTTGTTTGACAGATTTTACTCTTGCTTTTGAAATCTAATTTCATTTGACTCACCAAAAGTCCCAGAAGTAGACACTCCTTCTGCTTCCTTTGTCTGTCTTCATGTTCCTGAATTTCATTCTAGCATTGTACTCATCAAGCTACTAGAGGCTAATTTTTTAAAAAGATAATTAGGTTTCCACTGTAGCTACCTGGACGTGTAAAATGACTCTCCCCTGATTGGTTTGTTGATCCAAACTGTATCTCTGTCTGCCCTCTCCCTTCATCAAGGTTTTTGATTTCTTTAATTTGTTCATTTATGGAATATGTATATGTACAAGCAAAATGTATTTTCATTTTTGAAGAAAAAGTCCCTTTGGAATCTGAACAGAGAAGCAACACATATTTCAACCCTCTTTCCTATGATTTTTTTCTTTCCATCTGTCCTTCACTACCTTTCTTTCCTATCTACAGGCTGAGCTTTCAAAAGCTTCTTTTTTTTTTTTTTTGCGGTACGCGGGCCTCTCACTGTTGTGGCCTCTCCCCTTGCGGAGCACAGGCTCCAGACACGCAGGCTCAGCGGCCATGGCTCGCGGGCCCAGCCGCTCTGCAGCATGTGGGACCCTCCCAGACCGGGGCATGAACCCGTGTCCCCTGCATCGGCAGGCGGACTCTCAACCACTGCGCTACCAAGGAAGCCCTCAAAAGCTTTTAATTAAAATGTACCTTTTTTTGTTTTTTGGCTGTGTTGGGTCTTCATTGCTGTGCACGGGCTTTCTCTAGTTGCGGCGAGTGGGGGCTACTCTTCCTTGCGGTGCGTGGGCTTCTCATTGCAGCGGCTTCTCTTGTTGCAGAGCACAGGCTCTAGGCGTGCAGGCTTCAGTAGTTGCAGCATGGGGGCTCAGTAGTTTTGGCTTACAGGTTCAGTAGTTGTGGTTCGTGGGCTATAGAGTGCAGGCTTCAGTAGTTGTGGCTCGTGGGCTCAGTAGTTGTGGCTCATGGGTTCTAGAGTGCAGGCTTCAGTAGCTGTGGCTTGCAGGCTGTAGAGTGCAGGCTTCAGTAGTTGTGGCTCGTGGACTCAGTAGTTGCGGCTTGTGGGCTCAGTAGTTGCGGCTCGTGGGCTCTAGAGCACAGGCTCAGTAGTTGTGGCGCACAGGCTTAGTTGTTCCGCAGCATGTGGGATCTTCCCGGACCAGGGCTCAAACCCGTGTCCCCTGCATTGGCAGGCAGATTCCCTGCACCACCAGGGAAGTCCTAAAATGTACGTTTTTTGTGCTTTCGTTCTGGGCTTACTGGATACGTCCTCTTAGCAACAGTGTGATTTAAAAATAGCAGGGGGGTCACGTGGCCTCACCAGTCCCGTCCCTTTGCTTTCATTCTCGACTTGAGTTGTTCTTGGGCCAAGGACTTGCTCATTCAGCCCCTCTGTCTGCTGCAGGGGCGGGCGAGGTGAGCAGATGGGGACGGGCCTGCTGAGGAGTCCTTGCCGCTGGCCGCGCAGGGCTACACACATCTGTAGGGCCTGGCTTCCTTCCTGTGTGTTCAGAGTCCAGAGGGCACTGCAGACCAAGGTGGCAGTTGTCAGGGAAGAGTCCCAGTGCAGTGTCACATCCTGGAGCACTTCGATGCCCTGGTGGCTGGCGGGAGCGCCTGTCCTGCTGGGAGGTGCACCCAGGGCTCCGCTCCTGCATGTGCAGGAGGGCAGGCACGGGGCACGGGGCTGGCTGTGCTTCAGCTGCTCTCGCCAGCAGACCCCTTGGCCTCTACACCTTGGTTCTTGGGGTCCCGTGGCTGTGGTCATGGTCACTACCACATTCAGTTTCTGAGAGGGTAGATACTGCCCTGCGCGTCCCTAGCGTCTATAATCATCACTGATCTCTGCAGTTTCCTGGTGGCTTGGAGAGGGTCAGTGGGTCTGTGTCCAGAGGTGACCAGATGGGACCCCTGACTTTAGATATGGGCACTGCTGCCCCAGAGAGAGGCAGGAGGGCTGGGCGAACCCGTCTCACTGTGGGGTACGCTCCTGGTGATTCTGGGAGGGCCCTTCCGCTTGTCTCCAGTGTCCAGAGGGGCCCTGGTGGACCACCACGGCCACAGTCAACCCCCTTGTGGGCAGAGGGGGCCTCTCAGACCAGGAGCGGTGTCTCTCTGTCGATGAGAAATGTCACACTTTCTGCTGAGATCTGTAGCCCCGAGGCTCGCTTGCCCACAGCCGCCGTCCACGGAAGGATGTGAGTGTCCAAGGGCAGAGGTGGGAGGCAGAACCAGGTGGAAGGCGGAGGCTGCTGAGTCTGTGTCGGCCGCTTGGACTCGTGTGAGTCTCCAAGTATGGGGCCCAGGGACCTCAGGGCCTTCTCCGAAGTTCACGGTGGTGGAAGGACGTCAGTGCCCTGTCACACCCGCCAGCACTCACTGGGAGCCACCCATGCTTCCGTGTCTCCCTCAGACCAAGACAGAGCAGAGCGTGTCCCTGAGTTTTCCCAGACTGTAGCTGAGGTGGAGCCCTCCACGGCGGCGAGGAAATTGTCCAGGAATTAATCGTAATACAAAGACTAAGAGTAATAACAGCTGACATTCATTGAGTGCTTACGGCATGCAGTGGACTTTTCTGAGCACGCTACGTGTATACTCTTCCGAGAGCTTTTGAGGGTGGCCCTATCTCTCCTCCCCTCCCTTCTTTTCCCTCCGTTTCAGCTGAGGGACCTGTGTCCTTCTCGTCCTTTGGTACCACGCTCCATCCTCGGACTTACTGTTGCTGAAATAAAACATCCATTGTTTCCTCCCTAGACTGGGGGTTCGTTGAGGGCACGAGTTCTATCTTCTGTGCTGACACACTGTCAGGCACATGGAAAGCACTCGGTACTCATTTAGTAACTCACACGTGGTGGCCTGGAGCAGGGTTGGGGAAGGAAAGAGTGACTCACTGTCATTCTTCAGTGATGGAAATTGTTTTAGGGACCTAATGTCAAGAGACCTCTAGCCCTGCTCTGCCATTAGGTTGCTCTGTGATCTCGATCAAATCTCCTAACCTTTCTGGGCCCCAACTTCCTGGGCTATATAATCTCCAAGGTCTTATACTGCTTAATTCTATGACACCCTCTGGCTGGCTGTGCGGAATAACTTAGAGCATAGAGAACAAACAGTGAACGACCAAGCAGGCTTGTGTGTTGTAGCAGAGACAAGGGTACAGATAAGAGATGGATTTTAGCGCATTAAGGGTCCAACCTTGCTTGCCAAGTACAAAGCAATCACCTAACATTTCCTTTCTAAGCAGTGAGTCATCTTTCTTCTGCAGGTCTTAGTATTGACACAACAGTGGGGAGGAGATGTTAATCACACAGTCAGATGGTGGAATGGATCTGGGAGCCTGTGACCACTCCCTGCTCCAGACTGTGAGGTTCCTGAGACGTCTTATTAGGTGCTGAACTGGGCCTTCGTGGCAGTCAGGTACATGGATGCTTACTTAAACCATGACTGTTTTCATTTGATTTTAAACAAGCCAGAGAAAGCTGGTGATTTAGATGTGCCTGTTTCCTGTTCTTTATGAATAGAATTGGATCTGGTAATTCCTTCCAGAAAATTGAGAGTAAGTTAGAAATGGGTTGGGTCTTCTTAACTAGACACCAGTGATTTAAAAACAAGATGAACCAGTGGCGCTCTGTAGAGCTGGCCAGTGGGAAGGGACCCAAAGTGGGTCCTTGATTTACCTATATTCTCCTGGAATACTAAGGAAACCTTAAGACCCTCCCTACCTAGTTTTACAAATGAGGTAATTGACCGCAGGAGATGCTAAGCACCCACCTGGGCCCACAGTGTCTTCAGGGGTCTTATTGTCTGACTGGGTCACACCTCTGGCCGCCACGTGGATGGAACAGAGCTGCAGGGCATTTGGGTCCTGGGTGTTGTGTTTGCACACTTATTCTAGTTTCTGGTTCAGCTCTAAGTACCACTGAAGGAGAGAATGTGGGGATGCTTGTCTTAATCATCTCCACTGAGGCTTGAGGGAATCCCCAACTGCCCAGCTCAAGGGAGAGAGTGAAAGGGAACAGATGGTTGGAAAGCACTTTGGTCAGACATATAAAAGGAAGATAGGATGCCTGAAACAGTGAGGACACACATCAGGGTCATGCACTGATGACCCTGGTGTGTGCTTTGTCGAGTACCTGTTACGTGCACACCACCGCTACGGGGGAGGGAGTGAGTGTGTACCAACCCTGGGAGTAGAGACATAGAGGCAGGCCTCAGGCCCACCTGCAGCTCTAGGAAGGGCCGTTCCTTCCAGCACTGCCCTCCCCTGGCTATCGATTTCGACCAGGCCATTCTCAGGCCCTGTGCCCAAGTTTACCATTGCAGTGTTGAAGCTTCTTTCAAAGTACTCCCATTACCCTGGTTTATCGTGTCTTTCTTTCTGGGTTCATTTCTCGGCTGTGAATAATTAATGGTGTGAATGGGTGAAGTGTTTGCAGGTGTCAGATCAAGATCCCAGATTCAGGCTTTGCAGAGCCCGCACCCAGCTAGGAGGTTGGTGCCAAGGTCAGTTCAGGGGCCCTGCGACACAAGGTCGCCCCGAGCCGTAGCAGGCTGTGTTGTGACCTGGGCCCGGTGCCCTGCGCCCTCTGTGCCCAGCTCCCCAGCAGCTTGGGGAGCCTGAGGTGTGTGCAGGGTGGGGCAGGGGAGGGGAGGCTTCAGCTGGTGAAGCAGCTGAGCACAGCCTTTGGAAGCAGCCTGGGGAGGGGGAGGTGTCTGGTCTGGGGACAGATACTCTAAAGAAGAATTTTTCTCCTCCCTCACTCCTTGTGTTGGGCTTCTCACTGAAGACTGCTGGTGTAAGTTGGGGGCATTTTCGTGTCCTTAGAACAGAGAGAAAGGTTTCGCCGTCATCCCCCTTTCGGATCGCTAGACTCCTGTTGTGGTCTGAATATTTGTGTCCCCCCAAAATTCACATGTGGAGTCCTAACCCCCAAAGGTGATAGTACTAGGAAGTAAGGACTTTGGGAGGAGCTGAGGTCCTGAGGGTGGAGCCTTTGTAAATGGGATTCGTGCTCTTGTAAAAGAGCCTCCAGAGGGCTCCCTTGCGCCATCCACCACGTGAGGACACAGACTATGAACCAGAAGGGGGCCCTCACCAAAACACGACCGTGAGCTTGATCTTGGACCTCCCAGACCCCAGAACTGTGAGAAGTAAATTTATGTTGTTTGTAAGCCGGTGGTATTTTGTTACAGCAGCCGGAACAGACTAAGACAGCCTCTAAAATGTCATGTTTCTCTATATATTCTGTAACTGGATTTTTTTTTCCTTAACTATAGATTATAAATCTGCTTCTAAATCAGTATACACAGCCACCTCATTGCTTTTCTTAATGACAGAGTGTTCCCTGGGGAGGTACCATAGTTCATTTACACATTCCGTTACAATTATTGTACATTCAGGTAGTGCCACTTTTGTTTTGTTTTTACCACTGAAGGTCTGCATATCCTTACCTGTTGTTCCAGAATTTGGGACAGTGATCATAAACAAATTTTTTAATAATTGGCAGCAGGAATGGATTTGGACAACACGAGGCTTTTAAAATTCTTTTTAGAATTCCATTTAGTAGGATGTGCTAAAACACATATTAACGTTTGTGTTTGAGGCATATTAACGTTTTCAGGAGTTTATCTGAGGAGACATCAATTCACATTGGGCAGTGACGAGCATTCCACCACCAGAAGCCAGGGGCGAGGTGTTTATAGAGAATCAAACGAGGAAGTGATTTGATTGGCTACAGTTTAAGAGATTGCCTAGTCTGGGAAAGTCCTGTTGGCTGTTGGTCATTGGTTTCCTTCCCAATGTGAGGCATTCACACTCCACTCTGCCTTAGGTTTCAGTTTGCTTCCAAAGGCAACGCACCTGTCAGAGCCCCCTCAGGCTAACGGCCTTCTTGTTTGAGAACTTTAACAGATGTTTTGTGTATTTCAGTGCAGATTTCTGCTGGTAATGTTATATAGCACGTGGTTACATATCTTATACTTCATGAGTCCAGACAGTTCTCAGTCTCCACATATCTGGTCCCCGGAGCTTGGAGAAAGGATTCTGATACGTCCCCGTACTCACTAAACATCTTCCTACACGTACTAGAACTCATTTTGTTGTGAGATGGATTTGCAGAAATAGAATTGCTGAAGCAAAGGTTATGCTTGTCTCGTATTTTAATAAATGCTGTTAGTTTCCCAAACGTTGTCATGATATAATCGGCCATCAGGGTGTGAGAGTGGCTGCTTTCTACCGTCCTCAGCACCACCGCGTGTAACACCGTAATCAGAGGACGCTTTGTTCTCTGGGTTCTTGTTAGTTATGTGTTGTCTCATCCTAGGGAGTCTCTTCCTGCTACGACATCACTTCCGCTGAAGGCAAACACATATGATGTGCCGGGAACCACGGTAGGCACCTGGGCTATACGTAGAGGAATGAGATAGGATTGCTCTTGAGCTCATGGTCTGGTGGCGGATCTATAGATATCTTTAACGGTGAACAAATATTGTACATGGTCAGAGCTGGAGACCCAGCAAAGGGAGGATCCTGGCCTGGCGGGGAGGACGAGGGGATGGTGCTGAGAAAGACCTCACAGAGCTGACCTTTGACGACTGACGAGCAGTTTCAGAGGCTCTAGTGAGAGTGTATTTGGGGCAGCACAAGGCTGGAGTGTAGGCTGCCCTGCCTGCGGCAGGGGCTGAGATGAATAAGGACGGGGAGGGGCCTTGAATGTCCTTCTGAGCAGCTGAGACTTCCTTCTGCACAAAGCAAGGCGACAGCACCAGCTTGGCCTCTCAGAAGGCTGCTGGCACAGCACTGGGCTGGGAGGTGGAGACTGGAGCTAAGGAGGTTGCTGTGTAGTAAGGGCACAGTGTGGAGGGTCTCTTTCAGTGAAGATGGGCTGAGAGACCAGTCGGTGGGCTCCAGTGTCTCTCAGAAGCATCAGTGTGGGGCTGAAGAGTGGTCTCTGCTTGGCAGACAGTGAGAGAGGGTGCAGAGAACGGGTTCAGCGAGGGGTTTCGCAGAAGGGGGAGAGGGGGGCGGTGGGTTGAAGTTCTCGCAGAGCATCCAGGCAGTGGGGCTTTGCTTCTGCAGCTCAGGAGGGTCCACGGACAGAATGTAGATTTGAGAGTTCTGAGCAGGTAAGGAAAGTTAAACCAACTCAAGTAAAAGTCAAGCTGAGAAAGTCAGCCGGGTGTCAGCCTGAATCCAGGTTTCTAGATTTTTGAGCTAACGGGGACTGGAATCTGTCTGCTTTCCAGAGCTCATGGCCACACTCATCATGCCATTTATGTTTGCCTTACTTGTGTTATTTCACTGAAATGAAACCTAGTGTCAGGTTTCAATTCTATAAGACCACAGGAGGACTTCTGTTTTTCATGTTCAGTTATTACCTCACTGACCAGCGTTTATTTTTTAACCTAAGGCTTAATCAACCCAAGCTATAGAAGGATAAGTTTCTTGTTTTCCAGGTTAGAGTTGAATAGAACTGATATTAAATGATTGTCAATTTACTGAAAGGTGGAAGAGGAGAAACCCTTACCCCAGAAACACAAGGGCAGAGTTTCAAAATCTGGAGCCAGCCAAGGTCAGCAGTCATGGGAAAGCGTCTAGGCCATCTTTCCTCGTCCGCTCACTCAGCTCCGGGGGCAGCTGGACTTGGAGGCAGCAGCTTTTCAAGGGTTAAAATGGCAAGGAAATGAGCACTTTCTAACCCATTTGGTCTTTTAATTTTAGGGCTTATAATAACCACTTATAATACTTTCTCCGTGGAAGAAGTAGAGTGGAATTTCCCTATGTAAATCCCATAAGTACAAGCAATTTAGGTTTATTCCAGTTTGAGATGTTTTCTGGTAAAAGATGTGTCTCTGGAGGAATGACTCCCAGGGCACCTGTCCTCCCAACCCCCAAAGGCTCAAGGTCAGTTCTCATCAGAGCCACTGTGGTCCCCTCTTTAGAGCCCATAGATGTGTGACTTTGCCATGAAGTGTTAAAAGGTCATCAAACTCTAACACCTGTCCTCCCAACCCCCAAAGGCTCAAGGTCAGTTCTCATCAGAGCCACTGTGGTCCCCTCTTTAGAGCCCATAGATGTGTGACTTTGCCATGAAGTGTTAAAAGGTCATCAAACTCTAACTATCTGTTTCCACAGACGGGCACATCCCCGCCTGTCAGGGAAATCAAGTCAGACTGGAAGGAAAATATTCTGACATAAGAATTGTCAGCTGAGATTGACAGAAAGAACCGTCAATTCATCCTCAGATCTGTGAAGTTTTTGACTTGACAGCCAGACACGTATAAGGTCTAAAACCTGTGATTGGAGAGATGAAAGTTCTTTTTTTTTTAAATTTTATTTATTTAATATATTTATTTTTGGCTGCGTTGGGTCTTTGTGGCTGCGTGCCGGCTTTCTCTAGTTGCGGTGAGTGGGAGCTATTCTTCGTTGTGGTGCGTGGGCTTCTCATTGCAGTGGCTTCTCTTGTTGTGGAGCACAGGCTCTAGGCGCATGGGCTTCAGTAGTTGTGGCACGTGGGCTCAGTAGTTGTGGCTCACGGGCTCTAGAGCGCAGGCTCGGTAGTTGTGGCGTATGGGCTTAGTTGCTCCATGGCATGTGGGATCTTCCTGGGCCAGGGCTCGAACCCGTGTCCCCTGCACTGGCAGGCGGATTCTTAACCACCGCACCACCAGGGAAGCCCGAAAGTTCTTTTGAAATGACTTTTTCTCACAGATATTCAATATTGAAACTTATGAGAATATGTCTATTACCTCTTGTGTGATGATGGTGTCGCGGGTTTGTGTGTGTCCAAACACGACATACTGTACCTATTAAATACGTACAGTTCTTTGTATATCGATTATACATCAGTAGAACTGTTTTTTAAAAAAAACGATCAGGAAAGCCAAAACAGCGTCTCCTCCCCTGCTATGTTCCTGCCGGGTGCCCCGAGAGGAAACACCGACAGGCGGGTGGTTCTCCGTCCCGGCTGTGTCCTAGACTCACCTGAGGAGCGATTACCAACCCACAGGCAGAGGCGTGTCTTAAAGCTGCCCAGTAATTGGGGTGTGAGCCAGGGTCGAGAACCACTGCTTTCCAGAGTGCTCGTCACAGAGTGACCACCTGAAGCTGCAGAGGTTCCTCCCGGGCTGCCTCCTTTCCTGTTATACGCCCACAGGTGGAGGGTTCTGCTACTTCGTTCAAACGGAGAACTTTCCCATGGCAGGTTTGGGCCCTTAAGGAAAGGCTGGAGAGATGGTCTGCCATGTTAGGCCGTAATAAGGCTAAAAATAAATAAATATTGAAACATTAAATAATATTTTAAAAGCTTGTTATAGGAAGGTAGAATTGGTGGTGAGTAGTATATTTTAGGACGATAGACTCAATATTGGGAAAGAGGTGGCTGTGGCACATTGATATCCATCTGAACGGGAAGAGTGCTTCGGGGAATTAGTGGGAAACCCGAAATGTCATGAAGATCACAGAGACCTAGTTTAAGGAGGGAAGAGGCGGGAATTCCCAGGATGTCAGTACGCTAAGGAAGCAAGCAGCCTACTGGGGTGAGATTTTAACAGCGCACGTGCGAAAGATGAAAAGCGGGCTCATCACCCAGCGCAGAGTGGTAGGGAACCTCCGTGAAGGCTTCGGGAGAATCATCTAAAAGAGATTAGTAAAGGGGCCTTTTGTGATCATTTGGAACTAATTTGGGTTTGCCTGTTAATGTCCTGTGAGGTTGGGCTCATGTTTTCGATGGGACCGTGAGACGGGGAGATCTGTGGCTTGACAGTGTGCCCGAGGTACATGAAGACATTTAGTAGCAACTCACTCCGTATTTCAGCTGATAAGGTAGAAAGTCTGGTCTAAACAGACAGGCCAGTTAGGTAGATTTGTGGCTAGTGTAATAGCCGTACCTATAAAAGTACAATTAGTAAAACACCACCATGGAAGGAAGGTCTTTGACCATTGGCTTCATCATCACTATTTTATAATTGATTTGAATGAAAATATGGAAGGCATGCTGTAGCAGTCACATTCTCAGGTTGTAGAGAGAGGGGTATCGCATCCAGCTCTTTCTTTTTCAAAGTTTTTAAAAATTTTTATTTATTTTGTGTATTTATTTTCGGCTGCATTGGGTCTTCGTTGCTGTGCACGGGCTCTCTCTAGTTGTGGCGAGCGGGGGCTGCTCTTCGTTGCGGTGCGTGGCTTCTCTTGTGGCGGAGCACGGGCTCCAGGTGCGCGGGCTCTAGAGCGCAGGTTCAGTAGTTGTGGCGCGTGGGCTTAGTTGCTTCGCGGCATGTGGGATCTTCCTGGACCAGGGCTCGAACCTGTGTCCCCTGAATTGGCAGACAGATTCGTAACCACTGCGCCACCAGAGAAGCCCTCCATCTCTTTTCTTTTTCTTTACCTTTCCTTTCCTTCTTTCTCCCTCTCCCTCCCTCCTTTCCTTCCTTCCTCATTTTTTTTTTTTTTTTTTTTGCGGTATGCGGGCCTCTCACTGTTGTGGTCTCTCCCGCTGCGGAGCACAGGCTCCGGACGCGCAGGCTCAGCGGCCATGGCTCACGGGCCCAGCCGCTCTGCGGCATGTGGGATCTTCCTGGACCAGGGCACGAACCCGTGTCCCCTGCATCGGCAGGCAGACTCTCAACCACTGTGCCACCAGGGAAGCCCCTTCCTTCCTCTTTTAAAATTAATATATAATTCAAATACCATAAGATTCACTTCTGCTTTCTTTATATCCAGGCAGTGAACTGATCTGTCCGAGACAGCTGATCAGAGGGCACCTGGTGGTGTTTGGGCCACGTGCCTGGGTGCATGTCCCCCCTCTCCTGCTGCAGGGCCCTCCCTTTCTGCCTACACTGCTGGCTGTCTCCTCTCTGACTTGCCATGCAGCTAGGCCAGGACTCTCTATGTGGAGTGACCTCTCATTCTCTTCCGTTGATTTGCTTACTCCAGGCAGCCTGTCAGACTTTGGGAAGATCTCGGATTCCGGATTATGGTTCAGGATGTGAAAAGATTCCACTTTCTGTTCAGGCCCAAGCCTCGTTCTGCACCTGACCTTACCGTGGGGCTGTCTGTGGACATTGCCGTGCTAAGTCATCGCCATGTGATCATTGCAGAGAGGAGGAGTAGAATTGGCTGGATGTGTTCGGCACTCCTGGGTCCCAACAAAGCTTGATTCTTCATTTAAGTGACAGAAAGCTAGGAGTGCCTTGAGTGACAGAATGAGGATCCCATTCTGACTGGCTAAAATAATGAGCCAGATTGCACACGTTTAAATGTTACAATGGATAACTGTAAGATCCTCTGTTTAGATCCCTAAGCCCTGTACCAGTCCAGGATGGGAAGATAGAACTTACTGGCTCAGAAAAGCTTGGAAGTTTAGTTGACAGAAAGTTCCTTCTGACTCAGCTGTGTTATGGTTGCTAAAAATGTTAGTACTGTCTAAGGCTGCAGTCGTGAGAGTGAATGGGCATTTTTCCTGAGCATGGGGAACCAAGATTTTACCCGAACTGGGCATGCTTTCCTGGAGGAGAGAAGGTTCCAGAAACATGAGAACCACTTCTGATGTTGAAGGACTGGCTCTTGCTGGAACGGCCATGGGAGGTGTGGGCAGCCTCTGGTGGGGTGGTCAAGAGGGAAGGTGAGTCAAGGATGTGCTGGGGGTGAGTTCCTCCCTACAAGGCAGGAGGGACAGAGCTCTTCAGGCTCTCAGGGGACACCTGCCAAGGGTGTTGTATGGCTGAGGGACTGGCCAACCTCGGCGCTGCCCCTGAATTTCACTTCCCTTTTGGAATTTTCTCTGACCTTGTGGGGCTGTGTTTAGTTTTTTCAAGGAGCCCAGTTTCTCACAGATTAATTGGAAATCTCTGATAACCTTGAATATACTTCCTGATTCTAACTCAGGAAGCCTTCTTTAAGCACCTGCCTTGGAAAAGGCAGATGACAATAAAAGCAGCGTAAGAAGCGGGTCCAGGTATCAAGATCCATACGGTATATAATTGAGGAGACCAGACCAACCATCAAGCTAAGAAACTGGGGATTGGACAGGAAAAAAAAAATGTCCTGGCTGATACATAGAAGGGAGAGCATGGTCCGCTGAGACTTAACCCAGAAGGTGCAGGAAGGATTGGCCTCGTGCATGAGATGGGGTTGATGGGAATTTACTTAGAACCCTGAAGTTTTCTGTTTCAGCCATGTCCCGTTCTTTAACACCAAAAAAAAAAAAAAAAAAAAATCCATCCCCCATAAACTCCATCTCTAGGCTTCCACCCTGAAGACTCGACTCATAGTTTAGTTGCTCTACTAGATGCTGAGTTGATTTTCCATGAATCGGTTTAAATATAAGTGACCATTTTACGCCACATGAAAAACTCTACTTAGCAACAGTTGGCCATTTTTTTTAAGAGAGTTTGTAACTTTATTAACATTGGACACTCCCTGACTTGATGCGCTGTCTTTCTCTATTCCTGAGACTTATGTGACTCGAAGGCTAAGAATGGATGTGTGTGGTGGGCAGACCGCTCCCCTCCTGGGCAGTGCCGAGACGGCATGTGCTTACTTCTTAGGCTCCGTAAACTGCCAAAGGGGCCATCCTGTTATATTTGCATTTAATCTCTAACTTGTGGCAGATATACTTCTAGACACAAGCATCGTCAGAACCACATCACCTTTCATATCCTGGGGGGGAAAGGCTACACACCCTGATTTTACCTGTGTGATGTACCCAATTACAAATTCACACCTGCTCAGAGTGGACCGTTCGTTTTCTTACCTTATCAGAAGTGTGTGTTTGGATCCTGGGATACGGTGGAGAATACTTGCTTAACAGGAAGCAACTCCAGGGACCCATTTCTGCTAATGTACATGCTCTTTTCACTCTTCTAAAGCAGGCGTGTGTGTTTCAGACTCCTAGACCTATAATTAGATATGTCCGGGAGTAGATTTAGTAGTTAAAAGCAATGTCCTTTCTACTGCAAGTTTGAGGGTCTGGCACACAGAGTAGAACGAGAAGGAAAATTCAGTTCTGTTGTCTCCGTCCTGATTTGTTCTGCATGCAGTACAGTGAAGGTCACGGGCTTAGTCAGTCTTCAGCCGTCCTTTGGAACACCAGTGCCATCTCAAGGCTTGGGCACTGGGAGCAATAGACCTGGTGTGTTGGATGATGACTTAGTTAGTAGCTAGACTGCCTGCTAATGTTGGCTACTTTTAACATTCTTTTCAGAATTACAGCTGTTTGGAATGTCAGCAGGTGTGTGCTTAGGGCCCCAATTTACCAACAGGTTCATTGGAAGAAAGCAGCAGAGAGAAGGGGGGTGACAGTGTCGCCCCACGGGTAACTGCGTGCCCCTTCGAGTGGTTGGCACTGCCCAGCATCCACATTGGGGGCCAGGCCAGGACTGCACATGGGCCACAAGTGTGCTTGGGGTGCATGGGTCTTCAGCTAAACAAGAGAGCGTAAAGGACACTCTGTTTTGAGAAAAGAAAGCGGATAACCAGTTGACAACGCACGTTTCTGCTGGTGTTCCAAATTTGGATCCAGAAAAGTGAGAGGTAGAGCACTTAGATGTTGAGTCTTGCCTGCAGGAAGTAATTTGAATTAGGAACTCAAAATCGATATACTTTCTTAAAAAATGTTTTTATTTTTTTCATTTTTTTATTGAAGTGTAGTTGATTTACAATGTGTGAGTTTCAGCAAAGTGATTCAGTTATACATATACATATTCTTTTTCATATTCTTTTCCATTGTGGTTTATTACAGGATATTGAATATAGTTCCCTGTGCTGTATGGTAGGACCTTGTTGTTTACATTTTGTACATAGTAGTTTGTATCTGCTAACCCCAAACTCCTACTGTGTCCCTCCCTCACCCCCTTTCCCCTTCGGTAACCGTTAAGTTTGTCTTCTATGTCTGTGAGTCTGTTTCTGTTTCATAAGTAAGTTCATCTGTGTCATATTTTAGATTCCACATATAAGTGATATCATATGATTTTTGTCTTTCTTTGTCTGACTTACTTCACTTAGTATGATCATCTCTAGGTCCTTCCGTGTCGCTGCAAATGGCATTGTTTCATTCTTTCTTACGGCTGAGTGTATTCCATTGTATAAAAATCAGCATACTTATAATCTTCATTCTTAGGCTGAGGTGCGTGTGTGTGTGTGTGTGTAATTCGAGACAGGAGGCTCTACATACGTTTAAAAGCTTGTGGAGATCCTTGTGTTGTGTGCTTCTTCTAACATGGGAACACTGTAGTATGCTGCAGGGGCTTAGGTTTCAAAGCAGCAGATATTTCCTTATGAATATAACTCTGAAGGGACGTGTTTTAACAAATTAGGGTCCCACCCTTATGGCCTCATTTAGCCTTATTTACCTCTTTAAAGGTCCCATCTTTAGATACAGTCACACTGAGGGTAAGGGCTTCAACACGGGCATTTTGAGGAGACACAGTTCAGTCATGAAAACATCCCTCTGCATCACCAGTGTCTCCCATCACCTCCCAAAGCTTCTGAGCGTGGTCTCCAGAGTTTCCCACATACAAAAAAGAAAAGAAAACCTCACTAAATGTTTATCCCTGTATCTGCTTTCCTGTTTTATACCAAGTTCACAGTTGCCAGGCTGGAATGGACTCCAGGTGCCCTTCAGCCCTCACTGTACCCAGAGCTGGGCAGCTCTAATCATAGTCAGGGCCAGGCTACTCTCTGGGAAACATCTTGGTAGTAAAAGTGGTACAACAATGGGAGAGAAATTGTTCTGAGTTGGGAAGATCACAGTCTCTCTGCCCCTAAGCTGCAAATGTCTGCCATCCGCGTTCTCCATCCCCTGCAGCCACCTCCCGCCCTCATTGAGAGCTGTTGATAGTCGGCAGATGAGTGGGGGCATTCCCACCGGAGAGGGAACGAGAGTTGCAGCTTCTAGAATTTGATCACTGCAGGTCATCTAGTAGAATTAGGAGCAAAAATGCAACAGCCGTCTGACCCAGTGTCACCCAGGCAGAAGTCATGGGGGACCAGAAAGAACCCTTAGCCCAGCACCACTGACATCAGGAAGTGATCTGCTAGTCAGGGGACTTGGACCTGCAGCTGCCCAGAACCTACCAGGAGGATGAAAGAAGCCCATCTAGGTACAACAGAAATTTGAGCCTGTCCGCTTTTGACCTGGGGCCTCCACAACAGTAGCTTTGAAGGAATACGTATATCTGTGTGGCTGTATGTGTGACCAAAACGTACGTTTCACAGAACACTTCTTTTGTGGGATTGCCCTCTGATTTTTAAAAAAAGATCTTTACCTTTGTAAAATACGTGTCACAACCCAATAACTTGATTTCATAATCATATCGTGACTAGTGGGTCACGATAGTTGAAAACACTGTTCTGTTGTATAATATTGTGGGAACTTTGGTAGTGCTTCCCAAATCAACACCATACTTTTACCCGATGTCACATCTTACTAAGTTAGTTCTGTCTTCATGCTTACGTTATCGTCTACTAATTGTAGAGAGTTCTTGGCATGGAACGGTGTAGGCGATTTGGCCAATATGCAGTTCCAAGTTAAAGCAAGAACCCCTTCAGGCATTATTAAAGAGTGGTTGCTGGGGCTTCCCTGGTGGCGCAGTGGTTGAGAGTCCGCCTGCCGATGCGGGGGACATGGGTTCGTGCCCCGGTCCGGGAAGATCCCACGTGCCGCGGAGCGGCTGGGCCCCCGTGAGCCATGGCCGCTGAGCCTGTGCGTCTGGAGCCTGTGCTCCGCAACGGGAGAGGCCACAACAGTGAGAGGCCTGCGTACTGCAAAAAAAAAAAGTTGCTGAATTTCTGTCTGTGGCTCCATCCCAAGGACCTCCTGCCATTTACCCAAGGATTCTATGCTTCCTTCACATTGTCTGTTACCATGGTCTTGCTGAATTCCCATCTTTCCCTCCTGTTTCTTCTGGGCTTGGTTTGCTTTCTGGGAAACTTTAAATTCTGCCACATTAAACATCACCTTCCCCTCTACACCTTCTCACCCCCTTTCACTTTCGTAGGCATCCCTCCACTGCCCTTCTCAGTCCTCTCCAGTTGGTTTATTCGCATGAGCTAAATGGTTGTGGAGTCTTACACGGTCACCGTTCATGAGCACAGTCACGACACACCCTCGTGCTGATGTCCACAGCAGCTTGTTAAGCAGAGCCCTGGAAGAACAGGAATACCAGGTGGGATCTGAGAAAGTGGCCCTTTGGCGACAGAAGACTCAGTGTCACTGAAGAGGCAGTGTCTATGCAAAATGCCTTCCTGAAATACTGACCAAATCCTTTCTTGGCTTCAGCAGACAGTGACCTGGGCTGAGAGGAGGCGTGACATCCCTAGCGCCTTGTTTTCTGAGCTTATTTCAAACATGGGGTTGATAATGTTTACCTTGTGTGTTAAATGAGACAGTTGTGAAGCACTGACCTGCCATCTGGAATGTAGGATGTGACCAAAGCCTATAACCTTCGTTCTCATTTGTATGAGTTCTCCATTGCTGAGTAATAAATCACTACAGACTGAGCAGATTGAAGCCACATGTATTTATTATCTTACAAGTCCTATAGATAACAAGTCTGGGCACAGCACCGTTGGGTCCCTTGCTCCAGGTATCACAAAGCTGAAACCAGGAGGTGGCTGGGTTGTGCCCCCTTTTGGAGCTTAGGGTCCTCTTGTAAATTCGTTCAGGTTGATGGCAGAATTCCTGTCCTTGAGGTTGTAGGACTGAAGTCCCAGTTTCCTTGCTGACTGGCTGGGGTTGCACCCAACTCTTGGAGATCACCCTTAGTCCCAGCTCTCTTCTTCAAGCCAGCAGGAGAGCCCCCGGTCTGCTACAGCCGTCTTACACAACATACCACCTTATGTAATGTTCCATAACCATGGGAGTGGCCATCCCATCATATTCACAGGACCCTCCACATTTAAGGGCAGGAGATCATGCAGGCCATGTACTCTAGCGGGGGCAGGAATCTGGGGGCCCTCTTTGAATTCTCTCTACCACATTATCACATTTATCATGAATCTAACATAGTTGCTAAGGACGCTTGTCTTTGCAAGTTCATGATCGGAAACAGTCCCATCTCTTTTTGTTTACAATTAATTGTCCGAACTCCACATAAGCTAAAAGGGAGAAGTCCATATCTCCCTTGAGCGCTCCCCCACTCCCTCTACACACATGCACACACACCCGCACACACCAAGGAGTTCCTGTGGACGGTGCTGTACGTGGTGTTAGTGGTTCATGCACTGCTGGTCCAGCCCTGGCCTAGACGCCCTGACTGCCCTACACCGGGCATTTCATTTTGTCTTCCACTCTGTACCTAGCCTTCCTCTCCACAATGCAGCTGGAGGGCCAGCGGACCAGCCACCCTGGAGCCAGCTCTCCTCTCCCAGCACTGAGGCCCTTGTGCTGGCCCACATCATAGCCAGGCTGGATCTCTGAGTGGTCATATGTCACCCTCTCAGTGAATCATCCCTGACACCTGGTCTTAAACTGTATCATCCACCACTCCCTCCCCTGCGCTATTGATCCGCCGGCTTCTGCTTTATTTTTCACCGCGGTGGAACTTACTGCCATCTAACCCAGTTCATGTTTTTCTTGCTTGTCGTTTGTCTCCCTCTTCTAGAAAGAAAGCTCCTCCATGGCAGGGACTTCTGTTTGGGTTTTCATTGCTCCACCCCCAGGACCCAGCACAGACCGAGTTCAGAGTGGCACTTCAGTGACTTTTTGTTAGATGCATGGGTTGTGGGAACCAGTAGTGTTTTGAAGTGCACACTTCAGTGCTCTGCTAGATCTTCGTTGGTTAAGTCAAGTTAAGCAGATTAGCTTGTGTCACCAGCTTATTGGAGCATCTCGTCAAAATCATGAGATATTCATAGACTGTGGGAGGAATGGGCGGGAAACTTCTGATCACGTGGAGAAGCGTGTGTGTGTGTGTGTGTGTGTGTGTGTGTGTGTGTGTGTGTGTGTGATGGCAGTGGTTCAGTGGGGGTCTCTCAGCTCAGTTTGTCCTTGAAAGGATAGAGGATTTAGCAGTGATTGGGTGCTGGATGTTTAAAGACCTAGAGGTAAAGCCCTAGGAGCCAAAGAAGGAAAAGCAGCGCTGGAGCTCAGGTGTGCCGAGTTCCATTGTAACTCATAACTCTCCATCTTAACTAATGTTTTTGTTTGTTCGTTTGTTTGTTTTGTTTTGTTTTTGTTTTGCGGTACGCGGGCCTCTCACGGTTGTGGCCTCTCCCATTGCGGAGCACAGGCTCCGGACGCACAGGCTCAGCGGCCACGGCTCACGGGCCCAGCCGCTCTGCGGCATGTGGGGTCTTCCCGGACCGGGGCACGAACCCGCGTCCCCTGCGTCAGCAGGCAGACTCTCAACCACTGCGCCACCAGGGACCAGGGAAACCCTTAACTAATGTTTTATAGGGAGCTATTTTCTACATAAAACAAGTCAATTTGTACTGGAATTACCTACAAATTGTGTCCAAGGTCTTGGATCAAATTGTGCATTTCTCCCAACTACTTCTTTGTTTTTAAAAGAAAAAAATTGCCGGGAACCTAGATCACAATTCTGTGATCATTTAATATGATTGAGAAACAGGCTTGCCCACCCTCGCACACACCCAGTCCACTGCCACTTGGATTGAAATTGCTTTAGTGAAAGTGTCTCTGTGAAAACCAAAGTGCAGATGTTTTCACAGCTCCTCTCTTTTCATAAAGAAGGCGGGGCTGGAGAGGAGTGGGAATATTGAAGGAGGCCAAAATAACCGCTTGGAGCCTGGCCCCTGGCTGCTCTGGACCTGCCCTCGGAGGGCGAGGGCCTTTCTCAGGGATCTTCTGGGGGAGGGAAGGTGCTGAGCGCTGTGAGCGTCAGCATCGCGGGGGCAGGACAGGTGTGAGGAGCCCTGGCCCTTGTCAGCAGTTCACACGAGGACGCTGGCCTTCAGACTTAAAACAACGCTGTAAGGAGCTCCTGCCCACCCACCCCTTTTGCTTATGGGGAAACTGAGGTTCACAGAGGTTTAATAACTTGCTAGAAGTCCTGCAGCTGGTAAGTGGCAAGACCAGGACTAAACCACCTGACTTGTCTAACTTCGTAACCTCTGCCCTCGACCTCGCTGGCCTTGTCGTTACAGATTCCCATCTTCTGACGGGGGTCAGCGCTGAGCAGGGTCTACAGCGCTCTGACGCTCCCCTCTGGTTTCATGCAGGTGTTTGGTCATCCAGTTACAGGGCTTCCCCGGAAGGAAACCACTGTGATTCTGCCCACAGGATATGTAGCAGACAGGTGCTTTGCATGACACTGTCCCTCTCAGCGCCTTCCGTTTGGGCCACCCGTTTGGACTACCACAGCTCCGCTAGTTTCCTAAAATGCAGTGGTGGCAGTTCTGTCCTTTGCACTGAAGTCTGCCTGGACCTCCCGACTGCTCTGGCCCTTCTTCCGCAGGATGCTGACGGCCTGTGCCCTCTCTCCCGCAGATGCCGCCCTTACGAGGACTGCTGTGGCTCCAGGTGCTGTGTGCGTGCCCTCTCCATACAGAGGCTCTGGTATTTTTGGTAGGTCACGACTCTTCCTGGTCTCATCTGCTCCCCCTGCCCTCCCCCAGGGCTCTGCCCGGTCAGTTTGTCACAGCCAAGGTGACATCACCTCCCCCTGAGGCACCGTGGTCTCCGGGTGGCCTCAAGAAAGCAGGTACGTTGGGGCTGGCTTCACGTCAAGCACTTCTGCTCACGGAGTTTGGAGAAACTCGTCCCCATTTCCACAGACTTGTGGCTCGGAAAGAAGACTTACTCTTTTGGAAGCTGGACTGTACAGAAGCCTGGTCCTTCAGCGGCTCCTCCACCGATTTCTGAAACGGAGCTGAGGCCAGTTGTGTTAATCAGAGAATCAGCCCATCTCGTTACAAAGTTTCCACTGCCTGGAAATCTTCCGTATTCGCATTGTGTCCGCTGAGTCCTGACTTTCCAGACAGACAGCCCGCATCCTTGCCCATCTTCCAGCTCTACTGGGGGAAGTTGGAAAAGCTGTCTGGAGTCTGTAAGATTGGACCTCGGGAGAGAATGAGGGAGTAAAGCTGACAGAGTCCTAAAAGGATAGGATGCAGAGTTTCCACTAAGGAGAGGAACCTCCCGTGAGTGGCCAACCTCAGAGGATGGTTTGGAGGCTTGTCTGAAGGTTCATTTGACTCTGTAGATAAGAGATAGGCTTCAGATGACAGAGATGGCAGAGTACGTGTGGGAAAGGATTTGCCTAAAACCAAAAGGGCATTTCCTGTGCCTGCCGCGCTCTCCTCTGCACCACTGCAGAGGTACAGTCTTCGAGGCAAACCCCGTGAGGGATTAGGACCCAGCTTTAAGGTTTAAGCTTCTTCATGGGTTTCAGGTTCTGACATTCCTGACGTCTAAAGACTTTAAGGCCTTTCCAGAGCGTGTGGTGGCAGACACTTGCATTTTTGGTGAGATTTTTGCCTTTGCCTCCTGACAGCTGTTCCTAATGTTTGATTAGGGAAGTCAGCAGGAAGTGGGTACTCCACCTGCCACGTTTTCTTTAATAGGAGACCCTCTTTTCGTTCTCACCATCACCACCTCCTTGATGGGGCTTTGGCCATTTGGGGGCTGGACTCACCTGTCACATCGGGCTCTGAACAGTGCCACGCTGGTGTTGGCTTCTCCCCACCTCCTAGTTGCTAGTGCCTCAAACTCTGTAATAGAAGGAGAACTTTTTTACCCTGAGATTTTCCACATGTTAACACCTCTGTGTACCTATCAAGGTGGAAGGGACGGGTACCAAAGCTGGGGTGAGGAGGGCCGGGGGAGGGGGCATTTCAGAGCTTTGCCTGGCTTTACACACGCGCCCCCTCAGAACTTGCCTCTCCGGGGCCTTGTGGTCGAGGGTCCCGAAAGGGATCAGCCGTGCTTCAGGTTGGCTTGAAACACCAGACGAATGATGATGAGATTGTGGAAATGCTCCTTAAAAATAAGAAAACGTGTCAAAGTTTAGACATCACGTGATTAGAAAGAAGGAAAAATGGAAAGTCCAGGAGAGCTCTGAGGGCCTGGCTGCTAGAGCAGCTTCTGTCGACCTTCCTTGGAAGCGTTCATTCCCTCAGCTGGTAGCCGGTGCTTCTGAGCTGTTGGCCAGCGTCACTTGTCAGGGTCAGGGCACCTCAGCGAGCCAGTGGGTCCCTACACAGAGGCATCTCATGAGAGCCATGGAAGGAGGGCAGGTCTCCAAGGTCGGGGTGCCAGATACCAGAAGGTTTGGTTGAGTTCTCTGAGTTGAGATTCTGATACCAGATAGCAGCTTCTAAACTGGGGATACAGCCAGAGAGTACCTTGAGATGCAAGTCTGAGGTGCCCCAGCTGAAGTCAGAGGACACAGGGTTTCCGCTCCATGGGTTCCTTCTCTCAGTTATGTGTCTGGTATGGAGAAGGCCCCATGGCAGCCGGGCTCCTGAAACAGACAGATATCTAGACACATGGAGAGTTTTAGACCAGTGTTCTGGAAACAAAGCGTGCAGCCTCTGATGCCACAGACGTTGGGGAGAGAGCTGCACAGCTTCTGACCGGGCCTCAGCGAGGGCCTTCCCTGCGAAGGGCCCACCACACTGCACTCAGAGAGGGCCTTGCCTGCGAAGGGCCCAGCACATTGCAGGGCAGGGACGTAGGCATGCCCCTGGTGAGGGGGTGATGGGGAGCTGGTGTGGGGGCAGGTTTGCAGGGCAGGCAGGAGGTTGGCAGGATGGAGCTGGGCATCGCGTGGAAGGAGGGCGGCTCTCCAAGCTGGTCCCACTTGACTCTGGAGGAATTTGGGCTCCTTACCATAACACAAGAGGTTTTGGAGGAGAATGCTTTCAGAAGTCCCTGCCAGCTCTAAAATCTTAAGTAATCTTTAACCAGGATAGTCTAATGAAATCCCCAGGATCAGAAAAGGTGTAGAGTTGGAGAGCACACTGCAACAGAGTGCAGCCTGGCAGGTGAGTGCAGCCCTGCTGCCAGGGCTCCCACGGGGCTGGGGGCTGGGGCAGGTCGGCCCTGGATCTGCAGGGGCTCTGCTGCTGCCTGGGGCCTGCATTGGGAGCTGAGAACTGCTGTTCCAAGTGCTGCGGGGGGGAGGCAGGAAGGGACTGGAAAAACAAATTGAATTGAAGAAACCGGATTACTTTTGATGACAGAAAAGGCACAAACTTCCTCTCTTGATCCCAGGGAAGCTCCCCAGACCCGCTCAGCAGTGGAAGAGAATGTCTAGGAAACAATCGTCCTGTAACAGCACTTCCAAGAGCTGCTTTCTTACCGTGGCACGCCTTCCCTCACTGACACCCTGCTTCCTCCCGCTGTTCCCAGAAGCTCATTCCCCTGCACCCTTGTTAGTTTCTCTCAGACTACTGCTTCAGTAAGGAATGAGTCTGATGATTGCCCCCTAAGCCGGGAGTTGGTCTCCTGCCATGTGACTTTGTTCTTATTTGCTTGCACCTGTGTGCTCTCCAGCAGTCCACGGTGTGAGGTGTGTATCACTTTTATTTGTCTAGGAAGAAATATGTATTCCATTTGATGGTGTAACCAACATTTTGGCTTGTCTCATGGAAGAGACCAAGATCTCGTATGGCTTCTGCATTTCTAATCCAGAGAGCCTGGTCCCTTGGGAGTGAGCAGTAGTGTTACTGAGAAGGGAAACCCTCTTGTGCATTTAGCCTCCCTGTGCTTTACCTTTCTGCTCAGGTGTTTAGAGTTGGACCCAGGGTTGAACGTAAGATTATCATGGAGTCCAAATGAAGCTGTCCCCTTTGGATTCCAGCATCTGACTTCGGAGAGGGCCTTGTTTTGCACACCTTGGATTCCTCTAGCTCCCCAAGACTGCGCCCCTCTGACCCCCCTCCCCATCTGCAGCTCACAGCTGTCCTCTCCGGGTCTGTCACCCACCCAGCTTTTCGTGTGGGAGCACTCGTGCTGTTCTTTCCACCCAGAAAGAAAGCTCCTTCCCTTCCCTTCAATTTGTCTCTTTCTTTCCATCATTCAGGCTCAGCTCAGATGTTGCTTTGAAGGAAAAGAAGCTTCCTCACTCTGACAGATGCCCTTGTTAACCCTCTTGTTGCATTGAATTGTACCCTTGAAATGATGAACAGAGTTGTGTGTTATGTATATTTTACCCGCCACTCCCACCCCGAACCTATGTTGCATCCTTGCTTTTCTTAGCACTGTCAGAGTTGTAAATAAACACTTTTGTTAATTTGTTGTTTACTGTCCCCCTCCCCTATGAGAACTCAAGTTCAGTGAGGGGGAGACCCCACCTGTCTTACGCCCTGGAATGCACAGACTGGTGCTGGGATCATGGCAGGTGCTTAAAATTTTTGTTGAATGAATAATGAATTAGATGAGAGATCAGAAAGCCACAATTTCAGTCCTTTTCCTGAATCATTTCCTGTCTGGTGCCCCTGATCTTTGTTCGTGTTCAGCGTTCCAAGGTTGTCCGGTAAACGCTTACTGACTGACTAATGGACTTAATTTAACCCTTAACATTATGTTAATTATTCTTGAAGGCTTTATTGTCTCCTCTTTTCTTAAATTTCATTTGTGTGTGGACAGGTGCCTTTAGACCATGACGTGGCCAGCTCTGCTGTGTGTGCATCCTTTACAAGAGTGTGTGTGCATGTTGAGTGAGGTTCTGGAAGGTTCTGTGAGTCCCATCGTCATATCAGTTTAGAGATGGGCAAGTTTCTCAGTTATGTCTGTGTGGAACAGACAACTCGGCCCTTCTCAGAATGACTCCCCCTGTTTCTAGAAAAATGGGTATAGTGCAAATGTGAGGTGGGAAGAGTCATTCATTCATTCATTATTTATTGAATGCCAGTGATACATCTGAGAATTCTTAGATGATTTGAACAAAGGTCCGATCCTTAGCCTCCGCTCTGTGTCCGTTAGACTGTAGGGTCATGGTAGAAGGTTCAGCCATACTTAGAACCTAGAGATTGAAAAACAGCCTGTTTATTGACTGTGAGCGTTTTCTCTATTCCTATAGTTTCTCTATAATTAAGAAGTGCTCTAGGAAGGGCGCTTAAAAAAATATTTTTTATGGATGTTCATATAATAATGGAGAGAAAACTGCTAGAAAGGATCACGTGCTTACTCTTCTTGCTTTGACAGTAAAGAAAAATGGGGGAAATAGACAGTGAAGACCAGCAGTAGTGTTCAAACTGGATTGAAAAGGCATCTCCCGTTTTGACTAAAATATCGAGTTGAGGTCAGGAAGGTAATTGCACCAGCCCTTTGAAGCCAACGGCCATTTGGAGCTTTTGAAGCAGAAAGCTCACTTCGAGAGCTTCTCAGCATGAGTGGCCTCCATCCAGGGCCACCCAGAGCTCTGCAAGCCAGCTGTCTCCCTGGTGTGCTCCACCGGGCCCGTCCCGGGGGAAGGTGGTCGGGGAGGACCAGCCAGGGAGCCCTGCCGTCTGCCCAGGCCTCTGCCTGGGGCCTCACCCTGTGCTCTCGCCCAGGTTCCTCCTGATGATGGGCGTGCTCTTCTGCTGTGGAGCCGGCTTCTTCATCCGGAGGCGCATGTACCCCCCGCCGCTGATCGAGGAGCCGGCGTTCAACGTGTCCTACACCAGGCAGCCCCCGAACCCCACTCCAGGTCAGCCAAGCCCTCTGTCCTTGTCTCTCCTCCTTTCAGTTTACATGTTCTCTGTAAGCATGTTCTCTGCCACGGAATATGCTGGAAGAAAAAATTCAGGCCATGTTCATTCATTTAAGTTCTGATGATCAACCTTACTGTGCATTTGTGCTGATAATAAGTGCAATGTCTGCTGTGTTGTATGTCTGTCACCTCTTGTTCTTACCTAATTCTTGGTGCATCTTTTATGCATGTTTATGCAGCACGTTATTTGCTCTTTTTTTCCTAAACATTATTTCATGTGTAAATTTTTATGTAGAAACTGTACTGTCCATGACATTCTTAATGCTTCTGGACTAAATATTAATCGTGTTACTAAATGGTGATTTGCTTAGATAGTCTGTCCTTGCTGATCATTTGTTTTCTTTTGTTTTGCTTTTCATTCGTTCATTCAATAAGCGTTTGCTGTGCATTTATGAGTATTGTGAGTACTTATTAATTGTGCTGCTATAGACATGTCTGCACAAGTTACATTTGGCCTATGTAGGGAACATTACCCAGAGTGGTGCCCCAGGGTCAAAAAGAATTCGTGGTTTCCTAATTCTTATAAAACACTGCTTTAACTACCTAAACCTCAGACATACTGTGGTGGGTGAATTCAAGTTTCCCTCGGGACATGGGCCCGTTCCTTGTTTTGAAATTACATGTGAGATGTTTCCCTTCCCTTTGGGGGCAGGGGGCGCCAGGGACTCTGCAGGGCTGGGGAGGCACTGCTCCTTGAGCTCCTGTCTTTGGGCCTGTGTGGTGGGCCAGTGGCCGCGTGGCTCCCTGCATGCCACCTGCCCCGTCAGGCTTCCCACCTCCAGAGTGTGGGCGGGCTCCCTCTATTCATCACACGCCATAGGGAGACAGTCGGACATCTAGAGTTCTGTTCCAGTTTTTACAGAGTTCCGGTTCTGTAAGATAAGTCCTAAGATCTGCTGTACAGCGTGGGACCTATAGTTAGTAACACTGTGTCGTATACACACGCCTTTGCTGAGTGGAGGTCTTATGTTGTGTCATCACAAATTCAGAGGGCAGCAGGAAATGCTTGGAGGTGATGGATAGGTTTATGGCATATATTGTGGGGATGGCTTCACGGTGTATATGGATTTCTGAACTCATCAAGTTGTAGACGTTACATATGTTCACCTTTTTGTATGTCGATCACACCTCAAAGAAAAAAGAAAGAAGTTGGGGGATCGAGTGTGGGAAGAGCTCTCTCTCATCTGCCCTTTAGACACAGAGATGCTGAGATGGGCATTTGCTGGTCTGGTTTTTATAGTTTTATTCCACCAAACACTCCACCGGGTTTTCTTTTATTATTTTTTTAAAACGTTGCTAAAAATCTGAATATGTGTTTTCCACAACAGTTCCGAGGTTGCTGTAGCTTAAACTTTCTCTCAGGGTTAGTACCACTTTTCATGCATAAGTGGATTTTTATTCTTTCATATTTGGAAAGATTTGAATAGCTTCAAATCTATGCTCCAGCATAGGGCAAAGTGCAAATTTTCAGTTAAAATGGGAGGCCAAACCTAGATTTTATCTGGCTTAGTCTGAGTTGTCAGTCCTTTGATTTTTTTTTTTTTTTCAAGAAGCAGACAGTAGATCAGAGAAATGGGTAAAAGACTAATGAATTTCCTTTTCCTTCTGTCTTCATGACATGGATTTTTAGTGGCCCGTGTGGCCACAGATGCAAGATGCCACGTGTGCTTGGCCCACAGCGTCAGGCCTGGGCTGGGGCCCGGGAGCTGAGCTGCCTGCACACGGCGGCCTCTTTTCTTTCTTTCTTTTTTTTTTTTTGTGGTACGCGGGCCTCTCACTGTTGTGGCCTCTCCCGTTGCGGAGCACAGGCTCCAGACGCACAGGCTCAGTGAATGACGTATCAATGAAAAATTAATACAAAAACATATGCAATGTAAGTGAACTGACATTTAAAGGTAAATTCATAGCCTTATTCTTTGTTACAAGTTTAAAATAAGAAGGTGAATTAGCTGACCTCTCCTTGAAAGAGGTTCAGAAATTAATAAACTCACAGAAAGCAGTAAGAAGTACATAATAAAAAATAAAAATTAATTACAGGAAAAAGAAAAATTGATTTGCAGATCTAAAAGTTAGTGCTTGGTGAAAGGCAATAAAAGTAAACGATATTGCTAATATAGATCCAGAAAAAACTATAATTGGAAAAGATACATGCACCCCTATGTTCACAGCAGCAGTATTTGCAATAGCCAAGACATGGAAGCAACCTAAATGTCCATCGACAGAGAAGTGGCTAAGGAAGATGTGGTATATATACACAATGGAATATTACTCAGCCATAAAAAGAATGAAATGATGCCATTTGCAGCAACATGGGTGGACTTATCATATTAAGTGAAGTAAGTCAGAAAGAGAAAGACAAATACCATATGATATCACTTACATGTAGACTCTAAAATATGACACAAGTGAACTTCTCTACAAAACAGAAACAGGCTCACAGCCATAAAGAACAGACTTGTGGTTTCCAAGGGGGAAAGGGGTGGGAGAGGGATGGAGTGGGCGTTTGGGATTTCCAGATGCAAACTATTATGTATAGAATGGATAAACAACAAGATCCTACTGTATAGCACAGGGAACTATATTCAATATCCTGTAATAAACCATAATGGAAAAGAATATAAAAAAGAATATATATATATGTCACTTTGCTGTACAGCAGAAATTAACACAACGTTGTAAATCAACTGTACTTCAATAAAGTAAATTTTAAATAAAGTAAATGACATTGCCAATCCCATCCCTGATAAATCTAGTTAGTAAAGCTGGATAAAGAAAAAGTAAAATCATAAATTGAAACATTACATATCCAGAGGAGATTAAAAATTACAAAGAAGTACTCCTGAAATGGAAAATTTTGGTCAGATAGGAAAGTGTACATTACCAAAGATTCCTTAGAATATTGAAAATTTCAGTGGTCCACAAAGCAAGCAAGAGTTTGAGGATGTTTTCAAAGAGTTAGCTCTCAGAATGGCTCCAAATTCATATGGTATCTTTGAAACTTTTAAGAAACAGTTCATGTCAATGCTTACGAATTACTACAAGTATAGAAAGTTATGGAAATTACCTAATTTGTTTTGTAAAGCTAGTGTAACTTGTAAAACTAGTGTAACCAAAATAAAATTATATTGGATCATGTTTAATGATCATAAATACAAAAATCTTGGGAAACTGAATTAAACAATGTGTCAGAGAAGTAAACTACCATGTCCAAAGAGAGCAAGCTGTTAACATTGCAAGTTATATCAAAAAGCAATGATTGGCAGCAAATTCTGGGAAGAAGGTGGAGTCAGAAGCACCAGGATTCTTTCCCCTCACCTAGACAAAAACTGTCCTGGCAGAATCTATCTGACGTAACTGTTTTGGAACTCTGAAATCTGTTGAAGGCTTGTAACTTCCAGGGGAAAGCTTGGAGGGTAAATTGCAGCTAATTTTGGTCAGTATCCGCTCTGGACACAGTAGCAGCTAACTGTCCCTCACCCTAGGCCACATGGCAGGCAGCTGTGCAGAGGATTCTGGGGCAGCCTGCAGGAGACAGGCGGCAGAAAGGACTCTGTCCTCCAGATATTGGGGATCTGTGCTCTGATTGCTGTTTGCTGCTTCTGAGGAAAGAGGAGGCAGCCACTGTTGTTGCACCTCCCCTTCCAGCTGAAGTGACCTCCAGGGGATTTAAATGTCTGGTGCCCTTCCCCATACCCCTTTATTTTTCACTTTTTCCCCTCTTGGGAGCCAGGCATTAAATACTAGAACATTCAAAACAACTGTGTATACAGGAAAAATTAGTAAGTGACTGCACATCCCCAGTGAAAGGCTCAGAAAAGACTTGAGAAGACAAGTTTACACCTCAGGCTTTTCCTCTGCACAGAGTCAGCCTACAATAACAGCAACAAAAACCCAAAACAATAAGCAGAAACAAAAACAAGAAAATAGCAAACACCGGGGAAGGGAGAGAATCTGATTTCCAGACTTATCACATTATTCGATTCAAATGTCCAGTGATCAAAAAACCATAGAAAGAAACAGGAAAATATGGTTCATCCAAAGGAAAAAAAATCAAACCAACAGACTGTCCCTGGAAAAGACCTACAGCACATCTGCTAGACAAATCTTTTTTTTAAAATTAATTAATTTATTTTTGGCTGCGTTGGGTCCCTGTTTCTGCGCATGGGCCCTCTCCAGTTGCGGTGAGCAGGGGCCACCGCTCATTGCGGTGCACAGGCCTCTCACTATCACGGCCTCTCTTGTTGCGGAGCACGGGCTCCAGACGTGCAGGCTCAGCAGCCATGGTTCACGGGCCCAGCTGCTCCGCAGCATGTGGGATCTTCCCGGACCGGGGCACAAACCTGCGTCCCCTGCATCGGCAGGCGGACTCCCAACCACTGCACCACCAGGGAAGCCTTAGACAAATCTTTTGAAGCAACTGTCTTAAAGATGCTCAGAGAACGAAAGTAAGATGTGGAGAGAATCAAAACAAAAACAAAAAAATGTGTCTGCAAAATAGAAATATCAATAGAAAGACAGAAACCCTAAAAAGATATGAACAAAAAATTCTGGAGCTGAAAAGTACAATAACCAAAATGAAAAATTCACTACATGATTCAAAGGCAGATTTGAGTAAACAGAAGAAAGGATCAGCAAACTTGAAGATAAGACAATGGAAATTATGTAGTCTGAGGAACAGAAAGAAACAAGATTGAAGAAAAGTGAACAGAGCCTCAGACCTGGGGGACTTCATCAAGCAGATCAGCTTAGGCATCGTGGGGTGGGAGTCTCAGAAGGAGAAAAGAGATAAAAGGAGCATTATTTAAAGAAATAACGGCCCAAAACTTCCAAAATCTGATGGAAGACATGAATATAAACAACCACTCCAAGTAAGAGGAACTCAGAGACCCACACCAAGACACATAATCAACTTTCAAAAGCCAAGCACAAAGAGAAAAGCTTGAAAGTAGCAGGAAGAAGCAAGTCATCACAAACAAGGGACCCTTGATGTGATTATGAGCAGATTTCTCATCAGAAGTTATGGAGGCCAGAAGGCTGTGGGACAATACATTCAAATAAAAGAATAAAAACTGTCAACCAAGAAGCCTATATCTGGCAAAAGTGTCCTTCAAAATTGAGGGAGGACTTAAGACTTTCCCAGATAAATCAAAGCAAGGGAGTTCATGACCACTAGACCTTGCCCTTCAAGAAATGCTCAAGGGAGACCTGCAAGTGAAATGAAAGGGCACTAGACAGGTATTCGAAGCTGTATGGAGAAATGAAGATCTCAATCAAGGTAAATACCTGGGCAATTATAAAGCCAGTATTATTGGAGCAGTGGTTTGTACTTTACTTTTTGTTTTCTACATGATTTAATAGACTATTACGTTTAAAGAAAAAAATAGTTATTAGGACAAAAGCTAGTATTACTATAATGTTGATTGTAACTCCAAATCTTCTTTTCTACATAATTTAAGAGACTAATACATTTAAAAGAATTATTAGTTTATGTTTTGGAGAGCACACAACATATGAAGATGTGATTTTGTGACAGCAACCACTGAAAAGGGTGGGGACAGAACGGAAAATGAGCAGTTTTTGTATGTTATTGACGTTAAGCTGGTATAAATTCAAATTACGGTGAGCCCTCTGTATCCACGGGTTCTGCATACATGGATTCAACCAACGGTTGATCAAAAATATTTTTTAACAATTTCAGAACGTTCCAAAATGCAAAACTTGAATTTGACACATGCTGGCAACTATTTACATAGCAGTTACATGGTGTTAGGTATTATGAGTAATCTAGAGATGACTTAAAGTAAACAGGAGGATGTGCATAGGTTATATGCAAATACTATATAATTTTCTATAAAGGACTTTGAGCATCCACAGACGTTCATGTCTTCAGGGGGTCCTGGAACTGATGGATGACTGAACAGTGTCTAACAGTAGGATGTTAACCACAAAGAAACAGCTATAGAATACACAAAAAGAAATGAGAAAGGAATTAAACATTGCTTTCAAAAGCTCCACTAAACATAAAACATTGCACTTCAAAAAAGCCACTAAAAACATAAGTCAATAATGCAGAAAATGAGGGCCCAGAAAGCTGTAAAGCATATAGAAAACAAATAGCACAATGACAGAAGTAAATCCCTCCTTATTGGTAAATACTTCAAATGTAAATGGATTAAACTCTCCAGTCGAAAGACAGAGATTGGCAGAATGGATAAACACGTGATCCAAACACAGATCTTCCTCGGCTTATGATAGGGTCCTGGAAACCCATCTTATTGTTTTTGTTTTATTTATTTATTTATTTATTTATTTATATCATTGGCTGCGTTGGGTCTTTGTTGCTGCGCGTGGGCTTTCTCTAGTTGCAATGAGCGGGGGATACTCTTTGTTGTGGTGCACGGGCTTCTCACCGCGGTGGCTTCTCTTGTTGCGGAGCAGGGGCTCTAGGCGCTCGGGCTTTAGTAGTTGTGGTGCATGGGCTCAGTAGTTGTGACTTGCAGGCTCTGTGGTTGTGGCGCACAGGCTTAGTTGCTCCGCGACATGTGGGATCTTCCTGGACCAGGGCTCGAACCCATGTCCCTTGCATTGGCAGGCAGATTCTTAACCACTGCACCACCAGGGAATTCCCCCGGAAACCCATCTTAAATTGAAAATATAATAAGTTGAAAATGCATTTAATACACTTAACCTATTGAACACCATAGCTTAGCCTAGTTATCTTAAATGTGCTCAGAAAACTTACACTACCCTACAGTTGGGCAAAATCATCTAACACAAAGCCTATTTAATAATAAAGTGTGAATAACTCATGTAATTTATTGAATACTGTACAGAAAGTGAAAAACAGAATGGTTGTCTGGGTACAGAATGGTTGTGAGTGAACCGGCTCTTTACCCTTGTGATCACATGGCTGACTGGGAGCTGTGGTTAGCTGCCACTGTCCAGAATCATGAGAGAGGATCTTATCACATATCACTAGCCCAGGAAAAGATCAAAATTCCAAGTATAGTTTCTACTGAATTTGTATCATTCACTGCATCGTACATTTCAGACCCCAAAACACAGGTTGAAAATGAAAGGAAGGAAAATATATTCCTTATCTTTAAATAGTAACCAAAAGAGAGCTGGGTAGCTATATATATATATATTTTTTTTTTTTTCCCTTAGGAAGAAAAATACAAGGCATAAATTACTAAAATCAGAAATGAAAGTAGGACATTACTACCAATTCTACAGAAATAAAAATGATTATACGAGAGAACAATTGTACAGCAAAAAATTGGGTTAATTAGATAGGACAAATTTCTAGAAACACAAAACCTACCAAGACTAAATCATGAAGAAATCGAAAGTCTGAATAGACCTATAACTAGTAAGGAGACTGAATCAGTCATCAGAAAACTCCAAACAAAGTAAAGCCTTGGACCTAATGGCTTCAGTGGTGAATTTTACCAAATATTTGAATAAGAACTAATATCAATCCTTCTCACACTTTCCCCCCAAATTGAAGAGGTAGGAACATTTCTTAACTCATTCTGTGAGGCCAGCATTATCCTGATACCAAAGCCAGACAAAGACACTACAAAAAAAAAAAAATTACAGGCCAATGTCCTTGATCAACATTGATGTAAAAATCCTCAACAAAGTAGTAGCAAACATTTCCTGTAATGTAAGGTTGGTTCAACATATAAAAATTGGTTGGAGTAATACATCCTGTCAACATAATGAAGGAAAGAAATGATTTTATCAATTGATGCAGAAAAAATGACAAAATGGAACACCCTTTCATGATCAAAACACTCAATAAACTAGGAATAGAAACTACCTCATAAAACTACCTCATAAAATCCATATATGAAAACCTCACAGCTTACATCATACCTGATGGTGAAAGACTGAAAATTTTTTCTCAAAGATCAGGAGCAAGGCAAGGGATACGTGCTTTTACCATTTCTCTTCAACATAGTGCTGGAAATTCTTGCCAAAGGAATAAATCAAGAAAAATAAAGACATCAAAATTAGAGAGAAAGAAGTCAAATTGTCTCTCTTTGCAGCTAATATGATCTTGTGTGTAGTAAAACATACGGATTCTAGAAAACAAAACTGTTAGAAATGATAAATGAATTCAGCAAAGTAGCAGGACACAAAGTCAACACACAAGAATCAGTTAAGTTTCTATACACGAACAATGTGAGAAGGAAATTACCCAAAAACTCCATTAGTAATAACATCAAGGAGAAGAAAATAATTAGGAATTAATTAACCAAGAAGGTGAAAGTCTTGTACAGTGAAAACTATAAAACATTGCCTGAAGAAATTTTAAAAGATGTAAATAAATGGAAACAGATTTTATGTTCATTGATTGTAAGACAGTATTGTTAGAATGTCAGTACCACCCGATATGATCTACAGATTCAATGCAAATCCAATTAAAATCCCAGTGATTTTTTTCCAGGTAGGAAAAACCCATCCTAAAATTAATATGGAATCTCAGAGGACCCCAAATAGCCGAAACAGTCTTGAAAAAGAAGAAAAAATTGGAGGACTCACACTTCCTGATTTCAAAATTTACTACATAGCTACATTAATCAAAACAGTCTGGTGAGGGCATAAAGGCAGACATATAGACCAACAGAATAGAATAGAGAACCCAACAGTAAACCCTCACATGTATGGTCAAATGTTTTTTGACAAGGGTACCAAGACCACTCCATGGGGAAAGGACAGTCTTTTCCAACAAATGGTGCTGGGAAAACTGAATATCCACATGCAAAAGAATCAAGTTGGACCCTTACCTAACACCATATACAAAAATTAACTCAAAGTGGATCAAGGTCCTAAATGTAAGACTTAAAACAATAAAACTCTTAGAAGAAAACAAGGACAAAGTGTCTGAACATTAGCGTCAGCAGTGATTTCTTGGACATGATACCAAAGGTGTGGGTAATAAAATAAAAAAACAGGCAAATTGGACTTCATGAAAAATTTTTTAAATTGTGCATTAAAGGACACTATGAATAGAGTTAAAAGGCTACCTCCACAATAGGAGAAAATATTTGCAAATCATATATTTGATAAGCAATTAATATCCAGATTAAATATAGAACTCCTAAAATTCAACAATGAAAAAATAAAACAACCCTATTCAAAAATGGGCAAAGGAATTGAATGCTCATTTCTCCAGAGAAGATACGAATGGTTAGCAAGTACATGAAAAGATGCTCAGTAATCATTAGGGAAATACAAATCAAAACTACAAGATAGGGACTTCCCTGGTGGGGCAGTGGTTAAGAATCCGCCTGCCGATGCCGGGGACACGTGTTCGAGCCCTGGTCCAGGATGATCCCACGTACCGCGGAGCAACAAAGCCTGTGCACCACAACTACTGAGGCTGCACTCTGGAGCCTGGGAGCCACAACTACAGAAGGCCACGTGCCTGGAGCCCACGCTTTGCAACAAGAGAAGCCACCACAATGAGAAGCCCACGCACCATGGCGAAGAGTATCCCTTGCTCGCCACAGCTAGAGAAAGCCCATGAGCAGCAACGAAGACCCAATGCAGCCCAAAAAAAAAAAAAACAAAACTACAAGATACCACCTCACACCCATTAAGATAGCTACTATCAAAAAGCAGAAAACAAGTGTTGGCAAGGATGTGGAGAAATTGGAACCTTTTGCACTGCTGGTGGGAATGTAAAATAGTACAGCCACTGTGGAAACAGTATGCAGGTTCCTCAAAAAATTAAAAATAGAATTACCATACAATCCAGCAATTCCACTTCTGGGTACATACCCAGAGAAATTGAAAGCAGAATCTCGAAGGGATATTTGTACACCCATGTTCATAGCAGCATTATTCCCAATTACTAAACTGTGGAAGCACCCAAGTGTCCATCAACTGATGAACGGATAAGCAAATACACACAATGGAATATTATTCAGCCTTAAAAAGGAAGGAATTCTGATATGCTACAACATGGATGAATTTTGAAGATATTATTCTAAGTGCAATAAGCCAATCATAAGACTAATACTGTATGATTCCACTTATATGTGGCACTTAGAGTAGTCAGAATCATAAAGACAGAAAATGTAATGGTGGTTGTCTAGGGCTTGAGGGAGTGGATTTTGGGGAAGTTACTATTTAATGGATGTAGATTTTCAGTTTTACAAGATGAAGAGAGTTATGGGGATGTATCTTGGTGATGGTTGCACAACAATGTGAGTGTATTTAATGCCACTGAATCATATACTTAAAAATGGTTAAGATGGTAAATTTTATGTTATGTGTATTTTACAATAACAAAAAGGCAACGAAAAATGCAACAAGTACCTCAGTGGATGCTGAAAAGGCTGTCGATAAAATTTAATATACATTCCTCACCAAAACTCTTTCAAAACTAATAAGGTAGTTTTAACTAGTAATGTAAGTAGCAATGTAAGTCTTTTTCTTAATATAATAAAGACTTAGAGTATGTGTTCCTTGAGCATCCTTGAAGGCAAGGATCAAGTCCTCAATGATATACTAATAAACTATCAGAGAGAGAAATTAAGAAAACAGCCCCATTTATGATTGCCTCAAAAAGAATAAAATACCTTGGAATAAATTTAACCAAGGAAGTGAAAGACCTGTACACTACAAGCTATAAGATGCTGATGAAAGAAATTGAAGAAGACACAAATAAAGGGAACAATACTCCATGTTTATGTACTGGAAGAATTAATGTTGTTAAAATGTCCATACTACCCAAAGCACTCTACAGGTTCATTGCAGTCCCTATCAAAATTCCAATGGCATTTTTTCACAGAACTAGAACAAATAATTCTAAAATTTGTATAGAAACACAAAAGATCCCAAATAGCCAAAACAATCTTGAGAAAGAAGAAAAAAGCTGGACGTATCATGTGCCCTGGTTTTAAACTATACTACAAAGCTACAGTAGTCAAAACAGACACATAGGTGAATGGAACAGAGTAGAGAGCCCAGAAATATACCCACACATATATGCACAATTAAATTATGACAAAGAACATACAATTGAGAAAGGATAATCTTTTGCAATAAATGCAGTTGGGAAAACTGGACAGCCACATGCAAAAGACCCCTGTTTTACACCATATACAAAAATTAGCTCAAATTTTATTAAAGACTTGAATATAAGAGGAAACCATAAAACTCCTAGAAGAAAACATAGGTGGTAACCTCATTGACATCTATCTTAGTGACGTTTTTGTGGATCTAAATTCAAAGGCAAGAGAAACAAAATCAAAAATCAACAAATGGGACAACATCAAACTAAAAAGCTTCTGCACAGTGAAGGAAACTATCATCAAAACAAAAAGACAACCTGCTGAATGGGAGAAGATATTTGCAAATCATATATCCAATATGGGGTTAATATCCAAAATATACAAAGAACTCATACACCCAACAACAAAAAAACAAATCTGATTAAAAGTTGGCAGATCTCAACAGACATTTTTCCAAAGAAGACATACAGATGGCCAATAGGCACATGAAAAAATGTTAGCGGGGGCTTCCCTGGTGGGCGCAATGGTTGGGAGTCCGCCTGCCGATGCAGGGGACGTGGGTTTGTGCCCCGGTCCGGGAGGATCCCACATGCCGCAGAGCGGCTGGGCCCGTGAGCCATGGCCACTGGGCCTGCGCGTCTGGAGCCTGTGCTCCGCAACGGGAAAGGCCACAGCGGTGAGGGCCCCGCGTACCGCAAGAAAAAAAAAAATGTTAGCCATCATTAATTATTAGGGAAATGCAAATCAAAACCACAATGAGATATCACCTTACACCTGTTACAGTGGCTATTACTGAAAAGACAAAAAATAACTAATGTTGGAGAGGATGGGGAGAGAAGGGAGCCCTCGTGCACTGTTGATCGGAATGTAAATTGGTGCAGCCACTATTGAAAACGGTATGGAGATTTCGCAAAAAATTAATAATAGAACTATCATATGACCCAGCTATTTCACCTCTGGGTTTTTATCCAAAGAACATGAAAACCCTAAATCAAAAAGATTATGCACCCCTATGTTCACTGCAGCATTATTTACAGTAGCCAAGACATGGACACAACCTAAGTGCCCATCAGTGGATGAATGAAGAAAGATGTGGTATATATACACAGTGAAATACGACTCAGCCATAAAAAAGAATTAAATCCCGCCATTCGTAACAACATAGGAAGACCTTGAAGGTATTATGCTTTTTGAAATAAGTCAGATGAAGAAAGACAAAAACTGTATGATTTCACTCATATGTAAAATCTAATAAAACAAATGAATGAACAAAACAAAAGCCAAATCATAGACACAGAGAACAGATTAGTGGTTTCCAGAGGGGAAGCAGTGTGGGCAAAATGGGTGAAGGGGCCAAGTGTATGGTGATGGATGGAAACGACTTATGGTGAGTGCTTTGTGGTGTAGAAAACAGGGAGCGGTGAAAGTGCTGTTTTGCTTGAACCTAAAATGTCCATCACCTGATCTCAGGTTTGAGTCATTTGTTTATAACCAATATACATTCTCTAGGTTTGTTTTAATTTTTGAAAAGATCAGTGAGTATCTCAGTAGATGCTGAAAAGGCTGTTGACAAAGTTCAATATACATTTCTTATCAAAACTCAAAAGTAGTAATGTAAACTGTAGTACGTCTAGAAACGTAAGGCTCTTTCTTAATACAACAGAGACTTAGAGTGTGTGTTTGGGGTCCTCGGAGGTGAGGACCAAGTCCTCAATGATACACGCTCAGCCCAGTGTTACCAGCAATGACGTTATTTTAATGTATATTTTAAATTTTATTTATTTATTTATTTGGCTGTGCTGGGTCTTAGTTGCAGCATGCATGACCTCTAGTTGCTGCATGTGGGATTTAGCTCCCTGAGCAAGGATCAAACCCAGACCCCCTGCATTGGGAGCACGGAGTCTTAGCCCGTGGACCACCAAGGAAGTCCCAGTGGGAATGTTTAGTAATTTTCTAATGAATTCACTTTGTACTGTAGACCTGCTGCCAACAACATACTTAGTGTAACAGTAAAAGTAATAAAATTAGGATATTTAGTATCAATATTTAACACTGTTCTAGAAATTCTTGGCTTAAGTATTAACATGAAAATATTTAATCATTAGGAAGGAGAAACAAAACTCTCTTTGTAAACAGTGTATCGTTATATACCTAAAAATAATTCCTGGAGGATGAACTGAAAAAGTATTTTTAGTAGCTGAGACAATTAGCAACATGAATAGATGCAACATAAAACAAAATTAAACCAGAAGGCTTAGAGGAAAGGGGGCAAGTTATGAAGGGGGGACACTTGTCTATTGGTCATGAGAATGTGCTCTCCAAGAATTAGCTCAGGTGTTTTGGCTGCAAGTAACACACACCCTAATTCAGCCAGCCTAAAATTATTTTTGAGAGTAATCTCTTGTGACAAAAAATCACAAAGACGGAGGCTCCTGGTTTACCTTCATGCTTAGCAGCCTGCTGGAGCTCAGGCCGGTCCCCCCGCTGCCATCTGTCCTCACTGCTGCCTCTACACATCCTGGGATGCAGGACGGACCCTTCGGGGCTTACAGATCCGGCAGTGTCCAGTGGGAGAAGATCCCTGGGCAAGTTACATAATATCTTTGGCCATCAGCTTTTGAATCTATAAATTGGGAATAAATAATATATACCTCATAGTATTACTATAGGGCTTAAATACGGGTTTCCTTTCTCACTTTCTACAGTGTGGTACTGTGTCAGTCAGGCCATCTGAATGCTCTCCCCAAAGCCCAGTCAGTTCTGACTTATCTCGGAGTTTCATTTTCTCTCACTCATGTTTCAATCTCTGTTTCAGTTTTGCAAATCATTCGCTTTGACAGAGAATAAGATTGGAGGCCTTTCTCTGGCCCATTTGCTTTGTTTCTGAATCTTCTTTAACCCCCCATGCATATACTTAAAAGGTTCTTTCTTTGGTTCAGAGTCTGTACCAAGCTTCAGCTCTGTTGGGCTTTATTTTACCTGATTCCATTCTGCGTTTGTTTCTGAGGATATTCCCACTTTCAATTTTGTTGTGTAGGATCAGTCATATTGGCTTGGTTTGGGACCTTTTTTTTTTTTTTTTTGTGGTACGTGGGCCTCTCACTGTTATGGCCTCTCCCGTTGCGGAGCACAGTCTCCGGACACGCAGGCCCAGTGGCCATGGCTCACGGGCCCAGCCTCTCCGCGGCATGTGGGATCTTCCCGGACCGGGGCACGAACCCGTGTCCCCTGCGTTGGCAGGCGGACTCTCAACCACTGCGCCACCAGGGGAGCCCTGGGACCTTTGAAATTTTTCTTATCACCCTGCTTATTTGCGATTATGGAGTTGAAATAATAATTTTATTATTTAAAAAAAATTTTTATTGGAGTATAGTTGATTTACAATGTTGTGTTAGTTTCAAGTGTACAGTAAAGTTAATCAGTTATACATATACATATATCCACCTGTTTTAGGTTCTTTTCCCATATAGGCCATTACAGAGTATTGAGTAGAGTTCCCTGTGCTATACAGCAGGTCCTTATTAGTTATCTATTTTATATACAGTAGTGTGTACATGTCAATCCAATCTCCCAATTTATCCCTCCCACCCTTACCCCCTGGTAACCATAAGTTGGTTTTCTACATCTGTAACTCTATTTCTATTTTGTACATAAGCCCATTTGTACCCCTTTTTTAGATTCCACATATAAGCGATATCATATGATATTTGTCTTTCTCTGTCTGAATTACTTCACTCAGTATGACAGTCCCTGGGCCCATCCATATTGCTACAAATGGCATTATTTCATTCTTTTTTTATGGTTGAGTAATATTCCATCGTATACATGTACCACTGCTTCTTTATCCATTCCTCTGTTGATGGACATTTAGGTTGCTTCCATATCCTGGCTGTTGTAAATAGTGCTGCAGTGAACATTGGGGTGCATGTGTCTTTTCGAATTATGGTTTTCTCTGGGTACATGCCCAGGAGTGGGATTGCTGGGTCATAATGGTAGTTTTATTTTTAGTATTTTAAGGAACCTTCGTACTGTTCTCCATAGTGGCTGCACCAATTTACATTCCCACCAACAGTGTAGGAGGGTTCCCTTTTCTCCACACCCTCTCCAGCATTTCTTGTTTGTAGATTTTTTGATGATGGTCATTCTGACTGGTGTGAGGTGATACCTCATTGTAGTTTTGATTTGCATTTTTCTAATAATTAGTGGTGTTGAGCATCTTTTCACGTGCTTTTTGGTCACCTGTGTATCTTCTTTGGAGAAATGTCTATTTAGATCTTCCACCCATTTTTTGATTGAGTTGTTGGTTTTTTTGATATTGAGCTGCATGAGCTGTTTGTATATTTTAGAGGTCAATCCCTTGTCGGTTGCTTCGTTTGCAAATATTTTCTCCCATTCTGAAGGTTGTCTTTTCATTTTGATTATGATTTCCTTTGCTGTGCAAGAGCTTTTAAGTTTAATTAGGTCCCATTTGTTTATTTTTGTTTTTATTTTCATTACTCTAGGAGGTGGATTGAAAAAGATCTTGCTTCGATTTATGTCAAAGAGTGTTCTGCCTCTGTTTTCCTCTAAGAGTTGTATCGTATCCAGCCTTACATTTCGGTCTTTCATCCACTTGGAGTTTATTTTTGTGTATGGTGTGAAAGTATGTTTTAATTTCATTCTTTTCCATGTAGCTGTCCAGTTTTCCCAGAACCACTTATTGAGGAGACTGTCTTCTCTCCATTGTATATCCTTGCCTCCTTTGTCGTAGATTAATTGACCATAGGTGTGTGGGTTTATTTCTGGACTTTCTGTCCTGTTCCATTGATTGACTATGATTTTAAAATGCTTTGGACTCTAGAGTCTTTTGCCATTCAACCATGTGTAGATCTGGGGGGACATTTTTGAAATGATCTCTCTCAAGTCTGTGGCACATACCCGTTCTTGCCTGGCCTCCCCTGTCTGTGGTTCTCACACATACGATGGTGTCTTCTTCCCTCCACCTCCCTGAGTGAGTCAGAACTGAGTCTGTCTCCTCTCCGTTTCTCTTCTCTGTGGGAGCTTGAGTGCCCAGCCAGGTCAGTGTCTTGTCAAGGGTTCTGCTTTAGCCAAATGAGCCAAGCGTATTGAATGTCTGGGACCCCCTCGTCCTCTGTGCCAGCTGGTGCCCCATCTAGCCCGGGTAACCGTCACACTCACCACGAGGGTACAGGCTCCGTTCCTATTGCCTGTGCCCTCAACCAGTCTCTCTAGCAAGTTCCATCCCTGTGTTTGTTCACCTCAGGGTCTATGTTCTTGACAAGTACCTAATTTATCCACCTCCCATCTGTTCTATTTCTTTAATATTCTAAGGTGCTCAGATGTTTTGATCCCATCCTTCCAGTTCCCAGCAATATCCATGAGTTGTGACCGTTAACATAAAAATAACAATTAAATTGGACCCATTTGCCACTGTTTCTCGTTACCCTCTGGTGTGAGTGACCACACTGCGTGAATATTCCAGACACGCCTGCAGCACACCTCTGGTACAAAGATCACAGCCCCAGACCCCCCATCACTCGTGATAGGGAGTTGGGGGTCATCCCTTCAGATGCTTCTGTCCTCGAGGGCAACGGGTGGGGTTGGTGCAGGCTTGCTGGGCTGGGGCAGCCAGTTCTTCGCGTCACATCAGGAAGAGGCCTGTCTCAGGAAGCTGCCGTGTGTGTCCAGCATGGTGTGGCAGAGGCAAAGTCCAGACCAGAATCACTATTCGTCCCTTCTTCCATTGTGCATCTCACATATGGATTCAATGTCTGCTGCAATGCCAGGGGCTGCTCTGGGCTCCGAGGGTTCCCAGGTGAGTGGAATCCTCTCCTCAAGTGCAGAGACTCAAAGTATTCTACTGCACTGCGGTGCCGATATGCAGGTTTTGTTCTGGGTGCCAAGAGGACAGGGTACCTAATCCAGCTAGGATGGGGGTGGGAGTCAGTGAGCTGTGATTCTGATTTGAGACTTGAAAGATAAATGGGAATTGACCCGATGAGAGGCCGGGGAGCAGTGGTGTGAAGATGGGGAAGGACTTCCCAGGAGGAGTGGTCTGCACGTTGGATGCCCAGGAGCTGCTCTCTGACGAGGGTGAGGGAGAGGTGGGCAGGGTGCAAGCAATTGGGTTGTTGTTGGGAGGTAAAGAATGAGGCAGGATGGTGAGAAATGAGACTTCGAAACAGGTAAGAACCTGATGACGGAGGGCTTTTTATCTCTCGTACGGGAACTCGGCTTACTGTCCTGTGAGTGGATTGGTGGCTGTGGTGACACGGAGGGGGACGAATACAGGACATTCGAGTCACAGGTGGAGGGGTGAGCTCTGTGTCTGCTGGAATGTGTTTGAGAAACCTGCCTGAACCTTGAGAAGCAGCCTCGCTGGAGGAGGTGGGTGTAGCGCCTGGGCTCTGATTAAACCGTGAGAACACAGGCAGCGTGTGGAGGAAGAGAACACTGGAGCCAGCTCTGAGCTGGGCTGATTGTAAAGGCGCGGGGAACCGATGGAGTCAGACAGCAGGGCCCTGGGACCCGGCGGACCCACTGCTGGCAGACCACTCGGTCTTTCTCAGGTGGCCATCGGCTGTCCTGCGTTCCCACTCCGTTCTCTGCGGCCAGCCAGGTTCTTCTGCATCCCAAGAAAAGGTTGGCCTAGCTTATCTCCTCATGACTTACTGGCCGGTGAGCTTGGCCGAGTGGCGGCAGGGTCGTCGTTAAGAAAGCTTGGCGGCCAGGCCCTCCTTTGGCAGATGGTATCTTTGAAACTTTGAAGAAACAGTTCACGTCAATGCTTATGAATTACTACAAGTATAGAAAATCTACCTAATTTGTTTTGTAAAGCTAGTATAACATGTAAACCTAGTGTAACCAAAGTAAAGTTATATTGGATCATGTTTAATGATCATAAATACAAAAATCTTGGGCAACTGAATTAAACAGTGTGTCCGCTCGGGTGGGGCGCCTGTCAGTCAACACATCTCTGCTGAATCTAGGGCTCCCCCTCAAATCGCACAGAGACTCTCAAGGAGGAAGAGACGATGGCTGCAGGGGGTGGAATAACTTCAAGTCTCTGGAGAAGGAGGCTGTGGCCGGGTTAAGAGCGCAGCCCGGGGCGGGTGGTGGAGCCCGGGGAGCCTGGGCCGTGACAGCCCTCAGCCAAGCCCTTAGTCCTGGGATGGCGCCCAGAATGTAGGTCCCTCACGTCACCAGCCTTCTCTGGGTTTGCCCGTCCCTCTTTAGCCGGAACTTCTTCCCCCGTTTCCTCACCCCGTTATGAGACACACGTCACAGTGGAAAGAGCCTGGGCTTGCCAGTACACTACTGGGTTCAAATTCCAGTGCCTCCATATGGCAGCTGTGTGACCTTGGGAAGTTTTGTCTCGCTGAGCCTCCGTGTCTTCAGGAAAGTGGATGCAATGCCGATACCCTTGCTGTCCCCACCGCGCCCTCTGCATAGGGTAGAGATGCAATGCAGATGAGGGAACAGCGGGGCAGCGGTGTGGCTGCAGCTGTTTTGCCCACTTCTCCTGGTCCTTTCCTCTCTATCTCCTGGAGAAACAGTCTTCCTCTAACTCCAACTTCTTCACAGACACTCTGTCTTTTCTTTCTCTAACTAAACCATCCACCGTAAGCCTTCAGAACTGAAGGGCAAGTTCTCTTCTCCCACATTCCGCCCCCGCTAAGTCAGGGAGATGGTGCAGGTGTCCCCTTGTCTCCTGGCCATCACTTCTGTACCCTTACAGTCCCGGCTACTTTGAATGCCATGCCAGTTGGCTGTGCCGCTCTTTGTCACCATTTTGCTACTGTCTGTGAGCATCTCTTCTTTGAGGACTTTGGAATGTGTCTGCTCAAATCACCGACCCGCAGTGGCATGCAGTACAGAGGCTGCCTGTGTGAGCGCCGGGTCCTTCTTCCCACGCACGGAACTGTGGGTCCCTGTGTGCTGCTTCTCTCTGCCCAATTGACAGGACGTGCTGGGTGCCCTCCTGTGTACCAGGCTCTTTGCTAGACAGTGGCGTTCAAATGTTGAAGCAGGCTTATAAGGTCCCTGCCATCATTGAGCTTATATTCTCTGTAGAAATCCTCTCTCTTTCCTGTATTTCTGCCCCTACCTCTATAAATGCACTCAAGCATTTCCCATCCTTAAAAATACTTCTGCCGTAAGAATATACAGTGGGGAAAACACAGTCTCTTCGGTAAGTGGTGCTGGGAAAACTAGACAGCTACATGTAAAAGAATGAAATTAGAATATTTTCTCATACCATATACAAAAATAAACTCAAAATGGATTAAAGACCTAAACGTAAGCCCTGAAACATAAAACTCCTAGGAGACAACATAAAGCAGAACACTCTTTGACATAAGTCATAGCAATATTTTTTTTGGATCTGTCTCCTAAGGCAAAGGAAACAAAAGCAAAAATAAACAAATGGGACTACATCAAACTAAAAAGCTTTTAACAGGGAAGGAAACCATCGTCAAAACAAAAAGGGAACCTTCTGAATGGGAGAAAAGATTTGCAAATCATATGTAAGGGGTTAATATCCAAAATATATAAAGAACTCATGCGCGCTTCCCTGATGGCGCAGTGGCTGAGAGTCTGCCTGCTAATGCAGGGGACACGGGTTCGAGCCCTGGTCTGGGAGGATCCCACATGCCGCGGAGCAACTAGGCCCGTGAGCCACAACTACTGAGCCTGCGCATCTGGAGCTTGTGCTCTGCAACAAGAGAGGCCATGACAGCGAGAGGCCCGTGCACCGCGATGAAGAGTGGCCCCCGCTCGCCGCAACTAGAGAAAGCCCTCGCATAGCAACGAAGACACAACGCAGCCAAAAATAAATAAATAAATAATTAAAAAAAAAAAAAAAAAAAAGAACTCATGCAACTCAACAACAAAAAACCAAACAACCTGATTAAAAAATGGGCAGAAGACCTGAATAGACATATTTCCAGAGAAGATATCCAGGTGGCCAATAGGTACATGAAAGGACATTCAGCATCACTGATCACCGGGGAAATGCAAATCAGAGTCACACCGAGATATCACCTCACACCTGTCAGAATGGCTAACATCAACAAGTTAGCAAGGATGTGGAGAAAAGGGAACCCTGTGCACTGTTGGTGGGAATATAAGTTGGTGCAGCCACTGTGGAAAACAGCATGGAGGTTCCTCAAAAAACTAAAAATAGAACTAATAGAAATAAAATGATCCTGCAGTTCTACTCCTGGGTAAAACATCCAAAGAAAATGAAAACACTGATTTGAAAAGTACATGTCACCCAGTATTCTTAGCAGCTCTATGTACAGTAGCCAAAATATGGAAGTAAACTAAGTGTCCATCAACAGATGAATGGATAAGAAGACCTGGTGTATATATGTGTGTATATATATATATACTGCATCACACACACACACACACACACACACACACACACACACACACACACACACAATGGACTGTTACTCAGCCATAAAAAAGAATAAAATTTTGCCATGTATAACAATGTGGATGGACCTGGAGGGTATTATGCTAAGTGAAGTAAGTCAGACAGAGAAAGACAGATACTGTCTGTTATCACTTTTATGTGGGATCTAAAAAATACAACGAATGAATATAACAACACAGAAGCAGACTCACAGACATAGAGAGCAAACTAGTGGATACCAGTGGGGAGAGGGAAGGATGGAGGGGCAAGATAGGGGTAGGAGGTTAAGAGGTACAAACTGCTATGTCTAAAATAATAAACAAGGATATATTGTACAACCCAGGGAAATATAGCCATTATTTTGTAATAACTTTAAATGGAGTATAATCTATAAAAATTTAGAATCACTGTGTTGTACACCTGAAACTAATATAATCTTGTAAATCAACTGTACCTTAATTTAAAGCAGTTTTTTTCTGTTTTGTTTTGTTTTGTTTTGGCTCTGTTGGGTCTTTGTTGCTGCATGTGGGCTTTCTCTAGTTGTGGTGAGCCGGGGCTACTCTTCATTGCAGTGCACGGGCTTCTCATTGCGGTGGCTTCTCTTGTGGAGCACAGGCTCTAGGCACATGCGCTTCAGTAGTTGTGGCACGCGGGCTCAGTCGTTGTGGCTCACGGGCTCTAGAGTGCAGGCTCAGTAGTTGTGGCTCACGAGTTCTAGAGCACAGGCTCAGTAGTTGTGGCTTGCGAGCTCTAGAGGGCAGGCTCAGTAGTTGTGGCTCACGAGCTCTAGAGCGCAGGCTCAGTAGTTGTGGCTCGCGAGCTCTAGAGGGCAGGCTCAGTAGTTGTGGCTCGCGAGCTCTAGAGGGCAGGCTCAGTAGTTGTGGCGCACGGGCTTAGTTGCTCTGCGGCATGTGGGATCCTCCTGGACCAGGGATTGAACCCGTGTCTCCTGCATTGGCAGGCGGATTCTTAACCGCTGCGCCACCAGGGAAGTCCCTTAAAGCAGTTTTTTAAATAAAAAAAAAAAAAAAAAAAAACACGTCTGCCCTTGTCGTGCATCCCTTTAGCCACCACCTCTCCCCTCTGGTCTTCACCCCTTACCCTGGAGCAGCTGTTTGCCCCGGCAGCTGGGCTCCTGTGCCAGCCATGGTGCTGAAACTGTTGGCCAGAAATCCCAAATGTCCGGTGGGCTGAGAAGGCGCGGTGCTGCCCTGTCCCCTCCCGAACCCCGCTCGGTGACACAGCTCCCACCTCACTGCTTCACTCTTTGCTCGCATTCTCCTTTCAGTCTTTGCCGCCGCCTACGCCTCCTGTGTTTCTCCTCGTTTGAGTGCTGGCCTTGTCTGCGCTGCTCTCCCCAGCCGTCCTCTGTCCCTTCTACACACTCCTCCTGGGAGGTTTCGGCCAAGGCCACGTCTGTGCTGCCACTTCCACAAAGAAGGCCCCCAGAGCTGCCTGGGCTCCCGCGGGCCCTGCCCTTTTCCTCTGTCCCCTCTCTCGCCTGGTGAGCCCCTTATCAACGCCAGAAGCCGGGCCTTTCCGATGCAGGCCTCTCCTCCTCCCGACACGCTCCACACTGAGCTGGTCCCAGGTCCCTGGATACACCTCCAGAGCCCCTCTCTCATTCTCTCCTCCCCATTTCTTCTCTCATATTCAGAGGCTTCTATTGTGTCTTTCCCAGACTATTACATTAGCTTCTTTTTATTCATCTTTAACTTTTTATTTGTATAAAATATAAAGGGATTCAGAGATAAATAAAATATAATCTCTGCCCTTGAGAAGCACACGGTCCTGGCTGGTCACGGGCTTGTATACAAACATGTCTTGTAAACGAGCGCGTCTCCTGGCAGCAGGCAAGATGCACCAGTAGAAGCAGGTGCCGTCTGTTGGGCCACACAGGTGTGAGATGAGGCAGGAGCTGATTAAGGTGCCACCCGTGGCTGACTGCTGTCCTCCCGACACCCTTGAGTGCATCTCTGGCCAGGTGTTTCTGTCCTGTACGCTCTCCTTCAGCACACTTGTAGATTTCCAAGACATCCTGCACACCTTGGTGGGCATCTTTCCGGGAATCTGACCTTTATTCAGTTAAACTGTGGCAGAGGAAGGTTTGCACAAAAAAAGACCCTAAACGATACACACACAGAGACGACCTCTCTGTGCCCGAGTGTCTCCTGGGTTGAATGAGGCCTAGCCCAGCCCACATAAAACCCGGAGCCCACAGTTTCTCTTCTCGATTCTTTAATTGTTTAGTCAGTATCCTGTCATGTTGTCAACACGATCAGAAAAAGCAGATCAAAGGAATAGGCTCCAAAGCAGCAGCTCAGGTATTTCTACTGTTAAAATAGAAAAAGAGAGGGCTTCCCTGGTGGCGCCGTGGTTGAGAGTCCGCCTGCCGATGCAGGGGACGCGGGTTCGTGCCCCGGTCCGGGAAGATCCCACATGCCGCGGAGCGGCTAGGCCCGTGAGCCATGGCCGCTGAGCCTGCGCGTCCGGAGCCTGTGCTCCGCAACGGGAGAGGCCACAGCAGTGAGAGGCCTGCGTACCGCAAAAAAAAAAAAAAAAAAAAGAAAAAGAGAGTTAGGGCTAGATTTTGGGCAGGGTGACCAGTATATTCCCTCTTGTCACCGTCTATGCTCTCTGGACCCCCGTGCCCTGCACCCTGGCCCGCAGCAGGGCTCAGCCTGCATCCTACAGTCTCCCTGAGACAAGAGCATCCTTCTCCTGCAGCATCCAGGGCAGGGAGAGAGTCCACAGACATGTCAGCCCACCCCGCTGGCATCCGCCCCGTAGGTCGTCGCCTTATCTGGGAATTGGGCTCACCTGGATGACAGGTAATCTGCCCTGATTAAACGTTAATCCAGCAGGTGGGAGTGGAGCTGGTACTTCAGCAAACTGTTCTCAAAAAGTGCGTGGAGGTGCCGGTGATGATTCTGGCCGAGATTCGGGAACACAGGGTCCTCTTTTCAGTTCTCTCTGAGTTGACTCACCTTTCTACGCCCAGGCTTTTTAGGCTCTAAGGGACACTCGGCCCTCTCTGTCGGTAATTTTTGGGTGCACCTCCCCAAGGTCTTGGCAGAGCTGCCCTGGTGTGTCACTCGGCTGCGGCTTGGTCCCTGCCACACCTGATCCCGCTGACCTCCCTCCATCACTTAGACACCCTCTTGGGTTGTGGAGCTTTCTGGCTGTCTGCATCCAGTAGAGGAGAAGCTCCAGGAGGCGGGGGCTGGCATGTCCCCTTTGCTCGTCACCTGATCCCAGGTGCCCTGCTGTGTCTGGGCCCTGGCTGTGATGGGCTGTGGGTTTTTTCTGCTGTGCTCACATCTGCTTGCCTGTCTTTCAGGAGCCCAGCAGCTGGGGCTGCCGTTTTACACCGACCCTGGAGGACCAGGGATGAACCCTGCTGGGAACCCTGTGGCGATGGCTTTCCAGGTCCAACCCAACTCACCCCAGGGAAGCATGGCCTACCCACCGCCCCCTTCCTACTGCAACACGCCACCGCCCCCATATGAACAGGTGGTGAAGGCCAAGTAGCCGGGGGAGGCTGTCACCCGCCCTCCCTGGTGCCCCATCACTGTTCACCTCCAGGAATGGTCTTCTGAGCCACTAAGGGCAAATTCCTTTCTGATATCTTCAAAGCAAGCACAGCTTCCTTTCAAGTTTTCCTTGGAGGACCAGTATTTGAATTCACCCCGTGTCTCCTCTGTTGCTTCTGTTTCCAATGTCATCTGTGCTCTGGCCGAGTGGAGAGTCCCGAGGGTTGACCCCCAAGGGTGGCGCATCCAGACCCTCAGGGGAGAGACCCCGGCAGAAGGTGAGGCAGGGCGCGTGCAGGTGAGTACGCGTGAACGCGAGGAGGGGCCCAGGGCGCCCGGAAGGCCCCACACACGGCAGGCGGCCCGTCTGAAACGAGGCACCACAGGGCCAGCTGTGTGAGCCCCTTGCCCATCAGTCTTCCTCTTCCAAAGGCTCTCAGAGAAAACAGGCGTTGGTGGCGCAGCCTCGGAGCCCCGTCTTCTCCATCCCCTTCCTGAAGACCAGAGCTGCCCTCTGCACAGCCAGGGCTGGGAGAGCCCTGGGCACGGCTTGCACCTCAAGGAGATGGGGATCTAGAATCAGGCCAAGTTGCTGTCTATAGTTACCTGAAAGTCACTAAGGAACGTTATTTAAATTCATGGGAAATTGCCCCCTGCCTCCAACCAGACATTGCATTTGATGAGCTCTTGGTCTGACTTGGGGAAAAGAGTGTTCGAGCCCTTTTCAGTGTGTCCTGTGGAAGATGGCGTGGAGTCCTGTCCTGAGGTCAGGCTCGGAGTCTTTCCTGGACATCGGCAGCTCTCTGGCCTGTGATCACAGCCAGACAGCTCTGCGCCGTCCCCTGAGGTCGCTCTGACGGTGCGTTGTGATGGACACTTTCAAAGCAGACAGGCGCATCCGGCTGGGAAGCCACGTCAGCCTCTGGAGAGAGTTGTCCCAGCAGGGCGCAGTCAGTGGCTCGAGCCTGGGTTGGGCAGGCCTGGGCCCTGGCTGGTTGGCCTCAGCAGGTGTGCGCCGGGCTCCGAACGGGAGGAGCTTGCTAAGAAAGAGACGGGAACGCAAGACCCCAGGACTGCAGAGCGATCTCTTCAGAAAGGACTGAAAGGCTTCACTGATGATGAATTCATCAAAATTAGAATAAAGAAGATCTGGTTGGAAACGCAAAGCCTGGCTCAGAAACCTCTCTGGCCCTGGGATCACAGGTAGTCCTGGGGTTGTCAGGGGGCCGGGGTCCTGTTCTTCTGCATAGTGAGTAATGCCCACGGTCGCGTATTTAAACCCAGAGTGAGACCTGACAGGTCACGTGTAGGAAGGGCAAAGCCGCATAGCCGAGACATGTAGGTCCCTGTATATGTAGTGGTGGGGTGGAGTGCATTTTTTTTTTATTTTGTGGTACACGGGCCTCTCACTGCTGTGGCCTCTCCCGTTGCGGAGCACAGGCTCCGGACACGCAGGCTCAGCGGCCATGGCTCACGGGCCCAGCCGGTCCGCGGCATGTGGGATCTTCCGGGACCGGGGCACGAACCCATGTCCCCTGCATCGGCAGGCGGACTCCCAACCATTGCGCCACCAGGGAAGCCCAGAGTGCTTATTTTTGAAATGAACTCAACAGAGCCTCTTGAGGAGTTGTCACTCATTGAACCTGAGCGTCAGGACATCTCACCGAGTGGATACTGAGGGTTTTCATTCCCTAGCCCTAGTCTCCGTGTCCCTGCTCTACTGGGACACGTCTGTGGCGTAGGAGTGAGGAATCAGGATGGGGCCACACTGACTTACCTTTTCTAAGGGTGGGGAATCTGGGAGCCTCCCCGGGAATTCCACAGGACGCTCCTGGAGCCAGATGAACCCCTTGGAAACAGTCTGTGAACACGGATGCTGCTGCCGGTGTCTTTGACCACCGAGTGTGACCTCCGAACTCCTGTGCCCAACTTAGTACCTCCCCGCACTCAAGTCCTTGATTCGAATGAGACAACGAAGCGCAACATTTGCTGTTTACAACCCAGGACAGCTGCATGGGTCCGGAAGGTCCTCTTCCTCCAGGTCATTCGTTTTGCATCTTCAGGTCCAGTTTCTCCCGAGTTGGATTGGGTGCAGCTGAGTAGCCACCCAAATGTCCGTGACGAAATGTTGTTTATCTTTTTGATAGCAAATGATCTTGAGACAGTGATTTACGTAGCACTCAACAATTTTATATTCATGTTTGTGTGAGATAAATTTTGTTTTCCCTTGAACCAGGGTGAGAACCCACTACCGTGGGCACTGACACTGTGTGTGGAAATTCCACTCGCAGTGACATTTCCTGCCCATTCTGTTTCCCCCCGTGCTGTCGGTGGACAGTGCCCACCGCTTGGAGCCGGTCCAGTTCCTGGTGTGTGAAGTTCCACAGAGTTCCGTAGCAGGTGTGGCCAGGAGGAGCTGGGAGCAGATCCGTGCGTGCTTTTCCTCTTGTAACACTTGGCTTATTTCTCTTTTCTGTACTTTTGATAGGGTCATGTTTCCTATGTATGCAAAATAAAAATAAATTTGGGTGTGTGCTTTGACTCTTTTGCTGGGGAGTGGGAAAGAGGGGAGAGACGAAGTTTCTAAAGAAGGATGCACAGTGGGCTCTCAGTTCAGCTGGGTGGGGTGGATGGAGTGCGTGAGGAATGCACCCAGTCTCAGGAGAACTGGAAATTAGATGCGATCCAAGAAGATAAGGAACTTTTGTTTCACCAACACATTTAAAATATCTAGCTAAGGAAAAAATTCTCAGAATAGGAAGACAGAAGCATTAATTATGTGGACTCACAGCTAATACTGATATTAATTATCTGGGGGCCTGAGTGTACTTTGCATAGGTAGGGGAGCCTTGATTTTAAAAATCCAACTCTAGGGCTTCCCTGGTGGCCCAGTGGTTAAGAATCCGCCTGCCAATGCAGGGTACACGGGTTCGAGCCCTGGCCCGGGAAGATCCCACATGCCGCGGAGCTACTAAGCCCGTGTGCCACAACTGCTGAGCCCACGTGCTGCAACTACTGAAGCCTGTGCACCTAGAGCCCATGCTTCACAACAAAGAGAAGCCACTGCAATGAGAAGCCCGCGCACCACAAAGAAGAGTAGCCCCCGCTCGCCACAACTAGAGAAAGCCCGCGCGCAACAACGAAGACCCAATGCAGCCAAAAATAAATAAATAAATTTATTTAAAAAAAGAAAGAATCCAACTTTATTTGGTCAGAAACTGTATTTCTCTCACAGATCTATAGCTGCTACAGTTAGGCTGTATTTTAGATGAATCACCAACTGAGATAATGTTTATCAAAAAGTGTCTTATAATTTACTATATTAAAACAGGACAGGAAATAAGGTAGAAGAGGCCAGCCTGCCTGCTGGTGGGGAACGCAGAGCTGATTTAGACGCCTCACTGGACAACCCGCTGGTCCTCAGCTTCCCCCAGTGAAACGGGAGCAGGTCATTTACACATCAAAGGTCATGACTGGAGATGGTAAACAGTACTCACTCTTGTCTGTCCCTCCCAAATTTCACTGAACTCCCAAAAGTCCATGATAGTTATCAAGGCAAAAAAGTGCGAGATCAGAAATTGTAGTTTCTGAAATAGAAGGTGAGTTGCTCTCAAGCAAGGGTAGGGAGGGAAAGGCGGTAGTTGGCTTCTTCACGCCTGTCATGGTCAGGAGGAAGTTAGCAGCGTGCCCCCGTGTGGGTGCAGAAGAGATGCGGATACGGGTGGCAGAAGTCGTGTCCTCTCGCCAGAGCCCCATCCCCCAAAACCTGCTACCCACTCGTGCCCTTGAATGAGTTTCTCCCCTCAGAGGTGACGAGGTTGTACTCACAGGCTGCTAGGACCTTTCTCACCGGAGTCTAGGGCTGGGCCCTAGGATGCAGGTGCAGGAGTTGGATGGGTGGAGGGGTGAGGGGGGCAGAAAGAAGGTGACAGGATCCACCGAGGGCAGAGTCTGGTGGGCGGGAGGCCTCCAGTCTCCAGGTCCCCGGGCAGGCAGTCCCGCTCTCCACGCCCCTTCTCTGCGCTCCCCTGGGGAGATGCGAAGCCCGGTCCCTCCCTCCAGGCGGCGGAGCGGGGAGGGTCCGTGTGTCTCGTCCTCAAGTACCCAAAGGTCCCAGTGCCCGGCACGTGTGGTTCGGTTCTGGGGAGCCCTGGGAAGGCACGTCCGCGCCTAGCTCAGGCCGGTGCCCGGCCAGCCGAGTCCCCCAGAGCCTGGGGAGGACGCTCTGGGCGCGCTGACCTTGGAGACCGGCTCCCTCTGCCCACCTTCTGCGCTTGCTCTCGCCGGCCGTCCTCGTCGCCCTGTGTTGTGGTGAGGGCCCTGGCTTAGCGCTCGCGGTGGAGCCGGGTGGGCACGGAGAGACCATACGCGCACATGGACGGGCGTTCCGGACGCCCCGCCTCGGAGTCGCCCTGACGACTGGGGGCACGGGACGTCCTGGTGTCCCCGTTTCCCCATCTGGAAAGTGGGGCTACGGAGGCGCCCAGGGTGTGGTGCGAGTTGGACAGCCAGCGACGCACGCGACACCCCGCGATGAGCCCGGGACCGGGGACCGCGGCTTCTGCGCCCAGATCGCCCGCCCAGAGAGGGGACGGGAGACTGGGCCCCGCCCCGCCCCGCCCCGAGCCAGGCTGGGGCGCGGCACCTGCGCGAAGCGGGTGGGGCGGCCCCGGGGAGGCTCCAGGAGGGGACCCTGCTTAGCCCTTCTTGGCAAAGTCCCTGCTGATACTTTTTTACTCAAAACCCAACCCGTGCCTTTATTTTTAATCTAAAATGTAGACCGTACAGTAAAGCACAAAGCAAAAGGTAAACAGAAATCACCTGCGACCCCAGTATCCCGAGACTGCGGCTGGGCGTGTTTCCGTCGCTTTCTAGGTCCCTCGCTCTGACGACACAGGTGCACCGCGGGATCCTTCGTAGCCCACTTTCCTCTAGCATTTTTCCTGGCATTTAAATAGTCTCCTGCTTCTTCCCTGCAATGATTAAACAGCGCCCCACCACACGGCTGCGCCGCAGGTGATTTAACCCACACACTCCGATCTAATTTGGGGGTCGCTCCATTTTATTTTTCATCTTTAAACAGCAAAGTATTCTACACACCCAGAATAATGAGTGTAACTTTTGCCTAAGGCGTATGGTGGATGCCGGCCGGACGCTCGGGAGCGAGCGGCGAGGGGCCGGGCCGGTGGTGGGGTGAGGACGCAGGGGACCCGAGTCGCCCTGAACTCCCGCCGGGCCCCGAGGCGCTCCCTCCCGCGCCAGTCCGGACCCCGGGCCGTGGACGCCTAGTCCCGGATGACTGTGCGGGCCGAGATCGCCTACAAACCCCCAGGACGGTGGCTGCCGTGGAAAACCAGGCTTTCTGGTGACGCCTCTCAGTTTGCTGGCGTAACTGCGGATGCTGCAGAGCAGATGTACTCACGTGAACACGCAAGCCACTCAGGACGCAGGACGGAGGTGCCCCGCGCAGCGGCTCCATTGCGCCGCCTACCACCGCCTGCCTTTCTTCCTAATTTTACCACATATATGTTTTGTTTCACTTTTCGGTATTAATGTATTTCTCCAACTTGCTTCTTTTGCAAAAATTGTTGCTCATTTTCCCCTATTATGGACAATGCTGTGCTGAGCGAGCCTGTGACCATTTTAAATGTTCATCCACATTTATTTCCTCAGAATAAAACCTGAGGCTTAAATTGCTGGCTCGAAGCATCTGTACATTTATTTTCCCGGGCTTTCGGCAAATATTCCCACTGGGAAGATTGTACTGACGTGTCCCACCAGGCTTGGCAGGCACTGAGTATAAGCCACGGTCCATGCATAGCTGCCAACTTGAGCAGGGGCCGGAAGCCCCATTTTTGTTCAGTTTGTATCATTTATTACATGAATCTCTCACCAACTGTGAGAAGCACCTTCTCGAGAGGTGTGTGGTTGGCAAGACCAAGGCTGGAAAGACCAAGCTCTCATGGAAGAGAGAAGGTTGGGGAGAAAACATGAAATATGGCATATATTAAATAAATATATTTATGAAATATTTATGATATAGAAACATAGCACTGAATATATACGGCATTAAGTATATAGATACATGAAATGTAGCTTTAAGTATATATTACGAGTGGAGTAAGTAAGACTTCTGTAAGCTGTCCACCCCCAGATACCTGCGGCACTCTTCTCCTCAATGTCCTTCCTCAGCTTATTATTCGGGTGGCAGCATCACGGTCTGGGGCAGCCTCTCCCCTGTTCTTTGAGGACACACACATCCTACCCCTTGAAGTGTGTGAACCAGCCCAGACCTGGCAACCCGAGTCCTCATTTTCATTCTTCAGTGAGCACACCGCACTCATCGTGGGCTCCGGAGTCAAAGCATCTCTGCCGCTTAAACTCACTGGTTAGCCCCCCGTGAGGGGTTCTGCACTCTGAGCCTCAGCTTCCTCAACCGAACCGTGAGGACAGGAACACCTCCATGTTGTTTGGTTTAATCCAACCCCCATTCCCTTCCCTGTTTCTTCTGTAGAAGCCAGAAGAGCCACACATTTTCTTTGCAACGGGCCCAGTCTTGGCCAATGATAGATACTACAGAAGTCTACTCTGGGCCTCTGGGAAAGATTTCACTTTTGTCATGAATGAGACTGGAGTTGCTGGCACCGCCACATGCAGGTTCACCCTGCTTTCAACACTGATGTGATATCTGGAGCTGCAGCAGCTACCTTGTGACCATGATGGAAAGGCCATGATGATCACAGAGATACCAGCTTTCATAGGGTTGAACCAATTCTAGGTTTATTACCTGAAACAATAAATTCCTGTGAATCAGAGATTTTCTGTAAGTAACCTTCCTTGTGGGGTGGTTGTGAGAAGTAATTTTTTTAAGGACTAAATACAGTACCTAACACTGATACTCAACAAAAGGTATTTTGTGATTTTTTTAGTAGTGTGATCTCAGTTGCCACAGGGTATTTTCAACTCTGATACATGAATGGCCAGGAGTAAGAAGATGCTTGTCAAAGGTGATTCTCTGCTTCCAATCAGCATCAGTGACCTTGGGCAAGTCTTGAACCTCTATGGGCCTCAGTTTCCTTAGCTGCTTATAAAATAATCAAACTTCCCTCTCAGCTCTAAAATTCTTTGATTTTATTTTCTTTTCCCTAGAAATCTTTCCATCACAGGATGTAGCATCCCGACTGACGACCACAGAAGGATGTGGAGGGCGTGTGATATTCCTAGTGCAGTTTACAAGTCCCTCAGGACACCCTGGGACTCCCAACCAGGCCTCTGCATGTGATGCAGTACGGAGTACAAAATACCACCTAAGAAACAGTCTTGCCAAAAATGTCCAACCAGGATATAACCACATCTGGAGCAGTGTTGTCTGACAGACATTTTTATGATGATGGAAATACTTGCACTGTCCAGTACAGTAGCCACGGGCTAAATGTGGATATTGGGCACTTGAAATGAGGCTAGGATACATATAGTTGATTCACCTTGTTATACAGCAGAAACTAACACAACATTGTAAAGCAATTATAGTCCAACAGATGTTAAAAAAAAAAAAAGAAATGAGGCTAGGGAGATGCAGGGACTGGATTTTAAAATTTAACTTAATCTTCATGAAACTAATTTACATTCAGATACTCATCGGTGGCTAGTGGTTACCATACTGGACAGTGTAGCTCCAGAGTCCAAACTGAACCTCCAAGTTTCAGGAAGTGGGGAGACGGCAGGACAAGTTTCCGTGGGGAAAGAATCAGACAAACTCATGGGGGAGATTTATAAGACAACAGTCCTGGTGTCTTCAGAAAGTTGATATCGTTAAAAACAAAACAAAAAAGCAGGTGAGTGTCCTAGGTTATGAAAAGATTAACAAAATAGGAAGCAGGAACCTAGATTGGATGCTGACGGAAAACAACAACAATACAGACTTAAAGCCCTCCTGGCTCGGTCGGGGCACCGGACGTGGCCTGGATGCAGCGTGTTACAGGATCATTGTTAGTTTTCTCAGGTGTGACACTGGTACTGATTACGCAGCACATTATTATAATAATAATTTTATTTTTGGCTGCGTTGGGTCTTCATTGCTGCGCGCGGGCTTTTCTCTGACTGCGGCGAGCGGGGGCTGCTCATTGTTGCAGCGCGCGGGCTTCTCATGGTGGTGGCCTCTCTTGTTGCGGAGGGAGCACAGGCCCTAGAGCACAGAGGTTTCAGTGGTTGCAGCACGCGGGCTCAGTAGTTGTGGCACACGGGCTTAGTTGCTCTGCAGCGTGTGGGATCTTCCCGGACCAGGGATTGAACCTGTGTCCCCTGCATTGGCACGCGGATTCTTAACCACTGAGCCGCCAGGGAAGTCCCTACATCACGTTTTTTAAAAGCTCCCATTGGATCACATTGGTTTACAAACATGCTGTTATTTAAAAAAAAAAAAAGTTTTTTCTTGATCTTATTTCTCTTACCAACTATGGCCCCATTTCTTTCCTCTCTTTTGCAACCAAACTCCCTTTAGCGTTGTCTGTCCTGCTCACCAATTCACCAAGGACCTCCAGGCTGCTGGATGCAATGGCCAACTCCTAGCATTTCTCTCACTTATCAGGATCGACTGAAGCAGCTGGTCACTCCTCTGCACACGTAAAATTTCCTCACTGGCCTCCAGGAAAACAGACCTCTACCCAATGAGGTAGAGGTCTTCTTCTCATCCTCCTTTGCTGGAGCAAACTCCTCCCGATTCTTGGTGTTATGTGGCCAAGGCTCTGCCTTAGCCCCTTCCTTCCCTATTCCCTTTCCCCGCACTTTCTGGGTGAGCTCTCTCAGCTCACAGCTGTAAATAATCAATATGCAAATGACTCCAAAGTGACAGTTCCCTCCCAGATTTCTCTCCAAACTCCAGCCGTCCCGGTCACCTCAGACTCCACATGCCCGGACCCCCGACTGGCCTCTTCCACATCTCAGCTGCTGGCGACGCCCCTTCCAAGGCTAACTCTGCTCTCTCGTGCTCTGCACTGGCCATCAGGAATCCTACTGGCTCTAGGACACAGCAAGAGGCCGACCATTCTCGCCAAGCCCACATCATCTCTCTCCTGGACCAGCCTTCTGGTTTCCCTAGGTCCACCAGGCATTCTCTCAGGATGTCCCCTTCGACGCGTAAATCAGATAACGTCCTTCCTTTGCTCAAACCCTCCAGTGGCTCTGTACTTCACCCAGAGCAAAAGCCAAACTCCTCCGAATGGCCTTCCAGGCCCGGGCCTGCCTTCCTCCCCGCCCCCTCCCCCGCGTGGTCATTCACTCCACTCTTGAACAGGGCACGGCCTTTGTCAGGTGCTTTTTCCACAGATACTCATCTGGCCAACTCCTTTAATTTCTTCAAGTCTTGGCTCAAATGTCACCGTCTCTAGTCTTACTCTGACCATCCTGTTTAAAACAGTAATTTGTGTTCTCTCCACCATCAGTCCCTCTTATTTTGTTTTATTCTATCTTTTTTTCCATATTATTTATTACCTTATAGGAGAAAATCTGTCTATTTAGCCTTATTGCTTGTCTCTCGCTGCTACACAAACTCTACAAGATAAAACTTTTTGACTGTTTTGATCACTGATGGATTCCAAGTGCCCAGAATAATGTGTGGCATTGAATAAGCCCTTCATGACTATGTGTTGAGTAAATTAACATCCTCAAAGAGATAAAATATTGCAACAAGAAGAGGATATACACAAAAGATACCCTGAGAACAAGAAAAACTCCTGGAACTAAACACACAATGGAAGGATTTGAAAATAAAGTTGAAATCTCTTGGAAAGGAAAGCAAAAAGGTGGAGGGGAAAAAAACATTAAGAAATAATTCAAGAAAATTTCCTAGAATTGAAACACACGAGTTCCCAGATTGGAAGGGCCTACCAAGAACCCAGGACTACATCGACAGATGAATGGATAAAGAAGATGTGGCACATAGATACAGTGGAATCTTACTCAGCCATAAAAAGAAACGAAATTGAGTTATTTGTGGTGAGGTGGATGGACCTAGAGTCTGTCATACAGAGTGAAGTAAGTCAGAAAGAGAAAAGCAAATACCGTATTCTAACACATATGTATGGAATCTAAAAAAAAAAAAAAAGTTCTGAAGAACCTAGGGGCAGGACAGGAATAAAGATGCAGACATAGAGAATGGACTTGAGGACACGGGGAGCGGTAAGGGTAAGCTGGGACGAAGCCAGAGAGTGGCATGGACATATATACACTACCAAATATAAAATAGATAGCTAGTGGGAAGCAGCCACATAGCACAGAGAGATCAGCTCGGTGCTTTGTGACCACCTAGAGGGGTGGGGTAGGGAGGGTGGGAGGGAGACGCAAGAGGGAGGAGATATGGGGATATATGTATATGTATAGCTGATTCACTTTGTTATACAGCAGAAACTAACACACCATTGTAAAGCAATTATACTCCAATAAAGATGTTAAAGAAAAAAAAAAAAAACCCCAGGACTAGGCTCATCATCGTGACAGAGAAAAAACTGTACAATTTGCAAAGTGCTCACATCAAAACACAACATCTGAGCACAAGGAAACAATCACTGCGGCTCTGAGGTTCTCGGAGGTAACACTGGAAGCTAGAAGTCAGTATGATGCCTCGAAATTTCAGGAGGAAAGTGGCTTCCAGTGCAGAATTCTCTAAACAATCTCTGATTCAAGTGTCAGGGCAGAACAATGACGCCCTTCAAGCAGGCAAGTTCTCAGAACTTTCAGCTCAGCTGCAGGGAGCATGGCCCTTCCTGCTACCGGAGAGCCTCTGGAGGCAGCACCGTCCTGTTCGTTACCCCCCTTTTAGTTCCCAGCAGCCAAGCATAAAGCGCTGGATAACCCTGTGGCCTCTCTGACGAAACGGTTTGAAAAGCTGGCTTCCTCAGTTCGTGGGACCGTGGGAGACACCTGTATGATTATGGGTGGATATGTGATCATGCTGCTTGCTGCATGTTTCATTCTCTCGCGAACAATACTTTAAGGAGGGCGTGAGGTCCCTGTTAACATGTGACCAGCACTGCATCTGATGATGATCTTATGAAAGCCACAAGGATCTACCTGGTGCAGAAGCGGGAAGACCTCTAGGGGCATTGAACAAAGATCAGGCTGGAGGACGGAACACCCAGCCTCTCTGAACTTTTAGATTTTGTGTAAGCCTGAAACTGTGGCTTGGTTCCTCCTTGCCCCCGTGGCAGACTCTTCCCCTTGAAGGACCCTGGTGCGGCTGGGCACACACACGCCCATGCCCACGATGGCCGAAAGCTCGGGGATGCTAGGCAGAGCAGTGGTGCGCGATGGTGGCGTGGCCTGGGATTTTGGAGCTGGGCAGACCTGGTTTTTCATTTCATTACTCAGGAGAGTGAGCCCGTTTCTTCACACACAAGCACTACACGCACACCTTCAACTCCCCCATCACAGAGCACTTCCACGTGCTAGATGCTTTCTCCATTTGTTATTCCACTAACCAAATAAGGTTGGTTAGTCCAAATAAGGTCCTGATTACACAGACTCTAGGAAACGGCTGATCCAAATTCACACAGGCTGCTCCAGCCTCTGCGCTGGATGCCCACTCCACAGGCTCCTTGACGACAGGGGCCAGCCGCAGCCTCACGCCAGAGGTCACGGCGCCGCGAGGCTGAACCGGTCACACTTCGCCGCGGTGCCCTCCCGCCATTGGCAGAAGTGCACGCCCGGAGGCCCGCCGCCGCGCCCGCGCGGCGGAGGAGCTGTCCGAGGTGCTGACACAGGCAGGCCGGCCCTGAGCCTGAGCGGGGCTGCGCCCTTCCGCAGGCGTCCGTCGCGGGGCCGGGCGAGCTGCAGGAGGGTGGCTGTCGCCGTCACTCTCAGCACAGAGCACAAGGCCTGGCTGGCATGCTGGGTGGAGGACTTGAGCAAACTGGAGAGGGAAATGGGGGCAGGGGCGCGTTGTGAGGCCGACTGGACGCGTCATAGCCTCCGTCACCCAGCGACCCCACCCCAGGGAGCAGGGGCCGTGGAGGAGCCTGCGGCCTTCCTCTGATCAGGAGAAGCGACGACGCAGCACAGCCTTCCAGGCCACCGGCCAGTTTGACAGAAGGCTGACAGGCGCTGGGGGTGACCGTCTGGTTGGAATGGACACCTGGCTCTCCTCCAGAAAACATGATGTGGAAAAACAGAGACCTGAAAGGAAGGGGCCCTTGAAGCTCAGCAGAGAGACTGGGAAGGAGTAAAGACAGTCTGTAAAAACGTTTGGGGGACCTGGACCTCACGCCTGGGTCCTGCTTTTGTGAATTTAGCAAATGAGTAATAGCGGTTGAGAACTGCCTTACGAAGTTAAGAGTATGGAATTGCACTGAATGGTTCGAGGGACCCAGGAGGGCAGGAGCACAGATGACAGGGCCTCTCCGGGGTTTCAATTTCTCACCTTCCGTGTTGGGCACGTAGGGGAAGAGGTACTGAGTACAAGTCAGAAGTATGGCCACTGGCAAGAACCATCGGGTCGGAAGCCTGACTGTCCCTCACTTGGGCTGTGACCCTGGTCAAGGCCATCAGCTTTCTCATTTGTAAGACAGTGATGAGAAAAGTGCCCACCGCCATGCACGCCGTGACCCCAGCCGTGCTGGGGCCATTCACGGTGACTGTGAGTGTAAAGGCCTGTCACATGGGCAGGCTCAAGACAGGCTTCTCTTGGTACTGCCCAGGGCTCGGAGGCCCTTGGGATAGAGAGAGAAAGCCGTCATTCTAGTGAAGCACCTAGGACGCCATAACGTGAGCAACGGCCACGTTTTCCACGAGGAAGGCCATCTTCAGAACAGTGGCCAAGGCTTCCAACCGTCGCTCTCAAAGGCAGAGGTGAGAAGAGACGAAGACCCCGCAAGTGTCACAACAAAACCATGTTTTTACTAAGTACCGAAACAGGGAACCCCACAGAGTTTCTGTGGACATCAACGTTTTCTCTTTCTTATTTTAAAATGGCATTGTGCGTACACATTATTTTACACACTTAGACACATCTTGGATACACAAACTAAGAAATCACCGTGAGCTGCTCTGAGGTCCGAAATTGCACTCATCACAACCACTAAACCAGCTCTGGGACTCCTCTGTCCCGCTGCCTCTGGGGACTGAGAGCTGGACCTGGCACCATGCAGCCGCCCGTGTCGCGCCCCAGGAAGCGGGTTACTGTGGAGTCACAGACTGCGTCTCTGTTGACATCTGGTGGGCCAGCGGGAGGGGTCAATCCAGCTGGCTTCTAAAAAAACCCTGCAAATACAATCTCCTCCGTTTACCTCACAAGCACTCCATCTTCCCTCAGTGTGCGAGGCAGAAACAAGCCGAACATACAAGGCATCGTGACGCCCAGGTGTCACGAAGGGTCACCCTCACTGCTTCCGGTCAGGAGACACGTGGCCAGGACCAGGGCCTCCACACGCTGCCCCCTCTTGCTGAGGGGGGTGAACCCTGTGCAGCCCCACTGGCCCCCCTGAGAAATGAGGCGGCTTGGGTAAAACTCCGTGCCGAAGCCCCGCGAGGTGGCAGCAGTGCAGCTGGGCTGAGCTGCGACACCAGGGGAGCTCTTCGGACAAACAGCCCCTCGGCTCACTCACGTCCCGCCTGCAGGCCCCGGGGACGCACATGAGCAGGCCCGGGAAGACGGTTACAACACAACCGTGAGGATTTATACCCATGGAAGTCATCATCCTAACTTGAACAGTCGTGACGGAGACTCATGAGGCGTCATTTAGAAACCGAAGGGCACGTGTTCGGGAGTCGGCCCCACCGCCAAGGCTCAGCAGGGTCCTGAGGACTGCACAGAATTACACACGTGTGAAGGGATCTGTCTTCTACATGGACACTCTCTCACCTTTATGAAAGGAGTGGAAACGAGGCTGATAAACATCTGACAGTCCCTTGTAGATAAGGACCAGACCATCAGAGAGACCTATCTTGTCTTTTATGAACTGGCCTTAGCTCATGAGAAGTCTGTACAAAGTCCTAGACCACTCATACCATGACAGCAAAACTCTTCTAAAAACAGATGTACAAGGTAAAATTACTGAGGGTATGCTAAGCCAAATTAATGCCCAGTTTTAAAATAAAAACTGTCAGACAGACAGAATCGTAATTTTCTTGGGTAGGAGACTGTTTTCCATATGCATAAATGCAGACTAGTACTTTATGCCTAATACGTTTCATCAAAGGTGAGACTTTTATCACCCAAATAGTAGACAGAAATAAGGACTAAATTCATTCCAAATTTGTATTTGGACGACTTAGCAAACTCTGGAGTGAGTTCAGCTGGAGGGACATGGAAGAGACGCATATCCTTCCGCTCATCGTGCGTCTGGGATTGTGCCCGCTGTGCTTGTAACACTGTCGCAACGCTGACAGAACTGAGGTGCAGCCTACTCTACTAACACACACTGAGTCTAGACTGGCCAACCCCCAGTCACGGCTACATGATTTACAATGTGGCCACGAAAACGGCTCCCTCGAGTGGCCCTGGTGTCATGAGTCCACCCCCAGGGCACGAGCTGCCCTGGATTGCGAGCAGGGTCCGGAACTTCACACGAAGAGCCTGAGAATGGGAGCCCCAGCAGAGCTGCAATGCACCCCCTCTGGCTTCTTAAAAACACTGAGGTGAGCACAAAACACAAAGAGGGAGCATTCTACCTGGTGGAAAGGCTCACCAACCCCTACTCCAGCAAACTCCCTCTACCTGTTCTATTTTTTTTCATTTCTGGAGTGGTCTTTCTCTCGTGCTGATCTGAAAGGTACCCACAGAAAATGCTGAAAAGTCTTATGACTGGGACATCACTGCGGAGAATCTTCTGTTACATAGGAGAGACACCACCTGCCTATTTCCTGTTTGTCAGTACAGAAAACACCCCACTTTAAATATTATGTACAGAGAAGAGGCTGCCGCGTGCCCTCATGCACAGCCAGCTCGGGCTCATGGACAGAGAAGGGCTTCCGTTTAGAACAACCTACACCTACAGACAGCAAACACCAAGAGACATGCACACACTACAGAGAACTGGACACGAGGAATTCATATTGTACACCAGTGAGGGGACACTGTTACAGAACGCTGATGGGATGGTCTGTCATCACATTCTGACACAGGGTTCTGGGAGGGTGCCTGCTTCTCCTTTTTCTCCCTCTTTCAGGATTCACACTTGGTTCTGTGTCAGGCACTAAGCAAGCCGGTGGCTTCTGGTCCAGTTGGATCTCTCAGTCGTCTTTTTGCACCTTTGTATCCTTCTGTGGAGAGCCGAGTTCAAATGCTGGAAACCGTGATGCCTCTGGGGCCAGGATGTCGGAGAGGAAGTGAACAGTGCCAGCCATACCTGCAACGCAAAACGCGGTCCTTCGTGAGAAAGGGTGCGTGGCGGGGTCCAGAACCGAGTGACCTCTGATGGCTGCCTTTACTGGGGCTGTAAGGATGTGGGAAAGGTGGGGAGGACTTTGAAAATAACTTCACACGCACAAAAAGGAAATCTTCACATCAGCACCCAGCAGGTAATACCAGTTTTCTTCATTCTCTTAATTTTAAAAATTGGTTTCTGAGCTTTAATCTTGTATCTTGACACTTTGAGATGATTTCACAGAAGTGCTAACAAAAAGGTTAAGCGCGCTGCTACGGTGATATTCCAACACATAAACGTCCTCTCAGAGCCTTTACGTTCTTATTCCAAACGGAAGGTTGCATTTTGGGTTTCAAAAATGTTATTTTAAAACGAACTTTACTTGCTTGGTCAAAATCCCCACCACCAATCACTGCAGTAGCTCAGCAGCCTACCCGAAGGATCCCTTGGCAGGAGGGAGCTCCTCCACAAAGGGTCCTGGGCGCTGTGGGCCCTTCCAGCCTAGTGGCCTCCACACCGACACTCACCCATCCAACGAGAACCTAGTCAGTGTCTCCTGCCAGGCACTTGTGAGGCACAGGGGCCCAGAAGAATGCAAGAGCTTCCCAGCCTCTCGGGAGGGTACATTCCAAGCTTTTTCACCCGCTGGGGCTTTGAATTTGCCATGATCAACTTGAATTTATGAACCTGAATCAACTCCATTTAGAGTTCAGGTATTAACTGTGTTATATCTGATACAAATACACCTCATTTTTATGACCCAGAAGACGAAAATTTTTATTCTGAGAAACATTTTTTCGTTACAGTTTCTTTGAATATTAAAAAGATCTTATTCTGCAAAAGATAATGACAAATGCTCTAATTTTTGCTGGTTTATCTATTATATAATTAAAATCTCAGTAGCAGAAATAAAACAGGGCATTAGCACGACAGACAGTTCAGACATCAAGAAGATAACGAAGGGGGCTTCCCTGGTGGCGCAGTGGTTGGGAGTCCGCCTGCCGATGCAGGGGACATGGGTTCGTGCCCCGGTCCGGGAGGATCCCGCATGCCGTGGAGCGGCTGGGCCCCTGAGCCATGGCCGCTGGGCCTGTGCGTCTGGAGCCTGTGCTCCGCAGCGGGAGAGGCCACAACGGTGAGAGGCCCGCATACCGCAAAAAAAAAAAAAAAAAAAAGAAGATAACGAAGGACTGCCACCAAAGCTTTTTATGCACAGAAATTTAACCCCTCAGGTGAACTGGAGCAATATCTTGAAAATACAAACTACTAAAACTCACTGAATATGAAACAGATAACTCGAACAGCCTTGTAACCTATTAAACAAACTGAATTTGTAAACTTCAGACTCCCGGAAAAGAAATCTCTCGGCTAGGAAGGTTTCGCTGAAGAATGCTACCAAACATTTAAATGAGAATTCTTCCACCAATTAATATACAATCTATTACAGAAAACAGAGAAGGTACTTCTCACAGTTTATTAGGCCAGTATCACCCAGATGGCAAAACCAGACAAACACAGTATAAGAACGGAAAACTACAGGCCAATATTCTTCATGAACATAGACACAAAACTCACCGACAACAATTAGCAAATATGATTCTGCAATACATAAGAAGAACTGTACACCATGGCCAAGTAAGGGTCATTCCCGAGATGCAAGGTTGGCTTAATATCTGAAAATCAACCAATGTGATCCACACTGCTAGGGGCCCGAAGAAGAAAAACCGCGTGATCTTATCAACCGATTCAAGAAAGGCACCTGACAAAATGCAACACCCATCTACTTTCTGATGTTTTAAAAAGTATTCATTTATTCCTTCTGAAATTTATTTTGGAATTACTATAAAAGGTATCTTGACACTTTAAGATGATTTCTAAAGTAATTAAAAAGTCACCATCCATTTATCGTAACACCATTAACGTTTGCCCTCTGGTTTCTGTGGCCTATGTTCCAAATTACCATTACACACACACACACTAAACAAAGAATATCTGAGTCTCTGTAGGACTTCCGCTTTGTTTTCCCGAATTAATGCTATGTATCGTGTGTGCCTGGAGCAGACTCGCAATGTGTCTGCTGGTTTCTTTCATTGCTCTTGTTTTTCAGAACTGTCTTCAATATTCTCATTATTTTTTCCAACTACTAATACTTGTATTTACTAATACTTTAAAATTACTAATATTAATTATTTGTACTTCTTTACATGACTTAATACATTTAAGTAACTGACCAAGTCTGCTGTGAACAGATCAATACTCCACGCACATTACCGATGAAACGCACAGGAGTAAACGTTACTTTCTTCCATTACTGAGCAGCAGACAGCCTATGCCTATCCGGGTCACAAAAGATCTAAAACTACTTGGAGGAAGTTCACGCACAAAACAGGCAAGGTAAAGAGGCTCAATAGAATTTTCTGCAATGAACGACTCTGCTCACGGTATTTACCAGCTGTGCAGCGATTTAAGATCAACTGTGATGGTGCAGAGTCAGGAGAACCAAATGCACACACCCACATACTTAAACCCGGAGCTTTCCCTCACTCTTACCTTCAAAGAGAGAATAGGGTCTGTCAGGAATGCGGCAACCATGTGTTCCGTATTCTAGGCACCATTCTGCAAACTAGGGAGAAAGACATTTCTTTTTAAGCGTGGGGATTTCACTTGGTGAAAATGGAACGCCTAAGACACTGCAGTGCATTCACCAAGAATCAAAGAAAGCAGACTCCCAGGCAACAGAGTGGTCAGGAGTGTGAGCTCGGAGGGACTCGGCACCACCTCTTCTGAGCAGGTGAGTCCTGGCAAGCTCTGTCACCTGCCTAGGCCTGTTTCCTCCTCCGTAGGGGGGGGAATTTACCTAGGAAGGTTGTTGGGAAGGCTGAAGTAAGAAATCTCACAACCCAACAACCTCCGGTCTTTTCTAAGCACCGCCTCCTGCCCCTGCAGGCGCTCCGTCCAGATTAAAACACTGGCTCTGAAACCGCTCGCCTGGCTGCGCTCTCTGGGCTCACCGCCAGCCCCTCTGCTGAACACGCAGCCCTCCCTCCCTTCTCTCCCCACTGCTCCCCGGCCGGCCCACCCACTGCCCACTGCCCACCCTGCTCATCTTGAAAACTCATCCCTTAGCTTTATCAGCAATTTCCTCTGAGCTCCCCCGACCACCTTCTTCTTAAACCTCTTCAATGGATTTTTATAACATTATAATAAATTTCCCTTCTTTGCTTAAGGTAACTTATTTTTTGTCATATGTATATAAAGAATCATAAATTCAGCACATATACCATAAAACTTTCTACCCTCCAAATCTGCTCACTCTTCTAGCTTGTTTGATGCACCACCATCTATCTGGTTTCCTTAGAGATCAGAGAGACATTCATACATTTCTGTCTTCTCCACATTAAAAAAACCCACTGAATTCTGTGGGCTCAGCTCAATACCTGTTTTTTTTTTAGTGTCTATCAAGAGGAATTTATTTTTTTAACATCCTTATTGGAGTATACTTGCTTTACACTGGTGTGTTACTTTCCACTTTATAACAAAGTGAATCAGCTGTATCAATACCTTAAGTGTTTCTGAATCTCTCCTCTTTAGTATCACAGCCAACCCTTGGGTTTATAACTCAACATTTCTTGCATTAATTATTAAACAACAATTTGGAGAAACCCAAATTGTTTACCTCTACCTCATCCATTCCACCGTGGTCACGGCGATCCTTCTGAGAGGAGTCTGGACATGAATCACAAACCTTTGGGAAGCCCCGCCTGCAGATGAGAACCACCCAGGAGCTGGCACCTGGGGGCCTGGGCTCCCACAGAACCGGGCCCAGGGTGGGGTCCAGGCACTCATATTTTTTTTTTTTTTGCGGTACGCGGGCCTCTCACTGCTGTGGCCTCTCCCATTGCGGAGCACAGGCTCCAGATGCGCAGGCTCAGCGGCCATGGCTCACGGGCCCAGCCGCTCCGTGGCATGTGGGATCTTCCCGGACCGGGGCACGAACCCGTGTCCCCTGCATCGGCAGGCGGACTCTCAACCACTGCGCCACCAGGGAAGCCCCAGGCACCCTTTTAAAGCTCCAGTGATTCTAAGGTGTAACCAAGGCTCAGATCTACTGACTAAGGGGAAGGACCAGCTTTCTTTGGCCTCGGCCCCTCTGACTTCACCCCTCGGCCTTGCACCCTCCCATGCTGAGCGCTCGGGGTCAGGCTTCACTGTGCCGTGCCTGCCTCTGCGGCTCTGCAGGGGCTCTTCTCCTACTGGGGTGCACTTCGCCTCCCCATGCCCTGCCTTCCTGGCCCACCTGAAAAGCTCCACATCTTTAGAAAACTAGCTGTGCCTCAGCCCCCATGAAGCCTTCCCCAATCCCCATATGCTACTGTGACTGCCGTCCAACCGAACTGCCCCTCGCCTCACTGACCCCAGCTCCTGTCCTGCTCTGCTCTGGCCAAGGGAACGCTGCGGGCCCCAGGGTGCTCACCCCGCCAGCTTCCTTGGCTGGCGGCACCACTCCCACCCGCTTGCTCACGCTCCAGCTCTGCTCTGGGTCTCAGCCTACATGGCACCCCTGACGCCCGGGTCAGGCACCTGCCCTCTGCATCCCCACAATACCCTGCGTGGCCTCTGTTGAGTGTGGGCACCACGACCGCGTGCGTGTCTCGGGGCACCGGGTCGGAGGGCTCTGTTCCATCTGGTGTGAGAAAAGGCTTCAGAACAGTAATAAATATACAGAATAAGCCACCCGAATGCCTCTATCAAGGGTCACTGGACATTTTGGTGCATTTTCTTCCAATCTTTTTTTCTGTGTTCCTGTAACTTTATTTTGTGAAGTGTGTATAGTAATAAAAACACCAGCAAACATTTACTGAGTCTTGTTTTGTGCGTCCATTTTCGCACATCCGATGCGTATTTATTAAGCCTGTCCTTGGTGCCGGCGCTGCCCTAGGTACTGGGTAGGGTTGGGACGTTGACTAGGAAGATCACGCAGCTCGTGGTCTAGGGTGCGGCACACTCAAGAACAAGCAGAAGCGCACGGTGAGTGCTCTGGTGACTCTATCACCGGGGAGACCTCAGAGGTTGCCTCCACCAGGCAGATTTCGGGGAAGTCCCAGGAACGCTGCTCCCCGTGGAGAGCATGGGACAAGGCGGGGGAGAGGCAGTCAGGGGCCGAGGCGCACGGGGCTCTCCACTTCGGGGCTGTGGGTGCCGCTCACGGGCAGTGGGAAACCACTGGAGGATTTTAAGCAGGGGCAACTACCGACGACCTGCCCGTTACCTCAATTAATTCTTCCTGGAACAAATTTAGGAGGCGGGTAGTATTTTTACAGATGAGGAAACTGAGGCTTGAAGAAGGGGCGCCCCAAAGTCATGAAGCTAATAAATGCACAGGAGGGCATCCTAACAGGTCATGGGACTCCAGAATGCATTTCCACCCCTTAGTCCCATTGTACAGATGGAACGGCCAAGGCACGTGGCCGCCAGGGACAAGGCTCTGCAGAAGGAACCACAGAGCTGGGAGAAACACGTCTGAAGGAGGAGAGAGCTGTATGTGGGCTCTGTGTGTGCCCTGGAGGGTTCAGAAGTGGTTTGGATAGAGATGTCCTTACCTTGCAAGCGCGGTAGAGGTACTTCTTATCCCGCGTGAGGTGGTAAAGGGAAAGGAAAGAGTAGCCGTTCCCAGCGGTCCCATGGCAGATCCCATAGCCCTTCCGCAGCAAACCTCGCTGCCAAATCACATCGCTGCACTCCATGGCATCCTTCAAGTACTTCTCCTCCTTAAACACCTGGGCAATGAGAAACAAAGCAGTGTTAAACAGACGTCTTATGCAATGAGTTAGCGAAATATTTCCCCTTTCTGTTTAGAAAACTGCACGGCGTTCAGAAACCTGAAATGACGGGTAAACCAAGCGCAGAGGCAGCAGCCCTGCACCAGGTACCGTGCCTCCTGGGACCTGTAGGCTGCAGCTGTGACACTCCTACTCGTGCAGAGGGCAGTCGAGGATCCCGCACTGTCCCGTCATGCAGGTCAGGAACACTCCACGTCCTAGGTTAGCCACACATCCACCGCACCCGACGAGCTGTCATAAACCGTCACAAGGAACCCCGCAAAGAGTGTCCTCAGCCCCAGCGGCAGGCGGCACCATCTCCACGCAATGGTTTATGGGGACGGAGGGACAAACGTGCTCGGTGGAGGCCAGTGCGCCAGCATGAGGAAGCTTTCGCCCCCCCAGATTCCCCTTGACACTCCTCTGTCTCCTCTCATTTCATTTATTTTCTTTCCCTGGTCCTCTCCTCTGAATCCGTTATTAGCAGTCTCCCCTGCTTATTAGCTCATTCCATTCTAGTGCAAATGCGCTTTGGACCATGGATTAGAGGCAAAGGGTCATTGGAGAAGAGCTCCTTGGGGCGGCAAAGGGGACCCTCCTTGTGACTGCTGAGCAGTGACTCCTGGGCACCCGCCGAGGAGGCTCTGAGGTGCAGGAAAACCCAAGTGCCTGAACTGCGACCAGCGCCTGCCGTGGCCAGCAGGGGATGGAGGCAGATCCGCACGCAGTCACCGCTCCGGGTGCAGGGCCTCGCCAGGGGCAGGAGCAGGCTTCTCGGTCATAAAAGCAGCTGAGACGTGGACTCTGGGGCCCCTGAGTGTCAACCTCAGCTCCGTCACCTTTTAACTGTGACCGAGGACAAGGCGCCTCTTACGTCTTAATGTACTATAAAAAGATACCCTTTCTTCATCTCAGCGGCTTGTTGTATTAAAATGAAATAACACACAAGAAGCTCTCAGAACACTGCCTGGCACACGGTCAGTGCTACTTCCGAGCTGTCACTGACCACCATCCTTTCTGTGTTATGCCGCCAGCACAGACATGTCATCCTCGCATTTGCATCTTAAGCCTCTTAAAATGAATTATAAAAGGAACCTCGTTCCCATCCTGCAAAAGATTAGGTCAAAGCTGACAGGTGAAAGGACACTGTTTTGGAGGCTCTGTCATAACATCACACTGAGAGTAAGGCCAGTCCTAAAGAAAACCTGACTGGCTCCTTTCTGATGGCCACCCAGGGGTACGTGAAATCAATCAGACTTCTTTCCCATTGTCCCTGTCCCCCTGGTGAGACTGAAGCTGCTAGAGGCACCCCACACAGCGAGCTTTACCTTCCTTCCCCGGCGCATGCCCGCAGCACGCCCACCACGCCCACTACCGTCACACACTGATGCTCCACGTGAGGAGCTACTCTGAATAGCGGGACACTTGAGGGGCTTCCCTGGTGGCGCAGTGGTTAACAATCCGCCTGCCAATGCAGGAAACGTGGGTTCGAGCCCTGGTCCAGGAAGATCCCACATGCCGCGGAGCAGCTAAGCCCGAGCGCCACAACTACTGAGCCTGTGCTATAGAGCCCACGACACAACTACTGAGCCCATGAGCCACAACTACTGAGCCCGCGAGCCACAACTACTGAGACTGCGCTCTAGAGCCTGCGAGCCACAACTACTGAGCCTGTGCTCTAGAGCCCGTGAGCTGCAACTACTGAGCCCACGTGCCACAACTACTAAGCCTGCACTCTAGAGCCCGTGCTCCACAACGAGAGAAGCCACCGCAATGAGAAGCCCACACACTGCAACAAAGAGTAGCCCCCGCTCGCCTCAACTAGAGAAAGCCCACGTGCAGCAACGAAGACCCAATGCAGCCATAAATAAACAAACAAATAAATAAATATTCCTTTAAAAAAAAAATAGTGGGACATGTGAAAATTTAATGCACACTGAAGCTCCCAGATTTATCTTCTCTACATTGTAGCCATTATAACTTGGCCAGAAAATCTATTTACTGATCCACATTCTCTCTCTCAAATCGTAAATTTCCCTGGGAAATGCTATGACACAAAGTTCGAAGAGACAGTGCGATGCAGAGGAAGACGTAAGAGATCTGGAGTCGGAAGACACGGCTGGACTCCCTCTTCCACTACAACTGACCGAGTAACTTTGGGTGAGTCATCGTAACTCCTCTGACTCTGTCTGCTCATATTAGAAAATGAACTGATAGCTGAGATGACCAAATGTTGAAAACAGAGACAAGCATTTGGGGCAGTTATTAAAAATCTTTAAGGATGAAAAAGAAACTAAACACATCATCAATGAATGGTTTGGAAATCTCAGAGAAACATTACTATAAAAAGAAATAGATATTCAGGAACTGAAAAAACACCAATAGATGAAATTAAAAACTTATTGAGTAAGGCTTAATAGAGAAGAACTCATTAGTGAATATGAAGCTCAATAAATAGAAATTATACAATCTGAATTACAGAAAAGAAAAGAAATTAAAAACAAAAGCCTCAGAGACCTGTTGGAAAGTAAAGGCCTAACGTTTACCAAATGTAGTGGAAGACATGCAAGTTCAAGAAGCTTAAAGGCTCTCAAGCAGGATAAACACAAACAGATACACATGGGTACATGATAAAAATATTGAAAACCAAAAAGAGGAAATCCCAAAAGCTTCCAGAGAAAACACAGACTGCTTATAAGAGAACAATATAAAGAATGACTAACATCCTAAAAACAGTGAAGGCCAGAAGACAGTGGAGCAGTTATCTTTAAAGAACTGAAAGGAATAAAAAAAACTGTCAGCCGAGATATTCAGCAAAAATATCTTCAAAGAATGAAGGTGAAATTTACAATAGCCAAGACATGGAAGTAACCTAAATGTCCACAGACAGATGAATGGATAAAGATGTGGTACATACATACAATGGAATATTACTCAGCCATAAAAAAATAAGAAAATAATGCCACTTGCAGCAACACGGATGGACCTAGACATTATCACACTAAGTGAAGCTAGAAAGAGAAAGACGAATGCCACATGACATCACTTATATGTGGAACCTAAAATATGACACAAATGAACTTACCTATGAAACAGAAACATACTCACAGACATAGAAAACAAACTTATGGTTACCAAAGGGGAAAGGGGGGAGAGATAAATTAGGAGTTTAGGATTAACACACACACACTACTGTACATAAAATACATAAACAACACGGTCCTACTGTATAGCACAGGGAACTACAGTCAATATCTTGTAATAATCTATAAGGGAAAAGAATCTGAAAAAGGATATATATAATATCTCTGAATCACTCTGCTGTACACCTGAAACCAATGCAACATTGTAAATCAACTATACTTCAATAAAAAAAATAAGAGAGTGAAGAGTACCACAGCCCTCTGAGACCACACACTGTTTCACATCTAACCCTTCGTAGAGTGAACCTAGATCTTCTGCACCACGGTGGACTAGAACACACCCTGTCCCTTTTTCAGACCTGGTCACCGAGACCTCTCCTCGGTATAACCCTGTTGTGGATTGCATGGTATGAAGTAGAATTCAGAATTTTTTAATACCTGGTGTAATTTTCCATTGAGCTATAAGATTCTGACCTTACTCCCTCTGCCTCTTAAGCTTTTCCAAGGGAAAACTGGGTTGATTTTTTTCTCTTATGGCTTAATACATGACTACATGCAACAGCCTTTGGGATGCAGATCATTATTTGTCTTACTGCCACGGTGTTTACCATTTCTTCCTAAACACTGTGAATAACAATGTCTGCTCCAAGGAAATGAAGGGTTTTTTCCCTTCCTTCTTAATGCTTTCATCTTTTTATCCAATATGTCCTTTATCTTCTTTAAGATGATTTCAACTACTAAAATTAAAGCCTTCAAGAAAAATATCAAAACAGGAAAAATGAGCTCATATTCAGTGAAACTGGATTGGTAAGAGGGTCTGGACTTGCCAAGAAACAAACATGACAGGAAGTTAATAACGCTACTTAACATTTTTTTTTTTATTCTCATAAGTAGAAGTGACGTTTCAGCTGATTCGTTTACAAGACCTCTTCCAGTAACAATACTCAATTTATTAGGAGATTAAACTTACAATATTTTAGTAGTTAATTAAAAAACTAATTCCTAAGAGGCATTTCCACTGTAGGTCTTGGAGAGAAGGAATCCTTCACAATTTTCCACTTCAATTTTTTTTTTACATCTTCCATTTAGACTTAGTAGCCAATCTGATGGGGCAGCAGAATTGAGTTTTCTTAAGTACAGGGTAATATTCACCTCTCTCATTGCTTTTGCTTATTATTAGGCATTCCTAAAGTGCAAGGGAATTTCTGAATCAGTTATTACAAAACCCCTGTTCTCTGCAGTTTTGGGGATAATAAAGAAACGTCCACAGAATTGATCTAGATGTTCACAGTAAGGATAGCATTCTTCACAAACCACCACAGGATGTGGAAGGAAGATTGAAGCACCACCCCCAGAGGGACTGTTTCAGATTTTGCCCATGGAAATCACCATTGTAGGAACAACCAGGAAGTAACCAAAACTTTCACCCATATTAGGAAAAGTTCCCTGGTATGTAAAGCAGATGTACTAGTAATCCCAAAATGTCAAGCTCACCTTGAAAACTATAAAGCAATTCGGTACAAACTGCACCAGTGCCACAGGAATATGTAACAGTAGGAATTCTACTGTTAGAATTGTATCAGTTCATTCCGATGTCAAGAACCACACATCGTCATCACACAAAACTGCAAGAAATTTTCTTCAATTAGAGGAAGATACAGAGTCCTCGTTATCACAGATTCCACAACGATCTACAAGCTAGAGGCTGTTTGCCAGACATGCATTCCTTGCAAGAATCATCTCTTTGACAATGGACCATCCTCTAAGTGATCTGCTGAAGCAATGAAAGCCAGGCCAAAGGAGTTCCGACTGGTGCATTCAAGTGGGTGGCGTCAGGCAGAACATGGTGTCCATATGGCACTCGCCACCCGAGGCAGAGCCGGAGGCACGGGACTGTTTAGCAAGGAGTTGGGATCCAAATGCATGCATTACAACTAACATATACCGTCCTTTATTTTCCATTAAGAAAAAAAAAAATGAATGAAAGTGAAATAAAGACAAATTTAAGATAAGTGATAAATCTGTTGTCACCAAACCTGGACTATAAGAAATGCTAAAGGAAGTTCTCTGGGCTGAAGGAAATGATACTTGATAGAAATCTGGACCTTCAAGAAGGAATGAAGAGCACTGAAAAGAGGAAATATACAAATACATATCAAAGACCATCTTCTTTGCTTGTCTTAATTTCTTTAACATACATAGGACTATTTAAAAAGCAAAAATTATAAAACTATACCGGGGGTTTATAACATTTGTTGATACATCTTGACAGATGTAATAAAGATGTACAGAACTGCTGTCAGGAGAACTAGGCACTTACTGTCTCCTTAACATTTTATATGAAGTGTACAATGTTAATTCTAAGCAGACTGTGAAAAGTTAAGGATATATATTGAGCAACCACTAAAAAAAAGTTCAAATAGGTATAGTTAAAAGAGTCAACAGAGAAATTAAAATGGAATTCCAGAAAATATTCAGTTACTCTCTCCTACCTCCCTAAAAAGGCAAGAAAGAAAACACAGAGGAGGAAAAGAGAGTTCCAAGATGTAGCCAACAGAAACCATATGGAAAAATGGCAGAGCTAAATCCAACCACATAAATAATTACATTAACTATATAGGAACTTAACATTCCAAATTAAAGGCTGAGGTTGTTAGACTGCATTGCTAGACAACACCCAACTATGAAGACACACACTTTAAATATAAAGACATCAAAAACTATAAAACATTGCTGACATAAATGAAAGAAAATGTAAAAAGTGGAGAGATATACCATATTTGGGCATAAGAACACTCAATATTGGTATCAATTCTACCAAAACTGTTCTACAGATTGAATGCAATCTCAGTCATAATCCCACTAGGCCTCTTTTGCTGACAAACTGATTTCTAAAACTTACATGGGAATGCAAAGGATCTAGAATATTTAAAGCAATTTTGAAAAAGAAGAACAAAGCTGAAGTCTTAAATTACCTGATGTCAAAACTTAGAGTAAAGCTGAAGTAATCCAAACAGCACGGTATCACAGTGACAGATAAAGAAGCCAAAGAAACAGAACAGAGAGCCCAGAAATAAACCTACACTTACTAGGTCATCTGACTTTTGAACTAGCGCCTCTACGGGTACCAAATCAATCAATGGGGAAATCAAATGATGTGGGAACAATCAGATACTCCTATGGTTAAAAAAAGTTCTTCACTCCTTGCTTCACATAATATAATATACAAAACTTAACTTGAGACAGTTCTCAACGTAAAATCTAAATCCATGAAGCATGTAGGAGAATACTATCTGTATAACCTGGGAGTAAGTAAAATTTCTCAGACAAGATACAGAAAGTAGTTGCCATTACAAAAAACACACTGATAAGGCAGATTTTACCAGAATTTAAAACTCTATTCATTAGAAGATGCCATAAAGAACATGATCAGGCCAACTACAGACTGGGAGAAATTATTTCCAAAACGTATCTGACAAAAGGACTTACAACCAGAACATAGGAAGAAGTTTTATGACTCCATGATAAAAGGAAAACAATAAATACATAAAACAGTGTGGGTAAAAGGTATGAACAGACACTCAGCAAAGATACACAGTTGACCCTTGAACAACATGGGGGTTGGGGTGCCGGCCCCCACCTTGTTGAAAACCCTCGCGTAACTTTACAATGGGCTCTCTCTGTATGCCATTCTGCATCCCCGTATTCACCACACTGCATACCGTGTGGTACCACAGTACTGTATTTACTGAAAAAATCCATGTATAAGTGGCCCCACGCAGTTCAAACCCATGTTGTTCAAGGGTCAACTGTACAAACAACCCATGAGCACAAGCAAAATTGCTCGACATCATTAACCATCAGGAAGGCACAAATTAAAGCCACAATGAAACACCCACCGGAATAAAATCAAGATGCCTTTCAACACCAAGTGTTAGCAGAGATGCGGAGCGACTGGAACTGTTTACACTGCAGATGGAATGTAAACCGGTATAGCCCTTTGAGAAAAGGTCTGGCAGTGTCTTATGAAACTAAAAAAGCTACCTTCTGATCAAGCAATTCTACTCCTAGTTATTAGCCCCAAAGAAATGCAAACATATGCCTACAAAAAGATCTGTACAAGAATGTTCACTATAGCTTATTCACAATAGCAAAAAACTAGAAACAACTGAAAAACAAAGGCATAAACTGTGGTACGTTCATAAATGATGCTTCATGTTAGGAAGGTACCAGAATCTTGAGGAAGAAGGAAAGAAAACATAGCTTGAAAATAATCTCTGCAGGTGATCCTGATATACACCACCTAGAAAGACATTCCATGTTAGAAATAATCAACTTACAAATGAGCTTTTGGAAAATAATTCATATGAAAACATTTTCTGATGGACAGTGAAGAGTCGACCGTGAGGACGCATTCTGACCCAGGTCTACATTGGGAATTTCAGAGCAGGCTTGTGGGTGCAGGAGGCGAAGGTATGGTTGTTTCACACATCTGGCCCAGAATCAAAGGATTACTTTGATATCACTTTGGTATGACTTGCCTAGTTTTCCTGGGCAACATATTTACTTTTCCAAATATAATTTTATTTGACCAACGCTAGCATTTGTTTATTAGTGGCTGAGTCCACACAAACTGCTAAAGCCCTAGGGCCTAAATGTGTGGTTAGAAGGTGGTAGGATTTGTTACCGTAACCTGTAATTTACTGTCAGATAATGAAGAACTGATCGTAACTATTCATCAGAATGGAGTCCAGCTATGAGGTCCACAAACGTAATTGTTAGGAAATCATTTGCAAGTAACAAAATTCCTAATACAGCACAGAAATATTGTTAAAAATCTTGACATTTTTTCCAAGACCATCTACAATACTACATAACTGCGAATAACACATGTTCATACCAAGAAGAGTATATACCCTACGTGAAATGTGATTAGCATCTATAGGAAGGGAAGACAAACTTAGTGTGAATCTGGACTCAAATTATAGTTTTATTTGTGAAAGATATTAATATTTTTTAAAAATACTTGAACACCTTATGCCTTCCTAAGCGCTCCTGAAGGACTGATGAAAGGTTAATTCCCCACAATTTTTCTAAATAATTTATTACAGTTAATGACAAAAGGAAAATAAAATTGATTCAGGGACCAGTTCTTCTGTAATTTTCAGGTAGACATGTGAATTCTGCTCCAGTAAGCCTATTTCTGCAAAACTAAGAGACCTTGCCAAAACACTAAGATTAATCACTGTGGTTCCATCTGTATACTCTGGTATATAAGCAACAATCTCCAACATCAACTATTACAAACAAAGATGCATTAAAAGAAAAACAAAATTGCAGAAGAAGAATTGCTTGCTTTCAACTTACATGATAATTCTAAGTCCAGGGGAGAAATCGACAGTATTCTTAATACTGTGCCCAGATGGATCTACAGAGTCTACTACAATTCATCAGTAAAGGTACTGCCTAATTTCCAACAATACCTCATATGTGTAAAAATTTGAATGCCACATCGATCTTTTGTAAATAATTTTATAATAATTTAAAACTCAAATTTAAAAGCTCCTGAATCATCATCACCCGTCAATAAAGGCTTATTCAAGCAAGGAAATCAAATGATGTGAAGGCAAATAAAAAGCATTTTGGTTATAATACTGCCTCCTGCCTTATTGGATATTCACACTTATGTCATCTAGGTTTTCTTTTACACATGAATATAATCCCTGTTAAAACACACACACATATACTTACAACTCTGATTATAGTGGTGATGAACAGTGAAATAAAAAGACTTTCTGTTTACTAGTAAAAATATTAACTCTAAAATGCTTTTAGTTTGCAAGCAAATGTGCCTACCAAAACCAAACTGAAAACTTGGCGGTGGAAACCGTGTCTGTGCACATCGGGTGCTAAGGACACGCCCTGCAGCACTGACCTTGTACGCCTGCATGAGCGTGTGGATGACACCGGGGGCCCCGTGACACCAGTGCACCAGTCGGTCTGTCTCATTGCTTAGGGATGACGGATAATTCCCAGATCGGAATCTTTTGTGGCGCATATAGTCAATACTAGGTTTCACCATTTCTGTCAAGGTTTCTTGGTCCACTTTTGCTGCTGGCTTTTAAACAAACAAATATAAAACATTTCATTTATGTTTCCATAAGCTTTTTTTTTAAACCTCTGCATTGTGGCTAATATAGTTAAGCATCAATTACCCAGAATACTGAGGAACACATAAAATTAGAATTAATCCACTTCTCTGGTTACTTAAGGCCTGGGCAGACCTTTGCATCAACCCTTTCCAATGCTGTGCATGAAACTGATGGCCATCCCCTGGGGAATTCCCTCTTGCTCGGGGGAGGCAACTGACTGGATGAGGCCCACCCACAAGCGGAGAGCAAACTGCTTTACTACAAGTCCACGTGTTTAAATGTAAGTATCACCCAAACTCCCTCACAGACACACCCAGAATAATGTTTGACCAAATAGCTGGGCAATGGCAGCCCAGCCAAGTGAACACATACAATTAACCACCACAGACAGCTAGCCACCTTTTTTAATGGGGACTTCCATATACCTATACCTACACATCTTTTATCTGAGCTGTTTCTCCAAAAGAGAGACTTCACTCCCCAGGTGAGGTGGTGGCCGTGTTGCTGGCTGGGGCGGGTAAAGGTGCTGGTGCAAGGCTGGCTGTGGCAGCAGGGAGGTCTCCCGCTGACCGTGTGGACAGTCACCAAGCCCCACTTTCAGGTCTGTGCTCCACTTCCACTCTCCTCTCCACCTGCTTTTCTGGAGTCAGAAGAACTGGTTTGACTGCTCCAGACCACGTACTGTTTCCTGCAGTCACCTCACCCTGCACAGTGATCTCACTGCACAGGTCCAGCTGGGCCACACAAGGATTTCCAAAGAAGCTCCCCTGCAGCCCAGACCTCACTCCCGCCTGATCACACGTGTGGCGCCGACACCAAGGGCGCCGCAAGCTCCCGAGTGCAGGGTCCTGCAGGACACCTGGCTGGCTTCTTGCTGGCACCCTCCTCCTCAGGCACCTTGTGCGGGCATCCCTGTCCCGTCGGGTCCCCTGCCGTTCCTTCGTTCCTTCGTCCGTTCTCAGTCCACTTGTCGCACAGGGCTCCAGAAGTCTCCGAGTCTCATCAGAGAAGCTGGGTGTCTGTTTTCCGTTTTCCTTGAGGTTTTGAAATGATTTTTCCAGAGGAGAACTGTGCTTTTATTCTTCATCGTGAGAGCGGAGTTCCCTTTAAGTGATATTTTGAAAGTTCTTGTGTATGTCGTTCTGACAGCTGTCCAGATGAAACCACACATGGAGCCCCCGCACAGCTAGGCCGGCACCGCTGGGGAGCGGCGTGTGCGGCTGGCCTCGTGAGCCCAGCTCTGGCACACCGCTGCTATCCACCAGGAGAACGCTGACACCAGTTTCTAAATAGGATCCTCACGAAAGAGTGTTTCCACGTTCTTCACTTTAAAAGCAGATGAGCTGTAAATTTTATGATTCCTGATTCTCTCAAAGAACCCGCCAGTATCTAGCAAAATTAAACTGAACACCTAAATCTAAATTATTTTTTATTGGTGTGATTCTCATATGATTATGTTTCCCTTAAAGGTATGATCACTTTTGAAACAGGGTTCAAAAGCCACTTAAAACCTTTTTCTGGGAAAACAGAGAAAAACGGACAATCTACCAACTGTCTAGAACAACACTGCCATTTTAAAATGAGACATGGAATTGATTATTTTGGAAACATGTCTGCACCTAGATTCACAAATTGGAATACATACGTGTTTTACTTTCTACAAGGATAACCCAGGACACCTACTAATCACCAGAGAAGGGAGTTCTAGTCCTGCGCAGACAGGAATCTCCTGTTTGCCCTTAGTGAGGGGCAGCACGATGCAACATGTAAAAATAAAACAGGAATTTGTAAGTGAAAATTTAAAGCAGGAATACACGGGCTTTTAGTTAAAAAGATCTAAACTCTAATCCATGCTCCTTGACTTACTAGCGTTGCAATTTTGAATAAATTTATGAAGTACTCTGTTATGGGTGTAGTAGAATAAATAAAGGCTTAATTGGGGGAAAAAAACAAACAAACAAGAGGCACAGCCGGACCTTGTTTTGCTGTTCTTTGCTTTACTGTGCTGCACTTGCGGTTTTTGAAAATTGAAGGCTTGCAGCACCATTTTCCCAATAGCATTCGCACATTTTGTATCTCTGAAACATTTTGGTAATTCTCACAATATTTCGAACTTTTTCATTGTTATGTCTGTAATGGTGATCTGTGATCTTTGATCTTACTATTGCAAAAAGATCACAACTCACTGAAGGCTCAGATGATGGTGAAGCGTTTTTTAGCAACAGAATATTTTGAATTTCAGGTAAGTACACTTTTTTAGACAATGCTATTGCACGCTTAACAGACCACAGCATAGCCTTGCTTCACTGCGACGTTGTGCTTTACTGCAGCAGTCTGGGACTGAACCCGCAGCGTCGCCGAGGTCTGCCTGCAGGCTGCATACAGAGCGGAAGAGGGACCCACAGGCCATAAGGCTGGAAGCAGGCTGAAGCAATATTTGGGGTGAGGTCTTTGACTGCCCGACGCAAGAGTCAGTACTGAATTCAGCAGATGCCAGGGATGATTCAGAGACAAAATCATAACCGCAGCAATAAACTAGTTAAATTTTGAACACAACTGATAGGAAGTTGGGGGTATCTGAATATGAAAAGTCTCTGCCCTAGTCTGCATTCTGGAAGCCCTCTCTGCTCCCCGAAGGTTTTCCCCTATTAAAAGAGCAGGAGGACATGGACAGAAAGAAAGTGTGGGCCACAGACAACTAATCCAACACGTAACTGCACACAGAGTTTGCTCTCAGGAGGCCACTGCTTGGGGATCCATGGTTCAAAGCAGGATCCTTATTTCATTTCAGCCTGCCTGGTTTGTAGTAAAATTTCAGTACACATTTCCGATTTGATCTAGAATTTTATAATACGGTCACTGCACTAGCATTCCAGAGTTTCACTCACCTGCATTAACATGTAGTAGATTCCGGCCATGCCATGCGCTGCTCCAACATACTGCTTCCTGTGCCACTGATACAACAGGGGACAGCGCTCAGCCTTCTTTTCTTCCCTTGACAAAGCCTTGCCCGATTCAATAATAGCATCGACTACCTACAGACATAATGAGACAGCGTAAGTCTAAAACACTTACATGTAATCTGTTTTAGTCTAATTAACAATAACATGTCTTTATATAGATTACTTATTCTAAAAATCTTTAAGCAGTTAGTAGCCAACACTGTTATCTTTATTTTATAAATACATACAGGCAGAGAGAAACCAGAAGACAATCTCAGAGTAGAAAAAGATACTAAGAAGTAGAACCAAGAGATCAAAAGGTCTTTCCATGAACAGTTTACTAGAACCTGGACAAACTTCCAATAAAAATTATCCTAGACTTAGTTGCTTTGTAGCTTCAATGTTTTCCCCCAAACACTGGCAAGTACAGTCGGCCCTCCATATTTGCTGCGGGTTTCACACCCATGGGTTCACCAACCTCAGGTCAAAAATACTGGTAAAAAAACATTCCAGAAAGTTCCAAGAAGCAAAACTTGAATTTGCTGCACGTGCACAACCTTTTACCCAGCATTTGCATGGTGTTAGGTATTCTAAGTAATCTAGAGATGATTTAAAGTACATGGGACGATGTGCACAATTTATATGCAAATACTATACCACTTTATACAAGGGACTTCAGCATCCCGGCGTTCTAGTATCCAAGGGGGGTCCTGGAACCAATCCCTAACAGGTACTGAAGGATAACTGTACATCTCCCAAGGCTGGAGGAACTGGCTTTATTTACGAAAGGCTGAGGAAGTGGGGTCTGTTGCAGGACTTTAGAATGACTATGCGGAAAGACAGTAATTGCTTCCTCATATCCTCTCTCCCCTCACACTTTTGGTAACAGTGCCCCAAGTTTTAGCGAGGCATCTGGCCTCAGAGATACAAACAGCTGGACGCGGTCATCTGACTGAGTTCTGGAAGCGGGATGGGAGCAGAAGTGAGGTGGGCAACTTCTAGCTCGCAGGCTTGAAAAGGAAGCTGCTCGTCTCCCACTTCCTCACCGCGCCCTGGGTGCACATAAGGGCACGGTCCTGGGATAAGGCAGAACAAGACAGAAGCTGGTGCCTAGCCATATTTGCCTGGTTTGCCTACCAGTTCTGATACCTCCTGAAAGAGAAATAAACATTCTATCTTCCTGATGCTGCTGTTTGATTCTAGTAAAGACAGCTAAATTAATACAGACCTAAAGTTTTTTTAAAAACATCCCTGGAAGAGAAAAAAGGAGCAATTTATTAATTTTATGAGTGGCCTTGGGAAGTTACTCCTACCTAGAAGCAGAGTCCAGCCACTACTGCAAGTTTCTGCTAGCAGACAGGCTGCGTGGCAGACAGGAGAGGACGCCCCGGGGCGGGACCCCACAGTACCTCTTTGACAGCTGACCCACACACGGCGCCCGGCCCCATCTCCGTGCTCACGTAGAGTAAGGCGTACAGATAGCCTGCCCGGCCCTGAAGCAGCTCGTCGGGAAGGTCTGAATCTCGGCAGACGATGGCTCTCTGGAGCTGCAAAAGTCTACCCAACAAGAAACATCCTGCTTTCCCAGAGAGAGAATGTCTAACATACCTCTTCCTGAAACTGCAAGGAACCCTGTCACTTTAGGAACCATCTGTTACTATTTTTAATTTAAAACTAATTTTTAAAAATACCAAAAAAGAGGGAAAACAACGAAAACTTCCCCACTACAAAACCAAACAAAAACTTCTCTCTCAGATATCATCAACACGAATGATAAAACACCTTGCTGTTCAAAAGTTCTACATTTATATCTAACATGTATAGGATATATGCACATAAGAGAAGATACTCTAAACCATATACGAGAAGATACTCAATTCTGTAATCCAGAATTACAAGAAAGTGATTTCAAATTTTAACAAAAATGTTACTAAAATGTAGCCAATGCTTGAAAATTAGCTTGAGTCACCCCATCTTTAACAAACATTAACCGACCAGCACCTGCCAGACACTCCACCAGACCATGGCCAAGAGCTCTGATTTCTGCTGCTTCAAAAGAGAATATAAACCAAAAGGTACCATAAAAGCTTACATTCTCTAATTGTTTCCTAACAATTGAACCTAAAAATAACTGAGTTATTATAGAGAATCTAAGGCATATAAGGTAATTTTCATGCATTGAAGGCAACCAAAAATTATTTAGGTAAAAACATGTTTATTCCTCCCTCAAATTAAGGCAAACGCATGCTTGGATAGAAAGGTAGCATACAATCCCACCATTACGCTCAAGATTAAACTACAAACTCTTGGCTTATTGGAGAGAACTGTCTGCAAGAGCAGGTGAATTAAAAGATAAATTCTTTTTCGTTTTTTGAGTTTCTTTCTACATCAAGACTGAGAATTTGGAGAAAATACTTCCAGTTGTAAAAACTCACTTTGTGATGCATTCCTGGGATTCGTAATCACTTCTGAGTTTATGATATACCACAGCTCCGACGGCCAAGGGCCCAGCATCTCCACAGAGGAAAGTGACCCTCCGGCCATTCAGATTCCGAAGTGTTCTCTTTACGTAATCCAGGGATCTGAGCAGATAGGTCTGGTCGCATGTGACCCGATACAACTGCAGGTACAAAAGGGCTATGCCTGGAACAATCACCACCACCCCCCCCCCCGCAAAAGAAAAGCATTATTGTCTTTCCTTTTTACTGTCAGGACATTATTTCATGATTACGTGAACAACCTACATAAAGCCTACGTTTCTGAAGGAGTAACATCAAACAAATTACACGATATGTTTCTTAAAAATGGGGAAAAAAAAGAACCCAGTGTAGAAAAAATTGCAAGCAAGTGAAAATGTTGCTAACTGTTCTGACACAATGATTCACTACCTCCTAGATAAGGGAAATACAAGACTTCCCACTCATTCCCCTTTAATTTTCATTCATTTCCAGGTTGTACTTATTCTCCTTTGTATTATAAGCTAATCTGGATCCTTTTCTTCTTACTTCTCATATAATAATGTCCTCCTATCTTATGCCAAATTACATGATTGCTCTTCTGAGTTTTATACCATCTTCTTTCTAATTTATTTATTTCTCACAATTTTTCAATTTTCTTTAGTGACCAACCAACCAGTGAGTCAACTCACCGTTTATAGAACAGCTACATGACACAGAGTAAGGTAGTGAATTCCAAAGACATACCTATCCAAACTTCCGACTTTAGATTAAAGAACAGAGCTGGTTACTCAAGGGAACCAGAGAGGGGTCTTTTTCTGAAAATCTATGGAGGATGACCTATATGACTTCTAAAAGAAGCATGCTATTATTCCTGGGCTCAAGAAGTCAATGTGACAGATAAGTAACAAAGGAATCTGTATAAATATATACCTAATAAAGTATACTGTAGGAAAAAATACTTAAAGAAATGATATGATGGTGAAAAGGCAAAAAAATCTATTAATGTTTGAATTGAGGTTCTCTAATATTCTGTTCTTTGTCTGATATCCTACTCTCACTTTTAATATTTTTCATTTTGCTTTTCAAATTTCTCTAAATAGGTAGCTTCTTCTTTAATTCTCCTATTCAGGGTATCCTACTTGCCTTTCAAAATAATTCTTAACACCTACATATATTTTTTGAGAAGTCCTTTTGTCATTATCCATTTTTTCTTTTAAAGACATTAAGTCAAACAGATATAAAAGTAGCATATGTGTAAGCCCTGAAAAAAATCCTTCCATATGAATTGCTTATGACCTCCTTGAGTGTCTTCTGTATTCAAATAATTGAAATGATAAACATATAGAAAACAAGTTAGAAGTTAAATACCTACAAATTTCAAACATAATAATCACTATAAAAGGTTTACAAGTACTTCATGATTGACTCAGAAACCCCTAAAAATAGGATGATGATCTGGTCAACCTGTGAACCTAAAAACCTATGGTTATACACATTCAAAGCTTAAGTATTTTAAAGTAAATGATGATGGATAAAGTATAAAAAAAAAAAGTCATCATGACATTCTGCCCCTGAATACTTCAGTATGAAAATCTAAAATATATGAACCTTTTCTTACAAGCCAAAACAGCATCATAACTATCAAAATTAATACTTAGTGAGACTGAGCTGTGTTTTTTCTTTTTGGTAGATCTTTGTATCAGTTTTGGTACCGGTATTAACCTTGCTTCATAAAACAATGGGACGTATTCCTTATTTTCCTATTCTCTAAAACACTGTAAGAGGAGCACTGAGATTTCCTGTTCTTTAAAAAAAATTGTCTCTTTTTATTAGTTTATTGTTTCTTTTTCCCATTTTATTGAGGTATAATTGACAAAACTGTATATATTAAAGTGTACAACAGGATGATTTGACATACAATGTGGAAATATTACCACAATCAGGTTAACACATCGATCACACACAGTTATCATTTTGTGTGTGTGTGTGTGTGTGTGTGTATAAGAATGCTTAAAATCTACTCTCTTAGCAGATTACAAGTAAACAAGTATACAATACACTGTGTGTATGTATAAAAATGCTTAAAATCTACTCTCTTAGCAGATTACAAGTAAACAAGTATACAATACACTGTGTGTATGTATAAAAATGCTTAAAATCTACTCTCTTAGCAGATCACAAGTAAACAAATTACAAGTATACAATATAGTCCCAGGTTGTACATCAGATCTATAGAACTGGTATATCTTATAACTGAAGGCTTATGCCCTTTGACCACCATTTCCCCAACCACACAACCCCTGGTAATCACCATTCTATTGTTTCCATGAGTTTGACATTTTGTTTGTTTGTTTTAGAATTAATATGTATGTGAGATCATACAGTTTGTGCCCTTCTCTGTCAGGCTTTTCACTTAGCATAATACCCCCTAGGACCATCCATATTGTCAAAAATGACAGGATTTCACTTTTTCTTGTGGCTGAACATTCCATTCATAGACAGCATAACATTCCATTAGATATAGTTAGAGAGATCGATCAATCGATCACGACTTCTTTATCCATTCAAGGATGGATGGATATTAGTTGCTCCCATATCTTGGCTATTGTTAGTAATGCTGCTATAAACATGGGGGTGCAGATGTCTCTGAGATACTGACTTCCCCAGAAGTGAGACTGCTGGATTATATGGTTCTATTTTTAGTTTTCTGAGGAACCTCCATACTGTTTTGCATAGTGGCTGCACCAATTTATGTTCCCACCATATACTAGGGTCCCCTCTTCTCCACACCCTCACCAACACTTGTTCTCTCGTCTTTTTGACAAAAGCCTTCCTAATAGGTGTGAGGTGACATCTGCGGTTTTGATTTCCACTTTGCTGATAACTAGTGACGTTGAACACTTTTTCATATATGTGCCAGCCATATGTATGTCTTCTTTGGAAAAATGCCCACTCAGGTCCTTTGCCCATATTTTAATTGATTATTTATTTTTTGCTATTGTGTTATGTAAGTTCCCAATATACTTTGGATACTAACCTCTTAGCAGATATATGGCTTGCAAACATTTTCTCCTGTTCTATAAAGCTTCCTTTTCATTTCAACTGTTTCCCTTGCAGTGCAGAAACTTTTTAGCTTGACCTACTCCCGCTTGCTTATTTTTTTATTTTATTGCCTGTGCCGTTGGTGTCATATCCAAAAAGTCATTGCGAAGACCCAAGGAGTTTTCCTTTGTTTTCTTCTAGGAGCTTCATGGTTTCAGGCCTTACATGTTTAAGTCTTTAATCCATTTTGAGTTAATTTTTGAGAGTGGTGTAAGATAGGGATCCAGTTTGATTCTTTTGCACGTGGCAATCTAGTTTTCACCATTTATTGAAGAGGCAATTTTCCCCACTGTGTGTTCTTGGTTTCTTTGTCAAGAATTAATGAACCATTTATGCATGGATTTCCTCCTGGGCTCTCTACTCTGTTCCATTGGTCTCTGTGTCTGTTTTTATGCCAGTGACATATTGCTTTGATTACTATACCTTTATAATATACTTTAAAATCAGGAAGTGTAATGCCACCAGCTTTATTCTTCTTTCTCAAGATTGCTTTGGCTATTCTCGGTCTTTTGTAATTCTATATGAATTGTAGGACTGATTTCCAATTCCTCTGAAAAATACCATTAGAATTTTGATAAAGACCGTATTAAATCTATAGATCACTTTGGGTACTATGGATATCTTAACAACATTAATGCTTCCAATCCAAGAACAAAGAATATTTTTCCATTTATTTGCAGCTGCTTCAATTCCTTTCATCAATGTGTTATAATTTTCAGTATACAGGTCTTTTACCTCTTTGATTAAATGTATTCCTAAGTATTGTTCTTTCACGCTATTGTAAACAGAATTGTTTTCTTAGTTTCTCTCTTCAATAGTTTGTCGTTAATGTACAGAAAACTGATTTTTGTATATTGATTTTATATACTGCAACTTTGTTGAATTTATCAGTTCTAACAAATTTTTTTGGTGGATCTTCAGGGTTCTTTACATATAAGATTATGTCATCTGCAAGCAGAAGCAATTTTACTTCTTCTGATTTGGATGCTATCTATCTATTTATTTATTTGGGGGCAGGCCTTAATTGCTCCCCCCTAGAATTTTCAGTACTATGTTAAATGGAAGTGGCAAGATTGAGCGTCCTTGTCTTGTTCTAGATCTTAGAGGAAACACTGAGCATTGTTAGCTGAGTACGAGTATCCTTGAGTATGACGATAGCTGTGGGCTTATCATATATTGCTTTTGTGATGTTGAGGTACATTCTTTCTGTACCAAATTTGAGAGTTTTTATTATGAAAGTATGTTGAGTATTATCAAATGCTTTTTCTGAATCTATTGAGATGATCATGATTTTTATCCTCCATTCTGTAAATGTTGTGTATCATATTTATTGACTTGTGTATGTTGAAACATCCTAGCGTCCCTGGGATTAAAACCCACTGATCATGCGTATTCTTTTAATGTGCTCTTGAATTGTGTTTGTTAGTATTTTGTTGAGGATTTTTGTATCTGTGGTTCATCAGAGATACTGACCTTTAGTTTTCTTCTTTCCTTCAGCTTTTTTGGAACAGTGTGAGAGGGACTGGTATTAATTCTTTAAATGTCTGACAGAATTCACCAGTAAAATCATCAGGTCCTAGGCTTTTGTTGGGAGGCTTTTGATTACTGATTCCATCTCTTTACTCATTATTGGTCTGTTTAGATTTTCTGTTTCTTTATGATTTGGTTTTGGTAGGCTGTATGTTTCTAGGAGCTGATCCATTTCTTCTGGGTTATCCAATTTGCTGGCTTATAATTGTTCACTGTAGTGTTTTATGATCCTTCGTATTTCTGTGGTATCAAGTATAATGTCTTCTCTTTTACTTCAGATTTTATTTACTTGGATCTTCTCTCTTGTTTTCTCAGCTAGGCTTGATAAATTGCCTATTTTGTTTATTTACTGAAAAACCAACTCTTAGTTTCACTGATCTTTTCCACTGCTTTCTGGTCTCTATTTCACTTATTTCTGTTCTGATCTTTCTTATCTCCTTTCTGCTATCTTTGGGTTTAGTTTGTTCTTGTTTTTCTAGTTCCCTGAGGTGTAAAGTTAGGTTCTTTGAGACCTTTCTTTTCTCTTAATGTAGTTGCTTACTGCAAGGTACTTCCCTCTTAGAACTGCTTCTGCTACATCCTGTTAAGTTTTAATATGCTGTGCTCTCATTGTCATTTGTTTCAAGATATGTTTTGCTATTCCTTTGATTATTCTTTGACCCACTGGTTGTTCAGGAGCTTTCTGTTTTAATATCCACATAGTTATGAATTTTCCAGTTTTCCTACTATTACTGATTTCTAGTTTCTTACCACTGTGGCTGGAAAAGATACTTGATATAACTTCTATCTTCTTAAATTCGTTGAGACTTGTTCTGAGTTGTAACACATGATCATCTTGAGGAACGTTCTGTATGCACTTGAGAAGAATGTGTTCTGCTGCTACTGAATGCAATATTCTGTATACGTCTGTTAGATCCATTTGGTCTAACACATAGCTCAATTCTAACGTTTCCTATTGATAATGCAGATGACCTGTCTGATGTTGGAAGAGGGATCTTGAAATCCCCTATTACTGTTGCATTGTTGTATATTTTCCCCTTCAGAACTGTTAGTATTCGCTATATTTTTAGGTGTGTATATATTTACAACAGTTATATTCTCTTGATGAACTGACTCCTTTATCATTGTATAATGACCTTCTTTGCTTCTTGTTAAAGTTTTGGAAGTTAAAGTCTATTTGTTCTGACATAAGTATACCTACTCCTGCTCTACTTTGGTTTCTAGTTGCATGGAATATAATTTCCCATCTCTTCACTTTCAGCCTATGTTCATAAAGCTGATATGAGTCTCTTGTAAGCAGCACACAGTTTTTCTTATCCATTCAACCACTCTGTCTTTGATTTGAGAATTTAAGCCATTTAGATTTAAAGTACTTACGGATAATGTAAGGACTTACGAATGCTATCTTATTATTTTTCTGGCTGTTCCGTAGTTCCTTTCTTGCTCTCTAGCTGTCTTCTCTTGCAATTTGACGATCTTCTCTATTGGTATGCTTCAATTCCCTTCTTTTTTTTTTAACAATTGCTTGTATATCTACTACAGGTTTTTGCTTTGTAGTTACTATGAGATTTACATAAAACATCTTACAACGTTCTATTTTAAGCTAGTACAAAAACTCTCCTCCCCTCTCCCAACATCTTATGTTTCTGACAGCACAAATTTACATATTTTATGTTGTATACCCAGTAAAAAATTATTATTGTAGCTATAGTTAATTTTAATACTTCTGTTAAAACTTTTGTAGTAAAATTAAACACTACATGACCATATTACATTACTATAGTATTTGGATTTGACTACATACTTATAACAGTATGTTTTATATTTTCATGTTACTAATTAGCATCCTTTTGTTTCAGCTTGAAGAACTCATTTCAACATTTCTTGTGAGGCAGGTTTACTTGTGATGAACTCCCTCAGCTTTTGTGTGCTTGTGAAAGTATTTCTCCTTCATTTCTGAAGGACAGCGTGCCAGGTATATAGTATTTTTGGTTGGCATTTTTTTTTAAGTACCTAGAATACATCAATCCACTTTCTCCTCGCCTGTAAAGTCTCTGCAGAGAAATCTTCTGATAGATTTCTTGGGGTTCCTTTGTACGTAAGTAGATTTTTATTTCCTGCTTTGGAAATTCTCCGTCTTTGGTTTTAGACAGTTTTATTATAACGTGTCTCAGTAAAGTCCTCTTTGGGATGAGTCTGTATGGGAAATTATGGACATCATTAACTCTCTCCCCAGATTTGGACAATTGTCAGCCATTATTTCTTTAAATAAACTTTCTGCCCCTTTCTCCCTGTTTTTCCTTCTGTGACGCCTATAATGCATTAATTGCTTTACTTGATTATGTCCCTTAATTCATGTAGGCTTTCTTTACTTTTATTCATTCTTTTTACATTTTTCTGCTGACTGGTTAATTACAAATGACCTGCCTTCAAGTTCACAGATTTCTTTTCTTGTTGATTCATTCTGCTGCTGCTCTCTACTGCACTTTGCATGTCATTCATTTAGCTTCTTCAGCTCTATACTTCGCTCTTGGTTCTCTCTCTTAAACTTGTTTTGTTTATGTATGGTTTTCCTGACTTCATTAATACGTCCCCTGCACTGGGAGGCGGATTCTTAACGAGTGGACCACCAGGGAAGTCCTCTAATTTGAATTCTTTATCAGGCACACCATAAACCTCCATTTCTTTGGGGGTGGTTACTGGCAAATTATTTTATTATAAAATTATCAATTATTAGTGCTGTTATATTTCCTTGATCTTTCATTTTCCTTGAAGTCTTGTGTTGCTGTCTTAGCATTTGAAGACACAGTCACCTCCTCCAGTCTTTACTGACAGCCTTCAGGGATGAAATGTCTTCTGTCAGCCTTATTACAGATTCTCAGGCTTTCTCAGGCCTTCTCTATGGATATGCCTGCTCCACACTTTTTGTTCCCTGTTAGGGGAGAATTCTTAAGACTGTATGCCTTCTCCTGGTTCCACAAAGCCAGGCTGAGGGCTGACAGTCTCCTGCTTGCTTTCCTAGGGCAGTGAGGGATGCTCAAGTGTCTATGCCTTCTCCCAATTCTGCAGGGTTGGGCCAGCTTTCTGCCCATGCTCGCTAACTGTCCACTAAGGTTTGCACACACTGCCCTCAAGGGCTCACACAGCTATGGGGTGGATCAGTGTGTGGGTGAGGAATGCAGAACGTTGGAGGTAACCACGGGCTAACTGGGGGATCCACTGGTGAGGTGTCCCCAGTGGCACACAGGCAGGCTTCCAGATGGAGTCCTCAAAGTGGCTAGTGGACATGCATCCCTTGTTGAATTCTGAGCCCTGGTTGCTATGCTCTCAGCCCTTCCTTGCCCCTTGGTCATGAAGATCTCCTCTGTATTCTGAAAGGGATGAGAAAGAAGTGGGTATCCTTTGTAGCTTCCCACATAGCTGGGGAAGCCGGGCACTCATTCACATGTTCTCACTTTCCCCTGTAGGAGAAACCTCAGGCTGAATGTGTCTCTTGGCACTAAGCTGTGCCACCTTGGGGATGGGGTGACACAGGTGAAGTGAAAATTTTCCTCTTACCCTTTTCAATGTGTCCAATCTCAGTTTTTGTTTTGTGTCCCCCCGCCCCCCCCCCCCCCACCCAATGGTATTGTGTAACTCCTCCACTGGACTCTTGGATCCCAGAAAGGTACTCTCATCTGTGTATAATTATCAAAATCAGTGTTCTTTGGGGAGAAAGACAGTAGAAAACTCCTATTCCACCATTTTACTGTTGTCACTCCTAAGGATTTCCTGTCCTTTGGTAAAGGTTTGGTATAATTTCCCAGTGAAATTTTTGGGTAAGTATTTGACAACATTCTCAAATTTTTATTTGGAATTTTGTCTGTTTACATGTCCTATGTCTTCTAGGGTCAGGTTTGGTAGATTATGTATTCACAGAGAATTATCCATTTCAAGTTACATTGTGAAATAAATTTTTGTGAAGTGAAAAGTAGTCATGTGATTTCTAAAATCTCCTCTATTTATTTATTTATTTGGCTGCGTCGGGTCTTAGTTGCAGCATGTGGGATCTTCATTGTGGCATGCGGAAACTTTCGGTGTGGTGCGCGGGCTTCTAAGTTGTGACGCTAGGGCTCTAGAGCACGTGGGCTCTCTACTTGAGGCATGAGGGCTCCAGAGTGCGCAGGCTCAGCAGTCGTTGTGTGTGGGCTCTCTAGCTGTGGTGCACGAGCTCTAGAGCACACGGGCTCAGGAGTTGCAGCACATGGGCTTAGTTACCCTGCGACACGTGGGATCTTAGTTCCCCAACCTGGGATTGAACCTGTGTCCCCTGCATTGGAAGGCAGATTCTTAACCAATGGACCACCAGGGAAGTCCCTAAAATTTCCTCTGTTTTAAGGCTTCCCGATTTCATTTATGTTTTTGTGCCCTTCTTCCCCATCTGCAAACTTCTGTTCCTAATTAATGTCACTATAAAATTATGCCCATTTCCTCAATCATATCTTGGCTAGCCCTCTAATACAGGAATCAGCAATTTTTTTCCCATAAAGGCCAGATAATCATCTTTAGGTTAGGCTTCAAGGGCCACATTTAGTCTCTGTCAGGTTTTCTTTTATTTCAAAATTCTTAAGAATGTAAATAAAAACGCTTCTTGGTTCAAGGCCTGTGAACAAACAGGCTGTATCCCAGACTTGGCCCATGAGCCACTGTTTGTCAACTACTACACTAGTAGAGTCCTTTGGAATGCTCTTGATAAAAATATTTCCTAGGTTCCTGTTATGCCTTTTGTTATATTTCATATGCCTGGAGGGCAGTAACCTAGCTGGATTTAACATCTTATCTTCATATTTTCATTCCTTGAATATCTTGTAGGATGCCAGTGAACTTCTTTTTTAAAAAATATTTATTTATTTGGCTGTGCCGGGTCTTAGCTGCAGCACATGGGATCATAGTTGCGGCATGCAGGATCTAGTTCCCTGACCAGGGATCGAACCCAGGCCCCCTGTATTGGGAACGTGGATACTTAACCACTGGACCACCAGGGAAGCCCCTGCTGGTGAACTTCTGAATGTGGCCACTTAGAGGTTTGATACCAATGTGATTTTCTCCCTGTTGATATTTCTGTCACATACCTCCCTCCTCAACTACTGACATCCCACACCACAGTGGTACATTTATTACAATTGATGAAATGATACTGACACATCATTTTCACCAAAAGCCCATAGTTTTTATTATGGTACACTCGTGGTGGTGTACATTCTGTGGGTCTGGACAAATGTATAATGAGATGTATCCACTACTGTACAATGATCCAGAGCAGTTTCACTGTCCTGAATATCCTCTGTGCTCTACCTATTCATCTGTCCTTCACCCTCTAGCTCACTGAAAACACTAACCATTTTTATTGTCTTCACAGTTATATAGTCTCCAGAATATCATATAGTTGGAATCACATAGTATGTAGCCTTTACAGAATGTCTTCTTTCAATTAGAAATATACAATTTAAAATTTTAATTAATTAATTAATTTTTTGGCTGCGTTGGGTCTTCGTTGCTGTGTGTGGGCTTTCTCTAGTTGCCGTGAGTGGGGGCTACTCTTTGTTGCAGTGCGTGGGCTTCTCATTGTGGTAGCTTCTCTTGCTGTGGAGCATGGGCTCTAGGCACGCAGGCTTCAGTAGTTGTGGCACGCAGGCTCAGCAGCTGTGGACCGTGGGCTCTAGAGCACAGGGTCAGTAGTTGTGGCACACAGGCTTAGTTGCTCCGCAGCATGTGGGATCTTCCCGGACCAGGGCTCGAACCCGTGTCCCCTGCACTGGCAGGCGGATTCTTAACCACTGCGCCACCAGGGAAGCTCAGAAATATACATTAACGTTTACTCCATGTCTTTTTGTGGCACACTTCCTTTTAAGTCTGTATAGTGTTTCCTTGTTTGGATGCACCATTTATTTACTCATTCACCCATTGAAGGACATCTTGGTTACTTCAAACTTTTGGCAATTATGAATACAGTTGCTATAAACATTCATGTGCAGGTTTTTTGGTGGGCCTAAGTTTTCAGTTCATTTGGGTAAAAAAGAGCACAATTGCTGGCACATATGGTAAGTGTATGCTTAGTTGTGTTAAAAACTTCTGAACTGTCTTCCAGTGTGTCTATTTTGCATTTCCACCAGCGGTAAACGAGAGTTCTGGTTGTTCCACGTTGTCACCCGCATTTGGTACTGTCAGTGTTTTGAATTTTGGCAATTCTGTAATGACATAAGACGTTGAACACATTCTTATACACTTACTTGCCATCTGTATATCTTTTCTGGTGAGGTGTCTGCTCATGCATTCTGCCTATTCTGTAATAAGGTTGTTCATTTCTTATTGTTGAGTTTTAAGAGTTCTTTGTTTACGCTGGGTAAAAGTCCATTACCAGATATGTCTTTTGCAATTATTTTTTCCTTGTCAGTGGCTTGTCTCATTCTCTTTTGCAGGTAGTTTTGAATTTTAAAGAAGCCCAGATTATCATTTACAGGGATACCTCGTTTCACTGTGCTTCACTTTATTGCACTTCCCAGATGTTGTGTTTTTTGCAAATTGTAGTCTTGTGGCAACTATGAATTGAGCAAGTCTGTCAGAGTCATTTTTCCAATAGGATTTGCTCACTTTGTGTCTCTGTGTCACATTTTGGCAATTCTCACAATATTTCAAACCCTCAACCAGCAAAAGAGACTGACTCACTGAATGCTTAGATGATGGTTAGCATTTTTTAGCAGTATTTTTAAATTAACATATGTACATTGTTCTTGTTGGACATGGTACTACTGCACAATGTACTGTAAACATAACTTCTATATGCACCGAGAAACAAAAAATTCACATGACTCACTTTACTGCGATACTCGCTTTATTGTGGCAGTCTGGAACTGAACCCACAATATCCCCAAGGTATGCCTATATTTCTTTCACAGATCACATCTTTGGTGTTGTATCTAAAAAGTCAATGCCATACCAAAGGCCACCTATGTCTTTTCCTGTGTTATCTTCTAGGACTTTTATAGTCTTGAATTTTATGTTTAGGTCTATGATCCATTTTGAGCTAATTCTTTTGAAAGGTATCTAGATTCATTTGTTGCATGTGGATGCCCAGTTGCTCTAGGACCATTTGTTGAAAAGACCATCTTCACTACACTGCATTGCCTTTGCTCCTTTGTCAAATATCAGTAGCTATATTTATGTGGGTCTATATCTGGGCTCTCTATTCTGTTCTATACTTTCACCAGTACTACACTGGTTTGGTTATTGTAGCTTATAAGTCTTATAGTCTTATAATAAGTCTTATAAAGTCAGATAGCATCATGTCGCCAACTTTGTTCTTTTCCTTCAATATTGAGTGGGATATTCTGGGTCTCTTTCTTCTCCATACAAACTTTAGAATCAGTTTACTGATATCCACAAAATAACCTGTTGGAATTTTGATTGGCACTGCATTGAATCTATAGATCAAGTTGGGAAGAATTGACATCTTGACAATACTGAGTCTTCCTATCCAAGAATATGGAATATCTCTCTTTAGTTCCCCTTTGATATCTTTTATAAGAGTTTTGTAGTTTACCTCACATAGATTTTGCATATATTTTGTTAGACTTATACCTAAGTATTTTGGGGGGAAGCTAATGTAAACAGTACTGTGTTTTCTACTTCAAATTTCACTTATTCAGTGCTGGTATATAATGAAGCAACTGACTTTTGTATATTTACCTCATATCCTGCAACCCTGCTATCACTGTTTATTAGTTCCAGGAGATTATTTTTTGTTGATTCTTTCTCTGATTTTCTACATAGAACAGCATGTGATCTGCAAAGGTAGTTTTATTTCTTCCTTCCCCATCCATACACCTTTTATTTCCTTTTCTTGTCTCATTACATTAGCTAGGACTTCAAATATGATGCTGAGAGCAGTGGTGAGAGGGAACATCCTTACCTTGTTGCTGATCTTAGCAGGAAAGCTCTGAGTGTTTTACCATTAAATACAACGTACGCTTTTTTGTGGATGTTCTTAACCAAGTTGAAGATGTTCCCATCTATTCATAGTTTGCTGAGAATTTTTAATCATGAATAGCCACTGGATTTTGTCAAATGCTTTTTCTGCATCTATTTATATGATGTGATTTTTTTCTTGTTTAATCCCACTCCACTTTCAAATATTACTGTACCACGTCATGGGTAGAGCAAAGTATCTTATAATAATAAAATATTCCTAATTCCTCCTCCTACCTCTTGTATCTTGCTGTCATTCATTTTACTTATACATAACATGTATATATAAACATATATATATATGCATACATATAAACATATACTTAAGCATATGTAATTGAACACATTATTGCTATTTTGAACACACATTTTGATCCGTTAGATAATCTGAGAATAAGAAAAATAAAAGTTTTTATTTAGCCTTCACTTATTCATACTCTGAAGTTCTTCCCTTTTTTAACATAGATCCAAGTATCTAACCAATACCATTTTCCTTCTCAGAAGGATTTGGCTTACCATTTCTTGAAAATCAAGTCTAATGGCAACAAATTCCCTTGATTTTTGTTTGAGAAAGCTTTTATTTCTCCTTCACTTTTAAGGATAATTTTGCAGGGTACAAAATTCTAGGATTTAAAATTTTTTTTTAAACTCTCAATACTTTAAGTATTTCACTCCATTCTATCTCACTTACATTGTTGCTGAACAGAAGTCTGGTGTAATTCTGATCCTTGCTTTTCTATAATAGGGCAGTTTTTTTGTGTTCTTTCAAGATTTAAAAAAAAATTTTTATTATAATATAGGTGATTCACAACGTTGTGTTAGTTTCAGTTGTACAGCAAAGTGAATCAGTTATACATATATCCACTCTTTTTTAGATTCTTCTCCCATATAGGCCATTACAGAGTATTAAGTAGAGTTCCCTGTGCTATGCAATACATCCTTATTAGTTATCTGTTTTATACATAGTAGTGTGTATATGTCAACCCCAATCTCCCAATTTATCCCTGCCTCCCCCCTTTCCCCTCTGGTAACCATAAATTTGTTTTCTACATCTATGATTCTATTTGTTTTCTAAGTAAGTTCATTTGTACCCGTTCTTTTTAGATTCCACATATAAGTAGTAAGATATTTGTCTTTCTCTGTCTGAATTACTTCACTCAGTATGACAATCTCTAGGTCCATCCATGTTGCTGCAAAAGGCATTATTTCATTCTTTTTTATGGCTGAGTAATATTCCATCATATATATGTACCACATCCTCTTCATCCATTCCTCTGTCAATGGACACTTAGGTTGCTTCCATGTCCTGTCTATTGTAAATAGTGCTGCAATGAACACTGGGGAGCATGTATCTCTTACAAGATTTTTTATCTTTGGTTTTATGAAGTTTGGATACTATATGCCTAGATGCAGGTTTTTTTGTTTTTTTGTTCTTTGTTTTTGGCATTTATCCTCTTTGGTATTCTCTGAGCTTCCTGGACCTGTGGTTTAGTGTATACTAATTTGGAAAAATTCCTGGTCATTATTGCTTCAAATATTGTTTCTGATTCTTTCTGTTTCTTTTCCTTCTGGTATTACCATTTCACAAGTGTTGAACCTTTTGTCATTGTTCCCTAGTTCTTGGATACTGGTTTTGGGGGGGTTTTTTTTCAGCTTTTTTTCAGTTTTAGAAGTTTCTACTGCCATATCCTCAAGCTCAGTGATTCTTTCCCTAGCTGTGTCTCGTCTACTAAATGAGCCCATCAAAGGAATTCTTCGTTTGTTATAGCTTATTTGATTTCTAGCATTTATGTTCAATTCCTTCTTAGGATTTACATCTCTCTGCTTACATCATCCATGGGTTCTTGCGTGTTGTCTACTTTTTTCATTAAATCCTTAGCATATCATCATAGTATTTAAAAATTCCTGGTTTGATAATTCCAACATTCCCGCCATATCTCATTCTGGTTCTGATGTTTGTTTAGTCTCCTCAAACTGGTTTGTTTTTGCCTTTCAGTATGTCTTGTAATTTTTTTATTGAAAGGTGGACATAATGTACTGGGTAAAAGAAACTGCAACAAATAGTCCTCTAGTAATGGAGTGGTAAGGAGTGGGGGAGTGGAAGCGTTCTATGGTCCTATGACCAGGTCTCAGTGTTTTGATGAACATGTGCCCCTGGACCATGTACTCCACCAGTGCTTCTGTGTCTTCTTCCCCTTAGGTTGGACAGAATGGCTAGAGGGAGTTGGAGTTGGCTACTACCCTTCCTCCAGGTAGGTTAGTTTCTGATAAAACTCCAGTAGGCGAGGCTCTGGTAAAACAGTTTCTCCTGAAGGCTGGCCTTGTTAAGAACAGAATGCTCTAGCATATTTCAGAATGGTTCCTTTTCCCCTCCCCCAACCAGAGGCATGAGAGGATTTTTCTCCAATATTCACATTGAGGACCTGGGATAACTCCAAAGTTAACCTCACAAAAGTGTGGGTGCCTCCCTATGATTGGGTCCTCCTAGAGTTTTTTTAACTCTCATATTTGCCCACACTGAGCTTCTAGCAATTAATCAATTACAGTTTGGGCTCCTGTGGAGATCTCTCCTTGCAGGTCTCTGCTCCAGTAAATTGTGATTTTATGAATCTCCCTGTCTATTGCTATTTTTGGTGTAGCCGTTTGTCATGTAACCCCACTTCTCTGATGGATCTTAGAAAAGTTATTGATTTTCCAGTTAGTTCAGCTTTTAACTTTTTAGGACAAAGTGGTGACTTCTAAACTCCTTACACATCAGACCAGAAACTGGAAGTTTTTCTCCAGTTTGATTTTTTCCCTTTTACGGTATTGCTGTGTTTTCTGTGGTGCCAGTTCTTTCTTCAACTCCTTGCAATTTGGTCCTCATTTCTGAAGTGATTTTGCCTTTTCCTTTAATTTCTTTCCTTAGTTCTGTCAATTCTTATTTCACATCACCTTTCTGTCTTGCCATCTCTTCTCTGAGTTACTTTATTTCTGCATTGTGACTATATTGCATAATTAACTTACAAAATTAATGTTGAAAGTACTGCCCTTTTTCTCCATCTTGTAGTAGAATTTTCCTGGTGTGTTTTCTTCTGCTGACAAAATCTGATTTTCTTTTTCCTAATATTATGTAAATAATTGTAAATTTTTTTTCTTAAATTCAAAACAGATAGATTTTTCTGGATCAACTATTAACAGGAAGAGGAAAATGGTTAGGGTAGTTGTAATCTGAAAGGCATCCTCTTCTTAGTAAGTGATGAACAGTTTAGTTAATAAATGATGACTTTTGGTAGCCAGATTTCCTTTGAGTCTCATATTCTTTCTTGTTTGAGGAGGGCCCCTATCATTGCTGTTTCTCTCCTTACCTACACCATTAGCCAGTGCCACCAGGAATGCAGCTTCTGCTTTGTAAGTTAATCCCCTCTTTTTCAGAATAGCGCTTTTATAGAAAGTCTAAAATAAAACCTGTTCCCTGTATACCTAAACACCTTTTTTCTCTGCTTTGTCCAGCATTACTTGCCCACTTTGCACTTAGATATGCCCTCAAAAGATCCCCCTCAGGGTGTGTGTCACTCCTTCTGGGAATAATTACTCGTTAATTGGGAAAGTGGGGAATGGAGGGACAGATTTTGCCAGCCCTGGATCCTCTGTCTTTCTTCACTGGCTCTGCCACTATGACTTTCCATAGTTACTCTGGATGCTATTTGTTTTTCACCCCTTATTATTTGTGTATATTCTCTATCTCACTTTTTGCTAAACGGATAAATTTGGGGTGCTTCATTTATTCTCATATTGTACAGTTTAAGGAGAAAAGACAGGGAGGTAGGGGTGTAAGTGGATTCCACACAGTTACATGAACCCCAAAGTCCTAAATATTATTTGAAATTATTCAAACCAAAGACTTCCATGATGACTCTCTCAGTGATTCCAAAAAATGACAACAACCGGGGATTTTTAAGAAATAGTGATTCTTAGAATCCTCCCCCCAGAGTTCCTGATGTAACTGTCCTGGGGTGGAGGCTGATAGTCTTTGTTTATTATAAAGCTCTCTGGATAATTCTGATGCATAGCCAATTTGGGACCTAACAATCATGGAGTTAAAACCCCTTTTCAACAAGAAGAAATGCTTTAAGTAAAAGACTTTACAGGGGGAAAACTGTGCTACTAATAACTGTTTTTCTTTCAAGATAACCTTATGCTCTGTATTTTACTTCAAGTTAGCCAAAACTATTTACTTTTACATTTAGGGGACTTCCCTGGTGGTCTGGTGGCTAAGACTCTGCGCTCCCAATGCAGGGAGTCCGGGTTCGGCCCCTGGTCAGGGAGCTAGATCCCACATGCCACAACTAAGAGTTCACATGCTGCAACTAAAGATCCCGCATGCTGCAACAAAGATTCCACGTGCTGCAACTAAGACCCAACACAGCCAAATAAATAAATAAAATTTTTTTTTTAAATTACATTTAGGATAAGTTTCTTTGGCTCTGTAAGAGAACTAGCTCCATGTCTGTTTGGGTATAAGAGTTTGAAAAAGTCAATTCTAATGTTACTATGTACTACTGTATTGATAACAGGCAAATAATAAATAAAGCATCGCATAAATGAGTACAAATATAAACACAAATAATAAAAAAGATCAGGGCCATCAAGTTTGAGCGTGCACTGCAAAGACAAGTGCCAGCTCTTGGTGACTCCAACATGTACACTTGTGCCCATACTGTTCACTGACTAAACTATAAAAACTGAGCAAGAAAAGGCTATAACGATAGCAATGCTCATACTGCAGTCTAATCCCTCAGAACAACGTCTGTCTCATTTCTTTTATATTCCCTAAATAGCTACGACAATATTATGGCTACATGGTAAAATAATAAAAAGAATGTAAAGATTCGTTAAGGCAAATTCATTTTGAAATTGTTTTTTGATGTGAAATGTATTACTGGTTGCTTGTTTAATTATTATTATCAGAATCAAAATCAAAATCTTTATGTGTACAAATGATGTAAATGAGTACAAAAAGTAGGTTAAATCGTTCATACGTATCGGGCCAGAGAAATCACACAAACATATCTTGTTGCAAAGATCAAAGACCCAAAAGCAAACAAAAAAGCTGATCTTAACACATTTTCAAAAACAGCCATAAATTAGGTCAGATAATTAATGTTACAAAAATATGACATACAAACTCATATGCCATTCAAACTTCAGGCAGAAAGAATTTCTTTAGAAATAAAATTACAAAGCATCTCATCAATGAAGATAGCTCAAGACTTCTTTTAAAAGGTATAAACCTTTGACTTTTAAAAGAAAAAGAATTCAGATCCAAGGCTTACATATCAAAATCCAAAAATAAAACATATCAATTACTTATATCCCAGAGGCTTACCTGTCCAACCAGTATAAGCAGAGCAATCATGTGGATCCGCTGTCTTCAGCCCTTCTTCCATTTGCTGTAGAAGATCTTTGATTTTGGTCTGGATCCGCCTTGTGAAATTATTAATAATCTGAGAACCAAAAGAAGACATAAAATTAAATTGTACAAGAACAGGACAATGTTGTAGTAACTACCAGTCTAAGTTGTAAAAACAGACAGAAATTATATTACCTGGCCCATTTCAATGTTTCATTGGTTGGAGGGAGTCTACCTTGGTTTTACAAGGTAAGTTTTAAAATGAGAGAATGCCCTATATGGACTCTAAGTCATAAGTATTGTATAACCACAAAAAAAAAGTTGCAGAAATCAAAGGAAAAAACTAAAAAACAAAAAAAGAGGAAAGAGATGTATCTGACTACACAAACATTTTAACTTCGTTAAGTTAAAAAACATGAGATGGTTTAAAAGTCAATGACAAGGGGAAATATGTGCAATGTAAAATATTATAAATAAAACTATATAACAATACAGAAATACACTTCAAATTATCAATGCACCTTATAAAAAGAAAAAAGTCAAACGACAGGCGTAGGCAAAAATGTTCAATCACTTAGCAATTAATGAAACGCAAGTAAGTACAAATACTATGGTTTACCTATCAGATTAACAAATAATAGAAAAAAATTTTAATGTTAACTCCCAAGGCTGCCAGGAGCTAAGATAACAGGTATTCTTATTCACTGCTGGTGATCTTTCTCAAGGGAAATTTATCAGTATTCTTAAACATGTAGTTGACAGTGTTGTCCAGATTTTTCTGCCTTTGATGATTTTTGAAGACTCCAGTTGTTACATCAATTGCTGAGGTGTATTAAAATCTCCAGTTGTGACTGTGAAATTGTCTGTTTCTCCCTTTAATTCTGCTTTTTTTTCTTTAGTGTACTTGTAGTTCTGTTATTTGGCAAAGACAAACCTAGGAATGCCAGATCTTCCTGACAGATTTTATCATAAAGAAACATCCCTCTGTGGGACTACAGGGAAAATATTTTCATGTTACTGGACAGTTAGGGTTTTCAGGCCAAATTTTACTGAAACTTGGGATTCTGGACTAAAAGCAACCTTAGGAATTAAGTTACAATAGTATACATTGTAAAAGCCCCGGAGAGGTTTTACTTAACCCCGGAGGGCTGTGTGTACATTTCAAAGGGATGAGAAGCTAGAGCAGGGAAACCCTTCCCAGTCATAGAACTGAAGACAAACGGGCCAGTCTTTTCACAGAGAGTTATTTATATTCCAAAGACTTTGATATTTCCAATGAAACTCTCTCAAAAAGGGAAGGAGAGACAGTTGTCTCCTTCCCTTGTACAAAAAGCAGAGAAAACTTGTTTTTCTTCATTCTTTGCCTACAATACAGACTTTGTGTACGTAGGACATTTGACCTGGCTTTCACTGCCAGAGAGGTAAGACGTGAGACTGAGGGATCCACTCACTGGTCATTTTCTGTCTAGTAAATAAGAAATCTCTGATCCAGAAACCTCTTGTGTACATTCAGGAAAAAATTAATAAGTATAAATATTGAAAACCTAAACCAGGGTAATATCAACATCATGGCAGTACAACACATCCCTTGTTTTTGTTTTCCCCAACGGAAGTGCCTTCGTGTGAGTTGTGGAATGCAGCACCATACACCAAGGGACACACAGCAAAGCTAGCCCACTAGAGAACTAGGTAATAAGCAGAGAGACTTCAGTACCAGCTGTGAAACCTACAGGAGACTGAATCGGTTCCAGCCCCTCAGCTACAGTCTGGGAGTGCAGGCAGAACAGTGACTCAGGCAGCCACCTTCGGATGAGATAGCCTGTGTGGAAGTCCAGATTTCCCGAGGAGAAGTACCAACACGCCATTGGAGGAAAAAGAAAAAAAGGAGTTTGGGTCCACTCAAGTGGGTAAGAGTAACAGCTTGTCTCTGCCGGCATCACCTAATGTTCAGGTATAGCATATGGCTAAATAGATGGCCCGTTATTTCTCCATCTGGGGAAAGGGAGAGCCACTGAGTGACTGCCTGGTTTCTAAATCTGGGCAGGACTCTGATGAAGAGACCTATTTCTCTCATTTCTCATAATGCATCCAGAGCATTACAGAGGGAGTCCAGGCCTGGGGAGAGGGAGCAAGTCAGAGAGCAGCATATAAGATTCCCAGGGCATTAAAGGAATGTAGCTCCTGCTGGTCCAGGAACATGAAAAATCAAGAAGACATGACATCACCAAAAGATCACAATAATCTTCCAGTGACCAAACGTAAAGACGCGAAAATCTAATATTTACACAACGAAGAATTCAAAATAGCTGTTTTAAGGAAACTCAATGAGCTATAAAACACAGAAAGACAATTCAATGAAATAAAAAAAACAGTATGTGACAAAAATGAGAAATTTAACAAAGAAATAGAAATCACTGAAAAATAAACAAATAGAATTGTGGAGCTTAAGAATTTAATGAATGAAATGAAAAATGCAATAGAGAGCATCAAAAGCTGGCAGATCAAATAGAAGACAGAATCAACGATATAGATAGGAACTTAGAAAGAACCCAGTCTGAAGAGAAAAAAGAAAAAAGAATAAAAAAGAGTGAAGAAAGCCTGCATGATCTATGAGACATCCTCAAAAAACCAACAGCCAAATCATTAGAGTTCCAGAAGGAAAAGTGAGGGAGAAAGGGGGCAGAAAACTTATTTAAAGAAATAATGGCTGAGAACTTTCCAAACCTGGGAAGAGATTTGCACATCAAGTTCATGAAGTTAATAAACAGATTACCCCATTACTTCAACCCAAATTGTCCTTCTCCAAAACACACTGTAATAAACCTATCAAAAATCAAACACAAAAAGAGAAACCTAAAGACAGCAAGAGAAAAAGAAGACTGTAACCTACAAAGGAACGTCCAATGGGACATCAGTGAATTTCTCAGCAGAAATCTTACAGGCCAGGAGAACGTGGGATGATATACTCAAAGTGATGAAACAAAAAATAAAAAAATAAAAAATACTCCATTTGGGGACTCCATGTGGGCACTTCCCTGGCGGTCCAGTGGTTAAGACTCTGCGCTTCCACTGCAGGGGGCACGGGTTCGATCCTTGATCGCGGAACTAAGATCCTGCATGCTGTGCGGCGTGGCCAAAAATTTAAAAAAAACAGAAACAAAACCAAAAAACTCCCTGTGGCAAAGTTATCCTTCCGGAATGAAGGAGAAATAAAGACTTCCCCAGACAAAGGCTGAGGTAATTCATCATCACTAGATCTGTCTAACAAGGAATGCTGAAGGAAGTTCTGCAAGCTGAAATGAGAGGAGGCTAACTAGTAATGTGAAACATAAAAAATACACTGATCAAGATAAATATAAAATCAAATTCAGAACACTGCAATATGATGGTGTGTTAACACTTAACACTAGTATAAAGATTAGAACTGGAGTATCAAAAGTAACTACAGCTACTATAATTTGCTGATGAACATACAATATGGAAAGAGGCAAACTGTGACATAAAAAACCATAAAAGGTGGAAGAGTAAAAGGGTAGGTGTTTCGTATGAGATTAAAATTAAGCTGTTATCAGAGTAAAATAGACTGTTATAGCTATAAAATGTTTTATGTATCTCATGAAAATCACAGAGCAAAAAATCTGAGGAGACTCCCAAAAGATAAAGACGAGGGAGTCAGAAGCATACAATGGTGGGAAATCACCAATTCACAAAGGAATCCAGCAAGAGTCAAAGAGGAACAAGAAAACTACAAAACAGCCAGAAAGCAATTAAAAAGATGGCACTAGTAAGTCCTTACATATCCATAATCACTATAAATATAAGTAGACTGAACTTCTAATCAAAAGGCAAAGAATGGCTGGATGAATAAAAAACAAGACCCAACTATATGCTGCCTACAAAAGACTCACTTCAGCTTTAAGAACACACATAGCTCAAAGTGAAAGGATGGAAAAAGACATTCCACAAAGTGGAAACCAAAAGAAAGCAGGGGTAGCTGTATTTATACCAGACAAAATGACCTTAAGTAAAAAACAGTCACATGAAACAAAGGTCATTATATAAAGATAAAGGGGTCAACTCCTCTGAAGAAGACATTAACAATCGGAAATACATATGCACTCAACACCAGAGCAACTAAATATATTAAGCAAATAATACCAGAGCTAAAGGGAGAAACAGACAACAATACAACAATAATAGAGGACTTTGATACCACACTGTCAGCAATGGGTAGGTCATCCAGTCAGAAAATCACTAAGGAAACACTGGACTTGAACCATACGTTAGACCAAATGAACCCAACAGACATATATAAGACGTTCAATCCAACAACAGAGTATACATTCTTCTCAAGTACACACAGAATATTCTTAAGGATAGATCATATGACAGGGCACAGAACAGGTCTTAACCAAATTTAGAAGACTGAAATCATACCAAGTATCTTTACTGACACTGGTATAAAAATGGAAATCAACAACAAGAGGAAACTGGAAAATCCACATATATGAGGAAATTGAACAACATACTCCCGGACAACCAATGAGGCAAAGAAATCAAAAGGGAAATCAAACAATATCTTGAAACAAATGAAAACAGAAACACAACATTACCAAAACTATAGGATGCTGCAAAAGCAGTTCTAAGAGGGAAGTTTATAGTGATAAATACCTACAGTAAGGAAAAAGAAAGGTCTTAAAGAAATAAATAACCTAGCTTTATACCTCAAGGAACTAGAAAAAGAATAAACCAAGCTCAAATTAGCAGAAAAAAGGAAATAACAAGGATCACAGCAAAAATACATGAAATAGAAACTAGAGAAATAATAGAAAAGATTAACAAAACTAAGAGCTGTTTTTAATTAGTTAATTTATTTTTAATATTCATTTATTTATTTGGCTGCACCAGGTCTTAGTTGCGGCATGCAGGATCTTCATTGCAGCATACGGGATCTTTAGTTGCGGCATGCGGGCTCTTTTAGTTGCAGCATGCAGGATCTAGTTCCCCGACCAGGAATTGAACCTGGGCCCCTGCATTGGGAGCATGGAGTCTTAACCACTGGACCACCAGGGAAGTCCCTAAGAGCTGTTTTTTAAGAAGCTTTTTTTTAAAAATTGACAAACCCTTTAGCTAAACTAAGAAAAAGAGAACACTCAATAAATAAAAACAGAAACTAAAGAAGAGATATTACAAGTGATACCACAGAAATACAGCTGACCCTTGCACAGCACAGATCTGAAATGCACAAGTCCACTTATATGCAGATACTTTTCAGTAGTAAATACTACAGTGCTACATGGTCCACGGTTAGTTGAATTCAGGGATGTGGAAGACTCGAGAATATGAAGGGCTGACTGTAAGTTATATGCAGATTAACCCATATGCGAACAAAACGGATAACCTAGAAAACATGGATAATTTCCTAGAAACATACAACTAACCAAGGCCAAATCAGAAAGAGTGGCCCAGTGGTGGTCCCTGGTGGTCCAGTGGCTAAGACTCTGTGCTCCCAATGCAGGGGGCCCAGGTTCGATCCCTGGTCGAGGAACTAGATCCCACATTCATGCCGCAACTAGGAGTTTGCATGCTGCAACTAAAGGTCCCACGTGCCGCAACTAAGACCCAGCTCAGCCAAATAAATAAATAAATATCTTTAAAAAGGAATAAATAGAAAGTATGAGTAAACTAATAATGTATAAGGAGACTGAATCAATAATACAAAACCTCCCAAAAAAGAAAACCCCAGACAATATGGTTTCACTGGTGAATTCTATGAAACATTTAAAGAATAATTAGCACCAACCTTTTCCAAACTTTTTCAAAAAATTGAAGAGGGAACACTCCCAAATACAAGACCAGCATTACCCTGATACCAAACCCAGATAAGGACACTATGTGAAACAAAAAAAAAAAAACCAAAATACACACCAATATCCCTGATGAACACGGATGCAAAAATTCTCAACGAGATATTAGCAAAATGAATTCAAAAATACACTAAAAGGATCTTACACCATGATCAAGTGGGAGTTTTCCCTGGGATACAAAGATGGTTCAATATATGCAAATCAATAAGTGTGACACATCACATTAATAGAACAAGAGATAAAAATCATATGATCCCCTCAAAAGATGCAGAAAAAGCATTTGACAAAATACAACATCCTTTCACGATAAAACTCTCAGCAAACTGGGAATAGAAGGGGAACACCTTAACATAACAAAGGCCATATACTTACTATATGGTTATAGCTAACTTCATACTCAATGGTGAAAGGTTGAAAGCTTCTCCCCTACGATCAGGACCAAAACAAGGGTGCCACTCTAAGCACTCTTGTTCAACACAGTACTGGAAATCCTGGCTAGCGCAATCAGGCAAGATAAAGAAATAAAAGGCATCCAAATCGGAAAGGAAAAAGTAAAACCGTTTATATTTACTGATATGATCTTATATACAGAAAACCCTAAAGACTCAACCAAAAAACTGATAGAACTAACCAATAAATTCAGTAAAGTTGCAGGATATAAAATCAATATATAGAAATCAGTTGTTTCTATACACTAACAACAAACTATCCAGAGAAGGAAAGAAAAGTCTCATCACAATAGCATCAAAAACAACAAAATACTTAGGAACACATTTTACCAAAGAGGTGAAAGAGCTGTACTCTGAAAACTGTAAGACTCCGATGAAAGAAAGTGAAGAGATAAACAAATGGAAAGATATCCTGTTTTCATGGGTCAGAAAAATTAACATGTACTGCTGTTATGTGTCAAAGAGGATAGATGTCTGATTCTCCATCCAACTGTTTAATAACTTTTTGACTCCAAGTTAGTAATGTAAGCCTCCTGTGTCTTGACCTTTGGTTTCCACCATTAATCAAAGAGATACAGAATAATTTTCATGAGAAGGAAAAAAACTAGAGTACTACCACTTCATTACCTGGTGTGGCAGAACCCATAAGGTAGTAACTAGCCCACACTTACTGCAGGACACCCTCCTTCCTTATCAGAATCCTGATTAGATTCACAGCAGCCATGCATCCAACCCCAGAAGAGCTACTTGCTTTCCCAGACTGCCTTATGACCAGGGGCAGCCATATGACACAGTTCTAACCAGTGAGATGTAAGTGCAAGTCTTCTAAGGGCTCTTGGAAGGTTCTCATTTTTCTTCATAGAAGAGAAAGATACAGCTGGTACTCCCTTCTTTTTACTCCCTTCGTCCTACTGTAAAATTGGACAAGAAATCTGGGACTAGAGCAGCCATCTTATACTATAGCACAAAAAATATGAGAGAAAGACCAACATAACTGCAGAAATCCTGAAATGAATCAACACCAAGAGTTGCCTACTTCTAGACTTCCTATTATACAGGAAAAATAATCTAACTGAGATACTTCCAAGTTGAGTCTTCTGTTTATTGTAGCTGAATGCAGGCCTAACACATTCATGTACAGTTTTAGCTCTGGCATGATAACTTTATTCCAAAGCATATGCTTTATTCCTCACAAATGATACTGGAGTATAGTTCTAAGGCTTACGATTACTCACTCTAATTCCTTTTAATACTTGACAAAATTCCATTGTGAAAATAATTTCTCTGCCTTCGCTTTAAGGTATCTTTTCTAGTCCCTAATTTTCTAACTCTCTGTCATCAAAGAGATTTCTTATTTGTTGATGTTGGAACCAAAGTCTCAAGAACAAAGAAAAAAATTTATTATGCTGTAATTCTATTTGGAGAAATTTTAACTGGTTAATCTCATTTAATAATGGTATTATTATAAAGATAATTAATAATTATTGAGCACTTTACCATATGCCTAGCACTAAGTGCTCTATGTGACATTTCAATTAATCTTCACATTACTGAATGATTCTGTTTCTTAGGTGAGAAACCTGAGGCCAGCCCAAGGTCACATGAGACAACAAGAGACTGAGATTTTGGGGCTGTAGCTAGACTGTCTAATTCGAAAGTTCCTGGGCCTCCCTATGCCGAGTCCTTGTTGTGAAAATCTTTGCTTGATTCTCTATTTACAGTCTACCTTTAGATTTTTGAAAGGCTTACTACAGCTTTCACTCAATCACACCATGTGAATACAATACACATCTTCCACAAAGCACAGAAACAGAACGAGTAGCTAAAGAATTTGGGAGGTTTTTCTCTGACTCAAAGATTAATTTTTAGTAATTGCACTGCAATTAGAAAGAAAATATTCTTTTCCTACATACTAGGCAATTTTCCCAAACAAGGATGCCCCAAAGTGCTATAAAGCAAAACGATGTTGGTATTTCTAATACTTACATGTTTTTCTGTATTTTGTTAATGAAAGCTGTGTTTGAGGAAATACAACCCTAAAATACAAAAATACAGAAATCATAAAAGAGATTGATCATTAACTTTAAAATTCATGATCTTAACTTCAAATAGAGAGTGGAAACTCTCAAAATAGGTGTTTAACATGCACAAATAAATAACTCCTAAAGCAAAAGGTAATGCTTGGAACAGGTATTTGTGAACCAAACTTCTGAGTTTGAATAATGCATCAGGAGAGCTTGTGAATAATATCATTTATTATACTCCTCACATAGGTGGGCACTTGTGACACTCTATCTAATTCAATCCTGATAACCCTATAACAACATTATCTTCCCTGTGTTATAGACAAAGAAATTAAAGCTAACAATGACTTGTCTACATTTTTAAAGATAATAAAAATAGCTTTTTAACCCACATTTTGTGTATGTGAGATACACAGATTATACACTCCAGAATATGTGCAAATATATAGACACCAGTAATTACAAGTATATGTATACACAGGCACATATATATACATCAGCAAGTAATTCTTTCATAGGAAAGGTTTTAACAAATCTTTTTAATCCAGGGCACAAGTTGAGGAAAGTATATTTTGTAATCTCAGATCTCCCAGGGGAAGATGCTCTGTGACAGTTTACACATATGAAGTAGGTGGGCCTGGTTTTCTAACACTTTATTTTCAAACAAAAATGCATAAGCAAAAGTACCCCAATCATTATCTCAAACTGAATTACTAAAGGAGAAAAGGGGAAAAAAGTTGTATGTTTTGACAGTAAAGAATTAGATGGTGGGGATTCCCTGGTGGCACAGTGGTTGTGAGTCCGCCTGCCGATGCAGGGGACATGAGTTCGTGCCCCGGTCTGGGAAGATCCCACATGCCGCAGAGCGGCTGGGCCCGTGAGCCATGGCCGCTGAGCCTGCGCATCCAGAGCCTGTGCTCCGCAATGGGAGAGGCCACAGCAGTGAGAGGCCCGTGTACCGTAAAAAAAAAAAAAAAAAAAAAAGAATTAGATGGTGGGGGAACATCTACCCTCATTAGCAGTATTTTCAATAAACAGAAGAAGGATCATTACCTATACTGAATGTGTGTCAAGGAAATGCTGTTTGTTTAGATGTTTGAAAATAGTTCATTCTTTTAAAAATAGGTGTATATTTACATAATCAGGTCTGTTTCTGTTTTTCTTGTTTCAAACTCAGTAACACTATTAATAGAAAATATTCTAGACCACATATCCTAAACACACACATCTGTCCAATTCTGATGTACTTACTTTGTGTCATAAAAATTAATTGATAATCTGCTGTGTATACTCTCTAGGGGATATATATATCATAACCACAAAAGAAGTTTGTAATTACCATAAAGAACCAAGGACAGCTGCTTAGTAATGGTATATTAATAAACTGATTACAAGGGCTCAAAGCATACACAATTATAGTTATAAGGTTAATAGGACTTTGTGGTCAAATTATATTTATTTTTGGAAAGCTCTCGGTGAAAAACTAGGTTTCATTTTTGATTAAACAATTGTTGCACGGTATTAGCTAAAATCTAGGGAAGAGAAACATTTTCCGAAAAGGAAACTCAGTTTGTTATATTCAATTCTATTCAAGTAAAATTTGCTCAAACCTATTCTGGCCCTAGCAGACTCCTAGGTGGCCACCCTACAGAATATAGGCCTCACCTGGGACACCCATGAAGTATATTACAGAGTCTTATATTAGGTTAGAAGATTGTCCAGAGGACCTAAGTCATGACTCATATAACATTCTAGATACAGAGAGATTTTAAAATGATGCTAATAAATAATATATAAAAATGATTCTAATAAAAAAAGTTTTTTATTTCAGTACATTTATTCATTCAACATTCACTGAGTATCTATTCTGTCCTAGCTCAGTATCAAGTGTGGAGATCGTTTTTAAAATAATAATAATAATTCAAGCATAGGTAAGAAAAAATTCCTGTCTCAAAGAGTCAAGTGGGGAAGAGAAACAAAAATGAATCAGTCAGCCCTCACTAACCACGGATTAAACCTTCAGAGCTCCTGTTTGGGGGTTCAAGAATAAGCATGGGAATCTGAAGACCTATGTCATGATATACAACAATTTTCAATTTTGCTGAGGCCCCAATAAAAAGAGCATGAGTTGACAGAACTGTGGGCAGAGAGTTTAGCTGACTTTCCAACATCCAATAATCCTTTTTCACCTTCCCCACCATCAGCAGGCGTGTTAGTGTCCCCACTGCAGAGACGTGAGTGAGGAAAGTATGGTACGGAATTTAGAAATCTGAGAACATACCCACATGAATACTGCATGTTTGCCTGTATTTTCCTCAGAAGGAAAAGGCACAAGAATAAGCATTTCTCTAAGAAGGAAAAAGTAAGAGATATGCAATATTTTTTTATATGCCACTAAAGATATAAACCTTTAAGCAATTTTTCATTATCACATTGTATGTTATAGTGACAAAAAATAGGATACATAATAATGCTAATAGCTATCATTAACTGAACTCTTAAACTACTTACCTATATATTAGTAATTATGTGTAACAAGGTACTAATTGTATCAGTATCAGGCACCCTTTTGACTGCTCTAAATGTATTAACTTAAACACCGTAACAACCTAATGAGGAATGGGTTACTCTACAACTATATTATTATCAACTTTCAACCAATATATTAAGAACTTCAATTACCTTTTCAACTTAACCCTTTACTACAAGCTGATGAGATAAATGCTATTATCCTATGTTAATGGGCATTGTTCTAAGTGTTTAAATGCATTAATAGTCATAACCTATTAGGAAGGTACTATCATTGCCCAAATTACTTGCCCAAAGGCTATAGCTAAACAGTGGCAGAAAAGTAGGAGTCAAACCCAGGTGTATCCAAGTTCTCACCTGCTCTATACTCCACATGTTATTCCCAACCGATGGGAAATGCTGATTTGCAATATTTTTGTAGTCTCCCCTACATAATCTTCCCCTTATGCTTTTATGACAATATCTTTCCATATCAGGAATTGAAAACTGGCTAAAGGTTAAAATTAAAAGAAAATTCAACAAGCTGTAGAGCAGTGCTCCTCCCATATAATGGGCATATGGACTGTCTGGCCTGGGAATTGGGTTAAACGCAGGTTCTGGTTCTTTAGGTGTAGGGTGGAAGCCGCATCTTCTAACAAGCATTCAGGAAAGGCTAATGTTTTGGGTCCACAAATCTCAGTTTGAGGAGAAAGGCTGTAGAGTACATTCCCTCCCTCACCCCCATTTTAGCTCATCTGAACGAAAGAAAAATTATTGGGTTGGCCAAAAAGTTCGTTTGGGTTTTTTGGTAACATCTTATGGAAAAACCCAAACGAACTTTTTGGCCAACCCAATGTATTTTCTGGGCAACTGAAAAGTGCTATTTCCTTATGCTTCCATGATATATTATGACATTCAACAAATTTTGAAGTGAAAAGCAAAAATACAGAAAATTAAGTGAAAAAGTATAAAATGAAGAATTTCCAACAGCTCAAGATAATGTCAAGTTATAGATTCCAAGTAAAAATTCTCTTTATCTTCATTTTTGTATGGAAAAAGTTTTAAAATCCTTAGGACCCATCAAGTCCTTCAGAACTGGCTCCAATCTACCTTTTCAGCCCCGTTACCACCCAATATTCTTCACGCTCCCTCCTCTGCAGTCAGATTCTACTCCCTGCCTTTCCCTTCACGCAGCGCTCCCCCTTAGCCTGGCAAAGTCCCACTGTTAGATTCATTAGCAGAAGCCACTGGACTGAGGTGGCTCCAAAGCCCTGGCAGTGTAGTAAGCAAACCAAAACCTGAGCCCGTAGATGCCTCAAGGTATGAAATCAAAACACCAAGGACAACCAACGACAAACAGCTAGGCTTTAAGCTATAGCCAATCAAGAATGTCCTCGCTTTGCTTCCACACTTCTTCTACAGAGCTGACCCTTAAAGAAGACAGGTTTGTTGAATTGCTTAGGTCCACCCGCATGGGGATTTTTTTCAACAGTGAATACTACAGTACCACACAATCCCTAGTTGGTTCAATCCAGGGATAAGGAACCACAGACATGGAAGAAATTCAGTACAGAGGAATGACCTATGCAGAATTAAGTTATGGGGACATTCGACTGTTCGGAGGATCAGTGCCCCAACCCCCTCACTGTTCCCCTGGCTCGTCGGAAAAATGCTCGTAACCACTTCCAGCTTGGTGCTGCCTGATTCAAATCCATTTGTGCTCACTAAACTCTTAACATTTGTAATATGCCTCAGTTTACCTTTTGACAGTTCCGCTGTCAGAAGAGGAAATCGAAGGAGACCCTTGACAGCCCCCAGGAGGTGCCCTCATTAAAACAGGCCAAGTTTAATGAGATGACTTATTTTGCAAACAAATTAGCCTTACTTTGATTATCTTTAATAGAAATGAGGGTGATTGTAGAGAAAAAAAATTATGTTTCAGTAGAAAATTGTAACACAACCATGTGCATATCAGATTTTAGTCCTGTTCATTCATTGTCTTTGAGGTTTGCTATATACCTGTAAACTGGACTGGATCCTGAATTCTTCTAGCTTCTTCAAATACCTGGCTATGACTCTCCAAACTATCAATAATATTTCCAGTTTTCTCCCACCTTTCTGATCTGGAATCACTAAGAACAAAGATTGCCCTTGAACTTCCTTGAAGGGCCCACTCCTCAAACCCAGATGGAAGCCAAATTTCAGGACCCTGGACCTTAGATCCACATCCCTCAACTAAAAAGGGCTCCTCCAGAATCAGGCTCCCTGACTTCAGACTATATTACAAAGCAACAGTAATCAAGACAGTATGGGTACTGGCACAAAAAACAGAAAGATAGATCAGTGGAACAGGATAGAAAGCCCAGAGATAAACCCACGCACATATGGACACCTTATCTTTGATAAAGGAGGCAGGAATGTACAGTGGAGAAAGGACAGCCTCTTCAATAAATGGTGCTGGGAAAACTGGACAGGTACATGTAAAAGTATGAGATTAGATCACTCCCTAACACCATACACAAAATAAGCTCAAAATGGATTAAAGACCTAAATGTAAGGCCAGAAACTATCAAACTCTTAGAAGAAAACATAGGAAGAACACTCTATGACATAAATCACAGCAAGATCCTTTCTGACCCACCTCCTAGAGTAATGGAAATAAAAACAAAAATAAACAAATGGGACCTAATTGAAACTTCAAAGCTTTTGCACAGCAAAGGAAACCATAACCAAGACCAAAAGACAACCCTCAGAATGGGAGAAAACATTTGCAAATGAAGCAACTGACAAAGGATTAATCTCCAAAATTTACAAGCAGCTCATGCAGCTCAATAACAAAAAAAACAAACAACCCCATCCAAAAATGGGCAGAAGACCTAAATAGACATTTCTCCAAAGAAGATATACAGAATGCCAACAAACACATGAAAGAATGCTCAACATCATTAATCATTAGAGAAATGCAAATCAAAACTACAATGAGATATCATCTCACCACCAGTCAGAATGGCCATCATCAAAAAATCTAGAAACAATAAATGCTGGAGAGGGTGTGGAGAAAAGGGGACACTCTTGCACTGCTGGTGGGAATGTGAAATGGTTCAGCCACTATGGAGAACAGTATGGAGGTTCCTTAAAAAACTACAAATAGAATTACCATATGACCCAGCAATCCCACTACTGGGCATATACCCTGAGAAAACCAAAATTCAAAAAGAGTCATGTACCAAAATGTTCATTGCAGCTCTATTTACAATAGCCCGGAGATGGAAACAACCTAAGCGCCCATCATCGGATGAATGGATAAAGAAGATGTGGCACATATACACAATGGAATATTACTCAGCCTTAAAAAGAAATGAAATTGAGCTATTTGTAATGAGATGGATAGACCTAGAGTCTGTCATACAGAGTGAAGTAAGTCAGAAAGAAAAAGACAAATACCGTATGCTAATACATATATATGGAATTTAAGGGGAAAAAATGCCATGAAGAACCTAGGGGTAAGACAGGAATAAAGACGCAGACCTACTGGAGAACGGACTTGAGGATATGGGGAGGGGGAAGGGTGAGTTTTGACAGGGCGAGAGAGAGTCATGGACATATACACACTAACAAACGTAGTAAGGTAGATAGCTGGGGGGAAGCAGCCGCAAGGCACAGGGATATTAGCTCGGTGCTTTGTGACAGCCTGGAAGGGTGGGATGGGGAGAGTGGGAGGGAGGGAGACGCAAGAGGGAAGACATATGGGAACATATGTATATGTATAGCTGATTCACTTTGTTATAAAGCAGAAACTAACACACCATTGTAAAGCATTATACCCCAATAAAGATTTTAAAAAATAAAAAATAAATAAATAAATAAATAAATTAAAAAATAAATAAATAAAAAGGGCTCCTCCAGACTCTTGGAACTGCACACCAGGTGAAGATCTGAAGTGAAATTGACCACGGAGGTTCCTCCCCAGAAGCAGATGGCATCTCCCAAGATCCCAGAACAAGATCTTCATCTCCAATATAAAAGCCTTCATTCCTTTCGCCACTTCACTACTTGCTTTTTCTCTCTGCTAATGCACAAGAAGACAATGCTCCTTAGCTCTGGCAACTATCACTGAATCTACTGCCAAGGCCATAGCTGCACAACAAGAGTCACTAGGCTTTCTTGCTAAGGTGGTTCTAGATAATAGAATTGCTTAGATCACTTACTAGCTAAACAAGGAGTGTGCACCAAAGCAAATACTTCCTGCTGTATCTGGATCAACCCCTCTGATATTTTAGCAGATGTAAGAAATTAGCAAATAAGCTACTTGGCTAAAACAGGTTGATATCCCTTCAGGTATATTCTTTGATTTATTTGATACCAACTGGTTTCGTTCATGGGGGCCCTGGTTTAGGATTAGCCTTCAGTCTCTGTGTTATCGTCCTCATAGTCGCCATCAGTCTTCCTGGTGGGCTACATTCTCTCAACTGTCTTAAACGCATGTTCACAGCCATCAGCAGTACATCAGGGGGTCTCACTGCTCTTGGAGAAACAGAAGTGAACAAAGAGATGAACAGCAAAAACAATTCTTCCATGGACCTGACACCACAACCTGTGAGTTTCACAATGAGACAAGAGCAACTTAACTCTGATGGTGACCGAGGGTGGCACTTATACACCATTCGAGACCAATCTCTCACATATGAGAGCGTGACCAAAAGGGTATTGTTAGATTAACTAAACAAGGAGACCGTTAGGCTGAGGTGGCTCTACTGCCTTGGCAGCCTCTGTAAGCAAACTAAAACCTAAGCCTGTAAATGCCTCAAGGTTACAAAAGCAAAACCTAAGGACAACCAATCACAACTGGGCTTTAAGCTATAGCAACTGGATTCCTGACCCTCAGAAACTATGTGAGATAATAAATGTTTATTAAATTATTACGTTTGGGGATCATTTCTTACATAGCAATAGATGGATAGTAACAGTGGCTTCTCCCTTGAGTGCCCTCTTAGCCCCAGGAATGGGGCTGCTCCTCATATCGGCTATTCCTATATTCTCTAGAGTTCTCTTTACTTCTTATGAGGCAACCTCTCGTTACTCCAATCTCTTTATGCTTAGGAATAATTCTTTATATGAAACTTTCCCTACCAAATCACTGTGTGGTTTCTGTCTCCTGAGTGCGTCCCTGACGATACAGCAGAGAAACCTGACGCTGCTCATTGGAGAAGCACTGAGAAACACTGGTGTACATCAACCATGATTCAGCTCCTGAAGTTCACGGCCACAAGGAAATCAAGCAAAAAGAAGAAGGGAAGAAATGGCTATTAGAGAAGCAGCCAACAGTGCTGACTTTAGATACCTTCCGAATTTAAAGAACAAAAACAAAAAAAGCTACTATTACACTGGTTCACTGCTTTTCATAGTATCTGGACCGATGTTGTCAAAATGTTACAAAAGCCTACTTACAGAAACATAATTCAGTGAAGTAGACTTGATCTGGTTTTAGAACTGGAGGTGAACTTTACTGATTGATTACACCACAACATATACACAGCTAACCTAAATGGGATCAAATAAGTGACTTAAAGAATACTGAGCAATGAAGTTACTGTGTTGGTAGATTTTACGTAATCTCTTCTCACTAACAGCACACAGCATCATGATAAAATTATTCCTCAATGACTAATTTACAAATTACATTCTGTATTAATTTCCTAGGGTGCCGAAACAAATTGAGTGGCTTAAGACAACAGAAGTTTATAGTCTCACAGTTCTCGAGGCCATAAGTCCAAAATCAAGGGTTGGCAGGGCCATGTTCCCTCTGAGACTCTGGGCAGAATCCTTCCTTGCCTCTTCTAGTTTCTGGTGTTTGCTAGCAATCTCTGACATTCCTTGGCTCACAAATGCATCACTCTAATCTCTGCCTCCATCATTCCATGGCCATTTTCTCTCTCCCTGTGTGTCTCTGTCTCTCTTCTAAGGACACTAGTTTATATTAAGAGCCTACCTTACTCCAGCATGACCTTACTTTAATTACATCTAACATAACCTTATTCCCAAGAGTCACATTCTGACATTCCACAGGTCAGGACTTCATCTTTTGGGGAGACACAATTCAACTCATAACACCCTCATTTTCATGAAACTTCATGTCTATCAAAACAAATGCATAGTTTGACAACTTCTATTTTAATTACATTCCTAATATTCTGAGAATTAAAGATGTAATAATCACAATCTATCAATACAGAAGGCAGGGGAACTTAATTCATGTTCATTTTATTTTACTACTTCCCTAAATCTAAGCATTCTCTTACCTTAAGTGGGGTCTGGCTGCTTGCTGCTCTAAAACCAATACTCTAGAGGCAAGGCTGGTGGAAATGAAAGTTTGCTTTATTTTGGACGCTGGCAAACCAAGGGAGGGGAGAGGGGGTACTCGTGTCCAAAGGCTGACACCCCCTGCCCCCAAGGATGACCAGTGGGTAAGAGCTTTTAAAGGCGAGTTTCTGGAGTGTGTAAGTGGAAGCAGGGGGCTACGTGCAGAACAGCACAGTCAGCTCTGACAGGCGTCTCGAAATTGGTCATGTGGTGGTCTGATCAACATCATCTTGTTTTAAGAACACTTAGTTTTCAGTTCCAGGGTCGGTTTGCTCCGATTTCTTTGAGGCCAGTTCTCAGAATTGTGGCAGCTGATGTCATGGCTACAGTCTGGTCATCATGTAGTTCACTTCTTCCACCTGGTGGGGCTTTCCATCTCTACAAAACAGCTCAAAGGACATGGCCCAGAATACTATCTACAGCCTTTGAGGAGGAACTAAAGGTCCTTCACTTTGCTTCATGACTAAACTACTATTATTTTGTCCTGTTTGATTGCTTTCCTTTGCTTCTGCATTTTCTCACTTCTCTAATTCAACTTATTTGGCTGCAGTTTTTCTACAGACGAAAGGTGGGCTGAGGACATGGGCGGGGGGCGGCCGTGTGGACCACAGGGTCCTGCTCCATTTCATGTCCACCTTTCAAAATCAGAATCCCTCTCTCCCTTTAATGTGGTCTCATTTTCATGTTCAAGAACATGAAAAAACTCTTCCCCTTTCCTTTAGTATATAACAACAACCACTGGCATGGGTCCCCCACCCTGACTTATTTTAATTGTTTAATTGCATGGAGATATCACAAGCCCCATTAGTTATTTGTGGCTTAATTTTCTTTTACATAAGCCCGTTTGGTATGTAGTTGACGTCAACATTATGTTTACTGGATATAAAAGGTTAAAAAGAAAAACATGTAATTTCAGAACCAGTGTTTAACTCCTTCTCTGAGGTAGAAAATGAAACTCAACTGTTCTCACCTCTTTACTGTTCTCAGGGACTCAAAGAGTGGTTCCTTTCACTTATCTTTAAACTGCAGTAGCCTCCTTACTCTAAAGATAATATTGAGACAGCAACTGACAATATGTGTGAATGACAGATTTTTCAAATGTTTGCCAGAGACTTATTTTTACTACAAAGGATTTAAACACCAAGTCACAAACAAAACAGAAATGTATGTGAAAACATAAGAAATCCAGAGAAAAATCAGTGCTGACATATGAATTCTAAACCACGAGCACTGACTTTTCCAGGGGAAGAATGAGGATGCATTTATTGGGGGGCTTACCAGGCACCACGTAAGGCAGTTTGACAGACCACTTGATATACTTTAATTCAATCACTAACATCCCTGTGCGTTAGGAATTGTTCTCCAGATTTGAATTACATACAAGAAGAGCGAGTTTAGAGAAGTCACTTGCCTAAGATTCCATGTTCAGACCAATAATAGCTCTTTCAAAATTGCCTTCATTGGGGTGAACTAACGCCTTTTCAAACACAAAACACATGGGGAGCCAGGGAGGTAAAGTGGGAGTTGTAACAGAGATCAGTGGAAACACAGGAACCTAACCGGTGAACGCGCGGCTTTACCAAAACGAGAACAGCTGTGCCGATTTTCACGTAATCCTTCCTGTCCACCTTCCCCCTACCGAGTTAGCTTGTTCACACGTATTCCACTGCCGACTCCTGGGCGCACATACCAGACCCATTACAGTGACACTACTGTGTAGAAACAAGGCCTTTTGGTTGCTGTTCCCAAGCCGTACATTCCAAGGACAGGGGACCGGAGGCCAGGGCAGACGATAACCTCGGCCCCAGGGAAAGTGCCAACAGGCGGTCAGCGGGTACGCTTTACAGCTCTGGGGGCGGGCCCTCGATGATAAACAAATCTGCACCTCAACAGACCCCGGAGACCTGGCCCGCACTTCCGAGAGCCCCGAAAGAGCCTATTTCAAAGGCACGAGGGGCCAGGAGGCGCCTACCAGGAGGAAAGCGGCTAACAACGCAGAGCTCCACAGCCTTCCAGGGCCACATCGCCCGGGAAGGACCGAAGCTCGGCGCCCGCGCGCTGGGAGCTCGCCAGCCCCGGACCGCCCAGCGGCGGAACCCAGAGCCTTGACCCAGGAACAGCGCGCGGCGCGGGTGGGTGACTTCCGCGCGGCGAGGGGGCGGCGGGTGGACGCTACCACCGCCGGCGCTCCCCTCCCCCAACGCCTGGCGCGGCCCGAGTCCGGCCGCCGGTCGCCGACTCACCTTCCCATCGCTGTGGAAGGGGAGGCCGAGCTCGTCGGGAGTGAGCTGGGGGCGAGCACGTGGCGGCTCCTCGGCCGGCACGGCGGCGGCGGCCTCGTAGTCCGGGAAGGGGTTGGGGAACGCCCGCTCTTCCATATCCGCGTCCCCGCCCAACTGCAACTTAAACCTCCGGGACATGGTCTCGCCCATGTCGGCCGCGCGCCCTGCCCTCCGCGGGGCCGCGCGGTACGGCGAGCGAGCGGGGACAAGCCTCCTCCGAGGCGCTCGGGCCCGGCCGCGGGCGGGTCTCAGGCAAGCCTTAAGGAAGGCGGCGGGCGCCCCGCCCCGGCCCGGCTCTAGACGGGCCCTCGGGGAGGCTGCGGCGGTTCGCAGTCACCGGAGCGCCGCGGTAGCGGGGTTCCCTCCGAGGAGTAGGCTCCGGCCAGCGGCGCCGCAAGGGCAGCGTCTCCGGGGAGGGCGCTGTCCCTCCCAGTCATCCCGCCGTCGGGGGGGAGGGGGGTCTGGAGGAGGAGCCACCGCCTTTTTTTTTTCCTTTTAGGTTTTAAGTCCCTTTGTTTTGAATAAACGGGTATCTTTGGTAGCAGCATGTAATGTGAAAGCATCCTTAATCACCTAAATATTTCATCGACCGCCCCCCCAGGCTCGTCCAATATTAGTTTAATTGCCCAGGAGCATAACATGGATAATAATAAAAGGACACAAGCAAGTACATCTGCGTTTATGTAATCACAACATAGTTAGCAGCCTTTATTGGTTCTCTTTGTTCTTCTTGTTGTTTCTTTAATTATTTGAAACTAAATAGATGTAATGATTTCTCCCCCTTGAGGGAAATATATTATTCCTTTTTTTTTTTTTCCATTTAAACATTGAATGCCAGATGGTACTAGGTGATGACAAAAGATAGTTTCTACCCTCGGGATTCCAAGTTAGTGGGTGAGAAAAGTAAGCATAGCTTAGCATGATGTGGGTACTTTTCTGAAACCAAGCAAGGTATACATTAATATGTCAAAAAGTGACATGATAGAGGAAAACAGTACCAAGCCCTGGAAAGGCTCCATCCTCCTGCCTCTGTGGCCTGGCTTCCCACTCCTGTCTGTCCTGTTGTCTCCCCCAACTGTACAAGGATGCACATGTGAAACAGCCCCTACCTATAGGATGACCATAGGAAATTCCACTGTTGGAAAAAATCATTATAAAGGGGTTAGCATAAATATATATCCTTAGAGTTCAACGAAACAGAACTGATATAACGGAATGCCCTGAGGGGCCCGCTCCACTCTTCTGCTTCATTCGTTTGTCCCGGGGTCCATCTTTCTCCCACCCTCAGTCAAGGACATTTTCTAACTGCTCCTGAATTCTGATACCTTTACCATATAGGAAATTCAGTCCCCTTGTTAGGTAGTTAGTCAGACATTAGCAGCAAGGAGGTGACAGTGGCGAGAAAGACAAGGAAAAATCGAGTCACACACCCAGCCTTCTGGGGACTCTCCCCTGACTCCCCCAGAACGGGCGAAACTATGGTCGTGTGGTGAGCAACTTATCCTGATAAAGAGAGGCACAGTGATACGAGGGGGACTTCCCTGGGCTGCCCATGCCCAGACCACACAGGCATATAACCTACAGTGAACCCGAACTCATTATACCATAATTATAATAAAATCTACAGGTAGTTTTGCCCCCCGCCCCCGCAGTGGGCGTTTCTTAGCGATTCAAGGGTGAGAGCATGCGCAGCAGTAAACTTGTTCCATAGCTCGGGACTGTCAATCAAATAATGATCCCCTGTCACTCACCCCCGCCTCCCTGCAAAATGCTCCTTAAAAGGGCTCTTAAATAAATTAAATAAATAAATAAATTTTAAAAATTAAAAAAAAAAACAACGCTCTTAAGCCTGTACAGGAATGCTGCTTTCAATTCGCAGAAACAGCTTTCTCTCTCTCTCCCTCCCTCCCTCCCTCCCTCCCTCCCCCTCTCTCTCTCTCTCTCTCTCTCTCTCTCTCTCTCCCTTTGCTTCGATGAACTTTGCTTTGGGCTTCCTTCACTTCGCTGAAACAGCCCGCTCACTCTTTCTCTCTCTCCCTCTCTGAGAGTGTACCTACTTTGCTTTGTGCTTAAGCTTAACGTGGTAGTTTGCAATTCTTTGCTTACTATCGTGAACCGATATTGCTGCTCCGGGCCTTCCGTTGACCTCCTCGGTTGAAGCTACTTCGTTACCACGCAAGTCCACACGGTGACACCCTAACCACTGAGGCTGACCTGTCTTAGGAGCCATCCCTCTCCCACCTCAGGGACTTTACTACACAGAATAACCCACAGCAGACGTTTCCCAAAGCCTGCGTTGTGTAGACCCTAACACCGCAGGTAGGTGCAGCAGAAGCAACCACTGCTGGCTTTATGTTAAGCCTGGTGACCTTTGATCTCTCTCCACCCCTGTTGACTGAAAAAAAAAAGCACAACCTAAAAGTTGAGAATTATGTTTTATTCGGTGGCCTTACTGAGGACTATAGCCTGGGATGGCAGCCCCTCAGATAGCTCTGAGGAACTGTTCCAAAGAGGTAACCGAGGGGCTAGCATATATAGGAGTTTGCTGAAAAAAACAAAACAAAACAAACCCTGTTGTTGAATATGAAAAGATTACTGCTAATCACACACACACACAAAAACCCCAGACATCGCAAATTAATGATTTTAGGCTCATTGACAATATTCCATTGGTTGGCATCTTAACTGTCTGGGGCCAGTATCCTGCTTTTCTCCATCCTGAATCCCCTCAGCGTGCACCATCGGGAACGGGTGCACCATTGGGAACGGCCGCACTGGCTGAGGGCTTGACGGTCAGAACATTCCTCGTTTACTGAAATGGCAGGGCAACATTGTGTCCACAACCTGGTGCGAGGTAAAGGCAGGTTTTCTCATTCTTCTTAAAATCTTGGGCATAACCATGGACAACTGTTGGCAAGTACACAAACTTGTCCTAAGGACAACCGGTATGTTCAGAGACCGAAATAGCTAAACCCAGTTTAAGGAATTGGCAAATTTTCCTAAACGCTGTCCGATCTGCCGGTTCCTGCCCTCAGTGGAGATTTCACTTACTGATTACATTATTTTTCAAGAAGTGACTGTCTCCGTTCTTCACCTTCTTGTCTCCAAGAGGCTTTTTAATGCAGGAGGTATGGGGATCCGTTCTGCCCTTTCAAACCTCAGGACCATCCTCCTTTGGTGTACACTCTTTAGTAGTACAAAGATTCGACCAGTGCCTTGAATTACAACATTTTAATTATTTTAGGCCAAACCAAATTCTTTGACAGGGAGGGCATCCTCCCCAACCCTTCTATGTAAGTGAGATGGACAGTACAAGGATTAGCTAAATGCCCATCCGAAACAAATCCCGGGAGTGGTAAGGACAATTTGCAATTGACCTGTCCCTTCTCTCAAAGGAATCTAACTGGGAGAGGGGCGCCTCTGTGTTCCCTGGCTGAAACCTAGGGCACCACTCAAGGTTGGGAACTCTGAAAGGGCCCAGGGAGTGAGACTTCTCCCCGTCACAGCAGGTTTTCCGGAGGGAGTGCAGAGGGCTGCATGGCTGAGAAACTTCCAGATGGCATGCCTGTTGGCAGGGGGTCAGGGGAAGGAACATTTGTTGATGACACATGCAGGCCTGAGGCTTTGTTTGTTTTTGATTTATTAAGTGTTTTTCTTTCTATTATATTTATCCTTCACGTTTGTCATCTGACAGGCTTTAGATTTGCCCACGTTCCTCAGCTACCCGTGAGTCCTCTGGTCCCATTGCCAGAGCTGCCCAGGCTTTCATTAAGAAGGCTTTTCCTTTGGATGGTACAAGGGGAAGTCCCAGCAGGCAGACCAGCAAACTCCCTTTGTCTTTCACTGCATTCCTCTCTGAGATTTCCCTACACTTTGTCCATCCATCAGGGTCCAAGTTGTTAGCTAGTTGGGGAAAGAAACAAGCCCAGGGTATGTATAGGGGAGGGGTTTGCTTTATCCCCTTTCTCTGTTGATACATAAGACGGTTCCTTCCAGCTGCAGTCCGTATACAGGACCTATGTATGCTCTACAGCCCTGATTTAAGACAAATTTGATCCCTTAAGCTGGCAGTTCTCAAAGTGTGATCAGAGACCCTTTAGGGTGGCTAAGAAGCCAACACTAGTTTTTGGTGTTTTGATTTTGAGAATAATTTAATATGTTAACTTTAACATAAACTATTATATCTTAATGTCATTATTTTAAATGTGAAGAAACAGATCCTTACAAGACCAAAATAACACACAGCCCATAAGATGGGTTTCTCCCTTTTCCTTTTTTTAAAATTTAAACAGGGCTTCCCTGGTGGCGCAGTGGTTGAGAGTCCGCCTGCTGATGCAGGGGACACGGGTTCATGCCCCGGTCCAGGAAGATCCCACATGCATGGCCGCTGAGCCTGCGCGTCTGGAGCCTGTGCTCCGCAAGGGGAGAGGCCACAACAGTGAGAGGCCCGCGTACCGTAAAAAAAAAAAAAAAAAAAAATTTAAACAAATGTTCACCAGGCCAGTTCAACAAGTAAGGCAAATAATGTGGATATGAAGGCTGCAGTTCACAATATACCACATCTAGAACCTAGGGAGGTGCATGAGACAGAAGGGGTAGTTATTCTAATTAGACAATCAAGTAACATCATGACAAATGGATGTGCAGCATCAAAACTCTTCATTTAGATTTCTTATCTCTTAGTGATCAGAGGTCCCACGTTGTCTCCAGTCTTTTTGATACTGACCAAGGCTCGTGGCCTTCCCCAAACAATAGAAATTGACTAGAGGCCGGTCAAGGCTTTACTGGGGCCCCTGCTGCAGCAGGAGGGAGAACAAGTAACAGGTTTCCCTGCTTGCTTCCGGAGGGGTTGGGGAGTGGGGGGCTCTGAGGTGCAAGCTGTTTCCTTACATGGGGTGAGGGCAGGGGTGTATCCAGGGGTCGGGCCAGAGGGGTGGCTTAGGTTGTTTGCTCACCCCTTAGGTGGTGTCGAGTGCAGGGGGCACGTGCAGTGCCCTGCTTTTGCTCCTGACACCCTGTTTTTGCTGCCAGCTCTTCAGAAGTGACAGTTGGCTTTTTCTGGTCTTTTGTATCTTTTGTCCAGAATTTGCCCCAACTGCACGTGCACACAGTTATTTTTAGTCCCATATAGTTTCTTTGTATCCTGTTGCTCTAGGAGCCGATTGTCCAGGTGCAAGCACGGCAGCCCTGCAGCAGAGGGTCCCGGGTCCCAGCCTGTCTCATCTTTGTTGTGTTTTGTGTGAAATCCGTTGCAGAATGGAAACCTTTGGGACCTCCAACAATGGCAGGAGTACAGATCAGGGCTGTTTTTCTGGATATGAAAGGCTGCAATGATCTCTAACATAAAATCTTTTGTAAGCTAGATAACCAACGGCAGCTGTCCCAGCAGCAACGGTAACTGGTGCTCTGGTAGTCAGACATGTCACTCATACACGTGCACAGGACACAGAGCACGAGTGGGCCTGCGCAGACAGCTGGCGTCATGTGCGAGAGGAGTACCCGTGAACTACCGTCTCTCATGAGTGTACCGTGGGGTTTTCCAGAGGCAACATGATACGTGATGTCATAGCGGATTAAGTAGAGAAGCAGCCAGGTGAAAAGATTCGCAAAAATATAAAACAATGCCCCTTTTCTCATGCATGTTTTTTTTTTAACATCTTTATTGGAGTACAATTGCTTTACCATGGTGTGTTAGTTTCTGCTTTATAACAGTGAATCAGCTATACATATACCTATATCCCCATAATTGTTATTTTGGTTTTGAAAATAGTTATCTTTCATAAAAATATGTTTATGTTAATCCGTAGCATGTAGTTTACGTTAATATATTGACAAATGAATAAATATTAAAATGTTTTCAGTTTGAATTTCTAATTTGGTACGTATTGATAGATATTGCTCATACAGAAATTATTTTGGGTCCTCAATAAATTGTAAAGGTGTAAAGGGATTCTGAGGCCGGACATTTGAGCACCACTGCCTTCAGCAAGCTGTTGCATCAGGCACATTTCACTTCGGGGACATGATTCAAAGCAGTACAATGTGTAGGTAAGCACTGCAAAGAGCTGCACCCTCACCTGCTCGTGTTTGCCACTTCCTGTAGTCTTTTTTACTAGGTCTCCCTATGACACTAATGTATTTTGATGTCATTTGTATAATTTCTTGCTTTGTGGAACTCAATTTGTGATGGGAAAATTATGATCAAAGAAAGGCTAGGTGTCAATTCAAACATGTAAAAGGAGAGTTAGGAGATCCTGTCCCAAATTGCATGTGTAGTCACGGATGTATCAATAGATTTAAAGCTTGTGCCAAAATCTAAAACGTAAGCTGGATGTTAGTGCTTCCATGATAGCTGTAGAAACCAGAAACAATTTAGATTGTAACCAATGTTGGGTTTTGCAAGCATTTGCAGGAAGAAGTGGTGGTGGATTGGAAGGCATCTTTCCCTGCTCCTGTCCCTGTGGCAGCTCTCAGCACCGGTCCTCTGTGGCAGTGCCCCTGGGTGCTGAGCACAGGGCCACTGCTCTCGTGGGGATGCTTCAGCGGCTCTCACCAGAGGAGGGCGTGTCGATCTTTAAAAGTCTTTGAGTCAAAATGGGCAATTTCATGCTCTCTTTCTACATCAGATCAAAATCTATCATGACTGCCCAAAATGTCCAATTTGATTTCTAGATCTCTGCAGGAATCTGTGGGACGATTTAAGTTGTTCTAGACTAACAGATAGATAAGAAGGCAAGGGTGAACCCAGCAGTTGGTTAGATCACAGAAAAGGCTAAGAAGGAGCAGACAGCACTGAAGTGGCCACAGGCTCTCAGCACGAGCTCATCTGGAATGCCCCGAAGTATGAGACAGAAAGGTTGACTCAGGTCAGCCGTCTCTGAGAAGGTCTGGGGACACGCAGTCAGCCCTGGCACAGTCCTATTTGCAAGGAATGTGTCTTCCTTTACCCTCTGAGGGCCAGGTGCAACCATCGGGCCCAGGAACAAAGCCTCAGTTGCAGACATGGTGGGATTCTGGGAACAATGCGGGGCAGGGGCTCATCCCCAGCTCAACCCGGATTGGTCCTCAGAAAAGAGAATGTCATCATTTCCCGCCCTCCCACAGGAAATGATGAATTTATTACATAAGGATGTTATTTGTACATTTAAATGAGCAATACTGAGGAATGAACTTCTAATTTAGCAATACAACGTAGTTTTATATTATGTCAGTTCTACAGAATTTTATATTTCCTGTAAATACAAACTGTACGTCTGTTCCAAAATTTATTGCCTAGATGTTACATTGTAGGGGTTCAAGTAAAAAATGAAATGAAGGGATACGTTAATAATTTAACTGAAACTGAAAACAGGTAAACTATAAGTAATTTAGACTGCGTTTGAGACATGGTTCTTACTAACTGCACCTAGCATATAACAGTTTACTAAACATGCAGTTATTTGACTTTTTAAAAATAAGAATTAGACATACATCTATATCACGATCTATAGAATTCTCTAGTGACAGAACTGATTTCAAGTTTTTCTCATGCTGTAATGATTAAATTTTTCTTCCTGGCACTCAAGTACAAGGATAATCTCTATTCCCACGAGAGTTTTTGAATCAAATCTATCTATATATCTATATCTTTGAACTGCTCTCTGAGCAAAACTGGGAGGACCCATGCCTCTGCATTTTGATTAATAACAGTGCTCTACAAAACACTGGAAGGAAGAATGGGCTTCATGGATAACTGTGCACTACCCCTTCCTTCCTCCAGACCAGGCACAGCCCATGAGGGAGGCAAAGGCAGCGTGGTGCCCTGTGAAGCAGATGCAGTGCCGGAGGAGCAGACTCCCCCTAGAACATAGGAGACGCACTATAAAGATTCCCATAAATATTTGGTGGCGGGGTGTGGTTTGCAGGTAATGAGCCAGTGAACTGTGACTTCCAACTGTTCATGAGAAGTTCTTCATAAGCTAGGGGAACCTGGCCTACCTGGTGCACAGAGCAGTTGCAGAGATAAGTTCTTTCCAGGAAAAAATACAGGATTTTTCGGTAACGAGTACTACAAGATACCTTTTCTACTCAGGTGGCTGCTCTGCCTCCATCTAGCTAATTATTTCCTTAGCTCTTCTCCATGCAAAGAAATAGGCGTCTCCTAATGCAAACTGGACTTCATTTGGGACAGCCCTCCCATTCATAAGGAAAGAGCTGGCTTACTAGCTAGCTACCCGATCTCCTTAGCAGATAATGGCATGGAAAGATCCCCCTCCTACTCTACATATTGTGCTATATAAACTGTCCAGAATAGGCTAATCTATAAAGACAGAAAATAGATGAGTGGTTTCCTGGGGCTCTGGGGAGAGGGGATTAGGAAGTGATGGTTAGGAGATATGGAGGGATTTTTTTGCGGTGAGGAAAACGGTCTAAAATTGATTGCGGTGATACAATCAATTGCACAACTCTGTGATATACTAAAACCATTGAATCATACACTTCCAGTGAGTGAATTATATGCTGTATGAATTATACCTCAATAAAGCTGTTACACACAAAAAACAGTTGAGGCACCGATAGCCAATACGCAGGCAGAAGAGTGCCATGATCCAACTCTCCACCAACACATGTGGGTGGCAGGACGGAGCTCACCTGCACCAGGTGAGGTGGAGAAACTCAAGACACCTAGGCTGTATGTTGGGACACAGATTTATTATTGATGATTGGCCATAAAAAGGCTTTGGGAGTGACATTACATGGCATCACTCAAATGTGCTCTGATATGGTCCCCATGAGAATTAGTATGGTGACCAGAGGAAGAAAGAGAAGGATAAAGAGAAAAGGAGAGAGATGGCATAATACACCCTAGGCCCTTTCTTGGAATTTTCCAAGTTCCTTTCCTCTGCCCAGGATTCTTGAAGACTGGCTGTGCCTTCTGGGTGGGGTGCCCCAGGCCCTGGCGGGACATACAAGGGTCCGTTCCCATTTCTTTTCTTCAGAGCACTCGCTCCCTACAGGGTACAAACCAGATGCCCCAGAAGCTCTGGGACTTGTGCCTCTGGAGACTCCCTAGGGTCCCCCTGGCTGGACCCAGGTTCTAGGAGAGTGGTCTGGAGAATGATTAGGCCTCAGAATGGGGCTGATACACTGACTTGGGGTGATTCAAATTGTTTGTGTAAATAATGGCCCTGCAAAACATTATTTGCCTTGGGCCCTATACACCCTCCTGTATGTATTTGTCAACGAAAACTCAATTCATCGTCAAGCTAAGAAGGAAAAATTGAGAATTTTGAAATTGAGGATTATAACCTGGGAACCGTTCCGCCTGTTAGAAGTTGAAGGCCCAGTCAAACACATTTTCAAGACAAACGATCGTACATAAAAATGACATACTTATATTTTACATAAAATTCACCAAAGACACACTAGTCCAGGTAATCATGGTCAAAGTGAGCAGCAGGTCACTATGACCCCCTACAGACCTGGGAAAGAACACTAACCTTTTAAGACGTTCCATTGCTAGCATCAGAAGAAAGGAAAACAATTGATCTTTACCATGGAGCAGGCGCTCCCACTTTTGAGGAGGTCTGGTTAATGTATAACGCAGATACACACTGCACCTTAAAGGGGGAGGGAGGAGGCCCAAACAGAGAGAATCTTATGCTTACATTTTCTTGTCTTGCCTTAAAATGTAAATTTTATTTCATCACCTCCCCCAACTTCAGAAATAATGTTAGTAGAGAAGAAGGAACACCATGTTCACCCCTGTGACTGTCACAGTCAATTGCATGGTCAACTCTTCTTCAAAAAGGGGTCAAGAATACACAAGAGTACAACATGGGGGATACAGCCAATAGTTTTTTTTTTTTTTTTTTTTTTTTTTTTTGCGGTACGCGGGCCTCTTACTGTTGTGGCCTCTCCCGTTGCGGAGCACAGGCTCCAGACGCGCAGGCTCAGCGGCCATGGCTCACGGGCCCAGCCACTCCGCGGCACGTGGGAGCCTCCCAGACCGGGGCACGAACCCGTGTCCCCTGCGTCGGCAGGTGGACTCTCAACCACTGCGCCACCAGGGAAGCCCTACAGCCGATATTTTTAAATAACGTAAATGGAGTATAACCTTTAAAAATTGTGAATCACTATATTGTATACCTGCAACTGATAAAATATTGTACATCAACTATACTTCAACGAAAAAAGAAAGAAAATAAAATATGAGAAACAAAAAGAATACACAGGGATATACGATTTCTCTTCCAGAAATGGTGATGGGAAGACTGGGTATCTATAACCAAAAGAATGAAATTGGACCCTTATAAACCTGTTGACTGAAAAAAATGCACAAGCTAAAAGTTGAGAATTATGTTTTATTTGGTGGACAAAACTGAGGGTTTAAGCTCGGGACACAGCCTCTCAGATGGCTCTGAGGGACTGACCCGAAGAGGTAAGGGGGAAACCGGGATACAGAGGAGTTTTTGCAACAAAGACCAGGTAGTCAGGACATCAAAAGATTACTGTTAATGAAAGAAAACCAGACATCTTAAGTTAAGGAATTTAGTGCTTTTCTATGTGTGGGAAGATGCAAGAGTCTGGGCTCACTGAAGTCATCCCTTTGATCTGCACCTCAGCTATCTGGGGCCAGTGTCGTGTGCTTTCTCGTCCTGAGTCTCTTCGGGGTGCAAGTCCGGGGGTGGCTGCAGTGGCTGACTACTTGATGGTGGGCATCCGGTTTCTACCCTGAGTTCCCTTAGGGCTCACCACAGGGTGGGCTGTAATGTGATGGCTTGATTTGATCCTTTGTTTACTGATATGGGAGGGAACTTTGTTTTTCATTGATATACCATACACAGAAATCTACTCAAAATGGATTTAAGACTTAAACATAAGACCCCAAACTGTAAAACTCCTCAGAGAAAACTCCTCAGGGAAAACTCCTCAGGGAAAAACTTCGTGACATTGATCTTGACAGTGATTTCACAAAGATGACACCAAGAGCACAAACAACAAAAACAAAAATAAACAAGCAGGGCTACATTGAACTAAAAAGCTTCTGCACAGCAAAGGAAAAAATCACTAGAGTGAAAAGGCAACCTAAGGGTTGGGAGAAAATATTTGCAAGCCATATATCTGATAAGGAGTTAATCTACAAAATGAACAAGGAACTCCTACAGCACAACAGTAAAACAAACAAAAACAAAAACCAACCAAACAAAAAAAAACCAACTCAATTTAAAAGTGGGGCTTGAATAAAATAGTCAAATACAGAGAATTGAAAAGAAGAATGGTGGCTACCAGAGACTGGGGGGAGAGAGAAATGGGTATAAAGTTTCAGTGACCCAAGATGAATAAGCTCTCGAGATCTGTTGTACCACATTGTACCGATACTCTACAGTAATCTATTGTGCACTTTAAAATTTGTTAAGAGGGTAGATCTCATGTTAAGTGTTTATTCCACAGTAAAATAAAAACAACAGCAAACAGACAAAAAAAGATATATGGTTCAGTTACATGTCCTATCATTTGTGTTATTATAGATATATGTCATGTATATACGTCATAAACATCCAAACACAGTGTTAATCTTTCTTTTAAAGAAATTAATAGAATAAAAAAAGAACTTCAAACTGTTTCCCCTGCAGTGGACAGCAGCTGAAATAGCTAACCGTTCTTTTAGTTTTCAGCTGTTCCTTTTTGCTGGGACCATTGAAGTCTCCCTGTGATGGAGCACGACCCTATGGGGCCTTCCCGGGACAGACCCCTCCCCCATATCCTCTGCTTTAGCTCCTCTCTGAAGTACCTAGATAATAGTATCTGATGCACGTTCCCTGAGTTGCTTTACAGATGTGAAAAAAACCCACCAAATGGAAGACGTTAATTACTAGATGGCCATGAGCACATAGTCCCCAGGTCTCCTAGAGCCTGAGGATTGATAATGTGAACCCCTGTGACGCCACCCTGTTACCTCACCGTGAACCAATCAGAGAGCTGTGCACAAGCTGATCGCTTACCCTGCGACCCCTTCCTCACCTGGCTTTTAAAAGTGCTTTACCGAAACCCATTGGGGAGCTCGGGGTTTTTGAGCTCTAGCTGTCCCGGACTACTACGTGTGTGGCACCTTACAATAAAGGTTGCACTTTCCTTCACCGTAACCCAGTGTCAGGAGACTGGCTTTACTGGGCAAGGCTGAGCAGACCCAAGTTTGGTTTGGTAACATCCCCACGCATGTGTAGTTTAGCAGATCAGCCAAGAATCTGGGCAGAGTTTACAGTCAGACTTTGGGGTTTAGCCACTCTGCGTCTCCTTCCCTTCCAGGATTTCTTCCCAAACTTTCCATCTGCTCTGCCGGTCCCAAATTTTGTCACCTGACACTTCAAGCCGCCTTGAGCAGCCTATGGCCTGGGGAGCTCTCCAGGTTGCTTCAGGCCAACAGCTGCATAATCACAAATCTTGCCCACTAGGCTCCCTGACTTTCAAGGACTGACTCCACTCCAGTTTCTGCCTGCTTTTGGTCCTGCTCAAGTATATACACCCTGTGGCCTTTTTAAAAATTTTTACTGGAGTCTAGTTGATTTACAATGTGTGTTCGTTTCAGGTGTACAGCAAAGTGAATCAGTTATACATATACACATATCCACTCTTTCTTAGATTCTTTTCCCGTGTAGGCCATTACAGAGTATCGAGTAGGGTTCCCATGCTATACAGCAGGTTCTGATTACTTATCTATTTTATATATAGTAGTGTGTATATATCAATCCCAGTCTACCAGTTTATCCCTCCCCATCCTTATCCCCTGGTAACCATAGGTTGTTTTCTACATCTGTGACTCTACTTCTGTTCTGTAAATAAGTTCATTTTTTCCCTTTTTTTTAGATTCCATATATGTGATATCACATGGTATTTGTCTTCCTGTGTCTGACTTACTTCACTCAGTATGACAATCTCTAGGTCCATCCATGTTGCTGCAAATGGCATTATTTTGTTCTTTTTTATGGCTGAGTAATATTCCATTGTGTATATGTTCCATATCCTCTTTATCCATTCCTCTGTTGATGGACCACACTGTTGTCTTTTTAACTCTTTATTATTATTATTTTTTTTTGCGGTACACGGGCCTCTCACTGCTGTGGCCTCTCCCGTTGCGGAGCACAGGCTCCGGACGCGCAGGCTCAGCGGCCATGGCTCACGGGCCCAGCCGCTCCGCGGCATGTGGGATCTTCCCGGACTGGTGCATGAACCCGTGTCCCCTGCATCGGCAGGCGGACTCTCAACCACTGTGCCACCAGGGAAGCCCCTAACTCTTTTTTTTTTTTTCAGGTTTTATCAGTGTTATCTACGGGAGGATTTGACCTCCTGCAGATAGTTTGGTGAAATCGTTTCCCCGTTATAGAAGCCAGAACTCCTGTATATATTTTATGTTTTTCTTTAGCAATAAATCATGAATGTTTACCTCTGTCCTTAAATATCTCCTATAACATGATTTTATTGGCTGCATAGTGTCCCACTGTATGACCTATCAGAACTTATTTTATCACATCATTATGAGAGGTTTAGTTGTTTCTGTTTGTTTTTATGAGTAACAAATAATAAGATATTAATGGCCACTGGCCATTCACCAAAGCTGAAAGCAGCTCTTTTGCCCCTTTCCTGTTTTCCCATTTCTGTTCCCTTCTAACCTTGAAAGAACCTAATTAACCTGTTGATTCTTTTCCTAGATAAGAAGTAAGAATGAAGAATTAAGTAAAGAATGACTAGCTCTCTACCCTCAAGAGACCCTCTTAGTAATGCTGCAGGCAGAGCACACAGACAAGATAACATATGAAGAGAGAGTCAGCCAGTCTGCACACAATGGAGAAGGATGCAGAACCCAACCTCCTGCCTCGATAACATATGAAGAGAGAGTCAGCCAGTCTGCACACAATGGAGAAGGATGCAGAACCCAACCTCCTGCCTCGATGATTCACTGAGATTCTTGCCCTCATTCTGTCCCCTCAAAAATTATAATGGCTGAGCAGAATCTTTGGAGTTGGCCTTGGGACATGAGCCCACCTTCTCCCCAGATTGCCAGCTTTTCTGATTAAAGCACCTTTCCTTCCTATTGACACATGCCTCTCGACTATTGGCTTTTGAGTGGCAAGCTGCTGAACTTGAGTTCAGTAACAAGGTGATCATGTGACAGTACACGGCACTGCCCAGCTTTGGGTGGCGCCACTCACACTGTATTGTGTCTGAGACATCCGTAGGAACACATCTTAGAATACACATAGTTCTGTAGAGCTGTGCTGTGCTGGGGCCATGTCTAGGAGCCCAGGGACGCTGTCAGGGAGAAGGAGGATATGAAGCGCTAGAGAATCCCAAAGAAACTATGAGTTGTTACTTTTGGCTGTGTTGGGTCTTCCTTGCTACGTGCTGGCTTTCTCTAGTTGCAGCGAGCAAGGGCATGGGCTTCTCATTGCAGTGTTTTCTCTTTGTTGCGGAGCACAGGCTCTAGGTGTGCGGGCTTCAGTAGTTGTGGCACGTGGGCTCTAGAGTGCAGGCTCAATAGTTGTGGCACACAGGCTTAGTTGCTCCGCAGCATGTGGGATCTTCCCGGACTAGGGCTCGAACCTGTGTCCCCTGTATTGGCAGGCGGATTCTTAACCACTGTGCCACCAGGGAGGTCCCACATTTACTTTTCTTTATATTCCTTTCTAGGGTTAGGGTAACATCTTGACTGAAATTTAAATATAGGGCTATAAAATAGAGCAATAAAATACTTTCTATTGGAAAGAAAGAAAGAAAAAGAAAGAAATAAGAAAGGAAGGAAGAAAGGGAAAGAGAAAGAAAGAAGAAAGGAAGGAAGGAAGAAAGGAGAAGGAAGGAGGGAGCAAGGGGAAAGAGCAAGAAGGAAAAAAGAGAAAAGAAGGGTGGAGGGTGGAGTGAGGGGGAGGAAATACTTTGCGTGGCTTCTCAAATCAAAGCTCCTTCTGGGGGAAGCCAGTTGTGGTCCCATAAGCAAAATGCTTGATGTGTTGTCTTTTCAAATGATCATTGATATAATATTCCTACAAGTGACTACATTTTAGACTGTTAATTCTTACTATATACACAGTTTTAGATCTTTTATCTCTCCATCTGTCAGGGAAAGAATTGGCAAGGGTAGGGGTGACTCATCTTGGTTATTTCTTCTAGTCCTGTATTATTTCTCTGGCAATATGAATATCATGGAATTCTACCTGATTGGGCAAAAAATATCTCTATGTTCTTTTCTTATTATTTTTAGTAAATTATATCTACCCAGAATTCATATCACTAGTGGAGGCTTCAGTTCTTAAAAAGAATTGATTAACTAAGATTGGTTCCATCTGTACTTGGTCCTGTTGAATATAACATTCACCCTCCTCCTAGCACCAGGTTAATAAAGATAGTGAGAAAGTCCAATAGAACCCATCCAGATTAATAAGGAAAGATGCAAAAGAAAAGTTATAGTTTGGCTATCATGGATCTCACTAAAGTAAAGTTTATTGTTACCACCACCAATACAATCAGATGTAACCTTATTAAGAGGGAAACAGAAGGAGATTTCACATACACAGAAGAGAAGGTAGTGTGACCCAGGAAGCAGAGACTGAGTGATGTGGCCCCTAGCCCAGGAATGCCGGCCGCCACCAGAAGCTGGGAAAGGCAAGGGATGGATCTGTCTTATAAGACAGAAAAAGTAAAGCTCTGCTGACACCTTGACTAAGGCTCAGTGATACTATCTTTGGACTTCTGGCTCCAGAAACATGAGAGAATAAATTTCTATTGTAAGCCACTGTGTTTGTGCTAATTTGTTACAGCAGTTCAGGAAAGGAATACACCATGCAATGGAATGCTATATAGCAATAAAAATAAATGAATGGCTTCACACACAACTTGGATGCATCTCAAAAACATAACACTGAACCAAAGAAGCCAGAGTCAAAAGACAACCCACTGTATAAGTTCCATTTAGGTAAAGTTTAAAAACAGTCAGAACTCATCTCTGTTGTTAGAAGTCAGGACAGTGGTTGCCTGTGTGGAGGGGACATTGACAGCGAGGGGCATGAGGGGTGCCTGTGGCTTCAGTGATGTTCAGTCTTTACATCTAGGGTTGTGTTCAATTTTGTGATGGTTCATTGAGCTGTAATCTTATAATTTAATTTTAATAATTGATTACAATTTAATTATAATTAAAGCACTTTCTATATGCGTGTCTCACTTAAAAATTTATTTTAAAACACTAAATGAAATCTGGTCCAGTGGCATCTGATGTGTCTTCCCCACCATCGTCTCTATAGAGACTGTGGCTCAGGGGCTGGGATGGGAGTGTAGCTGCACCTGCTCTTTAATCCCCTCTCCCTTCTGGACCTACCTTGGCTTGGATTGTTTCAATCTGACGCTGGTGGCTTCTCTGCTATGCCATTCTCTGTGTAGACGGTGTGTGTGTTTGATTTGGGAGGGGGCAGCGTTCAGCTTCACCCTGACCTACCCTTTATCACAGAGTATTCCCTCAAAAGGGGGCAACTGTGTGTCCCGTTAGCCACACCAACAGTCCAGGTCTATAGCAACTGTTCAGGGCAGGGCTTGCTATCTCTTGTCCTGTGCCTGGGTGACCCGAGGGCTCCTGTCTCCCCCAGCATCTAAGCTCCACACTGGAATGCCTTATCCCCCCTTCATGTCTCCAAGAGCTTCAGAGATCTGGGCTGGGTGGAGGAGTAACTCCCTTTGGTTCTCTGGCACATCCCGCAGTGGGTCCATCTTATCTTGCTGGCATGGGGGGCATCTACGGGGGAGAGAGAGGCCAATTTTTTTTTCTTTTTTTAAATCAGGTTTTTCTTTTTTTATTTTAATTGATGAATTAATTTATTTATTTTTGGCTGTGTTGGGTCTTCGTTTCTGTGCGAGGGCTTTCTCTAGTTGTGGTGAGCGGGGGCCACTCTTCATCGCGGTGCGCGGGCCTCTCACTATCGCAGCCTCTCTTGTTGCGGAGCACAGGCTCCAGATGCGCAGGCTCAGTAGTTGTGGCGCATGGGCCCTAGTTGCTCCGCGGCATGTGGGATCCTCCCAGACCAGGGCTCGAACCCATGTCCCCTGCATCGGCAGGCGGACTCTCAACCACTGCGCCACCAGGGAAGCCCAGGTTTTTCTTTTAATTGACACCGTTTCCTCTCTCGGGTGCTACTTTGGTAATGATTAGGTCCCCACCTCTCAAGAACATTGCATCTGAACAGGCTGAGACAGAGCCAGTGTGAACAAAGACCCCAAACCAGGGCTTTCGGAATAAAAAGAACAGGACAAAACAGCCTTTCTCTTCACTTACAAAGGGAGTCCCTCAGAGGGTCCAAAGCTCTGTTTTCCAAACGTAGAAAACCTGGAGCTCAATGCAACTGGAAACCAAAATATATCAGAAAAGAAGCAGAGGGCTTCCCTGGTGGCGCCGTGGTTGAGTCCACCTGCCGATGCAGGGGACACGGGTTTGTGCCCCGGTCCGGGAGGATCCCACATGCCGCGGAGCGGCTGGGCCCGTGAGCCATGGCCGCTGAGCCTGCGCGTCCGGAGCCTGTGCTCCGCAACGGGAGAGGCCGCGACAGTGAGGGGCCCGCGTACCGCAAAAAAAAAAAAAAAGAAAAGAAAAGAAGCAGAGTGCTTCATCATATACTCAAGGTCTGATCATCCCGTCTCTTCTACAAGGAATGGCCCTACTCCAACATTTTGAAAGGAAGATGTTTGTCTCTATTTCACTTTCCAAGTAGGTATAAAATCTACTGAAAGGGATACAATGGATCAGAATAGATCAGCTCACGCACAAGAGACAGCCCCAGATAAAGATTTTTGCTTGCTGAGATTATTCAGAACATCATTTCAAAGAGAATTCAAAAGGCGCAGCTACGTTCGCTGATAGGTTATGTGAGACACACATACATACGACCCATTTTTCAGTGTATATGTCAAGGGGCCAAGACCCCTGATCAGCTCAGTAAGTTAGCTTGTACATTACAGCGCTCAGAACAACAGAGGGAAAGACAATTTCTTGGAGAGATTCATGCGCCCAGTGCCCCGCGCCTTCCTTAGCTGGACCCCTCCTCTTCTTTGGTTGCCATGGCCTCAGAGGCAGCCGATTCCTTTAATCGACCCGCTGGCTTCTCCTCCTCCTCCTGGGGATAGAGGTCCAGGTACTTCTGCATGCACTCCTGCATGGCCTGGACCTGGTCTACACAGTCCGACCCCTTGACATCCTCTGTGCTGCAGTGGAAGCAGGGAAAGGCCGCCCCCAAGGCACGGGCAGTTCCAGCTGATGCCTCCGTGGGGCAGGATCAGTCCGTGCTCCTCGTACGGATCATTGGGGTTGTCAGCCACCAGCTCTGAGTTTCATGGTCTTCTTTGGTCACAACTATGATTCGATCCTTCCCTTCCTGCCAGCAATAGGCCATGGTGCAGCCGGGCGCTCCGACCTCACGCCGTGACCTCTCTGCTCCAGAGAGGCCTATTTTTCAGGCACTCCTAATTCCCCTAAATAATTCTCCTAGCACCTCCTTCCTCTCTGCGCTCTGGGTGGGGATAGGTAAGGGAGAAGAACTTCCTGCTTCTCTGTAGAAGGAGAAGAGAGAAGCCTCTCATCATGAATGCTGGGCCAGATCACAAGGTAATTCAGGGACCTGCCCACACCCCCTCCTCCTCTGGTGAGGCAGGTGGAAGCTACAGGTCTCCTTTTTAGTTCAGGGTAGGGGGGAGGCTATAGATGACCTTGACTATAGTGGGGATACTCAGCACCTTTCTGTCCTTGGTATTGGACTTTAGTCACTAATTCTGGGGCAAGTGGAAAAATCCCACTTGATCTGTTGTCCCAAGGACCACTGCCCCAATCTTCGCAGATAAAAGAATACTCAAAAGATGGGTCCAAGCAAAGTGTGCAGGCAATATTCTTTCTCCCAGAAGTATCTAAGAATACTAGAAGATTGGCTCCAATCTTTGGTAATTTCTATATTTTTATAAGCTTGTATAATTTTGTCTCGTTGGACCCCCAACTATAGTTGTAACTGGAGGAACAAGTTATCTTCATATTCCTTGATCCCTGAAAGTTTACTTGTAATTGAGAATAATAAACCCTCATTCTACTTGCATTCATCTATGTTGTTACACTGGGCAGGTAAAACTTACTTTTTTTTTTTTTTTTTTGCGGTACGCGGGCCTCTCACTGCTGTGGCCTCTCCCATTGCGGAGCACAGGCTCTGGACGCGCAGGCTCAGCGGCCATGGCTCACGGGTGCAGCCGCTCCGCGGCATGTGGGATCTTCCCGGACCGGGGCACGAACCTGTGTCCCCTGCATCGGCAGGCGGACTCTCAACCACTGTGCCACCAGGGAAGCCCAAAACTTGCTTTTTTGTCATTTGTAATTCTTCTTTCATGCCAAGTCTGTTTTTTCTGATCAAGTGGGTGATGCCCCATCATCATCCACTAGTTCCATGGTTTCCTGGAAGGACTCACTTGAGTCAACACTCTGATTTGGCCCAAGGTACATAAAATCATTTCAGAAGATACTTGGATTAGTTCTCTCAACTTCTGTTGCGTTCTCAGGAAAGCATATTCTGACTTCTCTCTCCTCCCCGTTTCTGACCTTTAGTCAGTGCCTTCCACTGTCCAAATGCTTCAGGAAGCCAGAAGGTGAGAGAGCACAAGGAACCATGCCCATAAGGGTCAGCCTCCTGAGGCCCAGAGCAGAAGGCCGGGGGGGATGGATTGAGGGGTCACAGCTGGGGAGGAATAGAGTGTAACCAGCACAGATGTCCCTTCTACTAGAGAAGCACAAAGAATCCAGGTCATTCCAGACCATTAAGGAAGATCCCGTTGGTTTGTAGATTACACTAGTCACTGTCATTTGCCCCTTGTCCAAGCCCTTGTGGTTCCTTGGAGGTGGGGCTTCCTCGGCTTCATCCTGTGCTATGGGGCTCCTGCCTAGGCGGGGCACCCTGACCGCTCCCCCAGCTCCATTCTCCTCAGGTTTGCCCTGTGAATGTTCCTCTCTGAGCTCCTGCCAGCTCTCCAGGGAAAGCAAAGGCGTGGAGGACGGGTCCTGCCATTCTAGGGTCTACAAATAAAATAAAATAAAACTAGCTAACCCTTTTAAGTCAGTTTGGGAATAAACTTTTAGTAAAATTGGTCATGGTAAAGTTTATTTACCACATTTTAAAAGGAACTGATTCTTTGTGACAAAAATCTAGAAATTCAGACTTTACCTACTGTTGCTTATTTCTACCAAGTCAAAACTTCCGGATTTTACAAGATTCTTCTGTCAGTTTTACAAAGTCTCTAACAAACGTTTTTTCTATGTGTAGAATTAATTGTTGCCGGTATTTTGTGCTGATTGTTTCTGATGGTGATATTATAATTTGGATGAAAAACTGATACTTTGTATTTATTTCTTTAATAATCTTTGAGAAAGTGTGTACAGTTTTGCCCAGGAATTTCAGGGCTGCAATATTCCTGATGATTGGTCTAACATTTTACTAATTCGGTTTCTGCCTATTCTTATCTTCCCTTTTCTGGCAATGTTCTAATTATCTATTTAAAAACATGCCTATATATATATATGTATAGATAGATAGATATAGACCCTGACTTTTACCCATAAGCATTTTATCATGAGCATTTCCTCAAACTATGCTATAGTCTGCCAAACTGTGATCTTAGCGTCTGTGTAATATTCCACCTAAAGGAAACACCCTAACTTCTTCAGAGGCCCCTATTTTTGGACTCTGAGTTATATCCAATTTCTCCATATTATTAATAACACTTGGAAAATATTCCTATTTGTAACTCTGCATGTCTGATTGTTCCACTATAACTATTCCTAGAAGTATAATCAGTGGACCAAACGATGTGAAATTTTAAAGCTCCTTGAATCATTTTTCCAAAAGATTTTCTTTGGGAAATAATTTTGGTTTTGCTCAAACACAGAGAAAAGGGGAGAAAAACACCCAGTGTTATACATCATAGCGTATTACTGTATTATTTTTCCCTGAAAAATGTTTAAAGTTGATATTAGAAAATGCTCACTTAATCATAAAAATCAGTGCAAACATTACATTCAACAGCACAATTCTTATAAAATGGCTTTAGTTTAGAGTGCCTCTGCCCCTTTAAACCCCTTTCTAGGCCCTGTTCTCCCCTGTCTCCAGGCGAAGTCTCCAGCAGGTTGTGACTTTTCTGTTAACTCACATGTAATCGAGAACCTCTAAGGTCACTGTGCAAAACACAGCCTCAAGGGTATCCACTTTCAGTAAAAACAAGCTATATGCCCACATCTACCCAATTGCTTGAAAACAACAAAAACTCCTGTATAAACTTGTGTCTACAGGACTTAGAGGCTTCTTTGAGATGACAGGGCAGTTAGGCATCCTCTGGCTGGTGTTGTATGAAGACAGGAGCTGGAAAGGCAAGCAGCACTGCACCCAGTCCACGGGCAAGGGCCTTTGCGGACACGGAGAACACACCCTCCATTTTCACAGCGAAAGGGACATGAGTAGAGCCACACACCAAACAACCTCAGTAACATCATGGAAAAGATAGAGAAAAATGAGCCCAGATCCTGACCAGGTGTCAGATTCTTTCCCACAAAGCTGGACTTCCAGTCCTCCACTCTTAGTGTAAAGCGACCAGGAAGTAAACTGACATAGAAGATATATATATATATATATATATATATATATATATATATATATATATACACATGTATATTCTATGTTTATTCTCTCTCTCTCTCTCCATATATATATGTACGTACATAAGTATGTATGTATATATATCTCCAAACACAAGGCTAAAGAGATTTCAAAGAATTGGAATAAAACAGATTTCATTACCTGGCCACAATGAAAAGAATAAAAAAATCAATAATGGAAAGATAACCTCCAAATCTCATAGGTCTAGATTTATAATGAAAATTAGAAAATAGTTTGAATTGAATGGTAATGAAAATACCACACATAAAAAGTTGTGAAATGTAGCTAAAGCAATATTAGGAGGAAAATTATACACATTTAAAACAAGGAAAAGCTCAAACTTAATGAGTTAGGCATTCAAGGGGGCAGGTAAACAACTGAATAAAATCATTGTGGTGTGAATTAAATGTAAAACAATCCTAGTTTTCATCAGAGGAAATTATATGATCTATCAGGAGACCATTGCTCTAGGTCTTGGATTTCTCAGTCAAATTAATGGGTAGGTTCCTTATGAGGATTTGAAATGGGGTGACTTAGTCCATAACTGAGTCCCATTCACAGAAGCAATGACCCAGGAAATTTCAAGAAAACCTGAAATTAACTTTATTCCTAAAAATTTTCCTCAAAAAATGATTAAAGAGATTAAATGATTAAAGATTTTCAAAGTGAAATAAGTAGTTATGCCAAAAGCCTCCTCCACTTGGTACAAAATATTGGTGAACAATTGGCCTACATTCTGGATGAATGACTTAATGCAAAATGATTGTCTGTCTTCAAAATGTTACTTCCCGGACCGGGAAGATCCCACATGTCTCGGAGCGTCTGGGCCCGTGAGCCATGGCTGCTGAGCCTGCGCGTCTGGAGCCTGTGCTCCGCAACAGTGAGAGGCCCGCGTACCACCAAAAAAAAAATTAAGGAAACAATCCCATTTACCATCATATCGAAAAGAATAAAATACCTAAGAATAAACCTACCTAAGGAGGCAAAAGACCTATACTCAGAAAATTATAAGATACTGATGAAAGAAATCAAAGACACAAACAGATGGAGAGATATACCATGTTCTTGGGTCAGAAGAATCAATATTGTCAAAATGACTATACAACCCAAAGTAATCTACAGATTCAGTGCAACCCCTATCAAGTTACCAATAGCATTTTTCACAGAATTAGAACAAAAATTTTACAATTTGTATGGAGACACAAAAGACCCCCAATAGCCAAAGCAGCCTTGAGAAAGAAAAATGGAACTGGAGGGATCAGGCTCCCTGACTTCAGACTATACTACAAAGCTAGTCATCAAACCAGTATGGTACTGGCACAAAAACAGAAATATAGATCAATGGAACAGGACAGAATGTCCAGAGATAAACCCACATACCTATGGTCACCTAATCTATGATAAAGGAGGCAAGGATATACAATGGAGAAAAGACAGTTTCTTCAACAAGTGGTGCTGGGAAAACTGGAGAGCTACACCTAAAAGAATGAAATTAGAACATTCTCTAACACCATACACAAAAATAAACTGAAAATGGATTAAAGACCTAAATGTAAGGCCGGATAATATAAAACTCCTAGAGGAAAACATAGACAGAACACTTTTTGACATAAAGTGCAGCAAGATCTTTTTCTTTTCTTTTTTTTAAAGAGTCCTTGTTTTTTAAAAAAATTTTTAATAAGGCTTTTTAAAAAAATGTATTTATTTTTATTTATTTTATTTTTTTTTGGCTGTGTTGGGTTTTCTCCAGTTGCAGCGATCACAGGCTACTCTCTGTTGTGGTGCACACACTTCTCACTGCGGTGGCTTCTCTTGTTTTGGAGCACGGGCTCTAGAGCACAGGCTCAGTAGTTGTGGCTCACGGGCTTAGCTACTCCGCAGCATGTGGGATGTTCCCGGACCAGGGCTTGAACCCGTGTCCCCTGCATTGGCAGGCGGATTCTTAACCACTGTGCCACCAGGGAAGCCCACAGCAAGATCTTTTTCAATCCACCTCCTAGAGTAATGAAAATAGAAACAAAAATAAACAAATGGGACCTAATTAAACTTAAAAGCTTTTGCACAGCAAGGAAACCATCAACAAAACAAAAAGAAAACCCACAGAATGGGAGAAAATATTTGCAAATGAAGTGACCGACAAGGGATTAATCCCCACAATATACAAACAGCTCATGCAGCTCAATTTCAAAAAAACAAACAACCCAAACAAAAAAAGGGTGGAAGACCTAAATAGACATTTCTCCAAAGAAACCATAGAGATGGTCAAGAGGCATATGAAAAGATGCTCAGCATCACTAATTATTAGAGAAATGCAAATCAAAACTACAGTGAGTTATCACCTTATACCAGTTAGAATGGACACCATCAGAGAAGTCTACAAACAATAAATGCTGAAGAGGGTGTGGAGAAAAGGGAACCCTCCTCCACTGTTGGTGGGAATGTAAATTGGTGCAGCAACTATGGAGAACAGTATGGAGATTCCTTAGAAAACTAAAAATAGAGCCATCATATGATCCAGCCATTGCACCCCTGGGCCTATATCCTGAGAAAACCATAATTTGAAAGGATACATTCACCACAGTGTTCACTGAAGCACCATTTACAATAGCCAGGATATGGAAGCAACCTAAATGTCCATCAACAGAGTAATGGATAAAAAAGATGTGGTACATATACAACGGAACATTACTCAGTCATAAAGAAGAATGAAATAGTGCCATTTGCAGCAACATCGATGGACCTACAGATTATCACACTAAGTGAAGTAAGTCAGACAGAGAAAGACAGATACCATATGATATCGCTTGTATGTGGAATCTAAAAAAAGGGTACAGGGGCTTCCCTGGTGGCACAGTGGTTGAGAGTCCGCCTGCCGATGCAGGGGACACGGGTTCGTGCCCCGGTCCGGGAAGATCCCACATGCCGCGGAGCAGCTGCACCCGTGAGCCATGGCCGCTGAGCCTGCGCGTCCAGAGCCTGTGCTCTGCAACAGAAGAGGCCACAGCAGTGAAAGGCCCGCATACTGCAAAAGAAAAAAAAAAAGGTACAAGTGAACTTATCTACAAACCAGAAATAGAGTTACAGATGTAGAAAACAAACTCATGGTTACCAAGGGGTGAGGGATAAATTGGGAGATTGGGACTGACTTGTACACACTACTAGATGTAAAATAGATAACTAATAAGAACCTACCATATAGCACAGGGAACTCTACTCAATACTCTGTAATGGCGTATATGGGAATAGAATCTAAACAAGAGTGGAGATTGGTGTTTGTATAACTGACTGGCTTTGCTGTACAGCAGAAACTACCACAACACTGTAAATCAACTATACCCCAATAAAAAATTAATTACTTAAAAAAATGGCCATGATTCTGTAACCCAACCGCCAGCTTGCCCCCCAACCACCACTCATCGCTCCTCCTGACGTCCTGGCGTGGCTGGCGTGCCGAGAAGCGGGGGTGGGGTGGGGTGCTCAGTCTTGAGTCTGCGCCTGAGCCATCCTCTCAGCTGTCCTCACTTCTCCAGCCTCTTCCTGTCCATCTGCTGGCCGCCTTCAACGGCTGGAGGGTGGATGTGGGAGGGAGCGCACCTCCCTTTATGCTCTACTCTTCCATTTTTTCTTAATGTCCTAATTCCTTTATTCCCTTTTGAAATTGCTATCTTTGCCTTCTCCTCCCTGTTTATTTTTTTCTCTATAGCCCTTATCAACATTTAAAAATACTATCTTTTTTTTGGGGGGGTCTGTATACCAAAATGATCTAAAGCAACGAACACCAGATCTTGAAGTATAGTTAATTTACAATATTGTGATAATTACTGCCGTACAGCAAAGTGATTCAGTTATACAATATATACATTATTTTTAAAACAGTTTTTTCCATTATGGCTTATCATAGGATATTGAATATAGTTCTCTGCGCTGTAGAGTAGGACCTTGTTGTTTATCCATTCTGTATATAAAAGCTTGCATCTGCTAATCCCAACCTCCCACGCCATCCCTCCCCCTTGGCAACCGCCAGTCTGTTCTCTATATCCGTGATTCTGTTTCTGTTTCATAGATAGGTTCATTTGTGTTATATTTTAGATTTCACATTAAGTGATATAGTATGGTATTTGTCTTCCTCTTTCTGACTTACTTCACTTAGTCTGATAATCTCTAGTTGCAAGAGCTTGTTTTCTAAATCCCATTTCTTACAAAAAGGAACCGGGACTCCTTGAAGAAGTATCTGAAGCTAGGCCTGGGACCGGGGGAGTCTGAGGTGAGCCTGGGATATCATCTTGTTTTACCAGAAATCAAGGAAGAATTCAGTGGAGGACAAACAGGGTCAAAGGACACAGGATTTGCTTTTCTATATTTATTGTATACCTCAATAACACTTACCAAAAAAACCCAAAAAACCAACAAACACATGGTCTGGAAGGGGCTCCCACTGCCCCAAAATGGGTCAGTTCGTCAAAAAGAATAATGACGATAATAAGTCATAACAGTAAAAAATTGCATGAGTCCATATAAAATTCAAAAGCAAAAAGAAAGAAAAGGCAGAAGGAGGCAAGTTCTTATTTACAAATGCCGGTGAATAAATTTAGAAAGAATGGTAGAATTTTAAACAGCACCCCTGAGTGATCATTAATTGCTGATTCATTAGTGATCATTAGATAGATGATAAAAGGATGAGATAAAATGTTGTGGGAACAGGATGTTAAACACAAAAACCCTCATCCCACAGATGACTTACAGATTACACAGGTTAATTACTAATTAGATGGGGGAAGATGGGGTTTTAGAATTGAGAGACTGGTTGGTTCCTTATCGAAGTGATCTAATTTAACAGCACCAACAGTGAGAAAACCTGACATTTTGGAATTCCTGACGTGGTGCATACAATAAGAAATATTCAATATCTTCTATTTATACTCTTACCAAAAGAATTTGGCTTGAATCTCATCACAAGGAAACCATCAGACAAATGCAGAATGTGGTTAATTTAAGAATCTGGCCCAGATTCTTAAAAAAACAGTCAATTATCATGAAAAGGAAGAAAAGGCAAGGGGTAAGTTTTAGACTAAAAGAAACTAACATTTAACGGCTTCGGTGTGTGAACCAAATTGGATCTGGGGTGGGGCAGTACTTTAGATGACATCTTGGAGACAGTTGGGGAATCTGAAAATGATTTCTCTCTTAGATGACATTATTGAATTATCTCTGTAGCTATGAGAATGGTATTGTGGTCATGCAGGAGAATGCCGCTCTTAAGAATGCTGAAGTATTTAGGAGTGAAGTGACGTAACATCTGCAACTTACTTTCAAATCATCCAGAAGTTTTATTTACATACTTATATACACATACAGATAGATATATACATACGGTTAATGAAAACCTGGCAAAACACTAACCGCAGATGGAGTTAGGCAACTGTATGCAGATGTTTGATGCTAGCTAGAGAATATTGAAAGGTTGAGCACTTCTGGGAAATACAACTAGTCCCACAGTTCTTGGGAAAACAAAAGTAATAGGTAAACTTTCCATGGGAGATCCTCTCAGGATACTTCCCAGGTCCCAGACTAGCTCCCTGTCCTGAGAACTCAGCTTCCCTGCAGGCGCCTCTACAGTGGGAACTTCCACCATCTTCTAGAGAAACTCCATCCCCAGCTCCAGCCATTGCTTTTGGAGCCCTCACCGCAGGCCTTGGGCTCTCCAGGTTATAACCAGCAGTGGCTCTCAGTCGCCCTGCCTCAGGGCTTGCTGTGAAGGCCTAGGAGGACACTCAGCCCCTACCCAGGAGCAGTGGAGCTAATGCCCCTGGGGGCAACCCAAGCCTCAGGAAGGTGGAAACCCGTGGACAGATGTTCCCATCTTCCTGTGAGGCCTTTCTGAGGCATTTCCCCCCAGGCTCTTCAGAGGCTCCCAGGTGGATGAAGCTCCACTCGCCTACAACAAGTACAGCTCAAAATATAGCCTCTGCTGACTTTTCTCCCTTCCCTGCCTCTGCCCACTCTCTTGCATCTGCTTCCTGAGATCCTCTTTCCAAATAAACTAGCTGCACCTATGAAACTGCATTTTGGGGAACCCAGACCAAGTGACCTACTCTGGGTGTTGGATCTATTTCCTCACCCACTGGTACATTCCTATCCCACTGGTACATTCTTATTGTATAATAACCACTTTAGCATGCTTCCTAAAGTCTGATTTAATCAAACTATACCAATATCAAGGAGCTGTCAGTAAAACATTGCTAAAGCACCTGGGCTTCAGCACTTTAGTCAAAGACCTTGAAGGTTTTCCCATTAGAGTAAAACCCTTTCCATTATTCCCAGTCTTCCAACAGAAGATGATTTGCTTAAACGCACACACACACACACACACCCCATATACACACACACCATATACCCAATCTCCCAAGGCCAAACATTAATTTTTCAGAGATTATTGTCAGAATTCATATTCGGGAAGATAAATCATTCCCTGAATACAAAATCAACTGCAAAGACCCAAATAAAGTTTCATCTGTTTTATAGCTACAAAGGAAGGAGATCACACTGTCACATTAAAGACTAAGTGCTAAGTTCTGGTGGTCTGAGCATCTGTACACCAAAGATGGCCATGGCCCCTTCCAAGGGAGGCTGCCCTTCACGAGAGGGAGGACAGCTGACGAGATCAGGATAGGTATTGGACTCAAGGAGACCATCCTTCTATAGAAGATGTAAACTTGCTGAATTGCCCTCTGCCTGGAAGACAGGGAAGAGTCCTGGTTCCCCTGAGCCTCTAAATACCTGTGGGAATAAGCCTCCAGCATCTGAATAGACCAGCTCCATCTCCCACAAGAGAGATTTGAAATAGACTTTCTGGATCCAGCCATGTACAAGGACAATGTCAGATCACTTCTAAGGCCATAGTTTGAATTTTATCTTATTCAACCCACCACTTCCCCCCAATCTTCAGGAAAAGTTACTGATGCTTGAGATGTCTTTACATAAAACTTTTCAATCTATACTTATACTAAATAAATGGGTTAAACTGTAAATGTCCAAGAGAAGTAATAGTTTCGCATATTCACACTAGAATGAAATCACTCAGTTAAATAAGTACACTGATGGATGAATGCATCCGCTTTTTATCTTTTACTGAATTATATAAACATGGTTTCAAAGCAAAAAAAAAGACAGTCCTTCCAAAGGACTAGCAGGCCTTGGCCTGGCAGTCAAAGATGAACTGTGCCATTCTGATTCCACTCCAGGGATGCTGAAAATAAGACACTGAAAATGTGACAGTTTCTCTGGATCATAAGACAGATTCAGTTATCCTTGGGGGGTGAGGTGGCCATTTTTAGGCATTTGCAAGAGGAGGAAGCAAAGAAAACTGGGGAGGGGAACACAGGCACAGAAAGAACCAACTAGAAGCAAGTAAATCCCTAAGACAGGGCAGAGAGAATAGCCATGGTTTCTGGTTTCCCAATTTTCTTCTCTACTCCCTGTGAGTTCCACATGTGTGTCCCTTTCTTTCCACGTATGTCAGTGAGGCTGCTGCTTATTAATCCCACCCTCTTCCTTTATACACTTAGTGTGAATGCATCTCTATTGATATCAGTAGGGTTTTCAAATAAATGTACTCACATGGATTGAATTCGGGTTCTCTTATGCATTAATTTATGACATCCAGAGATCCAGGTAGTCGAGGCAGGAACTTCAGCAAGATAGCTCGTTAGCTTAGTGATAACACCAAAGTGACATTCTCTCACACACCGAAGTGACATTCGTACATTGTTGAACTTGGAGTTACTCGTGAATCACTAAAACTGCAAATGATTAACTCGTGAATGCCAAGATTTCAGCATGTGTGTATATGTGTGTGTGCTCACGTATGTGTATATGTATTATAGTCAGTGTTATATTACAGTAATCACTGGTGGTAGGATTTTGATACACTAGAATTCTTAATTTTTTAAACTTTTGATGATTAGCACTTATTATTATTATATGTATTTTTAAAACAACAGCTGTCTTATTCAAGAAAGAAAGTAGCTGGGCCTTAATTGGAAAATCTATATGATTAATGCTTAGAACCTGGGTTGATTAAGAAAATGTGTAGCTGTAATTTATTTTAAATATCTATGATTTTACCCTGAAGTCTGTGTGCAATGCTACATGACAGCTTTCCTTCGTAAATGCCTATGTGTACGTTACCCTGGAGGGAACTGCAGGAGAGCAGTGACGGAGGAGAGGGTAGGGGCCAGGAGCAGACTTCTTGCACGAGTCTTCCCAGAGGGCATCTGCTTGCTGGCTCGGCGTACTGTAGCCAGCACTTTTAGACTTTCACTGAAATGTTATGTAGCACAGTTAGCATAAAATAATGAAAATTAACATCATGCGAATTCTCTGTGATCTGGGCGGATCAGGAATTCTCCTCTGTGAACTCCATGCTTGGAGATTTACTAAGAGTACAAAGATAACCAGGCCTCCCTCTACTCCACGTTGTTTATCTTGGAAACATTTCCTCTTCATCTTGTGTTATGCTTTGTAAGTCTAGTCCAGAGGAAAATAATATTTTAAAATATTTTAGTCTCAGGTTTGACTTTCTTGGCTAACAGATGTCCTGTTGGGCCCTTAGCCAACAGCTTCCTAGCTGTCCATCTGTGAACCCTTATACCCTGGCTTCAGTCACTGACCGTCCCTTGATATGTGCTTTAGCAAGATGGTTTTGGATGAAGGAAACCCCACTAACTACTATTTTATATTGAACTTTCAAGCAACTTTCAAGTTCCACAAGTTACATTTTTTCCTTCGGCCGCAGGTCTAAGAAAGGACAACAGAGCAAAGAGGAATGGACCTTCCTCTTCTTGGTAACAAAACCAGTAACTGCTGGAACCCCAGGCCTCCCTCTAGTCCCGTACCACTGCTGGGCTCGGCGAAACCCTGAGACCTGAGCACTGCAGCTGAGTCTCCAGGCCGCGCCGTCCCATCATGCCCACTCGGCGACTGCGTGCAGGCTGAGGCACCATGGCTCGGTTTCCCTCGGAAATATTTTTTATTTTAGAATTCTGAAGAGTACAGTTAACACAATCCTCATATCACATTAGCCGCTATGTGATGGCACAGAGTCAGATGTGCCCCCGTGGCCAGTGCGGGTCCCTGTGTTGTTTCCTCATCTTCCCAAGTGCTGACCGATCTGTTTATTCCACTGCTGTGGTCCTGCTTCCCGCCACTGCTGTGTGTTCACCTGAGTGGCTTTGATCCATGGTGGTTGACAAAAGGCACTCAAGTGATGTTGCTGTATGTGCCCACCAGGTGCATGCCAGGGGCACTTGAAATGCAAGTGAAAATGGAAGTTTCATGGCACATTTACGGAGCTACTGGAGTGATGAGTTAGCGTAAAATCAGAAATATAGGATTGTTGGAAGTTGGACTTAAAAAATTTTTTTATTTTATATTGGAGTATAGTTGATTAACAATGTTGTGTTAGTTTCAGGTGTGCAGCAAAGTGGAAGTAGTTTCACTTTTGAGAGGGATTCTCATTCATCGCACAACCTGTGAAGAAGTGACTGGCAATTGTCTGGGTGGTAACCGGAAGAAGCTATGGGGATGTATGTCCTTACTGCAGGGGATTTCAAGTGAAGGAGCTACTGGGGAAGCACCTATGATCCAGTGACCAATTTAGTAAGCACTCTCACTTCCGGCAGAGCAGTGCCTGGCTTAAAGGGATGTTTCCTGTAGCCAGAGCACATCTGTTGTCTGTTCTGAACTGCCAGGAATGGCCCATCACCTCTGGCTGATGACCCCGCCCACCAGGTCAGCACCACCTCACTCAGCAGGGCTCCACCCCCGCTGGCAGGCACCTTAAGTGGTCTCTAAACCAGCGAACTTCCTGCCTTTCTAACCTCCTTCTTTCTTTCACGCTTCCATAGAAGGATTTTGAAAAATTCTCCATACCTTTAAGTGGATATCTAATACTTTTCCATTTAGGTTTAAATAGTTGCAGAGGAAGTAATTTCCTAGGTACTGTAAATATTGACATGATTTATTGACTCTTCGACCCCTGAGTCAAATAAGTGTGTTGTTGATCTTCCAGTTATGTGGTATCTTTTCGTTATTTTTTTCTAATTTATTTGTACTGTAGCCAAAGAATATTATCAGTGCTTTGACATTCCTTGAGACTTGCTTTCTGACTTTTCACACAGTAACTTTTCTTAAACGTTACAAATGTGATTGTAAAGAATATATCTTCGGGCAGATACATAGAGACGGAAAGTAGATTAGGAGTTGCCAGGGGCTGGGTGGAGGGAGGAGTAGATAATGACCACTAATGATTATAGGGTGTTTTGGGAGAGGTTATAAAAATGCTCTGGAATTAAATAATGGTGATGTTGGCACGATTTTGCGAATATACTAAAAGCTACTGAATTTATGCTTTATAAGGGTGGATTTTATGTCTGAATTATATTTCAATTAAAAATATTTTTTCTGCAATTATGGATGTAAGCTTGTTAATTATTTTTCAAATCTTCTATTACCTTCTGATTTCATGGTCTATCAATATCTTAATTTGTGATCACCATGACACAAACACAAAAGAAACTTCGCTGGTTACAGCTGCAGAATGCTAGTGGATCACCTCATTATTTTGAAAAGTGGTACATTGAAAATGATACATAAGGGAAGAAATCAAACAGTTGACCTACTTTTCCTCTATGAACTATACCCGTGGGTAACCAGATAGTAGAAGAGGGTGGTTTCTTTCTGTGGATGTAGTTTAGCTAACAGATAAAAGAAGGAAAGACTGAATCAGAATGTCACCTTTTCACAACCAGTGATGAATGAAAAGAACTAGGCTTTGAATATTTAAATAGTAAGTGGCAGATAACTTCAGAGAGAGAGAGAGACAGAAAAAGAGATGCAGAAAGAGAGATAACCTCCTGGAAGTAGACAGCACCACCTGTGAAGAAGTTTTCCCAAAAAAAGGTGGATCAAGCCCCCATTACCAGTTTGTAGGAAACACAGAGGCGGAGAAATAGGTTCAATGACATCTCAGGATTCAATCAGAAAAATCCATACTATGGTAAACTCCACGGGACAAATGACTTGGTTTCTTCAACAAGCAAATTGCCGGGAAAGAAATAATGTAGAAGGGGAAGTTACAGATTTAAGAGATATGTCAACCAATCCGAGTGTGTAAACCTTATTTGGATCCTATTAATTCAAATAAACCAAAAACAGATTTATGACCTTTATGAGATCAATGGACATTTAAACGTTGACTGGATATTTGATGCTACTGGAAAATTAACTCTTTCTTAGGTATGAGATTGGTAATGTGGCTATGTTTAAAAAAGAGTTCTGATCATTCAGAGAGCCATACTAAACATTTCTAGATGAAATAATTAGGATTTGCTTTAAAATAATATGAGAGAGGGGAAAGTGGATGTTGAAATAAGATGGGCCATGAATTGATAATTGTTGTAGTTGAGCAATGGGTCCATGGGTGTTGACTATATTATTCTCTCTACTTTGTATATGTTTAACCTTTTAAATAATATTTTTTAAAAAGAAAAAAATCATTTTTATGTAGGAGTCTTATTACTATTCTCTGGCCTGATCTTAAGTAAACTTAGTGCCCCTATGTCTCTCTTATAAAAAGGAATATTTACAGCCACTTATCAAATATGACTGTTGCGAATCTTAAAAAGTATTCATGTAATAATGGCCTTGAAGAGCTCTGAGCCATCTGGAGTAGGCCAGGCATATGACTTCTGTATTTGTTCAGACTTTTCTAATGAGTGACTAAAGATGACATCCTAGGAGCTGCGACTTGCCATGGAGCTCTAGGCTGGAGTTCAGACCAGGCCCTGTGCGTGTGTGCCTCTGAACACCAGCTCGTGCCTCTTCTTCCTTGGGACAGCCAGCCTTGCTGTCCATGTCCCTGCCTCTCTCCCTTCCCAGCAAAACCAGACCGAGTTGAGGCCTGAAAAGGTAGATTTTCGAGGGCACTTCTGACCACAGAGTTTCAACCAGTTTCTTAGTTTTGAAAAGGCTAAGCCTGTGGTCAGCCCGGTTGGGAGAGCGAGGACATTAAAATGGCACCACTCCTGGTCTCTCTCTCTCTCAGGTGTTTTCGGACTTCTCCAGTCTTCCTCACGGCCTTTGTGTCTGTCACGATGACACATAACTCTTAAGAAGATGCCACTGCCTGAGTGTCCCTCTCCCTGGTTTCGCTTCTGACCCAAACAGAATCAGCTCAGAATGCTGGTTCCATGGCACACCTAACAGGTCTGAAAGGACCCCTGGCACTTGAAGGACACTCCTCTTGACTCGCTGGGAACCCATCCTCAGGGAACAGAATGAACCGGAGCACTGTGTGGGGAGTGAGAGGCTCTGCTTTCCCCCAGGATGAAAGAGTAGGGGGTGAAGAGGAAGGTGGCACCAGCACACAGACCTCCTTGATTCTCATCACGTTTGCTGTAGGTTCAATGCCGGCTTTACGATGGGAAAATACATGCCCTGAGCCGAGAGGATAGTCAGGAGGCACTGAGGGAGGGTGTCAGGGTCTCTCAGAACCTGCCTGGGTCTCTGACTGCCCCGGGGGGGACCTGTTCTGCCGTCTGAGGAGGACCTTCTCTTCAGTATCAAGAGTAAGTGACTACAGCTGGCAACAGAGTCACCCAGAAAGACATAACTTTGTTCAGGCACTTCCCGTCCTTTCTGGAACAAGGAGGGACTTACTGACAAGTGAATAAACACATTTAAATACCTCTTTTAGGAGGCTGAAGGTCCAATTTCAGACTGCTCCACAGTACAGCTGTCAGATTTAGTAATAAAAATACAGGGTGCCCAGCTGAATTTCAATTTTATATAGACGATGCCTATTTTTGTTTTTTTTAGTGTGTGTCTTATGCAATACTTGGGACATAAGTATACTAAAATCTTGGCTGTTTATCTGATATTTAAATTTAACTGAATGTTCTGTATCTTACCTGGCAACCCTACTCCATGCAAAACGTTTTAGTTTTTTCACTTTTCAATTCAGCTGTGACCAAGTGACAGAAGAGACAGTGGATGAGCCATAACAGTATTTTTTTGGATTGATGAAAAGGGATGAAGTATAGTCTTGGTTTATAATGGGGGAAGCATTTTTCTTCTTAGAAATTTTTAAAATAAGTTTTCAAATTGACCTAGTTTCATCTCCATTTCATACGCGTTGCCAGCTTGCCGCATTTTACCAATTTATTTCATCCCTTGAAACGCCCTGAGCCATGTCTGCAGCGTAAGGAGTTCCCAGAGCCTCACAGAACGGGGTCGACGCCATGGTGCTTGCAGTTCAGCTCAGCGGAAGTGCCGGAAACCTGCACTAAATGTTCACGGAAGACGAGACCTGGGCGGGCTGCGTGAGCGGCTAGGTAGAGGCTCAGCATCCCTCCGAGTGCAGCCCCGCCCCACGGCGCCGGCCCGAAGCGGCTCCAGGGGAGGCCCCGGCGCTGGCGCCGGAAGCGTCCCCGCTCCCAGTTTCGGCGTCGCGCAGACCCTCCGCCTGCCCGCCCGGACCCCGGCTGCTTACTCATGGAGACTGGAAGTCCGAGGTGTACCAGGGCGGCGGTGGACATGGTGAGATGTAGGCAGCACCCGCCTCAGAGCCCGGGGGCAGGCGTGGGGAGTGGTGGGGGAGGACGATTGTTGGAAGGACCGCTGCTGGGGCCGACTTCGCTCTGAAACAGGCCAGGGGTCTAGGAGCCTGGGGTCAGTGCGCTAGAGGCTGCTGCCGCTTGCCTGTCTCCCTCCCACACCTCAAAATTGCCTTTCCTAAACTCACACTAATATCTCACACGAAATCTAGTTCTCACCCTGAAGTCTCTGTCCAGGGGAGTGGTCCCGTATTGCACATGTCCTGGTGGTGTTACCCGCTGCACCAGCCGGAGGTCATGCTGGAGCAGCCCATCCTCTCGCCCCTACGGCCAGTCGGTCTGAGGTCTTGAGGAATGGACCTCAGGAGACCCCTCAGAGTCACCCCGTATACGTTTCACTGTCTTAGCAGAGGCCCTCACTTCAGCTGCTCTGCACCTTGTCTGAGTTTATTAGGCTGCTCGCTGCCGCACAGATTGTTCACATTTGCTTTCCTCTTCCCTTCTCTGTCTCTAACCAGTTTCTTTAAACCCAGCCTTTAAAAGCCACCCTGAGGTTCGTTTCTTTAAGAAGCCACCCTTGGCCTCCCTCTCTAGTTACATCTGGTTGCGTCTGTGTGTGTCTCACTCCCAGCCGCTCACGTGAGCACAGCTAACACAGTGTTTGACCCGGTGCACTGCACTTGTTAACGTATTTGTCAGTCTCTCTAGATTCTAAACTCCTGGAAGACAGGCACTTTTTGTTTGTTTTTCTTTGCATTCCTTGCAGGTCTTAAGAGGCACTGCACATTCCACATACCCCAAATGGAACTCTTTCTCTTTTCCTTCAAACCTGGTCTTCATATTTTCTATCATTGGGTGCCATGCCATCCACTGGTAGCTTAAGTTAGAGTCATCCCTGACCCCATGCTCTGTCCATTTTCAAACCCATCATTAATTTCTTTTTTTCTAGTTCTTACTTTTTTATCATTATTTATTATTTTTATTGAAGTATAGTTGATGTACAGTATTATGTAAGTTACAGGTGTACAATTTTTAAAGGCTACACTCTATTTATAGTTATTATAAAATATTGGCTATATTGCCCGTGTGGTTCAGTATATCTTGTAGCTTATTTTATACATAATAATCTGTATCTCTTAATCCCCTACTCCTATATTACCCCTTCCCCCTTCCCTCCCTCTACTGTTAACCACTAGTTTGTTCTCTATATCTGTGACTCTGCTTCTTTTTTGTTATATTCACTAGCTTTTTGTAGTTTTTAGATTTCAGTATAAGTGATATCATACAGTATTTGTCTTTCTCTGTCTGACTTATTTCACTTAGCATAATGCCCTCCAGTTCCATCCAAGTTGCTGCAGATGGCAACATGTACGTTGTGTATGTATATGTGTGTGTGTGTGTGTGTGTGTGTGTATATATATATATGATGTGGTATATATACCATATCCATTCATTTGTTGATGGACACTTAAGTTGCTTTCATATCTTGGCAATTGTAAATAATGCTGCTATGAACATTGGGGTACGTATATCATTTCTTATTAGTAGTTTGGGTTTTTTGGATATATACCGTAGTGGAATTTCTGGGTTTCTGGGTCATATGGTAGTTCTATTTTAAGTTTTTGAGAGACCTCCGTACTGTTTTCCACAGTGGCTGGAATTTGCTTTCCCACCAACAATGAATGAGCATTCCCTTTTCTCCACATCCTCACCAACATTTGTTATTTGTGTTCTTTTTGATGATAGCCACTCTGATGGGTGTGAGGTGATATCTCATTGAGGTTTTGATTTACATTTCTCTAATAATTAGGGATGTTGAGCATCTTTCCATGTTCCTGTTAGCCATCTGTATGTCTTCTTTGGAAAAGTGTCTATTTAGATCTTCTGCCATCTTTTTTTTTTTTATTGATACTGAGTTGTATGAACTATTTATATATGTTGGATATTAACCCCTTGTTGGTCATATCATTTGCAAACATTTTCTTCCATTTCATAGGTTGTCTTTTGATTTTGTTGATGGTTTCCTTTGCTGGGCAGAAGGTTTTTAATTTTAATTAGGTCCCATTTGTTTATTTTTGCTTTTATTTCTTTTGCCTTTGGATACAGGTGCAAAAAATATTGCTACGATTTATGTCAAAGAGTTTTCTGCCCACGTTCTGTTCTAGGTGTTTTATGGTTTTAGGTCTTACATTTAGGTCTTTAGTACATTTTGAGCTTATTTTTGTATATGGTGTGAGGGAATGTTCTAATCTCATTTTTTTAAAGTGTAGCTGTCAAGTTTTCCCAGCACTACTTGTTGAAGAGACTTTTTTCCATTGTATATTCTTGCCTTTGTTATAGATTAATTGACCATACGTGTGTGGGTGTATTTCTGGGCTCTCTATTCTGTTCCATTGATCTATGTGTCTTTTTTTTTGTGCCAGTACCATACTGTTTTGTTTACTTTAGCTTTATAATATAGTCTGAAGTCAGGACGCATGATTCCTTCAGCTCTGTTCTTCTTTCTCAAGATTGTTTTGGCTCTTCGGGGTCCTTTGTGGTTCCATACAAATTTTAGAATGATTTGTTCTAGTTCTGTGAAAAATGCCATTGGTAATTTGATAGGGATCACATTGAATCCATAGATTGCATTGAGTAGTATGGTCATTTTAACAACACTGATTCTTCCAATCCAGGAACACAGTATATCTTTCCATCTGTTTGTGTCATCTTTAATTTCTTTCATCAGTGTCTTGTAGTTTTCTGCGTACAGGTCTTTTACCCCCTTGGGTAGGTTTATTCCTAGGTATTTTATTCTTTTTAATGCATCCATCATTAAATACTTTTTTTTTTTTTGCTGTACGCGGCCTCTCACTGTTGTGGCCTCTCCCATTGTGGAGCACAGGCTCCGGACGCACAGGCTCATCGGCCATGGCTCACGGGCCCAGCTGCTCCGTGGCATGTGGGATCTTCCCGGACCGGGGCACGAACCCACATCCCCTGCATCGGCAGGCTGACTTTCAACCACTGCGCCACCAGGGAAGCCCCATTAAATACTTTTGATTCAGCTTCAAGGTACATCTTGAATCTCTCCACATTTCTTCACCTCCCTTGTCACCACTTTAGTCTAAACCAGTGGTTCTCAACTGTGTGTGACTTTCCTCCCCAAGGGACATTTGACAGTGTTGGGACATTTTTGATTGTCATGACTAAGGGAGGGTGCTACTGGCATCTAGTGGATGGAGGCCGGGGTTGCTGCTAAACATCCTGCAATGCACAGGACAGCCCCACAGCAAAGAAGCATCTAGTGTAGAATGCCAGTGGTGCTGCTGCTGAGAAACTCAGCACTAACCCTGCACTTTTTTATTTTTTAATTAATTAATTAATTTTTGGCTGCGTTGGGTCTTTGTTGTGGCACGCAGGCTTTTTCTAGTTGCAGCGAGCGGGGGCTACTCTTCATTGCGGTGTGTGGGCTTCTCATTAACGTGGCTTCTCTTGTCACGGAGCTCAGGCTCTAGAGCGCAGGCTCAGTAGTTGTGGTGCACGGACTCAGTAGTTGTGGCTCACGGGCTCTAGAGTGCCAGCCTCAGTAGTTGTGGCGCGTGGGCTTAGTTGCTCCACGGCATGTGGGATCTTCCTGGACCATGGATCAAACCCGTGTCTCCTGCATTGGCAGGCAGATGCTTAACCACTGCGCCACCAGGGAAGTCCCTAACCCTGCACTCCTTGCCTGCCCCGCTGAGTTAGCCTGATCACTGACCCACGGCACCTGCTCTTCCATGCCTCTGACCTTTCTTCACATAATGGCATGCTGAACTTTAGGAATGCTAACTTGATCCTATCACCATCCTGCTTAAAATTCTACTGGTTTTCCAGTGCTTTTAGGATAAATCTCAAAATTCTTAACGTGGTCCACCAGCTGTAGCTGGTGTGATCTTTGCCCAGGTCACTGGTCCTACTCCGTGCCTCTCCTCTCACTTCTTGTGCTCCACGTGTGCTGCTACTGGCCTTTTTCAGTTCCTTGAAGTCAAGGGCTCCTTCCCTCCTTAGGTCCTTGGCACTTTCTATTCCCTTTTCTCTTACTTCACTTCACTATTCTTCCAACTCCTGCAGATTTCAGCTCAAACCTTACCTCACCAGGGGGCTTTTCCTTACTTCCCAGACTAGTTGTCGGGAACTAGATGTTCGGGAACACCTAAGTTGGGGAGCATACTGCGTTTTCTTTCTGCAGCACTTATAATTAACTACTTTGTGTAATTGGTTGTTGACAGTCTGGCTCTTCTGCTAATACATAAGCTCCAAAGTTTGGGCTACATCCCAGAGCCTAATGTGGTGCTTGCACGTATTAGGCCCTCAAAAGAGTATTAACGATTGGATGAAACTGTTGGTACCCACCTAGCACAGTTTCTGGTACATAGTAGGCACTTAATACATACCTGATGAATTACTGACTGCGTGAATGTCCTTGAATCTAAATGCTCTCCTGCTTTACTGGGTGAGGTTTTAGGAGTCTGTGTGCAGTTCCTGCCCTAGTAATTCAGGTCAAAGACACCATGCTCTTCTGAAACGTGTTTCTTCACTCCCCTTCAATTTCAGGTTTATTTACAATGACAAGTGAAAAGTGCTGAAACCACTTACTCACCAGATTGCAATGGTGACACTCTAACCCTCCGACTTCAGAAAGTAAATTTAAAACTTCCCTGACTCATAAGAAATAATTACCATTCTCATCCACGCTTCATTTTCCCAGGCCATTTACACACAGTTCTATCAGACAGTTCTATTGTTAAGCATTCTTAGTGGTGTATCCAAAACAATGACTTCATTTGTTTAACAGATTCCTGTTTCCTGAGCCAAGAAGACATGGCGGGAGTCATACTCAGATGAGCTCCAGTTTCAAAGTGGGCAAACACAGGACATGAGAGAAGGGAGACTGAAGTATCACAGAGCTGGATGAATAGTGTCTGGAGGGCTAGCACCCTAACCCCCAGATATGCTGAGGCTAAGCCCAAAACGTTGAGGTCAAGAAAAAAAAAAACAGTCTGAATATTAGGTTCAGAGCAGAAAACATCCGGAGTGTAAGGGTTAGTTGAGCAGAAGATGTAGACATGGCAGTTGACTAAGAGCTCTGAGCCTCAGTGTCTCCACCTGTAAGGGCGGGTGGGGATGATAGCACTTTCCACACAGGGTTGTTTTGAGTGTGACATGAACTAATAGTTCCAGTGTCTGTGGTGCCTGGCAGGTGCTATGTTGGTATTTACCGTTGCTCTCAACTCAAATTTTGCATCTTAGTACTCATCTGGGGAGTATTAACCTCAGATAGGAAGGTTGTAACTGGAAGGGGGAAACCGAGTCCAGGGTGGATGTTGAAACTCTAAATCAGGGATCACAAACGCCACACCAGAAGGGGCCAGCAAGCCAGTATGGAGGAGCAGGTGGGCCAGGTGGAGAGGCAAACTAGAAACGCGTGCTACCCCAAGACACCTGATGTACCATGTGGAAATGAGGGCCCAGGGGTGTCATAGCTTGCAAATTTTCAAGAGAGGTCAGGAATCCTGATTTTATGTGATGTCTTCAATGTTCAACATTGGCAACTAATTCATAGTTTTTAAAACCTTGTTTGAGTGAATCAAATACAGCTGTGGTCTGGATATGTCCGAGGTCTGCTGGTTGGTGAGCTCTACTGAGAGATTATCTGCTTGTTCTATAGGTCTGAGCCAAAGGAACTTCAGAGCAGCTGAACTTCAGAGCAGCTGAACTCACCACATCACAGGTATTTGGAGTATGTAAGAAGAACAAAGATGAAGAGGTGCTTCCATTTTCTCCAAGGGAAAGAAGGTACATCCTACATTCTATAGACTATAGTCTTGTAGAATAGGTTAGCAAATGACTTGCTTGTCTATACTTGCATAAGCAAGAGGTGACTAGAATTTGGCAGTAGGTTCAATTAAAAACTATACTGAAGTAGCTTCATTTCCTTTGTTGATCCAGTTATAAAATTGAGAGATTGGCAAACTGGTCAACGTTGCTGCTGAAATTTAGCAAGGCATATAATTTTTTTTTTAAAGATTTTTTCCTTGTGAAGAGAATTTTTTTTTATTTTATAAATTTATTTATTTATTTATTTGTTTTTGGCTGTGTTGGGTCTTCGTTTCTGCGCGAGGGCTTTCTCTAGTTGCGGCAAGCAGGGGCCACTCTTCATCGCGGTGCGCGGGCCTTTCACTGTCGCAGCCTCTCTTGTTGCGGAGCACAGGCTCCAGACGCGCAGGCTCAGTAATTGTGGCTCACAGGCCTAGTTGCTCCGCGGCATGTGGGATCCTCCCAGACCAGGGCTCGAACCCATGACCCCTGCATTGGCAGGCAGATTCTCAACCACTGCGCCACCAGGGAAGCCCCTAATTTTTTAAAAAAACATTATCCCTTTGGATAAGAGGAAAATGCAGGTTAAATGCTAATGCAATTAGGTGTAAGTGCTGATACCTGATGCCCGATTATTTAAAGACATATCTTCCTATTTAAGGGCCAAGTAGCATCAGGAAAAAGTACGGGGGAAATTGCTCTCAATGAAGTGAGATTTTAGAAAGAAATGGAGAAAACTACATAGAAGGGGAATTCACAGTGAAGAGGATGAGAGTGGCGTGGCTGCATGTGGGTGTTAGGACCCTGTCTAGCCCAGTCCTCTGCTGCGCTTTCACTGGGGGCTTCAGTGATGGCACGGATATCTCATTTCCCAGTTTCTGCCTTCTCCGTTACTTGCAACTGTCTCCTGCTGGATTCATCCCCAGCACCACCCCCTTTCATCCCAGCCTCCAAACCAGTCCTGTCCAGGCAGGTCCATCAGCAGGTTGTCACTCCTGGACTCGGGTCAGGAAGTGCTATTCCTGCCCCCATGCCCTTGCCCAGCAGAAGCTCTCCTTAGGCCCTGTGTGCTAGGACTGGGTTTCCCATTGTGCTTCTTGTCCTGTTCTTGCTAGATCTACTTCCAGGGACCAAGCCTTTTCTTTGCACATTCCAAATAATTGTAGCCCTTCGGAGAGCTGCCCTGGACCATGGCTTTTTGCCCATCAGATTCTCAGCCCCTTCCATTGTAACCCCCCAGAAAAGGATTTCACCGTCTTCACTATCCTAGCACCAGTGGCCAGATTGAAGACCACGTTGGTCGTGTCCTTTGGCTGGCCGTACCTCGCTTGCCCCTCCAGGCACAGCATTCTCTGCAGAGGCTCCGTCTACTCCTCTGACTCTTGATAAAGGTTGTCTCAGGTCCTGGCTCCCTCTTTGATCTCACCTGCTCCAGGGTGCTGTAAGGAAGCATGATGTCTCATGCCAATCCTGCAGTATGACTCAAAGAAGGCACAGTTCTCACACTTGTATGTTACACTGAGCTGTGGGACAGAAATCGGGACTCAGAAGAATCGTGACAAGTAGCAGTTAGGAAAAGTCCTGGTCTTGATCCATATACCCACTTGCTCAAGTGCAGAATGTGGACTATGTAGTTTTGCGGCATCTCCTGTCAAGTAGACTTTTGGATGTTTAGTGCCTTTCTTAAAAAGTTATCTCAGTGTGAGTCATGAGTTTGTGAAGTGACTGCCAAAAAAATCCACAAAGAACAGAAGCGCTAGAATGAGCTCAGACTGCATTAATAGAAGTCCAGAAGTTGGGAAGAGGAAAGTGATAGGCCGTTTCACTCTGTGCTGGTCAGCCACACCTGGAGTAGTGTGTTCATTTCCGAAAGCCACATGTTTGGAAAACTAAATAATCTGGAACATAGACGCAAGAGTCGGGATGATGACAAGACTGAAAACGTACCCAAATGAGAATTTATCCAGGGACTAGAGAATGACAGCCTTGTGCATATTCAAGATGGGAACCCGTGTCTCCAGCATGATCGTGGAACCAAGAACCTTCAGTCTACGGAACTCAAAGAATAAAAATGCTGCCACGGGCTTCCCTGGTGGCACAGTGGTTGAGAGTCCGCCTGCCGATGCAGGGGACACGGGTTCGTGCCCCGGTCCGGGAAGATCCCACATGCCGCAGGAGTGGCTGGGCCCGTGAGCCATGGCCGCTGAGCCTGTGCATCTGGAGCCAGTGCTCCGCAACGGGAGAGGCCACAGCAGTGAGAGGCCCGCGAACCGGAAAAAAAAAAAAAAAAAAAAAAAAATAATGCTGCCACCAGAGCCTTTTATGAAGCAAGAAGTCCTTCAATGGGGGGAGAATCTGGCTTCCAGCAGCATGAGTAGCTTATATGGCCCGATTCAAGACTAGCCAATCAGCTTCCAAGTTTGAAATTCCCCTAACTCCTTTGTTCCTAACTCCTTTGTCCCAACCCTGGATTGGGAGAGAGATTTGAGCCTTGCCTCCTGTCTCCTTGCTGGTCGACCTTGCAATAAAGCTCTTTCTTTTCTCAAAAGCCAGTACCATGATATGGGCTCCTATGCGTGTCAGGCTGCGAGCCTTTGCTCCGTAACACTTGTATGGCGAATAGCCTTGGAAAATAGAGAACTCGTGTCATTGTGGAGCAGAGAGTAGGGTTTTGTTTGCTGTCTAGTATAATAACGTCTCCCTTCAAGGTAAAAGTCAGACAGGTTTGCTAGCAGCCTGTATAATAAATAAAAGATAAACAAACAAATAAAAGATTAATGAAATATTCTGGTTTCCTAAGTGTGGTGTTCCGCAGTCGTGATACACATGTCTAAGGCATTTGGACTTGTGACCCCTCTTGTGATTTTAGGTTGGTCTCTCTCATTCCAAGGATGTGTTTAGAGCTTTCCTTATGACTTTGGAAAGACAACACAGATAACTTCTTCCTTCTCTTTCCTTTTTTTTCTCTTTCCTCCTTCTTGTCTGAATCTTTTTTTCTCTTAAATTTTTAACAGCTGTATTGAAATATTATTCCCTTACCATAAATTCCTCCCTGTAAAGTGTACAATCCAGTGGTTTTTGGTTTATTTACAGAGTTGTGCAACCATTACCACAGTTTAATTATAGAGCATTTTCGTCACTCCCGAAAGAAACCTTTTACCCGTTAGTAGTCACTCCTAATTCCACCCGCCCCCCTCCACTAATCTCTTTTCTGGCTCTGAAGATTTGCCTGTTCTGTAGATTTAGTGTAAATGGGCTTATGCATAAGGTAGTTGTTTGCACCTGCCTTCTTTTATGTGTTCAAGATTTATCCATGTTGTAGCACGTCAGTACACTATTCCTTTTTATTTATCCGTGTTGTCGCACATAAATACTTTTATTCCTTTTCATTGACAAATAATATTCCCCCATATGGATCTAACACATATGATTCATACATGCATCAGTTTATAGACAATTCGGGTTGTTTCTGCCTTTTCTCTGTTATCAGTAATGCAGCTGTGAGCATTCACCTGCGAGCCTTTGTGTGGACATAACGCTTTTCATTTCTTTGGGGTATATAACCAGGAGTGGAATTGCTGGATTGTATGGTAACTTTATGTTTAGCCTTTGAGAAACCGTTACACCGTTTTCCAAAGTGGCTACTCAATTTTATATTCTCAGTAGCAGTGTATGGGGGTTTCAGTTTCTCCACATCTTCATCTACATTTGTTATTATCTATCTTTTTTGATTCTAGCTGTCCTAGGAGGCGTGAAGTGGTTTTGTTTTGCATTTCCTTAAAGACTAAATGATACTAAACATCTTTTCATGTGGTCTTGTATATATTCTTTGGAGAATTGTCTGTTCAAACCCTTTGTCCATTTTCGGTTGGGTTACTTACAACTCTTACTTGAGTTGTAAGAGTTCTTCATATATTCTGAATCAGAGTCCCTTCTTAGATAACACGATTTACAAATATTTTCTTTTTTTGTGAGTTGACTTTTTACTTTCTTGATGGTATCATTTGTGGCACAAATGGTTTAATTTTGATGAAGTCTAATTTATATATTTTTTTCATCACACATTTTTGGTGGCATACCTAGGAAACCGTTGCCTAACCCAGGGTCATTTTCTTCTAAGAGTTTTATAGTTTTGTTCTTACATATATGTTAATGATCCATTTAGAGTTAATTTTTGTGTATGGTGTAAGATAGGGGGTCCAAATTCATTCTTTTGTATGTGAATATCCAGTTGTCCCAGCAATATTTATTGGAAAGACTATTGTTTCCCATTTTATCTTGGCACCCTTATTGAAAATCAGCCATAAATGTAAAGGTTCATTTCTGACTCTTAATTCTATTCCATTGATTTATATTTCTATCCTTATGCTGGTATCACACTCTCTTGATTTCTGTAAACTTATAAGTTTTGAAATTGGGACTATTCCAACTTTGTTTTTCTTTTTCAAGATTTATTTTGGATAATTTTTGATCCCTTGAGTTTTCATATAAATTTAGAATCAGCTTATCAAAATTTCCAGCTAGGAATTTGATAGGGTTGACATTGAATCTGCAGATCAGTTTGGGGAGTGTGGCCATCTTAGAGTCTTCTAATCATGTACATGGGGATTTTTCTACTTATTTAGATCTTTAATATCTTTTAAAAATGTTTTACAATTTTTAGTGTATGATTCTTGCACTACTTTTAAAAATTTATTCTTAAATATTTTATTCTTTTTGGTACTACTATAAATGGAATTGTTTTCTGAATTTCATTTTTGGAATGTCCATTGCCAGTGTATGAAAATGGGCTTTTGTATATTAACCTTGCTGTGATGGTTAAATTTATGTGTCAACTTGGCTGGGTTTTGGTACTCAGTTGTTTGGTCAAACACCAGTCTGGATGTTGCTGTGAAGATATTTTTAAGATGTTATTAATATTTAAATCAGTAGACTTTGAGTAAAGTGGATTATCCTCCACCATGTGGACTGCCTCATCCAGTCAGTTGAACACCTGAAATAAAAAGACTGAGGTTTCTCAAGGGGGGAGGGATTCTGCTTCCAGACTGCCTTGACTCAAGACTGCAACATTAACTCTTCCTTGCTGGCCTGTCTTACAGATTTTGGACTTGCCGGTCCCCACGATCGTGTGAGTCAATTTCTTATAAATCTCAATCTTTCTCCTCTTTGTTCTGTCCTCTCTCTTCTCCCATCTCCTCTCTTCTGCACCCTCCCCCCCACATTGGTCTTGTTTCTCTTGAGAACTCTGACTAATACATGTGTTGAACTCATTTATTAATAGTTTCTTAGTGGATTTATTAGGGTTTTCTATATACAAGATTATGTCATCTATAAATAGGGATTTTACCCTTTCTAGTCTCTATGACTTTTATTTCTTTTTCTTTCCTAATTGCCCTCCGAGCACCTCCAATACAATGTTGAGTGGAAGTGGTGAGAGCAGACATATTTGTCTTGTTCCTGATCTTAGGGAAAAACCATCTGGTCTTTCATCATTAAGTGTGATATTAACTTTTTTTCATAGATGGTCTTTATCAGGTTGAAGAAGTACCATCTATTCCTAGTTTGTTGGATATTTTTATCATGAAAGGGTGTTATATTTTGTCTAATGCTTTTTCTGAATCGATTGAGATGATCATGTGGACTTTGTCCTTCAGTCTATTAATATGATCTATTATATTGAATGATTTTCATATGTTAAACTAACCTTGCATTGCTGTGACAAATTCCACTGGATCATTGTATATACTCCCTTTTAAATGTTGCTGGATTTGATTTGCAGTTGGTTAGCAATGTTGAACATCTTTTCATTTGCTTGTTGGCCATTAGCCTTCCCTCTTTGGAAAAACGTCTATTCGGTTCTTTTGCCCATTTTTTTTTCTTTTGCGGTACGCGGGCCTCTCACTGTTGTGGCCTTTCCCGTTGCAGAGCACAGGCTCCAGACGTGCAGGCTCAGTGGCCATGGCTCACAGACCCAGCCGCTCAGTGGCACTTGGGATCTTCCCAGACCGGGGCACGAACCTGTGTCCCCTGCATCGGCAGGCAGACTCTTAACCACTGTGCCACCAGGGAAGCCCCCCATTTTTTAATTGAGTTTTTTTTTTTGATGTTGAGTTGTAAGAGCTATTTATATATGTTGGATATTAACTCCTTATCGGTCATATCATTTGTTCTTTTTTCCTCAGGATTGCTTTGGAAATTCAGGGTCTTTTATGGTTTCATATAAATTTTAGGATTATTTATTTTAGTTCTGTGAAAAATGTCATATTTTGGTAGGGACTGAGTTAAATCTGTAGATAGCTTTGTGTAGTACACAGTAGTAATTTTAACAATATTTTTCCATTCCAAGAGCACAGGATATCTTTCCATTTCTTTGAATCACGTTCAGTTTCCTTCATCAGTGTTTGACAGTTTACAGAGTATAGGTCTTTTGCCTCCTTGGTTAAGTTTATTCCTAGGTATTTTATTCTTTTTGGTATTTTTTTTTTTTTTTTTTTACTTTCTCTTTTTGGTAGTTCATTGTTATTGTATAGAAATGCAGCAAATTTCTGCATATTAGTCTTGTATCCTGCAACTTTGCTGATTTCATTTATTAATTCTAATTGTTTTTGGGTGGAAACTTTAGGGTTTTTATATAAAGTATTATGTCATCTGCAAATAGTGATAGTTTTACCTCTACCCTTTCAATTTGGATGCCTTTTATTTCTTTTTCTTGTCTTATTGCTGTGGCTAGGACCTCCAATGCTATGTTAAATAGAAGTAATGAGAGTGGGCATCCTTGTCTTGTTTCTGAATTTAGAGGAAAATCTTTCAGCTTTAATATATATATATATATATATATATATATTTTTTTTTTTTATATATATATATTTATTTATTTGGCTGCATCAGGTCTTAGTTGCGGCACTTCACGGGTGTGAAGTGGGTCATAGTAAATGGGAGGTGGTGGCAGAATCTAGGACCAGGGGAGAGGCAGGTTCTGGGGAGGCCGTGGAGACTCCGGGAATGTCAGGGCTGCCTGGGCGCCGGGCGTGCTCTCCTCCGGGTCCCACCACAGCCCAGCGCTCAGTGGATGGATGCATCCTGCTGAGGCCACAGTGCTGCTGGGGGACCGGGCAGGGCCCTGAGCCGGCTCTGAGGCCCCGGGCCCTGCTCCTGACACCCACTTGGCTCAGCCAAGCCTGGTCCCTGGGTCCCGCCATGCAGAACCAGCTCCAGCCCTTCTGACCCGCTTGGTGGCTATCTAGAACATTAAAAAAGTCGATAATACTCCTTTTCTTTGGAAACGGAGCTGCAGGTGACACTGTCAGTTGCTGTACCGTTGTCCTGGCTACGATTCTGTCAGGTCATCCTTGTTCCCTGGTGGAACTGAAGGGACTGAAGCCCAGCGCAGGTTGGCGCCTTGGTGGAGGACCAGGCACACGATGGCACAAGTAAGGCACGGGCCGGGAGTGGCCTGAGGCCTGGTGGGGGATGGAGGGGGGCTTTGGTCATCGAGAGGGCCTCTGTCATTCCTTCCCTCAAACCCACCCTCACGCGGGAAGGAAGGTCCGTGGTGTCCAGTGCACGAGCAGGTGCCCCTTGAGCCCTGTGCTGCTTTGAGTTCCTGTTTTCTGATCACGTGCTGCGGTGCAGTGCAGAGTCTTTGGACCAAGAAAGGATTGTTTCTTATCCTGGGCCCACCCATCGCTAGGAGTCCCCCACCCAGCTCAAGAACACCCAGGCCCTCTCCTGGGATTCTGGGATTCCGGGGTCCCTCCCTGAGTTGTAAGCATCCTCCTCCCCCCAGTCCAGGCTTTGACACTCCCTCCAGTGCCCCTCCTCCAGGCCACCAGGGGTCACGGCAGTCCGCGTGGGACTCGAGGTTGTGGCCTCCTGCAGAGTTTGGGATCTGATCCACACCCAGTGATCTGGTGAGGGTGGGGTGAGGGCTGTCAGGTTGTATGGTCTCCCTAAGCCAGCTGGGAACATTGTCGGGAGGTCAGGCATCTGGGCAGAATTTCCCTCAGCTCCCTGAGGGGTGCGGGCACAGGGGTTCACAGTGACAGCACAGTACTTGTCTTCCAATTCCACCTCGTGGCCCAAAAGTGAGGGCAGCGGTGGGAATGTTTCTTGGGGGCTTCACAGCGTTAAAGCCCTCTGTTGCAAAGGCAAATCTGGGATGCGTGCAAGCGGCTTTGCTCTGTGGGTTCAAACCTTGTTCCAACTGCCTTCTTATGGGTTGTGGAAACTTGGCAATTCCTTAAACCTCTTTAAAACTCAGTGCACTGGGTTGAAATCCATGTTCAACGGAGCCTGAGAATGTGCTCCTATTTGGAAAATAGGTCTTTGCAGATGTCATTAGCTAAGGTGAGGTCCTCCTGGATGAGATGGGCCCTAACCCAATGGCAGGTGTTCTGAGAAGAGGAGGGGGATCAGGAGAGATGCAGCCAGAGGAGACACGGCAGGAGGCGGGGCGTGGGGTGGGGTGGGTTAGGGGAGACAGGCAGGGCCTGGCGAGGTGCGTCCACAAGCCTGGGAACGCCAAGGACCATAGGCACCATCAAGAGCCAGGCGGAGGCTTGGAAGGGTCCTCCTTGAAGCCTTCAGCTGGAGCAGGCCTGCCCACGCTGGGAGAGAACACCTTGCTCAGTTTGTGGTCGTTTCTTACAGCAGCACAGGAGAGGAGTACACTTAGTTTCTTCAGATGCAGAGTGGGGAAGACATCACTTCAGAGGCTGCCGGGAGATTGACGGATATGATGTCTAATGAATGGCTGTGTGGGCACATCTGACAGCCAAGCCACAGCCCCGGACGGGCCCATGCTTTGGCTTCTTGCCAGGCATATAGTAACCCCTTGAAACAGTCATCACTTGGGCTGCTTCTTTGCTCTTGAGGGTCCTCGTGGGGACATCCTCCTGATCTTTGGGAATCCCCTCTCACCTCATCTCAGGTCACCTTCCTCGTGGCCTTGTCATGCTTCAGCCAGTTAGCAAATCCCTCTGGCTGGCACCTTGATGGCAGCATTAGGGCGCTGTGTCCTGCTGCCCTAGCCACAGCTGAGGTTGCACCCTCCACCCTGTGGACGTCCTCCCATCTGCCCTCCCAAGTGACACCAGTTTAATGGACGCAAGAACAGGGTGGCCTGTGGAAATTCCACGTACGTTGTACTCTTGTTGTGAGGGCTGGAGGAGCCCCGGGGAGGAGTGCCCAGGGCCGGCACCTCTAGCGAGTATCTGACGTCTGGTCACAGAGCCAGGGCACAGCAGCCGAAGGGCTGTAGCAGCCTTGAAAAGTTTGCCTGCGTTCCAGTCCCACTGTGTCTTGTCATCCACATCTGAAACGAATTCCAGCATCTCAGCCCCAGCCTAATCCCCCTCACAGATTCCCACGCTGTCTCCTCAGAGCAGAAATCTATCCCAATAACTGCTTATAAACAGTCTCAGCCCTCTGCTGCTGGCTCCCATCTCTGTCACTGGGTGGCAGGTGGACATCTTGTCCACTTATTGTCTTCTGTTCTCTTTTTTAAATTAATTAATTAATTAATTAATTTTTGGCTGTGCTGGGTCTTTGTTGTTGTGTGCAGGCTTTCTCTAGTTGCAGAGAGCGGGGGCTACTCTTGTTGCGGAGCACAGGCTCTAGGCGCGTGGGCTTCAGTAGTTGTGGCACGTGGGCTTCAGTCGTTGTGGCTCGTGGGCTCTAGAGTGCAGGCTCAGTAGTTGTGGTGCACTGGCTTAGTTGCTCCGCGGCATGTGGGATCTTCCCGGACCAGGGCTCGAACCCATGTCCCCTGTATTGGCAGGCGGATTCTTAACCACTGCGCCATCAGGGAGGCCCCACTTAATGTCTTCTGTTTCCCAACAGGCAGACCAATGCCAGACATAGGATGGAGGTGATTCGAGCCCAGGGCCTTTCAGTTGGGCTGTCAAGGCTGTGACTGAGGTGGTAATTGAGAACCGAATTCATCCGTTCACCAAGTGTTTATTCTTCACCTCCCATGTACTAGGCAGAGCACATGTGTTGGAATTTTTAAAATAAGTGAGAATCTCCTCTGTTGCTTTCCTGGTGAGACCACCAAGTCAACCTCCATTCCTCCCATTTCGGCTAGAAAGGGTCTGGGAGCTGCAGTTCCAGGAAATCTATGGATTACAAAATAGTTCTACCACTGATCATCTGTAAAATCCCAGAAACTTCTCAGCTTTAGACTCACCGGCATGAGGCTTGATGTATCGTAGAGGTGTTGTTTATGTTCATTCTATTTTAGGTGCTTTTAAAATATGCTTGCAAGTCCTTTAACACTCTTCCTAACAAGAGGTAGAGTCTTTTATCTTAGTCTGCTCAGGCTGCTATAACAAAATACCATAGACCAGGAGCTTAAACAGCATTTATTTTCACAGTTCTGGAGACTGGAAGTCTGAGGTCAAGGTGCCAGTGTGTTTGGTTCTGGTTAGGGTCTTCTTCCTGGCTTGCAGATGCTCTCTTCTTGCTGTATCTTCACATGGCAGAGCCAGAGAGAGAGAGGGGTCAAGCTCTCTGGTGTCTCTTACAAGGGCACAAATCCCACCATGGGGGCTCCACCCTTATGACCTCATATAAACCAGATCACCTCCCAAAGACCCCATCTCCAAATATCATTGGGGGTTAGGGCTTCAACATACAGATTTTGGGAGGGACACAATTCAGTCTGTAGCACCTTTATCTTGTGCCTTTGTGACTACCTTGATGATACAATGTGGTGATGCTACCCCACTCTCACTTCTCTTCAACATAGTATTGAAAGTCCTAGCCACAACAATCAGACAAGAAAAAGAAATAAGAGGTATCCAGAAGGGAAGAGGTAAAATTGTCACCATATGCAGATGACATGATAATATATATAGAAAACCCTAAGTACTCCACACAAAAACTACGAGACCAAGTAAATGAATTCAGTAAAGTAGCAGGATACAAGATTAACATTCAGAAGTTGGTTGCATTCCTTTACACTAACAATGAAATATCAGAAAAAGAATGTAAAAAAACAATACCTTTTAAAATCTCACCAAAAAATAATACCTAGGAATAAACCTGACCAAGGAGGTGAAAGACTTATACACTGAGAACTGTAAAACATTTCTAAAGGAAATTAAAGAGGATTCAAAGAAATGGAAAGCTATCCCATGCTCTTGGATTGGAAGAATTAATATTGTTAAAATGGCAATATTACCCAAAGCAATCTACAGATTTAATGTGATCCCTATCAAGTTACTCATGACATTTTTTATAGAACTAGAACAAATAATCCAAAAATTGATAAAAGACCCAGAATTTTTAGAGCAATCCTGAGGAAAAAAAACAAAGCAGGAGGCATAACTCTCCCAGACTTCAGACAATACTACAAAGCTACAGTAATCAAAACAGTGTGGTATTGGTACAAAAACAGGCATATGAGTCACTGGAACAGAATAGAGAGCCTAGAAATAAACCCACACACCTACAGTCAATTAATCTTTGACAAAGGAGGCAAGAATATAAAATGGGTAAAAGATGGTCTCTTCAGCAAGTGGTGCTGGGAAAGTTGGACAGCTGCATGTAAATCAGTGAAGTCAGAACACACCCTCACACTGCACAAAAATAAACTCAAAATGGCTTAAAAACTTAAACATGAGACATGACACTGTAAAACTTCTAGAGGAGAGCATAGGCAAAACATTCTCTGATAAATTGTACCAATGTTTTCTTAGTCCAGTCTCCCAAGGCAATAGAAATAAAAACAAAAATAAAGGAATGGGACCTAATCAAACTTACAAGCTTTTTGTGCAGCAAAGGAAATCATTAAAAAAAAAATCCACAAAATAGCAACCTATGGAATGGGAGAAAATATTTGCAAATGATGAGATAGACAAGGGTTTAATCTCCAAAATACATAAACAGCTCATACCATTCAACAACAAAAAAACAAACGACCCAATCAAAAAATGGGCAGAAGACCTTGATAGGCATTTCTGACATACAGATGGCCAGTAGGCACATGAAAAGGTGCTCAGCATCACTAATTATTAGAGAAATGCAAATCAAAACTACAATGAGGTATCACCTCACACCGGTCAGAATGGCCATCATTAAAAAGTCTACAAATAAATGCTGGAGAGGGTGTGGAGAAAAGGGGACCCTCCTACACATTTGGTGGGAATGTTAGTTGGTGCAGCCACTATAGAAAACAGTGTGGAGGTTCCTCAGAAAACTAAAAATAGAATTACCATATGATCCAGCAATCCCACTCCTGGGAATATACCCAGACAAAGCTATAATTCAAAAAGATACATGCACTCCTATATTCATAGCAGCATTATTCACAATAGCCAAGACATGGATACAACCTAAATGGCCATTGAAAGATGAATGGATAAAGAAGATGTGGTACATATATATAATGGAATACTACTCAGCCATAAAAAGGAGCAAAATAATGCCATTTGCAGCAACATGGATGAAACTAGAGATTATCATACTAAGTGATGTAAGTCAGCAAGAAAAAGACAAATACCATATGATATCACTTACATGTGGAATCTAAAATATGGCACAAATGAACCTATCTACAAAACAGAAACAGAATCACGGACATAGAGAACAGACTGGTGGTTGCCAAGGGGGAGCGGGGGGAGGGAGAGGAATGGACTGGGAGTTTGGGGTTGGTAGATGCAAACTATTACGTTTAGAATGGATAAACAACAGGGTCCTAATGTGTAGCACAGGGAACTATATTCAGTATCGTGTGATAAGGCATATGGAAAAGAATATTAGAAAAAACAGTGTCTCTATGTGTGTAACTGAGTCACTTTGCTGCACAGCAGAGATTGGCACAGCATTGTAAATCAACTCTACTTCAATAAAAAAAAAAAAGAAAACAAGATGTGGTGATGCTGCGTGACTTCCAAGGCTGGCTTAGAAAAGGTCCAGTAGCTTCTGATGGTTTCTTTTGTGAAGCTTACTTTTGGAACTGGCCACCATGCTGTGAGGAGGTCCAGGCCACATAGGAAGCCTGCATGTAGATGTTCCACCAACAGCCCTATACGAGATTCAGCTGATAGCCAGTGTCAACCATCGTGTGAAGCAGTCTTAGAGAGGACTCCAGCCCAGCCACTGTCTGACTGTAACTGCATGAGAGTTCAGTAAGCACCATCTAGATGAATTCCATCGATCCCAGAGCAAGCATGATAATTACAATCAGTGGTTATTGTGGTTCATGCCACACAACTATAGATAACCAGAGCAGCAATCCTCACTGGCTGTTCAGTTATTACCCTTCATGGGAATTCCGGGGCGGTTCAGTGGTTAGGACTCTGCGCTTTCACTGCCGAGGACCCGTCTTCAATCCCTGGTCGGGGAACTAAGATCCTGCAAGCTGAGCAGCTTGGAAAAACAGCAAACAAACAAAACGAAAAAACCAACCAAACAAAAACACACAAAAAAACAAACCAAAAAAAATCCCCAAACACATTTAAAAAAAAAATTATTGCCCTTCAGAAGACCCTGACTTTAGTGTGCATGGTCCCAGCACCCCTGCATACTGGGCTGCATTAGAACAAAGGTGCACGGTTTTCTGCCCACCCTTGCTGCACGTATATTTAGTCCAGCTCTAGGAAGACGCTGAAGCTCTTTATCTACAGCTGTGGTCCTCAGCCAGAGCTGCATATCAGTCACCTGGAAAGATTTTAACGTTACCATTGCCCAGGCTACAGCCCAGACCAGTTAAATCAGAATCTTTGGGAAGATGGCCCAGGAGTCAATATTTTTTAAAGCTCCTCAGGTGATCTTAACATGTAACCCAGCTTGAGACCCATGGACGGCGTCAGTGAGGATCCAGGCCCCGCCCCAGATCCCGGAGGAGTACTGTTACTGTCGCTGGGAAGGCAGGATAATTTGGGCCCGGGGGTAAGGGATAAGTTTATCCTTCTCCATTTGACTTGCAGTGAAATAGATCATTCCGGACCTAGATTACTCTTTAATCTAATGCCCTTCCCTTCTTCTCTTCTTATCAGAGCCCAGAGTCCAGTTTCCTTCACAAAATGTCCGGATCATTCCAGGCCTATTAATTTTCTCTTTCTGCTTAACAAGTCACTCTAAAACTCAGCAGGTTAAAACAACAATAAACGTTTATTATTTCATATATTTTGTGGATCAGGAGTTCAGGAGTGGCTTAGCTGGGTGGTTCTGACTCGGAGCCTGTCTCATGCAGAGTCATTGTGTCAGGAAGCCTTGACTGGCACTGGGGATCCACTTCCAAGACGGCGCACCCACGTGGCTGTGCTTGCTGTTGTCAGGAGGCCTGGGTTCCTCTCCACGGGGGCTCCTCTGTAGGGTTGCCGGAGTGTCCCTGTGACATCATGTATCACATCAATAATCCTGAGAGGGTGAGGGGAAAAGCTGTGATGTCTTCTATGACCTGGCCTCAAACCTCACAGCACCATTTGCACTGCCCTGTTGCAGGACACTTGTTCCCGGTTAGGCCTGTGCATGGCAGGAGATGCCCCAGGGAGGAGCTCCCGCCAGACAGTGGGCGTGGCTGGGGGTCAGCCTGGAAGCTCGCCATCACACCAGGCCCCAAGCCCCTCTTCCTTCTTCCACTCTGCACCAGTGGTTCTCAAACCTGGATGAGCTCATCTGAGAAGCTTCTAAAAGTAAAGATCCTCAGATGCCACCCGAGATGTTTTGCTTCATTCAGGCCGAGAAATCTGTATTTTCAGTCTTCCAAAGCAATTCCTGTGATCACGCTGGGAACCTATGGCCTGTTCGGTGTCGGCACTTAGTTTTTCCGGTAGAGGCGGGCCCCTGTTAGATTTTGTTCCCCAAGCCAGGCCACAAGGAGGACCCTGCAATCCAGGAAAGGAGCCCCATGTTAGTTCAGGAACCGCCTCTTTGTACGTCGCTCCTTCCCTGGACGCTCCCGTTATCCTCACCCTTGCTGCACCACTTCTCCAACTGGCCACTTTCATGGACCCAGACCTTTAACTAGACCCTCATCCCTGGAGGAGAGTGTTTTTGAAGACTGAAAAAATGGCCTTGTGACCGCCCACTCCATGGATGGCCTGTATCCGTGGGAATGTGTGGGTGGGGTTTGAATATGTCCAACTCTTTCCAGCTGGGCAGTTCTTTAGGTGCGCCGGACACTCTGCATGTCCAGTCCTCGCCTGTATTTTAGAGTCCAGACTTTGGAGCCAGATTTCCTAGGTTCAAATCCTGCCTCTTCTACTTACTGTCTTGTGATTTAGGGCAAGTAATGACCATTTCTGTGGCCCTGGTCCTGAGTGTGGTAGCTGGTGGGGATGTCCCTTGCCCCTGCTTATCTTTCACCACCTGTCCTGCCCCAGGGGCTGCAGCACCCATGGCCTGGCGGCTGTCAGCACAAGAGCTTAGAGAGGGGTCCCAAGCTGGGCCCCTGGGGCTGGCAGGCCCTGGGGGGGGGGGTTGGATTTGGGATTCATGAAGGAGTGGGTGTGACCCGCTGATGAATCCCAGAGTGTGTGGAAAAGAGGAATTAGTGAGGATTCCTGGGGTTTTGATTTGAAAATGGGAGCAATGTGCACGCCGTTTGCTGAAATGGGCTTCTGCAAGTTTGAGGGGCGTTGGGAAGAGTTTTGTTTTGATTGTATTAATTTTGAGACACCTACTAGACATCTGAGTAAGCACTGAGATATTTGAGTTTGGATCTCAGGGCACATGTTGGAGCCGGAAATAGACATTTAATAGTCATGAGCATTTTGGTGTCATTAAAGCCATGGACGAGCAGCTGCTGTACGCAAGAGAGAAGAGGCTCAGTGTAGACAGCAAGCGACCGGCACCGAGGGAAGCAGCAGCTCGAGGGGGAGCATGCGTTCTAGAGAGAGAAGTTTTTAAAAGGTGGGAGATCCTAGAACATGTTGCACGTTTATGGTGATCGTCCAGGAGACAAGGGTAAACCGCTGATAACAGAGGGAGAGGAGACAACCGTAGGAGAAAGGTCCTTGAGTTGACATGAGGGGGTGAGGTCCTGAGCACAAACGGGGGGCAGGGGCTGCGTTAGAAGGAGCGAGGTCAGTTCACCAGCTGCCATGGGGAGGACACAGGGAGCTGGTGGTTCTCGGTGCGGGCAGTCTTGCAGGCAGGCTGTGGGAGATCGTTGCCTCTGCGTTCTTAGGGAAGCAGAAGGGGATGCTGTGGGTGGAGAGTGAGGAGGGGGAGGGGTGTGGGGTGTTCCAGCCAGGAGAAATCGTGAAATTACCTCCCGGGGAAGTGAGAGAGCAAAAGGATTCCAGAAATGTGCTGGGATCACTGGGCGAGGCAGGCCCCAGTCTCCTGCCCGGGATGGTTATTGAAATTGAAATTGAATTGAAATTGAAGGACCCTGGGGTCCCTCCCCACCATGACCTCCGCATGCCTTTTGTCTATATAAAAGCTTTAGTCAAAGAATAAGTTTAATCAGAGAAGTGGGAAAATGCAAAAACAAAGGAAAACAGTCAAATGAGACCAAATAATAATAGTGTAATCGTTAAGCAAAGTCAGAGACCTTTAGTTCCTCCTCAAGGGCTACAGATAAACATTCTGAGCCACATCCTGTGAGCTGTCTCGTAGACACTGAAACCGCCACCAGGTGGAAGGAGTGAACTACATGATGACCAGACTGTAGCCCTGACATAAGCTGCTGCAATTCTGAGAATTGGCCTCAAGGAAATGGGAGCAAACCAAGCCTGGAACTGAAGACTAAGTGTACTTAAAGCGGCCACGATGACGCTGGTCAGAGCACCGCAGGACCAGTTTCAGGATGACCGTCAGAGCCGACTGTGCTGTTTCCATGTGTAGCTCCCTCCCTCCGCCTGTGCAACTCTCCTGATAGTTGGTGGGGGGAGTTGGCCTTTGGACACGAGTCCGCCCTCCCTGCCAGCTGCGGGGCTCTGGAATGAAGCAATCTTTCTTTCCACCAACCTTGCCTCTTGAGTACTGGCTTTTGAGGGACGAGCAGCCGGACCCCACCTTGGGTAACACTGTGAAGGGGAAGAGCCAGCAGACGCCCGGCCGTGCGATGGATCTCACCTGCCGCTCAGCCCCTCTCCCTGATGGACGGCCGTGCTGTGCAGCAAGGGTGGAGCTCAGGCAGGGGATTTCCTCCTCTCTAAAGGCCTGGGGAGAGAGCCGCAGGGTGGGAAAACCGTGCTGAGTATCCAGGGCAGCCGGCCCCGTGGTGCTCAGAAGGAGCCGCCGTGATGGCAAGGACAGGGGAGTGGCTGGGCACTGTCCGTGGGCCCCAGCACTTCCGAAGGTGGGCACAGCCAACACGGCCCTGCCCCCCCTGGGCTCGGAGCCCAGGGAGACTGTTTTGCACACTGTCCAGGGTGGCTGCTCTGCTGACCAGTCGTCAGTAGGAGACCCCTGCCACCTGGCCTCGGATGCAGCTGAAGCATCTGGAATTGGAAGGCCCGCTTCATTCTGTGTCCGCTCAGCGTCCAAACTGCGGGGCCAGTTGACTGAGCCCTGAGCCAGGACTTCGCCTGACCCCTCATTTTCTTCAAGGTTACGCAGCAGCCCTGACCTCCTCAGTGAGGAAACGGAGCTCCTGGCCAGAGTCCACCCTTCGGGTTTGTAGGCTCCACGGCCCAGCCGTGCTGGTCATCGGGGCAGGGGAGCTCCAGGCAGCAGCCCTGTCCTTCAGCACGTGGAGCTCAGCATTACTGAGGTTTTGTCCAGGAAACCACAGGGTTGGGCGGGTGCGTATCTACCCAGAGATCTTTGTAGTCCTCATCTTAGTGACCTCAGGGCAACGAAGCAAATGCCACAGGCTGGGGGCTTAACAGAAAGTTCTCTCTCCCCAGTTCCAGAGGCTGCGGAGTCCAGATTTAGGTGCTGGAGGATGTGGTTTCTGACGAGGACTCTTTTCCTGGCTCGCAGACGGCTGCCTTCCCACCCTGTGCTCACCAGAGATCTCTGGTGCCTCTTCCTCTTTGCTGAGGACATTGGTTCCATGGGCTTAGGGCCCCACCCTTATGACCTCATATAACCTTCATCACCTCCTGAAAGGCTCTATTTCCACTACAGCCATGTGAGGGATTAAGGCTTCACCATATGAATTTTGAGGGGGCACAGTGCCATCCAGAGCAATCCAAGGGGCCCACCTGGACCTGGCGTGTCCCTTCCAGGGTCCCAAACCAGGCTGCAGCCAGGCATGTTCAGTGTGGCTCTGCCGGGATTGCCCAGTCCCAGCTCTGGAAGCAAAAGGAGCCAGTGAAGGTGGTTCCTGGTGGTTTGCACCCTGGAGGAGGAGTTTCTGACTCAGTGGCATCTGGACCAGCCTCGCCCTAGGGTCAGGGAGTGAGTGTGTTCTGCTACTTAGAGCTACGTGCCTGGGCCCGAGGCCGCGGCCCCTTTGGAGGAGAACAGGCCTTATTTCTGCTCTCCTGGCTGTCCTGACACACTGTAAGGTCACTGCCTCATCTTGGGCTCAGCTCTGGTGGGAGCCGCGCTTCTTGAAGGCTCTGTCTCCCTGATCCCTCCCGGGTCGCACTGTTCAGCGGGCACTGGGGAGGGGCAGGGGCTCTGCTGCTCAGTATCTGTCCTAGTTTCAGGTACAGGCTCAGCCAGTTTCCCTTTGTTCTAGCTGGGAAGAGAGGCAGAAGCCCAAGTACAGCAACGGCAGGCTGCTGGTCCTTGGCCCCTGCTGTCAGGGGCCACTTCCTCTCGTCTGCAGGTCAGCATTGCACCTGTGAGGTGGCAGGGACGATGCCTTCCAGGGGCTCCCGGTTATAGTATTCCTGCAGCTCCGAATTTGATAAGGAACAGCTCTCGTCTCTCAGTGACCTCTTCCATCTCCCTGAATATTCTGATTGGTTTTGCTGGGCTCGTATCTCCCCCTTAACCCCTCGCAGTATCTGGAGGGATGGGGCAGTGATAGGCCAGCCTGGTCATGGGCGAGGCTACAACCTTCTGTTCTTGACTCCGACAGCATTACGTATATCGAGTGCAGAAGTTTCTGTAAGAAAGCATGTGTGGCAGCGTCAGTACACCTCCACTGCACACCCCGAAGTGAAGGCATGGCAGGGTGCGTTGGCCCAAACAAGAGGGCCAGGGTCACCCCTGTTGCACTCAGGACGGCAGGGGTGGAGGGGGCTGCTCTGCTCCCCTCCGCCTGGTTCTCATAGTCTCCATTCAGAAAACAGCTCAGCTTTGTTTCTCATCCTTTGTTCTTCGTATTTCTCCTGGCGTCTGCGCCACCTCTGGGTGTGGGTCAGCTCTGTCCTGAATGACGGGCCGTATAGGACGAGGCCCAGGGACACCCCATCTCCCACACGCCAGAGGGCTGCGCTTGTGGGCTGTGACCCTAGAGTGCTTACCACGAGCTGGCCTTCTGCCAATGCATTTCCTGGTAGTCTTCCTCGATTTACCCTTTTCTTTTCACATGTTCCCCATCATGTCCCCCAGCCCCTGCCCAGATTCTAGCCCACCCAGCAAAGGGAGCCCAGGTAGGTGGCAGCTGGGGTGACTTGGTTTGTTTGAAATCTCGTCCTTGGCTTCATGGAGCTTGAGGAGAGGTTTTTTGGAATTTAAATATTTTTTGCTCTTTGGATGAAAACCAAGGGTCCCCTGAGTGTCCATCATCCTCCCAAAAGAGGGATAGTGTATATCTTCTTTGGAGAAATGTCTGTTTAGGTCTTCTGCCCATTTTTGGATTGAGTTGTTTGCTTTTTTGATATTGAGCTGCATGAGCTGCTTGTAAATTTTGGAGATTAATCCTTTGTCAGTTGCTTCATTTGCAAATATTTTCTCCCATTCTGAGGGTTGTATTTTCGTTTTGTGTATGGTTTCCTTTGCTGTGCAAAACAAAATGGTTCTGAAGAACCTAGGGGCAGGACAGGAATAAAGATGCAGACGTAGAGAATGGACTTGAGGACACAGGGATGGGGAAGGATAAGCTGGGACGAAGTGAGAGAGTGGCATGGACATATATACACTACCAAATGCAAAATAGCTAGCTAGTGGGAAGCAGCTGCATGGCACAGGGAGATCAGCTCGGTGCTTTGTGACCACCTAGAGGGGTGGGATAGGGAGGGTGGGAGGGAGACGCAAGAGGGAGGAGATATGGGGATATATGTATACATATAGTTGACTCACTTTGTTATACAGCAGAAACTAACACACCATTGTAAAGCAATTATACTCCAATAAAGATGTTAAAAAAAAAGAGGAATAGTGTAATGCATGAATAGTGTTTGTGAAAATAACTTTAAGACTGTTGCAAGTTCAACCAGGTGATTATGGGAATGTAGCAATGAGTGATCGTCTTTAAGAATCATGGGGGGAAGGAGTAAATGTTCTCCTGTCAATCATTTGAGGTGACAGTGATGCTGCGACAAAACACGGTCGAGGAGGTGCGCTGAGACAGGAGTGAGGGGCCGTGCTGGTCTCCCAGGGCGGGTGTATGCTTCAGCCTCGGATGTCTGGGGGGCAGGCCGGCCCGCGGGGGCAGTGGTCTCAGCTCTGGGGCAAGAGTGCGGGATTCTGAAGGCAGGCCCCCGCGTTAGTGCTCAGGTTCCAGAGTCTGTGAGACCCAGGGCGATATGGGCACAGTGGTGGCCTGGACTGCACTGGACAGCACGAGACAGACCCTGGAGGAACCTCCAGCAATACTTGGGCACATTTTGAAGCGTGTTAATTTCCAAATGGAAGTGCCTCTGTGCTGAGGGCCAGACACGTCTGACCGTCATGTTGGTCATTCTCTGGTTTTCCCTGTGTAATCCTTCTTCTCTGGCATTCAACTCTTTATCTTTCTGGCTTCCAAATTACGGCTTTGCTTCTGAAACTCTAGTTCAGTCTTTCCCAAACATGGTTAGTGGTAGGCTTTGGGAAAAGAAGCCAAACTTCTCTGGGCTCCAAGTGTCAGGTGATGAGCATGTAGCCTCAGGTGCCAAGCAGAGAGGGACTTCTAGCTTCTGCATAGCCTCATGGAAGTTATCACTGCATGGGCAGCTGTGGGTGTGTCCTAAGCGTGTACGTGAAGACCACCCATGTGAAAACAGGCAAAGGCTATTTACGCAGAGCTGGCTGCAGCAAGGGCGGCGACCACCCCATCACCTGGTTGGTCAGAGACTCAAAGCCAAGCAGAGGAGTGGGAAAGCTTCATGCTGGAAAAAAAAGGAAGGTTTCAGGCATGCCCTGGCTGGAGGCGGCAACTAGGCGGGGGCATCCTATGCGATTTGTCAGAGGGACATATTTGGCTTCCTCTGGTTGGTCCTAAGCTGGAAGTAGGGACAAAAGTATGCTGTCACTCGTTCATCAGGTCCTGGGCATTTGGGGCTGAATGCCGCAGGGGTTACCGTTTGACTTTCTGCATTGTCACTAGAGACAGCAGGCTGATTCCTGGGCTGGTTCCTGTGGAGGACTGTGGATGAGAGGTCGGTTCCCTGTGCGGGCTGCAGCGGGTGGGGGTTCAGAGCTCTATGCTTATATATGGTCTGGCCATTGTCTCTTTGTATGTTCTGCCTCTCAAGTACGTGGACATAGTAATAGGCTTCTAAAAAGTAGCTGTTGTTATCATTGTCACCTCCACGGCGGGTGCCCACATTGTTCACCCGGATGGTCTCAGAACCAGGTCCTGTTATGTCTGTGGCTTCTCCGAAGCGTGCCCGCCCGGGGCCATTTCCAGATCTGGCTGACTGGCTTCGTGGTCTGGTCTTTCTGAGGCAGCTCGGCGGGGGGCGTTGGCTGTGTGGTCAGAGTCATGGATGCAAAGAGTTGCTGAACACACGGCTGGCTGCTTTTCCTAGAGGCTCAGGGTTCCACAACTGGTTTTATGGGCTTAGTGTTTTAAATTCTTTCATATTATAATCTTCTCCAGGCCAGCACATGTCCACTGTAGGCATCCTATGCTCTCTGCTGTCGCATTCCTGGATATCTCTTTCCCCCTTTCTCCCCCTCCCTCATTTCCTTTGGTATTTTCCCTTGAACTCTAGTTTTTCATTATTTTTTGCAACAATCCTTTTGTTTCCTCATTTTCACAGCTTCCAAAGTATTTCCAGACTGGGAAGTTATATTAGTTTTCCTCTTGCTGCTGTAACAAATTCCTATAAACTTAGCGGCTCAAAACAACACAGATTTATTATCTCACAGTTCTGGAGGTGGGACGTCTCCCTGAGCTAAAGCCACGTGTCAGCAGGGCTGTGCTCCTTTGGAGGCTCTCGGGGACAAGCCGTGTCCTCTATTTTTCTGGTTTCTGGAGGCACCTGTATCCCCGCGGCCCCTTCCTGTCTTCAGAGCCCGTGGAACCTACCCCTTCACGTCTGTCTTGTCTCCCTTGGACTTTTGCTTCTGTTGTCACACGGCTTCCCTGACCCTGACCCTGACCCTTCTGCCTCCTTCTGAGGACCCTGTGAGCACAGTGAGGCCACCTGCATGATTCAGAGTGAACCGCTCCTCCTCCCCAGATCCTTAAGTTAACTTAACCGCACCTGCAAAGTCATTTTGCCATGTAAGGTGACACTCACTGCTTCTGGGGATTTGGACATGGACATCTGTTACAGGCTGAACTGTGTGCTCCAAATCACATATGTTGAAGCCCTAACCCACAGTACCTCAGACTGTGACTGTTAATTAAGCTAACATGAAGGTTTTAGGGTGGCCCTAATGCAATCTGACTGAGGCCCTCATAAGAGGAAGAGATCAGGACACAGACACACACAGAGGGAAGCTGATGCAAAGATCCGGGGCGGAGAGAGGGGGAAAGACGGCCTCTGCAGCCAAGGGGAGGGGCCTCGAGAAACCTGCTCTGCTGACACCTTGATCTTGACCTCCAGCCTCCGGAACTGTGAGAAAATAAATTCTGTTGTGTAATCACCCAACCCGAGATAATTTCCGTGTGCCAGTCTGTGGTGTGGCAGCCTTAGCAAACTAGGGCAGCATCTTTCGGGGGGCTATTATTCTGTCGGCCAGAGGTTTAGTCTAAATTTTGCCTAAGTTTAGTCTATTTTGGGAGCAGTAATATTTCTCATTTTACTCGAGACACATAAGAAACCAGAGGCCTGGGGCTTCCCTGGTGGCGCAGTGGTTGAGAGTCCGCCTGCCGATGCCAGGGGACACGGGTTCGTGTCCCGGTCTGGGAGGATCCCACATGCTGCAGAGCGGCTGGGCCCGTGAGCCATGGCCGCTGGGCCTGTGCGTCCGGAGCCTGTGCTCCGCAACGGGAGAGGCCACAGCAGTGGGAGGCCCGCGTACCGCCAAAAAAAAAAAAAAAAAAAAAAAAGAAACCAGAGGCCTACCTGCACTGAACGCTTGAATGAGCCAAGGTGGTACGCCTCTCTCCATAACTGAAAGGCTCTGAGTTCAGAATCTGCCCTGGACACTTTCAAAGACAGCTGAGCCAGCAGGAATGTTTGGTGAACAGGACCAGGGCTGAGTTAGGGGTTCTGAGCACTGGTAGTTTGTCCACAGCAAAGAAACTGCGGACCCAGCTGGAGGTGGTGGTAGAGAGGTAGTTGCTCGGGGATGCGGTAGGGACACAGCCCACCCGGCACACACTGTATGGGGTGTACTGCCTCAGAGAGTCTACAGACAGTAATGCAAAGGACTGAAGTCCGCATGCTTTTTATAATCACCTTGGGCTGGAGATTCTACACGATGTCAGAGATAAGGCTCCTGCCCCCTGCTGGGGGGCGTGGGTGGGACCACCGTGGAGATGATCACATGGTGTCAGAGCTGATTGGGAAGCAAGAGCACGGAAGAAGAGAGGTTGTGTTACAGGATCACAAAAATATTTGTGTGGTTATTATTATTTTTTAATTAATTAATTTTATTTATTTTTGGCTGCGTTGGGTCTTTGTTGCTGCGCGCAGGCTTTCTCTAGTTGCGGCGAGCGGGGGCTACTCTTGGTTGCGGTGCGTGGGCTTCTCACTGCGGTGGCTTCTCTTGTTGCGGAGCACGGGCTCTAGGCGCGCGGGCTTCAGTAGTTGTGGCGCGAGGGCTTAGCTGCTCCCCGGCATGTGGGATATTCCTGGACCAGGGCTCGAACCCATGTGCCCTGCATTGGCAGGTGGATTCTTAACCACTGTGCCACCAAGGAAGTCCCTATATTTTAAATTATCTTACAGCAGTTAATGCAGGTCATTATTTAATGTATGACAAATACTTTCTGGATATCTTTACTGATAGTAACACTGTTTGGGGAGTAGATGAGAATTTACCCAAATGTAGATGAGAGTAGCATCTCTCTCTCTCTCTCTCTCTCTCTCTCTCTCTCTCTCTCTCTCTCTCTCTCTCTCTCTCTCTCCCCCTCTCCCTCTCCCTCTCTCTCTCTCTCTCTCTCTCTCTCTCTCTCTCTCTCTCTCTCTCTCTCTCTCCCCCTCCATAAATCAAAGGAAATAACAACCAAATGACATAAAATTTGATAATCTGGTCCACCTTCTTGTGTTATTGCACTCATTTCTGTGGGTCATGTAGATGTAAACTTTTAGTTCATTAATGAAGTATCTTAAGTTTTACTTTTCCTCATTTTTCTTAGGCTCCAAAGAGAGACTTACTTTTATGGGTATGGCTTGGCTTGGTTTTTAATTTATAGTCATGACGTGATTGTTTATATAGAGAAATCCTAAGGAATCTACAAAGTTACTAGAACTGATAATAGATTGCAGGGTATATGGTTAATATACAGAAATCAACGGGTACTTAATATATAGCAGTACACAGTTGGAAAATGAAATAATAAAAAAAAACCATATACCATAACAACAGAAACATACAATACTTTGCAATAAATCAACAAAAACATGCAATACTTCTATAGTGAAAATTGCAAAATGGTGCTGAGACAAATTAAAGAAGACTTAAATGAAGGGAGAGATATACCATGTTTGTGGGTTGGAAGAAATTATTATTGAGATATCAATTCTCCCCAAATAGATATTCACTGCAATCTCAATCATAATCCCAGCAGGGCTTGTTGTAGAAATTGACAAAATGATTCTGAAATTTATATGGAAATGCAAAGGACCTAGAATATCCAAAGCCATCTTGAAAAAAAGAAAAGAACAAAACTGGAGGGCTTACATGGCCCAATTTCAAGACTCACTAATAAAGCCACAGTAATCAACACGGTGTGGTACAGGCGTGAGAAACCACAAACAGGCCAAAGGAGCACATGGGGAGCTGAGCATTGGGTCCACGCCTGTATGACCACGACCTGACTGGGGAACAGTGGTTCTCCTGATCCTGTATTCAGTGTTCTCAGGACAAGGAAGTGTGTGCTGGCTGAAAAAAGACCCTGATTTGTAGAATAAGACGCAGCACATGGTGATAGTGAAAGTTTAGAGCCGTTCACTGTATTCACTGATGGAACCATCCTTCTCCGTCCTCCTTCAGCCTGTGTAATAAGTAAGAATTATATGACAGATGGGAATCTGACATTCCAGGATGGGTCAGTTGTTAGACAATTGATCCCATTTTCTCATGCATTTCTTATGTCATCTATGCATCCTACGTGTTCTGTGGCAGTCCTGAGTTCAAATAGTCTATCCTGTGATTCTTACTGTTATACTTGTCAGATCGTTAGTCCTGATTTGAGGTTCAGAATATCAGTATGAGGTGGCAGCCTGGGTCCTTTCTTAGGAGGCACTGGTACATGCGGTATCTTTCCTAGTGACCTGGAGCCAGAAGGAATGCTTTTATTACAGATGGTGATTATAGCACACGTATTAAACCCTCTTGTGCCTACTTACAGATAAGCACGTTGTATACATTGGGCAAGTTAGTCCTAAATCAACCCTAGCTGGTGGGATTATTTTGACTACTAAGTTACTGACAACGATATAAACTAAAACTAGATTGAAATAATTCCTTCTGACGAGACCAGAGATATAGGAGCCACTCAGACTGGAAATTTTTTTGTAGATTTTGATATAGGTTTACAAGTATCAAAATTCTGCAATTCTGAAATCCAAAACAGCTCTAAAAATTGAGCATTTTTAGTAATAAATTTGGTAGCAAAATCTGACAGGCATGGTGAATCTCCCAGGAGGGAATCAAGCCCATGCAATCGTTATTTTCCCTTGGAGCAATCTCAAGGGAGTTTTATTTTGGGAAATCATGCCCTGAGATAATCTTGCTATTAGTTCAAGACCTCCTAATTTATTTTTTTGCATAAATTTGGATTTTCCTTTTCAGTTTCCTTCGATTCATTCTTTACTACCTAACTATGCCAGGTTGTTTTTTTGTTTTTGTTATTTTTATAAATTTATTTTATTTTATTTTTGGCTGCGTTGGGTCTTCGTTGCTGTGTGTGGGCTTCTAATTGCAGTGGCTTCTCTTGTTGTGGAGCACAGGCTGTCTGCACGTGGGCTTCAGTAGTTGTGGCATTCTGGCTCAGTAGTTGTGGTTTGTGGGCTCTGGAGCGCAGGCTCGGTAGTTGTGGCGCACAGGCTTAGTTGCGTCGCGGCATGTGAGATCTTCCTGGACCAGGACTCGAACCTGTGTCCCCTGCATTGGCAGGCGGATTCTTAACCACTGTGCCCCCAAGGAAGTCCTGCCAGGTTGTTATTTGATGGCTTCGCAGCCTAATGGTCACATCTATGTGCACAGTTCTTCAGGGTTGATGAGGCAGTTTTGTATTCATTTCTCTTTTGGTCCTCAGTAAACCCCTATTTTTCAGCGATGCAGGAGTGGAGACACAGGACCCAGCTGGAACGTGGCAGAAGCAGAGGTGGAGCCTGACTCTGGCCTCTGGCATCACCATGCCCCCTGTAGAGACTAACCCCAGTGCTGTCTCCAGGACAGCTTGTCAGTGACCCTCACCGGCGGTGAGTCTCAGGCTTTAGATAATGCACAACCCGCACACTTGTAAGTGCAACAAGTAGAGAGCAGCAGTGGGCCAGCCGTGGCTGGGGGAGGGGAGTGGGATTCCGACAGCGGGAAGGACTGGGGGTGTGCTGGCCACATGTGAGCTGGACGTCTCAGCAGCTGTGTCTCCTCTGCCCCAGGTTCTCTCTGCTCTCGTAGGAAGTTGAAAAGTCAAGATGAAGTAGGTGATGTTTTATTGATTGGAGGTGATGGTGGTACGGGGACTTTTATTGCTTCTACGCCAGGTTGTGAAAGGGTCCGGTTCCCAAACCTTGGATTGGCTCTCCTGCCATCCAGGAACGTAGGAATGTGAAAGCAGCGGCTCAAGCTCTTCATTCCAGAACAGACCCCCGAGGCCCAGGAGGGGGAATCACTTACACGGTGCCAATTAGTCAGTCGGCAGAAGAGTTGGGGCTGGAATTCAGCTTCTTCGCTGAAGAAGCGAGCACACTGTGAATCTCAGCATCCTTAGACTGCGGCCTGGATCCCTTGTGCTGTACTGCTGCGCTCCACCAGCAGAGGGCACCATTAGTCTGTGGCTGCTTTCAACAACTTAGGTTTCCGGTCCAGGCATTACGGAGACTGCGTTAAGATTTAATACTGTGTAATATGGGGATACTGCCTTCATGGATTGTAAGAACTACTTGAAGACGCTAACTTTTACAAAAGGATATGAAACATCACGATGTGCTCTAATGCGGAGATAAATAGAGCTGGGACAAGGGGGAGCTCTTTTGAAAACCAGATTTAGAGAAGCGTCAGTGTTGGCTGAGCTCCTCGGGGGTCACTGAATGTTCTGTCCTTGTCATCCAGGCACAAAAACTCACTTCCCTTTGTGCTGAGATAAAACAGGTGGAACATGCCGGACTCACTCCCTCTCCAGAGCAATGCATCACATTAAAACAGGGCACTGCTTCCACGCAGCACCCAGGGCAGGGCAGCAGACATCTGGACTGAAACTGACCTGCACCTTCTAGCTTCTCAGTTTGGTGGCAAGAAGACCACCTTGCAGGGCTGTCATGGGAACAAGACGAGACTGCGTGAAGGTGCCCAGCGCGATGCCCACTGCAGGGAGGACCGAGTGAAGAGGACCTGTGCTCAGGTGAGGGCCTTTAGGGACTAGCTTGGGTTGGAGGCAGCCAGTCCCCTGGGGTGTTTGACGAATTATTGGAATGTGACCTCAGAGTCAGGAGGCCCGGCGCCTGGACCGTGGGAGGCCTGCTGGGTACAGTCTTGTGATTGATCAGGAGGGCCCCGATCAGCCGAGGGTGGGACAACAGGGCAGTGCAGGGGTCAGCGACCCGGCTCCAGAGCCCAGCCAGCCGCCCTCGGGCTCTGTGTGCGGTGAGCACGCAGAGGGCGCAAAGACCACTTCCTGTTCACACTGGGTCTCGGGACCCAAGGTGGACCTGCAGGTGCTGCTGTCAGTTGGGATCCTGTCACTGTGGAGACGGGCGAAGAGGACCCGGGCGAAGAGGACCCGGATACCGAATGGGTCCCACAGGGCACTGTTGGCAAAGGGGGAGTGACTTCCACTAAAAACAAGGAATTCCATTCATCTTTTCATTTGAAAAGACATCTTAGTTTTAAGAAGTCTTCAGTGTCTTTTCTAGGGACTCTGCCAGTATCAGGTAGTTGGATTGAAGTCTGATGACAGGTAGGCAAACTTTTGAAGCCACTGTTGATCTTCAAACAAAATTTTGGATGGATAGAGGAATTGAAATGTGAAGTGTTCCAATTGTTACATTTCTAAGGTCACACTATTAGGTAAGGATTCTTTTTTTTTTTTAAACATCTTTATTGGAGTATAATTGCTTTACAATGGTGTGTTAGTTTCTGCTTTATAACAAAGTGAATCAGTTATACATATATATATGTTCCCATATCTCTTCCCTCTTGCATCTCCCTCCGTCCCACCCTCCCTATCCCACCCCTCTAGGTGGTCACAAAGCACAGAACTGATCTCCCTGTGCTATGCGGCTGCTTCCCACTAGCTATCTATTTTACGTTTGGTAGTGTATATATGTCCATGCCACTCTCTCGCTTTGTCACAGCTTACCCTTCCCCCTCCCCGTGTCCTCAAGTCCATTCTCTAGTAGGTCTGCGTCTTTATTCCCGTCTTACCTCTAGGTTCTTCATGACCTTTTTTTTTTTTTCCTTAGATTCCATATATATGTATTAGCATACGGTATTTGTTTTTCTCTTTCTGACTTACTTCACTCTGTATGACAGACTCTAGGTCCATCCACCTCATTACAAATAACTCAATTTCGTTTTTTTTATGGCTGAGTAATATTCCATTGTATATATGTGTCACATGCAAATGAAGCAACTGACAAGGGATTAATCTCCAAAATTTATAACCTGCTCATGCAGCTCAATAACAAAAAAACAAGCAATCCCATCCAAAAATGGGCAGAAGACCTAAATAGACATTTCTCTAAAGAAGATATACAGATTGCCCACAAACACATGAAAGAATGCTCAACATCATTAATCATTAGAGGAATGCAAATCAAAACTACGATGAGATATCATCTCACACCAGTCAGAATGGCCATCATCAAAAAATCTAGAAAGAATAAATGCTGGAGAGGGTGTGGAGAAAAGGGAACACTCTTGAACTGTTGGTGGGAATGTAAATTGATACAGCCACTATGGAGAACACTATGGAGGTTCCTCAAAAAACCAAAAATAGAACTGCCATATGACACAGCAATCCCACTACTGGGCATACACCCTGAGAAAACCATAATTCAAAAAGAGTCAGGTACCAAAATGTTCATTGCAGCTCTATTTACAATAGCCAGGACATGGAAGCAACCTAAGTGTCCATCATCGGATGAATGGATAAAGAAGATGTGGCACATATATACAAGGGTTCTTTTTTGAATATACATTTCAGGAAGCCTGAGCTGTCAGGGAAGCTGCCAGGGGAAGGTTTTCTATGGCAGCTCCTGAGGTCTTTGAGAAACGGCCCGGGGGGTGTGAGGACCTACAGTCAGGGTTCACAGGCATTTGATGTAAGATCCATGGACATGGGTGGGGCAATAAAAGCTGCTTTACCCTTGAGCGTGAGGGAGAATCTCTAGGAATACATGGAATTTCATGGATCTCATCCAGGAATACCAGCTTTCGGAAAGAACACTTAGGAAACATGATGGCGACACTTCCGTGCTATCAGCCCAACCCCAGTGGGCCTTAAGTTCTTTCACAGAAAGGACAGTGGACCGGAATACAAAGCTGCTTTTCAAATGCCTGAGGTCACTTGAAGATTTGAAGCCTGGGTGGGAAAGCTCCCCTGTAACCACCATGGGGAAGTGGAGGAGATGCTGGGGGGAGTCCTGAAATGCGACTTCTTATCTGTGCCCCTTCAGTTCCTTTCTGCCGGCTTCTCAGAGGCAAAGACAGTCCCAGGGATTGCATTTCACCGCACCGCCTCCTCTGGCTGACGGTTAAGAGAGGGGTGTTGGTGCTGAATCGTCAGGCCAGAGCAGCCCGGGACCTTGCAGTCCTTAGAGGGACTTGGCCCTTGCTCTAAGGTGAATCCCTCAGACAGACTGCAGACTTCCTCGTGGGGCTCCAAGGCCCTGGACACGCTTGTCTCAGATTTGTGATGAGGTTTTCCGTGCTCCTTCCCTGCCTCTTCTCCTTCTGAACCCCTGGGGCCAACATTGTTAGCTGAGCACCGTGTTCTTTTTCATAAGCCTCAGACCCTTGAGGGCAGCTGCTTCCAGGTGATGAGTTGGCACCTGAACAAAGGCTGAGATCTTTCTAGACTTGCCTTTTCCTGCACCCCATGTCCTCACTTTGCTCTTAATTCCTGATTTGGGGCTTTGCCTACCTAACTCCGTTTTCTCGTGTTGTTATTTCCGCCTAGAACGCTCTCCCCACAGCCCAGCAATTCCTGCCCTCAGGCTGTGGGATGCCCAGTGAACAACACGAACGCGCTTTCCTTTCTTCTCATAGGAAACTCGTGAGCATCCACGGCAGACAGAAATGGAAAACAGCTCTATAGGGTGATAGCAAAAGAAGACCCTACCCCAATTTCCTGGGAAACTTTGACTCACATCACTGTTAATAAAGGCCAGTTAGGAAGTTAATTCTGAACTGTGTGTCCCCCCCCCGCCCCCGCCCCCGCCACGTGTCTCAGCGCAGGAGGGAGGGGTGGAGAGTACGGGGATTCATACCGCCGGCTTCCTGCAGCGGGACGGCGGCCACACCCTCCAGGATGCCGGGCAGCAGCCACCTTGCATGTTCGGGAACCCTGTACCCAACCAGATGGAATCCCCCAACACACATGTGGACAGTGTGGGCTGCAGACATGCTCCATACCCTGTTTTCATCACGCGGACCAGCCCTCGAGAGAGCTCTCCACTCAAGGATCTCTCCCTGCACGTGTCCATCACCCTCTGCAAGAAAACATACAAACTCTGGTGTTTCCAGCAGCTGTGCTTTACTGCACCCTCCCCAAAAGCAGGATGTGCCTCTTCTCCCAAACAGGTCCAGCTCCACTCCATGTCAACACTTACGGCGGTGTAGGGAGTTTACATGGAAACCCCCTCACTACAAAATCCTCTACCTTTTTTCTTTTTCTCCCTCTTGGAGTCAGCAGCCTCATCTTTCCACCTAGAAGGCAGTGTGTCTGGGCCCCTCTGGCTGGGCTGGCTTCAGCCCTGTCTTCCCAGAGTTCTTCACACCATCTCTTTTCTTATGTAGCGTGATCTCCATAATTTGTATCTTCATTTTCATCCCTTTGCTGATTTAAAAAGGATTCTCCTTGGGATTTACTCCCTGTACCAGATGCTGTTGGTACTATCCAATGTCTGTTCTCCCAGCTTTCTACAGTAAATGAACTCAGGGTGTTTAGCTGGACACGTGGCCACCACAACAGACCCCATCTCCCAGTGAGCATGGCTCTGTGAGTACAGGGCACCAAGGGGATGTAGGCGAGTGTGGACACATCTTCTGTGAGGCGTCCCCCAAGACAGGAGGCGCACCCTTTCCTGCCTTTGTCTCCTTTTTGCCTGGAATGTGGATGTTATGGCTGGAATTAGAACAGCAATCTTGGAGGAAGAGTTAAAAGCTGTGTGCTGAGGACAGCAGGTGCCACAAAAGAGAAAAAATGGGCCCCGATAGACGATTAAAACTTCTATTTAAATGAAAACAATTTTAAGTTTTCTTTTCAAAACAAAGTTTAATAACATGTATACATAGGAGAGACCCAGGAAAAGTAACTCCTAAAATTTTCTTTATCGTATTTTTTCCCTCATACATTATGATTGGAAAAACCCTTAAATTCCATGATTTGAGGCCTATTTAAAATTTTAGTTTCTCTCTTAAGACTTCTGTTATTTTCTCATATCAAAGAAAATAAATAAAATAATTGATAATTTGAGTCTTAAAATATTCCACTGTTCTGATAAAAAAGGTTATTGGAGTGCTGGCAGCAGAGGTCAGATTTGGACACCTGATTTGTTTCTAGGTGTTCAGATCTTTAACTGAGGCTTCCGTTCAGCCTTCTGTAAAATAACTGAACTCTGAGACTTCCCTTGACAGCAACATGTGAGGAGCAAAGGAGACAGAAATTAGGGTGGAGGGGTGCAGGGGGTTATTCCCAGAGGGAGAAGAAAGTCAGTTCTTTTCCATGTTCCTGCTTTTCCGAGAGCGGGTCAAATGTTTCTGTCTGGGCAGAATGTCGTTGCTGGGTCTTCTACTCATTCCTGATGAAACTTAGACAAAACAACGAGACAGCAGTGGTGGTGGGGGGGATGGTGTCACACAGATCGAGACACCAGACAGGGGCTACTTCCTACAGGCAATATTCTGCATGCAAAGGGCAGTTTTGTATAATTTTGGAAGAAAAAAGTGATGGATGAGCTTGTGTGTGTCAGAAGCAAGAGCAAAATACAAAGATGCTTTAGGAGTGACAGGACCCACATCCTGGCGGTGACGTGAGGAGACCACAGTGCAAGAGATGCTGAGGGAGAAGAGGGTGGGGTGTGAACTGGGGCAGCGCGTGCTGCGCGTGCTGCCTGGTGAAGATGAGGCAGGGCTGGGGGCCCCGTGGGAGGACGCAGCTTCCTGCCTAATTGTGCCCAGTGTTTTCTGGAAGTGAACTGGAAGGTCAGCCTCAGGGCAATTCCCTAAGGAAAGAATTTAAAACTCCCATCTCAGGCTGCCCCTGTATCACAGTCAGAGCAAGCCTTCCTGCGGAAGAGGGGTCAGGGCGATTTCCAGACTGACTGGACATCTCCAGGGTGGAGAACCCAGCACAATGAAAGGGAAGAGGCTCATACAGCCCACGTTACTGTGAAATTTCGGAACTCATACGACAAAAGAAAATATTAATGGCTTCCAGAGAAAAATAAATACCAACAATAAGAACAAAATCCCACCACCCGGTGGCAGGATTCAAAATATTTAACACTTGGTATGGCCTGGGCACTGGCGCATCAGAATGGATGCCACTGGAAGTAGCTCTCCAGTGGGGTCTTGCTATACTGGGTATTAGCCCTTTAGCTGTTTGGATGGTGGAAAGGTCTAAAGGTCCAAGAGGAGCATCTACAGGATGCTGGGACATTCCAGGGCTAGGGCTGGGGCTGGGGGTCATAGGATGCTGACCATGTACCAACTGGTACAGAAGAATTTCTGTATTTTAGCAACAGGTGTGGTTGTGTTTCGTGTGGCCCAGCTGACTACCCGTCCTGCCTGCTTCCCACCCCACTCCACCAAAGCAGGGAAATGAATCAAAATGGTATTCTCAGTACTGATTCAGTGCCTTTGGGTGTCTGAGAAACAAAAATTCAAACTAGAATTTTTTACTTAGCCGCATTATCTATCAAATACAAGTTATTTTCAGAATTGCAAGGCTTCAGGAAACGTACTTGCAGTACAGTGATAGGTTCAGGTTTGGTGGGGCGTGAAGCCTGTAAAATCTGGGGGGGCCTCTCTTTCAGAAAAACATTAAAAATTACTACTATATAATTAGATACAAAGTGAATAGTTATTTAGAATCATATGAGAAATCACAACTAAATACAAATATTAGCCTTAAGTATTATAAACAAAATCCAGAAAAAATTTGATTCACTGATCATATATTGATTTGATCATATATCTTGATCATATATTTTCCCCATACTTTTTTGTTGCCTCTTCATATGACAACAGTTTTATAGTATTTTTGTGGAGAGAAGAGAAGCATTCAGTCCTTCCTCTGCTATGGTTGGTCAAAATTTGTTATTTCTTACTGATAGTATAGGAAACTCCGTGTTCATATTGGGATATGACCTCAGGGCCTGCAGGGGCATGGCCTGTTGGGGAGAGAGGTGACGTGGTGAGTGGGGTGGCTCGTGGAAGCCGTTCCTTCTCTGGCTTGGCAAGAACCCAGCTCTGCATGGGGGTGGAGGTGCCGCAGCTCAGTGTGTTCCCCACTCAGCTTCCCCTCAGCCAGATTTCAAACACGCACTGGGGCTGCTCCACCGCCACCCAGCAATGTGGGGAATGTGACCGAACGCAGGCGGGAGAGAGACGTTGCCTTAAGCGGTTGCTGTTGAAGGGTCTAATTTTTTTTTTTTTTTTTTTTTTTTTTTTTTTTTTTTTGCGGTATGCGGGCCTCTCACAGTTGTGGCCTCTCCCGTTGCGGAGCACTGGCTCCGGACACGCAGGCTCAGCGGCCATGGCTCACGGGCCCAGCCGCTCCACGGCATGTGGGATCTTCCCAGACCGGGGCATGAACCTGTGTCCCCTGCATCGGCAGGCGGACTCTCAACCACAGCGCCACCAGGGAAGCCCGAAGGGTCTAATTTTTGAAGAATTTATAAAAACACACAATCATGTGACTCTAAGGCAAAGGCCCTTCCTTCCCAGGCCCTTGGAAGAGGCTCATTAACAGCACAGTAAATCCACTTCAACTCCTGTGTCTGTCCTGGGAAACTAGTGCAAGGCGGTACTCTAGCAAAAACAAGGAGAAAATAAAAAAAGGGAGCTGAGGGGTCTAGGAAACAGTGGGTCCAACTCAGGAGCGCTCTGAAGAGAGTTCCTGGGAGACAGCAATTCTCAGTCCTAGAAAGAGCACGTCTTCACAGATTTGGAAGAAGGGGGCTCCAGGAGTACACGCATACGTTTCTCCAAAATGCAGGCCATGGAGATCGTGAAGATGCCCAAAGGATTCCATGAAAGAGCTGAGCCATAGATGGCCAGTCTATGCATATGGGTCATCAAAAGCTCACACCACTATGATAATGTACACTTTGCAGTAGACTTAAAAAAACACTAAGATGGAAAGAAAACCAGATGTCCAGCTGACGCTTACCATCTCTGACAACTAGGAATCCTAATTTGTAAATCAGAGCAGATGTATTTCCCATTTGACTTTGATTAATAAATGAGCATTGGCGATGATGTTTTAAAAAAGAAATACCACCTGTCTATAATTAATGAAGAAAGAAATAGAGATGTAAAGATGCAATTTAAAAATTATAAAGGTCACAAATAGATAAATTGAAACGGTATTATACACCTATATTTCATATACATATGTATGTAGTAGGCGAATGTGTTATGGGGAAAGAGATTGAGGGTGTAAGCAAACTAAACCATCATTCAGCATAACAGTGGATAATAGGTAGAGCTGATAAATCCAGAAGTAGCTCTGTGAGCTTGTTATTGGGAACTTCAGAGGCAGCCACAGAAGCAGATCAGAAATGATTGAATCAGGTTGCTCTGGAGAGCAGGGCTGAGGGTAGGGGTGCAGGCAGGGACAAGTGGTTTTCTTTATCAGTGTCTCTCCTTAGCTGACTTTTAGAAAACGTGTACATGTTATTCTGATTGAAAATACATTTAAAACATTTGGAAAAGAGCTCAGGTTAGAAGCCTTGCTTGAGTGGGGACCACGGGGCTCATGTATGTAACTGCACGGCACTGCCAGGCTTCCTTAGCTGTGCCACCTTGTTGTAGGTGTGTGTGTCTTTGTCAGCTCAGGCTGCTATCGCAAAACAGCACACTTGGGGGGCTGCAACAGTAGACGTTTGTTTCTCACAGTTCTGGAGGCTGGAAATCCAAGATCAAGGTGCCAGCAGATTCGGTTCCCTGTGAGGCCTTCTACCTGGCTGGCAGATGGCTGCCTTCTGGCTGTGTGTTCACGTGTAGGGGAGAGGAAGCAAGCTCTCTGCTGTCTCTTCTTACAAGGGCACTAATCCCACCATGAGGGCCCCACCCTCATGACCTCATCTAAACCCAGTCATCTCCCAGAGGCCCCATCCCCAAATGCTACCACATTCAGGGCTAGGGCTTCCACATATGAATTTGGAGTCCAAAGCCACATGCAAGTGGGAATGTTGATGTGCCACTGTTACAGGGTGTTACGTTTGGATTTAGAAAGTGTTTGGGTTTGACCGAGGCCACATGGCAAGTTCATGGCAGAGGCTGGGTTCCCATCTCCAGGGCTCTTGTCTGTGGAGAGATGCCCACACGGTGCAGTGGTGTCCGTGGGGTCAGATAAGTCTGAACAGTGCTAAATAGCCCATTTCTCTCTCCCGGCGCCTTGCAGAGTTCCAATTCATTAGCAGTTTAATGTTTTTGAGGAACTGGCAAGAAAGAAAACACCTTTTCCCCAAGCATACTTTTTCCCAAGGTAGCAATTCTTAAGCTTTTTAATTTCAGGACTCCTTTTCATTCTTAAAAAAGTACTAAGGGCTCCAAAAAGCTTTTGTTAATATGGTTTAGATCTATCAATATTTATTGAAGAAGAAATTAGAGGTAGGAAACTTTAAAAGTATTTACTAATTCATTTAAAAATAACAATAATAAACCAAATACATGTTAACATAAATGAACAACTTTATGAAAAATAATATTTTCAGAAGGAAGTTTAGTGAGAAAAGTGGCTCTGTTTCGTATTTTTACACGTCTCTGTGATCTGTTGGAGTATGGTCTTATGGTGGAAATGTTTGCAGAAAATCCACAAAAAGGAGGAGTATTTAAATATCCACTTTGGATAATTATGGGTCTTCTTTTTTGATACTACACCAAAACTCAACAGTAGTAGTTTCTTAAAGGTTAGTTGCAATGTGGAATTTGAAACATGTCAGTTAAATTTTCATACTCTGTTACATTAAAATCCATTGTTCTATCTTGCAGTTTGGATAGATGTTTTATCTGTGTATTATTTTGTCACATTTTGTGACATTAGCCATTTGGAAAATGCTGGATCCTTGAGGTGTGAAATTTATCAAATGTTGACACATTTCATTATACAGTACTGAAAAATCACATCTGTTACTATCACCACTGATCTCGTTAACAGAAGTTACTAGGTCATGGGAAATGGTCAAGCTCATGGTGGCAGATTCAAGTTTTCCAAATTCTAGTTTTTGTTAAAAAGCTTGAATTTTCTCACTGGCAACACTTGCTCTCAGTTGTTTCCTTGAAGCATCAGGCTTGGTTTGTCCATTTTTGAGAAAATGTCTGCCTAATACCCACGTGTGAATAACATATTTGTCTATCAGTTGTTCTTTCAAGTAAAACTGGTGTCCATGAGAAAGCTGACAAGCTCCGCCCACAAAACTCATACCATCACCCTTCAGCACACAGCACACGCGCCTTCTCATTTCATCTCACACAGTAGTAAAAGGACATGTATTAATGGGCCAAGATTTAATGAAATTAATAGGGTTTTTTTTTAACCGGTTTATCTAGAACATTCTTAAGAGAAACTGACATCACTTGTCGCTGGTGTTAACGTTTCTTTATCGTGACTGTGCGTGCCTGGCGGGGAGAGCACATGGCTTCTGGCAGTTTGCAGCCGGTGCGCTGACGCGTGCGAAGACTCCAGCGGGCTTTAGGCGCACTGTGTTTGCACTCTCAGTGTGTCAACGCTGTGAGGTTTCCATCTTTATTTTGTATTTTGAGTTGGCGCTCTACTTTAACGAAGAACTTTCACTTCTCCTTATTTATGTGTCTTACATGGCTATGGACTCATGAACTCCTATTGATTCAATGAGTTATAATCTGTTACGATCATCACTTATTTTCTTGTTCAAATTGTTATAGCTTCGGAAATCTCTTGAAACTGGTTCTCATCTGCTTCTTCCTGCCCCACACTCCCATCACACGTGGTCTTCATGTCTTGTGCCTGTCACCACTAGCTCTGAAACTGCGAGACCACGTGGACTCTGGGCCATGACAAGTTCTCCTCGCGTTTCAGCTTGAAAGTGATGTCTTTTTCTCTGTCACTTACGGTATTTTTTTCAACCTTCAGCTTCACGTGGCCTTTGCCTGGAAGGGAATTAGTTTGTAATGGAATCTTTTCATTTCAGGAGATACATCAATATTTATATTATTTTGGAATTTCAGCCCAGGTACTACTAAAAAGTTTGTTTCCACAGTTATTGACTCAGCACAAGATCTGGTTGCTTACCTAGAAGAGTTTCTTTTGTAGAGGTGATGTTTCTAAATTCTCCTTCGTATTGACATCAGACCGAGTGTTTATAATATATTAATGGCTATGTTTGCCAAACCAAATGAACCAGTCACTGTCTTCACAGAATGTAAGTTGCGAAAGAGACATGGCAGATACACCTAAAGAGGGGAACTTTTGGTTAATGCATTTTGTTCTTTTTATTTTTCTTTATTATTTACTTTTCATTGACATTTGAACATGGACAAGGGTGAAGAAGTAATGACAAACTAGGAAAGTAACAGTTCCCGGCACCTGCGAGTACAGACAAGGTCTTGCTCTGGGCCGTTCACATGCACTACACCTGCCAGGTGTGTGCTGGTGGCTCCCGGCTTATGACCGTTTTCCATCACAAAGACGAGGCCCTGCAGCATGGATAAAGCTGGACGGGCGCTGGCACGGGGCCAAGGCCTGTGGAGCTGGCTGGCATCGGGCCGATAAGACAGGCCGCCGAGCACAGGTGGCAACGCCGGGCCGTTCTGACTCGGGCAGCCCTCGGCCGGCACTGTCTGTCCCTCGTGCTCCAGGACAGCTGTGAGGACGCCACTGGGCCAGCCGGGGAGTGGAGAGCGGTGCAGTCGCGTCCGAAGGAGGAGCGGCTGGGCGGCCAGGACAGCAGTGGCCGCGGGAGGCCGCCGTGGTCCGCACCGAATGGCCGCAGCTCGTGCCGCGGCCGTCCTTGTTTGTTGGAAGCAAGGAGCGCGCTCTGAAATGCGTAACGAGCGGCTGCGAGCACACGTCCTCCGCGGGGCTGCGTCAGGGTTCCAGCCCCGACGTGTGCCTGGCGATCTCTCCTCGCTGCCGCCCCCGGTGCACGTGCTTCTGGAAGGAGAGGAGGGCAGAGCGTGGCGGGGGGAGGGGACGTGGGAAAAGCCTGAACTAGGCAGCCCGGGTGGGTGGGAGAAAAGGGCAAGAAGTCTCTTCTGAGAAAGCGCCTCTTCACCACAAGCCCGCCCTTCGGCACCAGCCTCCGCGGCCTTTCGCGGGCCGCGGGCCTCAGGCTGGCGGTGGGAGGCCTTGGCCGGAGTCCAGGGAGGCTGAGCGGCCGCCAGCGGGCCTCCACGGACAGAGCCACCTGGCTCTCCTGTCACCTCGTCGAGACGCTTTTGCCTTCAGGAAATCAGCTAATGACACTCAGCCTTGTTCCAGAATCCCAGCTGGAGCCCTGGGCTTTGGTCTGGCACCCGCTGGAAGCCCGGGCTGAGCCCTGGCCCGCCTCCCAGGCCCGCGTCTGCGGCTGTGCCCGCTACTGTGTGTCTGTGATGGCCAGACGACAGGGGAACAAGGGAGGGGAAGGGAAAGCAGGGCAGGCAGCCATCGCCTCTTATTCTTCTCAATTTTGACTCACTGTTCTGCTGTCATAACTTGGTTATCACTTTTCACGAGAATGTGCGTCATCCTAGAACACATTTGTTTCCCCAAATTGACATTCAGATAGCTATGTGTTCTTTCAACTTGTACACCTTCCGAACTTATAGGAAGAGAATCTCATTTTACATAATCCTGTACGTACCATTGGGGTCCCCTTACAGCGTATGGCTTCCTCATGTTTGGGAACAGGCATTCTATAAAATATTTGCTTTGAATTGATGAGAAAATAATTGGGCTTGTAGATTACAAAGCCTGATTTTCTTGGAGATGAGTCCTTTGAAAATGATAGAGCGCATTTCCATAGAATCATTGCCCTTTTGTAGAAGCACCCAGTCTGCCTGGCGTTTGTTTCACATAAGCTTGTAAGTCATGTTAATGGCTACCTTGAGACTCTCACTGCCAAGAAAGTGGCTCCTCGGGTTATAACCCAAGCAGGCTTCCTTCCTTTTTTCAGAGAATATAAAACAAGGTAAGCAGAACAGTGCTTTCCCACGCTCTGTGTGAAGTCCTCAGCTCCTTCTTCCCTTGTACTTTTTTTAAAAAATAAATTTATTTATTTATTTTCTTTTTGGCTGCGTTGGGTCTTCGTTCCTGCATGCAGACTTTCTCTAGTTGTGGTGAGCGGGGGCTACTCTTCCTTGCGGTGTGCGGTCTTATTGTGGTGGCTTCTCTTTGTTGCAGAGCACGGGCTCTAGGCGTGCAGGCTTCAGTAGTTGTGGCTTGCAGGCTCTAGAGTGCAGGCTCAGTAGTTGTGGCGCTCGGACTTAGTTGCTCCACGGCATGTGGGATCTTCCCCGACCAGGGCTGGAACCCGTGTCCCGTGCATTGGCAGGCAGATTCTTTTTCTTTTTCTTTTTTTTTTTAACATCTTTATTGGGGTATAATTGCTTTACAATGGTGTGTTAGTTTCTGCTTTACAACAAAGTGAATCAGTTATACATATACATATGTTCCCATATCTCCTCCCTCTTGCATCTCCCTCCCTCCCACCCTCCCTATCCCACCCCTCTAGGTGGTCACAAAGCACTGAGCTGATCTCCCTGTGCTATGCGGCTGCTTCCCACTAGCTATCGGTTTTACGTTTGGTAGTGTATATATGTCCATGCCACTCTCTCACTTTGTCCCAGCTTACCCTTCCCCCTCCCATTGTCCTCAAGTCCATTCTCTAGTAGGTCTGCGTCTTTATTCCCATCCTGCCCCTAGGTGCTTTGTGACCTTTTTTTAAATTTTATTTTTAGATTCCATATATATGTGTTAGCATACGGTATTTGTTTTTCTCTTTCTGACTTACTTCACTCTGTATGGCAGACTGTAGGTCCATTCACCTCACTACAAATAATTCAGTTTCGTTTCTCTTTATGGCTGAGTAATATTCCATTGTATATATGTGCCACATCTTCTTTATCCATTCATCTGTCAATGGACACTTCGGTTGCTTCCATGTCCTGGCTATTGTAAATAGAGCTGGCAGGTGGATTCTTAACCACTGTGCCACCAGGGAAGTCCTTCCCTTGTACTTTTAAAGTGGGAGGACAGGAGAGATCCAAAGCAGGGGCTGTGCTGAGACGGTTTGCGGACCCCATGAAGAGCGGAGCAGTTCTGTGCTTTGTCTCCAAGCAGGATTCTGCTGTGTTTGAACAGCACGCACCGTGGAGCAGGCCTCTGCTCGCATCCTAGCACTGACGTCCAGTAGCTGTGTGTCAAGTAACTGAATCATTAAGAAAGTAACCTACTGTATTTCAGATGCAGTTTCCTCATCTGTGAAATGGGAACAACATCACTGAGGTGCTGACTTTGGCAGGATGTGCAAGACACGAGGCCGGCGTCCAGGACAGGACAGAAGCGCAGTGAAGCTCCAAGATGCAGAGGAAGGTAACATCTGGATCCAGATTTCTTCTTCTGTACTTTGAACCTTCTCCAAAAATAGGTATCCACATTTGTTTGTTTTGTTGTAGACAGACCGTCTGTTCTTGGGACTTTACAGGTGGTAGACCTTAAGGACCCTCTAACCCAACCCCTCATTGTAGGGTGGATGCGGGTTCACCCAAGGTCACACCCAGCAGTGTGTAGCAGAGCCCAGGTGAGCCCCTTGGATAAGGAGGGGAGGGTGTGTTCCTTCTCCATCCTGGAGATAAAACCACGCTCACTGATGAAATAGGTGCAGAGATTTCTTTTGCATTCTAATTTTAGCATCTGTAGAGTCAGCATGAGCTCATTTCTGTTTTCTGACAAAGGGGAAGGTCTTCGACAGAGGGGAAGGTGTCTCCTGCTGAAAACGTGCAGTGGTCTGAAGCCTGCATGGCTCCAGGGAAGGGGGACCCTGATGGGCTTGGCAGGCACTCGGGGTGTGGGGCACGTTTCCTCTGGCTCCCCGGAGGAGAAGACACGGTCGTGTGGGTTGATTCTGTAGTCTGGAGGCGGCTCAGTACCACCCTGGAAGCCAACAGCCTTAAAGCTCCTTTGTTACTGGAAAATGCATATGGATGGGTTGGACTCAGACAGAGGATTTTGCTGTTTTGTTGAGAAGAAAGGCAGTCTGAAGCTCCTATCACCTGCAACTAGTCTAGGTCCACCTCCAACCCAGACTCGGGCTTGGTGAAGTACGTTAGTAAAGGGATGAGACATCTCTGGCTGCTGAGAACACGTGGGGGAATGTGCACGAGGAACAGGCAGTACAGCGTAAACCTTTCTCTCACCCTGGAGTTTGCCAGTAATGTTTCTGCTTTCTTGGATTTTTCCTAAGTTAAAGGATGCTAGAATTATGGAGCCAGAAAGGACCATGTGGTCCAGCTTCCTCCTTTCAGAGCTGAGCAGACTGTTCAGAGAGGAAAACTCACTCAAAGGCACACAGCGAATGGCTTGCAGGCTCCGGACCAGACCAGATCTTGTAGCTCCTGTTGCAGATGACGCTCCACACCTGTAGTGCCACAAGCACTCACGTTTCTTGCTGAAGTTTGTTTATTAAGACCATATGGAAGGTGATTTGAGGCTGAAGTCACATGCATTCAAGATCAAAGGAAATGTGGCTCATCATGAGACCCGTCTGTAGGCTGTGATGACGTCATTTCAGAACCCACTAAATGCACTCTTCAGAAACATGACCGTTTCCGTTTTCTGCAGAGCTATTTAAAACCAGAGGAGCAATGACATCATTTTTGACTTATAAAAATAGCTCCTGTCTCTCCTAGCAAACATTATACACGCAGCAGCCCTCACCTACCTGGCCGGGAAATACCCTGACGCCATGCAGTGTGATGAGATGAGCCATCACCAAGTCCATCGTGGAGGACAGAAAGCCACTCAGGCTGAATGCAGGAGGAGCAGGGCTGTAATTCTCATCAACTCCTGCCTGAGTGTAAAAGGAACAGCAGCACTGAAAATGAATTCACAAGCACAAGCAATCTTACCAACATACGTAGAATGGAAAAAGCAGCCCCAGGAGACCACCTAAATTAGAGCAGTAAAAATCAAGCAAAATGAAATAATATACTGTTTAGAAATTCATTGATTTGTGATAAGACACAATTCCGGATGGTGCTTACATCTGAGAAGGCTGCAGGGCGATGTGATAGGAAAGATGCAAGAAATTGATGATGTTCTTATTTGTAAGTTGGGGAAAAGCCGGGGAGGGGTAAGATATTAAGCCGACTTCTGGACAGGACCTCTGACTTGGTAGCAGTCTTTACTAAGCAAGATGTCTTATTCCAACAATTGCAGACAATTCACTAGCAAGAGGATGCTCTTTATTCTATATTGTTTAGGAACGAAAACTCCACAATACATGAGGCCATGGGCACAGTGCCTCCTCGTTTCTTGTTCTGGAGTAAACGGTTATCATAACTATTCATGCTGTGTTCTGTTAGATGGAGTAAGTTGGGGAGACTAAGAGGTAGAGAGTGAAAACTGAGCTGCAGGATGCAAGAGATGACAAAGTCACAAGAGGAAGTTTGTTTTTAAGTTTGTTTTAGTGAATAAATGCATTAAGATGCTTGACAAGATGGCTGTTGCACCTCCAGGCAGCAAATCAGAATTCCCGGTGGGAAGTGGGCCCAGCCGGCTGGGGCCTGAAGCACAGACAATTTGCGGACTCTAATGGATGGGCCGCTCCTGTATGGAAAGAGGCAGGAATAACCCAGAGCATATCCAAGTCTGGCACAACTGAGTAGAATTCAAACCCAAGTCAAGAGAACGGGAAGGGAGCAAAAGAAGGGAGGGTCCTTCTTCTTGACCTTTCCTCTAGAACCACAGACATAGAGAAGCACCTGGGCAGGGAGGCGGAGAGGGTGGGGCTGTCTGCCCCATCACAGGGATGGATGCAGAGGAGGCTGATGAACAAGCAGAGGTGAGTAGAAGCCGAGGACTGTGTTAGCCTCTCTTCCCCAGGCTGCAGGCTCCCCTTCCAGCCATGTTGCCTCAACTGGGGTCAGCTTTGACAGGACCTGGTCACGTCCACCAAAGGCGGGGTGGACTAGAGAGACTCACCCCCACCCCCAGGGTGGAGGCTAGACTTAGTTGTCCTGCTCTGAGCGTTGCTCTCAGAATTCCTGGACTATACCTGGAGGCAGTTCTGGGTCCCTGCATGTCTCCTAAGTCCCAGCTTTCCTCTCTGGTGCTGGCTGCGTCCGCCTGGGCCATGCAATCAGCTGTGCCTTGGTTTCTTGGCTGCCTTCTAGCTTCCTCCTGAGGCTGCTGCCTAGCCCTGCACTTTGACCCCCTTAGCTGGGCCCACACACCCTGTTCCAGTTTTCCAGTCCCTGCTCTATGGGTTGGACTCTGCTCTTCATGTCACCATTAGCTTTCCAGGGTTCTGCTCCACACTGGGTAGAACATGCTGGGTAGCTGTAGGATTCCAACTTCCCTGGCACCCCCAGCATTCTGGGAACACATCCCAGCCATTGGGAACTCCCTACATCAAGCCTCCATTGCCACCTGGCCTGATGGAGTTGTGATGAGACTACTGGTCACCGCCCTGTTGAATTTGTACCTTTCCCATTGTCCTGTTTCCCCACAGATTTCTCCTTGTTGCATGCACTGGCTATTATCTATCTGACAGCATCTCCTCTCTCTTATTTTCTTCTGTAGTAGCCCGGTTGTTTAGGTGGCAGAGATTCCTTGATCCTGGGAGGGTGAGCGACTGCTCCAGCCCAAATGGATGAAACACAATGGTCCTAGAAAGGTTTTGGTACTGTTGCTGCCCTCGGTCAGTGTTCTGACAGATGATATACAATCAAACATCTAGACTTTCTGATCCAAAGGCACTTATTTGACATTCCTCTTTACCTATTTACCCTTTCCCCACCTTCTTTCCTGGAATTCTGGCTTGCCATCTGGAGGTATAGCAGCCGTCCTGCAAACTAGGATGATAATGAAAGCCAACGCCGTGAGGATTGTTGTTGTTGGAAGGGAGAGTCTGGTGCTCCTTTTTGTTTGAGGCCTGGAAGTCTTGGAATTTAGGCTGTTTTCTGACAAAGGGGAAGGTCTTCGACAGAGGGGAAGGTGTCTCCTGCTGAAAACGTGTGGTGGTCTGAAGCCTGCGCGACTCCAGGGAAGGGGGACCCTGATGGGCTTGGCAGGCACTCGGGGTGTGGGGCACTTTTCCTCTGACCCCCCCGGAGGAGAAGACACGGTCGTGTGGGTTGATTCTCTAGTCTGGAGGCGGCTCAGTACCACCCTGGAAGCCAACAGCATCCATGAGTTCTTCTCAGAAAGATGGCCCTGGCTATGACGGAACCTGCCAAGATTTTTCAGAACCCTCACTGCCACCGCCTCCTGTTGATTTATATGGGGATGTGTTATTCTGCCAGGAAAACCAGAGAAGCATTTTTAAGGCTTTTTAGAAATCCCATGACCCTCCTACCGCTTAAGTCCCAGGGCTGCTCCTTGGGTTTCCAGGCTCTGTGGGTGGCGTGGGCAGCAGGGCCACTGAGAATGTTTCCCTCACTCTTCTCACCAAGTGCTGGGACTTTGGGTACACTGGGAGGTTGCAGGGCGGATGTGAGCAGCTGGTGATGAGGAGAGCAGAGCCGATGGGTGTGCCTTAGCCCCAGAAGTGCCAGCTGAGGAGCGTGCGGCTAAGGAAACTGCCTCATCGAGAGGATGTGTGGTCCAGCACCAGAGAGGGAGCTATGCTGTTGAAACTCATAAAGCTGAGAGTAAAAATACCCTGGAGACAGACAAAGATATGAGAAAACATTTTTATGTCCTTAGGGAAAAGGAAGACCTAAAATAAGATGCTCAAAGCAAAAACCATAAAGAAAAAATAAATTTGTATAAACAAAGTTAAAATTATGTTGACCAGTGGTAATAGTTACCATATAAACTGTATGTGATTAGAAAATTGAAAATGAGAATCCAGGGTATGTAATGAACTCCTAAATGTCAATAAAAAGAAGACAGACAACCCAATAGAAAAAGGTCACAAACACAATTGGAATGTGTAATAAAATAAGAAAAATAAATATATTTTTAATGTTTGTTTACCTTTATTATATGCTTTACTTACAATAAGCATTTTATATGCAGATATAAAAATTTTTAAATGCCCGTCTCCACTAGGAAAATGCAAAAGCACAAACAAAGAAAGCAAAAACAAAATCAGGACTTCCCTGGTGGCACAGTGGTTAAGAATCCACCTACCAATGCAGGGGACATGGGTGCGATCCCTGGTCCAGGAAGATCCCACATGCCGCGGAGCAACTGGGCCTGTGCGCCACAACTACTGAGCCTGTGTTTTAGAGCCCGCACGCCGCAACTACTGAAGCCTGTGTGCCTAGAGCCTGTGCTCCACAACAAGAGAAGCCACTGCAATGGGAAGACCGCGCACCGCAATGAAGAGTAGCCCCCACTCACCGCAACTAGAGAAAGCCCACGCGCAGCAATGAAGACCCAATGCAGCCAAAAAAAAAAAAGTAAAAAACAAACCAGCTATTTAAGAGTACACGATCCCGTGTACTCTGCATTGGCAGGCGGACTCCCAACCACTGCACCACCAGGGAAGCCCCTCCAGTCTTTCACCATTACAAACTATTACAAACAATTTTGCAATGGACATTATTTTATATGCCATCCTGTGCACCTCTGCAAGGCTCTCTCAGGGGTACGGCAACAGGGAATTGCTTTGTCAGATCATGGGATATTTTAATTTAAATACATACTGTCAAATTGCCAGAAGAATATGAGGGGCCTATTTCTTAACATGCTTGCCAATTCTTAGTATTATCAAACTTTATAATTTGTGTCAGTTCAAGAGCAAGCTACTGAATTATAAATAGAGGAACTACCCCTCCTCACCAAAAAAAAAAAAAGAGAAAACAATCCATTGCCATCGGCAATATTTGACTCTTTTAAAAGAGGGATGAATTCACATTACGTGGGTATAGTATTAAAGGCTATCTACCAGAATTGCAGCATTTATTCAGGGACAGGAGTGCAGTGACACAGCAGTCACAGCCCTGTAGGGGCCGGTAAAAGGGAGACTCAGTGGGGAGGTTTTAGGGGTCCTTAGAATAAGTAAATACCCCCCGAGAAAAGGGAGCCATCTGAAGAATCCACTGTGGCTGTCCTGGGAATTCCTGGGGGCCTTCAGATTAGATATTTTAAAACCATCTGTGTCATCACAGGAAAAGGGGGGACATAAGAAACAAGCTGTAGGCTCTGGGGGAGAGCAGGGCTTTGTTAGCTTTGTTCCCATCACATTTCCAGGGTCCAGAGCAGTTCTTGGCCCATGGTAGGTGCTCAGTAATGTTTGTTGAACAAATGAATGAATGAATGAAAACCTCCTAGTGGTAAGATCTGAACAAGTAGTTTCGACCCGGCGAATACAGGATTTATTTAAAATGCGCTTCCCTTTCCTTTGGGACGATCCTTTAATGGTTTTCAAAGGATGCTCCGCTTCTGTATCTCCTGCGTTCCAGTCTGTACTTTTTAGACTAAAGGATATCATCTTAGCTCCCACACTGGTTGTTTTGTTTATCTGCTTGCCCTTTGTCAGGCTCTGTGGTTTCACCTTGGCCGTAACTGTTCCGGTTGTCAGAATGTCCTCTGGCAGCTGAGGGCGAGGCGTCGCCATGTGTGGCTTCTGGCCAGCTTTCTCATGGTATGGTATTGCCGATGGCAATGGATTTTTTTTTTTTCTGGTGAGGAAGGGTAGTTCCTCTTTTTATAATTCAGTAGCTTGCTCTTTTCCCTCAGCAGTATGGTTTGGAAACCTCTCTCCATCATGACATAGAAATTCAGCTAATTCTATCTAAATACAGCATAGTATTCCATAGTGTAACCATACCTTTTTCTGATGGTATGGTCCCACACGTGTGCGCGTGCCTTCAACTTTACTTGCTGTGGGACACCAGCCTTAGTGTCTTCACAGCTCTCTGTGCCTTTCTTGGCACAGAGTAGGGCCATAAATGTTTGCTGCAATGAGCCGGTGTCCTTCATTGCTGGTGTATACTCTGTGGGCCTGTCACTCTCAGGGGGCCCAGAATGGCCCTATCCCAGGGTTGCTTGCTTTGACTTTGTGTCTGGAGCCCAGGCAGTATGCAGCTGACCCCCAGGAAATACCCCAGCTCTGTGGGCTCTGGTCCCAAACAAGGCTGACGTGATTTTTCCTATGTCCAAAACAGCATTTTAAATGTTTCTTCATCTGTAATATGGGAAAATCATTTTTCTCTCTTAGTGTAGATATGCACTTAGCACAGCATCTGATCTATGTTAAAAATCAATATATATCACCAATGATTATTGTTTCTTTAGTTAATTCTTTCATTAGTCCAAGTATTTATTAGCACTTTACTAGTGTGTCCCTTTTGGTTAGTGTAATGGATGAAGCTTGGAATCCTCTTTTACTCTTGGATGTCAGCCGGCCTTTTTCAACTTGGGTACCTAGAGAGAATTTAGCTCTATAGGAAGAAATCTAAGCGATTATTGTCTTGATTCTCCCAAGGATGGTGCATAACTGCACAATTCTAGATGGGCAGGGAGAAGTTTTTTGTTACATATAGTGGATTCCTGCATTAAGGCTAAATTCTTTGGTGGAACTGGGTTGAGACTGGCTTTGGGATGTGCTGCTTGAAGTGAATATATTTAAGGAAACTCTTCCTAACATCCCCCTGCTCCAACTCACTTTTTAAAACACATTCCAAATCTTTCTGTTGCCAGTTCCTGTAGCCAGTAAACTTAAAAATATGGTTCTGTTTCTTAAGCATTAAAAAGTTATGTATTGAAACTTTGACCTATAATGGCAAAGGCTTGGATACTTAGATCAGTATCTCATTTAAAGAAACAAGATCCAAACAGAAATTCCAGGGCATACTTGGATCTCGTTTAAACTGTAGAGTACATGTGCTCCCACTAAAGTCTTTTATCCTCCCTGAGCCTCTTGCATCCTAAAGTGAAGAAGGCTCTCTGTTATAGACTGAATGTTTGTGTCCCCCACAATCCATACATTGAAAGCCTGACCTCCAGTTAACGATGGTGTTTGGAGAAGGGGCCTCTGGGAGGTAGGGTTAGGTCAGGTAGTGAGGGTGTGGCCCTTGTGACGGGATTAGTGTCCTTATAAGAAGAGGCACCAGAGAACTCACTCTCTCCCTCTGTCTGCCTCATGAGGACACAGTGAGGAGGCTTCTCTCTGCAAGGCCTAGAAGAGGCCGCTCTACCTTTGCTTTGATCTTGGATTTGTCAGCCCCAAGATCTGTGAGAAATAAATGTCTGCTGTTTAAATCACTCAGTCTGTGGTGTGTTTTTATGGCAGCCCAAGCTGACTAAGACGCCCTCACTGTGGAGGGGCTCTGTCACCCCATCCTCAGTGATCGAGGAACCTGCTTGCTCATCCCAACTCCCTGCTGGCCACATCCTCCCGCTGCCCGCAGTGCCCCAGCACTGCTTTCTCCTTCCACTGACCTGTTCCCAGGAGACAGTACCACAAGGATTTTGTTCTGGGGAGAGAGAGCAGGGAGAAGAGAAAACAAAACAAGAAATTGCTAAATGTTTTGTTGTGAGTGGAGGGAAGGGAACTGACATACATTAAATTTTGTCCCAACACAACTGCCAAAGTAATATATATTCATTATAAAAGCCAAACAACACAGAAATAGAGAAGATAAAAAGTGAAATTCCCTCCTTGCTACTTTATTATCTCACATACCGCTCCCTACTCACCACCCGTCTCCACCATTAATGGGCTGACACTAATATTTCCAGATGGTTTCCAGATTGTGTGCACACACACCCACATACACACACACTCAAAGGTAGGTATATACACTAACATAAGCTTTTAAAAATAACAAAAATGTTATTCAGCAATTTGCTTTATTTCATTTAGAACTATATAATGAGGATTTATCCTGTTCTTTGTTACAACTGCTCAGAATTCTATATTATGGATGATGCTCCATGATTTATTTAATAATTTCCTTTTTGATGGATATTAAGCATTTAAAAATTTTTTTTCTCTATTACAAATAATGTTTTACTGAACATTTTCATTCCTATATCTTTGTAGAGTTGTTTGAATATTTGTCTTAGCTCAGATAGCCAAAACAAAACACTGCAGACTCGGGGCTTAAACAACAGACATGGATTTCACACAGTTCTGGAGGCTGGGAGTGTGAGATAAGGGGCCAGCGTGGTCAGGTTCTGGTGGGAACTCTTCCTGGTTTGCAGACGGCTGCCTTCTCACCATGTCATCATGTGGCAGAGAGCATGTGAGCTCTGGTCTCTCTCCTCTTGTAAGGACACTAATCCCGCCATGGGGTCTCAGCCTCCTGATCTCACTTAACCCTAAGTACCTCCCAAAGGCCCCATCTCCAAATTCCAGAACGAGAGCTTCAACATGAATTTTGGGGGGGAGAGATGTTCAGTCAATAACAGTATTTTAATAGAGTTTATTTCTACAAGGGAAATTGCCGTATCAGAGGATATACACATTTAAACTTTTTATTGTCCTCCAAAAAGTTTATGACACTTTATATTCCTCCCAAAATGTGTGGTGAAAAGTGTTTATTGTTTCATTTTAATTGGCATTTTCTTGACTGTTAGTGAGGTTGAGTTATATTTTCATAAGTGTTATGAGTCATTTGTAATTTCTCCATGAATTGTCCATTTATATGCTGTCAAAGTTTTAGTAGGGTGTTTAACTATTTTTTATGAGTCCATTGGAATTCTTCATATTTTAAGATATTAATCCCTGATATATCTCAAAGTTTTTTCTCCTTATATGAATTTTGATTTTTTTACTGCTATTTCTTTCTTTAAAAACTAAAAAGAAGGGGATTCCTGCCCCTAGCATGCACCTCCCCAGAATGGTGCCCTGCCAACATCCCCAACAGACATTTTCTGCATCCTCTGGGACCCACAGGGTTGAGGACTCCCCAGAGTCGGCCCAGGTCCACGCAGTCCATCTTCTCTGGCTGAGGCAGCATGAAGTCCTTGGGGTTTTACAAGGCCAGGACCTGGCTGTGGATGTGGGAAGCCAGCCCGTCAGAACACAAGAAGTATTTAAAGTATGTGATGAAGATAACAAAGGCTATCTAAGCAGAGAGGACTTTAAAGTTGCTGTTGTAATGCTGTTTGTGTACAAGCCCTCCAAGCTGTGTGGCTGACAGGGTCTTGGTGCTCTGGCCGAGTATCAGGCCTGAGCCTCTGAGGTGGGAGAGCCGAGTTCAGGACATTGGACCACCAGAGACCTCCCGACCCCACGTAATATCAATCAGCAAGAGCTCTCCCAGAGACCTCCATCTCAATGCTAAGACCCAGCTCCACTCAACGACTAGCAAGCTCCAGTGCTGGACACCCTATGCCACACAACTAGCAAGACAGGAACATAACACCACCCATTAGCAGAGAGCCTGCCTAAAATCATACTAAGTTCACAGACACCCCAAAACACACCACTGGACACGGTCCAGCCCACCAGAAAGACAAGATCCAGCCTCATCCAACAGAACACAGGCACCAGTCCCCTCCAGGAAGCCTACACAACCCACTGAACCAACTTTACCCACTGGGGATAGACACCAAAAACAACGGGAACTGCAAATGTGCAGCCTGTGAAAACGAGACTCCAAACACAGTAAGTTAAGCAAAATGAGAAAACAGAGAAGTACGCACCAGATGAAGGAGCAACGTAAAAACCCACCAGACCAAACAAATGAAGAGGAAATAGGCAGTCTCCCTATTACTAAAGAATTCAGAGTAATGATAGTAAAGATGATCCAAAATCTTGTAAATAGAATGGAGAAAATACAAGAAACATTTAACAAGGACCTAGAAGAACTAAAGAGCAAACAAACAATGATGAACAATACAATAAATGAAATTAAAAATTCTCTAGAAGGAATCAATAGCAGAATAACTGAGGCAGAAGAATGGATAAGTGACCTGGAAGATAAAATAGTGGAAATAACTACCACAGAGGAGAATAAAGAAAAAAAGAATGAAAAGAATTGAGGACAGTCTCAGAGACCTCTGGGACAACATTAAACACACCAACATTTGGATTATAGAGGTCCCAGAAGAAGAAGAGAAAGAAAAAAGGGACTGAGAAAATACTTGAAGAGATTATAGTTGAAAACTTCCCTAATATGGGAAAGGAAATAGTCAATCAGGTCCAGGAAGCACAGAGAGTCCCATACAAGATAAATCCAAGGAGAAACACACCAAGACACATATTATAATCAAACTATCAAAAACTAAATACAAAGAAAAAATATTAAAAGCAGCAAGGGCAAAGCAACAAATAACATACAAGGGAATCCCCATAAGGTTAACAGCTGCTCTTTCAGCAGAAACTCTGCATGCCAGAAGGGAGCGGCAGGACATATTTAAAGTGATGAAAGGGAAAATCCTACAACCAAGATTACTTTACCCAGCAAGGATCTCATTCAGATTCAACGGAGAAATTAAAAACTTTACAGACAAGCAAAAACTAAGAGAATTCAGTACCACCAAACCAGCTCTACAACAAATGCTAAAGGAACTTCTCTAGACAGGAAACACAAGAGAAGGAAAAAGCCTACAATAACAGACCCAAAACAATTAAGAAAATGGTAATAGGAAAATACATATTGATAATTACCGTAAACGTGAATGGATTAAATGCTCCAACCAAAAGACATAGACTAGCTGAATGGATACAAAAACAAGACCCGTGTATACTCTGTCTACAAGAGACCCACTTCAGACCTAGGGACACATACAGACTGAAAGTGAGGGGATGGAAGAAGATATTCCATACAAATGGAAATCAAAAGAAAGCTGTAGTAGCAATTTCCATATCAGACAAAATAGACTTTAAAATAAAGACTACTACTTAAGACAAAGAAGGACACTACATAATGATCAAGGGATCAATTCAAGAAGAAGATATAACAATTATAAATATTGATGACCCCAACATAGGAGCACCTCACTACATAAGGCAAATGCTAACAGCCATAAAAGGGGAACTCAACAGTACCACAAAAATAGTAGGGGACTTTAACACCCCACTTTCACCAATGGACAGATCAACCAAAATGAAAATAAATAAGGAAACACAAGCTTTAAATGATACATTAAACAAGATAGACTTAATTGATATTTATAGGACATTCCATCCAAAAACAACAGAATACACTTTCTTCTCAAGTGCTCATGGAACATTCTCCAGGATAGATCATATCTTGGGTCACAAATCAAGCCTTCGTAATTTTACAAAAATTGAAATTGTATCAAGTATCTTTTCCAACCACAATGCTATGAGACTAGATATCAATTACAGGAAAAAAAATAAAAAATACAAACACATGGAGGCTAAACAATATGCTACTAAACAACCAAGAGATCACTGAAGAAATCCAAGAGCAAATCAAAAAATACCTAGAAACAAATGACAATGAAAACACGATGGCCCCAAACCTACGGGATGCAGCAAAAGCAGTTCTAAGAGGGAAGTTTATAGCAATACAATCCTACCTCAAGAAACAAGAAAAATCTCAAAAAAAAAAAAAAAAAAAAACCCAACCTAACCTTACACCTAAAGCAATTAGAGAAAGAAGAACAAAAAAACCCCAAAGTTAGCAGAAGGAAAGAAATCATAAAGATCAGATCAGAAAGAAATGAAAAAGAAATGAAGGGAACAATAGTAAAGAACAATAAACCTAAAAGCTGGTTCTTTGAGAAGATAAACAAAATTGATAAACCATTAGACAGACTCATCAAGAAAAAAAGGGCGAAGACTCAAATCAATAGAATTAGAAATGAAAAAGGAGAAGTAAAAACTGACACTGCAGAAATACAAAGGATCATGAGAGATTACTACAAGCCACTATATGCCAATAAAGTGGACAACCTGGAAGAAATGGACAAATTCTTAGAAAAGCACAATCTTCCGAGACTGAACCAGGAAGGAATAGAAAATATAAAGAGACCAATCAAAAGCACTGAAATTGACACTGTGATTAAAAATCTTGCAACAAACAAAAGCCCAGGACCAGATGGATTCAAAGGCGAATTCTACCAAACATTAAGAGAAGAGCTAACACCTATCCTTCTCAAACTCTTCCAAAATATAGCAGAGGGAGGAACACTCCCAAACTCATTCTACGAGTCCACCATCACCCTGATACCAAAACCTGACAAAGATGTTACAAAAAAAGAAAACTACAGGCCAATATCACTGACGAGCATAGATGCAAAAATCCTCAACAAAATACTAGCAAACAAAGCCAGCAGCACATTAAAAGGATCATACACCACAATCAAGTGGGGGTTTAGCCCAGGAATGCAAGGATTCTTCAATATCTGCAAATCAATCAATGTAATACCTCATATTAACAAATTGAGGGATAAAAATCATATGATAATCTCAGTCGATACAGAAAAAGCTTTTGACAAAATTCAACACCCATTTATGATTAAAAACTCTACAGAAAGTAGGCATAGAGGGAACTTACCTTAACATAATAAAGGCCATATATGACAAACCCACAGCCAACATTGTTCTCAATGGTGAAAAACTGAAACCATTTCCACTAAGAACAGGAACAAGACAAGGTTGCCCACTCTCACCACTGTTATTCAACGTAGTTTTTGAAGTTTTAGCCACAGCAATCAGAGACATAAAAGAAATAAAAGGAATCCAAATCAGAAAAGAAGTAAAACTGTCATTGTTTGCAGATGACATGATACTATACATAGAGAATCCTAAAGATGCTACCAGAAAACTACTATAGCTAATCAATGTATTTGGTAAAGTTGCAGGATACAAAATTAATGCACAGAAATCTCTTGCATTCCTATACACTAATGATGAAAAATCTGAAAGAGAAATTAAGGAAACACTCCCACCTACAATTGCAATAAAAAGAATACCTAGGAATAAACCTACCTAAGGAGACAAAAGACCTGTATGCAGAAAACTGTAAGACACTGATGAAAGGAATTAAAGATGATACAAACAGATGGAGACAGACACCATGTTCTTGGATTGGAAGAATCAACATTGTGAAAATGACTATACTACCCAAAGCAATCTACAGATTCAGTGCAATCCCTATCAAACCACCAATGGCATTTTTCACAGAACTAGAACAAAAAATTTTCACAAGTTCTATGGAAACACAAAAGACCCCGGATAGCCAAAGCAATCTTGAGAAAGAAAAAAGGAGTTGGAGGAATCAGCTTCCCTGACTTCAGACTATACTACAAAGCTACAGTAATCAAGAAAATATGGTACTGGCATAAAACCAGAAATGTAGATCAATGGAACAGGATAGAAAGCCCAGAGGTAAACTCACACACATATGGTCACCTTATCTTTGATAAAGGAGGCAAGAATATACAATGGAGAAAAGAAGGCCTCTTCAATAAGTGGTGCTGGGAAAACTGGACAGCTACATGTAAAAGAATGAAATTAGAACACCCTCTAACACCATACACAAAAATAAACTCAAAGTGGATTAAAGACCTAAATGTAAGGCCAGACAGTATAAAACTCTTAGAGGATAACATAGGCAGAACACTCTATGACATAAATCACAGCAAGATCCTTTTGACCTACCTCCTAGAGAAATGGAAATAAAACCCAAAACAAGCAGATGGGACCTAATGAAACTTAAAAGCTTTTGCATAGCAAAGGAAACCATAAATAAGATGAAAAGACAACCCTCAGAACTGGAGAAAGTATTTGCAAATGAAGCAACTGACAAAGGATTAATCTCCAAAATATACAAGCAGCTCATGCAGTTAAATATCAAAAAAACAAACAACCCAATCCAAGAATGGGTAGGAGACCTAAATAGATATTTCTCCAAAAAAGATACACAGATTGCCAACAAACACATGAAAGGCTGCTCAACACCACTAATCATTAGAGAAATGCAAATCAAAACTACAATGAGGTATCACCTCACACCAGTCGCAATGACCATCATCAAAAAAAGTACAAACAATAAATGCTGGAGAGGGTGTGGGGAAAAGGGAACCCTCTTACACTGTTGGTGGGAATGTAAATTGATACAGCCACTATGGAGAACAGTATGGAGGTCCTTAAAAAACTAAAAATACAACTACCATATGACCCATCGATCCCACTACTGAGCATATACCCTGAGAAAACCATAATTCAAAAAGAGTCCGGTACCACAATGTTCATTGCAGCACTATTTACAGTAGTCAGGACATGGAAGCAACCTAAGTGTCCATCGACAGATGAATGGATAAAGAAGATGTGGCACATATATACAATGGAATATTACTCAGCTATAAAAAGAAACAAAATTGAGTTGTTTGTAGTGAGGTGCATGGACCTAGAGCCTGTCATACAGAGTGAAGTAAGTCAGAAAGAGAAAAACAAATACCATATGCTAACAAATATATATAGAATCTTAAAAAAAAAAAAAGGTTCTGAAGAACCTAGGGGCAGGACAGGAATAAAGACACAGATGTAGAGAATGGACTTGAGGACATGAGGAGCGGGAAGTGTAAGCTGGGATGAAGTGAGAGAGTGGCATGGACATATATACACTACCAAATGTAAAATAGATAGCTAGTGGGAAGCAGCCGCATAGCACAGGGAGATCAGCTCGGTGCTTTGTGACCACCTAGAGAGGTGGGTTAGGGAGGGTGAGAGGGAGATGCAAGAGGGAGGGGCTATGGGAAATATATGTATACATATAGCTGATTCTCTTTGTTATACAGCAGAAACTAGCACAACATTTTAAAGCAACTATACTCCAATAAAGATGTTAAAAAAAAAAAACACTAAAAAAAATTTAGGTGGCCGTGTTGCCAGTCATTTTCTTCATGGCTTTGGAGTTATGTTGTTATGTGTCAGCATCACCTTCCCTGAGTTCCAAGAATATCCACATACATTTTTTTTTTTAAATTTATTTATTTACTTATTTATTTTTGGCTGTGTTGAGTCTTCATTTCTGTGCGAGGGCTTTCTCTAGTTGTGGCAAGCGGGGGCCACTCTTCATCGCGATGCGCAGGCTTCTCACTATCGCGGCCTCTCTTGTTGCAGAGCACAGGCTCCAGATGCGCAGGCTCAGTAGTTGTGGTTCATGGGCCTAGTTGCTCCGCGGCATGTGGGATCTTCCCAGACTAGGGCTCGAACCTGTGTCCCCTGCATTAGCAGGCAGATTCTCAACCACTGTGCCACCAGGGAAGCCCATCCACATACATTTTACCCAGTACTTTGATTGTTTTGATTTTGTATCTTTAGATCTTTAGTCCATCTGGAATTTGAAATAGAGCTCTAATTAATTTTCTAATTAATTTATTTATAATTAAATGTATAAAAGTTTTCTCCAAAATCATTCATTGGGGAGCCTTTTATTCCTCCACTATCTGGAAATGTCATCACTATCACATGTTATACTTCCATGTACACGTCTGTTTCCAAAAATTCTAATTTTTTTCCTTAATTATTTCCTGTAGCTACATTGGTCCTATGCATATGCAGCTTTAATTATTTTAGTTTTATGTAGTGTATTTTTATATCGTTGATATCACTACTCAGTTGTTTTCCAAATGTTCCTGGCTACTGTCGTGCGTTTTCTTTTTTGGATTCCAAGTTCTAAAACTTCTACTTCTCAAAATAATGATTGAAATTTTCAGTTGACTTTATATAATAATTAGGAGAGAATTGGTATTTTTACAAGATTAAGTCCTCATATCCATGAATACAGTATATCTTTTAAGTCTTTTATGCCTCAGCAAAGTTCTATAGTTTTTGTTTTCATACTGTTCTTGCACATTTAAGTTTATATTCAGCTATTCTGTAGTTTTAGTGCTATTTTAAATGGGATTCTTTTCCATTACATTGTCTAATTAATGATTGATGGTATGCAGGATTAATGACACTTACAGGTGGCCACGCTACTGAGCTTTCTCATTTTATTAATGTTGGTTAATAATGTTTTCAGCCAGTTGTTTGGGGTCAGCAAACTTCTTCTGTGAAGGGACCGATAGGAAATATTTTTGGCTTTGCTGGTCATAGGAGCCCTGTTGCAGCTACTCAAATCTGCCACTGCAGTGTGGAAGCAGCCGTAGGCAATAAAGGAATAGATGAGACCATGTTCCAATAAAACTTTATTTACAAAAACAGGCTGCTGGCTGGATTTGACTATTGGGCATGGGACAGGGTTTGCTGACTATATTCTAAGGATGCAAATATATTGTATATGAATAATATGCTTTTCCTTGTCTCCAAAACAGTGGATTTCAGAAGAGTGTTGAATAATAGGCATGATAAAAGTCACTCTTGTTTTGTTCTTTTTTTTTTTGGCGGTACGCGGGCCTCTCACTGCCGTGGCCTCTCCCGTTGCGGAGCACAGGCTCCGGACGCGCAGGCCCAGCGGCCATGGCTCACGGGCCCAGCCGCTCTGCGGCACGTGGGATCTTCCCGGACCGGGGCATGAACCCATGTCCCCTGCATCAGCAGGCGGACTCTCAACCACTGCGCCACCAGGGAAGCCCTGTTTTGTTCTTATTTAAGGTGTTGGTATCTCACCATTAAGTTCAATGTTTCTTATTAAATTTTTGGCAGATATTTTTACCCAGTTAAAAGTGTTTCCATCTATTCCTAGGTTACTAAGAGATTTTAACAGCAGTGTGATTGAATTTTAGCAAATGCCATGTATCTCTTAATATTCACATTTTCCCTATTATTTCTTCATGAATATAAACAAAATATAATGAACTGTCCTTGAATTAATGGAAGAAATGATTCCATTTCCTATATTTCATTAAAGATTTCTATATCTACATTCATAAATGAAGCCATAATTTTCTTTCTATAATATTTCTTCGATTTTTTAGTACTATTCTAACTTTTGTAGAATGAATTGGGAAACTTCCCATCTTTTTTTATGCTCTGAAATATTTTAAGTGATATCAAAATTAACTATTCTTTGCAGGTTTGCTAGAACACCCAGAAATTATTTGGGTTTAGTGAACCTTTTCAGTGATGGGCTGTGCCATTTCCATCTCCTCTGTTATTCATTGATCTTTATGAAGCAGGGTTGTCCCAGCACCTCTTTGCCCCCGATGGCTAAAGCCTGTGTGCTGCGTGGGATCCGTTCCACTTAGACTTGCTGTTGTGGAAACTGGTCAGCCGAGTGGACGTGAGAGCAGAAGAAACCTGTCATAGGTTAAAATGTCTCCCCCATTTCTGCTTGAGTTCCGGAATGGTTAAATTATACAATAAGGAAAGACAGAGGAGAAGCAGAAAAGGCAGAAAAGGCAAGCTCTTTAGAGATAAAATAAGTGGTAAGGAGAGGCCCTGAGCTGCTCCGGAGTAGAAAAGAGGGCGGGTACCCCTGCAACTTCTACTTGCACCCAGAGGGAGCAGGGCTAGATTGTTAAAGGGCATCACTGGTTCAAGGAAAGAAGGGATTTTGCACTTTGGAAAATTCGATGGGCGTTTAAGGCTCCTGGAAACCTTGGGCTTTCCACTCCCTGCTGAGTTGTCAGGTTGCCTTTGCTGGGGCCACACCAGCTTCAGCTCCGCGTGTTGGGGACACTGGCTTGTAGTGCTCTCTAGCTCCCTCCCCGTCACCACCCTTGGATCCCTGGATACATCCTTTCCTGGGGGGGCGGGTAGGAGGTAGGCAGAGCCCCCCTGCAGCCTGCCCTCTGTCTTCATGCTCAGGTGCTGGTCCCCTAGGGATTCCTTGCCCAAGCGGCCCGGCTGACAGCACCTTATGGTGCAGACCACCTGGAGAGGTGGGGGGCCACCTGCTGTGCGTGGGGCTGAGCCACAGGTGAGACAGAGTGGTTGACGCACGGCTCCCATCTGTCCTGCTCTGCGACCTGCACGCATGATGTGCCTTGACGGGACAGCTCTGTGCTTGGGCTCATCGGGGTTGACTTTCAGGAATGGAGTAAAAGATGTATTTTTGTTTTCTTTAGAACCTAGTATCCAGCTTTTCTAGCTCAGTGTCCAGGGCAGGAGGAAGAGGCTGCAGGCAGAACCCGTGACGGGACCTCAGCGTGGACCTGGCCGTCCTTGCACTGTTGAGTCTCCCACGGCGCCATGCCTGCCTGGTGGGCCGGAGGGCGAGGCTCCTTCAAGGTTCACATTTACAAACTACAAATGGATGCCCTCAGGCTCTTTATTATATTTTGTTTACTGTGTTTTTGAGGCCAGGGCAAAAATTAGATGTGATCTTACGGCTTTTCTACCCAAGTTTTTAAATGTCCTTTCCCGGGTGTGAAGGAAGGAACTGGATGGCCTGGAGGACGAGCCCAGGATATGACACAACCTGGAGAACTGGCTCAGGAGGACTTGCCCACGCCCTGAACAAGCGGAAAACCCAGGGAAGAACCGTCTCATCGTTTTCAAACCCTCCTATTCTTGGGAAAGCTTTTCTCTCTCCAGAGAGCTGTGATGACTTTGCCTTTGTGATTCCAAAGGCAGAATCCCTTCAAGCTGAAACCCCATGTGCTCTGCGCTTCAGCTAGGGTTCCGGGGGCGGGGGCGGGGGAGAGCGGGCTGCTGCTGCGTTTGCCCTGAGGTGGGGATGGAAGCCACGACCTTCCCTTGGGGGTGACATTTCAGGCTCCAGGCAGCCGGGGCCCCAGCACTGTCCCTGTCTGCCTCCCCCTTCTCTCCGTGAGGGTTCAGCCCTGATGGAAGGCTGTGAGCTCTAAGAGGCCCAGGGCACCGAGCACACTAGGGGCTGGGGGCTCGGGAGGCCGGGAGGCCAGGGAGGCCTGGGGGTCCCACAGCGACCCGGAGAGGTCCCTGGATCCGCTTATGCTTCCGGAACCTGGTTATCCTGAAGTCCTGCTGCCACCTGAATGACAGACCCCCCCTCAGCCTGTGCTGCACGCAGGTGATAAACGATCTTCGGGATGCACCACACCAAACAAAGCTGCGCCTCCCCTGGAAGTGATGGGCGTCTACGCGGCCAGCATCAGGGAGGTTGTGACACAGGGGGAGCCTGGGCGGTGGCCTCGGGAGGGTGGCACGGCTCCGGGTGACTGCGCCCCCTGCCTGGGCACTCCCTCCCACCACCCCGCTGCCCCTTACGGCCAGTTCAGATGACCGACCCCCTGCGGTTCCCTGAGCCGCTCAAGGATTTAATCTCAACACATTATCTTCCCTCAGCGCTGCTGGTTTCCTCCACGGGCGAGTGAGGAAATGGCTCAGGGCGGGCAGGCAGGTCTTCCCCATGGGACGGGGGGGTGATGGGGAGAGAGGTGGAGCAGCTGGGCCCGACGCCCGAGCACAGGGTTGTGGTTTGTGAACGTCTCTGACTTTCAGTGTTTATTACGGAGCAGAACCGCAACAACAAACTTCTGGGGTCCCGAGGAAACACAGCCTTGCTACAGACTCATCTCTTCCGCAAGGAGGCCTCTCTCTTGGAGGAGATCTGGGAAGGGGAGATCTTGGGAGGTGTGCCCTGCACGACACGGCATTGAGACGGCTCCACTCGCTGAAGCGTATCAGGCCCTACGGTGTAGACGGCGGGAGCGGGAAGCCTGGGGAGCAGAGGGCATACGGTAACTCTCCATAATTTCTCGTCGGTTTTGCAGTTGTTGAAACTCAAACTGCTCTAAAAATAAAGTTTATTAGTGAACGTTAAAAAGTTGTCAGGAAAGAGCATCTACAGTAGGTCAGATATGATTAATAACTAATATCAACACTGCATTAACAGGAATGCAATATTATTTTTTATAAGGTAAGTATAAGTAACAATGAATAGTATACATCTAATTTTTTAATACTCCATATACAATCAACATGTTTTGATCAACAGTGTAAACCATATAAAAGAAAATCTTGCTTTCCATTTGTACAAATATTACTTTCATCATAGCAAAACTTTACAATGTTAAAACGTACCATATAGAGAGGCTATAAAAAGTATTGCTTGTTTCAAAACGAAGTTATTGGCGTCTAATCAGTTACATCATCACCTCTAATATCAGTCACCAGATCCATAGCATGTCTTTGTTTCCAAGAGTTTATATTATACAGCAAGATTACTCTGTAGCCAAATTAAGTCAAAAGGGTTTCTTTTTTTAAAAAAATAAATAAGTAAACGCACCTAAAAATGTGTAGTTTTATCTACCAGGTGCTAGGGTGGGGATTTTTAGTACTTCTGCTGGCAATTCAGATAGGAATGTATAATCTCGGAGGGCATATTGTGCTTGTGGAAGAGAAAATAGTACTAATTGCTTCAGTTTTTATCCCAGATGTAATATATAAAAAAAATATAAGACGTGTTTCTTAAAGCAAGCATCCTCTCGTTGGCTCTGGTTTTTACAGACGCCATCCACCTACTCATGCGATCTCCTTGCCGGCTCCCTCTGTGGCTAACTGCTTCCCTTCTCCCTGGGCAATAAAGGATGCACAGCGGCTCCAGGCAGGGCAGCCAGCTGGTTGCACAAGCAGCAAGGATGCTCACGATCAGTCCACTTTCAATGGAAGACATGGAAAAAAGGGGTCTGTTCTGTATTTCCTTTTGGCCCTCTCCCCTCTAGTGCTTGGGCACGTGCCCTGGACCCTCCCCGTCCAACCAGGCCCAGGTTCCTGACGCTCAGCGAGTGATGCTGGGTTTTTTAAAAAATTAATTAATTTAATTAATTTATTTTTGGCTGTGTTGGGTCTTCGTTGCTGCGCACAGGCTTTCTCTAGTTGTGGCGAGCAGGGGCTACTCTTCGTTGTGGTGCAGAGGTTTCTCGTTGCGGTGGCTTCTCTTGTTGCCCAGCAGGAGGCTGTAGGCTCACAGGCTCAGTAGTCGTGGCTCGTGGGCTCTAGAGCGCAGGCTCAGTAGTTGTGGCGCACGGGCTTAGGTGCTCCGCAGTATGTGGGATCTTCCCAGACCAGGGCTATGAACCCATGCCCCCTGCATTGGCAGGTGGATTCTTAACCACTGCACCACCAGGGAAGTCCGATGCTGGGGTGTTTGTGCTTGGGACTTCTCTCAATCCTCAGGTGTCTACAACTGCAGAATCTGCCTGCACGTCCACACACCTGTGGCTAATCCCTAGGCAGGTGGTTCACAGCCTTGGCTGAACATCAGAATGATTTTAGGAGTTTTACAAAGTCTGAATCCTGGGTTTTGCTGGCCTGAGGCACGGCTGGGCCTCAAGATTTTCAAGAGCTCCCCCTTCGATTTCACTGTGCAGCCGGCGTTGAGAACCCCATCCCTAGCGTGCGGGAACGGCTTAGTTTGGAAGACCGTTGGTGGCATTCGTCAAACATGCTAAACATTATTAGGGCTCTGCTGGTATCTCTAGTCTATATTGTAATTGCATATCAATTGTAAATACAAAAATAAAATACTTTGCATCAAAGTCAGATTGGGATAGAGAAACCAACGAAGTGCTCCGCTCTTGTTTTTCTCACATTTACAGGGTCCCGTTGGCAGACGGGTGGAGTACGGCATGCAGCTGAAGTTGTGTATTAGTTGTGACAGTGATTCTTTCCCACTGATTTGCCCCAGAGTCAAATGAACCTGCTTCAGACCAAGAAACTAAATGTGCTTTCCACCTTTTTCTCACTTTATAGATATGAAAAAGAGTCTCCTCTTCATCAGGACAACGACCTAGCCTAGCTCTGCAGTGATGTGCCTTTTTATGAGAGAGAAGAGAATTTCCTCTTGTTTCAGTCAAACCCCTTTAAACACAAATTTCCGTTTCAAATTTTGATTCTCTTGCAGTCTTTCTAAAGTAACGTATTTCTTTTAGTAGAAAAGTGAGTTTTCCTATAAATATACCTTACGAAGTTCAGTGCTGAAAAAGTTACAAAAATAGGCTAACATTTAAAAATCTTGTTGGAATGTGTCTTTAATAGTAAAAACTCTGTGCTCCTGACGCAGCCGGTGTGATTGGTGAGAGAGGTAGGGGTTTCTATTCACGAAGGTTTTACAGCCCCAGCAAAGAAAAAACACAGATCATGATGTTGTAATAACGTGCTCGTCATCAGGAAAGAAATGCAGAGTAGATGTTAAGGGCAAGTTCAACAGCTGTCGCTTTGGGTGAGCAGCTCATTCCCTGCAGCAGGAGATGGATTTTTCTAATACTTCTTAGGAAATGAAACTGTCCAGGGCTTTCTCAAGGCTCAGATTTGGGTATCTGCCACTTTCAGGATCAGTTAGCTGCTGGTGACAAGGACTCAGAGGCTTCTGGAATGGCCACCAGTGGCTGAGTCTCCAGGCACACCAGGGACTGTGGGCTCGTTCTGGCCCTGCCTCGGGAATCTCTTCCACACACACAGTTTCTCTGATTCTGCCCTGACTTGGGGGCACGGTGTAGACGCCTAGGCTTGTACAAGGGAAGGTGACTTTAGAGATGAGGGTTTCAACTCTGGTTGCCCATTACAATCACATGGGGAGCCCGTAGAATTCCCATTCAGTTGGTCCTTTTGAGCTCACAGGGGGTCCTGGTGGGCAGCAAGGGTGAGAACCGTGTCACGGAAACCGAGCAGCCGCATCCTACACGCTGAGCGCGCCACGAGCGGGAGGCCGCCGGCCCAAGGCGGAGTCTCCCCTGCAGAGCCTTTCCCTAACACGGCTGCTTCCCAAACGCTGGTGCTCATTAGAGTTACCTGGGGGAGCTCTGAAAATCCCTGGGCCCAGGCTGCCCTGAGACAAATTCAGACCCTTTTTGGTTGGGACCCAGCAGACTCCCAAGGGCAGCCAGCCTGAGAACCACGACCTTTGTGCTTCTGCCATTCATGGTTCATGTCTGTCTGCAGTGGGGGCGGCGGAGGACCAAAGCTCAAAATTAAGAACTTTCAACAAATACCTAAGCCTTAGTGTCAGCTGGAATGCAACCTGCTGGCTCCACCACTGTGCTCCTAGCTGTAGAATCAGTGACAACTTGGACCAGAGCAAACCTAGAGTTTGGAAGGTTCATCTCTGTCTTCCTGAGGTGACAGAACAATTTTTCATAGAGTGTGACAACAGGGACTCCTTAAAGATGATGTGAGAAGATGTGTGTAAGGCCCACTGGACAGCTGACCCTGGAATGACTCAGGCTGGGGCGCTGACCCTTCTGAGCAGTGGACCCGCCAGTAACTTTGGTAAGTCGGCGCTCTGGAGCCTCCGGTTCTTTATCTGAGGATTCAGCCAACTGGGGCTCGTGTAGAACTGTCATGTTCACTAGTGAAAAAAATCCACGCCTAAGGGGACCCGCACCCATGTTGTTCAAGGGTCAGCTGTAAATGTTAGCCTCCGACTCTTACTTCCCCCTGACCTGTGTCCAAAGGCCTGGTCTGGAGCTGAGCCGTGGGGAAGGGTTCCAGGGATGGCTGGGGAGGAAACAGAAGACAGGCTCTCTGTGGGACCTCGGGGCCTCGTGTCAACTAGGAGGAACCAAAGGGGTGAGCGTTAAGCCCTGAGGTCTGGCCAGTCAGAGCCACGACGTGGGAATCCTGGAGCCCTGGGAGCCCCCCTCCTGACCTCCCAGGGACCCCCGGACTGGACTCAGGCTCTCTTGGGCTCTGAAGCATCTACAGGCCCCCCTGCACCTCCTTGGACAGACGTAGTGAGACCATTCTAGGAAACACAATCTTTAAGAGAATTTGGCAACTACATTTTATCCAGGAAAACTGAAATACAAAGAAGAAAAAAGCTGAATAGTTCTCGCTGTTTTATTATGTTAAAGTATTTCAAATTACAAAAATACTAGGGTTTTACTGCTACAGTTGGACCAGCACCCTGTGGTCCTCCCTCACCATCTGTTTCCTGACAAGTAAGTGACAGCAGAATGTGAATGGTTCTGTTTCTCAGGGCTGGATAGATAGTGGGCTAAAGTATTTATGTTCTGAGGTGAATAAATAATGAAAGTGGTTTACTGACAAGGACATAAAATTTCAGATTCTTAAGAGGTGTTGTTTAATCTTCCCTCAAATCATTTTCAAATCCCCCGTGGGGACGGACCCGAAGGGCCCTCGGGGAATGTAACTCCCAGGCCGGAAGGGGCAGTGGGCCTGTAGACCGGCTGCACGAGTGGTTCCTGCAGCAAATGCTTCCGTGGTTGAGGCTCCCTCTGCTGGGAATGCACTTTCCATTTTCCAGTGGCTGACGCCCTGGGGGGGTCTTTTAACCCAACTCCACCACGGCTCCTCCAGGACCCGGTCCCCCTTACTCCCTGCTTTGTGCTGTCACAGTGCTGGGCTGACATGTCACGTCTGGCATGTGTCATGTCGTTTTAAGGCTGGCGTTTGTGAGTCAGTTTTCTTCGCTAAATTGTGAATTTCGTGGACTCACGGATTATGTTTTGTTTGTTTATCTTCAGTACCTGTGCCAGGCTGGTAAGGTGTTCAAGGGTGTTTGGAACACGATGTGATGAATTGAATATAGTTTATATTTCCACTGAGACAAGATAAAATACTTCGGGAACAAAACTGGGGCCCTGATCCATCTGAGTCAATAAATAAAAGCTAAAGGAAAATCGTGGATGTGGGATGTGGGATGGGCTGCTGAAAATATTGTCTGAAACACTTCTTCCTGGCTGAGGTGGATGTTGACTAAGAGTGTTTATAACACTGTCTACCAAGAAGGGTGTTAACAGTCAGGGTGCGGGGACACAGGTGAGAAAATGCTGGCGTCCTAAGCAGCAGGTCCTCCAATCACAGGGAGTTATTTTAAGGGGAAATTGTTTTCTTCTTCTCACATGCCTATAGATGCTACGAAGGCAGTATCATCCAAGTCAAATTTCATATTTACCGCTTGAATTCCACACGACACAAACCGCTGTCTCTATTCTAAAGCGTGTCAGCGGTGGTGAGGGCGAGACATTTCCGCAGAGCTGCCCCAGAGCCTGGACCCTTCAGCTTATCAAGGGAAGGAGGAGCTTCGGGGCCGCTTGCCAGTGAGGGGCAAAGTACCCTTGGAGGAAAAAAGCCTGGAAGTGAAATAAAAAGAAAACTACCTTCCGTGAGTAGCTTGAACAAATTTTTTTTTTTTTTTTTTGGTCCGGGGGAGCTAAAAGTTGTAAGAGCAGCTTCGTTTTTGCAGTCTCCCGATACATGCCTGTCCCCCGACCCCCAAAGGACTTGATGTATTTCCTCTGAGACTCAAATCTGGGGGATTGGTCCCTTTTTGCACTGTCATTCCATCTCAATTAAAGGCAACTGGTCTGAATGCTGACGAATGAAATATGAACTGATCTTGGTTAGCGTCCCCTCCTGCTGACAGGGAAAGCATACTGAATTTCACCACAGTGGAATGGAAAAGAAACAAATCTGATACTTGTAATTAGAAAGCACTGGTCGACCAATGGAGAGTTAAGTACCATGGAGACATTCATATGAAAGTAAGTCTGAGGAAGAATTCTACCCCCTCTGTTTCTTCCTTGCCCAGGAAGAGTTCCAAGTGGCTTATCCTCTTGCACCTGCCGTGATTTGATACAGTACCAGTCGGGCCTGCTTAGGATCCAGAGGACTGGTTCGTTATTCAACTGTCTTGCAGTGGAAGAGTCTCCAAGCGGAGCCAATGGAATCAAGTGTTAGCTGGAATACTGACCCTTGCTTCTTGGTCACAGGTGGGCCTGGGTCTACTCAGTGCCACAGGTGCTACGAGCAAGACTGACCCTCATTGGACAAGCCCATTGAGAGCAAAATCAATGACGAAACCCCAGAGGTCCCCAAGCAGTAAAACTCCTTAAACGTATTTAGTGTTTTTCAAATATACCTCATTGAAAGGTGAACTTCTGCCCAAATGGACAACATTCTTTCTGGATGCCTTTTGTGGAAGCCTCACAGTTTGAAGACAAAGGAATGTCCCTGCAGCTCCCCAAAGTGCATCCGAGTCAGGGGCACTTGTTGGCTGAAAGATGGGCTGATCACGGCAGATGTGGCCAAACCAGTCCGTGGGTCCAAGAGTTAATGTGAGTATGGCTGACGGGACTGAGTAGCTGCCGTGGCTTGGTCCTGGGGAATGAAGGGGCTGGAATTTTTAGGGCTGAGGCCGTCCTCCGTGGTCAGGCCCCGGTAAGGTCGCTGCCCGCTGGTGCTACCCTTAGGTATTCTGCATTTTCAGCGGCAGAACCCTTAAAGATGCCATTTGACTTGGCTTCCTTGGGAAAGAAGGCCTGCTGGTAGTCAGGGTTGTCCAGGCTAATTTGGTGACCGCCCTTCTGTGCCCAGAGGGCAGGGCCGTCGAGCGCACCGTTGGTGCAGGCGGGAAGGGTGGTGTTGAGATACTCAGGGCTGTCCACGGCATTGCTGTGGGAATTCTGGTAGTGAGGGTCTCTGCCTGGAGCCGGGTTTAGAGGCTGATTGTGATAGACGGGGTTCTGGACAGAGCCCGCGGGCCTTTTGGGAATAGACTGGTTTACGTATTCTGAAATTGAAAAGAAATCAGACGTAATCAGCAAAGCATCGTCCTGAGCAGGATTCCACGGCTCATTCTGAAGCCGTGAACGTTCTTCAATGAGGCAACGGGTGACAGACGCAGGGAAGCCTGGGGAGACGACTCTCTGGCTAAAATAAATTGTGTGTTTTCTGTCCTTCTCAAAGCAACGGGCACGTTTATCTTTTGCCAATTTAAAGTCCTCAGAGGACAGCCTCCCTTGAGGGTGTGTGTGTGTGTGTGTGTGTGTGTGTGTGTGTGTGTGTGTGTGTGTCTGGGGATAAAGCTTAGATTAGGGAAATACATGTTTCACAGGCCAAGAATGGAGCCAGGAGAGAGAACAGAGATCAGATGTGTCACACACACACACCCACACATGCTCACACACTCACACACGTATATCTCTGCTGTCTGCTTCAAATTCTAGAAAACGTGCAGATTCATTCTATAGACAACCTGGACATGCCTTGAGCCCCTCAGAGACCCGTGCGCACGCCTAGTGGTTTCTGTCGATCGGCCTCTTCCTCCATCCATCGTGTCTGCACGCGTGCCACGGGCCCCACCTCTGGACCAGCTCGAAAGCAGCAGCTGGCCGGGGCACTGGGGAGGCGGGCTCAGGGGCATGGCTGCTTCCAGAGCGAGGCACTCACCGGGCGCTGGAAGGAAGGCGTCATCTATGCTGTCCTCGGTCAAGGTGCCAGTGGGGTCTGAGCTGTACCGCTGCAAGAAGCTATCTTCCTGGAGGGGATAGCTCTGCTGGGGAGGAGATGAGGCAAGGTTACTCCAGCCAGTGCCGCTCACTTCGGCGGGGGTGTCAGGATCACCTGACAGCCCGTTCACCTGCAGGTACTGACTCAGCAGGTCTAGGGGAGGACCCGCACCACCCACAGGCGGCCCACAGACCCCAGGGCAAGTGGCACGGCCCTGGCCAGGGCCGTCCAGCAGGGCTTTCTGCAACGACAGACATGTTCCGTAATCTGTGCGCGTCCACGTGGTAGCTACTAACCACGTGTGTGGGGAACTGAATTTTAAATTGTAACTTAAGCGGCCACATGTGGCTGGTGGCTGCTACACTGGTGAGTGTGGGTCTAATCAAGGCTTCACACACCAAGCAACAGCATCACCTGCAAGGTGGGCTCACATACAGACGGCCGGGCCCCTCCCCGCAGATCCTGAGTCAGCAGGTGCGGGGTGCTGGCCCGACCGTTCTCATCTCTAACGACGCCAGGTCCGTGACCTGCACGACGCGCTGTCCTTCACCTCTATTTTCAATAGCATTTTGATAAGTGATAGCTAATTGCTGGCCTTAGGGTAGGGATCAAACAACACAGGAAGGAAAATCCCAGCTTTCTGAGTTAGGGTGGGCATTTCTTACGTCTAATAGAGCCATGGTACAGAGCTGTTATCTAATTCTGCTTTACAGGAGTTGATACCTACCCCGTTTCTATCACCGCAAGCCACAGTGGGCGTGTTGCTGGTGGAGCTCTGAAAAAGAATCACAGCTGTTTACGGTGCATGTGGACGCTCACCCATCCCCACTGAGAGCAGGACGGGGTGGGGGGGGGCCTCCGGGAGTGGGCACGGTTAAAGGGGCTTGATTTCGTCTTGACTCATTAGCTTTAGAAAAACTAGATTTAGTTCTGATTTAACGCTGTTCCTTAGTGGACCGGAAAAGGGTATGATCCAGTTGTTGCAATGCAGTAAGATAATACACTGGATTGCTTCGTTCTGATTTTGCCTTTACCGTCTGGTTAACGTCTACTTCTTCGTCTCTGTGTGAGTTCCACAAGACGGGTATCACTTTTTGCTAAAACTCAACCTGTTCAAACCAGGAGGCAGAGCTTGAACAAGAGTGACTTTGGTACCAGAGAACTGAGGAGGGGCGTCCGGGAGCTGGCGGGGCTGTGGAAGAAGCCCTGCTGGGGGATCAGGTACTCGTCCGCATCCACAACATCTTGCATGTCCTCTTCGTCCATCAGGGCGCGGTAGAAGTTGGAGTCCGTGGGGCTTGGCAAATGCATCCTCTCGTCCCCCTGGCACAGAGATTGTGAGACCATTAGAAAGGTCCAGAGAGCCGCTGTTCCACCCACTGGCTGTCGAGGCGGGTCTGCTGTCAGCAGGTGCTTGTGTGTTTGCCAATTTAGTCCTAATACACTCGTCCCCCCCTCCCCCTGCCCGGGTCTGTGAAGTACAGCTCCTCCTTCCATGTCCCCAGACCTGGAACTAAGACACTGAAAATTCCCTGATGTCTCAAAGTCCTCAAAGGAAATGCGGACAGCTCAGGAGGAAAAAGGAAGGGCCAAAGCCGCAGCATTCACTGAGTGCTGTGCTGTGTACAATGAGAAATACACATCTGGTCGTCTTCCCTGCTCCTGGCACAGAGCTCCTAAACCCCTGGAATTCCCTATGTGTCTCTTCCGTTAACCAGGAGACTTCTGGAAGCACCTAAAGATGGGGGCTGGTGGCCAGTGGAGACAACCACGTGATCACACGGTCGGAACTTTCAGTCTCGCCCCTAACCTCCAGGGAGCGCAGGGGGACTAGGGGTCGAATCTACTGCCAACGACCAGTGATTTAATCAGGCCTATGTAATGAAGCCTCCATAAAAACCCGGAAGGACAGGGTTCAGAGCTTCGGGGTGGTGAACCGCTGGAGATCTGGGGGGAGTGGTGCACCCAGACAGCACGGAAACTGTGCCCTTCTCCCATGCCTTGCCCCGTGCATCTCTTCTGTCTGGCTGTTCCTGAGTTATACCCTTCTATAGTAAACCAGTGATCCAGTAAGTAAAAAGATTTTCGGAGTTCTGAAAGCCACTCTAGCAAATTAATGGAACCCGAGGAGGGGATTGTGGGAACCTTCTGCCAGATGGTCAGATGCCCAGGTGACAACCTGGACTTGGGACGGGCATCTGAACTGGAGGCAGGGGAAGCGGCCCTGGAGGACTGTGGGATCTGACGCTGTCTCCAGGTGGACGGTGTCAGATCGAGCTGAACTGAAGGACACCAGCTGGTGCTGGAGAATTGCTTGCCTGGTGGTGTGGGGTGCCTCCCCTCCAACACGCACACCCTGCGATTGCTGAGCAGAACCTTTAGGCGTTTGGCAAAGTGTTTTGCATGTATTATTTCACTGACTCTTTAAAGCAGCTCTGCGAGCTTAGTTTTGTTAACCTAACGTTTTAAGTACAGAGTCAGGGATCTGAAGCCAGGTTTGCCCGACACCAAAGCCCTGGTCCTCCAGGAGAGCAACATAAGGCTTTGGCTAAGGGGACCGTGATATGAGCCGAGTGTGAGGGGCTCACAGGGGTGGCAGATGGAGCTGGGGGCCCCACGGCACACTCCACTTAGTCCACAGCTTGGGCTGCGCTTGTTCTAATGCACTGAGGATTAATGGTGTGACCTGCGAGACGGGGGGGCTGTGTCGGCACCGGACGGAGCACAGTGACATTTGATGCATATTAGATGGATTTTCCCAGTGGGTGTGCAGACTGGGATCTGGTACCTGGATGACAAGGTAGCGCTGGGGGTCTCGGGCCATTTTGGAGAATTCAATGATCAACTCACGGAACTTTGGGCGACTATCTGCATCAATCATCCAGCCTGGGGAAGGAAGGAGGAAAGTCAGTGCAATTAGAACCCTGAAAGAAGTGATAAAGATGGCATCGCTGAAAGAAAGCACTTACGGTGAGATTCTTTCAGACAAACAAACGAGGACGAAACCTAATCTTTGTGACAGGTTTTGCAGTCTTGGCAAACCAGCACTGATTACCGTTTCCGTGCACTGCTCGGACTGTAGGGTGCCCTGAGTCCGAGTGTCTCAGTAATGTTCTCCTTTGGCATTTCACCCTCATCCATATTCACTCGGCAGTCTAGTAAGCTGGAAACCGGATTCGGTTTCCAGCTTACTAGAAAAAGTTAGGGACTTTCTTAAGAACCTCGGCGTTTGGGAATTCCACACCCTGGTGCTTTCACTGTATCACACACTGAAGCAATCACATGTGCACGTGACAGGGATGCTTCAGTGCCTTCCATGGTGGGGATACTTCTGTCAACCGTGCCAGTGCATTTGAGTACACGATGATCCAAGTCTAGATTAAACATGCTGGAGGAACAGCTATCGACTGGAAATCCTCCTGATTCCTGAGGGTTATTTATTTTCTATCAGCAGGATGTCAAGCTATTCTGGGCCAGACTGCTATGTGACCTTACACAAATCATGTAACCTCTCTGGATCCCAGCTTCCGCAACCTAAAGCAAGGACGTTAAAAATGATTAACTCTGTGGTCTAAAGTTCAGAAAGGCTTAATATTTACATGAACTCGATCACATTCCCTGTGCTGCCTTCAGTATAAATGCTCATCATACATGTAATGTTACCCGCAGAGCCTACTGAATCTGTGACTCTGACGGTGCGGTGGTGTCACAGTCAAGCTACACATTCTTACTTGGATTAAAATGTTTACTTGCTACCACTGCAGAAGGCCTCACATAAATCCACTATCTGAAAAGGTTTACGTCAAAGCAGAAATGCCGATTCTATTAACCTCTTGTGGTTACTCATTGTTAGGCATTTAAAAACAGTCTCTCTGGTAACAGGCTTCAAAAAGTGGGGCAGCTTTTTCACTGAGCAACTCAAGAGAGAAGAATATTTTGGTGCAATGGCTTATGGAGGACTTGGATTTTACTTGTTTGCTTGTGAACATGGGCAAACGTCAGCTCACAGCGCTCAGTGCGTCAGGTAAGTGCTTCCGGAAGTGTCTGAGGGGGTGTTTACAGATGTGCCTGCCTATGGACTGTGACAGCATGTCTTCAGGGCGTCGAAGGCCTGGTGCACTTGGCTCAGGGCAGCCCAGGGCCAGGTGCAGCCGGCCACTCACACTTGACCATGATCATGTAGACATCGATGGTGCAGATGGGTGGCTGAGGCAGGCGTTCTCCCTTCTCCAGGACGGTTGAGATCTCACTCGCGGGGATCCCGTCGTAAGGCTTGGACCCAAAGGTCATCAACTCCCAAACGGTGACTCCTAAGAGGAAGAAGCGTTGCTGTGTGAGTCAATAATAATCACTGCACCTTGTCTTTAGTCATCATTGTTGACATACTGTTTCTAAGGTTTAAAAACCCATGTCTGTGGCCTTGGGCAATTTGCCTGATGCTAGAAGTCTCAGTTCAGCTCCCTGTAAAGGGGGGTGATGACAGCGTCTGCCTCATAGGACAGTTGTGAGGACCAAACAAGATAACACAACTGCAATGTTCAGACGATCCCAGGCAAATAGTAAGCGGCCAATAAATAGTAAACTTTAGTAATAACAGCAAAGGGAATACCACCACTCTGAAACATATGGATTATGGTCTGCGGAGCTGGAGTTCCACACCCAGACATCATCGGCCCCAGGTGACTAACCAGCAAGGTTATCAACTGTGTTTTTAAAGAATAAAAAAATTGGAAGAAAACCCCCCCCCCCGTGTTCCTTTTGATAAATATAAAAACCCCATACTTTTAATTTCAACATCAATCAATCGTCATGATTAAAAAAGTCAAAGCAGGAGTAATTTTAGAATTGGTGTTTTTTTAAGACTGTTCCGAAGTTCTGATGGTCCTTCCATCTCCGTGCCTCCCTTGATGGAATTCTCTGCTCCAGAAACACACAAATGCCGTGGGGAGTATGTCCCCACCTGGACAGCAAGGTGCCACTAGCGATGAGTGCAGTGGGCCTGAGCCTGGGTTCCCAGACCACACAGGGAGGGACCAGACACAGGAACCCGGGGCCTTCCTGGTCTCCAACTAGTCTAACCACCCCTTTTCTTGAGATTGGCTTCTAAATGCGTATCACCACGGATCTGCATAGATTTTTCAGAGGTCATGCCAAAACCGAATGACCTGAATCAACACACAAAATGCAAGGCTGAAGAATGAAGGAAAGCAGTGGTCCAGGGACAAGAAAATAGATTCTTCTGTCCTGCCCACCACGGAATCAATATGGACTTGATGAAAGAAAGAAAATCTCATGTCCAGATCTTTAAAGTCGATTGGTCCTTCTCTAAGTAGGTGCAGACATTGCGTTTAAACACACACAATGAATTCCTGCGGGAAGGCAGCTTTTCAGGTTTCGGAACAAACGGTGAAAGAGGGCGGTGTGTGTACCCGGTTGTGGGGTATGAGTGGGGCTGGAAGGTGCTATGAATTCTCTCTCTTTTCAACTCCTAAGCGGAACACGTAGGTCCCTAACTGACTAAACTATTTTGCCTCGACTGGAGCCTAGACAGTGGAGTAACAGGATATGTTTTTAGCCTAAAAACTCAGGTTCATGTTGTAACAGGTCTGGTGTACTGCCAGGACAGCAGATTAGAATCACTGACAACATGATTTCCACTGAGACGAAAGACACAGCGCCCCCGTGGTGATGCTGACTTTCTGATGTCGGTTGTAATCATTCACAGGGATTAAGTCACTGAGTCGGAGAGTTTTCATTTACTGGACAAACGTGGCCCAAGTGCGGGCTGCGAGTGGACACACAGGGCCAGGGGAGAGCGCAGCCGGTAGGCTGGGAAAGGCAGACCACTTCTGATCCCAACTGATCACGGTTAGGGGCTCAGGTTTTATCTGGAACATATGTGGAACACCAAAGAAAGATGTTAAGCAGAGAAGCGAACGTCTAATGTAGTTTAAAAATACATTTTCCTGCTGTTTGGAGAATAGATGAGTGGGTGTAAAACAAGCCCAGAGAAGACCCAGGAGGAGCCCCTCCTTGGTGTCACTGGGGGTGGGGGGGGTGGCTTGGGCTGTGACAATGACAATGACAGCTCTGGGCAGGACCACAAATGGGAAAGCGGCATTTCTTCCCATCCCCCTGGGGGAGTAGACATTTCTTGAACATGACTGAAAGTAAGGCATCAGAATAGCTTTATTTCCTTATCTAGTTCATCGTGAGCAGCTCAGCTCACAGGTATAAATGAAAATTCACTTATTCATTCACAAAGATCTCCGTCTTTGTAAAGCTTACATTATAGCAGAAAAGACAAAGACCCATGCAATTTTTAAAAATGCATTCGGAATATCAGGAAGTTAATAATGCTATGAAAGAAATGCTAAATGGACAATCTCCTGAACGATTTTGTTTTTGTAATAATGGCTAAATTCCTCTTGGAGATTCCTTTCACTATTGCTCTCCCCAAATACACGTTTCCATGGAGGTGGGTGACCCCTTCACCTCTGCTGCGTTCATAGCTGGGATAGGCTGCTGACGCATACGTAGTTCAATGCAGATCAGGTGTTTTGCAACCTTTGGGCTGATTCTGGGTGACAGGGAGGACTGCCTGCAGGAACAGAGGTGGAAGCAGCCCAGCACGGCAGCCAGTGGAAATGCCTTCCTGAAAGGCAAGGCCCCTGCGGACTCAGGAAATGCTCTGTACAGAGGACGAGGCGAGAGCGTGAAAGGTGTGTCTGAAGACAGGGAAGCCCGTCAGAGGACGGAGCACAGGGCTGCGTGGGCTTTGAAGGAAGAAGAATCAGACCCCGACGAGACGGCCTTCACGAGAGCTGGAAACAGTAACTATTTCCCTTTCCTCACAGTTCCCCACAAACACACCCTCACAGTGCATCTCCTGAAGCCATTCTCTCTGATACACAAAGATGACCACTCACTATATGAAACCAACACCACCGCGAGTCAGTCCATCATAAAACCACATTTCTCTACCGGGAAACTCTTCCCCATGAAACCTGATTTGTCATCTCCCTTTGGTTCACTTCAGATTCAGGGCAAGAGGTCACCTTTAGTTTGATTTGGGGCTACAGGCGTCTCCTAGGTTCAAGTTCCTTCCCTCCCGTTACCCGCTCTCCTGACAAGCTCACTGTTCTCTCCAGTGACACTTGGTATGGGAGTTAGACTCAGTTTCCTTTTTCACGTTTTCTAGTACAACAGACAGACAGCGGTGATTACGTGACCGTTAAGTCACTGTCCTGGACGGCAGAGCACACAACGCACGTGAACAACACAAGCCGGTGCGGCCTCAGCCCTGATTCACCAGCCTCGGGACTTCGACTCACCGTAGCTCCAGACGTCACTCTGGTGGGTATAAATTCGGTGTAAAATTGATTCCAAAGCCATCCACTTGATAGGCACCTTGGGATGATAGAGAAAAGTAAGAAGACAACAGTTAGCTCCCCTCTGCTGAAAAAAAGTAAATCACACCGGAATAAATTACAAGCAACACAGGTGATGAAGCCGGGCCACCCCCCGCCCAACCCAGGCCCAGTGCACCTTCCCAGCCGGTAGGGAGAGGCTTTAGTCTGGTAGAGAACAGGGCCTCTGTTAGGCCCAGAGCTGAGGCCCTTTGGTCCGTGGGCTGTTCTGCCGAGCTGGGTGCACGTGCTGGCACCCGGGGGCCCTGGCTGTGCCCTGTGTCTGCGGCTGTTTGCAGGGCTAGCTGCTTGGAGCCGTGCGGGCCACAGTGAGAGCGAAGACGGGAGCAGCTGAGCCAGGGCGTTCTGGAGGGCCTATCAGGACACCCGCACCCCTCGCTGCTGGGACATCCCCCTGAAGAAGCCCCGGGCCCGTCCGAGAGGAAGAAGCCAATGCGGCCGCGGCCAGCGCCCCTCGGGAGCTGCTGGAACAACACGGGGCCCTTTCCGTGTCGCTCTCCCAGCTGTTCTTCTGAACGGGCTTTACCCAGGACACCTACCCTTGGCTAACGGTCACCTAGCGATGGAGCTGAGCTCACGTGTACCGCCTCTGGCCTCTGGGTGTGTCAGAAACCTCTTTACGCACCTTCCCAGCAGGTCCTGCTCCGCGGGCAGCTCTGGCTGCAGGGCCAGAAGAGCCTGGCTTGACCCAGGTGCTGGTGGCAGCTGTGAGCTCACCCAGCAGGCCCCGAGGATGGCCCCCACACGGGTCAGCCTGCTGGCAGGGCAGTGCTCGCCCTTTACAGGCCCGCTCCTTACCTTGCCCCCCTCCGCGTGGTATTCTTTCTCCTCGGCGCCGAGCAGTTTGGCCAGGCCGAAATCCGTGATCTTGATGTGCTGTGGCGTCTTCACCAGCACATTCCTGGCCGCCAGGTCTCGGTGCACCAGGCGCCGGTCTTCCAGGTAGTTCATGCCCTGCAACACAGGGCGGCGCGGTGAGGGGCGGGGGCTTAGCAGGCTCCCCTGGAGGGCGCGGCGGGGATCAGACAGAGGGCGGGCGCCCCAGCGCAGGGTGCAGCGTCACGTACGCGACAGCCTCCGAGCCGGAGCCTGTCTGCGGACGGACTGCCCTCCACGGACACAGTGACTCACACACCTGGTCACATCAGTGACCAGAGTCTACCTGCTCCACGGACGAAAAGGGGAAGAGATGAAGACATAACTAGCTGCTGACTTACTACCTTATCTCCATCCAGTTACTCAAGTTTCAAACTCAGCTGAACAAATAGAAGAGGCCAGTGACACAGCAGGAGCCCCGCCGTCGGGCCGTGACCTGGTTACACGCTGCTCGCTGCTTGGGACGGCCAACCCCACCTGCCCGGCCTCGCCTTCCCTGTGCCAGCCCGTCTGGGGCGCCACCTTCCCAGGACCCAGGGCTCTCATCACGCTTTCCTGGACCATCGTACATGATTCACTACCAGTGAAGGTTTTGGTCCTGTTTTATTTTCTCTTTTTGAAATTGAAATCACATGGATATTGAATTTGCTTTTATGGATACAAGGTGCCACTCCCTACCCCCTCCCTGGCTGCCTCCATAACTGCTGTAATCAGAATCAAGGCTGGAAGAGAAAGAAAGAATACTTGAGAAGTACCCAGCACAGTGCCCGACACATAGTGAATTCTCGGATGTACAGTCAGCCCTTGGTACCCGTGAGACTGGTTCTGGGACCCCCTCTCCCTGCCACCCCCCCTAACCAAAATCCGTAGATATTCAAGTCCCTTACAAAAAATGGAGCAAGTGTTTGTTACCTACACACATCCTCTTGCATACATGAAATCACCACTAGATTACTTATAACACCCCATACGATGTACATATTTGTAAACGTGTAAATGCTACATAAACAGTTGCTTGCACCCAGCCAATTCAACTTTTGTTTTTTGGAGCTTTCTGGAATTTTCTTCCCACATATTTTCGATCCACAGTTGGCTGACTCTGCAGATGCAGGACCGCGGCTACGAAGGGCTAACTGTGTGACCCTTCACCTCTAGCCCTTGTCCACAGCCTCCGTGGTGTCTCTGTCACCTGCCCCTTCTCCCCTGACAGGCGGGCTCACTTCCTGCCCCTGTTCATGGCTTGAAGCCTGCCCAGCTGAGCCAAGCTTCCCTTGGACCCCCGCAAGCCCTAACCCGTTGACATGAGCTTGGCAGCCCTCGCCCCTGTGCAGGGCCAGACGGGCAGGCAGGAGAAGCCAAGCCGGAGGGTCAAGCTCTGCACACGGCCTGTGTGGCTGGAACCACGTCCTCTCCTACTTGCTCACAAAGGCGCCTCTCCTCTCCCCAGCCAGGGAGGTGGACCACATTTCCAGCCTCCTTTACAGCCGACACTCATGAACTCTCCTCCAGTGAAGGGCAGGCACCACAGAAATGCTTACCGAAGGGCACAAAATGGAAATGAATGGGCAAAACCAACTCTGCATTACTCTCGAGCCTTTTGCACGTAGCTCTCTTCATTTTAGTGCAAATGTAGGGAATACCTCTGTAGATAAGGAGAGATCCCAAATTTTCTGGCAAATTCATTGCTTCCTTTTGCGTAGATATTAGGTAAAAATTACTAATTAACTTGTCACATCAAACTGAAGTTTCCAAATTTTCTTTCTAGAGTTAAAACTAGCCATCACAGGAAAGCAGGATCTTATAAAGACACTACCCAGGAATTAGTCTTTGAGGGCTATTTTTGAAGCTTTTAATGTTTTTCTTTGCTTGGGGGAAAAAAAAAAGATTCCCATGTGTGTACTGTATTATCTAGAACGCTCCTGAGTGTTTAAGATGCTGTTTGATTTAAAGGGTTCCTTTCTAAGATGTCTCAGGTGTCGGGAAATAAGGTTAATGGGCTCACGTCTATTCAAGAGGAGGTGGGCAGGTGCTTCCCTGGAATAGCACTTCCAGGTTAGGAATCATTCCTTCGGGATGGAGCGTGGAGAGGAAGACAGAAGCAGGGCTTCCTAGCAGAGGAGGACTTCCTACTCCCTGGCACCTCCCCCGCTTCACGGGGCTCCTTTCGGCAGCATCCGTCTCCCCTGTGGTTCACTAAGCCCACAGGAGGACTTCAGAGGGCATTTCCAGCTACATTTAACTATCATCGTGAACTTTCTTTCTGCCTCTAACAGAGGATCTGGTGCACTGGATACATTTTTTACAAAAGCTCGCTTAAGATGACGGAAGGAAGGGATGAATGAATGATAATAGCGGCTGACAGTTCCGAGCCAGGCACTTCAAACACACCTGCGAAGATGCCTCTCCTGGTGCTGGGAGGTCTCGTACCCACACAACAGCCTCGACAGCTGCCCCAGGGCCCCAGAGCTCTGAGGCCACCACTGGGACCGTGCCCTTAATTTCCTGCTGGGGCCTCCAAGTGAGACTTGTCTGCAGACCCAGAGATTGCTTCCGACGGATGCCACACCCCAGCATCTTGGCCCTATGCCGCCAAGCTGAGCGTGCCCAAGGGCAGGTGGATGGGAATCTTAACAAAGGAACTAGCTCCACCCCAGCCCCTCCCTCGCCCCCCCCCACCCCCCTCAGATTTTTAAAGGAGCAGAGCAACTGCAATACACTGCAACGTATTTTCGTAACACCAGCCTTCAGAGAAGGCTTGGGAAAGGGCAGGAAAGAGCAGTACGTGTCTGGAGCACACAGCTAGAGGGATTTAAATCAGACATAATTTTGGGACAAGATTAGACTCATTTGAACTTAGATAAAACTATTCCTTGGTCTCTGTCCCACATAATATGGCGGTTTGAAAGGCCATCTCAGTTATAACTCTAGGCCTAGCAGAGTTATAGTTTAACCAGCACCAAAGATAAGAGCCCTGACATCGCTCGTAAACTCTCAGAATCCAAACAGAGAACCACAGGAAGCAATACCATCAGTGTCAGCCTCATGGGGCCTCTTGGAAGCGCATCCTCTCCGAGATCCTCACTTTAACTTAATGGAACGTATTTATTTTGCTAGTTAACACAGGACAGCCAGGATGGATGCTGCAATCCTGAGGTTAAAAGGGGATCTGAAGAGCCCCCCTGGGACCCGAATGCACAGGAGACACAGGATAAGACTTTCCTCGCACAACACCCGGGGAAGGAGAGAGGCCTGGGCTGGGTGTGACACATACCGACCGTATTCCCAGGCCCTGCGGCATCCTGCAACTCTTAGGAGGCGCCCAGAGCGCGAGGCAGGAATGCGCTGCATTTCTAGTGTATTTTTTCACCACCATGTGGGGAAGTGGTGGGTAGTGGGGGCGGACACTGACTTGGTGACTACGGAGGTGGCAGGATAGGAAGCGGAGGGGTAGGCAGAAGGTTCTGGCAGAGTAAAGCAAAGCACGGCGTCCACACCACCGAACCCCTGCCCTCAGAAGAGGCAGGGAAGTGTCCGAATCTCCTATTCCAGGCCCCAACCTCCTGCTGTGCAGGGACAGGAGGCCTGCTAGGCTCACCAGCCTGTGGGCTCCACTCTGACCCGTGACATCAAGTGCTGGGGAAAAGCACAGACTTGGGAGCAAGGAGCCCTGGGGTGGAATCTCGATTTTGCTACTTCCCAGCTTGAGACCTGGGCAAGTTACTTCAACACCCCTTGCCTCGCTCTCCCCCATATGTACAACGGGCTACTCAGAGGATTAAATGAGTTAATCCTCATGGAGCACTTAGGACGGGGCCCGGAGAGTCCTCCCTCGGTGCTGTGATGGCCATCATTTCCTCCTAAATGCCAAATCCATCCTCTCTTCTCCACCCCTTCTGCTGCCACGTCCTGCTACACTTTCCAACAAAGTCTGATCACGAATAACTTCCCGCGTGGCGCCCTTTGCTTTCGTGATGAAGCGGCGCTTGCAGGTTCCTGCGGGGTCTCCCCTCCCCTCCGGCCTGCCCCTCAGCTCCCGGCAGCCCTCAGTGTCTCCTGGCCACCTCTCACTGCCGCCTCAGATGGTCCCCAGGACAGGGACGGCTCTCACTTGTGTCCACAGCACCAGAACCACGTCCAGGCTCCCGAGGGTGCAGGGCGGCCGCCTCACCACTGCCGTCCCCGCATCTGGCGCTTGGCTGGCCGACTGAGCCCACTGGGCCGTGCCCATGCGACGCGTAGAGCAGCCTCTGGGAGTCTGGTCCCTCGGCTCTCCTGCTCTGACCCACTCATCTCCTGCTGCACTGTTACCTCTGTGTGGATCTGTTTTCCTCACCTGTTTGCAAGTTTGGGGAGATAGGAAATTTTGTCTTCTTTAAATACGTATTTCACATGATACCTGACACTGACAGATCAATGCTCAAGAAATCACCAAGTGAAATGACCAGAAGTCGATGAATGTGCTTTAAGAGTACAACAGCTTTTGGCTTTATAGTGACGTACTGTAAAGCGATCATTTAGGTTAAGTTCAACCGTAATCTTGTGGAACGACGTGAGAAGAAATGAAAAAATAATTCAGATAAGCAGAATATGTGGTAACCGGATCTGCTGTGTGGCTCTGCCCCTGTCTGCGGTCTTGCTGCCCAGGGTTTTACGCAGGTACCTGCTCTGCGGCTGAATCAGCTCTTAGGAAGCGTCTTCCTCTCTAGCCGCTGGAGGCCGGAGGCTGAATCACCACCCACAGGCTGCACAGTTAGTCAGCAGGGTGGGGGCTGCCTGGAACCTCACCTTTCACCTTCAGGAGTCCTGATCTGGAGCACAGGAAAGCCAGGCGATGGGGGAGCAGACATGGGCGTGAAGGCCAGAGCCACCTGGGCCCAGACAGGAGGCCGTGCACAGGACGGTCAGCGTCTCCCCCCTGCCCCCGAAGGCTGCCAGACAACGGCCCCTCTCTCTTCCAGCATGATTTTCATTCTCTCCCACCCCTGCTCATCTCTCACGACCAGGCTATAATTTGTCGATGTGGGTGTCATGACACGGCACCTAGACCCAGACATGAGTGGCCAGCACGCTCTGCTACGTCATCGGCAGGACCACCTTCCTCTCCTCACCTGGATGCGTCTTCTCTTCGCTGCTCTCGTGCCCCGAAAGCGCCTAGAAATGTGTGAGCAGTGAAAACTCTGGGGCTTTTCCAGATGAATTTAGACCAAACTAAGTATCCCGTCTGCTTGAAAACTGGATCCTTCGAATGGAATGTTTTCTGAAGTTCATCCTTATTAAGTCTCATCTTATAGAACGAACTAGGCGTAGTTCGGTGCTTCTGAGGTTGTGGTCGGTTTCCTTCTGACAGCATCCACCCACCCCTCGACCCCAGCCCCCAGCTACCTTCAAACCTCACCAGGGCCTGGTCAAGTATCTGAAACGTATATCGTCTCTCTAAAAACTCACTTCTGTGAGATCTTAATCCAGGTTAGGTGAAAGACAGCTCTGCAGTCCCAAAGGTTTGTGAAAATGTGAAATTAATCACAGCCTAGAGAGCTGATTTATGCAGGAGTTGGCAGTCATGTGCTCTGCGGTGCTCTAAGAGGAATGAGCCTGGCGCGGCAGCGGTGTTCTCTAAACTGAATTGATGACAGACAGCGTCTTTTGCATGCTAACATTTTACTACATTATTATCCCATCTAATGATTTTGGGATTCACTAGCTGGCTTATGCAGTCAGGAAGAATGCATACGCTTTCCGAAGCACCTAAGTCACTCCCCGTGAGTGAGAGCCCCCCGTACCTTCCCGAGCCAGGAGCTTAGGAAGCGGTGATGAGGGAGCAGGTGACGTCTCCACGGCCTCCTGAGACTTGAGTCTAGAATCCACTCTCACCCTGTGTGGAAGGGCACCTCTGCTTTCCCAACCCCAGCAAGATTCCCCACTAGGCCACCTCTGTTTTTTTTCTCTTGCCCGTGATATAATTTTATTTGCCTCTTAGCAGTTTAGCCAGGACAATAAACCTGCGTAATGGTACCCAGGTCTCCATCAATACTGGAAAACTTCCCAAGAGAGCCTGTGCCTTTGTGAGTCAGGGAGGACGTTTGTAAGTCAATAAATCCCACCTCGAAAACACCACCAAGATTAGTTTCTGGTCAGCCACTAAGTGTTTCTGGGTAGTTTCACTTCTAACTTTTACAGAGAAAACTGTTCAATCCTTAGGTAAACAGTCACTAACCCAAGAGCAAATTTCTCTCTTTACAGCTGAAGAAACCATTACTTTCCTTTCCCTGCAAGGACAGACACTGCATCGCCACAGCTATTCAAGTACAGTGGCTTAGGTTTCTCTTGTGAAATAGGAAGCAGCTCCATCGCAGACAAATCTAACAGCTGCAACGTGAACCGACTCTGGATGAAAGTGAACCTAAACAGAGTTCAACAGGCAGAGCAGTGGATTGAAATAACAAGGTGAAATTCTGAGTACTATTATATAGAGCACTGTCTTGGAAAACTTGCAGGCCCTGGAAAGTCAACTCAGGAACTTTGGAAACTCATGGCTGACCAGGGCCCGGGCACAGCTGAACTCGCCCTGTGGCGGGCACTGCCGTGGTCAGGTGTTTGTTTCTTCCTCGTGCTGGCAGAAGACTGATTTTGGGGGTCAAATAAACTTCCATCTATGCAGACACTTGTGAACAGGCAGATCTGAATGTAGGGTTGCCAAGGAGAGACGGGGAAAAGCTCATGAACGAGAGAGGACCAGAAATAGGAGACGCTGCTCTAGGGAGAGAAAGTCGATATAGAACTAGAATGAGACAATGTTTCAGCTTAGATTTTCGTCACAAATCTAACTTAAATTAGTCAAAATATGGCGAAAAAAACCAGAGAGGTGAGCGTGGGGTGCGTACTGGGGCCCAAGTGGGCACCTCACAGAGGCTACCCAGCACCGTTCTCGCTGCCGGGAGGACAGACGGCAGAGGCCCTTCTGCGGCCACAGAGAGACAACTCGCCTCAGAAAAGCCAGAATTGAGTTGTGAATCTCCCAGAGTCACAAGCCCCGTTCCGTAACGGGCAGAACTTGCCAAGGCTATGCGTCGCATCACGTAAGAAGTCGCTTTTGTGGAGCTGCCAACTGACACAAGATAGTCAGAATATGCTAAATACCAAGGCACCCTCTGGTGAGCTGGGCCTCTTCACCCAGGCAGGTGTGCAGAGCTCTGGACGCCCTGCCTGATCGGGGCCGCAGCAGCCAGGGCCTGGCTCTGATGGAGCTCACCTCCCAGTTTCCAGTTAAACAAGTAAATAAACCAGGTCTTCGCAGGTAGCAAGATGTGTTTTTAAAAAATAAAGCAAGTTAAGCAAGGTAATAGAGGCTGCCTGGGGTGGAGGGGGATAGCTTTGGTGATTCTCCTGCCTTAGCTAATCAGGGAAGAGACTAAGGAAGAATTCCTGGGGACAGGAGTCAGGACACGAGTAAACCTCCAGGAAAAATGCCATATTCAGCGAAAACTACTTGGGGCTAATGAGCTCCTCCCCGACCCCAGCCTCCGTCCTCGGCTGAACAGCGTCCTCCCAGATCTCATGCCTACCCGGCACCCCAGAATGTAACCTTCTTTAGACATAGGGTTTTGCAGATCTAATCGGCCTTGAGATGAAGTCCTCCTGGATTTAGGAATGACTGGTGTCTGCTAAGAGAGAGGGTGATCTGGACTCAGGCCTAGGGCAGGAGGCCACGTGAAGACCGGGCAGAGACGGGAGGGACCTGGAGCCACCAGAGCTGGGGAGGGAGGAAGGATTCTCCCCTAGAGCCTTGGGAGGGGCACGGCCCTTCTGACACCTTGCTTTGGAACTTCTGACCTCCAGGACTATGAGTAAGCTTCTGTTGTGGTAAGCCGCTAAGTTTGTCTTGCTTTTTGGTGGCAGCCCTAGGAAACTAACACAGTCAGACAGAGAAATACCCAGCCTTTTCATGAGACCACAGCACGCGAGGCGCACAGGCTCTACCAGGACCACTGCCTAGCGGCGGCCACGTGACTCCTCTGCTCTGTGACCGGGGTTACGGCCGAGAGCACCACGCGATGGGCGGGCGTCCGAGAGGCGTGCCCACACCGCCGCGTGCCGGAGCCTCCGGGGCTGTGGCTGAGACAGCGACCCCGGCGGGCACTGGAAGAAGAGGGTTGAGGCAGCCTCCCACCGCCAGCTTCACCCTTCACCCTGCACCGCTGACCCCGTCCTGTAGCAAGTGTCTCAGGCGGCTTGTGGCTGAGCGGAGCCCAGAACACGTTTTCGTCTGTCTTTAGTCACCTCCTACGCCTGCTGGGGGTTGAGCGAGCGAGTTCAGAGCATCCTCAGGAGTAAATCTGCAGGACCGAGGGTGCTGCCGCCCTGGGTGAGGCAAGCAACCAGGACCTGGATGGGGCCTGGGGGACAAGGGCCGCCCTGTCCTCCCTGGTTCCTGCAGGCTCCCAACACCCGCCCCGGGGCTGAGGGCGGAGCCTGCCCACAGATTCCATTCGGTATACCCACTGTCAGGAGAAACAGAATTTAGCAAGTTGGGTTGCAGACAACCGATGCACTACTGGCCTGAAGAGAGGGAGATCTGAAATGGAAGAACAGTCCTGTGAGGCCGTATGAGCAGCTAACACCTGGCTCATTGCTGTGCTCCTGGTCTCAGCCCCACCTGGCCACTGTCTGCCCCCTCAGCCCCTCCCTCGCTCCGGATCTAGCCTGTCGACAGGGGGACGCGTACGGAGCCCCATGAAGCAGCAGAAACGTCTGTTCACCTCCTGCCGCCACACGTCAGAGCCAGCACCTGTCTGTCTGCCTGCCCGGCCACTGTCACCTGACAGCCTTGGCCTGGTTTGCTGGCCTTGTGATCAAGTCCTGCCTGGGGGAAAGCCACACCTCCTCCTCTGCTCCAAATTACCACAGGATTCAACAAAAAGAAGGCCAGGGAAATAAGAACACTAACATCAACCGTACTGAGAGCCCCCAGTGCAGAGAAAACTGTGCAAACGTAGCTGAATAATTAGATTTTCGACGTGCAGTGGGATAGGCACTGATCTGATGCAAAGGACAACTGATTCAATTTAATCCAAACTAAAGAAGACTGCATGCCACGCACATGCGCGCACACATACACACGCCCTCTTGGCAAACTCTATGCTGTCCTAGGATGGAGAACGTAACGATTAATTTCTCGGTTGTCTTTATCTCCCCTGTGCCGCTGTTCTCCGGGGCTCTCCCTCAGGATCGCATCATCCCAGGAGGTGAGGCTGGGGCGGCAAAGCGACGGTAGCCACCAGTGCTGCCTCGTGGCCCTGCCGGCCCTCCCTGCAGAGCTGGGCCCCTGCTCCGAGCACGCTCCTCTGATTTACCTTTGCGATCTGCACGCACCAGTTGAGCAGGTGCTGGGAGCCGATGTTGTCCTTGTGCTCGCGGACATAGTCCAGCAGGCAGCCGAAGGGCATGAGCTGCGTGATGAGCTGCACCGTGGACGTCAGACAGATGCCCAGGAGGCGGCACACGTGCGGATTGTCCACACTGGCCATCACGTAGGCTTCCTGGGGGGAGAGGAGGAGAGGGCGCATCAGAAAGGCTCCCCGCCGTGGCTGAAGGAACAGGCAGACAGACCCTTTCCGGGTACAGAAGTCGAACACGACTTCGAGTTTGGAGGTGTGCGCGTGTGGAGGACAAGGGTGCCCGTGAAACGTCTAGTGCAGTGGGCGTTCCCGTGGGGTCTCTTGCCCGCGAGGCTGTGGAGTGGCTCGATGGGAGACGGCGTCCTCTGAGCGCACGTGCGGATTCTGCATCACAGAGGGGCCCGGGCAGCGCTCGCCATCGGCAAAGCGTTGGGTGAAAATGAGACCTGATGTCTCCAAGTTTGGGCGTTGCTGAGTCCTTACGAAGACCTCCACCTCAAAGCCAAAGATGCCGCCGCTTAAAACGGTGTCAGGGCCGGTGGGAACCTGTGCTTGGGGCCCACACCCTGGTGGAGACTTGCCTGCTGACTCCGGAACCCCGGCCTTGGGCACCGTGGAAGGAGATGCTGAGAGCTCTGTGGCGGGGGGGGGGGGGGGGGGGGTGTCGGGAGAGGGAGGGGGACCTCACCTCCCCACAGAGCACCGGGGGCAGAGAGGGGGAGCCACCCCCCACCCCCTGCACTGCCGGGACCACGGGCACCGCCGCCACGCACGGCAGAGAAGCCCTTTCGGTGCTTCAGAGTTTCTGGCTCTGAACCGGACGGAGGACGTTACACCTACAGCGATCGCAGACTCCGCTACGGCCCAGGATTCGTTTCTGAAGAGGTGGTCTGCGTCGCCCCGCCTCAGTCTTGGGAAGGGAAATCCATGCTGCTCTGCAGAACCACTCCCCACGGCCCCGCCCCTGCTAATTCGGAGGCTGCCGTGGCGGGAGCCTGGCACAGACCCACAGCCATGGACTTTATCTGAACCCTTCTGCTATCCTCGGGCGGAGGAAGCTGATTTCATTCACAACCATGCGCATAACTGGGCCTCGCTTTTGTCTAAGAATTAGGGAATCCTCAATTTCCACCAAGAAACTCCATCTCTTTCCCTTTAGAATCCAAAGGGGGGGGGTGATATTTTATACAGACACAGAAGGGACCACCTGGTCTCCAAGAGAAAGTTCAGAGGCGCCTCTCCCCACCTCACCACTGCTGTGCTCGGGGTAGGGCCCTCTGTGCAGAAGAGAACACGGCCTGGGCCAGGTGAAGGCACGCCAGGGGGATGCTGGGGCAGGCACCGCAGGAGCCTGAGGTGACAGTGGTGACAGACAGGTGGAGGGGCACGCACACATATCCCTAAACACAAACGTGATGGCCTGAACCCCTCCCCTGGCCTCACTGTTCCTGGGGAGCCCACCAGGCCTCGCAAAGCCTCTCCTCGCACAGACCCCGTGGTCCTCCTTCTTCTCTGCTCCCCAACTCTGCTTGCCTGCACCCGGGAGGGCCTTTGTCTGGAATGCCCTTCCACCTCCTCTTTCCCTGGCTGACCCCTCCTCAGAGGGCATCCCTGAGCCCCGATCTAAGTTAAACTCTCCTGGCATCTTGCAGTTTCTCCCTCGGGGGAGCAGGCTCAGTACGGCCTGCGAACTTGCCAGAGATGCCAACCCTTGGGCCTCACCCGGGGCAGGTGTGCCGTGTGAGAGGCACGGAGCTGGGGCTTGTTTATCACCTCACCTCCCCAACACCTGCTCCTGCTACGTCATTCCCGTGGTGCCCAACACATCTCTAGGCACAGAGCTGCCTCAGAAACACCACGGCCGAACGACACTGAAATCACACGAGACAGAGACCATGCCACGTCCACTACGGAAAGAAACCCGCAGCTCTGACATCTGCTGCAGAGCCGCCGTCTGTCTGGACGCTGCCCCAAGTGGAGACGCCCTGCTCTCACAGGCAGTCGGCCTTTCTCCTCGTCCGTGTTCTAAACGCGGCATCACAACAGCAGAGCAGGTGTTTAATACTATGGACCTTCTGCCAGCTCTTCACCTTTGAGAGGGGCTACTGATAAAAAGTTAAAACTGGAGAAGGCCTGCAAGTGGTTTCTTCTCAAGCCATTATTTGTCTGAAGAGGAAACTGAGGCCCAGTGAACGACGACCAGAGACCACATTTCTTATGTCAGGGCGGGGCCCACACCCGGGTCTCCCCCGACCCAGGCCCTCCCGGCCCCCCCCCCGCTTACCCCACGCACCGCAAGGCCTTGTTGAGTGCTCTGGCAGATGGGCTACCAGAAAGCTCCACACCTTATGACACAGAAAGAGCACGTACATAAATATGTTTTGCCTTCTCGATCTGTTGCCTGCCCTAAATTTAAACTGGAAAGTCTATGGAAACATCAATAGGCCATGCGATCGCCAGAAAAGCACAAAGCACGTCTCTCCCCCAGTCTGGGAAACTGTACAACCATAACACCAAAGAAATCCCCTGGCTGTTCTTATTTTCTTAAGATCTGCTGGAGACTTGGAAACATGTTGTATTCATTTTAGAGGGGAGAGAAATCTGCAGATCAGAGCAGTCTGAGCGGCCCATCTGCTGCGGGCCGTGGGGAGCTGACCTGGGGCTCAGGGAGCAGAGCATGGGCGTGGGTGTCCGGCCACACAGAGCCTGGAGCCCTGCCAGGTCCCCGCTCCTATTAAAATCTGGTACAGCCACAGATTTCTGGCTCCCGAAGCCCGGGCACAATGGGGATGCTGTCTGGTGGTGTGTCCTTTCAGCGTGTGCAGGAGTTAACGTGAGCTTTGTTTTTCTTGGAATCTCAAAGGTACACTGTGACCTACGGCAAGAACGCTTGGTATATTCCCCAGCCATCTCGGATCGGCCACCCCCGCCAGGCGTGCAGACTGGCAGGCAGAGCCCACGCGCGGAGGCTCCCAAGGCTGAGGTCAGAGTCACGTGGCAGGAGGGCCTCTGAGGCTCGGTGACCTCGAAAGTCTATTATTTTGTCCAACCGTTGAAATTTGGGGGGCCTTCCTTCTTGCCGTCTCCCTCATCTGTGAACTAGTTTACGTTAAAGACTGGGGAGAAAGGATTCCACTAGACTTTAAACTCCTTCAGGAGAGGCAGAGGCTTAACTTTAAGAATATTTCTGAAAGTGTCCCATTAACTAAGCCACCACTGACCGCAGCGTGCGCCAGGGCTGGAGGGTGTGCGTGCTGGACCTCAGTGCTGGTCTGGGCAGGGGAATAAGAGTACGGGTTGCTGGAGCCATTTACAAGTGCGTGTGAGTGTTTCAAAGCCCACGCTCAGGGCTTCCCTGGTGGCGCAATGGTTGAGAGTCCGCCTGCCGATGCAGGGGACACGGGTTCGTGCCCCGGTCCGGGAGGATCCCACATGCCGCGGAGCGGCTGGGCCCGTGAGCCATGGCCGCTGAGCCTGCGCGTCCGGAGCCTGTGCTCCGCAACGGGAGAGGCCACGGCAGTGAGAGGCCCGCGTACCGCCAAAAAAAAAAAAAAAAGCCCACGCTCAGCCCCCTGGGCTGCCTGTCACAGAATTAACTTGCTTTTTAACTCACTGTTGAAACTGTCCCTCAAATCACTGGCGGCTGCTTCAGCTTTCCCTTCCCTCAGGGGCTCCCCACGGCTGCGCCCACACTGCAAGGACAGGCTCCCTGTGCGTGTGGGGCAGAAGGAGCTTCGGGAAAAGCAGGCGGAGGGCCTCGGGCTGCCGTCCCTCTGGTTACAGCCACAGGACAGGTGTTAGAGCAGGAAGAAGAAACCGGGGTGGGTGGGGGGACGCAGGGAGAGAAGGAGAGCAGGACAGAGACAGCGCAAGAGGCGAAATGGGACTTTACACTTTTTTTTTTTTTTTTTTAACCTTTTCAGTCTTTCCTTTCTCTATGTTCTACCCCAACTCTGGCCCACGAAAGCAGATTTCCTCCAGTTTTAGGGGTCCTGGAGGGCCCTTCTCAGTGAAGCTACTTCCTTCCCAAAGTATAGCTACTGTCTTCAAAATCGCCCTTACTCTGCGTAGTGAATATTGTTAAAACTCACATCTCAACACCGTTTTGTGAAAGTTATTAGAATGTCTTAAATGAGTAACAAATGAATTAAGGAAGCAAATTCTGCAAAAAGATTTTCTTTTTAACGGTGTAGGAGAAGGAGCTAGAGGTTGAAAGTGAAGAGACTTCACAAATCACTTGTTTGTTGTACTTCTTGTGGTTATGGAAATAGGAGTCGACATTACGTTAACAGACTGTACGTTAATTTGTAAACTGTGAAAATGAAAGATAACTTTGCCTGGTAAGCTATCATCAGTGTGTGAGACCTTCTGTTGCACGGTGTTAATACATCATCCTTCATGTAGAAGATACTGGGGTGGGACTTTCCTGCTGTGATGAAAGGAGAGGAGGCTGCCTGGAGAAAATGGGGTTGGAGAGAGTGCGCTCCTGGGAAGCTCACTGCCTGAACGCTTTTTTAAAAAGGCCCATGTTTGCTTTGCTTACTGTATATTCTGTGGGTTAGATACAAGAGTGGGGAAATGTTATATTTGACCTTTGTCCTTCGTGGCTGTAACACGAACTAAGTTCTCTAGATTTTTGACTCAGTAAAGGCAGTCGTTTTCCTTTTTCATTGACTGTTTCCCTAATTCACCGCTGAGCCCCTCCAGCTCCTCTTTCACTGGCTCTGCTTTGGGACAAGAGCAAGAGAAACCCACATCCACCCCGGCAAGCAGAGGCCAGCGCTGTTAGCCCGGGACCCCAAGGGTGTGTCCACCGGAGCTTCCTGAGCTTCTACCTGCAGAGGGTTCTGCCCAGCTCCAGGCTGGCCCCTCCTGCATCCAGCCTCTTTCTAAGACTGTGCAGCCCCCTCACTGGCTAGTGAGGGTCCAGGGAAGGTGGAAAAAGTTCAAGAGAATCGCAAGTAAACACATGTAACAACAATCTTGTGGAGTATTTCAAAGAGTCCATAAAGCAGCAATCAGCAGACGCTGGAAATAACCTTTAAATTACTTTGAGAGAAAGTACAGAAGGGGAGCAACAGATTATAGAGTTCATAGAGCATCACAGTGTTAATCCTAGGCACCTTTACAAAGCCATTTCAAAGATGAGCTAGCTGGTGGAAGAAAACGAACATGCATTTCAGAGTCAGAAGTAACCACGTGCTGGAATCCTACCCCAGCCACGTGACCCTGAGCATCAGGCCGCTTCATGCCTCCGTTTCTTCACTGAAAGCTTGGCGAGCACAACACCTAGAGCAGCACAGGCCCGCCAGCGGCAGTCACTGAGACGGCAGGGGTAAAGCCACGAGCACAGGGACGGCCCCCGGTGCATGCCCAGGGACCGCAGGCTTCCGTACTTTTGGGGGCCGATAAGAGAACGGAAGAGTCAGTCTTCTCTCCGAGAGAGAATTATACCAACTACAGCCAGAAGGAAAAAAGCCAGGAAAAGTGACCATTCAGAATGCGGTGATGACAGAGTCTAAAACAGAGCAGCGTCCTGCCAACCACGAAGAAAGGTGGCTTCTGGCTTCCAGGCCTGCAGAGAACTAGAGAATAAAGCAGAGACTCACATCAAGAATTTCCTTGTTGGCTTTTGGAGATGTGGCTTCTCTTAATTCCTTGATAGCCACAGGAATTTTAACCTTCTCGCCTTCTGGGATCCAGAGTCCCTGTGACGAAGAGAGGTGAAGACATTGGCTGGCAAGCATCATACACGTAACATGCGGCTCCTAGGCTGGCTGGGCAACACTAGTGACCCCACCCCAAAGGGCGAGGGGCTCGAGCACAGCTCTGCACCCAAGGCCACCGGTGCTGGGAGTCACGACAGCTCAGCAGCTCTTTAGCTATCCCGTTCCAGAAATCAAAGTAGTTAGACAAAACCCCTAAGCTCGTGCCAGTTACACAGTCAGTGTGTGTCATTTTGTCGAGAATTCTGAGATTCTGGGTCTAGGCCTAACTGAAATCAGACTATGCAGGGGGGATGTAGGAGAAAGAAATGAAGAGGAAGCTGTTCTGAGCTGGGCTTTATTCAGATGCTGCTGTGCAGTGAGAGGCAACCCTCTCTCAGACGGACTTGTGCCACCCACCCCTCAGAAAGCTCACACTGTCCTCCTGAAAATGTCTGTGCCGGTGTACAGATCTCACCGCACCAGTTACTTGTCACTGGGATTATAAAAGATTCCCTCTAGACAACTTGAGAAAAACACTGGCGTTTCCTAAACCCTCAGTGACACAAAGAGCATGTGACCACGATAAAGACCACCGCGGAGACGCCCGGGACCCTCGGGGGGCTCACCTTGTACACCGTGCCAAATGCTCCGGAGCCCAGCACCTTGACCTTTTTTAATTCCGTCTCCTTTAAGATCCTCAAGAGAGCTTGGTTGGGAGCTTCTCCGCTGGGCGTCAGAGGCTCGACAAGCTGTGACAGACAAGAGGAAGAGACGATGCCCGCCGGGCCGGGGAGAGGGGTGGCAGGTCCAGACACCAGGGGACAGAACTCGCGTTTCTCCCTCCGGAGCCTGGGACGCCTGTTCTAAGGCACTTGGTGAGACCCTCGGAAGGAACAGGGACTGACCCCTCCCCCCCTCAAAAAAAGGCATCCTTGAACAGAACAGCTCCTTTGCAATAAGTGCAATTTCTATTTCTGTGTCCGGGCCGAGAACACTTGGGGAAGGACAGTGCTCTGTGGTGGTCACTCTGCTAACCGGTCGGGCCCCGCACAGCCGTTTTGCTGTAGCTGCGGTGGGTCCCTCTTCCCACGGCCTCTGGCTTCTGACACGCCGTCGGACACGGATGCCGGTTGAGAAATCACGGACAACACGGTCACAAACGTGGCTCCAAAAAGAGCAGCCGCTGGTGTGGACAATGGCATTTTCCAAAGTAACACCTCCTGAGCTCACATTTCTGCGCGCCAGCCTTCCCCTTGGCCGGCCCGAGCGCCCGCCCCACGTGGGCAGCGGGCGCCCCGGCTTGGTAACCGGCCGTGGGACTTACCCTAGACACAGCTGCGTTCCCCTGGATACAAGTACTAACATGTGCATGTAGTTGCTTATAACTGGACATTCAGAGATTCTTCCGACTTTTTCTTCGCGATAAAAGGAGCACAGTAATACATCTTCAAAACGCAAACCTCGGGCTGCCGCGCCTCCCCGCCCCCTTGCGCGCGGCGCTCACCTCGCGCTCCTGCAGCAGCCGGCGCAGTGTGCGCTTGCGGACGATGCGGCGCCTGCGCAGAAAGAGGCCGACCCCCAGGGCCAGCACCAGGGCCAGCAGCAGGGCGCCCACCATCCCGGTGGCGATGGACGGAATCCTGGGCCTGGAACGAGGTGGACACGCAAAGGGGTGAGGTTTGTTACCTTGGCATTTCACATATTTCCCGTACGTTCTGATAGCATGACGTCATTTAGGGCTAGCTCAGAAAGTGGAATACGGCGCAGCTCGTAAAGGAGAAAGGAGGGCGGACTTCGAGCCCCAGGGCAGGGTTTCCAACTTCCTTCAGTGTAGGAGCCTGCTTTGTCGCATGTTTTACACTGAAGTATCATTTGGACTTCTCCCTATAGGATCATACTTTTCATCTGTTGATTAAGAGAACACATCATTTAAAAAGTAACTCAGAGTTCAGTCATGCTTTTCATATGAATCTGTGTGGCTCCCCGGAGTGTCTCCACGCGTTTGAGGCACGCCCTCCGCACGTGACACTTGCGATGTCTGCTGGCCAGGCTGGAAGGAGGGACCCTTTCAAACCTGTGGAGACTTCCCGAGGGGTCCGGGGCTTTCAAGATGGCACCAGAGCTGTAGGAAGTGCTGTAGCATGAGTGTGGAGGGGGTGAGGAAGTGACAGGATTTCCACACGGACGGCAGAGCTGTCAGGGACGAGTGATGTCATCCTGCAGCCACCCCTCCCCCCATAGAGCTCGGGTCAGCAAACACCCAAAACTCAGGTTCTAAAGCTCACGGGGAAAAGAACCGTCTGAATTAGTAGATTCTGAATTTAGAATCTTCATAAAGCTTTTATTCTCCAGCACCTGTGCCATCTAAGCTTCTGGCAAACTTCATATTTTCAGGTAGAAATGTTAATGAATATCAAAGATTAATCAGTAGCACCGTTTGCACCTAAAAAAATGTGCCAGTGTTCTTACAGATTTCTCATAAGTGCATCAAATGTACTTCACGTAAATAGTATTTATGACACTTTCTTCTTAGCAAGTGCAAAAGCCATCTCCTGAGTTATACCATCTTCCCAGTTAATGCAGTTTGAATTAATGGGTTTTTACCATTTTGAAGGGGACACTGAAAGATATAAGGAATAATTTGTACAGAGTATGTGTTCCATGGGAAGCAGGGGGAGTGAAAAGAGAAGAAAAGAATTAAAAGGGTAAAAATATAACGAAGAATGGTCGTTGACCGGTTTCAGGGTGGGGATGTGATGGAAAACCTCATTACGAAGACGCTGACTGAAGCACGAAGAGAGGACGAAGCTTGCTGGTGTCCTCGTGGCTCAAGTGAAGAGGGGCGTAAAAGGAAATCTTTATCTTTGAGAAACTGATAGCAGGAGGGATCAGTTATCTTGGCTAATTCTTCGGCAAGAGACTGAGCTGACTGGCATTGAGGAAGGTTGTTGGGGGGAGGAATTCTGTAAACATTACTGGAGATGGCAGAGGTTCCTGGACATTTGGCTGCTGTTTGGGGATAACTGGTCAGTGTCTTGTGTATAATTCTGATTCTTCGATAGACATTATTAACTGATAGTATCACTCTTTCCTGATGAGTCTGAACAGGAAGTCCCAATTCCGCTTTTCTCTGTGCAGCATTTCAGGCAATGACGGCAAAGTGATCACAACTGAAATGCTGAAGGAAGTCCTGTGTTTAGGAAAGGAAGTAAGGGGAGAAAGTCTCCCAAGGTGGAGCTCTGTCATTGAACAGACGGGTCATTCAAACACAGGTTCGTGGTAGGGCCAACTGGGTCAGCGAGGAAAGAGGAGGGAAGCTGGAGGAGGAGAAGGACCCAACAACCCTGGTGACCTAGGGAGCAGGGCTGCATGTAGAAGCGCTGGGCAGTGAGGCTGGCTCCGCGTGGAGGGGCCCAGCACTCCTGTCCTGCCCTCCCCCTCGCCCCCCCCACCCCCCCTGCCCCCCGGCCTCAAAGCACAGCCAGCAGCGTGGGCAGGGTGAGCTCTGCTAGGAATGCCCAGGCGGCCCAGGGTGAAGTGAGAACCGGCCAAGGCAGAGGGCAGTCGGAAAAGAGGGAAAGCACCACCCTCGCCCATAGCGCTCTTGGTCATTTCTGATCAGGTCATCAAGTGTCACACTTACCCACTCACTGCACAGCCTTCAGAACCTGGCCCAGCACAGCTGTAGGAATTGAAAGAGAAATACACATTTCGATCATTTTACTTCTTTAGCACTTTTTCTTGGAGTTTTTTTTTTTTTTTTTTTTTTTTTTTTTTGCGGTACGCGGGCCTCTCACTGTTGTGGCCTCTCCCGTGGCGGAGCACAGGCTCCGGACGCGCAGGCTCAGCGGCCATGGCTCACGGGCCCAGCCGCTCCGCGGCATGTGGGATCTTCCCGGACCGGGGCACGAACCCGTGTCCCCTGCATCGGCAGGCGGACTCTCAACCACTGCGCCACCAGGGAAGCCCTCTTGGAGAGTTTTTATTAAATCATAAGGCAATGTGTGTTAAATGACTTCCAAATCATTACAATCACACCGCGTCTCAATACTGCTTAAGCATTTGTTTATTGTGCATTTATTCATGTGTTCATTCACTCAGCAGGTATTTTTGAGTGTCTACTCTGTGATAGGGATTGTTCTAGCATTGAACAAAGTAGACATTTCTGGTCTTCATTATTGACATGTTTTCATGTCTTCCATTTGACAGAGCGAGCCCACAGCTGGCTCTAGAACATCAATGTGGGCAGGAGGTAGAGGGAGCTGAGACCAGAACCATTTCCTGGGGCACACTGATAAAGGAGCGGGGTGGGGGGGGCAGATGAGTGAGGACATGCATCTCAGGGGCAGGGAAACGGGGACGATGATTTGAGACCCAGAAAGCCAGGGGCTGGCTCCATCCACTTCCACACAACTGCAACGTTGTACGTCAAGCAGGGACATCATTTGTCCTAACGTGACCCCTCAGCAGCTGGGTTCCCGTTCTGTGGGGCACCACCATCTGTTATTTTGATTACAGGATGATGGTTGAAAAGGCAGACTAAGTTGGCTTTGAAGGACAGCAGTGTTTGTCAATAAAAACGTCAACAGGAAAATAAAATATTCCAACTAAATGGAGAGGACTGATCACGGCCTGGGGAGAGATGAAGAAGCCTGGTTCAGGTATGTGAGGGGACCGGTGCTAAGTTAGATGCACACTGTCAACTGGTTCTAATCGTTTTCTGTCCCATTCCAAGGGCTCTGATCTCTGTACTCTACTCCTCTTGGTTCTGAAGGTCTGAGACCTCTTTTCCGTGGCGTCAGACAACGCAGTCTCGGCCCTGCAAGCTTTCGAGCCTTCACCCCTACACCCGACACAGGCTTCTTCAGGCAGTGGAACATGCAAGGAGTTCTCCTTTTTTCACAGTCTTTTATCTCCTAGGATAATCGTCAGAGACAACATTCTCTAATGGATAACCACTGGTAAAATTAATCCCTCCTCAAAATAGCCCTCCTCACTAGTGTTTTTATATTTTCCCATAATGCCTGTTTAGTTTCCAGGCCGTAATAGAACGGGAACTCTATGCATAGTGGTGTAAACTGGAATTGCAAACTTTGGACAAGAAGCAGGGTCTCATGCAGCCTCTGAAAGTGCTGCTGGGAAACCTATGGGGTTTCTAGCAAGAAGCTATGGACAAGGGAGACGCTCATAGGGAGAGCTCAGCCAGTTTACATTTGAAGAGCTGATGGACAAGGGTAGTGATTGGACAGGTGCCCTAAGAGGGAACCACCTGAGTGTCAAAGGATTAAGGGGTCCTTGGGAAAGCTGGTGGTGCCCTGCATAATTCTGCAGAAATGATTGTCAAATATCAAGCAAAAGAGGCCATATCATGCTATCATTTAATTTTGTCAGAAAAATTATTCCTTGTCTCCCACTTGATTTATTATTTTTTTGTTACATGTAATTAAAATAGGCAAAATTTCGTGTCATTTCGTTTAATTTATTGGCATAAAATTTCAAAGAAGCCATCCCCTGACGACTTACTATAAAATGTGGTTCCGTTTAAAAGTGGATTTGCGGACTTTCCTGGCGGCGCAGTGGTTTAGAATCCACCTGCCAATGCAGGGGACACGGGTTCGAGTCCCGGTCCGGGAAGATCCCACATGCCGCAGAGCAACTAAGCCCGTGCACCACAACTACTGAGCCTGCGCTCTAGAGCCTGCGAGCCACAACTACTGAAGCCCGCACACCTAGAGCCCGTGCTCCGCAACAAGAGAAGCCACCGCAATGAGAAGCCCGTGCAGTGCAACGAAGAGTAGCCCCCGCTCACCGCAACTAGAGAAAGCCCGCGCACAGCAGCGAAGGCCCAACGCAGCCTAAATAAATAAATAAAAGTGGATTTGCTTCAAGTTTGCTGACCCATTCCCTGGGGTAAGCAGACCTGCCCTGCGGGAAGGGCACGGCTTCTGGAAGCAAGCATGCGCCTGTCACCTGGGCTTTGTCACTGCTGGCTGATGAGTCGTGGTGACCCCAGAGCCTTTCCAAGTGTTTCTTTAACAATACAAATGGGGAAAGCAGCGCGTTCGCTCTTAGTCATCGTTGAGACTATGTGTTTGATGATGCTGTGCACATCGCGGATACACAATAAAAGAAATGTTTTCTTATTTCCCCTCACCTCATCAATATTTCTCCATATTTAAAAAATTAAATCCATTTTTAATACGTAATTCCTTTGGGAGAAGATAGAGATAGTAATAAGAAGATTACGGAAAACTATATATTTTTCCACCAATGCTATATGCTCACAGACACACACACACATATAGAAACACATTTATTTCCCAAAGATAGAAAAAAACAGGAAAAATGTATTTATTTTATATAGGTAGTATAATTCTATTTTAGAGAATCTTCTCTGAAATTGCTTATTTTGGGGAATATGAAAAAAACAGACTAAATGAAAAACTAGCAAATTACAGTTTATACTATGTTTTGTAGAGTTTGCAGAGTGGTCTATGTAACCAGTGTGCTGGTATACCCAAAGGGAAAAATATGAAAAATCTTGAAATTCCTACCAAGAAGGTATTTGGTAAAGTTCAGAATTCATTCTGGATTTTAAAAAAAGAGTTTAAAAGTAGGAATAGATAACTGTTTCTTTAACAAGATAACAAGAATCTCACACTAATAGCAAATATTGTTCTTAGTGGTGATTTATTACAGCCATTCCCACCACCATCAGATATAAAATTCTCATGTCCACTACCAATGTATCTGATATTATTCTAGAAATTCTGGCCCTTGTAATATGATTTGAAACTTTTGGAAAAGAGATGCAGATACCATTACTGGAGATGATCTAACTGTTTTCCTGGAAAATTCAAGACCATGAACTAAAACGCTAATTTCAAAGGAAGTTCAGTAGAGACCACCAATACGAGATGAATATACACCTCCGCCAAAAAAAATCAAAGGCTATCTTATATATTAGATATAATAAATGAGGAGATATACTAGAAAACAAGGTCCACTTCACAGTAGCAAAAATAAATCCAAAATGTTTAGGCAGAACATGAAATAACACAACTAAAACTTTACTGAAATATAAAAAAGAGTATCTGAATGTATGAAGAAATGATCATTTCCTGACTGGGAGTACAAAATATTGTAAAAATGTTAGCCCTACTCAAATTAATTAATTGGCTTTAGTGGGGTTTGTGTGTGTGTGTGTGTGTGTGTGTGTGTGTGTGTGTGTGTGTGTGTGTGTGTGTGTTAAACTTGGTAAAATATTCCAGATCACTTGCAACACACCAATGGCTTAGACTAAGACTAGAGGGAGAAGACAGTCACATGCAAACCACACAGGAAATGCCCAGGCTTCCTACATGTTAGCTGGGGAGTCAGCTGCCTGGGACTGAAACTCTTGGACCACAGGGTCATGGAATGATGGAGCCCTTCCATTTACCCTCATGATGGCTGAAACTCAAGAAGGAAGGTGAAACGACGGAAGTTGACCAGGGTACCAGTCATTCCCAAATCACTTGTCTCCAGGCCCAGGCTCTTCCAAATAAATACAGTTAAAATAGGTTTTTTGTAAAAACTTAGGACATACTCGGAAAATTTTCAAGACTCCTGATGTTTAGAAGTCTAACTGCAAGGTTCTGCACCCCTTCAGAACACTAACCATCACTGTCACGGTCATAATTACCACCGTCACTACCAGCAGGACTGGCACCGTTACCTCCTTCACCAGCATTATAACCGCCACCATCGTTACTGCCACCTCGTCACCAGCTCCGCACCGCCATCTGTGCAATCGCTGATTGAGTGCTCGTGTGGTCCACGCACTATTCTAAGTACAGTACACGTATTAACTCAAGATCTCAAAAATCCTGTGAGCGATGCAGTCTTATTATCCTAATTTACAGGTGAGGAAAGTGAAGCACAGAGAGGTTAAGACACTTCCCCAAGTCCACACAGCTAGTAAGAGATGGCTCCAGAGAAGAGTAACGGTGCCAAATAAAGTTGAGGATTATAGAGAGATAGAAGGGAATGTGAAATATATGGGACAACTTCTCCTTCTGATTTCTAGTAGTCCAATTTCATTGTCAAATTTATCATGTTAGTAAATAAGATATATACGTTCTGAGTGCTTCTACTAATTACAGTCAAAAGTTTTAATTTCCCTATTAACAGCTTAGCAATCAACTAGCTAAAAGAAAAAGCACCTTTAGGCAACATTCCAGGCAATGTTATCTTCTATTAATTGTAAACCAATAAAAGATTCCCACAGGAATCCCAGTCATCTGGAAAGATATATATACATATATATATATATAGACACCTTCGGGGATGGGGCAGGACCTCTGCTCTTGTTCCCCCTGTCCCTTATTCTTCTTGTCGGGACATGCTGGCACCACAGAACAGGGCCCTGGCACGAGACACACCTGGAGAGGCTGAGAGGCTCTCCCGCCAGCACCACGATCTGCCCACGAGCGTATCATTGCTGCTGCCGTGGCCGTGGGTCCAGAACACCTGGAGGAACTGACTCAAATACAGACCTCTGTACTTGACTGACTGGAAAGTCCGGAGACATTTTCAATCTACAAATTTGCAAGATGGGAAGCACCCCGTTCTGCCTTTTCCTTTGCAGACCCAGAGCTTCCCGCACTCACCCGTAGGTGCAGCTGGCGTGGCACAGGTGACACACGTGACTGGCATCTGCAAACTTCCAGATCAGGGTGCTGTTTTCTCCTGTGACTCCAGCAGGGCAGGTCTTGACGCAGTGAGGGCCGTCGATGTTGTGGGCACACTTTACACAGCTGCCTGGTCCCTGCACCAAGGTGGAAAAACCGTTTCATAAATCAAACATTTACTTATGTCTCTCTCTTTTTCAGAATGAAGTAACTTTTTTTTTTTTTTTTTTTTTTTTGCGGTACGCGGGCCTCTCACTGTTGTGGCCTCTCCCGTTGCAGAACACAGGCTCCGGACACGCAGGCTCAGTGGCCATGGCTCACGGGCCCAGCCGCTCCGCGGCATGTGGGATCTTCCCGGACTGGGACACGAACCCGTGTCCCCTGCATCGGCAGGCGGACTGTCAACCACTGCACCACCAGGAAAGCCCCAGAATGAAGTAACTTTTTACTTAAAATGCTTACCATGAAAAAAAATCAAACGACGTGGAAGTTCTTAAAGTGGATAAGCTCTTCTGTGACTGTGCTTGCCTGATGTGACCACTGTTAACAGCTGAGAATAAAGTCTTCTTGACTTTAAATGTGTACTTTATATACATACATATATATATATATATATATATATATATATATATATATATAAACATGAAAGAAACTGTACTATGTGCTTTATTACATTTTACTGGATACACTGTGGGCATCTTTCCTTGTCAAAGCATTCTTGATTGGCCTACATGTATATTTATATCCTTATCGGTCAGATGGACTTCCTTGTGAACGGTGTTTGGAGTTGAGGGGGCCTCTGTGGGAAGCTGGACTCACCAAGGCCAAGCTGAGAAAACCCACACCTACATTTCTGCAGTGCTGAGAAGGTGGCACGTGTAAGTGCAGTGGTGGCTGCATAATTAACTGTGCAACACGCTAAATTTGATTCTGTTGGTCAAATGTGAATGCGTCGGTAAAACCCACAGAAATGAATGCACTGGGGCTGCTTGGGTTGTGTCCGCACACTTCACACAGGGCTGAAATAACGTGGGTAGGGGAGGGTCTGCCTGCTGGCTCAGTGCTCTCAGGTCTCAAAGACTGAGTATTCCCAGAGCCAGAACAATCAGATGACTAACTCAGTCAGCATCACCAGTTATTTTATTTCACTGATGAAAATTTAGCCGAACACCAACCTGAAAACCAGTGGTTTCCTTTGTAACCAGCCATTTTGGCAGCCTGTACCTCAAAACTGAGCCTTACCGTCTTTTGTCTGATTTAAAGAACTTCTGAAAAATGTTTTCCGTTACTAGATTTAGATATGGCTGTTGAAATTCAAATCCAAACAGAGCTCCTCATATAAATAATACTGAGAATTAACAACATGGGCACACGGGTGTGAGAGGGACCTGCATTCTCGCACTCTCTGAAAGATTATTACTGAACATGCAGATGTGAAACTGAATTCTGAAAACCTTTCCTTTGTGATTAAAAAATACTCTTCAGGGCTTCCCTGGTGGCGCAGTGGTTGAGAGTCCACCTGCCGATGCAGGGGACGCGGGTTCGTGCCCCGGTCCGGGAAGATCCCACGTGCCGCGGAGCGGCTGGGCCCGTGAGCCATGGCCGCTGAGCCTGCACGTCCGGAGCCTGTGCTCCGCCACGGGAGGGGCCACAACAGTGAGAGGCCCGCGTACCGCAAGAAAAAAAACAAAAACAAAAATACTCTTCAAATAACGATAAACTCATGTTAAATAAGAATTTGGTGATGTTTGATTAAGACAATAAAGCAATGAAGACAGATGTCAGGAACACTGAAGGCTGCCTGTGGGTGTGCCCCGTCCACAGGGCGCCCTGATCTGTGGTGTGAGGACGGGCATCACCACGTGCATCTGGGGTTGGACAGAGAAGGGGAATGCCCGTGCCAGCAGGGTATGTGCTGACTTCCCCTCAGTCACAGCCCCCGACGGCTGTGAGATGGCACGGCCTCAAGTGTGGACGGGGAGTGTGCTGGATGCGCGTCCCAGCAGGCACGGGGTGACGGGGGTGAGGGTCATCCTTGCGGGCTATGGCTGACGTGTGGGGTGACATTAAACATGCTCCTTACGTGTCCCGTGCAGGTCACGTTCATGGCCTGGGGCAGGCATTCCGGATGGCACTGCACGCACTCGGAGTTTTCAATGAACTCCCTGGGCTCTCTGACGGGAGAAGACGGGAAACTGGTCAGTGCCGTCCCTGGAGACCCTGCTGCAGGATCCTGTCTGGGTTCACCTGTCTGAGAGCTCAGATGACACAAATCACCTCTCTTAGAAAGTCAAGACAGTTTTAGGTAAAAGTCGAATGGCCGGGAATTTAGGACTATACTGTAACGTAATAAACCGATTCTTGACAGCAGAATCTCTGGTCATCTTCTCCTGGAACAAAACCATCAGCTTCCGTTATAATCAAAACATCTTCCCTACATTTTTTCTCCAGGTGCAGTTTTTGAATATTAGATAAGCAAGGCAACACATGGGAAAAAAAGAGAAGAAAACAGTCCTTAAGGTATCAGTCCTTAAGATTTAAGATACCCCCTCCAATATCAGATTCATGGATATTTAAATTAAGCTGCAAAGAAACGGTATCTAGACTAATGCCTGGGAAAAGGAAAGACAGCTATTAAAAGTTTCCTCAATGGTTATTCCTAAAAACAGCAAGTAGGGAACACAGGCGTGAAAAATTTTGCTTGTACTATTTTAACCATTCCTCAAACTTAGATTAACGTTAAGCGACAAGCTGATGTTTGATTGAAAAGACACTGTAGTTGTGGCAGGTGTTAAGACGACTGGTAATTAACTAGGCAGTGAACAAGGAGTGTTTACCCCCAAAGACGTGGTCCGTGAGTCCTCTCAGGCAGACGGCATCAATTAAACCAAATACGTCATGGGACTTTTTCCCTGTGCTTCTTCCCTGGGTTACCACACCTACTGCAGGAGCCAGCCTCGCAAGTGGAACAGGTGCTTCTGGGCACTGGGGTTCTCTAATGGGCAGACCCGGGCGCCACCGCCGTGGATATTTTAATCACCTTGTCGCTTCAAAGAGACGTCAGCACTGAAGACGTGAGAGCTTAGTGTCTGTTTGCAGCTGTAAGGACTGCACCAATATTTCTTGTTGAAACAATACTATCAATTATGCAAATTACCCTGTTAGGCTAATGAGCCTATCAGCTAAAGGTTCTTACAGAATTGAACTTGGTCTTCTCATCCTGCTTCCGAGTATTTCTGATCTGAGCTGTAGCCCAAGCCCTGATAGTGAAACAGAAAGGAAGATTTCCTAGAGCCATCTGTAACTCCTACGCTCTTCTCTATCGTGAAATTTCTTTTTCTTTAAATTAAAAAAAAAAATTGCCTCTGCCAGTCTCTATCCTTCCATTTTACTTTCCTATTAATTTATTTTAGTCATTATTTGTGGTCATTCAAAGCCTTACTCAATATCAAAATTCCCATAGAATCAAACGGACTGTACTTTTTATTGATTGCAATAAATTCAACAAATGTTATACAACTGTTTATTTCTTTGTCCATGGGTATATTTGAAGTTCTTTGCACTGTTCAGTGTGTCTTGAACATAAACAAAAATTAACCAGGAGCTGTGTTTTGACACAGCAGGAATGCCGTGCCACAGTGGCCATGGTCTTGGCCATCTGAACATCTGAACCACGGAAGACTGTTCTGTTTGTCTTGGGGACATTGTGCAGCTAGGAAAAATATAAGATACTTCCAGATAGAGAGAGACTCTATAAATCGGATTGGATTAAGTAATGAAAAAAGTTTGTTCGCTTCCCTTTGTGATTAACAGTTGTCAACAAACAAAAACAAAGGAAAAGAATCCGACTGATTAACCATAAACCTATAAAACAATCTTAAGTCTTGTTTTTTTTAAAATCAAAACATAGGGATTAAGAAACAAAGCCTCTTACCCCTTTAGAACGTTGCACTTCTCCACACACTCCCTGCCACGGCTGAAGTTTCGGCAGGACATGCAGTCTTTGGGTTTCGGGCCCCAGCAGCCCTCTGACGAGCACAGCGGGTTACAGACGTGGCCCATGGCCTCTGCAAAGACAGGGTGAGCCACACGGGTCAGCAAGGAACAGCGGCCAAGGGCCCTGTGGGTGAGGTGCTCAAACACGTGCTGGGCCCCCTGGTAGAAGCAGTGATGCAGGCAAAAAAGGGCTTCCGGAGGCCCACTGCAAGTCCCCTTTGCCCTGCTGGGTGCTGAGTGTAGCTGGATGAAACACTCAGAGCTGCCGGAAGAGCACGGGAAGCGTGTGGCTCCTTGCTGTGTGCGAGGCACACAGAATCTCACCAATCCTCTCAACTGCACTATGGTGTGGGAATCATTATTACCTCCACTTCATGGATGAAGAAGACAAAGCCCAAAGATTTACGTAAACTGATGAAGGTCTCAAAGCCAGGAAGGGCTCGAGCCAGGATGTGAACTCAGGTCTGCTTCTGCCGGTGGCCAGGGTCTCACAGCACAGGCTATGCCGGTGCAGGCCCCGCTTCAAAAGCTGACTATGGCTCAGAACTCAGAACTGGAAATGCCTGTGTGAAACAGTCATCCCATTCCAGTGTGTGTGTGTGAGTGTGTGTGTGTGAGAGTGTGTGTGTGTGTGTGTGTGTGTGTGTGTGTGTGTGTGTGTGTGTCTAGCTATAGCCACTGGGGATGAAATGAGCAGGGAGGAACACACAGCTAAAATGCAATATAACTGGGGGAAGAGGGGTGGGTCGGGATGGTGGGATGAACTGCCATGTATACACTAATATGTATAAAATAGATAACTAATAAGAACCTGCTGTGTAATAAACAAAATATTAAAAAAATGCAATATCATTAATACTCAATTTAGTTCTGTAAATTACCAATAATTGATAGCCTAGACTTCAAGGCAAGTTCATCCTATGAAATGAGAATGATCTAGAAACAATTCTGATGAACTCCACCATTACGAATATACAGATTTCTTTCGATTGGCTTCTTTACGGATGTAAAAAGTAATTTTAAGGTTTGGGAATGGTTCTTCAATATTCTAAATCAAAATAAACGACCCGTTGGAACCATCTCCACAATCGACCAAAGCGATGACTCACCGCACTCTTTTTCACTCCTGTTGTTTGTAATTTTGGTTTTCTGACTTGAGGTCCCAAAGAGTTTTTTCCAGTTTATTGTATCTGCATAGCACAACCTTCGGTTTCCTGAAATGATCACATCTCCATCACTTATCTCCTTGAGGGAGCGTAATCCCAAGGACGTTATATCCAGGCCAACAACCGCCAGAGAAAACTGACCACTAAGTTGGAGAGAAGGAAAACAATGTCGTGAAAAATTATGAAAACACAGCCTCATTAAAAACTTTGCTTTTCTGTACCACTTTAGATTTACCACAAACTGCCTTCCACGGGTTGTTAAGTCATGTTGTGGAAGGTACGTACTGCAACTTTGGAAAACTGCAAGTGCTTTTTAAAGCTAGTTCAGGGAAGAGCTAGTTCCTTGTTCATTTAGCATCTCTAATCCCAGTGGCAGACCAGGGGCTGAATAAATGTCTTAATGTCATTATTTGATTGGCTGCATTTTAATTTTGCCTGGGAATTGAGAACATGTTCTAAGTTCTCAAATATCCAAATACACTTAAGAGATCATAGGTTCATTTTCCCATCCATCCATCTACCCATCCGTCCATCCATCCATCCACCCATCCATTTATTGAACAAACGTTTGAGGTAACATGTGACTCATTCTAATTCTAGGTTAAGTGTGTGTTTCCTATTCTCAAAAAACCTTTTGTCTAGTGATGACACAATCATATGAGTAGATAATTTTAACCCAGCAGGGGTACCACGGAGGCAAAGAGTAGGGGTCTAAACAAGTCTGCGGAGGGGGTCTCCCGGAAGTGGTGAGGCCTGACTGTCAGGACCTCGGGAGCAGGAACTATGATATTTTCTTTGCTACCCAACCCTGTGCTAGGATCCTACGGGGTGATCAGTACGTGTTCATCAAGTGACCAGGTCGAAGTTATTCCGACTGAACGGAAGGAAGTCCTGAACCACCTGCAGGAGAACGTGACAGGTACTAAGAACCATGAACTACTGCTGGAGGTGGGCGGGGCCTGGGAGGGGAGCCTGGGAGGGAGGAAGAGGCCAGAGCATGGACCACCTTAGACACCACGCGGAGGAGGTTTTTGTCTGCAAATGATGGGAAACCATAGGAAGGAGATTTGCATTTTTAGGAAGCTCACTGGACACCAGGACGTGGAATGGGCCAGTTGAGACAGTACAGTAGAGAGAGTGATAATGAAGGCGTGAGATGACAGAAGGCAAAGCATAATTTGGAGACTCCTTCTTCTCCTTGTTTCTTTTTCTCTCCCCACCCTTTCCTCCCTCTGTCCTCCCCACAGCCTGGCTCCTGTGTATTAGACCTGCACCCCTGCTGTTAGGAATCCCCCCAAACTGTGCCCAGGGGAGGCAGAGACAAAGCTGAGGTCTTCCCTGCAGGGCAGGGCAGGTTTGGCTTTGCTGAGAACCAGGGGTCACACTGCCCCAGGAGGGACGGTGCATCCTTGGACTTCTCAGCACATGCGAAAAGGAAAAAAAGTCATCTTTATCTTATTTAAATCCCTAAAACTAAGCTGAGAGGTACATGCTAGTCACCCAAGAAAACTAACCTAAATCTCTCATCTCTGTATGAACTTTGGGCAAAAGAAGTATTCCTGAGAACTCAGAGCACAGGGGCCTTTCTGGGAAGTGATATGAGCTGCCTGTTTAGCATCAGCGATGCAAAGCCAAGACGGTTTTTGGAAAGTGATGCTTATTTCACATGTGCTGTCGTCTGACTTTCCTTAATATTGCATAATATCACGTAGCCCTCTGAGGAGTCAATTATGGGAAAGAGTTCTCGGAACCAGACGGTTTCCAAGGCAGGTTTGAACAAGAGAGTCCCAACTTCCCCTCACCACAAAACTCTTCATTACCCTTGTTACGTTAAAGGTGCTTGTGTGTGTGTGTGTGCGTGTGCGTGTGGGTGTGTGGGTGTGTTTCACTCTTGGAGCTGGAAAAGTGGAAATCCTGAAAGAAACACTCAATGTTAAAAAGCCTCTCAGGTCCCCTGAAATGACTTGCTGAAAGGGATGTGTGACCTCAGTGCTGTTCTTGCCAGAAGTGCAAAACCTCAGCTGAATCAGGAGAAAACACTGGCTATCCTACAAGCTGCCTGACCGATACGTTTCAAAAGGGTCAAGGCCATGAAAGACAAGGAAGACAAGGAACTGTCACCCACTGCAGGGACCAAGGAGACGTGACAGCCGCGTGCAGTGTGGGCTGATGGAACACACAAGGCGTTCATGGAAAAACTGGCGAGATCCCAGAAAGTCTGCAGTTCAGTTACTACTGATTTACTTGATTCTTGTGCCGCGCTGAGGTAGGGTGTCACCATCGGGGCAGCCGGGTGAAGGATGTGTGGGAACTCTCTGTAGTGTCTCTGCAGCACCTCTGTAAGTCTTATTTCAAAAACAAAAAATAAGGGTCCACCAGGCTTTGGCTGGGGTCAACTTACTGTTGCTTCGTCCTGCCACGTATGATTTCCAGGTTCTCAAAAGCATGGAGGCCAGTCCTGTTTGCAGGCCAGGCCTGAATCAGCAAAAACCCTATAAGGCAGAAGGAAGGTTCAGGCACACACCATTTAGAAATTTCTGTTCTGTGTGAGACATTATTGTAGGATTTTCAGGAGTGTCGATGAGCAGGAGAGGTGAACGTTCTTCTCGTCATCTTCCCGAGCACACGCCCGCATGCGTCGCTGTGCACCAGGCACGCTGCCCCTGGGCCGCCGCCCGGCTCTCACCCCGCAGGCTGTGCTCCAAGGGCGAGACCCCAAGCAGGCCGCCGTGCTCAATGACAGCGGCCAGTGCCGAGCTGTAGCGCCACAGGGAGGCTGACATGGTATCCTTATTTAGTTCCAATTCTCCAAACAATTTAGTCTGATTATTTCTTTTTTAGGGATGTCGGAAGTGGAGCTCTGATGGGTCCCGGGCCCAGGCCTGCCGGTGGTAGAGCAGGATGTGAAGTGCGTCTCCAGGCCCGGGAGCCTGCTGTCCGCTCGCCGCTGCCCACCCCCCCTCTACCCACCACGCCCTGGGCTGGTCCTCGGACGGCTGGCCTGGGCTGGGCGGTGAGAGAGCAGACATGTTCACACCACGTCATGAGTGACCTAACTCTTTGCTTAAAGAGCTCACCTCTCGAGTGCAGGGGAAACTGCATTTTTGAAAAATATCGAAGAACTGATTACTCATGAATGGTAGCATTTCAGAATAAATGTTTTTATGCCAAAGGAGAAGAAAATACTGCTAAATGTTCTCTCCATAAAACACTGATTTCCTGTTTATGTTCATATGATATGTTAGCGGCACACACCTGTTATTTCCTTTACGGTTTTTAGAATGTCCAGTTCCTTTGGGTCCAGAGGTGGAGTACGTGTGAAGGAATCACTGAAACAAGTAACAGGACGATCAGTAACATCCTGCAGGTGAACAAAGCTGATTTCGTTTTTTTCTATTATATCAGTAACTCAGAAATCTTTACTTACCCCTTAAATGCTACTGGCAGGATATGAAGGTCTCCACTGATCGAGGTGCAATTTCTGAAGTGTTTAATATTTGTAGCATTTATGGAAAGTGTGTCTTTAAACTCACCAATTCCTATTCCGTTACAAACTGTAAAGATAAGGGAGGTGTTTATTCCACTCGCATTTGTTGAACTAAGAATAGCTAGTGTTCCACGGGCAGAGGGGAGCAGGCAGGAAACTGCAGCCGTGGGAACTATTGCCGCCATGCTGTCATTCATTCACTCAACAAACACTGCTAGGCCTGCTAGGGCCCAGGGATCATGGCGAGGTTGGGGCTGCAGTGGTTACAGGAGACGCCATGGCTGTCCTCAAGGAACCTGCTTTCTCCTCCTCATTTTCCCCACTTGGGCCAGAGTACAGTTGCTCCTGAGGACTCCAGCTTCCTCTCCATGACAGTGTGCCCTGCGCCGTCAGTGCTGTCCTGTGCTCACCCACGTGCCCCTACTGACCCTCAACGCCTCCCCTCGCCTAACTGGGCCTGCGTCTTGGTCTTCTAACTGAAAGAAACAATATGCATAGATTTTTTTGTTTTTAATGGAAAGAGCAAGATGCATTCATCTGAGAAAACCTTGAAAACACAGAATAAAGGGGAACAAAATGACAAGCAATTCTCCTACGTACCTTTGATATTTTAGAAAATTTCCTTCTAGCTATCCTCCATGGTTATGTCACACTAGATATGGAGCTGGTTTTTTTTTTTTTTCCACTTATTATGCTGTGAACATTTGTCCTGTCATTAAAACCATTCACAAACATGGTTTTTAATGGCCGTCTGATGTTACATCATAAGAAATACTGGAATAACTCTTATCAGATAAGTTGCTTTTCTTCCACAGTGTTTACTTAAGCCATGTGCTTTGATCTGTGTCCTATTGTGACGTCAGTCTCAGATGCCTTTTTCCACACTCTGAGCCCATTTATTAATTTACATTCACTCCCGAATTTCCATCTCAAATGTCAGCTCCCTCCAAAGCCCATTTATCTGTTGTGGCTCTACTTCTAGAATTCACAGTGCAATCTTTGGTACCTCTCTTTCAGATTGTATCTTACTTTGAAGAATAATCATGGAAAATCTCATTGTTTTTCAATGAGGTTTTGAAAGGGGAGGATGAAAGGATGAGGGTGAGGTCCTCCCCTGGCCTCACCCAGGCCTCCCTGGGGACAAGGTCCCCCCGGTCCCTCCGTCTCCCTCTGCTCCACTCCGTCCAGAGTCCCTGCTGCTTGGGTTGCCACCTGGCAGTGGGGCCTGTCCCGTCAGCACCCCTGGACCTCCAGGCTCGCCTTGTACTGCGTCTGCCTCACTGTGGGCTTGGGAATGGGAGGGCGAGGCTGTTTTAGGATTCCAAGGCTCTGGCTGACAACAGAGTGAGGCCGGCTTCCGCACAAGAAGCCCTGAGGCAGGTGCCTGCCAATGGGGACTTGCTGTTTAATTACAGGTTCGGAAGAGATTTCCACATGTTTGAAAGAATATCCATTCTCTCTCTGTTTAGGTGTGATGGTGACGGTGGGGTTACCTGAATTCCTAAATTTGGAGATAAATTACACATTCACCCCTAGACCGATCAGATTTGGAGAAGTTGTAGACCATCGACACACGCATTTTCCAAACTTTGTTTTCCTGGCATTGCCCTATACCCGAAGGGATCTGAGTTGGCCACTACTCCAGGATATGAGCTGGGGGTGGGTAGAACATAGAGCATAATGATTACAGGAGAATCGAAGTGTTTGCTGAACACAAAACTAACAGAAGAAAGACAAAAATCATCTCTGATTTTATTGATCCATTTGAGGGTGCTGACGGTATAACCCTCTCTCTCTTCAGGGGCTTAACTCTTCTACTTTCTCTGTGCCAGGCACTGCCCCAGGTTCTTATTTTCTTCCTTCCATGTCCCCTCTGCCGGGAGGTCTCCTGGAGCCAAAGGACACTCAACTCTCAGGGCCCTGACACCCCTGCCACACAGGAGCTACAAGGCCAGGTGGCCAGAGAGACCCGCTGGGAGCTCGTGGGTCTGTAAAGTGGGGATGGTAATGGCACAGACGCCCTAGGGGGGCTGGAGGGACTCGATGACGTGCAGCACAGAGGCTGAGTTTGCCCCGTGAGAGAACACACGTGCAATGTAAGAGCACAGAGGTGGTAATCAGTTTCAGCTGAAATCACAGATGCTTCTTAGGGAAGGTGGCCTCTGAAGCAGATGTTCGAGATAAGTGGTTATTCATTGAGGCATTTTTTTTAATAACAGCAAAACAGTGGAAACAATCTAAATGACCATATACAGGGAGACTGGCTGGATAAATTATGGTAGAGGGGATAGGGTATAGGGGATTATGGATAGGGTTCGGGGAGGGCCCAGCAGCTGCAAAGTAGGACGAGGAAGATTCATACGAAGTTATCTGGAGTGATCTCCAGGGTATGCTAAGTTTAAGTGGCAAGGTACAAAGAGTGTAGATGCGTCTTCTGTGGGACTGGAAGACGTGGTCTAGGCCTGCCACCTGCCAAGGACTCGGGTGCCAACTGGGGAGGCTCCCACGGGCCACACGGGAGACAGTCGGGACATCGAAGTGAATGATGACAGGAGGGATTACCATAAACTGAATAAAAAAAGGATTCAATGACCTCACATGGGTACTAAAAAAGCTATTTTAGAAAAGAATGTCAACTAATAAATGTAGAAGACATGACAGAAATAGGAAATCACTCCTTTATAACCACCAAGAAACCTGACGCTACTTCAAGCAAATCATCGAATCTGTCATCGTGGTAACGGGATGAAATGGCTGTGCCACCTGGTGGGACGCAATGAGGGGAAATGCTCCTGCCCACCTGAGTCCCGCCTGGAGGAAAACCATGCCCAGGCCAGACGAGGGACGTCCTTGGGTCTGCACAGCATCGGGGAAAAGGGGGCTGAGAAATGGTCCTGAATTGACGAAGAGCATGGAACCCACAGCCCTCAGCTGGACTCTGGATCGAAAAGCAGCTAAAAAGGACGTATTGGGACAGTGGGGGAGTGGAAATCAAACTGAAAACTAGAATTGCACTGATCGATGTTAAACTCGTCTTTTGTTACTCAGGGGAATGTCCCGTATGTAGGAAGTGTGCTGGCGAATGCAGGGTGAAGTGCTATAACACCTGTAATTGTCACTGGGCTCAGAAAACACACACACACACACACACACAGAGTGGGAGCAACGTGGCGATTACTGAAAATTGGTAAAGTTAAGTGCAGGGCATATGGGTGTTCATTACACTATTCTTGCAACGTTTCTGGGTGTTGTTTGAAAAATTTCTCGATAAAAGATAAAGTACAGGATAAGCAGGGATAAATTGGCATTGAGGACACCCAGGAACAGGGCAGAGCGTAAAGGAAGGGACACGTTTCCGAGCCTGGAGATCCCCTCACGTCTCGTCTGAGCGTGATGCCGAAGGTCTGGGGGCAGGGAACAGAGACAGCCCCTTGCCCGCACTGGGTGGCTTCCCACCTTTGCCACAAGGTCCGTCGCACTTTTTACACTTGCGGACGCCGTCCTCCTCCACCTCCTGGCTGTCAGAGCTGCAGGCGCGGACGCACGAGCCGTGGTCCGTCACCACGTAGTTACCTGGGGGACAGTGAAAGGGAGGTGGCGAAGGCGGCCCCAGGTGTTCCTGGGCCTCAGGACCCTCCATGACGGGCTGATCCTCTGGTTTTGTTTACTTTAAGGACAAAGAATGAAAGGCTGCAAACAGAGAGGGATGCGAGGTTCACGGGTTCTCGGGGCCTCCCCGCCAGGCGCGGTGTCGGGCTGCTCGGGGCGCTGCCTGCTCGCTGGTCACAGTGTTCCCCCACCCCCTGCAGCCTGTGTTCCCGCAGGGTCTACCTTCAGGACTTGTGGTTGAAGCTTGACTATTTATTAAAAAATGGGAAGGTACACAAAGACCACGCTTCCACCGGGGCTGCCACACCCGGGGCTGCCCTCATCCCCACGCTTCCACCGGGGCTGCCACACCGGGGCTGCCCTCATCCCCTCCAGCCACCATGGGTGGCGGTGCCCATGCTCGGCACCAGCCCCGACGCCGGTCACTGTCTCGTTGCTGCCGATGCAGCAACGTGTTTGTGTTAATAACCTATTAACACAAATGTTAGTCTATACTTTTCAGGAACTCTGTGTGTTCCTTGCGACTTTCCCAAGTGGATCCTCAAACTTATTTGCTGGACATTTGTCATTTTCCTTCTGAAAACTGTCTACTTTTGTTCTCTGAGGCTCTGAGTGGTTTCCTGTGGACTTTAAATGCTGCCCGTTAAGCTGTCTCTCAAAGAGTATATGTCTGTGTCACGACTGCAGCGAATTTTTCTTAGCTTGTCATTTACCTTACAGTGGTTTATTATTCTAGTTGTGTGTTCTTTTTTCTGTTCCAAATTTATAAAATTTCATGTTCACAGATCTGGTAGGGCAAACCTCTCCCTCATAATTGTTCTTAAACATTTTTTTCTTTTTCCTTAATATTCCCTCTTGGAAATCAAGATTGGTTTCTAAAACAATTTAATGAGACAATTCTACACTTCCTCTACCACGAAATAATTCATGTTGCCATTTCCCTAAATACCAGAGCCATCTGTAAAGCACAAATAGAAATAAGCAAAACCCAAGCCCAAATGATTAAACAAAGCCAACTGACTAGCAAAAACCCCTCTGCAGTATTCCTAAGGGCACAACCTTCACCAGATTTTTAACCACTAAAGAAGGCAGGTCTTCTAACTACTCTCTAACTTAGGCCTTTTAAATACCTGCAAAGAGCTAAATGGGAAAATGGCCCAGTGGTCATGGGTTTGTGCCAATCAGAGGATGGGATACTCTGGGCGACCACGGCTGGGGCTCAGGACACAAGAACTGACTCGAGGTTGGAGCAGTAGCTGTCCCCTCACCTGCCTGACGCTGAGGCGGACACAGGGACCCAAGGACACGTGAGCGGGGGACGCGGGGATGCCAGCAGGAGACAGAACAGGTAACGGGGTGCCTGACAACGGAAGGGTCCCCACGAGGGGCACTCACGGGGGCACTTCCTGACACAGGTGGCGCCGAAGCTGTACTTCCCCAGCGGGTTGACTTTCATCTCGTAGGTGGTGGGGTCGTACAGCATGAGTGGCGGGCATGTGTCCTTGCACGTGGCTCCGTCCCGGAACCTGCGGCAGACCTGTCAGGGGAGGGGCGGCGGCTGTTAGACTCCGTGCGGGGAGCTGCGGCCGCGGTTCTCTGCGTCCAGGTGTTTGGTCAGAGCACACACGTCTAGCAAAGTACTCTCGGTAGAGTCAGAAAGACCCTTCTCTTAAAAGCATGGTTTTTCTTAAATCCACTGTCCCAGCTGTCAGAGTTTACAGATTATGATGAGGGAAAAATACGTCTCCCTTAACTTTCAGAACAAGGCAGGAGTATACACACGAGAGTAGTTAACTCTACGGTGAAATTATTCTTCGGCTTAACTTACGTCAGGTTTCCCTCCTAAACAACACTTGAGGATACATTTTAGAATTTATTGCCAAACGCAGAGAACCTGGACTAGGGGGTGTTGTGCAGAGGGGACCAGACCACGCACAGAGGGGCCCTGGCCAACAGCCTCGGGCCGTCTCCTTCCAGCCGCACATCAGGACCGGCCCAGACCAGCCGAGTCCAAAGCCTGGGGGGCCTGTCCAGCCTCTGGAACTTTAGCCTCCCTGTTCCTGAAAACCAGACTCTTTTGGATCCCATCCAAGGTGAGTCTCCCAGTCTGGAGCTCGCTCAGCTCTGACTCTGGGACCCCGTCTGTCCGCCCTGGTGTCTCGGGACTCACAAGGCACCCATGATCAGATGTGTGGCACCCGCGGCCCACGGGGACACTAGGTCTCGCGTGAGCTTTCTGCAGTAACAGGGACAACAGCGAGGGCATCGGGACCCCACGGGGGGCGAGGAGGTGGGGGGTGGGCGTGGAGGGATATGCGCAGGAGGCCTCTGAGCCAAGGTGGAAAGAGCAGAGGCTTTAGGGGCGAAAGGCACAAATGGAGTCGCAGCTGTCCCGCCACTCGGGATCTGTGTGGCCCCTTAACTTCTCCGTACACACCTCAGGGGTCCCTGCGGCATCAACGCCCTAGGTTTGTAATGAGAATCGAGTGGAGCAATAAGCAGTGAGACGAGGCTGGTGCTGGCCACAAGAAACATTAGGGGCCCATAACACACAGTTCGTACTTTGGCTCATTCTATGCCCAGGTCCTGGGTATGGAGGCCACACACACTGTGCTGTTTAGAGCACTTAACAGGTAGGTACTTTACTCTCTACCACTGTCAGACAAGGAAACTGAGGCACGGAGAGGTCACATAAGTTGCCCAAGGTCACCAAGTAAGTGGTGAAGGAAGGCAGGACACTGAGAGATGCTTCGTCACCCGGGCGGCTACAGACGTCAGTCAGTACAGTGCAGTCACAGGAAGGCTCTCTGAATCTCGGGCCAGAGAAGCCGCTGGGGTGGGTATTACCAGGCAGTCGCTCTCCCGCGGCCCCATGCAGCCGGCGGCACACTGGCTGTGGCAGCAGTCGCTGGGGGACCTGCCGCGGCAGCGCCCGGAACACTGCTGGGCACAGATGACTTTGGTCACTGGAAAGAAGCAGAGGCCACCCATGAGCTGAAGGGTTCGGGAGGGAGGAAGGATGCCTTCCCCGGGACCTCGCAGAGCACTTGCAAACAGCGGATGAAAGATGGATCAATTTGGTGATTCTGAGTCTTGGTCTTTCTTACTGTACTTTTTTTTTTTTTTCCCTACTTGTTTCTCATCACTTAGGAGAACTGACTCAGATCAACTCTGGACTTTCAGACTGCTAAATTAGATACCGATGAGAATTGAGTCTGGGGGTGGGTAACAGAAAGCATGTACAAATAGCATGACGCCTGCCAGAAAGCAGTGTTTAAAAGGACATAACAGTCACATCACAATTAGACTTGAAGTTTTCAAGATGACACGTCCCCAGATTCCTTGGCCATTCACGCTCCCGAACTAGGATTCCCGCAGAAAAACCCCCTTGAAGAAGAAGCTACTCTTGCTTCTCTGGAGGTGGGTACTCAAGAGAGGGGGGCAGCAGGAGAGGCGAGGACGTGAGAGGTGCCATGACTCAGGTAACACAGACAAGCCCCCATTCCCAGGAAAACCTGCCAAACATATTGTTCAGAGAGAATGGCGGGTACACGGGTGGCCCACTTGCACTGACTTACGACAGGATGGAGTGCCAACAACAGCCCGCGCTGGACTAACTGCACACGGGGAGATTTGCAAGACTGTCATTCACATAACTGCTAACATCTGGCCTTAAAATCAACAATGCTTTCGGAGTCTTCAAAGGGAAAACAAATGCAAGTGTAAGGGGAGAAGATGGCCAGTGAAACTCTGCTCCCCGACTCACGTTTCTGGCAGTTCTCCTTCCCTGCACCCCAGCAGCTTCCATTAAGACAGACTGGATCACACTTTGGGCCTAAAATATAAAAGTAATCGTTAAATTCATATTTTAGGGAAAGGAAACAAGAAACTGATGGCCCCTTCTCAAGCCCCTAGGCAAAGCCACATCCTAGAAACAAGGAAGTGCTTTCAAATTTCTTATTCTGTTTGTTCAACTGGTTGGTTTGTAAGATGATTTAAAAAAGACTCTCATGAGAAAAAAAAAAGAACCAGGTACTGCTTTTATTTACATTTCAGTTGTGGAAACTGAGGAGGAGAGCGATTATTGACTTGTCGCAGGCCATGAAAACTGGGATTTAAATGGACTCATGGGTCCACATTTCAAATCTGCTTAGGCTTGGAGAATTTTCCAGCATCTCCCACAATGATGTTAAGGATGCCTCATCTGGGGGGATGGGTATGTACCAACCACATTCGTGCCGTGTCCAATCCTCAGTGATCCCAGGAGTTGGGGTCCTGTAAATAAATACTCCCAGACTCCATGCCAAAGAGAGAGAGGCCTGGATGCCACACAAAGGGTAGGACGTGCATGGTCTGTGTCACCTGGTTGATTATCTAAAACTTCAGCTATTAATTTGCAAGTTACTGTCTGAAAATATCTGTAATTGATCAATCCATTCGTGCAGTTTTTGTAAATGACTGACTATAAATGACAGCTACTAAGGGTTTTAATCTCATTAGTTGTGTTCTGTTTTCATCGGCATTAAGAAATCTGAGGACCAAGTGTTCTATATACAGACACAGAGAAGAGCTGACCACCAAATTTGTTAGAAAGAGATCAGCCATGCAGATCACTTCCATCGCAAAGACACAGTAACCAAGGGACTTAACATGTGTCCCAAAGTCTCCCACAGTCAGGAAGAATTCAGTCTCTGGGAGAATTTCGGTTTCAAACAGAAGAGCTGACGATTTGCCAAGTGATTGTTGGACCAGGGCACCCCTTCAATAAGACCGACAAGGTTTACAATCGCTCCCAGGGGTGAGAGGCATCAGTGCAATGCTGGCACTTCTTAGAATCCTGAAGGATGGGAGGACGAGCCCCAAATGGATGGTGCGGGTTGTACATTGTGAAGAGAGACAGATGGAGACAGAAAGAGAGAAAGAAACTTAAGAGGAAAGAGCCAGAGTAACACATAGATATGTTCAAAGTGGTTGTGTCTGTACAATGATATCACGTTATCTTTCGTTTTTACCTGATACTTCCCCATATTTTCCAAAATTCTATTATAAGCATATAATATGTTTATAAAAGAAAATATTTAAAATAAAAACGTTTAATGGCATCTTTCTGTAACACAGGAAAACATCTGCCAATCAAGGGATTCAAAGTCTGCCTATGATGCTATTCTTAACCTTCTGTGACAAAAAAAGAATTAGACATCATTTAAAATACAGATAATAGAAAAAAGCAAGAAGAAGAAATAAGACTATCCAGAGGTAATCAATATAGGCATATAAGTATATCTACATATAAGAATTAATATCACACTACACACTGTATTATAACTTTTAAAAAAACTGATAAAACGTTATGACAATTTTTCCATGCCTTTAAAATGTCCTTCTGGGACTCCCCTGGTGGCACAGAGGTTAAGAACCTGCCTTCCAATGTAGAGGACGTGGGTTCTACTCCTGGTCAGGGAGCTAGATCCTACATGCATGCCGCAACTAAGAGTTCACATGCCACAACTAAGGAGCCTGTGAGCCGCAACTAAGGAGCACACCTGCCACGACTAAGACCAGCACAACCAAGATAAATAAATAAAATAAAGAAAATTAAAGAAAAAAAGTTCACCACAAAAATACACAAAAGGAAAAAAGGTCCTTATTTTTAAAAAATGATGATTAAGATGGTAAATTTTATGTTAAGGGTATTTTATCATAATCAATCAATCAAATCAAAGAAAAAACCAAAAAACAAAGCAGCTCAAGTTGATTTTTTTTTTTTTTTTTTTTTTGTGGTACGCCGGCCTCTCACTGTTGTGGCCTCTCCCGTTGCGGAGCACAGGCTCCGGATGCGCAGGCTCAGTGGCCATGGCTCACGGGCCCAGCCGCTCCGCAGCATGTGAGATCTTCCCAGACCGGGGCACGAACCCACGTCCCCTGCATCGGCAGGCGGACTCTCAACCACCAGGGAAGCCCTCCAGTTGATTTTTAAGATCCATATCATCTCCAAATTCTGAGACCAAAAAAACCCCAAAAAGCAAAAACAAACACCCATGCATCCACTGCACAGTTGTAGAGAAACAGAAAAAGGAAATGATGATGGCTTCTTATTTTCAAGACCGAAAAGGTCAGCGAGATCAGGAAGGCAGCCGGCTAAGCGGAGCTTAGAGTCCTCAGAGTTTCCCACTGCCAACAGCACTAATGGGGCAGCCCTGACCTGCAGCCTGGCCCTGGCCAGCCTCTCCCTTGCATGGGCTGCTTTACTGATGAATGGCAGGGACTAGGTAATGGGCACTAGTTAAATATGGACAAACTCGTCACCGTATGCTCCCCAATTTTGCTGGGGGCTCCATGTGGGAGTGGCCAGGCCCAGCAGCAGGAGGACAGAGTTCAGCCCCCAAGCTTCCAGAGGGCCTGGCGCTACTTTGAGTCTCAGCGGCAAGTCAGCAGTTCACAAAAGCCTAGGCAGTCTCCTCACACAAGATGTGAGAAGCCCCCTCGCCAGGGGTGACCTCGCCGGGCTCTTCTCAATGCCACATGAGGGCTTAGCTGTCCTGGGGTGGGGGTGGGGGCGGGTGATCTGCCAGCAGGGGAGGTGTCACCATGAAAAACAGGTTTTTTTCCCCTCTGTCTTCTAGTGAGCATATAATCTGTTTACTATCAATATTTACTTTTGTATTAGATTAATGTAACATAATGTTAACTCTGCTTTCCTGATCCCCACCCCAGCTCCACAGCTCTGCCCACCTTAAGAGCTGCAGGTTGGGGGCAGGGGTCATGTGGAACACTTACATCTGCTCAGCTGGCTCTGAAATTCCATCGACATATTGCTTAGAAAGTCGGTGTGGACGATGTCCCTCCACTGGACGGTGTCCATGTTGCAGAGGGCAGGGTTGTTGCTGAATCGCACGGCGCCTTGCAGGATCTCTGCGTGAGAAAGGAACCACCATGAACAAATGCGCCATCTCTCCTAAATTCTCCTGAAGTATGCATGCGTTTCTTCACGTCTTGCCTTCTGCTAAAAGATGGCAACCTGCAAATGAGACTCCCCTTGGAACTTCACTGGGGGCAGTGGAAAATAACCTGATGGACTCCTCTGTGGAAGAGTCAGGGTTCCCCTGCCCTGGGTTTTTGAACCATGAATGATCAGAATTTCGAAATATGGGGAGGAAAGAAGATAATGCTTCAGTCACTTAGCATAAACGACAAGTGTAGTGAGTCGGTGGTTCCCGGGGAGGTTGGTCTGGGCTGGACCGGAATGACCGTGTGATGACGATGTGAAAGGGCAGATGCAACAGGAAGGGCAGGTGGAAGGGAGGATGCTGTGAGGGGCTTTGGCAGTATTTCATTTGGAGAAAAGGGGGTGGGAGTGAGGTGCAGCAGAAGGGTGTGTACGTGTGAGGAAGAGACGGGACGGGCGCTGGGAATGCCAAGATGTAAACCCGCTCAACTGTTCAAAGGAAGAGCTGGGAGGACACGAAAAATCAGGGGTGATACGAAGAGTCAAGCCTGAGCAGAGGACACGTGTTTTATCCATGACGTTTGTGTAAACATTTCCTGAATGACTTGTGTACACAGAGCACAGCACCAAGAGCTGCGGGGTCAGTGGAGATGAGTGCTTTCTGTTGGTCCCTTTCTAAGAAGCGACATGCACGGGAGACACAGTTAATGACCTCACGTCCACAGCGGACCACGACTCACAACAGGGGCCAGTTGGGCTATAGCATGACCTGAGCTAATCCTCACGCGGTTCTCTGACTGTAACTCAAATCTAGATACCTAGGTAATGGCCAGCATCCCACAGCGAGAAAAGGACGTGGCAGAGGAAGGGTTCTCCCTGGGAAGCTCTCTGAGGCTGATGGAAAGACTGACATTTCCTGAAGGCTGACGGCGGCAGCACGTGGAGGAACCTGAGGGAGGGCGGGCGCTGCGGGCTCCAGTGGACACACAACCGCAGCACAGGCCCCGAGGGCTCAGGGGGGCGGTTCCTTCAGCAGACAGGGGTGGGGTGTGGGGTGTGGTGGGGTGTGGTGGGGGTGGGGTGGTGGGGGTAGGGTGGGGTGGTGGGGGTGGGGCGGGGGCTACAGAGGCAGGCTGGGGGCGTCGGAAAGGGAGCTTTGGATGCGAAGTCAGAGACGGCAGCAGGACAACCAAGTGAAAACGTTCACCAGGAGGGAGCCAGAGTCAAGGGATAAACTGATGAGAGGTCAGCACTGCAGACGCAGAAGAGAGACGTCAGGGCAGCGGGACCCTCGGGACGACAGATCGGGGCCGGGAGAGCGCCAGCGGGGGGGCCGAGGGCCCGACAGAAGCCGCGGGCAGCGTGGCGAGGAGCAGAGGCCCGCGTTAGTTATCAATAACAGTGTGTAATTCTCGTCCAGTAACCCACATTAGAGGATTATTTAATAGCATGAAATAATCGGGATTGATACTACCCCAATACCCACAACGGAAATAATACCAGGAGCGCTTCACCTGGAGTAATTCACTTAGTCTTCTCAGCCCCCCTCGGAAGTCTGTCACCATCGTTCATCCCCATTTATTTTTTTTGCGGTACGCGGGCCTCTCACTGTCGGGGCCTCTCCCGTTGCGGAGCACAGGCTCCGGACGCACAGGCTCAGCGGCCATGGCTCACGGGCCCAGCCGCTCCGCGGCACGTGGGATCTTCCCGGACCGGGGCACGAGCCCGCGTCCCCCGCATCGGCAGGCGGACTCTCAACCACTGCGCCACCAGGGAAGCCCCATCCCCATTTTTGAAGACACAGAGAACACGCTCCCGGGTGCCTGGCTGGTGAGCAATGGAGCCGGGGCTGGAACCCGCCAGTCCGCTCCCACCCGCCTCTGCCTGTCGCCACGAAACAGCGACAGCGTGAGGCAAGATGGGAATCCAGGCAGGCGGAGCACAACCGAGCACGGACAGCACAACCCAGCGCCAGAGCTGCACCCTTTAGGTGAGGGGGTGGGAAGCCCTAAGGCCGCCTCCTGAATGCAGAGCCCAGGAGGCAACCTGGACAGCAGACGTCAGGCTCCGTGGGGCTTGGACACTCAGCCATCCCAGCACCGCGGCCTGGGACCAGGCCCCTCCCTGCCCAGCACCCTCACTCTGTCGTGCATCCTCTGCTCTCATCCCCCATTTGGGGTCGGCCCCCCCGCTCGTCAGAGCTGCGTGGAAGATGCGAAGGCGAGGGCTCTGGGGGCACAGACTGGGTGGCCACCCCCGGCCGTCCTTTCGCTCATGTGGGACTTCAGGAGGGCTACTTTGCCACCATTTCTTTATCTGTAAAGTGGCAGAGCTACCACTTGCTTTCAAGGAAGGTTGTGGGCATTAAGTGAAGTTACCAATTTAACACAGCTGGCACTGCACCTGCCGCGTGGTGAGGGCACAATCACTGTTACCTTCAATTTTTAAAAATCAACTTGACGTCTTTTCTACGTCTTCTGTAGTTTCCTCTCACAGAACTCACACAAGTGCCCTACTCACAAGAATTCAAACTTCTCCTGTAATACCTTTACTCCCTTCCCTATCCTTAACTTAAAAATGGTTTTCTGGATATCAGCATTAATCTGGAAAACGTCTCAAATTAGGGTTGATTTTTTTAATGTATGTCCCTTATACCTGAGGTCCAGGTAGTAAGACTGGCAGACTACCTAAGCATTCCAGCTCCAGTCACCTGGTCATACTCTCTTTTCCAGAACCTTTACCACTTTTTACCAACTCTCTGGATACTTTTCCACGAACCAGGGAGAACTGGTACTTGGCTTAAATCTTCCCTTCCCACCCCACCATCTACTATCTTCTTAGCGACTTCCACCTGCTGTATCTTGCACACGGCTGGCACGCAAACACCTCTGTGTCTAAGTCTGATGAATAAATGTCTTCTCTGAATGGAATTCAGAAAAGCACCAAGTCTGCTGAGTACCATCCGAGGTCACTCTCTGCATTTATAGCCTCCCCATTCCCTGGCCTCTCACCCTGTAAGTTTCTCATGGGCAACTCCCTCAGTCCCGTTTTATTTGCACCATAGTTGGATAAGACCGCTAAGGCATGGGTGTTTTCATAGAGCACATTTCCTCTGATGACCTGCAGCTTTTCCAAAGGAATCGTCTCCACTGTGTTGAGGGCAATGAGTACATAGCCAGCAACCTCCTGGATGGTCTAAGGAGATAAAACATAAACATATTATTTCTCTTTTGAGGAACTCACAAATGCAAGATCTGAAACAGGTCCAGAGAGCCCAGGACACCTGGCTGAACAGGAGTGTTTGACAGATGCAAAGCATGCAGGTGATTACCATTGGATCCCATGGGAGGTGACAGAATTTACGATGATTCCTGCATTTTTTGGGTTTGTTTTTTCCGTTGCGGAGCACAGGCTCCAGACGCGCAGGCTCAGCGGCCATGGCTCACGGGCCCAGCCGCTCCGCGGCATGTGGGACCTTCCCGGACCGGGGCACGAACCCGTGTCCCCTGCGACGGCAGGTGGATTCTCAACCACTGCGCCACCAGGGAAGCCCTGATTCCTGCATTTTTGCCTCTTCAGCTTGATAACAATAACAAAGGACCATGTGTATTACTTAGGAATGCTGTGACTTTCATTTTGCTTGCTGTTCAACACACTGAGATGAAAATGGAAATGTTTTATTAATTTATTTTCTATCTGTCTTGCAGGTTTTCCTATTAAAAAAGACCAAACAAACCCAGAAGAAAACCAATCAAATCCTAAGTTTACACCAAACTCAGAAGCCTTCAGGGCTGATTCCCATTGGCTCGTTAGAGCCTACTGTGAAACATTTGGGAATTTTGTGAATGAGTCGTTAAACTCTTGGTAGCTGGAAATCAACCACGGTGGGGGTATTTATACCCAGGAAATAGACAAATGCTACAAAGCAGGAGGCTTTTTTTTTTTTTTTTTTTTTTTAAAGAGCCAGTATGTCAGGATACCATGGCTGAAGTGACGGTTAAAAGATTAGTGTCCATGATGATCACGGAATGCCAGACCAGTCTGTTTCTCTTTGTTGTTCTTTTATAGCTATAACTTGACACTAGCTGGTAAAGTGGCCTTTTCATAAAACTTGCATGTGTAGGTCCCTAGGACTTATCATTACCACAGCAAAAGTAAATACAATGCCAGTTAAATTCTGCCAAGGCCTTTATCTACTTATATTTACTTCTACTATATTTGGGTAAGAATCAAATTCATTGAACTAACCTTTAGGAAAGAAAGGTTGTAACTACTTTGCATGTAGGTAATTTCCAAATTCCCAAGGACCACCTCACAGTTATTGAACATCCTCTGGAGGCTCAGAAAGTGGTCTTCAAAAGTGCCCAACTGGGTGAGCTTGTTACTTGTCCCTTGGCAAACTGGAAACAAGAGGAAAAGAGGTATCACATGAAATGCCAAGTAGAAGAGCAAAACTAAAGTAAAAGGATATTCGCAATCTTCAACTAACTGCACACTTCAGTGACTTACGACATATTCCGATCGAAGGCCACTCAGGACAAATGTGACGAAAAATGTTTAAAAGTTTATAGAAGGTGCAGTTCATAATAAGGACTAGTTCATCTCTATAATGCGTGGAATTGTTTAAAACTGTTAAAAGTTCAAGGGGAAACAGATGGGAATTCTATGAAAATCTTTAAGATAAAACAGTCTATAAGAGCTTTAGTAAACAAAAAATACATATCATAATATGCAACTCAGCATTACAACGATGAGTTAACAACCATATAATGAACTTTTTACTTTGCAAAAAACTGCATGTCACATTATTGCGTGCTCAAAGAATATTTACAAACCTATTTTCTGACCATAACACTGTACAACCTAAAATCAATGACAAGAGTGTAAACTGAAACCCCCTGGCTGGAGATGAAAAATATTCTAAACGAATGCACCAAAGAATAAAATTAAATATTATATAACATTTAGAAAATGACGACATGAAAACATATATTTAAAAAACACACTCAGCTACTAAGAAACCAACACGCCTTTGTGTTTGCCTACACTCCAAGGAGCCCACACACCCAGGCGCAGGTGCAAGGGTTTTGCATCCCCTGCCGGGATGTGGCCTTGGCACGGTTAACTCCCTGATGTTTTCAGGTATCAAACTTAATGTAGGAAAACATTTTAAATTAGGGGACAAAGTTACACTATGAAAATACGTTTGGTAGTCTATCTTTAAAAGCAAGGGAGAGGATTATAATAAAGCCATGTTTATAAACCTAGCTCTTTGAACAACATGTACAGGCAAGCATAAGAAAACAAAGAGGTTCGGGCCTTTTGAAGCAGGGAGCTGTTAAGGGACTGTACTTTGAACCCAAATTATCATAAGTGAAGAAATATGGCCCCTGGCTTTGGAAGTTAGATTCAGCCCAGGCCAGGCTCTTCCACGGATGCAACCTGCAACCAGGTGGTTGAGAACAACACCAAGGCCAGAGTCAATATGCAGGGACTCCCTTCAGGAACTCTTCTCCAGTCTTCATTCCTCTTTGATAGGTCCTTTGTCCCCTCCCCACAGAAGTGTTCCGAAGAGCATCACCGTCCGCTCTTGCATTTTAGTGCCCCGGCAGCGAGCACGTGTTCAGATACCACATAATCAATGCAAAGCATTTACACCAACAGTAAATATGAAGCAACCCTTACTTCCTCTTTAACTGTGTGGGGATTTCCCTCTTTTCCCCTTCTGTGGTCTCATTCAAATCTGGTGGTAGAGAGAACGTTCACAAGGGAACTGCGACGGCCCACAAGACAGAGCCCCCCGGCAGTGTCTCCAGGGCACAGTGATTCCATCACTCTTCCAACCATAACACGGGATGGACCCAACACCTCTGGCTGCTTTCACCCAGGAGTGTGGACCGCTCTGACGGGAACCTCAAGTTGGAACCACTGTACACAGTTGGCAACGCACGTGGACGGGGCCAGACTGATTTCCCAATTCTAAGGTCCTTAAAGATGCCACCACCAACGGAGGTACAGGGTTTTGACGATAAAGGGTGACCTTTCTGTCCGCACACCTTGGAACAAAAGCTGCCTTCCAGCTGACAGACCATGGTCTCTAAATTTCAGCCTAACTGGTCAGCTCTGGTCTAGGGAGCCCCAAGTATCCATCATGCCCTTCACACCAGCCAGGTGACCAGTATTGACTAGAACTGGGTGTTGGAGCACATTTCTGAAGCGTTTCTTCTGTACACAGAAGGATGAAAACAATCCCATCTACTTTCATTTTAAAGGATCAGGGGTACTAGCTTGTAAATTTCTCTTCGCTGAACCAAAGAATTTTTATTATTAAATCACGCAAAAGTGACTTTCATCAGTAGAAAAGGAAAACATGCCATGCCAGTTTAGCCTGTTATAGAAGAAAATAATTGCAAGAAGACTGTAATTGTGTTGTCATTCACTCATTCAAAAAGTGCTGAACAAGTATTTATTTGATGAATACCTACCATGACCCTTCACTGTTTACAATTAGTATGAATTACTTTTACATTCATAAAAGATCCTGTATTGGAAGATAATAGCAACGTTACACATTACTGATATGAAGGTTAATTTGTAAAACATTTTGAGAAGCAACTGGACAACCTGTGTAAACAAATAAATATCTTTATACCAAATATCTCATGTTACGTAATATAAAGCAGTGAGAAAATTTCAATGTGAGAATACTGAATCAGTCATATTAAAAAGTAAAAATCACTAACTAGTGAGGCAGATTTAAGACAAAACTGCAAGAGTGAGAGCCCTTAGCTCAGCCAGGAGAAAGTTTCTTGGTCAGCCCTTCATCCTTATGCAACACTGAACGACTTCCCCGAGCTCTACGCCACGCTTTCCTCAAGTACTGACTTGGTGAAAACAATTCTGGCCTCCCAGAATGGTTCTGAGGATGGAATGAACACAAAAGCTTCAACTTTCTTTCGCTACAGCTAACTACTGGCAACTGTGACAGTTGTTTGACATAAGGTGCCTCTGGACAGACGTTGGGGGCCCCTGTGGACGTGTCCTTGTCCTAAGGTGCTGTCTGAACTGGGCATGTTTGAATCTGCCGATTGGCTTACTCAAATACTGGGCATTAAACAGAGTTACTTTATTCTTTGTCTGAAGAATATTTACCCAATCGTAAGAAGAAAGAAAAAGAAATACATTGTACTTTAAGAATTTCATTAAAATATGCATTTCGGCATATTTAAGCAATTGATTCAAATAGAAATTTAATATGACCTTAGGGCTATGAAGTTGAAAACCAGACAATTAAAAGTGTTTGTGTCAAGCTCCGTACAGCATACTAAGGATTTGCTCTCCCTCCTGCAAATGTGAAGACAAATCCTACTGAACCAAGAACAGTAGGGCCCTGCAAAGCACTTAGCTTTTCACCTTCACAGTTTATTACGACGATTCATAAACGGACAGAAGAGCTAAAAGAATTGTACTGTGAACATCCTTAAAGTAGCAATTTACTACGTTTACTTGGTCACGTATCTATCCATCTTCTTTTTTTGATGCATTTTAAAGTAAGGTACAGATGTCGGTACCCTTCACCCTGACATGCCACGGGTTACAGTTCAACATGAGTGGACAGCTGTTGTTGAGGTAATATCACAAACAGTGAGACAATCAGTCTTAAGCGTAGCGTCGATGAGTTTCAACAAATGCATGCACCCGTGTAACCTGTTACCCCTGGAACATCACGGTTTACCCTAGGAGCTCCCTCACGGCCCCGCCCCGACAATCCCCGCCCCACACACCACACGCCGCGATCTGTTTTCACTTAGAATAGTTCTGCCTGTTTGGGGACCTCGTTCTCCTGGAATCACGCAGCACCGTCCTTTGTTGTCAGGTCCCCTGCACAGCAGGTGTTTCTGAGATTCATCCTGGTGCCGGGCTTCACGTGGCTTCCAGGGAGTCTTACGGGAAGTTATCTGCGAATTACACTCGGACACTGAGAGCTGATCCAGAGTCAGGCTGTTCTTTTTCTCAAGAATCCCCCAAATTATCTTAACCGAAAATAAAACAATCTGCCTCCTTTAAGTCTTGAGATACCCCTGATGTGAGGGGGAGAGCCTGTGGCTTTCCTGTGTCATTGTGGGAGTGGGCCCTTCTCTTTGCCCACAAGCCCGGGCAAATGTATACGGCTGATTAAGACACAACATGAAAACAGGTTTCTCCAGATTTCTCCAAATCCACTTAGACGCTTGTGGAATTGCCTAAGTAAACTCATAATTGTTTTAATTTGTTTTCTCTACACTTCAACGGCAACCAAAGTCACTGGGCTGTTGCCAATCTATCCCCTTCTCCGAAGTTGTCTGTTTTTACTGTTACCCCATTTTCCACAGAGTACCTCATTTTGAAGCAGAAATCACATTGCACTGCTCTTGGTTTGAACGATCCAGGTTTCCCAGTATCATCAGAACACAGGACGGGCCCCTGCCCACGGCCTCCCCACCTCCTCTCAGTCTCCCTCCCCCCGTCCACCGGCCCAGCCACGTATGTTCTCCCCCGACACACAGCCCCGTCCCCGTTTCTCCCCGGTGCCAGGTTCCCGCTCCCTTCAGGGCTGTTCCATCTGCTTGGAATGCTCTTCCCTTTCTCCCCAGCTCTTTGCATCTTTGTCTCCCTTTTTATCACTGAGATTCCAACTCAATGGACATGACATCCCTTCAGAAAAGCCTGTCTGGAACCAGAATAGCTTAAGTCCCCACCATTGCATTCTATCGCATTTTCCTGATTTCTTCTTGGCATTTATCACTACTTAAAATTATTGTTTATGCAAATACACACACAGAATGGGGAGAGGTGGAATATGTACAGATATATCTCGTTGGACTGACTGCTGGGATGTGAATACACATGTTGCATTTACATTTCAGACGTGGAAGCAATGGGTAAGTGGTGGCCACGTGACCAAAGTCTTGGATGACTTGACACGGGTCCCTCTGCCTCTCCCGTTTCCGTGTGTCTGGTGGTGGTGGAGGAGGACGCAGGATGCCTCAGAAGACTGCCAGTCCTCACAACTTTCTGGAGGGTTATCGTAAAGTCTTTCTAGGCTAGGTAACATATTTGATTAAGCTTTAAAAGCCAGAGGAAGATTTTGCCCACTTTCATCCTGAAAAGGTTTAAGGAAATCTCAAATAAGATATTTACATAATGGATTTAAAAATAAATAAGGAAAAGATACTCCGAGTTTGCTAGAGGTTTCATTGTATCAGGATTTATCATTTCTTTTGCCTTACTGAAACTGTATTATGGTGGCAATTTCAAAATGTGCATGTATATACATTTCAACTACTCAAAAATGCACAGAAATATGACAGGAGGAAAATACACCAAATGCTGTTAACAACAGTGTTTTATGAATAGTGGGATTCTGGGTTTTTCTTATTTCCTCCTTACAGTTTCTCCATTTTTCAAATTTTCTATAGTGACCATATAGTTCTTTATAATAAAACATTATCGGGGAGATAATTTACAAAAATCTGTGTTGAACAAGGCCAAAAGAAGGACATTTATAATAAAATACACTTCATAAAAATGGAGAAATGATTTTCAAAGTTTTGCATGTTAAACGGCTTTATGAAAGCGGTTTAAAAATTAGAAATAGGGGCTTCCCTGGTGGCGCAGTGGTTGAGAGTCCGCCTGCCGATGCAGGGGACGCAGGTTCGTGCCCCGGTCCGGGAAGATCCCACATGCCGTGGAGCGGCTGGGCCTGTGAGCCACGGCCGCTGAGCCTGCGCGTCCGGAGCCTGTGCTCCGCAACGGGAGAGGCCACAACAGTGAGAGGCCCGCGTACCGCAAAAAAAAAAAAAAAAAAAAAAAAAAAATTAGAAATAACTGAATGAAGTACTATATATAGAAAGTGTTAGGCGAGTAAGCTGAAGCTTGCGCACGTCAGTGTTGTTCAGAACAGCTGCATACGGCAGCCCCTGGGAAACGCCATGCGTCGCACACACATGGTTTCTCCTCAGATGATGACAGAAGTGAAGAGTTCCCAAGTTCCATTTTCTTCCTGATCTATCAATACATTTTTCCATTTCGGGGAGCAGAGAGTAAGTTTATCCCATAGAAAAATGTTATAAATTGTGATTACGGCACCCGACTAGCCTGTGAAACTTATTTAATCCACACAACAGATGGTAGGAAACTAGATCTATGGGTCCAGTTATAATGAAATAATTGGGAGGAATAATAAGAGTAAATACAAAACAGTATTTAAGTTTTCACTGTGTGTTTAATCAAAGGTTGTGTGGAAGGGGAAAAGTCTCATTATGATTTTGAAAAAGATTTTTCTTTATTTTCCAAAACTTTATATTTTATCGGGAGTTCCTTATTTTATCATATTTGATCTCATAACTAACAAATAGTCCTCAGTTCGTAGGCGTCCAAAGACGCCTTTGTTGTCAGTTCGTAGACGCCTCAGTTCGTAGGCGTCCAAAGACGCCTTTGTTGTCAAACTGAATTTCAATCTACATTGCAACTTGCAATATGCACGTGTAATACTCAAAAAGTCCTCTTAAATACTTGATAATTTGCCACGTGCATTGTAATATGCCTTCTGGACTAAACACGCCAAGCCTCGGCACGTCCAACACATTTGCAAACTCAGGTAGCTCTAATTAAGTTAACAAGCAGAAGACTTTAAAATTACACCGATTTTATTTTCGAGTTGGGGCACAGAATACCCAAACTGGTTGACTTCCTTCCTCACGATTCTCCTCCCAGCCATTCAAATAAGCCCAAGCCCAGTTTATGACTTTTAAAAAACAGACTGAGTTAGGACACCTGTGCATAGTGTATCCGCTTTCTTGGGCGTTAACTGATGTTTATGAATCCCGGGAAGGCCCGGGAGGGATTGTGGAAGGTTTCCAGTGACAGCATCAAACATCTACCCTGCCACTGTGGAGACTGTGATGTATCATTATGGCATGATCTCCAGCCAGTTATCGTAACTCTCTGGGTCTCGGTGTTCCCGCTGGTTGAAATCAGACCAGCTTGATGCATTTGACAGGGTAGTTGTGGGAAGTAATGAGATGGTGGACGTGAACGTGCTTCATAAATCACAGATCTCTCGAAATACAAATCACGTCTGACACTAAGGCTTCACCATAGCAGTATCCACAGTAGCCAAACCACTGCAGTCTGTTTCTGCCTATGTGTCTTCAAGGATACCAGCCAACTAGCCCCCCACTTACCCCCCCCTCAGGATTTCTCTTTTAAATGCACTCAACAGAATTTGATGAGCTGTGTGGAAATTTGGGATGCTTTAAAATTCTGAAATTAAAGATATCACTTTTCATTTTTATAGGATGCTGTCCAGAGAATGGTCCCGACAATGGAAATGAAAAATCTTGAATCACAGGGCTGACCATCAATTCCATGTTTATAGGTGGTTGAATGGCTGGTAGATCAGAAATGAATTGTACCTATTCTGGAATACCAGGAATGGGTTTGGACCGGAGAAGATTTCAGAAAGCCATACTCATCTTTTATGCATTCAGTCCAATACATCTCTTTGGAGTACTTGGCAACACGTTCTGTCTCTGGTCATCTGTATTTTAAATACATGGACATGTACTGAATGAAAATTCATGGATGGATGAATGATACATATCAGATTATACATCAGAATCTGTATCAGGTAACATAGAACTGGACCTCTATGGGACTGGAGTGTTCCTTGATTGAACCGCTGGCCAAACCACTGCTTGGACGCTTTGCCCGCACAGCGATTTTGGTGCCTCTGACCTATTTCTTCAGAGCCCCGTCGCGTTCTCAGGTGATGACTTCAGCCCGACCCGTGTGGGGTAGCACAGTAAGATTAGGACTTCACACTGCACAGCTGCAATTGACAGTCTGCAAAGCTCTTCCTCAAGAAGGCGACCGCGGAGACCTGCCTGTCACCTGGACGAGGAAGGGCTAGTTATCCTCTCTCACCGCCGATGCACCCACTGGAATGGGATGGTCTGCCCATCCGAAAGCTAGGAGACTTGAAAGAGCAGGGAAGGACGGAGGTGGGGTGGAAAAGGGGACGCGGATGGTTAGCACAGAGGAAAGCCCAGAGGAGGGCTGGTTAAGGAAGTGGGAAACGTAAAATCCCAGACGGGGTTGGTGTCAAAGACCACTGCTTGAAACCAGGGTCAAAACGTGACGTGACGGTTCAGAGTCTGACTTAAGACTGCACGCTGTCCCTCACCACCTCTCACCTCTGACTCGGCCTGACCCTCTTCAGCAGAGACCTGGCGAGCAGAAAGCAGCAGGAAGGTTGTGGCGAGCTCACAATCGGTGCCATTCCCAGCAAGATGGCGCGGAGGTACAGTGGGGCAAGGCTGACACGTCCCCACCCAACTCACATCCCTTCTGCTTTCCATTCTGCTCAGGCCTGCATGACACCCTCTAATGACAAAGGCTGGGTAACACGCCCCACAGTGGGAGCTGTCCCCCTGGAACTCATCCCAGCCTGGCCTAGGAGCGCCCTGGCCTGGGGAGCCATCACCTTGGGTGTCGCTGGCCACCGAGTGAGGGTTGGTTCCCTGCACCCGGGCCACGAGGGCTGTTTGTTTTTCTGACCATTCACTTCTTCAACTAAAACCTATTTCATATTTAATAAAATGGTTCTACAACAGTTGCCAGGAATGAATCCGAAGTGCTCACTGCCGTGAAGAAATGCGTTAGTCCTTTGGGGAGATGACTTTACATATGAAATAATCACAGGACATCCCACAGCCAAGCGGTGCAGAGCCGCTGAAGGAACCCAGGTTGACAAGGGGAGAAGTCGCCAACCGTGAGCTACCCGGGAACGGTCCTCGCGTTTCTCACCGTCAAGCAAATGAAGCCACGCTACCCCACGTTCCCAGCAAAGAGCAGGCTGCCTACACGTGCCAGGTGCTGGGCTTGGTACTTCACTGTACCCAGTCACACAACTTGCTACACGAAGAAAATAAGGTTTCTTCCATTTCTCCTTCCCCCGCTGCATTCCCCTCCTCTGGGCCACCCGGGGATACAAGTGATCCTTCCTGGGTTTTTTACAGTTATCTCTACGAATCACTTCTCCATGCATTCTTCTTATTGAAGGAAATTCTGGAAAAGGTTTGTAATTTGCAAGGAAATAAAAGGTTTCCAATCCAGAATGGGGGGTAAAGACCTCTCCGGCAGGTATTTCTCTGCAGAACCACTGTTTGGGTTCTGTGCGGCTGTGCATCCTACCCTCCACCCCAAGATGGTCTGAATGTCCTTCTAAATTTTTTCATCTATTATTACTCATGTTTTAAAGAAATCAGTCTCTAGTGTACAACTGTGTTTCAAGGTCATATCTCTAAACATGCACACATTTAAGCTGGTTTACTCATGAGCATTAGAAAAAAACCCAAACCCCCCACCACAGCAAAAAACAAAAAACAAAAACCCAAAGCAAATGACGACAACGAAAATCCAAAGAAGGGAGTAATCACTAAGACACCGGGAGAGGCCATGACAACAGTGTTTTCTTCTGAAAACCAAGATGCTCCCAGCACCGCCCGCTGTGCTCCCTGCGCAGCACGGGCCACGGTAAGGCTAGGTCTAGTTCCTCAGCTGCCCCGTGGCGTTTGGGACCCGCCCGGCCTTTGCTGTGTGAAGACTTCCAAAGGCGGCCTTTGCAGAGCCGCAGGAAAGCCCAGAGGAGACGGTACGCAGGAGGTCACAGAGGACCTCTGACACTCCTGCGGGGGAACCTACAGGAACGGGGATCACGGAAAGGAAGCAGAGGTGCAGAAGGAGGCCGGTCTACGGGGGTGCTGCTTGGGAAGGGGTGGATTGGGGGGGCGAGTGTGGAGGGGACAGAGCTAACACGGCTGAGATTTCTAAGCCACTTCTCTAGTCTGAACTTCCACTGTGCTGCTTCAGGTCGGAATTGCTCTCTGCGGGGGAGTCATCGTATCCTTTTTGCTGCTGGGAACAAATCAGAAGCAGTGAAAGGAGAAAAGTAATCTCCCTAAAAAGGTGATGGACCTGATTTCACCCACGAGCAGAGTCTGCCGCTGGCTTTTTTCTTCAAGTTACTGAAACATGTCGGGTCCTTAGCACAACTATTTGAACCAGTGCTTTCACACTCAGGTCATAAAGGATTTGAAAAGTCAGAAAAGGGGCAAGTCAGCCGCCCCCCAACCCCCACCGACTTTTACAATGACTTGTCAGTGACCAACGGCCTCGGAGCCACAAGGACTGGATAAGAGCTCTGGTCCCACCACTACGGAGGTCACTTCTCCATCACATTGAGGCTCCTTTTCTTCACCTATAAAATAGGGACTCTTGGGAGGATTCAGTGACACGTGGTAGACTCAGTAAGTATTACTACGACTTGAATCTGAGTTAAATCTGGACTGGGTCCAGTCCAATGAATTGCTTCCTTCCTTCCAAGCACTCCCAAAGGCTGACCACTCCGCCTTCTGCTCACATGGCTGTCTGTGGCCTGGTGAGCAGCCGTGGCTCCTGTACTGAGGCAAGGGGCAGTTGACACTGACCACCGCTAACCGGCCACAGGGACCGGCCCAGGGCTTGAAAGCGGGGGCATCTGGGCCCGCGTCTGACCAGGGGGTCTGTGCCGGGCACTTAAGGCTGAGGAGGCCACACCTACTGTGCGCCTTTTAGAGGAAGTCCCTGAGGAGGGCTCCAGCTTTCTGCTCAGAACATTCTCTGCTGTTGTTATTTTTCATTTAGAAGAAAGCCTCGCCTGACCCTTTGTGGTGGTTTTGTAAGTGCGGTTGGATTTGTGTGCTGTGTGTATGCACATGTTTTCAATTAACGCTTGTTTTAAGATGAACCATTTTATCACTTACTCCTACTTAATTTAAATATTCCTTTTAAGTTTTATTTTAAAATGGTCCCCGTGGGGGAGGCCTGCAGCCTCTCTTTCCTTGGTTTGCAGTGTGACCCAAAGCCCACCCCAATTCCTGGGCTCAGTGACTAGGAAATACTGACTCAGAAATCACTAAAAACTTCTAAGTTAACTCAGAAGAAGGCTGGGCCAACTTTCTGCCACAGAAGAATCTTGATTTTGCTCAGATACTACTGTTTCTAGAACATATAAGCTCTCCACGAGGAGCTAGCAATTCAAGGTAATAGTTTTCCTACAGAAGCATCTGCTATTAGATGGGTCACGTGCCTGGAAAAATGCATGAACGAGTGATGCCAACCAGAGCTGCCTCTCACCCTGCAGGTCTGAGTCCAGAAAATACAGTCTGAAGCATCCTGTATGCTGGTCCAGAGCAGGGGCTGGCAAACTTTTTCTGAAAACAGCCAGAGTAAATATTTCTGGGTTTGCAGATGACAGGGCCTCTGTCCCAACACTCAACCCTGCTGTGGCCCAGAGACAGCCACAGACAACAAGCAATGCCAGCCAGGCCCCACCGTGCACCAATAAAACTTTATTTGCAAAACAGGCAGCAGCTGGATTTGGCCCCTGGGCTGTACTTTGCCAATCTCTGTTTTAGAGGAAGGCCTGACAGAAGGTGGGGAAGCACGTGATTCGAAATCCCTTTATTCTGTACTTTCTAGAAGATAAACCTGGTTAAAGTGAGTCATTTTGCTCCAAGGCCAAACTCCAGAAGGGTTTTCTTAGGGTTAAGCTCTTCCTATTTTATCCTCAGCTAAATAGAGGAAATGAAGATATACGGTACTAAGAACTTATAAGGAAGTGCGGGGCTGGACGCTGTCATTTATGTGTTTGGGGCGGTGAGGTTACGGTTCTGTGCGAAGCTACGTCATCTACTCTTAGAACTGGACATCAGCAAGAGGGAGGGGATATGGGGATATATGTATATGTAGAGTTGATTCACTTTTTTTTTTTTTTTTGCTGTACGTGGGCCTCTCACCGTTGTGGCCTCTCCCATTGCAGAGCACAGGCTCCGGACGCGCAGGCTCAGCGGCCATGGCTCACGGGCCCAGCCGCTCCGCGGCACGTGGGATCCTCCCGGACCGGGGCACGAACCCGCGTCCCCTGCATCAGCAGGCGGACTCTCAACCACTGCGCCACCAGGGAAGCCCCACTTTTTTTTTTTTAATAAATTTATTTATTTTTGGCTGAGTTGGGTCTTTGTTGCTGTGCACGGTCTTTCTCTATTTGTGGCGAGCGGGGGCTACTCTTTGTTGCGGTGGCTTCTCTTGTTGCGGAGCACGGGCTCTAGGCACGTGGGCTTCAGTAGTTGTGCCTCGGGGGCTCTAGAGCGCAGGCTCAGTAGTTGTGGCACACGGGCTTAGTTGCTCCGCGACATGTGGGATCTTCCCGGACCAGGGCTTGAACCCGTGTCCCCTGCATTGGCAGGTGGATTCTTAACCACTGCGCCATCAGGGAAGCCCTGACTCACTTTGTCGTACAGCAGAAACTAACACACCATTGTAAAGCAACTATACTCCAATAAAGATGTTAAAAAGAAAGAACTGGACATCCTTAAGAACTGCATATCCAGGAATCCTGGCTTTCCATATTCACGACAAATGGTTATCAAGTCCTGCTGGTCTTTCCGAGTGACTAAGAGTTTTAATCTTGCTAAGAGAGTTTGCGTAGCAGCGCACTCCTGACTTACAACTCTATCCCAGAATTATTCCTGACACTGATCTGAAGCTAGACCCATGATAATTTCCTCTGACTTAACACAGATGCAACTGGCCCTGCAGATACTGAAGACAACAGTAGCCTCTCACTGCTGTTCTCACCGCAGTGCTTTCCCCACCCTGACTCCACCTCCCAAGTGCTCTTGGGAATTCCACGTGTGTGGTCTCGCTTCGCAGCTACACCCTCCAGAGAGGCTTCCCCATCAGCTTCTCCTCCTGTCCTGGTTCCTCAGCCCCGGCTGCCCCTGTGGATGTGCACTTGCTTATACTTGGGTGGTGAAAGCGTTCTGTTGTTTCACAGCACATCCTGTCTCTTTAAAGAATAATATGTCACCCGAGAACGACAGCAAACATGCTGTTTCCTTTGGCTTCCCTTTTAGCTTATTACGCTGAGAAATTCAGCAAGCAATAAGGGATGAATAAATATTGCTAAACTACTATCTGTACTAACATCATATATGAGTTTTCAGCAGACTTGCTTCACTCCTTTTAAGTTTAATAACTAAAATGGCAGTTCGGCAATGAAAATGGAATCTCCACTGCATCTATTAATAGTAGGGCTGACCGTAAATTCCTCTCAGGCTTGGATGAGGAAGTCATTTTCCTTGCTTGGGTCTCTCTTAAGTTTTAGTTTCTATTACATCCTCCTGGCCTAATGGAATTGGATTTGCTACTGACTGCAGGTACAGAATTCCGTTGTTGAAAGCCCACTTTCTGACTGAATCTATTTGGGATTTAACCAGAGTGATGTCTTCCAAACACATGGTCTGTTAGAATAACAGACAAGAAAACTTATCACTGCCCTCCTTGCTGCATTATTCAGGATTACCCAAGGGAATACATAAAAATAACTCACACAGGGGATTCACAAAACATACTTCATATCTTCTTTTGAAACAATTCCTACCTCCAACTTCTCTCTTCTGCTTTTCTCTTACTCACAGAAGACATTTTTGTAATTCTCTCCCTTGCTCAGCTTTCTAAAATAGCCTTCATTTAAGCTCAATGACCAAGGTGAAATTGCTCCACCGTAAAAATAATTCTAGGCCAAAGAATCCTGGAGTGGGGTTTCCTCATCTCTTAGTGGGAAACTATTTGAATTTTTTCCCCTTGGGGATAATCGGAGACTAATCTCCAGGAGCCACATATGCCGCTTTTGGTCATTGTTAGTGTCTTTCAAAATGCAGGTACTGTAAGTGAAGTTACAAGGCTTCACCAAGACAGCCTCCGCCTATTTGCTTGTGACTCTAAGTCACTCCTGGTCGTTAAGGGAGAGCAGTGGGGTGACGGGGCTGGAGCAAAGTACCTGGGTCTGGAAAACCACCGCAAGTGAAAGCTGCTGACCCCGTACTATACGTCTAAGTACCAAATTCAGGCTCAACAATTCACTCCAGGAGATGGGAAAACTTTTTATTTGTTCCCGTGCCAGCCCCGGATTCTTGGGCTGTCCCATTCAATCCGACAGAACACGCTGACAGACATCAAGTCATTCCTGGCAACCTGGGGCCCTGCAGGTCCCTGCAAGGCCAGTGCTGTGTGAGGATGGTGTCCAAGGTCTTTCAAATGGCCGGGGGGCCTAGGTGCAATGGACATATTTCAGTAAGTTGGTAATCTGTAACCTAAAGTACTTTCTTGGTTTGTTTATTTTTTGCTTTTTAAGCTGACTCTCTGGTTATGGAGGCCAGTAACCAGAGAAGTGAAAAACGGTACGTGTGCGCTTTATGTTTTGAGGACTCATCACTAAGCTGTTTAATCTGGCACGTCGTCAAATCTGCAGAAAGGGGCTGGTGGCAGCAGAAGGGGTCACCCAGTGGGGCTGTAGGAATGCCTCCAGTGAACCAATTTCTACCCTGTGGAATGGCCATGCAAAGCAGACTTTTCTCCTTGAAGCCGAGAAAGTTTCCTACACAAACATTTCTTTGTAAGCTCAATTAAGTTTTACAATAATTTGTGCTTTTAGTTTAAGAACTACAGATGTTGTGTGGGTGTTGGTGAGGGGGTGGGAATGAGAGGGTAAAGGAGCAGGGATAGAGATCCTCCCCCTTTGGAAAATGCCATAACACTTCCTTGCATGGAAAGAACACATCAGGTTTTAGAATTACTGAAAAATTTGAATCGTTTGTAGGACGACGAGAGAAAGCCATGGCTCTTTGGTTTGGGGGAGGCCGGACTAGGCCACCTCCCGGCATCCCTCCCTCCTAATGAGACCCAGATCTCTGTGGCATGATTATCTGGAATTGTAATTTTTATGCGGGAAACAGTCCAAAAGTTGGAGTAGCAGAACCTAGCCATTCATCAAATGCTAGCTCAATTTGTAAAAGACATACAAAACCAAAAATATTAAATAGCAATTGGGAGCAAGTATTAATGTGCTAAGGGACAGGGGAACTCTTATTAACTAGATAATAATTTAATTTTCATCGGGGAATGGTTTTTACCACTAGAAATACACATGCACTACCCCCCACCTTAAGTCTAGTCACTTTTTATTTAATGTTGATTTGAGGTTAAAATGGGATGTTTGGGTATTACTGGATGTTTGTGGCTGTTTCATAGGACAATTCCACTACCCCCCACCTTAAGTCTAGTCACTTCTTATTTAGTGTTGATTTGAGGTTAAAAGGGGGTGTTTGGGTATTACTGGATGTTTGTGGCTGTTTCACAGGACAATTCCTAAGTCAATTTTATACCCCAAATCCCACAATGTTTTTCATATAATGAATGTCATATTCATTATACCCTCATCCACTTACAAAGAGAATTACATTTACAAAATGCTTTATACTTCACACTTGCAATTGATTTCAACTTTCTAATTCATCTCTACCTAATACTTAAGCTACTAAAGAAAATCAACCTAATAAGGAAACTACTGAGAATCTAGCCCACTAGGATGAAAGCCCCTTGCGACTGCACCCCGCTTAGCGAGGGCAGCACGGGGACCGCTTCCCTTCAGCGTTTGTACGGCAGATGCCCACTGGACACCCGACCGCCGTGTGTAGGGACCAGCGCAGAGGCTGCCTGTGGTGAATGCTCCTGTCTGAGCGCAAGGATTCCAGCTCCGATGCCTGCCTTTGAGCCAGCTCTGAGCGGGGACCGGTGGGGCCACCCCAGGCAAATTATTTCTGGCTCAGCCTCGCTTTCCCTTCTCTGTAAAATGGGGGTAAAAGTGCCACCCTCTTGGGGTCGGTGCGGTGTGAGGACGAAACTGTTAACATCTGCAGGACCGTGTCTGCTCACGGAGGCCATCGCTGTTATCGCTGTCATCAGCACTGCCGCGGTAGCATCAGTGTGTGTCAGGCACACGTGAGGTCCGGGCACACGGCTGAGACAGGTCTGACACTGTTCCTGCCTCGTGAAGCCTGCATTCCAGTGGGGAGACAGACAGCCACCAAATTGTGGATCAGTTCAGTGCTGCAGCGTGGCTGCGAGTGGGTGTAGAGGGTCGACCCTGACGCGGTCAGAGCGGCCCCGGCAGGATTCCCTGAGCTCTCGGCCATTCAGCTGAGCTCTTAAGGACAAGAGGAGCTTGGCCAAGTGTGGGGAAGGGCTTGGGAGGCTTTCTTGCAGGAGGAGCTGCGACTGTGGAAGGCTCCCTGGCAGGACATGAGTCTAGCAGAGATGCAGCCCAGACAGCAGCGAAAGGGGAGGCAGAGGGGCCGCCGAAGGGCTTGCTGCTGAGGACTTTCCATTCCATTTTAAAGGCGTGAGAAGCCACCGACAGGTTTCAAACAAGGAGGAACATGCTCAGATTTGTGTTTAAAAAATACCTGCTGTGGGAGATCAGCTCGGTGCTTTGTGACCACCTAGAGGGGTGGGATGCGGAGGGTGGGAGGGAGATGCAAGAGGGAGGGGATACGGGGATGTATGTAAATGTAGAGCTAATTCACGTTGTTAGACAGCAGCAACTAACACACCATCGCAAAGCAATTATACTCCAATAAAGATGTTAAAAAAAGAAAAACCTGCTGCTTTTTGGAGCAGGACCTAGATGGTGCCCCGAAGAGGGCGTGTCCGTATGAGGTCCTGTGGGAGGGGATGTTCTGTGCCAACATCCTGATGTTGCAAGATGCTCCACTGGGGAAACTACATAAAAGGTGGCACTGGGCTTCTCCGTGCCAGTTCTTACAACATGTGAGTTTCCACTTTTCCCAAAACAAGAAGTTTAATTACATTACTTTTTCAGAAGCACAAGCTGTAAGGCAGAAGTCTGGCAGGAACTGTCATCCTTAGAACGTGTCAGCTGTCGGAAAAGCCAAAGCCCTAGGCTGCAGCCCAGTGCTGGTGGTAATGAGCCTGGCTTCTGGCAGTGCCCTGGCGACAGGGGACTCTTCACCTCTAAGTGGGATATCAATAGCTTGTAATTTTCAAACGCTGCGAGTTTTTCTTATAAAGAGGAAAGCCATTATTTTTTTTTAAAGACTACCATATCCTTTTTTTTTTTTTTAATTGGGGCATAGTTGCTTTACAATGTTGTGTTAGTTTCTGCTGTACAGCGAAGTGAGTCAGCAACACGTATACACAGATCCCCTCTTTTTTGGATTTGCTTCCCATTTAGGTCACCACAGGACATTGAGTAGAGTTCCCTGTGCTACACAAGCGTGTGATTTCTACAGTGCACAAGAATTAGTTTTCTCTGTGCCATGTCGCACCTTCATAAAATTAAACAACCTCCCTCTTCTAACTTAAACAAAAGGCCTTACTGCCCCGTGGAGAAGGTCTCCAGAGCAGTGTGGGGAGACCAAGTTAGGCAGCTGCAGAACAGTCTAGAGCCTCAAGATGCAGCGTGGGGTCTGCAGACTGGCAACGCTGGCCTCGCCTGCGAGAGCCTGTTAGAAATGAAGAGTCCTGGGCCCATCGCAGCCTCACAGAATCAGAAAGTTAATCAGAATCTTGACAAGGTCTCTAGGAGATGCCCCTGCACTGAGCTTTCCAAGCCCGACACTAGCACGGTGGCAGGGTCGCGGGCAACCCCGACAGGTGTTAGAGTTTGAATCCACAGAACTGGGGAGAGCTTGTTATAGAAGCACAGAAGAGGCCTTTCCAAGTAAATATCTGGATTGCTTTGAGCTCGTCATGGCAGCAAGGAAAAACGAAAGGCCTAGATAATAGGGAAAGACCTTGCGTTCAGTCCAGAACAGGCGAGAGGGGCTGCCCGCCTTGCATGGAGCCTAGTCTCCCTGCTCGGGCTGCAGATGACGGCAATGCATAAGCAGGTGGTGATGGCTCCTGACCGCCAGCCAAGTGCACTGCCCACAAGGGTCCATCCTTTGAGTTAGTTACGCCGAGTCCAAACCTGCATATCATGACAATGCAGACTTCAAAAAAGTCCCCAGATCCATGGTATTCACATAGGAACCCCTACAGCTTTCTAACTGGAGGCCACAGCCAAAGGATATCCCGAACAACATTATAATTGTAGAGTTTAAATTCGCAATTTTGAGATTCTGTAAACACCAACAATGTCAAACAAGTCTCCAGAGCCCGGGTCCACACTTTGTGTGGGGTTCAGCCTCCATCGTGAATAACTGAGCCAATTTAAGGCCTACATGTGCCTATACAAAAACCTGGTAGAGATCTGAAACATACAGATTTCAATAAAACATGCTGAAACAAAGCTTTTAGATTTGATTGAAGTGGTATGGAATGTCACAGGGACATTTTGTGCCAATAGCACAGGGGGAAAATATCGACAAGTCTGAACATTTTAAAACCATGTCTGATCTAGAGCAAAGAGTTTTCCTGTAACTGAAGCTATAGCTTTCCTGTTCATGTCCCTATTCCTTTATGCGCTCTCTCTAATTAGGCTTTAGAAACACACACACACACACACACACACACACACACACACACACACACACACAGCTTTAATTCTGTGAGCTGGGTAAGTTCAGTTGCTCTCGTCTTTCATTACATTCTCCCCATATTTTGATCCCTCTCTGTCTTACCCTGTAGGCTTTCCTTCTCAGAAACTGCATCTTAGATTTAAACTGACACTGACATTTATACTAGTGAGACACTGCAGCTCTAAAGCTCCTCTTACAAAGCCTCATGAAATGAAGCACATGATAGAGATGGGGTGAAGCTCTTCAGGACGGTGCCAGCAGTCGTCTGTTACATAAGTAACCTCTGAAAACACTTTACATGGAGGTACACTTCAAGTATGAAGAAATGCATTTTCCCACAGACTCTATTCTAAACAGAAAGTAAAGACCAAAAACCGTAAGAAGAATATATCCTTTCTGGGCATATAATCTTGAGCAGAAATATGCAGTATTTTTAGTTAAGTTTTCCTCATGTTTGTTTATCAAAGGAATGATTATGCTGATTACTATAAGTGCATTTTGAATGTTAATTTCTTAATTGCTTGGATAGATATTTATGGGCAAAAAATACCTCTTTTACCCCTTGGCTTTCACCACAGCATCACCATCATTCCACAAGTTCACCTGAAACTTACTAGGTCACACCGAGAAGGGTCTGTAGCTGCACATTTTTTCCATACAAGGGGTTTGAGACACAGCCTGGTAAAACTGGAGGAACCAGGTGGGTCATTTACAATATCTTCTATAGGAAGCCAGTAGATTAAAAAGGAATTTGTGACCTAGTCTTGTGACTTTTTTCCTGATCATAGGCCATCACTCTAAAACAACCCAGCATGTGGATTATGTTAATGTGATCTTTGCATGGAAGGTGTGCTACTGTAAACTATTAATTAGTTAACCAATCAATTCATCTACCTGTCACCATATACTGAACACAAGGCACTTGTGCACTGGCCCCTGCCCTGAAGGAACTCCGTCCGTGGCAGAGACAGGACGCGACATGCTGGAAAGAAGGTACGGCAACTGCTCAGGCCGCTAATTCTCAGCTAAGCGAGGACAGAGGGCACCTTTAAAACAAAAGCTTCCTAAAGGATCTGATGCTTGAGTGTATTGTGAAGAGTAGCTTTTCCTTGTGCAGAGGAACACGGGGGAGACAGAACAAAGGAACGGAACGTGAGAAGACTCGGAGGGGGCGGGAAGAAGCAGGGAGACACAGGTCCATCCGCTGAGCGAATGCCAGCCCGGAACAGCAGCTCCAGGAGTGAGCCGGGCACTGATCAGAAGCAAGGAGCACACAAAGCGCTGGCAGTGGGGGGAGGGCATGTGGCTGGCTGGCTGGCAGGCAGGGGCCGCCATCACCGTGCGCGCTGCCAGAGGGCAGGGAGGACGAGGCCTGGGTGCCACAAGGGAGGCTGAGGGCTGGGAGCAAAGGAGGCCAGTGAGAGGTGTGGGTGTTGGGGTCTCAGAGGCGGAGCCTCCTGGCTCATGGTGAGGTCTCAGAGGGCTCTTAGGGAGGAGATTCCCATACTGCTTGTTTCACAGAGTACCTAAGTAAATTGATATCATTTCTTTCAGGAAGTGGGCTCAGATCCACCCTCTAAATCTTTTCGGGATGGACTCTAAGGGTCTGAATTGACTTAAAAGAAATCTAACAGTGTATCTATTTAATTTTAAAAAATTGTATCGTGTTAAGACATTTAACGTTGAGACCTATCCTCCAAACCGGTTTTCAGCGCACAATACAGCACCACTTGATGGGATCGGACAGCAAGGAGCCCCCTGCACAGAACAGACACCGACAAATACACTTGTTAGATGTCCGAATTAATTACAGCACACGCTCGATTGCATCACTGAAATACCTTTTTAGTCTGGTAAACGGGAGGGCCTTCTAATATTAAGTTCAATTAACTGACGTTATCCGGGAAAGCCTGGTACCTAAAACAAGAGATAAAAACCACCCATTATGCTGCAGGGTGGTGTACTTCTTGTCTGCTTTTAATGGTGATTCTCTGAATGGAATTCAGATAGAGAAAGAAAGTAATAGGGGTGGTGGCCGGGCTGGGGATGGAGCGGAAGGCAGCAGCAGAAAGCATGGCCCAGCCGGCTGGCTACGAGGACGAGTGCAATCTCTAGAAGGGCAGGATCTTCTGCTCTTCTTGTCATGGAATATGCAAAGATGTCCAAGACACTCCTCTAATGGCCAAGCCACTACCTGACAGGAAGAGATGGCACGATGCCATGGAGAGGACACGCCCTACCTGCCCTGGTCCCGTGCGGGGAGGGGCAGTCCCGTCTGCTTTTGACCTCCTCTGTTGAAACGGCTTCCGAACGCCAGCGGCAAGGACAGCAGGACAGCCTCGTCCTCGGGTGCCTGATAGAAGAAGCTCACCTCTTCTCTGGTATCAGAGTTTCATCCCCAAATCTACTCATGACTGTGCACTCAGAGGTCTGGATTGCATGGGGTTTCCAAGAGGACAGCGTGAAGAATTTTTGCTTTAACGTTCAACTGGGGGCTTCCTTATGCTGAATGGTCTGAGACATTTCCCTATGTTGTAACACTTGGATCGGGTTCATGGAATCGTCCCCACTTTCAAAACAGATGACCTCTCACTAGAAGATTCACTTATCTTTTTCCCCTCAGCCCCGTAAACCAGTCCAGCAAAGTTCTAACTTGTAACAAACAGGCAATTCACTCTACCAGACAAGACAGTTATCTAATCTCCCAAAAATGACACCTGGCAAGTTTCTAACCATAATGCCATTTGCCTCGTTTCCATCAACATTTCTTCTTACAAGCAATATTCATAATGCCTTTTAAGTCTGAAGGCTCCATAACCAGTGGAAAATAAAATAATAATAACTGGCAGCCCCTGACAAGCAGTCTCTATTCTGAATGAGTGTTTGAAGATTACCAGTGAAGTTCCCAGGAGAATGAACGAGCTCTTGCGTCAGTCATCAAACGTTCACTGGCCCCAAATGCGTGCCAGGCCCTGTGCTTGTTACTGGAGGGGTGAACGGTCTTCGCCCTCACGGAGCTGGCAGTCTGGGAAGAAAGACCGACACTAAATACAGCTGGGGATTCATGACACCACCACTGACGAGCTGATTTGCAGGGCAATGAGTAGATGCCTTTCCAGACGGGTCGTAGCCACAAAAATGTCCTCATGGAGGTCATACATTCTTTTCTCTATCAATGTGAACAACTTTCAAATGAAAGAGTGGAAGCGATTATTTGTCCAAGAAAGCAAGCACTTCCTTTTACTATTAATCAAGTTGCCCAACACCCCTGTGGGCCCCTAACCTGGGAGATGCAGCCACTGCAGTGCGCTGTCACTCACACACGGCGGGAGGACGGAGAGACACAACAACGCAAGGGAAAAACCCAGAACGCAAGCCTGCTCTGGCCAGGTGGATGGCCTTGGGCCCATCCAGGATCACACGAAAGAAAAAGCATCCCCAGTCACATCTAGCCACCCGATTAGATCACTGACCTCCGCAATAATCGTACTCCAGGAGCTCAGGACACCGCTTCTCAAGCCCTGGAGGGCCTATGAATTACCTGAGATTTTGTTAAAATATACCACCAACAAGGAGAGATGAAGGAGACGGGAGAGCTGGGACAGGGCGGTCCCCCAGGCCACGAGGCAAAAGCAGACACCACGTTGTCCAAAGCTGCAAAAGCTTGGAGCAGGTGAGAGGAAAGGCACGGACCAGATCTCAACTACAGAGGCAGTCTCCGAACCTTTCCCAGATGAGTTTCAGTGGCGCGGTGAGAACGCGCGGATTATTCTGAGGAAATTCACACACTGGCTAGGAGGAGAAAATGCACGGTGACAGTCTCTCCTCACATTTGCCGGGACAAGACCATCTCCGACTACATTGCAATTTGAAATTCTAGTTTCCAAGGATTAAACATTTGTTGGAGACATACAACTTTAGAGCCAACGTTACTTCCGTATATTTTCCCCAACTTTACTCAGGCATCATTAACAAATAAAAAGTATATCTCTTTAGGATGTACAATGTGATGATTTAATAACACACGTTATGAAATGATTGCCATAATTAAGTTAATACATCCATCACCTCACAGAGTTACCGTGTATGTGTGTGTGTGTGTGTGTGTGTGGTGATGACACTTCAGATCTACTCTCTTAGCAAATTTCAAGCACACAAGACAGCATTATTATCTATAGTCACCATGCACTTTTAAACACTCCAAAGGCTGCGTTGGGATCAGACACTTAGGTCATATCCTATCCTATCAAAGAAAGGGAGAGTCTGATGTTGAATTCTGAGCCTGTAATCTCACTGTGTTACATCTCATGGGAAAGGACTTGCAGACCATCACACAGACTGTGCATGCAGAGAACAGAGTACTCAGTGTAGTATTAGAGAAGGCTTTCAAAAGGCCTGCATTTCACAGCATTCATATTCTTATCAGATTAGACAATATTATGAAATTAAGGTCTTAATAATGCTACCTTTCTTTTTTTCTGCGGTACGCGGGCCTCTCACTGCCGTGGCCTCTCCCGTTGCGGAGCACAGGCTCCGGACGCGCAGGCTCAGCGGCCATGGCTCACGGGCCCAGCCGCTCCGCGGCATGTGGGATCTTCCCGGACCGGGGCACGAACCCGTGTCCCCCGCGTCGGCAGGCGGACTCTCAACCACTGCGCCACCAGGGAAGCCCAAATGATACCTTTCTTGCAGTAATAAATGTAGTAACACTTTAATTGTAAAATGAGCAGTGGGGAAGGGCAAGTGCTTGCAGGCTTACCTGAACTTCCCATGGACCTCTGTTCTTTTCTCCTTGCCTTTGGAGCAAAGGTAGGATTTGTCAAAAATAAAAATAAAAACATTTTTGGAGTGTATTTTTAAACTCTAGCTTTCCAGTAAGAATTCGCAAAGTGAAACCACCAATTTTCCTGCCAGTTTGGCACTGAGAGCACATTTATGGGGACGATCTGGGCCTTCTGATCTGCCACTTCAGTGTCCCGCCACCCCTGGCGCCTTCCCGAGCTCACACCGCTGACCCCAGGGCTGTGAGTGACTGACTGACTTGCCGTGTGCAGGTGGATGTGAACTTTCTGTGGGGCAGGCACTGTGTCTGCTGGACTTGCTGCAGCCGTGTCACTGACACCTGGTCGGGGGAGGGTGGCGGCTGATACAGGGCTGACCCCATAGGAAGCAGCTTCCCTGGCAGTGGGCGGACCTGTTCCTCAGTGACCTGCTGGGCCTGCCCTGCTCTAGCATTTCTGCTGAAAACCTGCAGGGGAAACTTCCTTCTAAGTATTTTATGAAGACGAATAAAGGATTCATTAATAAAAACTTAACATGTGCTGGAGACTTGCGAAGCTCTCAACGAGGTGAGAGCGCACGTGCGGTTCCGATGCGGATTTACAGACGTGAAGGCTGGGGGCGTCAGCCCATTTCCTTGGTGTCCATCAAGGGCATCCTACAAAATGCCTGTGGACCAGTCTGAGAAGGTGGCCCACGGATGGTACCTGCTGCGGAGGGTCTGGGTGACTCCACAGAGCTCCTACCGTTAGGACAGGACCGTGACCCGGACACACGTCTCCCCTCACTCAGTGCCTGGCCTCCAGGGTCGCCCTGGCTTTCCTAGGACCAAATGCTCCTCCATGCAGCAGCCACGGCCAAAAGGCCTTCCGTTTTGACAAGCTGCCTTGTTTTGATTCTTGCAGCTTATTGGGTGCCATGATCTCTCTTCCACTCACACATTCATTCAATAAACATTTACTGATCTCAAATGGGGGCAAGAAAACCTTTAACCCCACCCCTGTCGCACTTTATAAACCACTGGAATCAAAAGAGCAAATACATTGCCTTTCGAATTTGCTGAAGAGTTGTCACTGGTATGAGAGGTGTTAGATTTATTGTGAACAAGATAGAAGTTATATTAACTGCATATGTCAGAAGTTATTTTCATTTTCATTACGGCTTAAATACAGATTTACGCTGTATTGACCAGAGGCACCAAACAGTTCCGGAATCAGAGGGTCTGAATTCTAGGAGCATCCAGGCCACAACTGCCTGTAGGGTCTCGAGAGAGTCATTCTACCTCCTGACGCTTGGTTACGGTTTAATGGAGTGAATTGTTGGGCTGGAGGATTTCCACACTTTTTTTTTTTTCCTCTGTTCCCTGCGGCATGTGGGATCATAGCTCCCTGAACAGGGATCGAACCCCTGTCCCCTGCCTTGGAAGCATGGAGTCTTAACCACCAGACCACCAGGGAAGTCCCCAAGTTCTCTTTTAAGTGTCATCCTCTAGGATTTAGGGAATGGCCCTGGGAAAACTGTTAAAATTCATATCGTCTAGGGAGAGAGCAAAGCAAAGAGACCACATGTCAGCTCCTGGTCCTTGGTCAGAGTTGACTGTGGCCCATGGCCTTACACAACCCTCACGCTTTGTTGAAGAAGACAAGCTTTTCTGTAGCAAATGTGAATTTTTAAAAAACCTGCAGGGAGTGGGGTATAAACAACAAAGCATTATTGAATGTAGCGCCTCAGGCCTTTTCTGTTTTCTGAGGTTATGTCATTTAATCTTCACTTAATCCTGTCCTTTACTCCAATTTTACGACAGGAGAAACCCAGGTTTAAAGATAAGCTACTCAGCTGACAACGGCAGAAGCGATATTCAAGCCCATCTCTGCCTTATAGTCTGTTCCAGGTCCCACGCTGCCTCCTTGGCATAAAGGCTATATTTATAAATTTAAGAAAATTAATTAATTTTAAGAAGGTTAATGAATATTGACTTTCACCATTAGATTTCCAGGATAACAGTCATCAGAATAGTTAAAATAAGAAAATCAGACAACATAAGCCTTGGGGCAGATCCAGAGCAACTGAAACTTTCAAACACTGCAGGTGGAGTACAGTTTGCTAAAACCACTTCGGAAAATTTTTTTGTAATATCTACTAAAGTAGAGCAAACCCACACCCGACGACCCAGCAATTCCTTTCCTAGGTACCCAACGGAAACGCAGAGGATTGCGCTGTATTCACTGTGCGATAGTATTCAGAAACATGTGCGATGGCACTCACTGTCTCGTAACTGCAAAAAAGAGAATAACTCAAACGCCCGTCAACGGTAGATGGACAAACGCAGTGTAGAACTCTCTCATAATGGACTATCCAGCTGCGAATGAGAGGAATACAACTCCATAGAACAACATGGACACTTCTGACACAAAATGTTGAGTGAAAGAAACCAGACCCACCAGAGTACTTGCTGGATGATTCCATTTATACAAAATTCAAGAATAGGCAAAACCAATCCATGGTATTATCATTAAGATAGTGGTTACCATGCCCCAGAAGGGGACACAAGAGGCTGGTTATCCTGATCTGGGTGCTGGTTACAAAGGGGGGTTTGGTTTGTGAAATTCATCAAATCGCACCCCTTTGATCTGTGCACTTTTCTGACTCTACGTGATATGTGAATTGAAATTTTCCTTGAAAAAATTCTAGGACTGCTGCTCCCTATAAGAAAAGCTGCCTGGGTTGAATAGAATCTCCCGTCAGGAATCAGGCTTTCTGAAGGGGCCATGCATGGGGCTGGCAGAACATACGAACAGGAGGTCCCCGGGGGGTCCAGGACCGTGCGGTCCATCCAGCTCAGGACCCTTCACGGCCTCTCACCAAGCCACCTGCCCAGGAGGAGAGCTGCCCGGGCTGGAGTTCTAAGCACAGTGTGGACACAGAAATCTCACTCACCCACCCTGGATCGGAAGCAGAGAGGGCCTCGACTTTCCCCGCGCTTGAGATCAGGGATCCACCTGCATGGAGAGGCGTCTAAACAAAGAACACGCATGGTCCTCTCTAATCCATGCCATCAAGTCTGCCTTTTGCCAGGGCAATCTCTCCTTTCTAGCACGATTAAGCTGTATTTTCAAGTGTCAAACAAGTAAGGTTATAACAATAACCATGAACCCACACACTCTGCTCCCTCTTCCAAACTGAGGACGCTAATAAAACACCCTGAACCCTGACTGGCAGACACTTCTTTCCAACTTCAGACGCTTATCTGTGTTTTGGGACCCTGTGCATCTTCCTTCACACACCTGCTGTCATTTAAAACAACGTAAAATTTTAACAATACATGATTGCCCTGAGGATCTACTGAGGTCATTCTCCATTCCAGTTATGCAGTCCAGGGGCCAACCAGTCCAAGTACCCAGCAACGACACTGGCATGTCGTTGTGTAAATGGAATTACGTGGAAGAGGGAAGGGCACACAGGAAGTTCTCCATGGAACTGACAGAGTTGATGTAAATACATTACCGGGTCTGGGCAGCAGCAGCCTGAGCGTCTGAAGGGAACTTGTGGGTGGGGAGTGAAACCTTGAGGAACCCGTGTCCTGCGGTCCCAGGGGCCCCTGCGCCAGGCCTGAGGGGTTCCTAACAGCCTCCACCTCCGAGAAGGCTTCCAGGAAACCCTTCAGATTTACAGATCTGTGAGTCACTCTGCAATCCTGTGACTGATTACAGAATCTATTTTTAAAAGACAGAAGAGTTAAAGTCTTAGGTAATGATAAATATAACTTCTTCAATGTGATACAGGACAATACACATTTATTAAACAGAATTCATAAAAATAGCAACCACTGAATATGTACTCTGTGTGGGCACTGTGCGTGGCGTTTCTGCAGTTATCCTGGTAGGTAAGATCCTGCTTCACAAGCCTATCGTGGCGTTAAGAGATCATGCCTGTCAAGAGCCTGATGCACTTATATTGTACGTTTGTCTAAGTAGAGTCTTGGTGATATTTTAACTTACGGTATTTTTTGAAATCATCTTAGGTTTTCATGTAAACTTAAAGAATAATAAATAAAAGGCTGCAATGTTTCATTATTTCTATGAAATTCCCTTCTCTCAAAAGCTGTTATGTACATAGGTGGTAACAATGTATTTCATTCTTTTTGAAATGCCAGGAAAACCCCCCCAGAAACACACATATTAAGACTTCGAGTCTCTTGGACACGGTGCCATAGAAGAGAATGAATTCTCCAATTACATCAAATCCAATCGTTCCTTATGATAAAAATTAGAAATGGACATTTTAAAAAATAGTATTTGTTTAAAAAATTGCTCAATGTCCAACACTAAGAAACTATTATAAATAAACGATTGCGCATAGATATAAAATTGAGTGCTCTAACAATGAAACATCTTTTTAAAACATTAAATGCCACAGAAAAATCTCAGGATACACTATTAATGAGTAAAAACCACTTATACATACTAACCTGTTAACAATGGTTGTCTCTGGACGACAAGGTTTTTATTTACTACATGGCCATTTTCCAGGACAGCCATGTCTTACTTTTTAGACGGAAGACAAGGTATTAAGTGCTGAGAGAAAGGGAAGCACCATTCTCAGTGTCTCGGGGGCTGGGGAGCGGGGGCACTTCTCCCCACCCCGGGAACCTTCAAACCCCCGCCCCCAAGGCAGGGCCCAGACCTGGGAAACAGCGAGTCGGGTCGGGTGAGCCTGGGCCAGCAGCGTTTCTTCAAAGCTCCCCAGGTGGCCCCAGGCTACCACAGTAAGACATGTGTCCTGCTTTCTAGAGGTCTGCGGGCCTTTGGGCGGGACTTGAACTCCTACCAAAACATTCCAGAGCCCATACACAGCCCTGCTTCTTACCAATTCACCTTGGGGTCTCTGTCACAGATAAATTGCTTGTATCAGAATTGAAGTTCTGTGAATATACCGGGCTAGAATGTTGAACAAAAGCTGGGTTTCTGAGGTATGTTTTTGGATCAATAGTGAACCTAATTAAAGCTTTCAATGAATTTCCCCTTATTGATTCCTTACTGGAGGACATCCATTGAAAAAATATCGGGAATGTGGAAAGAAGGTGATTTACTTGTCTACAGGGCAAAAACATAATGTTTATACACATCAAAGACTTTTCACACTTTCAGAGGAAAAAGGAGACCAAAAGGACCCCCTTGCCAACACCCAGGAGAACAAGAGCTGGGCATACATCTCACTGTACACTTCACCCGGGAGACGAGCGACTGCCTGGATGCCAGGGGACTTGACTAGGGAGTGTTTTCATGGGATGCACATGCTTATTGAGCACTCCCTGTGCAGCAGGCACACACGCTACCTTATTTAGTCACCACGACCATGAGACAGGGCGAGCTGTACTATCGGACTGTGTCACTAGCAGTCAGAATGCTTAGGCAATGAGCTGTCCCAGTTCACTCAACTCTCCACGTAACTGAAGCTGAGTGACAAACCTGACTCGCGTGAACCTTTCCGGGTGTGTGGGAATCACTGTTCTGCCCGCCCAGGCGCTTCTCTTAGCACTTTGGCTCCAGGGTCTGGTCCAGTTGTCCCCTCATTTCACTCGCAAAAGTGTGCTAGTTTGGAGGGGAAAATTGTATGGACATCCTGAATCTACAGGGCATCATTTCATCTTCCTTTGATGACTGCCCCAGGATCACCAGGATAAAATGATACCTATCTTTAGAAGACGGGACTGGAACCCAGGGACTTGGGCGGCAGTTCCTGTGTGACTGTCAGGCTGCACGTCTGATGCACATCACACAGGACTGAGGGTCAGGAGACCGATTCCAGGGCTGGCTCTGCCACGAAGTGCCTGGGCGACCTGGGCCGGTTACAAAAGCCCTCTGGACAGCAATTTCATAGCCTAACAAGGATCGTCGTGATGTCACATTTCAGATAGTATTCTGCAGCCACTCTTTCTTGTTTTTCAACTCTAGCAGCGAGCCTCGTAGGAAGACCCCCTCTCACTTTTCGTGTGAGGTGACCGAGGCCCAGGTGGGCTTTCTGATTTGAATCCGTGCAGCCCTTCCTTCCTCAACGCTTCCCCATCTGCGCAGAGCCTGCCAAGGAGCCCCACGGGGCTCACGCTGAGGCCACGTCCAGACGATGCTAAAGGCCTTGACTGAAAGTGACAACCCCCAGCTAATCGTCTGTTTGTTTTGACTGCGAATTACAGGTTTGAGCAATGGCCCCCTCCCACCAGCTGCCTGGTCACCGGGCTGTCGTGTCCCCATAGTTGGCCCAAGATTCTGTTGCCCGCCGAGACCACGGGACCAGGGAGGACACGGAACGGCGGCCGTCAGAATGTCCCCAAGATCGTGTTGATGTCACCGTGAATGTCCATGAGACGCAGGAGGGCGGAACGCTCACTTGGTGTGGGTTTTTTCATATGTCTCTGGGAGGTCACTGTGGCACACAGGTTAAAGGCTCGCTCTTATTGCAGTGGGCTTTTTCCAGCCTGAAAAGGAGGAGGTAAAGGGCAGCTGCCCTTTTGCCCACGAATCCTGTGCACTGCCCAACAGAGGGCTTTCAGGTAAGGCCGGGGTCGGCAGCGGTCACGGAAGAGCCCGGCTCTAGCTCTGCCAGGGCTTTAGCGCGAGCTGCCAACCCACCCCTCCAGCCCCATGCCCCCAAGCCCCTGCACCCCCTAACAGCAGCTCTGGGGTGCCCTCAGGCTGAGGGAGACGATGTGGACGAAAGCACTTAGCACAATGCCTGGCACAGGGGAACTACGATTGAGGTACACATTTCACTTTTTCCCTGTTTTAAAAACCTTTCCTTTTAGTGGTACCATCCTAAGCCCTCCTAAATGTGGCATTTCCACGGTGTTTACCTGGTGGGCTGCTGACGTAAGAGGCCAGGCCGCTTCCCAGGCTAACACTCCTCTATTTGATCTCATCTTATTTAACTGAACACACTTACTCTTGAGGTGAGGCCAGCTCAGCTAACGGTTCAAGTCAAGGAATTCATCTCTATAGGATTTTATTCAATCCGGATGGTAACAATATTTTTAGTACTTTTTAGACCACATTTTGGGCAATTTTAAACCTAAGACCTTCACTGCTGCATTTTATTCAAGAAGGCTGGTAGGTCCTCCCGGAAGCCTGTCTGAATCCGTGGAAACAACAGGCTCAGGAAACGGAAATCCAAGTCTAATAAGAAAAAGGTGTGAGGTAAGAAAAAACAGCTAAGGAAGCAAGATGAAACCTGCCTCACTGGGCAGCTGCCCCAAACCCGTTACTGGGGGTTGAAATCATACCCTGGTTGACTGAGCCCAAACCACAAAGTGTCTAACGAACGAAGCACAGCACTGCAGCTCTGGTCACTTTGCTGTCGCACGGCTGGAGCTGGAGGACCTGGCCGGCTGGCTCAGGGGTGCTCGCACTTGGTACCTAACCCAGCTGGCAGGAATCTTGGGAAGGAGTGCGGGCAGCTGTCTGCTAGCATTCAGCAAGTCCAAATCCAATTGCTATGGTTTGTGAATCAGTTCCTGGGATATAAATGGAAGGGGGAAAAGGCACAATGATGCTTCCAAGAATAAAAGCAGTATAAGTCTGGAAACTCCCCAAAACTCTACTCACTGGAAGGAAGCTTTTCTGAAGGCACTTGAATCCCCTTCAGTTCTGCATACTGCCAGTGGAAAATGAAATCACTCCCTTCTTGGCTCTGAAACGTTTCTCTAGCTACTTCACACCTGGGCCCAAGATCTGCCAGGGGCCAGCTGGTCATTGTGCAGAGTCTGGTGGCTGATGGCCAGCAAGAGGCAAGAGAAAGGAAAGCGGAGCTAAAATTGGTCCCAAATACCGTCTGAAAAGCAATATTTGAGATTCGACTTCTGGGTGTGAACAGGAAGCGACATGGAAATGCAGTAATTACAGGACTGAGAGTGGCCTGGGTCCTTGATTCTGTTCATACAGATACAGTCTCATGAATATCTTAGGTTATGGATACATGTTAATTGAGCTCTCTCTCTCTATATATATATGACTAAATAATCTTAAGACACTTAAGATTTAAGACAAAGGCCTACAGATGATTGAGGGCAGTGCTGATGCAAACCTTGGGTTGTGCTCCATCTCTGCTACCTTTCCCCTGGCGGGGCTGGGAGGGCTGACCCAGCAGCCGGGCTGTCCCTGCAAGGCTGGACGGGCTTGGCTGTAGGGACACAGACACACACTTCTGCGCTATCACCTAATGGGGATTAGTGGGGATGGATTCACAGAGCCATCTCTCTCTATCGAGACCCCTTGTCTCTCTCTGGAAATTCTCATGAGATTCATAGAAAATCTTCTCTCCTACCCTCTTCCCCCACAGACTCTTACAGTGATAATATCACACCTCTTGATATCTGTTTGCATTGTTATACCTCTCAATTTCTTCTATCTTTTTGCACTCCCTAACGTACTTCCACATTTGGTTATCTAGGTGACCTTGTTCTCAGCGGAGGGCTAGCTTGCCGGAGTTCCTGCAAGCAAAATACACAACCAGCCTTGGAGTAGTACCCAGGTTTTCTCTTCCTTCAGAAGTTCACTGGAGAACAATTTTGGTACTCATTCAGAAAGAGGATGTTTTTATATGCCTGTTTTTGTTTGTTGAAATACCAAAGGCCTCTTTGTCATGCAAATAAACACACACCCACAGTCGGAGGCTCGACAGATTCATAGAATCTATCCTTTGAGACAAAGGTTTACACCTAAGCCAAGAGGAAGAATCACTTTAAGGTCTGAAAAGGATTTAAGTCCTTCTGCAAAGGTAATTTTCTGACTAACAATGACTCATATGGGAAAGAGAGGAAGGCTTTGCGTTACTGCGTCAGGACCTGTCTCATCTTGCTTTCTGCTTGGTCTCGGGCCATCGGATCCCTTGTAACCAAGCACTGTGCTTTGTGCCTTGTACCCGCCCTTGGTTTTTTTGAATACGGCCACGAGGCCACAACCTCAAGGCAGAAATCATCCTGCAGTTACTGTTATCTGGGAACACAGTGCAATGCCCGAAGATCTTTCACTCCTCTAGATACTCCTTACGATTCACCCGACACGGATGTAAGTCTCCCAGTGTAACTACAGTAAAATTTGATCCTTGGGAAGAATATGAGTCCTTGAGGATGCCTTTTGTTTGGATTACATCCATATAATTTATGTTGAAAGAGACTTTAAATAACATTGCAGATCCCGTAATTTCATCCTCTGTGTATATTAATATATTCCCTTTCTAACTTCCAAGGCTGTGGAATTTACTGCCTAATAAGGCAGACTGTTCTTCATTTGGGCCTTTATTGTTTATCCTATTAAATGCTCCCTTCATCTTTCTTCCCTTCTAGTCACTCTATCACAGGACCCTGTTTTCTTTCCAACCATCATTGACCAGTATCATTAATTTCCTTTTTCTTCTGTAAGTTTACTTCTGCATTTTCTGTTTTCCGAACTAAAATGTAAGCTCCACGAGAGCAGGCAACTGGCCAGGCCTGTGATCCTGCTGCCAAGGTGCTCTGTGCATCCTTTCTAAGCCTATGGAAGCCCCATAGCTTGGAGTCAGGCCCCGGCCCCGGCCCCGCCCACCCCAGCCCCGCCTCCCTGCAGGTGGAGCCCATTCCTGCCCTGGAGAAACGCTCTTTGAAGATCTGAGGATGGCTGTCCTGTCTGCAGCCCGCTCCCAATGTCTCCTGTCAGGGCTAAATAGCCTCAGCTCTTTCAATTATTATTCATGAATCCTGGGCAGGCTACGTTTCCTCAGTCCTCGCCTCGTTTCACACCTTCTTAAAATGTAACACTTAAAACTCTCACAAACCTCTGACCAGGTTTCACTTCCAGGAATTATCCAACAGAGACTTACCTAAGTGCATAAAAATGTACGAACAAGTATGCAACCTTTTCTAGAAATAAGCCAAATATCCAACAATAGAAGGTTGGTCAGACAGATCAGGGTACATTCTACTCCTGGTATACAGGGCGGCTATTAAAAGCATGCATCCACATGGGAGAGGTCTGGCGAGGGAAGCAGGCCAGCTCCAGTTCCTCGTTTGCTCTGAACACCAGCCATCCTTCCATTAATTCATAAGAGGTGCTCAAGGTGTGTTTTGGAACGCAGAGAGTAAGTTTGCACGAAGCTTGCAGGCAAGAGTCTACATATAGCCATTTCCTATCGCTCGTGGCTTTTCTAGGCTCCTACGTGAAAAATAGACTAGCTCAGGGTCAGAGAATTTTGTACTTGGAATGAGTCACAGTACAGCTAAGAATCACCTTTCAGAAGTTCTGCCAACTTAAAAAGAATAGAACTTTTGTTTCAACTTCATCTTTCAAGGATAACGCCTGAAGAGGAAATACAGAGCTTTGTAAGAAACCCAGCGGGATCCAGTAAAAAGATGTTTCATTTACACAGCAGTGGAGTTGTTTTCCAGTTATTCTTTGCTTATTGACATTTTTATGCATAGTGTAACACAGTATAACCATTTGCATAGATTTTAAATATTTTTCTTAGTTTGCAAATCATTTATTTTGCAAGTACGCCCGTCTTTTCAGTCGTCTGTTTCAGATAACAGGGGGGGAAATCTAGTGAGTGGGCAAATTCTCTCCAGATAACGTATAGGCACTTGTGCAAAAATCATCCCACAGTTTCATACGCAAACACTGTTCTATCTCCAAATCTGCGGCCTCTGGAATTTGGAAGTCAAATGTACTCTGGACAAGCGGAATTCACTCCTGTGCTTTATGATGCACTCTGTCTGGCGGGACATGTCTGGGACATTACAAGATGCTGAAAAATAGGAACTCTGATATTTCCCACTCGCTGCAGCATTCACTCCTCACATATTTCCTTTCTTTTGGGTTATAATGCCAACATTTCACATGAAATTCATTAAACATGTACACCTGACACAGTAATCGATTTTTTATATCACTTAACTCTATAGGTGCTACTGAGAACAAAACAAGGCAAAAAAAACTGGAAAATAGTCTATATGACTAATTAACAAGACCTAATGGGCATTTTCCTTCACTGAGGAATCGTAGTCTTCTAGTGATCACGTGCTTGGCATATAGCTTGCCAACGGAAATAGGAAAAAAAATATACACCAAGTATCAGGAACAAAAAATGGGGAGAAAGAGGAAGTGACAGACGGGAGGAAAGACATTTGTTACAACATGGGACTATCTTGTGTAAACAGTGAGCATGCCTGGGCTTTAATAAACCAGATGCTGCCAGTTTATGCTTGATATATCTTATTTCTGACAAAGCAGACTTACTTTTCCTGTATTATAATTTTACTTAGAAAAGCACAAGGTCGGAGATACATATGCATGTTTTATATGCAAACATATTATACATCTATTTAACGTGTTCATTATGAAAACGAATTCAGGAACATCTGAGTTAGACCTGAAGACAATTCCATGGTTAATAGGGGAATGTCTTGACTCCTAGACTTTTAACAAGATCTCTAAACACCACTTTTTAAAAACTGATTGTAAAATATGCATTTGACAATGCAGGTGTTGAGGAGTAATTGATAAACTGCTGCATTAAGGATACGTATTGATAGGATGCAACAAAATTCCAGAGTCTGGGGAAAACGTCTTAGAATTAAAGTCTGGAAAGTCACTTTGTATTAATCAAGTCTAGACTTTCACATGAGATGATTAATTTGAAAGGTTTTACTTTAAGTCTTTGATAAAGGTAAAATTTCCCTCACGGCCTGTGGACCGCGGAGCACACAGTGCATCCCTGGACGTGCAGAGTGATGCTTAAAGGAAACAGGACTGAGTACTGATACACAACCACCGGACAATTTGGTGCCCAAAGAAATGAGATCGACTTCAAGTTAGGAGCAGGGCAAAATGCATCATGAAATACAGAGATACAGCTGCAAATAAGAAGGGAAAAGATGGGCATGGCCCACTGGTGGGACATCTAGGTAGGATGACACTCCTGGTGACTCCTGACTCAGGGCCAGAAGTGCTCTAGTTCATCCCTGAACTGAGAGTGGGCGTGAACAAACAGTGAGCCCCCAGCTAGTGCTGGGAGGGGACAAGTAAGAATCCATGTTTATCTTCACTATCCGGCCATGTACTATCAGAGTTACCCGAGTCTCTGGGCTCCACGTCTGGACACAAAGCTTCTACCTACTCTTCAGAATGGCCGTGGCCATTGGCTTTCTACTGAAGTGGTCCAGCTCAGCCCTGACCTGGGTCTCTGGATCTCCTGGGGCCTCTATGTACTACCTCAAACACCTCCTTTAACGAAGTCTTGAATTTTGTTATCAAGAAAGAACTAAGAAATTCATGTGACAGCCTTCCTATTTCATGCTTAAAACTTTTATTACCTATTCTCACCATCCTACTTCTTTCAGAGGAAAGAATAAAAATAACTAGTTTTTAAAAACCCACTCATCAAATGAACATTTATTTTTTTTTTTTTTTTTTTTTTTATGCGTTACGCGGGCCTCTCACTGTTGTGGCCTCTCCCGCTGCGGAGGACAGGCTCCGGACGCGCAGGCCCAGCGGCCATGGCTCACGGGCCCAGCCGCTCCGCGGCATGTGGGATCCTCCCAGACCGGGGCACGAACCCGTGTCCCCTGCATCGGCAGGCGGACTCTCAACCACTGCGCCACCAGGGAAGCCCTGAACATTTATTTTAAATTATGTCTTATCTATCAAATAGATCTTTCTCCCAAAACAGCTAAATTAAAAGTTTATACATTTGGAATAACCTTAAATATAAATGAACTTTAGAGTAAAATCAGGATTCCTTTTGTATGCAAGGGCTCTGCGTTCTAACGTGGGTGAACCTATGCTCTGTGATTTACCTGGACGTCGTCAGCCCCTTTAGAGACAGGTACAGGTGGTCCAGCTCTGCGCCCAGTGCTCTGAGGGCCCCTCATGCTGTAACTGTGCCTTATTCCCTACATGTACCACTTATGCAGGAACTGTTTTCACGGTGAAAAGGAGAGAAACAATTCATGTCTACATGTAGGCACTGAAACTACTAGACGCAGATTCTCCCTTCTTCCCCCGCCAACTTCATTGAGGAATAACTGGCAGATCTAACTGCACACATTTCAAGTGTATGATGTGATGCTTGATACACACGTGCACTGAGAAATGATTACCAAGATCAAGATTACCTCACACAGTTAAACTCTTTTTTTGTCTGTGTCATGAAAGCACCTAAGATCTACTCTCAGCAAATCTCAAGTATACAATACGGTGTTATTAACTGCCGTTACCAAGCCGCACTTTAGATCCTCTGAACAGACTCCTCTTGGGACTGAAAGTTTGGACCTACATCTCCCCATTTCCCCCTCCCTCCGACCCAATTTCTCTTTCATCATAGAAGGGATGTCTAACACTCTGTTTTACAAGGAAGTTATAGAGTAAATCCCTCTCTTCCAACAACAGGAAACTGACTTACAAAACCGCTTAGAATGAGATTTAAAAAAAAGTAAAACAGCAAGTCAACTAGTTTCCCCTCTAGTACCTGAAGCAGTGAAGGCACACCCTTTCCTTGGCTTCCCGAACTACATGGAGCCACGCTGTAATCGAATGTGTTATTTCCGCCTGAGTGTTTGACATCGGGGGCGACAGCTAAAAATGCACAATAAGGGCAAGGATGCAACAACTGCAAGATCATAACAAATTTAAAATACCGATTATACTCCAAATCCTCAAATCAAGAGCAAACATCCATCGTACAATTAATTTTTTTTTTTTTTTTTTTTTTTTGCGGTACGCGGGCCTCTCTCTGCTGTGGCCTCTCCCGTTGCGGAGCACAGGCTCCGGACGCGCAGGCTCAGCGGCCATGGCTCGCGGGCCCAGCCGCTCCGCGGCACGTGGGATCTTCCCCGACCGGGGCACGAACCGGCGTCCCCTGCATCGGCAGGCGGACTCTCAACCACTGCGCCACCAGGGAAGCCCTGTACAATTAATTTTTAAAGGGGCATCATTGTAGTATAAATTGCCCATATTAACCAAAAAAAACTTGTTATTAATCATTAATACTATTTCTATCATGCAAAAGTTTGCTAATCCAAATTCCCTTCCCCCCCACCCCCCCCCCCACACACTTTTCTTCCATTTGAGTAGCTTTCTGAGAGCAGCTGATCTGTCTTAGATCAAATGAAGCCAAAGCATAAACAATAAAATGATTCTAAATCACTTTCCCTGCCAGGCTGCCCACTTCCTACTTCACTGGAAAGCAACAGAAAAAAACAAAAACAAAAACAAAACAAAAACTCAAAAAACAAACTCCACAGGGTCAGTGACATGGGTTTTGAATGGAAGGAGTCAGCGCTTCCCCAGAGTTGCTGGGCTGAGCCCTGCCTCACCATGGGGCGGGAGCTGGGAGAAGGCAGACGGGCCAACTTGGCAGCGACTCAACACACCCAGCATCTTTGCCCTGAGAATACAAAGCGATGCTAACCACCGTGGACCACGTAGTATATACCGGGTACTGAGTGCCATGCACATCCTTGGAATTCTTAAGATGACTACCTCCCTAATCGGCCCTAGTTTTTCTTAATTTATAGATGAGAAAAACAAGACTCAAGAAAATGACCTTGCCAAGGTCATAGAGCATGTAGGCAGCTGGGGTGGGATTTAAAGTCAGCATCCTACGTGACTTCAAAACTCCATCTACCCAGATGTCACTCATCCACGGCAGCCATGCAGAAAAGCTGGAACCCATGTGTGTGGGCTTCAGTCCAGCTTGGCAGGTTGTCACCTGCGTGGCCTTGGTATATTTACCTAGACTCTCTATGCCTCAGTTTTCTCCTGCTGAATAGCTTACAATGCTTTTTGCCACAAAGGGTTGTTAATGAGACCCTAAAGCTCACATGCCAGTGCCTATCACACAGTAAGCATTTGATAAACATTTCCTATTCCTATCAGCTACAGATGTTCTTTTATCCTCAGCACGTCCATGGGTGCTTCTGGGTGGGCATAAGCATTACAGACCCTATAAATTGGGTTTTGATTCAGGCAGAGATTAACACTGCTGTTTTTAATATGAGCACAGGCACTTCTACCCTCTGGCATGAAAAAATAAAACAATGTAATGCAAGTAATAAATTTTTAGGAACTATATCATTCAAGAAAAATTAATTTTTGTGAATTAAAAGATGTGAACTTCCCATACAGCATCCTTTATTCTTGTAACCAGAGATGACAAAACTTGTATGAATAGCTCCCCATGAAGAGACAGGTTCCAGAATATTTATAGGTTTCCCACAGGACATTATTCTACAGATTCTTGTGTTTGGAAGAACGTAGTCTGATGTCTAAATTTCCTTGACAATATTCCTTGCTCAGATTCAGACACCGCCATCCACTGGTACCTTGTTCTTTCCAAACCACGCTACCTACACAGCTCTGTCTATACAAACTTTCTTCCTCAGATTGAGCTTCAAGTGAAATATGCCAGCTTTCACTCCATCTCTTAATGTGACACTACAGGTTCGTGAATGTCCAGTTAATTTTGCAAGGGTATCTTTACAGAAACGCATTAGAGAGTGTTAGGAATGTAGAGACAGTTTAAGGCATATTAAAATCATGAACTGCAATGAGGCCATCTAGTTAACTAAACCATAATATTAATTAGCAAAGATGTGGTGGCTGATAGGATTTCATGGATTCCCATAGGGTAAACAGAGCCTGTTGACAAGAGTGTTGATTTCGAAGCAGATGAGGGTAGCGGAGTTAACCACGTACAACTCAGCCTTGGTCAACATCTGTGCCACGATCCAGTAAATAAAGCCACAGAAATCATTATGAAACACTGGGATTCGGAACTGTATGTGCCAGGTGGCAGGATCGGATCCCAGGTGTCCTCAAGAAGCTAGAATGAAGGAGTGTTGATAACAGCATTAATTTTAAAAGGGGCAGATGACAAGTGCTTTACTTAGGTTCCCAAACCCCGACATACCAGGATAGCTAGCAGCAGCTGGGAGAGGGCAGGAGTGGTCGGGGGGCTGCTTGGGAAGCATGGGGTCCCTTGGGCAAGTGACAAAGTGTGACAGGAGCCATCAGCTGGTTGCAGGGAGGGGGCTTCTCGGCCTCGGGAAGAGGACGCTCAGCTGTCTTTAAACTGGGGGGTTGGCACAAAGAAAGAAGGCGTCATATGTGGTGTCGGAGGGCCAGAAGAAAGGTGAGGCGGGGACACAGATAATGTACTGATGACAAAATTTTTTTTTTAATTATTAGAGCTGCTGAAAAAGGTGGAACACAGATTGTTTCGGGTAGCGGTGAGCTCCCTGCCATTGGCAGAGTTCACGGACTTCATGCCCCGGGCAGCCCTCCCAGACCTGAGGCCCAAGCCGCCCAGGCTGCTGCTTCCTGTCGCGTGTCCCGCAAGTCCAGGACCCCAAGGACTCCGCGCTCTAAGAGGGCGGAAGCCACGATCCCCCTCCTGGGCCTCGCGCACCACAGCTGTGAGCAGGGTCACCGCAGTGCACAGCTGTGGGGGCTCTGAGACAATTTAGAAAGCAGACAGCAGGGAGGAGGGGAGGTCCTGTAGGCTCGGCTCTCTTGGGGGCCCGCCCACCGAACCCAGGGGAGCTGGCCAGATGGAATCAACAGCACTGTTTACACGGAACATCCTGGCTCGGAGGGGATGGGGCACACACGGCACAGCTGTGATTGGAGCCCTTCTCGACCGGCAGCCCACGGTGCAGGGAGCAGGGCCTTCTCAAAGCACTTGACATAGTTAACATTAGCAAACAGGCCCGCGGCTGCTCGGTGAAGGCTTGTGATCTTCTAGTGCTTTCCTTTCTCGAGGAGCATGGGAGGGTGCTCAAGGCTCCGCTCAAGGAGCATGTACCCTGGGGAAGGGTTGGAGGTGCTGCAAGGCTGGCTAGCCGTGCACGCTGGCCACCGAGGCCACGATGAAAGCCCACTTCTTTTTGACAAACCTGGCTTGCACGGAGAGCTCCTAGACCCAGCAGCTCTCAGAAAAATTTTAAAAGAAAAGATTACAATCATAAGCGGCCCACCTTGTAACACAGGCAGACCCCAGAGATACTTCAGGTTCCGTTCCAGACCATGCAATAAAGCGAACATGGCAGTAAAGTAAGTCACGCAAGTTTTTTGGTTTCCCAGTGCACATAAAAGTTATGTTTACACCACACTGTAGTCTAGTGGGTGTGCAATAGCATTATGTCTAAAAAATGTACATTAAATGTACTTAATTAAAGAGTACTTATTGGTAAAGATGTTACCCATCATCTTACAATGTAGGGTTGCCACAGATCTTCAATTTGTAAAAAACACAGGATCTCTGAAGTGCAATGAAACTAACTGCAATCAAACAAGGTCTGCCCGTATCTGTAAACACCGGTGCATTTAATGCATCAGTTCCATCTCTGAGATTTTAAACAAATCATTAGCCTATTTTCTTCTATCAGAAACATCCCAGTTGGGACTTCCCTGGTAGCACAGTGGTTAAGAATCTGCCTGCCCAATGCAGGGGACACGGGTTCGATCCCTGGTCCGGGAAGATCCCACGTGCCGCAGAGCAACTAAGCCCACGCACCACAACTACTGAGCCCACGTGTCGCAACTACTGAAGCCCGTGCACCTAGAGCCTGTGCTCTGCAACAAGAGAAGCCACGGCAATGAGAAGCCCTCGCACCGCAACGAAGAGTAGCCCCTGCTCGCCGCAACTAGAGAAAGCCCGCGTGGCAACGAAGACCCAGTGCAGCCAAAAATAAACAAATTTTTAAAAATGTACATATATATATACATTTTATGTTTCTTTTATATAAAAGAAACATCCCAGTTATTGAGAATGGAGATCCTTCGCTTTTATTTTTTTTTAATTCCACATCTGTTCACAGAAGTTGGCAGAAGACACTGGGAGAAATTGTGAAATCTGTGCTTTCTCATGAATCAGACCCTGGGAGCGGGCACACAGAGCCGTCAGCAGAGGACGTCTCCCACCCTAGCATGCCTTGGTGCAGGCACAGCCTGGTGAGACTGCCCTCGGGGGACAGCCACAGCTGGTGACAGGGGGGCACCCCTCCAGAAGGTGGCGTTGGCAGCAGCAGGTCCTGCAGTGGCTGATCACAGCCCTCAAGGCTGCTAAGTGCAAAGTGTTATTTTCCTGCCTCGCGCCTGAATTCCTCCTGTGCCTCTGGGACCAAGTGTCCTGCTCAGCTATTCCAAGCAATTATTTCATCTTTTCATAGAAAGGAATGTTGCCCTCACCATCACACTGACTTCCAATTCTGAAAGTCAAATGGTGCTACCGTCACAATGACTTCCAGTTCTGAAAGTCAAACGGTGGTCTTTAATGCTTAAAAGAATGTAGCATTAAAAAAATATATAACCCATCCCACTGGCCCCAAACAAAAAAAGAGTCAAATGGGACCACCCTACCCTAGAACGGGCATCTGTTAGCTCATCTGAAATGTCTGTGTAACTGAGGAGATGTGGGGAAGTTTCACCACAATCTTCACAGCGTGCCGGGGATGGGATTGCGATCCACTGACTTCCAGAGAATAAATCAACAGAGGGATACAGAGGAAGCCACCTATGTGCACGTGAGCAGAACAGGTTAGAGAGAACACCGGGGTATTTCTCGAATGATTTCCATTTCCTCTTTGAGGCCACGGGACAGAGGAGTGAGAAGGGGAGAAGACAGGCACTTGAGAAGAGGCTGGAGGGCCGCGTGCTTTGGGGGCCTTTCTCGGGCCCTCTCACCCGCTCCGCCTGGAGACGGCAGCTCCTGGGGCAGCCACTGCTGCCTGGCACAGAAGACTGCGATTTCAAAGGAATCAAATCACTTAATAATTCGGCTCACAGACAACACCTCCACCCCTTTAATGGTTTATTTATTCACATATTATTTCAATACCTTGTTGAATCTTTTTATCAAGTGAGAAAACTGAAGTTTCAAATCACAGAAGGATGATAGCTTGGAGGGCCAGGTTTGCCTGCCCTTGTTTAAAATAGTTCAATTACCTGCCCCGGTCCGGGAAGATCCCACATGCCGCAGAGCAGCTGGGTCCGTGAGCCATGGCCTCAGGCTGAGCCTGCGTGTCCGGAGCCTGTGCTCCGCAACGGGAGAGGCCACGGCAGTGAGAGGCCCGTGGACCGCAAAAAATAATTAAAAAGTTCAATTATTTCATTTCTATATTTTTGGAGGAACATGTTCTTTGAAGCATGACTGGCTTAAAGATAAGCAAACAGGAAAAAAAAGACAGAACCGATGATCTTCACACGGTATTTGTATTTTCAGAATTCTTTCTACGCATACCGGGTAGGTAGGGAATTTATTTATAAAAATGGGACTCTACTACACATAAGTTTTCACTTGCCTTTTTTCATTTAATAGACTGCCAAGTATTTTATTTTAATAAATATTTATCTACAAAATACTTTTTACTGGCAGAGAAGTATTTCATCATATAGAGTCAAGTTACATATGTAATGGGTCCTCCACTGCTGGAGCCCATGCATGTTTTCAGGTCTGCCACCGCGCTCGCAGTAGGTGAACAGGAGCGCTCCCTCCCCTGGTCCCAGCCGGGTCACAAATTGGTTATTCAAAGAAACACAGGCTGTTTAGGTGTGGGGGAAAAAAAAAAAAAAATCAATGAGCTTTCCATTTCTAATAAGGCATCTACACCCTCGTTTTTTAAAGTAAAGGGGATTCTTTGTTTCAGCAACTACACCATCAAGGCATAGGGCGGCCCTGGGGGTCTATCCTGGAAGAAACGCCAATTTTAAATACATTACAGTAGTTATTACCATGTGGCATGATTTGAGGATATTTTCTCATCACATTTTTAATTATTTTCAAGCTTTTCTATAAAAATTTATCCTTTTCTATTTAGGAGAAATAATAGAATCAATACCATTTTTGAAGTCTGAGGCAAGATCAAGAGTATGGCAAGGTATAGGGCTAAAAAAATTTTTTGAGGTGCTCAAATATATCACTTCCTTTTTCTTCACAAATGGGACTGTCCTATGGATGTTGTGGGCAAAGTACAGACTCCATCTTGGCCATCACTCACCAGACACACTGTGATCTACTGCAATCCGTTTCCTGCTGGGCAGTATCCCCCAGGTGGCCCCAGAGGTGGACACAGGGTTTGTGGGCCCTGAGACTTAGGCATATAAAATTAGGTACAGAGTGCAAGTGAATACTTGGAATGAAAAATCACAAGATGTTTTCCTTATGCAAATTTCATAAAACATAAGGCCCTGCCAGCATACTGCTAGGACCACCCAGGGCCTTGGAAGGAGCTTCAGTTTCTTTAGCTTTGCAGTAAATTCCCTCTAGGTGATTTACTTATCCATTTGTTCTTTGATGGATATTTGGGCTGGTCAGTTTTATCTTGTTTTGTTGTGTTATTAAAACAATATTGGGTGGGAGGTGTGAGAGGGAGCTTTGTCAGCTGAGGTCATTCTCACAGTGGCTGTGTTGCCTTCCTTCCCCGGTGGATCTGAGAGCCCTCAGGCCATCAGGAAAGGAGCAAGGAGCCTCCCGTTCTGCATTCCAGGAAAGTGGCTCAAGCCCCCTCGGGAGATTCTGGCTCTGTAGATCTGGGCGGCACACAGAAATCTGCGTTTTGACAAACGTCCTCAGGAGTTTCTTTGCATGCTAACGTTCTAGAACCAGTTATTCAAGCTCCAGAAAGAGCACAGGCTCGGCCTTGGGAAAGTCACACTCTCTCTTGCTTCCCTTTCTTTATCGGGCAAAGGAGGATGATAATATGCATCTGGAGGGTTGGTGAGGGGCTGTGGTAATGAATTCACATTACATTCATTCCATTCCATTAGCTCCATTGCACAAGCCTGGCACAGGGCAGCTTTTTTTTTGTTTTGTTTTTGCGGTACACGAGGCTCTCACTGTTGTGGCCTCTCCCGTTGCGGAGCACAGGCTCCGGACGCGCAGGCTCAGTGGCCATGGCTCACGGGCCCAGCCACTCGGCGGCATGTGGGATCTTCCCGGACCGGGGCACGAACCCGTGTCCCCTGCATCGGCAGGCGGACGGCTCAACCACTGCGCCACCAGGGAAGCCCCCATTTTTTTTTTTTTAAAACCAGAGAACAGGCAGACCTTGGAGGTATTTTGGGTTTGGTTCCAGACCACTGCAATACAGTGAAAATCGCAATAAAGCGAGTCACACAGATTTTTTTTGGTTGCCCAGTGCATATAAAGGTTATGTTTACACTATACCATAATCTTTTAAGTGTTCAATAACGTTATCCCTAAAAGAGCAAGGCACATACCCTAATTTAAAAATACTTTATTGCTAAAAAATGCTAACCATCATCTGAGCCTGAGATCTTTTTGCAATAATAGCATCAAAGGTCACTAATCACAGATCACTATAACAAATATAACAATGATAAAGTCTGAAATATTGCAAGAATTACCAGGAGTGACGGAGAGACACAGAGTCAGCAAATGCTGTTGGAAAAATGGCACCGAAAGACCTGTTTGATGTGGGGTTGCCGCAAACCTTAAATTTGTAAAAAAAAAAAAAAAAAAAAAAATGCAGTTTAGGCTTCGAGATTTCTGAGGTGAAACAGCTCCAATGCCATGGGGGTAGGTAGGAAAGGTGATTTGGAGGTGCAGATCTCTGGGGTTCTGAATGTCATCCTCAAGGGCACTGAGTGATCAACCTCAAGGATGAGGAAGTGGGTACCTAAGATATTGTCCCACTGAGAGCAGCTGAGAGGTCTGAGATGCCTCTTCGCACCCCTCTTTGCACCTCGGTACCCGAAATATGAGTTACGGTGCAGCGACCGCGGAGCCCTTCAGAGGAGAGCCAGAGCAAGTGGTCAGTGAATAGGTTCAAGATTTAATGTGGGCCTGGGCGGCACAGATGTGGGAGGGGCCGCGTTAGCAGTCGGAGCAGAAGAGGGAGAGACGACAGGCAGCTGGGGGGCACGGACTAGGGGATGCGTACGGAGCAGGCTAACGCCCCCGCCAGCAGCACCTGTTAGCATGTAAATGTCACACATGAAGAACGTGAGCCCCAAAGGTAAGGTTCAGGTCGACAACAAGCGGGGGAGTCAAGAATAAGGCTGGTCACGGTACCAAGAGGTGTAGTCAATCCACTGAGCACCTGAACCAACCAGGGAGACGAACGGGCTGTGCCTGCTTCGTGCCTGAGCGCCCAACAAGCGGCAAACACTCAGCAGGCCCCTGAGAGAAACCTGCGGAATAAATGAGCGGGTGAACGGATCCTTCAGTAGCCATCACTGATGGTGCCTCAGGGTGTGCTGACGCGTTTGCTTAACCCAGCGTGACTGTAAGCCGTTCAGAAACGGAACTGCTGCGCAGTAATCAGACAGCTGCAATCAATAAGGAGAAACTTACTGATGCACAAATTCACCCTTCCATACTTGCTGGGGAGACAAATTCCGTCCCCCGTGATTTTCTAGAAAGGAGTCATAGGTGAATTCTGATCGACAGAGCCAGCACTGCTATGAAATAGAACCCAAAGTTGCCAAACCTAGAAGACACAGGTGGGAAGCCTGCATTTACAAACAAGGAAATTAAAGGGAAATAACTTATTGACCAAATCATTGGGTCAGATATTCAGTAAGTCACGGTAAGGCTTTTAAACAATATTATTTGCAAATCAATCATTCTGGGGTAGCACGGGTGTCTGAAAGCCGTTCAGATGATTCCAGTGAACAGCCAGCCTTGAGAACCACTCGGCTGAGGGTTGCTGAGGGTCAGCTGCCTGAACCCGGACTGCCTTCCACTTGGCTGCACGGAAGTAGCTGATGTGTACGCTCCCAGCTGCCGGATATTACGTGGGCCCAGGATTTAAACAAGGGTGCCTGGGTGTGCATGTGGATTCTAATTGTGAGGATAGAGGCAATGAGTAATTATTTTGTTTTCACAATGCCCTGCTGTCAACCTAGCCTTCGGTGCCCTTGTCACCGTTCTTTTTGACTTTTGCTTCCCACAGACATTGCTGTGTTTCAGGACTAAGAGTGGAAAAAAGACATTAAACAATAATTGAGTATGTGTACACTGTGAGTGAGGGCAACTTTCATGGAGAAAAGGCTTAGGCGGAGCCCGGGATTCACTTCCGTGCTTTCTCACTTCAAACGGAGCCTCCATTTCTCCCTCTATAAAAAGGAGAGACTGAGCGTTACTTTCTCCTCCTTAACTAGGTGCTATCACCTTACCTCTGTGTGTGTGTGTGTGTGTGTGTGTATGTGCCCGCACATGCCTGTGGGACCCTGTGGTCACTGCACAAATTGGGAAGCTGCCCTGCACTCGGGCCAGTGCTCTGCGCGGGGTGATCACTGCCAGGTGGCCGCTGCACCAGCCGGGAGACCGGAGGGGACAAGGCAGTGATGCCACCCTCGTTCTCCTCCTCTAGGGCGCAGGAAATTGAGTCTAGGAAGGTGAAGTGATCTGACCTTTTGAATTTTGCATGACGGAGGGAAAAGCGGATACCAGACAAGACCAGAGACAGCGCGTGCCCATGGCTGGTGGGGTCAGCGCAGGAGGGCAACGAGCGCCACAAAGGGTGCAGAGTCAGGAACAGACAGTCAAGAGCGGGCCCCTGGCTGCGCCCCGGGAACCCACGCTGTGTCTGTACCACCGCCTCTTTAGGAGACCAGGCTCTCCCAGCTCCCTGCCGCACCCTGACTTTTCATCCAGGAAACGGTGGTAGGGGCTCCCGGCAGACCTGCTGGTGAGGGCTTGCCTGCCAGGATATCTGCTCTGTGGGGGACACAGTGGAACGTCAGTGATTTCAAGCAGAGGATCAGAAGGCAGAGCGAGTGAGAAGGGCCACTGTGAGGCCTAAACAAGATGTTTTCTCAAAAGTGGTGATGGCTCCGTATGTGCCACCAGGAACTGAAAAACAATATGTTCAGTTCCACAAGGTGACAGAATTCTAAGGCTCCTCTATAGATTTTACTGAATCATAAGCAAGAGAAAATACAAACTTGAGTTTTAAAATACCATTTTCTCCTTTCCCTGTGAAATCTATCCCTTACCAACATAAAGAGTGGATATAGCCCCAGGATCACCCTGTGTTCACCACTGACTTTCCTGTTTTAGCTGGAGGCGGCTCTAAGTTTCCAAGGTGATGAATTCCTTCCCCCAGCATTTCCCAAGGGAATGCACCCTCAAGGGCACAGCGATGGGCTGGAGAGACCATGCCCTTAGTGCCACAAGCCTGGGCACCAGGAGTTACAAAAGAATAAGAGGATCAAGCAGTATCCTCAGGGAAATGACCACCTTTTGGTACACATTTGCAAGGCATGTCAACTGGAAAAGGATAAAGGACGATTCAGAATTATTGGGAACTGAGCCTTAATTTGAAGAAAGGGGATTGAAAGAACCATTGAAGGAGGAGGCCCAGAGCCCCCTCTCCAAGTCCCTAAAAGCCTTCAGAGCAACTTCCCAAGTCTGGATGTCCCCACAGAACTCTGTTTCTTTTGCTCAACTGAAGTCAGAGTCATGAATTTGCATTACTATGAGTCATGGTTTTGAATGATCCAAAAACGCCTTTGCTAAATTGCTGGGACCTTTCTAATATTTCAAGGATAACTACGTATCTGCTAAAAAGCAGAGTCTGTCTGGATTCTGCAAAATAAACGCCCGTGAACATGTGGTGCTGAGCAATTATGATGGCCAGAAACAACCTAAAAGCACTATGCGTTCCTTCTTTTACCCTCTTCCCAAACCAATCTGAGGTAGCTGCATGGACACAAAGTCTTAGAGTATCTAGCATTAGTGAGAGATGAAGTTAGAAAGAAAATTGTTAGAATGCTCTGGAGTAGCTTCCTCTTCCTATTTTCATTATGGACTCTTAGTAGAAAACTATGACCTAGATGTTGGTCACCGACTTAAGGAGTCTCCAAGCACTGCTCTATTGACTGCCCCCAAAGTAGATGCTTGAAAACCTCTCTCTGACTGGACCTCCTGATGTGACAGGCTAGCCTGTCCTGTACGATCATCTGGACAGTAGGAGGGCCACGTCCACGAGGCCTTTTTGCCATGCTCAGGAAGAGCCCTAGGCAAACCTCCCAGAATTGGTGCTGGCACAAGGCAGCTGCCTCTCATGACCGACCAAGAGCTCTCTCTCCCGAGGATGCAGTGCTGGATGCTGGGTTAGGACAATTCATTCTTCTCCTCACCAGTCAATGGAAACTCGCTTCTAAGGTTAACTTCCAAACGAAAAATGTTATCGCCAGATGTCATCCTGTCAAGCAGCCCCTCTTGAAGACAAACTTTCCTTTGTAATGGGGAAAACATACAAGCCTATGCAATGCATTGCATCTGTACAATAGTTTCATTTTTTTATATGTTATGCGCATCTCACACTGGCTGTGCTGTAAGTTCTTGGTGGATGCGCTTCCTGTCCTGGTTCTGCCATCATCTGTGATACAGCTGACGTTTTATGAAGACAACTGCTCTGTGTCCGTCGGCACCTCCCGTGCTTCCTTGGCCACTCCCTGGGCCACCAGGAACAGTCACAGCGTGACTGAGAAGACCAACACCGCCGCCAGGAGCGGACTGGACTCAAACGTTGAGCCTTAAACCACACCACCTAAGAGAAACTTAGGATGATCCTTGGATAACAGATGCAAAAACTCTCCTATGTTTGAAAGAAAAGAACTTTAAAAACAAAACCCCAGTCTCCAGAGAAAGTTTCCATCAAAATTAGAGTAGATATAAATACAGTTTCCTCCTTGAAAAAAATCATTTTTTCATTATTGATTGTCCACAGATATAAGCAGAAATTCCTGTTTCCAGAAGAGAAACTTGTGTAATACCATGAACAGACGAGGAAAAGTAGTGCAGAGATGCTGCTCAATCAGGGTGAGAAATGCTCTTGTTTCCGTTAATCATTAACTAGGACTAAAACCTGAAAATGAGCCGTGGAAAGAGAATATGGATGTGGCTACTACAGTCATCTGTGGGATTTATTACTAACTGTAAACTACAGTTTTTGGTTATGAATTGGCCAAGCTAGGGATTCCAAAACTAAGTGGAGTAAAAAATGACCCATACAACCACCAACACAAAGGCGATTTCATTTAAAAAGCCTGGACACATGACCTCCATAATTTCAAACATGGAAAGTAGAACTAAAAGGGTAGAAGGTAAATCTGTTCTCACAGGACACGACCAACAGAAGTGCCCTGAAGGCTTGCCCATTGTGAGGAGCTGACAGGCACGCACGCTGGAGGGGACCCCTGGGGCCCTCTAGCTCATCTTCTTTTTCCGAGATGTCAGTTGAGGAAATTAAGACACACATAAGGTAAATAATTTTTCCAAGTCCCATTTTAGTTTGGATTCTTTTGACTAAAATTAAAACATGTGAAAATGTTGGACAAGTTAGAAAGATGGGACACATAAAAGTAACCAATTAAGGGACTTCCCTGGTGGCACAGTGATTAAGAACCCGCCTGCCAATGCAGGGGACACGGGTTCGAGCCCTGGTCCGGGAAGATCCCACATGCCACGGAGCAACTAAGCCCGTGAGCCACAACTACTGAGCCTGTGCTCTAGAGCCCGTGAGCCACAACTACTGAGCCTGCGTGCCACAACTACTGAAGCCCATGAGCCTAGCGCCTGTGCTCCGCAACAAGAAAAGCCACCATCTCGCAACTCGCCGCAACTAGAGAAAGCCCGTGTGCAGCAATGAAGGCCCAACGCAGCCAATTAAGTGAACTTTGTCCATTACAGGTTTTCACATAGGTGTGCAGGCTGGACTCAGTCCTCTAACTGGTCATTTGTAGAAATGCTAGCAATAGAAGCCCTCCAAATTCCTAATCTCTGATCCCTCTCTACACTGACAGATCTTTAGCGACATCATCAAAACCACATTTATTATCTGCAAATTGCTGGAGATGCACCACCAGCTGGCCCTGCCCGGTGGCTGATGCCAGGGCAGGCAGCTGTAATTAGCCTGGCACAGGGATGACGTGACCTGCTCGTCACTGTGCCTGGTGACATTTGCTAGGACAGCTTGTTGTGAACCGGTGAAAAAGGTATATAAACTGGATTCCATAAACGTATTCCACATGATATACAATTTGAACACTTTCTTCAGAACCAATTATACAGTCATAAATATAGAAAAAACAGCAGTCCTCGGGGATGAAAAACGGGATCATTTACGTGCTGCAATCGCGGGCGTAGGTGAAATGTGAGTGTGCCGGGCTCTCGGGCTAGCCTGGATTTGCAAGTGCCCCCGACTGTACGGTTGCAAGGACACCGGAGCCTCCGCGGGGCACGCTGCACCCCAGGGCTGCAGTGAGGTTGCACCGATGCTCTTGATGCAGACCTTGTTGCAGCAATTAAGGTGACTGCTCCACGACAGGGAGCACCTAATCTCGGCCTCCGGGGCATTTCCTGGCCTCCTCAAATAAATCTGCAGAACTCAGCATCTACTGGAATTGTCAGGCCAAATGCAAAGTGAAGCAAGGGACAGTTTACGATATTTCACCCACAATACTGTGTTTCAGGCCATTCTGTTCCCAGCACAGCAGAAATCATAGGCACAGTGGGAGAACAGAGGCAGCTAAGTCATTAAGGGTGTGTGTTGTACACGTTGTTTCGCCAAACTTCAGTCATGGGTGTGCACACCAAGTTAGGACTGGGTCTTGTCACCTGTGTACAGCTCTGCAGAAGGCCGAGGGACCTTGTCTAAGGCAAGCTCTGATAGAGTTGCCACCACTCAGGGCCACATTTAGGACACAGTCCGGGCTCTTTGGACCAACAGCTTGAGCATTCCTTGAACTGTTTCCACTCTTCTTGGGACGACATAAAATTCGCGGTTTTAGGGATGCATAATGAAGGATGGTGTGGTGAAATGACATTATTTCTTGGTGTGACGTGACTGGCTTTAAACTTTTTCAGAAATGAAAGGATAGATGGTGAAATAATCTTGATGATTTGGGGCTCTGGATATGTATTACAACTTCTGGGTATAATGGAAATTTTTAAAACTATTGAAAAATCCACTGAATGGTCCTTACCTCCTAGCTCTCTTCTGGAAAACCCCTTCCTGTGTGCAGAGAAAAACTGTGTAAACATGTTCATTACAGCCCTCACTGTTCTGGCTAACAACTCCAAAGCAATCTAAATGCCCACCAGCAGCGGCAGGCCACCCTGAGGACGAGGGACAATTACACAGATGAGGCTGTTTCATACAGATTGCAATTTGGAAAGCTCTCAGTTAAAGTGAAGTTTAAAAAAAAAAAAGAGCAAGTAGCAAAACAATTTGCATCATACAAACTCATTGCGTAAAACTATAAACCAAACCTAAAGTATTTTTATTTGTGCATACGTTTGTATGTAGAATACAGAGAACAACTTCTGGAAGGCACCTCCCAAACTCTGGCCAGTGGAAGTGGGATCTGGGAGGTGGAGAGCAAGACCCCCTCTATTCTCTGACTTTCTGCGACCACTGAACTTGTTACAAGGAGGAGGCGTTTTTGTATCAAGCAATTAAAATACAGCCAAACAAATAAACAAATGGAGACAGATAAGAATGGTGGAGGGAGGGAAGACGAAGGATGATGGAGTGCAGGAAGGGCACACTGGCAAACCTCCGGAGCTTGCTGTCTTCACATTCAAAGGGACAGGAGTGAGGTGGGCAGAGGCCTTTCATTTGAAAGAAAACAGTGTCAGCGTTCAAAAAAAAAAAATGGGGCTGATAACAGGGCTGTGCCCCATTAGCAGAATGATGGAGGCTTTCATCAGGGCTGAGAGGGAAGGTGACTGCCCTTGGTAATCACAGGAGCTGGATGACTGTGGAGGTCGCCCAGGTGCGCCCCTGTAATTTGTATTGTAATGACCTTAACCAAGGTGCCCTTAACTCAAGATGCCCGGCAGTTGACTTTTAAATTACTCTAAAATCACCCCTGTAATTTGAACAACCACAAGTGTGGCCAGGTCCAGGGAGAGTACACATACTCAGGGCACACTGGTCGAGAAGTTAAATGTTCTTGAAGGCACCTGTGTTCTGACTCACGAAGACGTCCTAGGAACATTGCTGGCATCTGTTTTGCAGTTTTACAGACTGGATTTCAGGTTCTTTCACGGGGTCCTTTGTGCCAAGGGGGCCTGCCCTGATGGACCCCACCTTCAGAGCAGGTCAGGGGAAGGTGAGCGCAGAGTCTGAAACCAGGTTTTCTTCTCCGCGGAGGTGGCCATCTCATTCCCTTCTCAGTACCTCGGGCTTTGTGGGGCTGTTCATCCAGACGGGAGAGGAACGGGCACCGAGCAGGTGTGGCAGATGTCAAGCATGTGGGAGCGGGTGCACTTTTACTCCCTGCGTTATGCCAGGATCTGAGGAAGGAGATCCCTGTTTCCATGTATCACCTCCCATCTCGAGCAGCTAGGGACATACACACCCAGAGTTACTACTGTGGGTTCCTTTCCGCGGCCAGTGCTGCACCAAGGGAGGAGTGCCGTTGGGAGGGGCGGCTGCACACCAGGTGCTGGAATGTTCCCCGCTCACCTGCATGGGTTCCTATAAGCCTTGACTCATGGCCAGGCCTTCCCACATCCTGGGTGAGAGCACGGCCCACAGGGCTGGGTCTCAGCTGGGGGCGTGGGTGCTCACGCACTGATGAACCCGAAAGGGGAGCTTCCAACTTGTCCCGAAAGCACAAAGCGCAGGTAAGAAAAGGCTGCTCTCTTAATCCTCCTTCAAAGTCAGTTCTTGTCATTCACGCTCCGAATAAAAATAAAAAATCTTTGGTGCCAATAAGACGCATTTTGCCACACATCTGAAATGTTTTACGTGCTTCAGGCGCAAACCACCTTTTGTTAAAGCGTGCGCTCTGCCTCTTTTGGGTGCCGAGAATAAGGCTTAGAGTGAGCGTTCCGGAGACCCACCGTCCCCTCCCTCCGCAGGCCTAGGAATACGCGTTTTTAGAAGTGCCACAGCTCGGGTTGATCGACTCTCTAAGGAATGACGGGTTAAATAAGGGGGTTGTGAGCACAATGTTCAGAGCACGAAGTAGGGTTAGCCTGGAGCGTGCTGCTGGGCAGTAGGACGTCCGGGTGCCGGTGGTCCGTGTCAACAGCACACTTGCGGCAGCGGGGGGAAATAGTTTTCCTTGTTTCAAGTGGGCAGTGGAAGTAGTGAAAGCCTAAGTAAACTCTGGCCATTAGATAATGGGCCATTATAACTCTGGACAACTTCCTGAATGGCTCTAAAAAATGAGTTTCTCATTTCCTGCCCGGAGAAAAGAGAAATATTAGGACAGCATTGTGTGTACACAGAACGCGAGGCTGCAGTGGGGCACGGACGGAGGGGGGCAGAGGGGACGGAGTCGGGGGAGACGGGGGTCGACTCACGGCTTAGAAGGGGAGACAAAAAGGAAGGCAAGACTTCAGTTCTCTCATGGGCCATCAACCCCCCCGGCTCACAGCCCCCCACACCCCCTGCTCGGCCCGCCAGCGGCTGCCGCCTCCCCACCCCCACCCCCGGGCTGTGCGGGCCTCTAGGCCTCCCGGCAGGAGCAGAGGCCAGTGGCCCCTGTGCCGCGGAGGCTGGCCCCGGGCACTGCAAGCTGCACGGCTGTCCGGTGGGCCAGGCAGGGGCTCCTCGGAATTAACTAGGCAGAGACGGGGAGAGAGGTGGAAGCATAAAGAAAAAAAGTCACCCTGCAGCTCATATTAAAACAGAAAATTCTGCTATAGTTGGTTTTGTTCCAAGACGCTGCCAGGAAAGAACTGGCTCACAGAGAAGCCGTAGTTTCACTTTTCCCATGCTCTGGTGATACGTCTTTCCAGCGCTCTTTCTTCCTCCACGGGAGCCAAATAATCTCACTTTTCTGCATTACCACAGACCGTCATTTTTTGGGGGTAAATCTTACAACCTGTAATGACTGGTTTTAAGACATTCAGAACGTTCTGAGTTGGAAGCCCTGGCTGTGTGAACGACAGCAAGTTATTCAGTCTCTGAGCTTCAATTTCCTCACCTGTGAAGTGGAGACACTGAAGCAGGAAAACTGTGAGGCAATATAGATATTGGATAACTCATAATAATTACCCAGCACAGGGCCTGGTACCTGGTAAACAGCAGCCACTATAATACTATCAATACTGCTTTTAAACTATGTGTGAGACGCACAAGGAGTTAGCAGTGGAAGAGGGTCGCCTTCCCCAGGGGCAGGGGGCATGTCCCTACGGAGCCCTGCACGTTGTCAGACTCAGGGTAGCACGTTCAGTGGACAAAACATGGAGCCCAAAACACGTGAGCTTGGCCATCGCATCTGCCACTGTGTCACCGGGGGCCCCTGTGAGAATCAAGGACACGCTGGGTAAAGAACCCAGCACCGTGCCAGGAGACACAGGGACCCTGGGTGTCAATTCTTCTCCCTGCCTGATACTTAGCAGATCACATTTAGCAGAATTTCACCACACTGTTGACGTTATGGTATGTGGTTAAAATGAAAATTCTACATGTTCAAGGATTCTTGTCTAGTTATTTCAGAAGTAATTTTCAGAAAGTAGAAGTGTTTATAAAGCACCAACTATATACTATATTCTTTCTGTGTTGCTCTATTAAGTTTTCACGGACTCCTTCAGAGACAGAATCATCCCCATTTTATAGGAAAGAAAATGGCTCAGTGCGACAGAGCAGATGCCTACGGGTCCAGGAGCACACAGTGACCTGGGACCTGAAACCAGAGCCCACCTGACCCCAGGGCCCACCAGCTTTCCATTCCGCCACGCCATCCCATGGAAAAGCAGACACACGCAGAAAACTTAAAGAAGATGGAAATGACACTGAGTTTTTGCAATATTAAAAGAATTTGCATGAATGCAGTGGAAAGGGGCAACTGAATGCCAACTCTGATGCCTCAGGTAAGACATACCTGCAGCAATTCTTCAAGGTGGTATGTATTCTTTATATGATTAAATACGGAATACCTGTGTGGATGTGTTCTATTCTAGGCAGCTGACTACTGTCCACTTAGGCACTGGAAACTTCTCAAGGCTTCTGGTGTCCTGATTTTCTGGTGCTAGTTGACCCTTTGAGGGTCTAGAGAAATGAAGGGGAGGACACACCCTCCTTGGACTGGAGCACGCGCTTCAGTAGATCATTCCGATGGAAATGGGCCTTTGCCACTGTTACTTCCCTATTTCCTGAGTGTCCACGATATGTGTGATTGCTGAAGGCTACGGCCTGGAATTCAGACAAGCAACTGAACTGGGGAGCCGGGAAGGAATGTGGCAGGCGAGTGCTGCGCTGGGATGGATGTTTCCAGATGTCTCATCATGCCTTTCCAAAGGCCAAAAGCCAGTATGTCAAATTCCTCTTCCCAATAATAGCCCTTCAAATATTTGAAGATAACTCTTATATCCTCCCTTAGTTTTCTCCCAAACAAGCAGTCCAGGCCATCTTCATCTGTCCTTGTGACTTTTCCGAGTGCCTTCCCCGCCCTTTGGCCCATTTCAATTTGCAAACATCCCTCCCAAGTGCAGCCCTGGAACTGAGCACTTCCAATCAATACAAGCTTATCCAGTTTTATGTCTCTTGCTTATTCCTTAATACAACTTGATCCAAATGCATGCTGGATATCACTCCTGTGAGTAGGTTTTAAGTCAGAGGCAAAGGGATCTTGCAGATGTCATTAAGGTCCCAGATCAAAAGGGAGAGGATCTATGTGGGCCTGACCTGATCAGGTGACAGCTCTTAACAAATGCCTCTCCTGGCAGAGACACTGCGGTCATGAAGAAGCAAACAGTCCTGCTGTGAATGGGCAGGCAGCTGCTAGGGCCCAAGGGCCTCAGTCCTACAACCTCCAGGAAGTGGATTCTGCCAACAACCAGGATGAGCATGGAGGAGGGCTGGATAACAGCACTGTGAGCCCCTGAGAACCCAGGCACCAAACAGGGTGACGATGCGTGTGTATTGTTTTAAGCCACAGCACTTGCAGTAATTTGTTACAACATCCCAGGTAGGGCTGTTATTTCCTTATGGTAAACTAAGCCTCACCTTCAATGGGTGCATCTGTTAAGCCGGCTTTCCTCCATCCTGTGTCTTTGCAGCTGGCTCTGTCTTGACCTTGCTGTGGATGAATTCCCTAATTCTGTTCCGTTCATTGTGGTTCGTGTTTTAGGGTCCTGATCTTGCCAACCTGTATATTCGAATCCCTCATCATTTCTTGTATTAGAAAAACCTGGGTACTTACTGAACCTGGACAATCATTCCCAACATGTCGCCTACTGACTCGTGTGAGTAATATACAGAGACAGTGGATTTCATTTCACCAAAGACTTCTCAGTATACTTAACTAATGGCTGTCTGCATTATAGTTCATATTTATTTATTTTTTAATTTGTTACTGAAGTATACTTGATTTACAATATTGCGTTACTTTCAGGTGTAGAGCAAAGTGATTCAGTAATATATATATATATGTATATATCTATATTTGTTTTTTTATTCTTTTCCATTACAGTTTATTACAAGTTATTGAATATGGTTCTCTGTGCTATACAGTAAATCCTTGTTGTTTATCTATTTTACATATGGTAGTGTGCCTCTGTTAATCCCACACTCCCAATTTATCCCTCCCCTCTTCTCCTTTGGTAACCATAATTTTGTTTTCTGTGTCTATGTTTCTGTTTTGTAAATAAGTTCATTTGTACTATTTTTAAGATTCCACATACACAGGTATCATATGATATTTGTCTTTCTCTGTCTGACTTACTTTACTTAGTATGATAATCTCATTTGTTGCTGCAAATGGCATTATTTCACTCTTTTTATGGTTGAGTAATATTCCACTGTGTGTGTATATATATACACATATATGTATATATATATACACACCACATCATCTTCTTTATCCATTCATCTGTTGATGGACACTTAGATTGCTTCCATGTGTTGGCTGTTGTAAACAGCGCTGCTATGAACCTTGGGGTGCGTGTACCTTTTCAAATTAGTTTTCATCTTTTCTGGATATATGCTCAAGAGTGGGATTGCTGGATCATACGGTAACTCTACTTTTAGATTTTTGAGGACCCTCCATATCGTTCTCCATAGTGGCTGCGCCAATTTACATTCCCACCAGCAGCATAGGAGGGTTCCCTTCTTTTCACGCTCTCTCCAGCATTTATTATTTGTAGACTTTTTGATATGGCCATTCTGACCAGTATGAGGTGATACCTCATTGTAGATTTTGATTTGCATTTCTCTAATAATTAACAATGCTGAGTATCTTTTTATGTGCCTATTGGCTATCGGTATATTTTCTTTGGAGAAGTGTCTATTTAGGTCTTTTTCCCATTTTATGATTGGGTTGTTTGTTTTTTTGTTATTGAGTTGTATGAGCTATTTGTATATTTTGGAAATTAAGCCCCTGTCAGTCACATTGTTTGCAAATATCTTCTCCCGTTCTGAAGGCTGTCTTTTTGTTTTGTTTATGGTTTCCTTTGCTGTGCAAAAGCTGGTAAGTCTGATTAGGTCCCATTTGTTTATTTTTACTTTTATTTCTATTGCCGTGGGAGACTGACTAAGAAAACACTGATAAGATTATTTAAGAGAATGTCTTACCTATGTTCTCTTCTAAGAGTTTTACGGTGGCATGTCTTATATTTAAGTCTTTAAGCCATTTTGAATTTATTTTTGTGTATGGTGTGAGGGTGTGTTCTAACGTCATTGATTTACATGCAGCTGTCCAGCTTTCCCAACACCACTTGCTGAAGAGACTGTCTTTTCTCCATTGTATATTCTTGCCTCCTTTGTCGAAAATTAGTTGACCGTAGGTGTATGGGTTTATTTCTGGGCTCTCTATTCTGTTCCATTGATCCATATGTCTGTTTCTGTGCCAATACCACGCCATTTTGATCACTGTAGCTCTGTAGTATTGTCTGAAGTCCAGGAGGGTTATGCCTCCTGCTTTGTTCATTTTCCTCAGGATTGCTTTTGCAATTCTGGGTCTTTTGTTGTTCCATAGACATTTTAGAATTATTTATTCTAGTTCTGTGATAAATATCATGGATAATTTGATGGGGATCACATTAAATCTGTAGATTGCTTTGGGTAGTATGGCCATTTAAACAACATTAATTCTTTCAATCCAAGAGCATGGGATATTTTTCCATCTCCTTGAATCATCTTTGATTTCCTTTATCAACGTTTTATAGTTCTCAATGTATAAGTCCTTCAGAAACCTCCTTGGTTTATTCCTAGGTATTTTATTTTTTTGACACAATTTTAAACAGGTTTGGTTTTTTTTAACTTTCTCTTTCTGATATTTCATGTCAGTGTAAAGAACTGCAACAGATTTATGTGTATTAATCTTGTATCCTGCTACCTTCCTGAAATCATTTATCAGTTCTAATAGTTTTTGTGTGGTTTTCTATATAGAGTATATAGAGATCTACATACAATAACAATCGTACCTCTTCCCTTCCGTGGCTACACTCCAGACCCTTTGGGCTGTCTCCGAGTGGCCAAACCAAGTCCTCTCCCTGGGTCTGTCCACTGAAGCCAGTTGCAGCACACACCAGCATGTGCCCGTTTTGGGCTGGGAAGTGCAGTGATGTGGCCAGGACCGTCTGTCCCGGTCTCTCTCTACCCTGTGGGGCCACAGGCCAGCTCCCACACTCTCCTCTCCAGCCTCTGACACTCCCCATCTGTCCAGGCTGACCTCCTGGCTGGTGAGGGAGGTTCCCAGGGTGAGGGAACCTTTCCTCTTTCACAGCTTCCTCCCAGGGGTGCAGGTCCCCTCCTGATTCCTCCTCTTCTCCTTTTTCCCTTCATTCTACCTGGTTACATGGGGATCTTTTTCTGCATCTTTGGTTGTGTGAGATCTTCTGCAAGCTTTCAGCAGGTATTCTGTGAGAACTGTTCCACATGTAGATGTATTTTTGACGTATTTGTGGGAGCTCAACATCCCTCTACTCCACCATCCCGATCTCCTCTTCACATATTTTAAAAACACAAGTTTGATTAATGAGTTGCAATTTTCGAAGGGCAAAAAAGGATTCCCTTTCCTCAGTCTTTGTTATCATCTGTAGACCCACCAGAGATCTCCACTCAGCCTAGCTGTAATTTAAAACTTGGGATTTATACAGTGTCTCACCATATCACTCTTTTTGTTATACTGCAGGTAAGCTGTCATTCCCCTGCAAGAGTGACCTACTGTGTGTCATTCTCACATTGTATTCACCAAAGAAAGCTTTCAGCGAGGGCTCTAGACCATTGGCAAAGGTATCTGCTACAGTCCTTCTGGACTATGGGGAGGGCTCAGTGGAGTAAGTCATGAAGAAAATCCAAAGGAAGCCCTTCACTGGCGTTCAAGGCTGACTGACTGCAGACTAAGGAAGGGAACACAATGTTTTCAATGCATTTCAGAGATCATATGCTTCAAGCTGTCTGTGACACTGACGTTGCAGGGGTTACCACCACTAAGAGCAAAGTCTCCAAGTGGAATATGCAGGTGACTGTGTGCTATGACTTGAACTGTTCAATAAGAGGTGTCCATGTCCTGACCTCTGGTATCTGTGATGTGACCTTATTTGGAAATAAGGTCTTTAAAGATGTAATCAAGTTAAAATGAGGTCATACCTGACTGGGGTGGGTCCTAATCCAATGACTGGTGGCGGAAAGGAGAAAAGGAAAGTGGGGAATAATGTAAGGTAATGTATCTTCTATCCATGTGTGAGGTTCAAAGACTATCTTTCTACTCATTGAAGTACCAAGAACGACCCAAGTTCCTGATGCCAAAACAGTTCTAATCCAGATTCTGCCACTTTGTAACTAGCTTTAAACAACTTTGGGTTAATCACTTATCTACTAATGGCCTCAGTTTCCTGTTCTGTACATGAGAGTCATGCCCTAGATGCTATTTCAAACTGTGGGTCTCAACCCAGCAGTGTTGGGAAATCATCTTAGTGGGTTGTTATACCAGCATAACAGACAAGAAAAAGAAATAGAATGGAAAGAAAAGAAAATGGACAGTATCAGGGTGATATTATAAAGATGGTATTATTTCATGAAACTTCACATATAGTCATGTGTAAATGTCATAATTTTTAAAATGAATTTCTCAGTTTAGTAATGTTTGAAAGCCATTGAACCAAATGTTATCTTGACACCTTTCCTGTGCCAACTTTTTGTGACTCTACGACTGGCTTCAAAATCTCCTATAGAATAAACAAGAAAACACTGACAGCATGTTCTGAAGAGAGGAAAAGAGCTGGAAGGTTAAAAAGAAAGAAAATTCACCACTCCAAAATGATCTCTTTGCCCTTCTCTTCCCAGCAACACCAGGGAGTTGTGTAGAAACAGCCACTGTTACCCTAGGTTGGTGGGTAACTTGGTGACGGCCTGCTCGCCAAGGGGAGGCTTTGCCCATGGGGAATTTAGAGGCTGCCCCCCCCCCCCCCCCCCCGCTCTGCACCGTGGCCAAGGGCAGGTGTGCTCCGGCACTGCAGCTTGAGTTCACCCACACCCCAGCTTCCTGGGGACCTGGGCTCTGTTGGGGTTCTGCAACACACAGCAAAGAAGAAAGCAGAGCCAGGCTAAATACGTCTGCTTCCTACCAGCAGCAGGAATGACCAAGAAAAAGATGCACGTCCTCTGCCAGCACTGCATTTTCCTCCTGTTCCTTGCCGTGGACGAGGAAAGAGACTGTCCACAAAATCGAATGTCTGGGGTACATGCCTCAGGCCCACACTACGTCAAAAAATAACATTGCCTCTGCTGCCGGAAGTCCACAGTTGATAACCGCCCTGTTAATCATTTCCACTCCCTATCTGCAAGGAGCCCCACCAAAAGCATGTTTCAAAACGCTTTCTGTTCAAATTGCTTTTGTTTTACGTTAGGAAAAATTCCACCTGAAAAACTGTTTGACATAAACGTGGTAACCATATACTTCTTTAAAATTTATTTTTTTTAAACATCTTTATTGGCATATAATTGCTTTACAATGGTGTGTTAGTTGCTGCTGTATAACAAAGTGAATCAGCTATATGTATACATATATCTCCATATCCCCTCCCTCTGGCGTCTCCCTCCCACCCTCCCTATCCCACCCCTCTAGGTGGTCACAAAGCACCGAGCTGATTTCCCTGTGCGATGCGGCTGCTTCCCACTAGCTATCGATTTTACATTTGGGTAACCATGTACTTTTTTTTTTTTTTGGCAAGCGGGGGCCACTCTTCATCGCAGTGCACAGGCCTCTCACTATAGCGGCCTCTCTTGTTGCAGAGCACAGGCTCCAGACGCACAGGCTCAGTAGTAGTGGCTCATGGGCCTAGCTGCTCACTATGTGGGATCCTCCCAGACCAGGGCTCGAACCCGTGTCCCCTGCATTAGCAGGCAGATTCTCAACCACTGCGCCACCAGGGAAGCCCAACCATGTACTTTTTTTAAGCATTTAAAGTCCAGAATTGAGCTTTCATGCTTTGCAGCGCGCCTTTTGTGGGCATTTTTCTAACTGTCTGGTGGCTGGGTTGCGGTGAGGTCTTGTCATCAATCACCAGCACCCCAACTACCGGGTCACCCTGAGGTCACAGCGCCACGGGGAGGAACGTCCCCTGTTTGTCCCCACCATGTCCACGTTGCAGTGACCGGCATTTATTATCAAAACAAAAAGAAACAACTCCTGATTATTACAGCTGTGTAATATGTCTTGAAATAGGGTAGCGTCTTTTCTACCGATGGCACAGGAGCCACTAGACCTCAGGGGCAAAAGAATGAATGGTGACCTAAAGCTCACACTTTATATTCAAAATGGATCAAAGATTTAAGTCTAAAATGCAAAACTATGAAACTTTTATAACATAAGAGAAAACCCTCAGGATTTGGACTTCAGTGCGGAATTCTCAGATATGACAACAAAAGCATGATCCATAAAAAGAAACGCGTCACCTGCACTTCTTTGCTCAGCAAAGACCCTTCTAAGAGGTTGCAAAGACAAGCTACGGACTGGGGGTCAACACTGCAAACCACATATCTGACAGAGGACTCATAAACAGAACATAGGAAGAGCTCTCAAAACACACAAATGTTCACTTCTGGCAACAGCCTGTCACTCACGGCAGGAAAGAGTGAAGAACCCCTACGTGCCGACCTTATTTTCTCTTCTCCCTTTTGAAACCGAAACTGAACACAAGTACTTGGTACCTGGAGGTGGAGGAGAGTCTGGTGCCCTGTGCTTGTTACCACGCTCTAGGCCATACAAGGATGCAGAGCTGCACGAAACAGCAGAGTTCCTGAACCTTTTGCTTACTCCATGTCTCTGTGGAGGATGCCCAGGTGATGGAGGGGATACTCTGGGACCCAGAGACCTAGAGTTGCCCGCGGCTGCCCACGCCTCCGTCCTTCTGAGCAGAGCCCCACCCCGTGGACCCATCACGGCTTCCAGGCTCTCACCACGTCAGCCACACTGGCAGTTCCTTAATCCGACAGATTCAGCAATTGCAGCATCAGTGTGGTCCCCAGGCTGACAGGTAGAGAGAAACATTTTCTACAGGTGGAAAGACATGCAATGGCGTGTAAGAACGGTTCTCCTCAGCGGGTTGGGACCAGATGAAGGAAGGAGGAAGCTTACAGACTCTTTGCACACTGAGGTATTGTTTGACTTAGTTCGATCACAGTACTTAGTTAAGGAAAATAAAGCAAAAGAAAAGTATTTCTCTAAAAGTGCGGCACCTCTGGAGAAGTGAGGTACCTAAAGTATGGCTGTGAGAAGGGACCTTTCTGGCACTATTGTGGGCTTTAGGGAGATACGCCGGCGTGGAGGGCAGGCCCTCAACCACCCTCCCCAACCCCCCCCCGGCCCCACAGCTGTCACGTTGCCCCCCCCAACCCCGCCCCGTGCCCACAGGCAAGGGGACACCCGGGGACTGGAACATACCGCAGGGGAAGGGTAAACACTCCACAGTTTCTAGAAAGCCAGGAGGAACATATGAAGCCTATTCTAGGCTGTTCTCCCACCCAGGGAGGAAAGGCGGCAGGCCCGCTGTGTACTTTACCCCAAGAGAGGCAGCTAAGGTGCCCGCCCCGCTCCCTCCGTCACCCACAGCATCCTGGCTCACCACCCATCGCCTTTCACTGGTGAAACACGGCGATCCTGTGCAGCTCTGTGAACCAAACCAAGCAGAGCCCGAGGGTGTCAGAGCCTGTTCTGCAGCCCCCAGCCCAGGAGAGAACGTCCAGCTCTCTGTCACTGCCTTAGTTCAAAAGAAAAGCTGACGGTGCACCCAGAAGAGCACCTCTCCAAGCCTTCTTTTGCAAGAGCATTTCACTAAATCTAGCACCCGAGAGCCCCTGCGGCCTCACAGGAGGTTTCCACTCCTGCCCAGGGACCTGGGTTCCTGCTCTGGCCTGTTTCTGGCACTCTGGCGGACCTGGATCTTTCAGTCTACACGCTGCCCAGCCTGGCTTCCCCTGGGTTGGTTCCACTCGCGAGTCAACATTTCTGTCATTTAATTACATCACAATCACGCATCATCGATCTGGATGTTAGATTAGGAAGTGTGCAGCGGGGCACATGACACACACATGCTTTTCACTGTTAGAGAAAGAGAAGGAAGCCAAAGTTTCACTTTCCAAGTAAATACCAAGACTGAGATTAGAAAATTAAGCAATTAAATTGTTCCACAGCTTATGTTGTGCAAAATATTTAGTTATTTACTATGTTAACCACCCAGGAAAATAATTTCACAGTCTTAATGTGATCTTTTACATTGAACTTTTATTCAACGATTATCAGGGAATTTCTATGTGGCCAAGGTCCTATGCCAGGCACACTGATAACGTTTTTAAAAATACCACATCTAGCACAGAATATTAAAACTGCCAACTTCCACCTAGCTTTACGAAGAATGAAGACTTGATCCAAATATCTTCTTTGGAATCTCTGAGTCTAAATAATAATCTGTAATTGATCTCACCAAGACACTGGATGACTTAGCAACTCCTCTATTACTACATGGGTGTTTGTTCAACAACCGTGCAGACATTGGTAGCAACACAGATTTTTGTACAATTTTCATTCTGCCTTTATATGTCCCGTGATGGTAGTGAACTCGGTTTTCAAACACCAAAGCAGAGAAGGTTCAGGACTTTGGTTGCTAAGTCAATTTCCCTCATTCTCTGTTTTATTCATCATATATTTATTGACATCCTACGTGGCAACGCCAATGATGGGGTGGTATTACAGAGGTCCAGAATAAATGAAAGGGTGCTCAGAGCCCCATGGGTGTTATAGAACATAACTAGAACAGTAGGGGAGGGACAATACTCTTCCTCAAGGGTGAATGAGCTGTATCCTCTACAAGTGAAACACAAAGGAGAAGAAACTATTTCCTTGCAGGGGAGACTGTTGGAAGAAGCAGGGATCAAGTAGGAAACAGGTCTTATTGAGATGAGCTCTGAAAATTGATATAGATGAAAAAGGTGAACGTGCGTGTGTGCGTGTGTGTGTTCGCTTGGCTCTTTTTGGCTGGTGTGTGTGAAAATAGGTGAACTAGGTGAGAGAAATAAAAAGGAGAATTCTTCTCACGACATTAATTGTGTTCCTAAGTCCAGGCCACATAACATACTGGAAATTTCAATCATCAAAGTGAATAAGCACAGGGGTTATTGGGATTCTCTCTAACTGATGCATCCAGCTTTTACTGGGATCCCTGAGTCTGATAACAAAACTGTCTTGTAGTGCCCCTCAGATTGAAGGAACATACAGGTCTTTCTTACGTTTTACGGGTATTTAACATGTGTTACCATTTCGGTTATTTATTCAACTACGATGAAAATCATATTTCAATTAGAATTTTAGCTAGGTATGCCACCTGAAAAACTAAAACTCACACGGAGTTTGGATTGTAATACCTTTCAAGCTGATGAAACATCGCTAATAGAATGTCATAATAAACAGTAGAAGTACCTTACTTAAATGAGATGTTCTAACAGCAAACACCCCATTCATTTCTAGTTAGTAATGGATAACTGCTAGGCTGGACAAGTGAACAAGGACAATTAATCGAGCTAAACAGTGTTGACATTTCCAGGTTATTGGAAATTACCGTGCGGTGAGCTTGTCTGTCTTTCTAAAGCCCTGCCCTGCAGAGCTACTCTGTCACAGTCCCACCACTGAAAGAAGCCCCTCTGATTCAACAGTCTTCTTAGCTCAGCAAATTCTGATCCGGAGAGTTGATTTGCATGGATTTTTGTGCAATCCTATTTACAAACCAACTGAAAAAAAAAAAGGGTTCCAATCCCGAAGTACATCATGTAGCTCAGCGCTTGCCAGCCAAGGCAGCTGCGGTGCACTTGTGATGGGCCCGAGCTCCCGCCTCGTCTCCCCACTGCCTCTGGCCCTGCCCTGGGGTGTCCCTGTCAGAGGAGCCCACGCTTCAGGGAGCCCGTTTGTAAGCGAGTTCAAGAAGATGTGTTCCCAAGATCTGGGAGGGACATGGCTATGTATCAGCTGCGACGTGAGCGTGACCAAATCTGGGGAAAAATTCAGATTGCCAAATGTGTTCCAAGATACACGGGTTTCTTTTTTGCTTGTGTTATTGTCGTTGCTAAGTCCACCCCCCCGTGAGCACGGTCTGAAAACTGTTTCTATTCCAAAAGCCCTGAGATGAGAACTTCTGCCACGGTGCTTACAACTCAGTTGATAGAATGACCTCCAGGAGAAGGGCTAAGCGAAAGGAATTGTGGCTGTAGGTGCTGAGGAAGCCTGGGCGAGGAAGGCCAGGTCGTCAAAGGTGGTGTCCCGGCTGGTGAAGCTGACACTGGCTCCTTTGAGCTTTGTCTTCACCGTGCCAATCACAAGCCCGCAGCCTGGAGCTACCTGACCCTGCTCTAGCAGCGGGCTGACCGTGCAGCCACCTGGACACCCCTGACCCTCACTCAGTGACTTCCAAATGTTCCATAAGAGTTTTAAGAGGGTGACAAAGGAACTTCACTAGTATTGTGAAATGTCTTCTTGAGGTTGTTCTTATATCGGTTTTCCATTAACGTAACTGTTAGAATCTTCACCAAAGTTGTCTAAAACAGACTTCTGAAATACAATCTCATGGTTCAAATTCTGGATGGAAAGGTGTTGTTGAAATACTCTTCGGAAGAGAGCTCTTTATTTGGTAATTGAAATGTTAGGTTAGCTACCTTAAGAAAATATAACCTCGATTTTGACAGCCAACAAGCTTACTCATTGATTACAAATTTCTTTTGACTTCAATGAATGGGTCAATTCGTAGTCGTAGCAGTTTATAACATGAAAATATGCATTCCTAAATATTAGATATTCTTTAGTAATACTATACATCTGTTGGGCCCCCGGGCAGGCCACCCCAAAACATGCCTCAAAGGCATATTGATTAGCTTGAATTAAAGTTACTTAACAAACAGCTGGTGGAAAAAAGGTATAAAACCCCACACTCTGACCCTCCTCTTTCCCCCAGAAAGTGGGAAATAAATAATCTCCCGTGTGACGGTGTCCTTCCTGTACCAAGAGGATAGAGGGCATACTTGGCACCGGATTTAGGGAAATCAAGGCTAAGAAGGCCGTATAAACAAAATCTGGCCACTTCTTCATTAGGCTGCTGCCCCAAGCACAAGCCCCTTTGTTTGTTAAATCTTCACAAGTGTTTCTTAGTCTAAAAATGATATAAAAACAGTCTGCTCTGGTCACTTCGATGGTCCCATTTCTATGAAACCTTCATGCGTATGAATTAAATTGGTTTTTTCCTCCTGTTAATCTGTCTTGTGTCAATTTAATTATTAGACCAGCCTAAAGAACTCAAGAAGGGTAGGGAGAAATTATCCTCTCCCTGATACATCCTAGGTAAGAACATCATGTATTTGGGGAACAGGCAAGAAGATGTTTAAAATAATTAGATATTTTTTTAAAAATCCATATTAGTCTCAAAAATAATTTTGAAAAGACTCTGAGTGGCCTTTCACACTGAGTGAAGGCATATGTCGATGCTCAACATCACTAATCATTAGAGAAATGCAAATCAAAACTACAATGAGGTATCACCTCACACCGGTCAGAAGGGCCATCATCAAACATCTATAAACAATAAATGCTGGAGAGGGTGTGGAGAAAAGGGAACCCTCTTGCACTGCTGGTGGGAATGTGAATTGGTACAGCCACTATGGAGAACAGTATGGAGGTTCCTTAAAAAACTAAAAATAGAACTACCATATGACCCAGCAATCCCACTACTGGGCATATACCCTGAGAAAACCGTAATTCAAAAAGAGTCATGTACCACAATGTTCACTGCAGCTCTGTTTACAACAGCCAGGACATGGAAGCAACCTAAGTGTCCATCGACAGATGAATGGATAAAGAAGATGTGGCACATATATATGATGGAATATTACTCAGCCATAAAAAGGAACGAAACTGAGTTATTTGTAGTGAGGTGGATGGACCTAGAGACTGTCATACAGAGTGAAGTAAGTCAGAAAGAGGAAAACAAATACTGTATGCTAACACATATATATAGAATCTAAAAAAAAAAAGGTTCTGAAGAACCTAGGGGCAGGACAGGAATAAAGACGTGGACATAGAGAATGGACTTGAGGACACGGGGAGAGGGAAGGGTAAGCTGGGACGAAGTGAAGAGAGTGGCATGGACATATATACACTACCAAAAGTAAAACAGATTGCTAGTGGGAGGCAGCCCCATAGCACAGGGAGATCAGCTCAGTGCTCTGTGACCACCTAGAGGGGTGGGATACGGAGGGTGGGAGGGAGACGCAAGAGGGAGGGGTTATGGGGATATATGTATACGTATAGCTGATTCACTTTTTTATAAAGCAGAAACTAACACACCATTGTAAAGCAATTATACGCCAATAAAGATGTTAAAAAAAAAAGAGTAAGTCACTACTCACACTTTCTGTTTCTATTTTATAAACACAAACCAGACAAGGGGAATCAGCTGTAAACCAGGGCTCTAGTTTGATGACATGCTCATAACTTTCAGCTCTAACTGAGACCGCCAGGATGTAAATGCAGCAAGGTATTAAGTCGAGAAGTAATTGGTTAGCCAGGAGGAGACTCAAAATGGGATCTCACAGTGAACACACTACAGAAGTTTTTTTGTGGATCTGGATGGGGACTCATGGTCAAAACAGATATTCTGAAACATTTTCAGCATGCCTCAGCGCAAGTGGGCAGGGCGGGGAGCCAGCCTCTTGGTTTTCTCTTGGGGTTAATAGTGAGCACCTTAGACTGAGCCGGTGCCCCTGGCAGACCCGCAGGAAACCAGAGAGCACACGCCAGGGACTGCCGGCCACGCCCAGCGCCAGAGGAGCCCCGCCCACACCCAGTGGCTCCGCCCACTTGCCTCTCCAGGCCAGGCGAAGGGTGTGGCTTACACTCACTGGCTCAGAAAGAGCTAGTTTAACTCAATCTAAGACATGATTATTTCAATTCTAAAGGGGAAAAGATGCAAACAGTATTTTAACTGTAATTTGCCTAAAAGTTATTCCTTGTGTAAGATACACACCCCAGTAAGTACACAGTCTTCAAAGAAAAATGTTATAATTGCTTGACTAAGTGAGAGTAGACAACATATTTGCCTTTTAAAAAACATTTTGGCCACCCCACGCCAGGGTGGTGGGATTTTAGATCAGTCCCCAGGGACTGAACCTGGGCCCTCGGCAGTGACATCGCAGAGTCCTAACCACTGGACCGCCAGGGCCACACCCCCGTTTTTTGTGTTTTTTTTTTTTTTTTTTTTGGTACGCGGGCCTCTCACTGTTGTGGCCTCTCCCATTGCGGAGCACAGGCTCCAGATGCGCAGGCTCAGCGGCCATGGCTCACGGGCCCAGCCGCTCCGCGGCATGTGGGATCCTTCCAGACTGGGGCACGAACCCGTGTCCCCTGCATCGGCAGGCGGACTCAACCACTGTGCCACCAGGGAAGCGCCCCCCCCCCCCCGTGTTTTTTTTTTTTAAATGAAGCTGATAACATCTTAAGAGGTGGGGAAAACCAAATCTGATGTAGATGTGCCTGTCTCTCTACTTAACAGGTATGTGGTTCAGATGATTCTAGAAAGTATTCTAATTTCTGCTCCTTGGTTTCCTCGTGGGAAAAATGGGACAAAGTAGATATAAATGCTCTTAACAGCAGCTAAGAGCCCATCATGTTATGTAAATTCAAAACTGCGTTCACACTTGAACATTACGGAATAATACACATTTCATGTCCCCATAGGCCACATACAAAGTGTGAGCTGCACTCAAAAGTCGCAGTGGGGAGCTTGGGGTGATACACATGTATGCATCGCTACGGCATCTACACTGCACAACCCTTCCGTCGGTGGTACGTGCCTCAGCCACTCACTGTGCTAAAGTTTTCCAGTGAGTATTTGATTTTATTCTCACAAAAAATCCTAGTAGGAAGGCACTACACTCACAGCTTTCCACAGACAAGGGAGCACGCTGAGTGGGAGACCTGGGAGGCTGATGTGGACGACAGCACTCAGCACACTCAGGCTGCCCAGGACTGAATCAACCCTTCATTGATCCGGGACTCTCTGAACTGAGGAAATTCCTTCCGTTTTTGGATAAATCAGAGATAATTAAGTGGTTAAATGACAGAAGAAAGACCGACAGGTTGGAAGGAAAATGATAACAAGGGGATCGGGGAGTGAGTGAAAGTGATCACACAGAGCAAAGCCTGAGCGCTTATGTACAAGTAGTGAGACGTTAGCATGAGAAATTTTAGTCTGACTGGTGGGGAACCTTCCAGATGGTGAATTAAACTGAACTGTAGCCATGTACCTAAAAAAATTAATGAAAGTCCTAGGTATATGACATTTTAGAAGCTGGCAAATTCACAAGTAAAGAAAACAGGTTCACTTGGAGATGTCAGGTGACTCCTGGCATCTTTTCACCTGTGCTGTCATCTTTCAAGGGCCTCTTTAAGGAGACAAAACAGCACATTGTTAAAAGCATTTATCAGTATTTATCTAAACACATCCAAGCAATTTGACTACGGTGTATCCATGAGTCATCAAAAGGCTGAACAACCGTTCCTGGTCCTATTAACGGAAACAATTAATGGGCAAATGTGCTGACAGGAAGCTGTCCTTATGTAGTTGGTGCCTTTGCACAGAAAAGTCACTTCCTTAAAAAGGGAAACCAGCACCACTAATGACAGTGGTCAACACACCATGTGCCGGGCTGTATGTGCTGAAGTCTGTTCAAAGTTCCCTGAGGAACTCACCCCCAAATTACTTTGCTAGTAATAGCTATGACACCTGGACTGATGTTCTGTAAAGTAACAGTTAAGTAGGCACTGGAACTTTCTAAAGCATACCCATTTCACTTTCCTGGAGGTCACGTACAAAGGGAGAGAGAGCTGCACTCAATGTCGTGGTCAAGGAGGTGCTGGCACTGGTGCATACCTGGCGGAATCCCTACCGCGGGGACAGCGCTAATCCCAGCACTGGTTACAGGAGTCTTGCAGCTTTCTCGACACTGTTTTCTCTGTGTTACTTTCTGGCCCAGTCCAAGAGAAAAGTGTGCTGCAATACTGGCTCTATTCTGTTTATGTTGCTAAGTTACAGAATATTTTGCCTTGCCTTGTCCAGAAAACCATGTCAATTGTCTCTCAAGAGATAAGCTACATTCTGGAACATCTCTGTATGTGTGACCTGAGTGTGCCGTGAGTATATCTGTAAGATAAATTTTGTTTTCTCTTTCTCTTTCAACTACAATTTGGAGAGAATCCTGTGATTCTATACTGATTTGAAATGCAGACTGCAAACGTACAAGTATTTAAGCAGAAATATATCTCTTTAGAGTTCTTGTGAGCTACACGTGAGCACACACAGACACATACACGCAGGCACATGGGTAAGAGTGGTTAGAAGGGAAGGAGGGTCACAGTCTGAAAGAGACGAAGAGACCCAAGAAGCCACTGAGTTGCCAGGACTCTGCCAACACACAAGGGCGGCTTGTGAGGAGAGAGTCATCGGGCCCTGGTTTAACGGACACCCTCAGGCTCTCCGGTTTCAATTCTCCTTTCAATCAAAACATTCTGAGAGAACTTTTCATCTATTTCTTGAAGATTCTGAATTTTTAGGCAAAACACAATTATAAGTAACAGAAGCAAAAGGAAGTATATATTCAAAACAACTGTTTCTTTCCTCTTGCCCCCAAAAGCCTTAACCCCAAAACTTACAAAGTCAATTTTGGAAACTGCATCTCTTATAAGTTCTCCACTGTAGCACACAACTAGTGGGGTGGGACAGCCCCTTCACCTCCTGCCTGCGAACAGGACACAAGTCTCCCGATTCCCTTCTCCTTCCTGGCCACGCGGAAAGCTGCCTACACAGCGTTTGCTCTGCTTCGATGGTCAGCGTCAGGGGACCCTTCTGGATCTCACAGCAAAGGCCGAGGCACAGACGGGATGACAGGCCCGGCATCTACCTCTGGGGCCCGTCTCCACTTTGCCTCCTGCTTGAACTCGGCACAGACCTCACCTGCTCCAAGCAACTGAAACATCCAGCGGGATGTGTACACCCACGTTGCCATGGAATAAAGCAAAACTTTATAAAGCTGGGATTAAATAGGATTCTTCTGGGACGAAAGCCCATCAGCTTTGTTCATTCCTTTTTCTTTTCTCCACTTCCTTGCCCTTCTGCGGGACTGGTGTGGGGGAATGAGAGGAATGCAACACTGCTCAACGATCCTACCAAGATAGGAGGTTACCCAAGCCACAGTCTGTGTGATTTCTTCCTGCACGTTTGTTCATTTGCTTCTAAAATCAGCACTCGCTGTGAATTACAACATAAACTGGAAGACTGGAGGATCATTTGCCAATGACCATGTACACAGGCCTCAACTCTCTCATCTGTAAAAGCGGAGCATTGAACTGGAGACTGAAAACCCCTGTTCTAACTCCAGCATCTCATCATTTTTAAAAATGCTGTTGCCGCGACTTCCCTGGTGGTCCAGTGGTTAAGACGCCATGCTCCCAATGCAGGGGGTCTGGGGTTAGATCCCTGGTCGGGGAACTAAGATCCCACATACCGCTACTAAGCCCATGCGCCACAACTACGGAGCCCATGTGCTCTAGACCCCGCGTGCCGCCACTACAGAAACCCGTGCACCACGACTAGAGAAGCCTGCGTGCCGCAACAAAGAGCCCATGCGGCCAAGATAAATAAATAAATAAATAAATTTTTAAAAAATAAATAAATAAAATGCTTTTGCCACTTTCTTGCATGTGGGTATGTGTGCACGTATGTATTTAAATCCCAGAAATCTAAATGGAAGTTAGGTAAGAAGTTCAACACTTCGGTTCTTTTCCCACTCCACTTATGGCAGTCCTTTCCAAAACGGATAAGCTTGCTATATTTCAAGCAGCGGAGGTTTTGCTGAGGCAGGAAAGTTGGTGATGCTTACGATTACCTAGATGAGAATAAGTCAGTCAGTGATATTAGGGGACTCAGAAGAGCACCCTTCAGGGATCAAAACCTACGCCTGTCTGACCAGAAATAAAAGAAGGTGCTATGCACTGAAAAGGTGGGGAAAACTGGAGCTTCATTACTCAAAAAAGAAGACATAGTGTATTCCCTTTCGTTTTTCTTAGATGCAGCCTGGGACAGGGGAGAAATGTCACATTCAGAGAAAGGTGGGATAAGGCACGTAGCGTTATTCTCCTTTTAAAAGAATTTTAATAACCTATTTTTCTAAATATATTTGTGTCCTGTCTGTGCTTTTCAAGCGTGATATTTGAAAAATAATGCAGCCTGTGTTGCTCTCTATTAGAACTAAAAAAAAGCTCAGGTAATATCTCCGTTTGGTACATGATGTATTTCTGGAAACTCTTCTGAAAGTAGACTATCTGAAACTTAAGCAACCAGATTCTGTGTGTGTGTGTGTGTGTGTGTGTGTGTGTGTGTGTGTATGTGTGTGTGTGTGTCAGTGGGGGAGGCTGGTGGGGAGAGAAAGAGAGAGAGAGAGAATGCATATTTGTGTGTGTAATCAAACCCCTGTGATTAGTGTAGGTAGCAGGTAGATCAGTTTGGGGCACATGCCCTGTAAGGATTTTCTCCTCAAACACTAGGGAAGTCTTTTCAGGCATCTTCCCGGGTTCAGTGCATCTACCCGACCCCACTGTCAGTAGTCTAATATTTAAACTCTAGTCAGCAATGTCACAGGGAGGTGGGTGCTCATCACAGTATTGTGACCTAGAAGGTCTCCAATCCTTGAGAGGAGGACCAAGTGAGTAGGGAATAGGGAGTCTGGTCTTGGCGGGCAGAGTACCTGCTGGACGCTGTGGCACCCAGAACTGAGCAGGACCTAGGTCTGACAAGTCTGCTCAGTCTGGCCTGTGGGAACCCCGGGGGGAGTCAGGATGGGTGGAGCGAGGGGCTCTTTTAGACCTGGCACCACCCACTGTCTCTTCTTCCGAGGCTGTTTATTATTCGTTCAACAAATACTTATTGGACATATGTGTGTAGCAGAGCAGAGCCCTGACAAGGGCTAAAATAGGTGATTATAAGTGACTTCATCTTGTAGCTGAACACATGGAACTCCAGGGCCACCAGTGCAAATTTTTCTCTTCACGTGCTCATGTGTCTTAATTATCTGGTTTTAGAAGAAATATTAACTGCAGAGCTCTCACTGGTTTCTTTGCCTTTCCTGAAATGAGAACTCCATTAAAAAAAATACAGTAAAAATAAGCTTCATACTCATTTCTGTAATCAGTCTGGAACTGAATGTCTCAAAACTGCTTCATAAGAGACTTTAGTCTCACGACCTTTCTCTAAAGAAACAGTAGCAAAAAGAAGTGGCTACTGTTCCCAAAGGGCCCCGGACTTTCCAAAGCCAGACCTCTCCTCTCGGAACACATGTCCTAACCCTCTTCCCCTGCTGCCCCGCCCCAGCCCTGCTCATCTGCTCTCCTCCATACATTTCTAACACGAGCGTGGAGGGGAGCTTCTCTCTTCTCTCAGCTCTTCCAAGTTTGCTCCTAGATGTTGACAGAATACTGACACTGACACAGTGACTCTCACCATGCACTGTGGTCACGGCTTCAGTGAGGACTGGCAGGAGGAGAGGACGGTAACCACCCAGGGCAAGTCCCCAGGGAGTGTCTAAGCAATCTTTGCTTTGACCTCGTTCGGTGTCTCACTGCAGACTATCTGTGAAGAAAACCATTGTCTGATCTGGATGTGCTGCTACCAGAAATAACCAGAAACACCATCCCCAAGGAAAACTGAGGGAGCAGGAAACAAGATATAAAAGAGAAGGGGCCTGACATCGATTCTTTTGAATCTTGTCTTTGTATTCTTCTCTATTTTCAGAAAAAAAATTTCAATACCGAGCCTGAAGTCTATGAGGACTATATGAGACAGTTCCACCCAAAACTATTAGAACTAATAGATGAATCCAGCAAGAATGCAGGATACAAGGTTAATATACAGAAATCAGATGCATTTTTATGCACTAACAATGAAAGAGAAAGTGTAAAAACAAACCTGTTTAAAATAGCATCAAAAAAATAAAATAAAATACCTAGGAATAAACTTAACCAAGGAGGTGAAAAATCTATACACTAAAAACTACAAAACACTGATGAAGGAAACTGAACATGATTCAAAGAAACGGAAATATATCCCATGTTCTTCGATTGAAAGAATCAATATTATTAAAATGGCCATACTACCCAAGGCAATCTACAATTTAATGTTCTCCCTATCAAAATATGCAGGACATTTTTTCACAGAAATAGAAATAAATAACTGTAAAATTTATATAGAACCATAAAAGACCCCAAGTTGCCAAAGTAATCCTGAGAAAAAAGAACAAAGCTGGAGGTATAAACCTCCCAGACCTCAGACTATACTACAAAGCTACAGTAATCAAAGCAGCATGGTAGTAGCATTAAAAACAGACACATAGATCAATGGAACTGAATAGACAGCCCAGAAATAGATGCACACACCTATGGTCAATTCATCTATGACAAAGGAGGCAAGAATACACAATGGAGAAAAGACAGTCTCTCCAACAAGTAGTGCTTGGAAAACTAGACAGCTCCATGTAAAACAGTGGAATTAGAACATTCCTTCATACAAAAATAAACTTAGAATAGTTTAAGGACCTAAATGTAAGAGGTGACACCATAAAACTCCTAGAAGAGAACACAGGCAAAACACTGTTTAACATAAACTGTAGCAATATTTTCGGAGATCAGTCTCCCAAGGCACAAAAAATTAAAAGCAAAAATAAACAAATGGGACCTAATTAAACTTAAAAACCTTTGCCAGAAAAGGAAACCATCAACAAAACAAAAAGACAACCTATAGAATGGGAGAAAATATTTGCACCTGAGGTGACTGACAAAGGGCTAGAATCCAAAATTGTACAAGGAACTCATACAATTCAATATCAAAAGAACAATCTAATAAAAATGGGCAGAAGACCTGAATAGATATTTTTCAAAAGAAGACATACTGGTGGCCAACAGGCACATGAAAAGATGCTCAACATCGCTAATTATTAGAGAAATGCAAATCAAAACCACAATGATGTATCACCTCACACCAGTCAGAATGGCTATCATCAAAAAGTCTACAAATAATAAATGCTGGAGAGATGCGGAGAAAAGGGAACTTTCTTATATTGCTGGTGGGAATGTAAGTTGGTACATCCACTATGGAGAACAGTATGGAGGTTCCTTAAAAAACTAAAAATAGAACTACCATATGATCTAGCAATCCCACTCCTGGGAATATATCCAGAAAAGGCAAAAATTCTAATTTGAAAAGACACATGCACCCCAACGTTCATGGCAGCACTATATACAATAGCCAAGACATGGAAACTACCCAAGTGCCCATCAACAGATGATTGATTTAATAGACACACACATACACACACACACAAAATGAAATATTACTTGGCCATAAAAATTCATGAAGTACTGCCATTTGCAGCAACATGGATGGACCTAGAGAATATTATACTTAGTGAAATAAGTCAGACAGAGAAAGACAAATACTATATGATATCACTTACATGTGGAATCTAAACAATAATACAAATGAATGTATATACAAAACAGAAACAGACTAACAGATATAGAGAACAAACATGGTTACGAAAGGGGAGAGGGAGGGATGGACAAATTAGGAGTGTGGTATTAACTGATACAAACTTCTATACATAAAATAGATAAGCAACAAGGATACACTGTATAGTGCAGGGAATTATACCCATTATCTTATAAAAACCTATAAGGGAATATAATCTGAAAAAAAGTAACTGAATCACTATGCTGTATATCTGAAACTGACAGAATAGTGTAAATCAACTTTACTTCAATATAAAATTTTAAAGAAAAGAATATATGAGACAGAAAAATAGTGTTGATTGAGGATTTCTGTCTGTGGAAAATTATTATTGTTCTGATATTTCAAAACAAAAGCCAAGACAAAACAATGACTGTTCTTTTGACACAGAGCAATGAGGGGTCCTCACTTTAAGTTTTGAATGTCATGGACCAGTAACTAACCTTTCAGGGACTCATCATTATTTTGCTTGCTTGTTAAGGCATTTATTTGCTTTAGTGTACATTTTCCATTTGGATGACTTCCTCTAATAAATGTAATGCTTTGAAATAACTTCCTTGTGGGTTCCATTTCTCTCCTCATTCGTGTCCCTAATGAATCTTGAAAGCATTTTGGATACAACAGCATTTTCCAGCTCCAGCTTTTTAAATTCTGACCCTCCTCATCTACTCTGATGCCACAGAACTGTACTTACCTGATGCACCCCCTGTGCCAGGCACTGAGTAGGTGCCGAGCATCCTCACCTCACAGCATCCCGCAGCAGGGCTGCAGGAGAGAGACCCTGAGAGGTACAGAGCCGGCCTAAGATCACGCGGTCAACAGGCGGCGGAGCTGAGCCCAAGCAGGCGCTATCACCCTGCAGCCACGTGGGGCTCACCATCCTGCTCCAGGAACTGCCAACTCAATCTCGAGTTCTGTCATTTCAACTCTACGTGAACGTGTTAATTAGTTTTAAGTTTCAGAAGGTCTGCATGAGCGAGAAATCATGTATTTTTTCTTGCTGTATCATTTTCCAAGCTTAGGAATGGCGCGCACATCATTAGTCTTTGCTGGGGTCCATTTCAAAGAAGAGGAACGTGCCACCGACCCCAGGAACAGCCGGAACAACCTGCCGGGCACAGTTTATCTTACCTTCCTAATATCAATCTAAATATCAAAGTTTTTTTGACCTGCCCTTTTTTTGTGTGATTCAGCAAACCAAACTTGACGGTGAAAAGAGATGCCTCCATGCGGTCGTGAAGACAGTCCGCTATCGTGCGTTCTGATCTAATCTCCTGCAGAAATCTGGGTTCTCTTCCGGCGGACGCGCGCCAGCCCTCGCCGCGTCCGGACACCGCCGGGCACCCCCTGCCTCGGCCACCTGCCACCCACCCACCGCGCCCAGGCTCCTCCACTAGAACTGTCTCTGTTGAAAAGGGGCTGCGAAAGTCTGAAAATAATGGAGGCATGGCGATAACTCGTTTTCTATCAAATGCCACAATATTTTAACCACAGTGTTACAATATTGTGATTCTTCAGTGATCAATTCTGTGATTTTCTAAAACTTGGGCTGTAATTCTCCAAAGTCAAACTAGATTACGGTGATTCGCAAATTTTATTTTATATTTCTGAAGCTAAGAACACCACCGAACGAAAAGGAGTCTCTCCAAATCGAAGGAATGTGTTAACTTGCAAAAAAAAAAAAGAGAAGCAAGAAAGGAGCCAGCCTCCACAGGGCGGTTCTCCACACGCTCATGGGGACATTTTAGCACCTTATTCAGATGTCCCGTGTGCACTGAACTTCAGTCATATAGCCACAGCTAGGAAAACACAGGCTAGAAACGATCTCCAGCTTTTTGGAACAGTTCATCTTTTTCGTAATCCACGATAGGAACAGACTTCCGGAACCCCTCTCCAGAGTTACAGAAGAATGCGGCAACAGAGAATAGTTTTGGAATGACAGAGGCTACATGACTCAACTTCATTCTGCAGAAAAATTAGTTCAGTTACCCTGTGTCCCCAGTGCTATCACCCCTGCCATGAATATCAGAACATGTTAGTAGTGGAGAGAGGTGGGGAAATAACGGTCCATGTGCCCTACACCACAGCACCTTCTGGTGATACTTCATCTCATCTGGTTTGATTTGCAGACCTCTCTCCAGCCGGAGTTAACATGTTGACAACAAGATTCATGCTGCCACGATCCCAAGCTATTTCTTTTTCCTTTTGCAACAGGAACCTTTTAATGAATACTTCCAAAAATGGGAAACTGGCTGTCCGTTTTTAATGACTTTCCAGCCGTTGCTCTGTACTTTTGATCTTAAAATAAAACTGATCTGGGCTTCCCTGGTGGCGCAGTGGTTGAGAGTCCGCCTGCCGATGCAGGGGACACAGGTTCGTGCCCCGGTCCGGGAAGATCCCACATGCCGTGGAGCGGCTGGGCCCGTGAGCCATGGCCTCTGAGCCTGCGCGTCCGGAGCCTGTGCTCCACAACGGGAGAGGCCACAACAGTGAGAGGCCCGCGTACCGCAAAAAAAAAAACAAAACAAAAAAACTGATCTTATAAAGGCTACAAGTGTGTTAGTATCACCTAGATACTTCTGGTGAGTAAGTTACTCTCCCGGATAATAAATCAGAGGCTTTTGAAAGTGCATTAACTCTTTAGACTCACCCAGGACAGCTCACTTGCACGGGGAATTTCCACACAGCACATGAGTCATGAGCAAAGGTTACTCCTCATGCACCCCTCTCCTCCCTAGGGAGTTACTTACTTAGAACATCTAAGTATTCATACAGGAAAAGCCCAGAATGCAGCAAGAATCTCCAGGAAGCTAAGGAATTCCAGAATTACATTTCTGAGACAGTAGACGGGAAAATCCTCATCTGGTCCCCCATTTATTAAGGATCAAGCAATCTCCAAAAAAATGTCATCACCTTCCAGATAACTCAGGTTGACCTCTGTAAGCCTTGAGAATGCTTACTTCAATGCTTTTGGATAAATATTTGTAAAACATTTGCTCTGAGCCTTCCGATGTCACCATATTTGGTTTGTGGTGCAGTGTGTAGGTGACCCCCTCTGTAGACAATGCTGGGACACACCAACCTCCTTGGCCTCTGGCCTGTGTGGGCTGTTTGCTGTCACACAGATGACCTGCCCACTAGGCTTATGTCTCCTTTTCATGTCCTTTATTCATTGACTTTTTCTTTGTTCTAGAGGCTGTTATGAGAAGTTCTAAATTCAGAAGTCTAAGACCAATGATAAATTCTATCCTTGTGTTGTTAGCAGCCTTTACCTTGCCATATAACTGCTACACTCTTTTTTCTTGCTGCTGTCAAACTTTTTAAATCCCTTGTGGACATGTAAGAGCTTCTGGTTTCTAATTAGGTTTAAACTGTCCCTAAAATAAGAGCAAATAGCCACTGAGTGAGAATTTGAAGGACCAAATGAGGGAATAAAAGTACATAAACATCAGTGGGATTACTCTAAGATCTCTGTTTGGTTCGCATCTATTTATGTGTTTCTTGTCGGTAAAGTGGACCCTTGAACAACCCAGGTTTGAACTGTGCAGGTCCACTTACACACAGGTTTCGGTCAATGGTAAATACTACAGCACCAGACGATCTGCTGTTGGTTGAAGCCACGGATACCGAGGGCCGACTGTAAAGTTATACTCACATTTTCCACCGCGTGGGGGTCAGTGACCCTAACCCCCGTGTTGTTCAAAAAAGGGAAAATGGACTCTGAAAACGTGAGGGGCCCTTTCTGGACGTCTGGATTCTAATATATTCTCCTAACAAAGCAATACAGGCTGCTCTGTGAAAAATACCCAGTTCTGGATTTTTGAAATTACAACCGACAGACACTACATTAAATTATTTTCCATTAAATTGGCTTACTGGTGGAGAAGAATAATTGACACAATTATTATGAATTGGAATTACTTCTACTTGACAGTCAGACAGGCCTGTGAATAATACACATGACCTACTATTAAACATTCATTCTGTATCGATAGGTTTGTACATAAGCCTGCATGCAGTTTTAGATTAAACTCTGAATATTAAAGACGTAGTTTGAAGAAATATATTGTTATACATCGAAAACTGATGTTTGCTTGCGCTTTGCAGGTTTCCTTTAGTCCAGGAAAGATCATTCTTTTAAAAGAAAAAAAAAAAAATCTCCTATTATGTTCAGGCAAATAAACCCAGAACACCTGGTACAATTTTTCTGGTTTCTTGTGCATCACACATCACGAAGGCAGTTGCCTTTCCATTAGCAGTGAAGGACAGTGGTGCTCAGATGACAAAAATGTACTAAAACCTCTATTTTCCATGTTAGGTTTTCCACTCCCGGAGGGCTGTGTGTGGAGGTGAGAGGTAACGAAAACAAGGAAATTGTGCAGCACAAGCAAAGAAGCCCAAGAACTCCTGTGCTGGCTGACTCAGCCTTATTTCTTAGTTGAAGAAGAGAGCAGGGCTTCCCTGGTGGCGCAGTGGTTGAGAGTCCGCCTGCCGATGCAGGGGACGCGGGTTCGTGCCCCGGTCCGGGAAGATTCCACATGCCGCGGAGCGGCTGGGCCCGTGAGCCACGGCCGCTGAGCCTGCGCGTCCGGAGCCTGCGCTCTGCAACGGGAGAGGCTGCAACAGTGAGAGGCCCGCGTACCGCAAAAAAAAAAGAAGAGAGCAGTTGGAATTTACACCCCAGGACAAGCTGAGAAGTCCCTCCAGTCCTGGGGGCACCGCTCTGCTTCCTCTACGTCACCCTCCTGGAGAGCGTGTCTCACGAACCCTCCCACCCACTGCTGTGCTCCCCTCGCTGCGCAGACCCAGCCCTTCACCCACTGCCAGCTCACGATGCACTTCTGCTGGCCTGGCTGATGCCACGTGCGGCCCAGATGGTCCCGAGGTGGCCCCACCTCTCAGTAAGGTCTGTGTGCGCTGATGGTAAAACACTTTGGGGGGGATCTCGTGGGAAGAGAACTTTTCCAGTTAAGTGTAGGTTTAGTATTCATGAAAAAACATCTATTTTTTGTTCGTTCTATTTCCTCCCCCACGCCTGGTCTTCTCATCTTAAACACACACTGGACCCGTCCACAACTCTACTGCTGTCCAGAGAATTCCACACCTTTCCAACTGCATCGGCCCATGTGGGTCCATCTAAATTATGAACCGAAGTGAAACAAAGCCTGGACCTTAATGACTTCACCAGGGAAGATCAAGGAGGAAAAGCGGGGGAGAGAAGATCTGCCACAGGCAGAAAAGGTTGGATATGAGAGGAGGCGACTGGACCAGTTTGATGAGGCCAGTCGGTCTGGCTTCCGGGCACAGATTTCCTGATTTCTCTTATGTTTGAAACTTGACCCCATCTGTTCTTTCCATCTGACCCTGAGTGATGAGAATGGAGATGCAGTGTGGTGTGGAGAAGCAGAGCGACCTTGGCGGCAGACAGCTCAGGGCTCGGGCTTGGCTCTGTGGGTTTGGAGTGGTCACTCCACCTCTCTGTTCCTCACCGGTGAAAAGGAGCCATGATGTTTCTCTTGCAGGCTGAGTTTAAGCACACAGGCTTAAAGCACAGTGCCTAGCACGGGGCAAGCAACCACAGCATGGTAAGATTCATCTCATACGAGCATTAAGGGCTCCGTTGACTTGGTATTAAAAGTACACTTGTCGAGTTCAGAGCACAGCTTTACATTAAGTAGCCTTCAGTGATGCCACAAGTCAGTTCCTGATTATTTCCAAAGAAATGGGAAGGAAAGAAAGCTACTGGGAAATAATACTGAATAATAATAATACTGTATAATACTGTGACGAATACTGAATAATACTGTTTGCCTGCCTATCAAATATGATCTAAATGGCACAAATACAGTGGAGAGGAACACCACAAAATTATGCTCAGAAACCCATGTACACTTTTCCATGCAAATAAGCAGTTATGAAAGAGAAAATATGGCCGTTGAAGCAACAGGTATAAATGATCAACAGTCAATTACTGTAACTTATTTCTAGGGTCATTTCTATGATCTTAAATGAACGGTTAAGAAAGGGTACCTGGGGTGTGGAGCCCTTTGCTCTACTGTTCCTCCCTTTCATGGCCACCTGTTAATCCCACTTTAATTCAGATACTTTGGAAGCCAGAACTCCTGCCTCTTTCTCACACAGTGAATCACAAATCCCCCGCCTGTCTTTGAAGACCAATCTTAATTCAAGAATGAAGTTTCCGGGCTTCCCTGGCGGTGCAGCGGTTGAGAGTCCGCCTGCCGATGCAGGGGACACGGGTTCGTGCCCCGGTCCGGGAGGATCCCACATGCCGCGGAGCGGCTGGGCCCGTGAGCCACGGCCGCTGAGCCTGCGCGTCCGGAGCCTGCGCTCCGCAACGGGAGAGGCCGCAACAGTGAGAGGCCCGCGTACCGCAAAACAAAAAGAAGTTTCCTTTTCTACCATGTCTTGGGAGCTGCTAGAGCTGGGACCTAGTTCTAGAACAGTCCTTCGCTCCCCCATTATTCCACTTCTGGCTTTTAGCCTCGGGCTCTCTCATTCTTAAAAGGCTACATTTCTTACTTTTCACGTCTCCCCAGCATCAGTTCCTCTCCTGGTTCACGGGGTTTGTTAGCTCCTCCTCCGGGGCCCTAAATTCCCCTGAAGCTGAGATTAGAGTCCCATGGCCCTGAGCAATTAGATCCCCAGCCCCTAGTCCGCCCAGAGTGACAGTACGCACCATGTGCTCGAGCTTGTGAGGACCAGTCAGTCCAAGCCCCGCATCTCCAGCAGTCGTACCCGCATAGAGACAGTGGTGTCTGTGAGGCTTAAACAGCTTCACTTTTTAGGTGCTGCACAAACTGTGTCCATCAAGGTATAAAATGCTTTGTAGGTCAAAGAGATTAGATCATAGTTGGTCTACCCTTTACAGTCTCTTGGCTAAGCTCATTTGTCTTGGTTCCAACCATCCACATACGGACAATGACCTTTCACACAGAGAGATGTGTATATTTATAGGGATTTTTTATATATGACATCCTTTGAGACCCATGTAGGGAGAAGTGTGCCTCTCCAAGCAAATCTGGGATATGAAACGTTGTCTAATCAGAGCAAAGAAATCCGTGCAGTGTTGAGTACCGCAGTGAGGGGAGGGGAGAGCTCTGTTATAAAAATCATCCACGGTTGTTCCCCCGCTCTGTGGTTCAGAATCTGCACGGGCATGGGAGAATTGTGCTGATAAAGACACAAGCCGGGTTATGGATATCGGGGCTAATTGGAAGCAGCTGAGAACAGTGGGAAGCAAACTCTCCACATTTGGACGCTGTTCTCCTTAGTGTGGGTGGGCGACTTGGTAAAGGCCCTACAGCCTTCCCAGGGGTGGGACCTGAAAGCTAAACAGAAACACATACCTACATGGAAGACAGAATCTCATCCACACGGGAGACCTATATGTCCAGTCCCAGGGGGCCTACTAAATATCACGAATGAAATCCACTGGATTAATGTTAAGTGATCCAGAGTGGGCTGTGTTCCCAAATGTTGCTGGTGGAAACACAGTCAGGAGTGGCATGCATGGGTGCCTAGGCTGTAGTTTACATCTTGCTTAAAGAGCAAGGAGTGTCTCCCACGGTTTCGTTCACCTTCTTTAGGGTTACTTTAAAACGCTGACATGTGGCAGAAGTGGAAGTAGAGTAGACTGGGCCATGTCTGTTTAACATCATCGGAAAAAACAGTAATTTGCTGGCCTCCCACTCTATGCTCATCGTTCCGAAGGCTCACGTGGTCACACGGTTGGTAACAGGCAGAGCTGGACCGAGACCAGGTCTCTCCAGCTCCAAAGCCAGGTTCCTTCTCCAGGCCACGCAGCATCCTAAGTCCTCACACCTGCTCATCTCCTATTCAGAGGAAACTGCATTGTTACATCGGGAACAAGCCCAAATAACCTTCTAAACTATGGTGTCTATCATAAGCTTCTATGGCTCCCAAAACACAAGATGAAAAGTTCTACGGTGTTTTCCTGAAATAGAGACAATGAGAAGCTCACTGCGGCCCTGCTCATGGGGGGGATGGTATTAGGTCTTGGGTTCTTGAAACAGTCTGGCACTCCCCTACAAAAACGGACAGAAAAGATACTAAGGAAAGGTCTATTTAAAAATATTTGTGTGGGGCTTCCCTGGTGGCGCAGTGGTTGAGAGTCCGCCTGCCGATGCAGGGGACACAGGTTCGTGCCCCGGTCTGGGAGGATCCCACATGCCGCGGAGCGGCTGGGCCCGTGAGCCATGGCCGCTGAGCCTGCGTGTCTGGAGCCTGTGCTCCGCAACGGGAGAGGCCACAACAGTGAGAGGCCCGCGTACCGCAAAAAAAAAAAAAATTTGTGTGCCTCATCATCAGAAAATCTACAAGCAACAAATGCTGGAGAGGGTGTGGAGAAAAGGGAACCCTCTTGCACTGTTGGTAGGAATGAAAATTGATACAGCCACTGTGGAGGACAGTATGTGGTTCCTTAAAAAACTTAAAATGGAACTACCATATGACCCAGCAATCCCACTACTGGGCATACACCCTGAGAAAACCTTAATTCAAAAAGACACATGCACCCCAATGTTCATTGCAGCACTGTTTACAATAGCCAGGTCATGGAAGCAACCTGAATGTCCATCGACAGATGAATGGATAAAGAAGATGTGATACATATATACAATGGAATATTACTCAGCCATCAAAAGGAACAAAATTGGTCATTTGTAGAGATGTGAATGGACCTAGAGACTGTCATACAGAGTGAAGTAAGTCAGAAAGAGAAAAACAAATATCGTATATTAACGCATATATGTAGAATCTAGAAAAATGGTGCAGATGAACTGGTTTGCAAGGCAGAAATAGAGACACAGATGTAGAGAACAAACGTATGGACACCAAGGGGGGAAGTGGCGGGGGTGGTGGTGGTGGTGGGATGAATTGGGAGATTGGGATTGACATGTATACACTAACATGTATAAAATAGATAACTAATAAGAACCTGCCATATAAAAAACATTAAATTAAATTTTAAAATGTGTGCCTCATTACATTTTTTTGTAAAATGTGGTACTTTGAAAAATCAGCATCACAGTGTGAAATTCAAAAATTTACCATGAGACTGCAGTAATTTCACTTTCTGAACTACACCCCAAGGAAATTATCCAAAAGAGAAAAATAATTGTGTGTAAAACTACTGATGAGCACTAATAAAAAAAAGAAATATCAAGAAACCACACAACTGGCCCAGTAAAAGAATGGATGAGCAAACTAGAATACGTAAATTGAATGAAATAAAATCATATGACTTTAAATGGCAATTCTGTGATTAAGAGCAATAAAATGGCTCACTGGGAAAGGTAAGAAAACTTAGAATGACAGAAATAAATTAGAATTAGGCTGTTCTTCTGTGGGGTGGAAGCAACCCCTGCACGTCCCCCTCAGAACCCCCTGTGTGCTCGGGGCAGGTGGGGAACCCACCTCAGCCTGCACCCCTGAGCCACCAGTGGGCACCCAGCACAGGCTCCCGGAGGCCCAGCAACACTGGACAACGAGTGCGGACCTCCGTGCTTCCAGCTCAACTTCTGCCCAGACGTTCTCTGGGTCAAGAACATGCCCAGTGTCCCCTCAGCACATCTCTGTGAAAACACTGTTTTCTCATAGTGATGATGTAATGGATAAGAAATCTTGCAAAACTCTGATTATTCACACAAATATTTATTCAACAAATATTTATGGAGCACTACTATAGGTCATGTAATTTCACATTATCAGAACGTGGTAAGCACAGAATAACACAAAGCGTAGGAATAAATACATTTAGAAAAAAGGTCAAGTGATTGTCACAAGTTCTGGGAAGGGAAGGGTGAACAGGTGGAACACAGAGGATTTTTAAGGCAGTGGAACTATTCTGTGTGATACTGTAATGGTTGAGCCATGTCCTTATACATTTGTACAAACCCACAGAATGTTCAACACCAAGAGTAAACACTAGTAAACTGTGAACTTCGGTTAATAATAATGTATTGTCTCTTGTGTCTCCTGCCTAGAGAAGTTTCTTTAGCATTTGTTGTAAAGCTGGTTTGGTGTACTGAATTCTCTTAGCTTTTGCTTGTCTGTGAAGCTTTGGACTTCTCTGTGGAATCTGAATGAGATCCTTGCTGGGTAGAATAATATTGGTTGTAGGCTTTTCCCTTTCAACACTTTAAATATATCCTGCTACTCCCTTCTGGCCTGCAGAGTTTCTGCTGAAAAATCTACTGATAACATGATGGGGATTCCCTTGTATGTTATTTGTTGCTTTTCCTTTGCTGCTTTTAATATTTTTCTTTGAATTTAATTTTTGTTAGTTTGGTTAATGTATCTCTTGGTGGGTTTCTCCTAGGGTTTCTCCTGTATGGGACTCTCTGCACTTCCTGGACTTGAGTGACTATTTCCTTTCCCATGTTAGAGAAGTTTTCCACTATGATCTCTTCAAATCTTTTCTCATACCCTTTCACTTTCTCTTCTTCTAGGACCCCTATAATTTGAATGTTGGTGTGTTTGATGTTGTCCCAGAGCTCTCTGAGACTGTCCTCAATTCTTTTCATTCTTTTTTCTTTATTCTGCTCCTCGGCAGTGATTTCCATCATTCTGTCTTCCAGCTCACTTATTTGTTCTTGTGCCTCAGTTATTCTGCTATTGATTCCTTCTAGTGTATTTCTCATTTCAGTTACTGTGTTGTTCATCACTGTTAGTGTTGTTCTTTAGTTCTTCTAGGTCTTTGTTAAACATTTCTTGTATTTCTCAATCTGTGCCTCCACTCTATTTCTGAGATTTGGGATCATCTTTATTATCATTACTCAAATTCTTTTTCTTAAGTTGTCTATTTCCTCTTCAGTTATTTGGTCTTGTAGGTTTTTACCTTGATCGTTCATTTGTAACCCAAAACAATTAACAAAATAGTAATAGGAATATCCATATCGATAATTACCTTGAATGTAAATGGATTAAACGCTCCAACCAAAAGACACAGACTGGCTGAATGGATACAAAAACAAGACCCATATATATATGGGTCCTTGGGGTGTAGTTCAGAAAGTGAAATTACTGCAGTCTCATGGTAAATTTTTGAATTTCACACTGTGATGCTGATTTTTCAAAGTCCCACATTTTACAAAAAAAATGTAATGAGGCACACATTTTAAAATTTAATTTAATGTTTTTTATATGGCAGGTTCTTATTAGTTATCTAGTTTTAGTACATGTTAGTGTATAAATGTCAATCCCAAAATACTAGCAAACAGAATCTAAAACCACATTAAAAAAAAATGTATATATGCTTCATATATATATATATATATATATATATATATATATACTGCATATATAAGACTCGCCTCGGACCTAGGGATACATGCAGACTGAAAGTAAGGGGATGGAAAAAGATATTCTATGCAATGGTAATCAAAAGAAAGCTGGAGTAGCAATACTCGTATCAGATAAAATACACTTTAGAATAAAGACTGTTACAAGAGATAAGGACACTACATAATGATCAAGGGATCAATCCAAGAAGAACACATAACAATTATAAATATTTATGAACCCAACATAGGAGCACCTCAGTACATAAGGCAAATACTAACAGCCATAAAAGGGGAAATCAACAGTAACACAATAATAGTGGGGGACTTTAACACCCCACTTACACCAATGGACAGATCATCCAGACAGAAAATAAATAAGGAAACACAAGCTTTAAATGACATAATAGGCCAGACAGATTTAATTGATATTTATAGGACATTCCACCTGAAGGCGGGAGAATATACTTTCTTCGCAAGTGCACCTGGAACACTCTCCAGGATAGACCACATCTTGCATCATAAATCAAGACTCGGAAAATTTAGGAAAACTGAAATCGTATCAAGCATCATTTCTGACCACAGAATTATGGGATTAGAAATTAATTAAAGGAAAAAACCCACAAACACATGGAGGCTAAACAGTGCACAGCTAAATAACCAAGAGATCACTGAAGAAATGAAAGAGGGAATTTAAAAATACATAGAAACAAATGACAATGAAAACACGATGATCCAAAACCTATGGGACACAGAAAAAGCAGTTCTAAAAGGGAAGTTTACAGCAATTCAATCTCACCGCAAGAAATAAGAAAACTCTCAAATAAACAATCTAACCTTACACCTAAAGCAACTAGAGAAATAAGAACAAAGAAAACCCAAAGTTAGTAGAAGGAAAGAAATCATAAAGATCAAAGCAGAAATAAATGAAATAGAAACAAAGAAAAGAAGAGCAAAGATCAACAAAACTAAAAGTTGGTTCTTTGAGAAGATAAACAAAATTGACAAACCTTTAGCCAGACTCATTAAGAAAAAAAGGAAGAGGACTCAAATCAATAAAATTAGAAATGAAAAAGGAGAAATTACAACTGACACTGCAGAAATACAAAGAGACTAAGAGACTCTCTCATAAGAGACTACTACAAGCAACTATATGCCAATAAAATGGACAACCTGGAAGAAATGGACAAATTCTTGGAAAGGTACAACTTTCCAAGACTGAACCAGGAAGAATTAGAAAATATAAACAGACCAATCACAAGTAATGAAATTGAAATTATAATTAAAAATCTTCCAACAAACAGAAGTCTAGGACCAGATGGCTTCACAGGAGAATTCTATCAAGCATTTAGATAAGAGCTAACACCCACCCCTCTCAAACTCTTCCAAAAAATAGCAGAGAGAGGAACACTGCCAAACTCGTCCTACGAGGCCACCATCACCCTGATACCAAAACCAGACAAAGATATCACTAAAAAAGAAAATTACAGACCAAAATCACTGATGAACATAGATGCAAAAATCTTCAACAAAATACTAGCAAACAGAATCCAAAACCACATTAAAAGGATCTTACACCATGATCCAGTGGAATTTATCCCAGGAATGCAAGGGTTCTTCAATATACGCAAATCAATCAATGTGATACACCATACTAACAAATTAAAGAATAAAAACCATATGACCAACTCAATAGATGCAGAAAAAGCTTCTGACAAAACTCAGCACCCATTTATGATAAAAACCCTCCAGAAAGTGGGCATAGAGGGAAACTACCTCAACATAGTAAAGGCCATATATGACAAACCCAAAGCAAACATCATTCTCAATGGTGAAAAACTGAAAGCATTTCCTCTAAGATCAGGAACAAGACAAGGATGTCCACTTGGGCCACTCTTATTCAACATAGTTTTGGAAGACCTAGCCACAGCAATCAGAGAAGAAAAAGAAACAAAGGAATCCAAATTGGAAAAGAAGAAGTATCACTGTTTGCAGATGACATGATACTATACATAGAAGATCCTAAAGATGCCACCAGAAAACTGCTAGAGCTAATCAATGAATTTGGTAAAGTTGCAGGATGCAAAATTAATGCACAGGAATCCCTCACATTCCTATACACTAACAACAAAAGATCAGAAAGGGAAATTAAGGAAACAATCCCATTTACTATCACAATTAAAAGAATAAAATACCTAGGAATAAACCTACCTAAGGAGGCAAAAGACCTGTACTCAGAAAACTATAAAACACTGATGAAAGAAATCAAAGATGACAGAAACAGATGGAGAAATATACCATGTTCTTGGATTGGAAGAATTAATATTGTGAAAATGACTATACTACCCAAAGCGGTCTACAGATTCAAAGCAATCCCTATCAAATTACCAATGGCATTCTTCATAGAATTAGAACAAAAAAATCTTACAATTTGTATGGAAACACATAAGACCTCAAATAGCCAGAGCAATCTTGAGAAGAAAAACGGAGCTGGAGGAATCAGGCTCCCCAACTTCAGACTATACTACAAAGCTACAGTAATTGAGACAGTATGGTACTGGCACAAAACCAGAAATACAGATCAGTGGTACAGGATAGAAAGCCCAGAGATAAACCCAGGCACCTACGGTCGCCTAATCTATAACAAAGGAGGCAAGAATACACAATGTAGAAAAGACAGCCTCTTCAATAAGTGGTGCTGGGAAAACTGGACAGCTACATGTAAAAGAATGAAATCAGAACCCTACCTAACACCGTACATATCGGCACCACGAACACCTGAGGATGGCTGTTATCACCACGAGTCCTTCCATCAAGCTGAATTACTCACGTGTGGTTTCTAATTCTCCTCTTGGCTACACTCCACTCCACAAACTCCCACTCGCCATGGTCCCTTTAAGATGTGCCCTGAATCAGCCAGCAGAGGCTACTCACCCCTGCCCAGCACCTGGCACTGGACCATCACCTCGTGGGGTCAGGACCCTGTGCTCCCACCAACATGCTGCTGCACCCACACCACACTGTTGTTGGCTCACACTTAACCTGAGCCACCCCATCTTCTTCACACGTACATAACTGGTGTTTTTTCATTCTGCCAGTCATTCAACAAATAGTGCCTTCAAGAAAAAAATGTCCAAAAGTGGACAATTTTCCATAAGATGATTGGGCAACAGACTAAGGAAACACATGGACTTCTGACCTACAAGTGAACCCAAAATTAAATTTTTCCATGTTAAAAGTTAACTATTATTATCAGTTAGTTGTTAAAGGCAAAGCAGCCATGCAGAGTCCCAGTGTCACGTGGGAGGGGGCACTGCAGATGATGAGGTGAAGTCCCATCACGTCCCACCCTCATGCTCAGACGCGTGTGTTTGGAGGGGCACAGAGTAGATTGCCGAGAAACAGCCAGATTCTGACTGTCGCCGGTTTGAAAATCAATGGAAAGCACATCTTTTAGTTCAAAATGTTATTCTTAGAAGTTATGTAAGTAGCACTCGTAGCTGCTTTACTGACTCTGACACATCAGACAAGCTCCTTAGTTTTCCAGGTATTACCCTACACATAAATACAGGATGACCATCTGTTTTACTTACATAGTGAAAACACTCATGCGTTTTCCTTAAACTCTTAAGCTACCAATGTCGCTTACGAGATGCCTTTATTCCCTCTGCCCTCACCCATCTGGTTTTCCATGTTTTGTGAATATTTTTCAGGTGCCAAGGGTCTAACTCACCTTTTGTATTCCCTTCTTAACCAACAAACTGTCACAGAATCATGTAATTATTAAGAGCAAACTCAATCTCAGAGCTGGAGAAACCCCATGTTTTCTTACACTGAGGCTCCCAGAAGCACCCTGGTTCATTCAGACACGTTCAGCTCTGTGCTCATAAGCCCCGTGAACACACAAAGCTCAAGAACTGACCTCAAGTAGGTGGAAGTCATGTGTACACTGAGTCCAGATATGTTCAATTTTGAACATCACACAGAGGGATCACCTAACAGAGTTAAGAAGCTCGTGACCTGATGTGATTAGCATTTTAGAACAATTCAGAACAATTCTAGCTAAACCACGTGGAGAACTTTCACAAAACACCTCTGACGTCCACTCCAGACCAATTACAGCAGAATACCAGGGACTGGGGCCAGTGCTGGGATTTTTTAAGGCTCCCCAGGCGATTCCGATGTGCAGCCAAGGTTTCAAACCACTGTTTCAGAGATGGCTCTGGCAGCCGTGCCGAGAAGCTCTAAGAAAGAGCAGGGGAGGGGGGCAAGGAGGAAGCAATGACACTGTCCTCACGGGAGATGGTGAGGGCCGACCCAAGAGGTCATCGTGGGGACCAAGGACAGGATGGACGCAGTGGGGAAAATGGGGATGTCTAAGGACGGCTCTGGTGTGTGACTCTGGTGCATGTGTAAACAGAACCTGAAGTGGCTGTGGAACTGCCAGTGCAACCTCCAAGGGGCTCTATACACAAGTGTGCAGACGTGAGGCCCGGCCACGGTGAAGGCTCTGCATCCGGGGTCGGCAGGGGCCTTTAACTGTGAGCGCCGAGAAGAGCCCTGAGGGCAAGGAGGACGGAGGGACAAGGATGGAGATGGCATGAAAATCAAAGCAACGATGCCCTGAGGACCTGCCACCACGGCAGGGGTGTGAGGGCAGAGGTGCTTCGTTTCCTACTGTGCCCAGGGTTTTGGCCACCAGGTGCTCCAGACTTTCCCAAGCAGATTTCACACATCCAGGCTCGCTGTCAAGCTGTGATTGAGACTAAGGGCCCTCATTTTGGGAACAAAGGACATCAGTGTGTGAGACAGCCTCGCTGACCCGCCCAGAGCGGTTGTGCTGGGGAGCTGGGTCCCCGCAGGAGGCCGGGGCACAGGCAGGCACGAGGCTCTGGGCCCGGGTGAAGGCAGCCCAGCTCGCCAGCCCCGCGCCCCCAGTCCTCAGCTGTCTTCCACGCAACCTCACCTGGTCCCGCACACACCAATGGAAGGACGACCTGGGGGTGAAAGTTGCTCAAGTTTCATCAAAGGTGAAACCTGAGAAACTTGCTCAAGGTCAGCGAAGGTCGAGGTGGGGGGAACTGGACGGTCAGGTTCCTGCTCCAGGCTGGGCGATCGGCCCAGGAGCCGCCTGATCCGGGCCAGGCGATCTGAGGGAGGGAAGCGTGGAGCGCCAGGCCTTCAGACCTTCCAGAAAGGGCGGATGGGAGTCCAGGCAGAGGACAGACGGGGAACAGGCAGCCCAATGGGCAGGCTCTCCTCTTCCGGGGTGGACAAGGCCCCATGCCGCGGCACTCGGCACCCGTCAACGGGTGTGGAGACTGTCCACCGATGGAGAGGGAGGGCACCTGCCTTTTTCACAAATTGAGGGAAATGAAAACTTTTCCTCAGAGACTGAAGAAATCATCAATGTCCCTTAGGAACTGGGTTTGTCCGCTTCCAACAAAACCAGCTTATTGTAAAGCAGATCAGTTAAGAGCTCAATGGATCAATCAATAAAAAACCAAAGAGTGCGAGCTCATGCGAATCACCTGAAGGAAGGGCCAGGCATCAGGTGTCCACTGACATGCGGCCCCCGCCCACCCCAGGTTGCCTGGGACACAGGGGCGGCTAGGATGGGACAGGAGCCTTTCGGATTTGCCAACCTTTGCTTTTTTTTTTTTTTTTTTAACGTCTTTATTGGAGTATAACTGCTTTACAATGGTGTGTTAGTTTCTGCTTTATAACAAAGTGAATCAGTTATATTTATCCATGTGTTCCCATATTTCTTCCCTCTTGCGTCTCCCTCTCTCCCACCCTCCCTATCCCACCCCTCTAGGTGGTCACAAAGCACCGAGCTGATCTCCCTGTGCTGTGCAGCTGCTTCCCACTAGCTAGCTATTTTACGTTTCGTAGTGTATGTATGTCCATGCCACTCTCTCACTTCGTCCCAGCTTACCCTTCCCCCTCCCCATATCCTCAAGTCCATTCTCTAGTAGGTCTGTGTCTTTATTCCCGTCTTGCCCCTAGGTTCTTCATGACATTGTTTTCTTTTTTTTTTTTTAGATTCCATATATGTTAGCATACAGTATTTGTTTCTCTCTTTCTGACTTACTTCACTCTGTATGACAGACTCTAGATCCATCCACCTCACTACAAATAACTCAGTTTCGTTCCTTTTTATGGCTGAGTAATATTCCATTGTATATATGTGTCACGTCTTCTTTATCCAATCATCTGTTGATGGACACTTAGGTTGCTTCCACGTCCTGGCTATTGTAAATAGAGCTGCAATGAACATTTTGGTACATGACTCTTTTTGAATTATGGTTTTCTCAGGGTATATGCTCAGTAGTGGGATTGCTGGGTCATATGGTAGTTCTATTTGTAGTTTTTTAAGGAACCTCCATACTGTTCTTCATAGTGGCTATACCAATTGACATTCCCACCAGCAGTGCAAAAGTGTTCCCTTTTCTCCGCACCCTCTCCAGCATTTATTGGTTCCAGATTGTTTGATGATGGCCATTCTGACCGGTGTGAGATCCTTTGCATTTTAATTGTAACTTGCTTTTTGGCCCCGAGGCAGCTAGCAAACGACTGTATAACCCACGGTTCTCCCAGGGCTTCCGCGGGCCTCCCCTGCAGGGACTGCATCTCCGCTCTTACCCAGCGGCCGCCCGCTGGGAAGGCAGCGCCGTCTCTAAGGGGAAGCAGTATGCACCGAGCTTTGAATGAAATAGGCAGCGCTCTGGGGTCACGTGGGAAACCCTGGGAGGAGAAAGCGTGGCCAGGCGGGAGGCGGCTCTGGCGACCGCAGGCTGGGACGTTTCGGGACTCCCGGGCCGCAGAATATCTTGGCAAGCTGCGCACGCACCGGCCCACCAGGCACCGCCTCGCAGCCGGACCGCGCGGTGCTGGGCTCATTTCTAGGGACGCCTCCGTACTTCCCGGGGTCGGAGGTCTCCCAGCCCCCAGCGCTGAGGGCTGAGTTCCTCCAGGCGCCGGGCCGTGAAGTCTTATTTACTCCAACACTAAGTTATGACAGTGAAACATGTCAGGGAACCACAGGGATTTTCCCTAGATAAGCAGAACCCATATTAAACTGGTAATAATTAGAATAGTCTGCTCTGAGGAATGTGCGCCGGGCTGCATTCTCTCCCTGACCTAAGAAAGCTAAAATAACATACTTCTCCTCAAAACCGTATCCCTGAAATGCTTGCAGGGCACTGTTTGCACAGTTGGAGGAGGGCCTCTCCTGGTGCTGGGAACCCACGTTTTCTTTTATTGGCTCCTCTCCCAGTCCCCACGTGGCGCTGTCCTCAGGGTCGCCGGGAGCTGAGCGGCTTGGGTGCGGGGGTCAGAGCCCACGCTCGCCCCGGCCGGCCCTTCCTCCAGGACGGTCCCCCGCTGACCTCCGTCGCATTGCAGCCACTGCATCCCCACCGGGAGCCGTGAACTCGCCCCTTTCCATACGGCCTGCGCGGCATCTGCACTTTGGCCAATGACGTCGTCAGCCCTCGAGTGCAAGAGCCCGGCCAGCATCCCCCGCTACCAGCCTGGGCGGCCAGGGGCACCTCTCTACCTGGTGGCATCTTCCCTTGTTCCATCACAGGGCCACAGTCCCGGGCGGGACAGACCCCCGAGGTTTCTGGGGAGAGCAGCATTTAGCTTGCTTTCAGCGGAGCACAGCCGGCATGGGGCAGGATTACTCATTATCGTTATTATTACTACTACTGATTGACTGATTACTGAAACTATTGAAAGAAGTCTAATTTTTGAAGAATAGAAAGGGTTTAAACGTGAGGGTCCAGGCCAGGCCATCAGACACCAAGGTGCACAATCAGGGCTGTGGACACCACATTGCTCCCCCAGAACCCATTTCTCAACACATAACTAATTAATGAATAAACCGTGCCTGAGGAAGGACGGCGTGTAAGTCTCTTCTGCAAGGCTCGGAGCTGTTTCTCATCGTCAGTGAGCAAAAGTGCTGGCTCAGTGCCTGTCCGTGTAGTCCCCCGAGACACGCCAGCAAGGGGAATCTTCATCTTATTACAGGAGAGAAAACTAAGGCCCAGGGAGGAGACGGGACTTGAGCAAACCTACTCAGCTAAAGCAAGCGCTGCGGAGCTGGGATTCAGGGTTTTTTCACTCTCAGTGCATTTTGTGTCAGTCAACGTACAGTGGTGCTGGGTTCTGTGAGTACACAGGTGAAGGAAGCAGGTGAGAGCTCTGCCATCGTGGTCCAGCTGGAGAGACATTTAAAGAGCAAACAAACACTCCACAAGGTGAGAAGGACGTTACAATGGAAGATCCGGGACGAGCTGTCCAGGCAGCGGGAACAGCTTGTGCAGAGGCCCTGGGGGAGTGAGAACTTCAGCTTGAGAAACTAAGCGGCGGCCAGTGAGGCTGGAGCCCAGTGAGCCGGGGGACAGCGGGTTAACGTGACACTGGGGAACAGGTGGGGACACGTGCATGAGTGCAGCTCTGCAAAAGCTCCCTTGGACACGCAGACTTCAGACGGTCGTGACCCTAACTGGACCAAAGAAGGCAGAGCCTCATCTTTGTGTAAAGGCTTCCTAGGGCTGTGCCTGCCCCACAGGTCACTCTCTGGGGACCAGATACACTCATGCAAAGAGCTGTGACCTGGGCAGCATCAGCAATTTGCAAAAGAATGACTTAGCAGGGCTCTCCCGAGGGTCAGGAGCTGTCACACTGCTCAAGGGACATTTCCAGTGAGTTAGGCACTTAGGGAAGACCAGGATTTCCAAACTGAACCAGATGATGTGCCCACCCTCTAGGGGCTCAGATCCTACAGGTGACACAGACACATAGACGCACACAGGAGGAGGGAAGGGGAGCAGGCGTGTGCCAAACCCCAGGCAGAGGCCAGGACACTTGAAGTCTTTGGGCTTTTTTTGTTTTGTTTTTTGCAGTACGTGGGCCTCTCACCGTTGTGGCCTCTCCCAAGGCGGAGCACAGGCTCCGGACGTATAGGCTCAGCGGCCACGGCTCACGGGCCCAGCCGCTCCGCGGCGTATGGATCTTCCCCGACCGGGGCACGAACCCGTGTCCCCTGCATCGGCAGGCGGACTCTCGACCACTGCGCCACCAGGGAAGTCCCACTTGAAGTCTTTGGATTTTGGGGTTTGGGGTTTTTTTTGAAAGAGGAAACAAGATTTCAGCAGGTAGAGATGTTGAGACCACATTCTAGATGGAGGGCAGAGTATGGACACAGGCAGAGGGCTATGGAGATGCAAGGCCCAGCCACAGTGATGGGCCAGACAACTCAGGGCAGGGCTGGCAGGAGAAAACTACAGGAGACCCCGGCCTTTATCCCATGGGCACAGGGAGCTGGGGAATACTTTAAGCTGGGGAGTGACTTTATCAGAGTTGGGCTTTAGAAGAGAACAGTTGACACCCATGTTCATAGCAGCATTATTCACAACAGCCAAAAGGTGGAAGCAATCCAAGTGTCAATTGATGAATGAATGGATGAACAAAATGTAAATATCTACAATAAAATATTATTAGCCTTAAAAAGGAGGAGAATTCTGCAATATGCTATGACATGCAGGAACCTTAAAGATACGCTAAGTGAAGTAAGAGAGTCGCGAAAAGCCAAATATTGTATGATGACACTTATATGAGACTTCTAGGGTAGCCAAATTCATAGACACAGAAAGCAGAATGGTGGTTGCCAGGGGCTGGGGAAAGGGAAGAATGAAGGGTTGTTTACTGGGGACAGAGTTTCAGTTCTGCAAGATGAAAAGAGTTCTGGGGATGGATGGTGGTGATGACTGCACAGCGATGTGAATGTAGTTAATGCCACTGAACCGCACACTTAAAAAGGGTTATGGTGGTAAATAACCCTTGTGTTATGTATGTTTTGTCACAATTAGAAATAGTTGGAGAGAGAGAGAGGGAGCAGGGTGGACCCGATCACGCCTGGACCTCCTAGGCATGGCCCACGACTGGGGAGGTTGTCCATCGCTCGCCCGCAGTGACAGCTGGGTCGGAGTGGGAGCAGGTGAAGGGGCGATTCGAGCAGCATTTTCAGAGGCCACGTGGGAGTCTATGGATGTGAGGGCATGTAGGAATTCTGCAGGTAAGACGGGCAGATTCCCACTCGGGCTGATTTAGAACCTGCCACCACGATGCATGCAAGCAAGGGGTTTGCGCTCCTCTGAGCTTGTGGACACGCAGTCCTGATTTTGTTTGAGCTTATCATTCCATATGTGAAAGAGTCCCCGGCTCCCTGAGGTCCTGTTCCTGAGATGGCCCTGCTGGACCCCATCCCGTCGGTTCCACGCTGTGCAGAGCCTCGTACCTGCGGCCCCGGGAAAGGCCACGAGGGACGGCCAGGCTGCCAGGGGAAGGTCTGCAGGAGGACGAGTGAAGCAAGGAGCCCACGCTCAGCTACAGCTAGCTAATCCCCAACTGTCAAAAGTGAGATTTTGACACTGAGTCAAGTGTCAGATTTCCTTCCCCAGAGCCGTCTAATGGCTGACAGGTCTGCCCGTGCAGCAGTGGCCTGTGGTCTGTCCTGTGAAACAGCGACAAGGGGCTGAGCGCTCACGAGTCCATGGGCCGGGAGGGCGTGGTGGCTCCAGGTTTTCCCTAATAGAAGATACATTAAAATTATACTCTCTTCGGGCCTCCCACAGGGCGTTGTGAAGCTGGGGTGGAACTTTCTATACACATACCAATAATCATCCCGACGTATTGCTACAATCAGTAAAGATCGTATTAAAGTTTATTGAGATCGTGCGGATGGAATTCATACTTGGCTAATTTGGGTAGAAAAAGTCATGGAACATTGTACTGTATCAACGGCATCAAAATACTTCATGTGGCTAAAGCATACATACGAAAAGTAAGTAACACTTCCACTTATTTTAAGGGGTTGCACATATTATTTTAAAATAGCATTTTGAATTTCGAGTTCTATCTTCAATGTACTGTAGGACACTTGTGTTTCCAATTGTTAAAGCACAGCCACTCCAGGCATCTGTCCCATTTCAACATCTTCTCGGTGAGAATTAAGCTAGCTGGTTTCTGTTTCCTGTTATCCTTCTAGCCTGGCTTTCTTCCTTCTGGTGTTACAGAAGTAACTGAGGTTGAAAGATCCGGGTAGGTTCCAACGCTCCATTAACTGGTCACGTGGTCCTCCGACCATGTTACCTATGGACACCAGTGCCTCAGACAGCACCCAGTTCTATAAAAGTTCTGAAAGCATGAGTGGTTCTGTCTACACATCTCCACCGATCATTCACAGGGAATTAAAATACTGACACAGCACTTTTTTTCTAATACAAGAATTTCAAACTGCTTCTCAGACTTCAAACTGCTTCTCAGACTTACTATTCTTGGTGAATTGCGAGTGTGTATGTGGATAATAGCTGGGACTTGTTGAATACCTCTCATATCACAAGCATAACCATGCTTGCTTACTTTTAAGGCCATGGGGGAGTGAGACGAATAAGTCTTAGACATAACAAACACTCGTAACAGAGTACTTTCGTTTTTAAAAAAATATTAAATATAGATTAAAATTTCCAGAAAGGTATGCTGTTTAAAACTGACACAGTAAGCATCTGGAAAGGTGTGATATGACTCCTGTAAAATTTAATCTCAGAGAACAATTTTAAGCATTGGATCAATTAGAGCACAAGTCATCTCACGCCAGTCAGAATGGCCATTATCAAAAAATCTACAAACAATAAATGCTGGAGAGGGTGTGGAGAAAAGGGAACCCTCGTGCACTGTTGGTAGGAATGTAAATTGATACAGCCACTATGGAGAACAGTGTGGAGGTTCCTTAAAAAACTAAAAATAGAATTACCATACGACCCAGCAATTCCACTACTGGGCATATACCCTGAGAAAACCGTAATTCAAAAAGTCATGTAAAATGTTCATTGCAGCTCTATTTACAATAGCCAGGACATGGAAGCAACTTAAGTGTCCATCAACAGATGAATGGATAAAGAAGATGTGGCACATATATACAATGGAATACTACTCAGCCATAAAAAGGAACGAAACTGAGTTATTCGTAGTGAGGTGGATGGACCTAGAGACTGTCATACAGAGTGAAGTAAGTCAGAAAGAGAAAAACAAATACCGTATGCTAACACATATATATGGAATCTAAAAAAAAAAAAAGAAAATGGTCAGAAGAACCTAGGGGCAAGACAGGAATAAAGATGCAGACCTTGTAGAGAATGGACTTGAAGATACGGGAAGGGGGGAAGGGTAAGCTGAGACGAATTGAGAGAGTGGCATGGACATATATACACTACCAAACGTAAAATAGATAGCTAGTGGGAAGCAGCCACATAGCACAGGGAGATCAGCTCAATGCTTTGTGACCACCTAGAGGGGTGGGATAGGGAGGGTGGGAGGGAGGGAGACGCAAGAGGGAGGAGAGGGGCTTCCCTGGTGGCGCAGTGGTTGAGAGTCCGCCTGCCGATGCAGGGGACACGGGTTCTTGCCCCGGTCCGGGAAGATCCCACATGCCGCGGAGCGGCTGGGCCCGTGAGCCATGGCCGCTGAGCCTGCGCGTCCGGAGTCTGTGCTCCGCAACGGGAGAGGCCACAACAGTGAGAGGCCCGCGTACCGCAAAAAAAAAAAAAAAAAAAAGAGGGAGGAGATATGGGGATATATGTATAACTGATTCACTTTGTTATACAGCAGAAACTGACACACCATTGTTAAGCAATTATACTCTAATAAAGTTGTTTAAAAAAAAAGATGACACCCCCTACTGTGACACCATTCAGAGGATAAGGGGCCTCCAAAGACAAGGATAACAAAAACTTGTTTGGGGTTGATTTTCAATACAGGGTCACCCTTTGTATGTTCCACAGACACTGCATGAACAGCCAGGCTATAACCAGCGTCAGCAAAACACTCGTGGAAAAGAATTACCTGTAGTGGCTCCAACTTCAGGCAACAAAGGTCTGATGATTTTATTTCCACTTTAGAGTATAATCCAAACACCCAGCCGATCACACCAATGATTCCCCTCTTGGTGTGGATCCTTACAAAGTATTCTGAAAGCAGGGCAGACAACCAGGGTTACTTGGTGTCTGCACCAAAAATCAGAGTGGAAAGTCTGGGAAATACTAACAGAAAAAGGAGAGCCTTGCTGGGCCGTGGTTTACCGTGTACTAACGGCTTGGTCACACCGTTTGTGCTAATAGTCTGGATTTCCTTTAATTAAGAGGCAGCTGTATTTGATGTACATAGCTCCTTCCTGAGAATAACCGGCATTCTATGCTATAGAGACATTCAAAGGAAGAAAATCTGTTCCGGGTCATTTAGTTTGCTTTTCTCCTTGGATGAATTCTGGATCAGCTGCTACCGTATTTCACCTTTGCCCCAGATGGCACCGAGTCATTGCTGTGAGTGCCTACCTACTCGGCATGCAGTGTCCCGTTCGGTGCTCTGACAGAGGTGGAGACTCTACCCTCAATCCCAAGCGAGGACTCTGACACGGGATCGTGCCCATGGTCCCACGGCCAGTTTGAGCCCAGTCTGTCTATAAAGAGATGCCTTTAACCACTGTCTTCTATTGGCTCCATGAAAGTCTGGTAACCAAGAAAACACAGACAAAACCACTTTAAAAGCATCATGGAAGGTCCTATCGTGCCAGGGAAGATGCACATGTACATCTCCAAAGGTAAATTACAGTGATGTCCAAGGTCACGCTAAGGCCATCGGGCAGTCCCAGCTGTGTTTACCTAAACTTCACCAACTTCATCAGCACTTGTAACTCAAATTCCACGCAGGGCCCTGGAGCCAGCTTACACAGCTTAACAAGGCACACGGCTGTCACCTACTACTCACACGCTGGCCCAGAGAAGCCATGTGTCATTACCAAAAATTATTTTAAATACCCCTCATTACTGCTGGAAAACCAGTGGACGAGGCTAGAGCAGGAAGGCCTAAAAGAGTCTGGATCAGCATCCCTGTTAGCAAAATACGTATTGAGAACATCCCCGTAATAAATGATTATTTAATGACAATGCACATAGGCAGCTGTACTAATACATGTTAAGTATACAAATACATTTTTTCATTTAAAAAACATTTGGATTGACTATATTAGGTTTTTTCTTTTCAGGCCTTTTCATACAGAAGTTTCTCTGTATACCAACACTCCAATAGTGCATAATCCTCTAAACTGACATCTGCAGTAACCAGATGTTGGAGGAGATTCCCCCCCCCAGGGCTGGCCTTGCTGCTATGACTTAGGCAGCAATCTACCAGGCCTGGGGTTGGGACCATGACGCTGCAAGGGCCTTCCCTGCAGCCAGGAGGCTCCGAGCGTGCGCTCATGCCTGGCTGTGTGACTCCCATTAGCCTGCAGTCTCCGGCAGGGTCGCCTCCTCCTGTATGGCTGCGTTCTTTTTACTTCACAATTTCGCTGGAATGGCCCTAGTTTTGCAACTCTCATGTCTCAGCTACTTTCAGGAAATAGACTAATTATAAATAAATATAAATTGAAGGCAAACCTTTTTCTTTATTTTATTGATCTAAACGAGGCATTCTTTCAATATTGTCTGAGAAACCAAAAATAAGAAAGGTATGAATCAGAGGTTGACACACTAGTAAGAGAGCAATTACTTTTTCCCCCTTCACTCTTTCTAGAGAAGCAGTTATCGGCGATTTCTTCCAGCAAAAGGCACTCAGTAAGAAGCAGTCTCACATTTCCAGGGGGATCGTTTCAGCCTGCCTTCCCTGAAAACATTGTTCATGTGAAAGGACCGTTTTCATTAAGAGAGTGTTTTTGAAACTGTCTCAGTTTGGGGTGTGTCTTACAGGTGGGGTGTGTCTTACAGGTGTTCTTTGAAAAGGATTCTGCGGTCAAATAAACTTGAGTGACCACAGGTCATGACAACACCAGACAGGCCTCCTTACTGCAGGACTACCCAGAGTCCTTAACATGAAATGTGCACAGGAAGTGGCCTGGTACATGCAGGGCCTTCCACTGAAGGCTTTTTTCCAAGAACTATTCACACTAACATGTGTCTAAGGAACAAAGCCGGGAACCACAGACTGAAGAAGCACCAGGCCACGTGCTGCCCTTGAAAGGAGAGCCGTAAGCAAGGTCAGTGACGCTTTCTCAGTGGACCCTCTGAGGACCAAGGAACTAGATCGCCCTTCATTTACTGGCGGCAGATTGACGCTTAAAGAGGGCCTCCCCTCGGCCAGAGCAGAACAGTCAGAGAGCAAATGAGATTCAGTGGCTTAGATGCTTATTCTTTTCAATCTGCTCGGGCCAACCCTCTCGAGAGATAAAGCCTACCAGTCTAAAGATTCAGGCCCACACTGCGAGAGCTTGGGTGGAGGAGACCAGAAGCTATGGTCAAGTTGTGATAAAGTCTGCTGCACCATCCTGGGACCCTGGCTGCCCGCAATACCCACGGCACCGCCCAGTACTGCCATTCGAACCACATACGTCTCTTAAAACTTTCTCGTAGCCACAGTAATAAAAAAGTAAAAAGAAACAGCTGAAATACATTTTAATAATGTATTTTATTTCATGCAATATACCCCAAATATTTTTGCCTCGAGGTGTCCTTAATTTTAAAAAGTGTTAAGATTTTTCACATACGTTTTCTTGTCCTGACTTAGTACAAGAAAAAGTATGTGAAAAATCTTATTTTTAACATTTTGAAAAATCCAGTACATACTTTCGACACACAGCACATCTTAGTTCGGACAAGCCACATTTCAAGTACCCAAAAGCCACCGAATGAGGCTCATGGTTACCTTATTGGATGGCAAAGGTCTAGAAGCCACATTAATAACCATAGCGGCGGCGGCAGCAAAAAAATAGCTAATTTTTGTTGAGCACTTTCTACATGGCAGGCACTTTTCATGCATCACTTCCCTGAACTCTCATCACGGCCCTAAGCCCTAGCTGCCACTGTGCTGGTGTTTGGCAGGTGAGGAAACTGAGGCATAAAGAGGTGCTTCTCAAGGTCACACAGTCCCTAAGTGATGGTGCTGACTCTGAGGCCGCAGGACCCTCTGTGGACACGGTCCAGAGTCCTCCCTTTAGGCCATTTCCCTTAAACTCGGCAGGTACCTTAGCTACCGTGAGGTCTGACCCCCTTTTACAGATGGGAAAACTGGGGTCAATTACTGGGAAAAAACATATAATACAGAAATTCAAATTAAATTCTATCAGTTACGTAGCTGGGTGTAGTCACACTAAATTTGACTAAATGTGTCTAATTTATAAAAAACGTGATCAGTTTGGTTCTCTAAAACTTATTAATTTATTCAGAGAGTGACACTTGTATTACATTCATATAGAGAGGGCAAGAACTAATATATATAGTAAACATTTTTAAAAAGTCTTACATTTGAAAATACCTATTTCATTGTTTTAGAACTAATAGTTATGTCGAGGTCTTCAGCCCCGTTCTATTTATTCCTTGATTTTTCTCAACTAGGGTGATGCAGATTTGGGGGAGCTTGAAGCCTAAGCAATCCTGGAGGCTCTTTTTAAAAGAAAGCTGGGAGCAGAAGCGGGAGGGTGCCCAAGCCAGCACTGTCTGCTGAGTGGGTGTTTTCCTGGGGGTCTGTATTAGCACATAACCCACAGGGCCCTGCAAACCATGCCCATGAAAGCAACCTTTTCACTTGGCAATCGCAGAATCTCTGTGGACCTCAAGTTTCTTTCTCTGTTAAGTGAGAGTTGGACCAAGAGCCCGTCAGTTCTGAACTTATTCATTCACTCAACAGGTACTTATGGAGCTCCTGTTGTATGCCAGGCGCTATTACAGGCATGACTTTAAAGTTCAAGAAATTATTGTGTTTTATGACACACATGAATTATGGGGGGCGGGGAGTGTTACTGAACTTGAGCTCACAGCCAGATGTGCTTTCAAGTTGGCCTCCAACTCCAACAGGACCCTTGGTCACCTGCCCTGCCCAAATGCCCAGGGAACACCCCACAGGTGTGTGGCCCTGTTCCAAGACTCTAGTAACTCCCTTTAGGCACGGCCAAGAGCATGGTGACTTAGCCCTTTCGGGAGTCTCAGGCAGCTGGTGGGCCAGCACCCCAATACTGACACAGTGATCCCTGCCTGGCAGAAGGTTTCCTCCCCCTCTGCTAGGCCAGTAGGTGTAGTGATCTAAAACCTCAGCGCACACAGCCTCACTTTCAAGTACCATAAAGCAGAAACAGGCATGCATTCACTGCGCACTGTGTAATTCAAACTCTTAAACGCATTTCATCCTTGGGCAGGCTGCTATCAGAGAAAGGCTATTTCAGAATGGAGCAGCTGCCTTCTCTCCATGACAAAGCTGGGCTAGAACAAGCTGGGTTTTCTTCTGGTTCTGGGGAGCGGCGTGGGGAGAGATTTCTTCACCTAATGGCGCTCTTGCACTGCCAGGAGGGGGACAAAAGAAGGGAAAAGAAAAGCACGTGTTTTCTGTTAAATTTATGTTGTTTCTACAACAGTGAGAGAGCCAATTTCTGACTCCAGGACCTCGCGGATTCCTTTCTAAGCAAGTTTATGGGTGGGTATAATTAAGGCGTCTTCCCATGACTCTTGCTTTCACTCAGTAAGCGTTCAGGTTGGACAGGCTGGTGCAGGTGGAGGTGGAATGCTGGCTCGAGTGCAATCATCAGGAATGCCAAACTCCAAGCCGGCTGCTGCACTGCGGGCACACAGAAAACCCAGGCGAAGGAATAATTAACTCAAAGCCAGGAGGAATAAAGCCCGTGAGTGTATTCTGGTGTGATATGAAAAAGACGGATGAGTGAGAGCTGAATACGGTTGGCTTGGCCTAGCCCAGGGTTTCCCCACCTCGGCACCACTAACGTTTTGGGCTGGGGATTTTTCTTTATGGCAGGGACTGGCCCTGGCCTCTGCCCACTAGATGCCTATAACACACCCCAGTGTGAAAACCAACAACTGCTTCAGACATTGCCAAATGTTCCCTGAAGGGGACTGGGGGTTGCAGGGAGCAAAACTGTCCCCGGTAGAGAACCACTGGTCGGGATCTGCATATCCCTGAATCTGCTAACTTGATTTGCAGTTTAAGTCCTAAGTTTGGAGGTAACACCTCGCGTATAGTAGTCAGTCATTAAATGGCAGTTTGAAGGATAGATACTATTTGATTTGAAACAGGTATTTCTAAAGGATGCCAGCTTATCATATTTGACATTTAAATGTGATAGTCTGTTTTAAAAACTACAAAAGGAAGTTCACAGACAGCTTCTACTTCCCAGTAAAGTCACTGACGACGCTAATTTCCATTTCCAGAGGTAAATGGGAAAGAAGAAAGAACTATTTGTTAAACGTGTGCATGCAAAGCCAAGACCAATGCTCCTCCCCAGACTCATGTGTGCCAGCAAAGTGTGACCTGCTATCATTATTTTGTTTAGATAGTTCTTCTGATTCCCTCTATTTTATGTCTTCCGGTTTGAAGATTCAAAAATTTATCTGGTCGATGGTTCAAAATTTTATAATTTCCTCATACACTTACGTAGAGTAAATTACATGAACCGCCTTTGTAAAGGAGACTCTCACCCCCGCCCACGCTACATGGAAATATAAAATGAAACAGAGGAATCCTGCACTGAGTGTGAGAAAGCATACGATACTTGGGATATGAGTCACAGAATTCAATGAACTTTGCTTTCCCTGTCCTTGAAATTCAATTTTATTTCATTGAAGCCCCTCATTCAGTACCTGTGGTCTTCTCATCAGTGTACCAACTCGGGGCAGATCCAGACATATAGACAGACAGGACCTGACTTCTGCCTCTTGTCAGTAATAAATAACCACTAGCCACTTGACTTTCACAACACTCTGGCGTGAAGCAAACTCACTGTTCATAATGTTTCTTGGGCTACAGTTAATAGTTATTTCCAAAATAAATGAAAGTCAAACTTATTTTTCTTGGATGTAATATTTAAGAGTTGTCATGGTTATGACCTTTTAATACGCACTTAAAGTCACCTTATCGTATTCCATGCAAAAATAATTAGTTTTCTTTTAATTGCTAAGGGAGCTCTGAAGATCAGATGTTACTCTAAACTGCCTGCCAATTTCTACTAACTTTAATTAAAAAAAAAAAAATCTATGCCCCTGAGTTCTTTGGATGATGGTGAATACGGCAGATAAATCTCAGACCCTTCTATATGAAGAGGTCGAATCATGAACGCATGAAGTTAAGATATGTTTTTCCTTGATAACTCAATTTTCATCCAACTACTAATTCCTTAAAAATACTTTTAAACCAATGTCTGTTCTTGACTTTAGAGATGAATGCTCTGAAATGTAAAAGAAGAAAACACTTGGCACTCTCCTTCAGACATGCTTGTTTTCCTATGTACTCCAAATTAAGTATAAAGAAGGCCAGTGAGAAAATTTACGAATTGAGATCATTATAATCTAACCATCTGCTGGTTTAGAAAGTCCTCCCCCCTTTTTAAAAATACATTCTTGCTTCTTAGTGAATAAAGATGTGTTTCGATTTCGGAAGTTTATTTGAAATGCAATCGTACCCTAGATATGTTCGATGCATTGCAGCCAGTATTTATTTACTGCTCTCTACGTACCTGGCATGGTGCTGGGAGTTATGGGCTGAATGAACCAGAAGCTGCTTGTCACACGGAGCTGACAATCTAGTGAGAAATTTGTACCAGAACATAAATAATCTAGAATGTCCTATAAGAAGTGCAGAGTACCTCAGGCTCACTCTATGGTTTTATATGTAACTTCTTCCATCATCAGTGACTGACTCCATGGGTGTAGCTATGACACTTCCCACCACAGAGGCCCAGGCTAATTTACTACGGCGTCCACCATGGTGGACGGTGCAGAACGGCCTTGTGAACTCCTGAAGGACATGCGGTTGCTGGTCACTGAATGTAGATTTCCAAACAGAGCCACACGTATTCTTTGTCACATAGCTAATTTCATTCCTGGATGAGTAACAAACATCTTCTGATATAGATGCAATGCAAATAAAATTATCACCTGATAATTTTAGAAGTTTATAGTGGAATTCTAAATGTTCCAATGACCTCCTACCTAGTTAACAGCATAAAGTATATACAAAGGTTACCGAAGTTCTCAAGCTCCTATAAACAAGATCAGATAAACATCCAGTGCCTATTGAATGTTAACCTGATATTTTCTGGGAAAAGGCACGCTGTCCCTAAAACACAGTTGTTCAGAAAACATGTTTTGTAAGTAGACGCTGAAAAACAAAAACAAAGAAACATCTCTCTCCAGTTATGTAGTGATCTGATGGGGAAACTGCAGAGCAAAGAAGAGTGAGGAAAGCACTTTTAAACATTGCTCTGTAGCAGTTCAAACCAGTCTTGAAATAAAAATAGCAATGCGTAAGTAAAAGGCATCGCAAAGGTCTGATTCACCCATTTTGTATTTACCAAAGGTTTTCCCTGATGGAGCACACTGTCACAGCACACAGAGGATGTAACTAACACAGATCTTCCAAGCTCACTGTCTTCTTAAGCATCTCTGGATCCTACTTGACTGTGGGTCTCAGGATTAATATTTCTTTGAAGAAATGCAGTATATACATATACAGTAGTTCTGTGCAGAAATCTGACAGGCAGTACAGCTATAGAGGCATGATCCATCTTTTATACTTCCCTAGGGGAGTAATTCCTCCGACCTCCACATGGCCAGATTCCAAGCTTGATGCAGAAAGGTACCCTTACAACAGAACTTTTTGATGAGCAGCTTTCTTTGTTGTAACAAGAGCCAGGGGAGACAAGGCTGGATCTACCCCATACAAAACTTGTTTAAAAACACCCTGTGACCCTCATGGAGCTCTGAATTTCTGCTTCACTCTCAGTGTATTAGTTAAGAGGACAGTCATGTGTCAGAGCTTAATCAGTTGGTCTAAGAAAGACAAAGGTATCAGCTGGGAGCAAACCCACAGAGGACCCATCTCTTTCCTTCATTCTCAGTAGTTTAGGGACAGTTCTTTGCTCCCACGCCTGGGGCGGGGGTGGGGGGGGGCTCATGTCAGGCAGTGCTTCCTTTGCAACCATTGTGACAGCATGACAGAGTACGGAAAAAACACGGGACGCGCAGAATTTATTTCTTAAATATCTACACACTCAAGCATTCCTAGCCTCTCTCTACAAACGAACGCCTCAGTACTAACCCCACAAATGACTGCTCCGTCTCCGACCAGCCCCGGGACAGAGGGGCTCTGCCTCAACCAAGCACATTCCTCTCTGGACAGAGCTGAAATGACTCGTGCCTCCGCGGGCCTCTGCTGTCCCTTCTCAGCCCCAAACACTCCTCTCCCTGTCAACCTGAAGAGGCAGGTGTGGCCCCTAAAAGTTCCTCTCCTTCCCACTACATATCCTCGGTTGTTATAACGGTTCTTCAGGCTTCCACACTACCCTGCCATCTCTACTGCCCCTCGCACCTGTTTTCCAGGTTCCCTTTAAAGCGTGGCGTATACAAACAGAACTTCTGATACTTGGTTTACTTCTGCTACCCAGAGTGTTTGATGATCAGGTCCCTAGTACAGTACGTTGGACAAGGCACCTACCTGTTCGTTCCTCTGAGCTTCATTCATTTAGAGTGAGGTTTCTCACATTTAATACTGTATGGGCCTTCTTGACAGAAAAACAATGTCCACTGGACCCCCAACTGGAGAAACACTGAAATTATAAAAATTCCGTCCACACGCCTCTACTTCTGGCCGCTTCTGGGTAACTGGTACGAGACTGTCCTCCTGCTACAAACCACCAGAAAACTGAGTGAAATATTTGAGGCAACTGTTGTCAGGCAGCAGCCACTGGTCAGTGCAAGGCTGAACGACAGAAGAGAAGGGAAACGCATGGTAAATGGGTGGGTCAGTATAAAATAGCAGCTTTCCTTTTCTCCTCTTAATGTCCTTATATACAAGTGACTGTTAAGATATCGCTAGAGGGTGAGGTTTACCTACACACATGCGTACCATCGGGTTGTGATTTATTGCTACAAAATGGTTCAGCCCGCACATAAGTTCAAAAGAATTTATAGATTATGCTCAAAATGAATAAACAAGATTTAAAAATCTCATAAAGTCCACAGGCTCTTCCCCCAAAGGGTACATCTGTGGCCCCCAAGTTTGAGAAAGCAACTTTAGAGCAGCTTCATAACTGCCGCCACTACTTACTAAGCTCAAGAGGGGGAGCGGGTTTGCTCCCCAGCAGCCCCAGGCGGGGATGCACAGTGGGCTCAACGTTGTCATAGGGACCAGCGCACTTGCGCTGTGATGGGTTTGCTCAGCCCTTTTCCTGCGAACGGTCATACTGTTCACAGCCCCCTCCCTCCCTCTCGAGGAAGATTCACTGTTGAGGAAAAGGCTGCAGGCAGGGTGTGTTTCCTCCAGTTTCCGGATTGTCACTTTCACACTCCTGCCTGCTCTGTCCTTAGTCTGACACCGGGGTTGTGGCCCCCACGGTACCGGACTTCCCAGGGTCTCCCCACCTGTGTGTGCTCTTTCCTAACGCCAACCCACCTGAAGCCAGGTTCTCCGTTCACAATCACCCTCCTGGCCCATCTCAGGCCCCGTTTGTAAAAACCCTTCCAGGTGCCACACGAAAGGACGGCCGCGTGCACGGTGCTGGACCCAGCACTGAAATACTGCAGACAGCCTGACCGACTCCCTCCCCGCAGCCAGTCCCTGACGGCTCCTTGCCCCAGCTTCCCATCAAGTGTCAAAGTATCCATCTTAGAATCGGCATTCAGAACTGAGACGGGTCTTTTAAGGAAAGTAGTAAGTTGTTCTGAGCAGGAAAAAGAAGTCAGCATCTTTCTGGCAGCTTCACCAAAGGATTGAAATCTTACCTCTTACCACTATTAAGCTTATGGTAAACAATTTTAGATGTCAACTTAGAAACGTCAAAAGAGTTCAGAGATTTTCTGAACCAATTCGGTTCTGTGAACACAGAAGCTGGGGCTTGTAATCTACCGGATCACCCTGACAAAGAGATCAAAAAGGGAAATGAGGCTATTTTTTTTTTAATTAATTAATTTTTGGCTGCGTTGGGTCTTCGTTGCTGCACGTGGGCTTTCTCTAGTTGTGGCGAGCGGGGGCTACTCTTTGTTGCAGTGCATGGGCTTCCCTTCGCAGGGGCTTCTCTTGTTGTGGAGCACGGGTTCTAGGCGCTCGGGCTTCAGTAGTTGTGGCACATGGGCTCAGTAGTTGTGGCTCGTGGGCTCTAGAGCGCAGGCTCAGTAATTGTGGAGCACGGGCTTAGCTGTTCCGTGGCATGTGGGATCTTCCCAGACTAGGGATCGAACCCGTGTCCCCTGCATTGGCAGGCAGATTCTTAACCACTGCGCCACCACGGAAGTCCTCGAAATGAGGTTATTCTTGCATGATTATTCAAACAAGATAAAATGTGTCAAAGGCTCTGAGAAAGCTGTGAGGGACTCTGAAAGCGACGTCCTGATTCACAGCCACACACCAGCATCCCAGCAAACCCATTCAGGTTTCCTGCGACTGTCACTCCAGTTCTGAAGAACTCACAAACGACATGAGACCAAATTCTCACTTTCGGAAACTTGATGGAAGGAATGGGCTTCTGGACTGCAGGCTCGTTTGGGCAGAGACTACATTTTCTGACTATGGAACCCGGCCCCCAGCAGCTTCTTGGTACACAGTATATGCAGTAAACATCTAATGCATGCCTACTGTGTTGAACTGGACTGAAAAGTTGGAAATGAAACATGAATGTGATTCTGCTAAATTATACCGATCTACTAAGATAAAGCGCCCCCGCTGTCTTGCGAGCACAGTTTATGGCTGTGCACTGGAACAGGTGTAAGAACCAGGGCTCAGCATGCTTGGGGATCTGGGAATCTCTAGAGACTCCCACAAGAGGATCTGCGGTATGGGAATGCATTTGTTGCGGGCACTGGGAGCTGTCTTTACCACGGGATTGGTTTTCTCTTCTCTTTCCCTGTGTGGGTCTAAATATAGCTCCATGAGACCCTGACACTGGGAGGTAACAGACAGGGAAGGAAGATGTGGTGACCCTCCAATGACACTGTCCTTCTGCAAGGATTCTGCAGTTGGTGAGTACCTGTTAAAAGAGGCTTTCTCCTGGGGGGCTATTTTACGTATATGTAAGAAGAAGGAGTATACCACTCTGATGCTATCCTTTTCCAACCCTATATTTAAAAGAATTTGTAATTAACTTAAAGTGAAGTAACAGGAAGAGCAGTCTCACTTTGAGTTGAAGAGATCGTTTTGCTATTTATACCAAAAGAAAGAACAGATGCAATGCCTTGACTTGGAAGTCTAATACTGTCCTTGAGATCCTGAATTTTCTAATAAAATCTTGGCTTTCCCTATAGGTTTTTTATCTTCTCTGCCTAGTGACTGTGTGTCCAGTATTTTAAACTTAGTATAGTATAACGTACATGTAGAAAAGTGTACAAATCTAAAATATGCAGGTCCATGAATTCCTCACTGAGTGATTCCATCTGTGGAACCGGCATCTGAATCAAGAAACATGACATCACCAGCGATCCAGAAGACCCTCATCTAGGGCACCGATAATTAAAGAAGGCAAAATAGGGCTTCCCTGGTGGCGCAGTGGTTGAGAGTCCGCCTGCGGATGCAGGGCACACGGGTTCGTGCCCCGGTCCGGGAGGACCCACGTGCCGCGGAGCGGCTGGGCCCGTGAGCCATGGCCGCTGAGCCTGCGCGTCCGGAGCCTGTGCTCTGCAATGGGAGAGGCCGCAGCAGTGAGAGGCCCGCGTACCACAAAAAAAAAAAAAAAAAAAAAAAAAAAAAAAAAAGAAGGCAAAATAGACCAAACAGATGAGAATAAACCTGGGTTGGACGTAACGGTACACACACAAAAACCCAACCACTTATGATCTGAACACAATATAAACTTGGCAAATTAACCCCAAAACTAGAAGAGAATGTTTGGCTTGTCCAATCTATCAAGCAAGAAAGCAATCTATCTCTCTATCGCTCTCTCTGTTTCTCTGTTTGTCTGTCTGTCTGTCTATGTTCTCCCTCCATCCCTCATTCTATTTCCTTCCTCATGCCTCCATGGCCTCCAAATTTAAACACCAAAATTTTCTTAAAAAAAAAATTAACTTCTAAATAGTACTGTGAAGGCTATGATTTCTATATTATCACCTTACTAGCTAATTAAAATAGTGAGCATTTAGCCTAGGTTATAGTAGATAAAGATGTCAAACTAAATATTTAAAACTTTGCTAAGATGTTCCACTGGGGGCAGTTGGGGGTGGGTGGGTGCACAGGACCTCCCTCTGCCTATTTTGCAACTTCCTGTGAATCTGTAATTCTTTAAAAATAAAAAGTTAACAACAGAAAGCTTTGCTGTTGCAGCAAACCACCATTCATATTTACATAAGGTGGTCAGTGTTTTATTTTTAGTCTAAGGACTACAACAATTTCAAAAGTCTTCTGAACATCTCTATTAAGTAAAAACAAAACAAAAAATTATTGAGAAAAAATAAGATCCAAATACTAAGTTCAGACAAATACCTACTCTAAAGTGTGTTTTTTAAAAAACTTTATTTACTTTATTTATTTTTGGCTGCATTGGGTCTTCATTGCTGTGCGTGGGCTTTCTCTAGCTGCGGAGAGCAGGGGCTGCTCTTTGTTGTGGTGTGCGGGCTTCTCATTGCAGTGGCTTCTCTTGTTGCAGAGCTCGGGCTCTAGGTGTGTGGGCTTCATTAGTTGTGGCTCGCAGGCTCAGTAGTTGTGGCACACGGCTCAGTAGTTGTGGCTCGCGGGATCTAGAGCGCAGGCTCAGTACTTGTGGCACATGGGCTTAGCTGCTCCGCGGCACGTGGGATCTTCCCAGACCAGGGCTCGAACCCATGTCCCCTGCATTGGCAGGCGGATTCCTAACCACTACGCCACCAGGGAAGCCCTGAAGTATGTTTTGAAAGTGAAGAACTTATTCTCTCAAACGTTATCTAGGGAAGGTACAGCAGTTTACTTCCTTAATCCTAACTTTCCTAACTGCACGTTTTCTTTTCTCCCATGCTTTAAAAAAAAAACAACAAAAAAGAGCTAACCATAAAGTTAATTTTCTAAGAAAATAATATGCTTGTTTCCCAAAGGCTTACGTGTCAGGAGCGCTCACTGCTTCCCTGTGTGTCCTGCCTGTTTTCAAATGGCCCGCTTGCAGGCAAGCCACATCTCCACGACTGTGCTGTGTGACTCCAAAGAGCTCCAGGATGGCGAGCCCTAGCATGAAGGTTAGAACGCCCTTCAACCCAGCTGTAAATCAAGCGTCTCATGAATCTTCTCACTGTTTAAAGCAGCTACGCTGCTAACAATGCCTACGGGATAAATTATCGCCTTCGGACTCTTAGCTTTTCCATTTTTGGTGTTTCTTGCGGCAAAAGCCATTTATTTTTACTCACGGATTTAAAACAACTTTAAAAATAACTTTTATATGCTGCTGCTAGGAAATAGCAAGTCTCTAGCATGTTCATTCATGACCTACCTGTTATCTTGCAAATTCAAACACAATGATCAGTAAAATGATAGATAGATAGAGAATTGGTACATTTTCCTGGTCCCACAAGAGCACCTGCAGGCCTTAGTACAAACTTGGTGAAGAACCAGAAAGCGAAGGAAGTTCTGAGGCTGGTGCCACAGATGAAGGAAGCAGCCTCCGGGCAGGACATGTTGCAGCTCAGGACCCACCCCAAGTGCACTAAGCATTACCTGAAACAGCTTCATTTCAGATCAAATAATAATTGAAAGGGGGAATACAGACCCATTTGTTTCTTTCTTTAGAAACTGAACTGTGGCTGAAAGGGCCAAGGGCTCCCGGCAGGGCATCTGTCCAGGGGACCATGAAGACATAAAGGTGGGGGAAACGTGTGTGGCCGTCACTGCCACGTGTGCTGCAGTGATGAAAGGAGGGTGAGCAGGCCAAACGGACGAGAAATGGGCCTTCACAGTGGCTGGAATAAACGTGCTGATGTGAAAACAGCACAGGAACAAATCATCAGGTTGTACGATGAAATCAGCAGCATTTTGAAAACTGGCCCAGGGCCGTACAGGAGCAAGACAGCAACAATGCTCTTCCGAGGGAAACTGAGGCCCTGACTGGGTCCACTGAGCCTTCCCTGCCTGGAGCCCATGGCCTCCTGAGGATCCCGAGCCAGGGTGGGCATCTGGGGCCGGAGACCTGCAGCTGCTGAGGACGCCGGCTCTCGGGCAGGGGCCAGGGCCACGCTGCCTGGGTGGATGAGCTCCGTAAGCGGTGTGACATTGCCCCACCCCAGGCTCCCCATCGACAACAGCGATCATAAAGGTCGTGGTGAGGGTTAGAGGTCAGAGTGCAAGTCAGCGGCACTTCACACAGTGATAACAGTGAGCTCTTCTGGAATGGACTCCATCCTCTAAACAAACCATTTGCTTTCATCCTCTGAGTAGCCCCAGGAGATAAGCACCATTACTGTCTCCATGCTACAGATGGGGAAAACAGGACTCATGGGGTTACTCAACTTGGCCAACGTGCCCAGCAACCAGGGGGAGACTGACCCAGACCCCACACGTTTCTGTGAGCGTGCAGGATGCAGAGCCTCAGTAAGTAACTTTTGCCCAGAAAAAGAACCACACAGCAGATCCAGAGATTTTCTGATATATTCCTTGTTTTGTATATTTATATTTTAGTCCCATGTACACATTTTATTTTTCCTGTTTACAAAAAATTGAACATCAAACAGATGGTAGCGAAAATAATAATAACGAATAATAACGAACGTTATTATTGCCTTTTCTAGCATGAAAAAGTCATCCGTCAAATGTTGGTGATGACTAGTCCTAGAATCGCTGGTCGAATGCATTCTTTAGCTTATTATAATAACGTTTAGATTGGAAAAATTACTCATAGACGTGATCATTTTGGACACAGAACCAGTGAAATTCACAAACATCCACCTAATGGAAGCCTTTGTTTTCAGGGCAGTTACTCCAAGAGCCCTGAACAATTGGCACATGCGGCCTTTTGACCTCTGGTTTGGTGAGTCCTCTTCACCCCACAAATGTAGTCAATTCTTGGCTGAGAAAGTGTCCTCTTTCCCTGTTTGAGTCAAGAAACCCCAGAACATTTTCCCCATTTAATAATGACATTTTAATAAATGACATACACATTCCACTTTACAGCACCCCAAATATAAACGGATACAGATTCTTCAGAAGAATCAATTCTATACCAACTAGTGGGCACAGAAAATTGATAAGCGACCAGAAGCATCTGCGGCAAAATGACACCAACAACACAGCGAGGACAGTCACAGGCGGCCAGAGGGCAGTGGTCGCACGTCTCTGGAGGTGGCACACACGTGCCGCCGACCTGCAAACGTCCCAGCCGCATGTGTCAGGATGCACACGACTCCCACCTGTCAGGGCCAGCCAAGACACACCAGGAGGCAGAGGTGTGGGCAAGCGGAGGTCTTCGCGGAAAGAAACTTCACCGATCAAACGCTGAGGAAACTCATCTGCAGACACGCTCCTCCCATCTCACCGCACGAAGCCATTTCCTCAGACAAGAGACGGGCTTCATCATCCCACCCTCTCCCCATCTCTGAGAGACACTGCTGAGTTGGCATTTTGATGGCTCATTTCAAAACCACTGGGTGTTAATTTATTATCATCTGTTACTTTTAAAGCTCCTTTTAAACTCAGCCCATGCCTTTTCTGGCTCGACAGAACGCCTGGTGAACAGGACATGTGACGGTCATGAGATCAGGACTGCGTACTGTTATTACATTACGTGGTACCCAGTGGTTCCCTCTTAATTAAAAAGCGACCTTGTACATAGTGTCCAAAAGTCACCTGGCCTGTGAAACTTCAACAAACATGCACTCAGCATCCCTGCACTCACCACCGTCGCATTGCACCGTGGTTGCCACCTCGGTCTACCTCTCCCTTGCCACCTAGACGAGAGGATGCAAGCCTAGAAGGGGAATAAAGTCCAACGCCTCCCCAAAATGAAGTCCAAGGAAGAAAGAAAAAATGCAACAGAAGAACGCACTCCTGAGAACTGTCCCCACCGTGGCATCAAACACCCCATTCTCATTGGCTCCTAGGATGGTTTAGACCTTGAATTTTCGACTGCTTCTTTCCCTGGCTATAGTTTGAATGTTTTGTTTCTGCAACTGGGCAACATTATGACTATTTAGTAGCCGTTGCTCAACCTAAAAAGCTAGCTTTTCTAGCCAAGACTTTAAGGACAATCCCTATGTCACGAGGGAACATGGACTCAGGTACCCACCCAAGTCCTCCATCAACCTGGGGCTTTCTCACTTAATGCCCTCCCCCAGCCAGGGACATCATTAAATGTGCATTTAAACAAGAGAAAGTCTCTGGAGGCCGAAAGTGAAGTGAAAATCTGAGCAACTCATCTGACTGACTCTTTACATTGTCCAGTTTCATCAAATTGCTTAACTGTCTGTTCTGCCTTGGCTGGGCAGACTTTGCTGATTGAAAGTGAAATGGCATAGCTTTTGCCCAAGTAACTTTTGCAAGACTTAGAGGCTCAGTTACTAAAGTGGCCCTGAAATCAATATATTAGCTGCCTGTTCACTGTAAGGGTCTATGCCATCTCAGGCTGCAAAAATCACGTTCTCAGTGACAGCCCCTACACCTGAGTACACAGGCTGCACTGCAGATCAGTTAGTCAGCCTACAGGGACCTCCCTGGTGGTCCAGTGAGTAAGAATCCGCGCTCCCAATGCAGGGGGCCTGGGTTCGATCCCTGGTCAGGGAACTAGATCCCACACGCATGCCGCGACTAAAAAGTCTGCATGCCGCAACTAAACATGCTGCAACTAAGACCCGGCACAGCCTAAATAAATATTAAAAAGTAAAAAAAAGTATTCAGCTTACATACAGAATTTTCCCTATTTCACTTGATAATTATGAAATATAAACATGCTCTTGGGGAATTTCTGCTGGAGTACTGAAAGTTTCCACTATGTTAGGAATAAACAATAACTGAAAAAGGCTCTTTCCTTTGTAATGGAGGAGAATGAACACTGTATCTGGAAATTCTTTGAGGAAAGGTGTCTCTCCATCAATGTGGGGCCCACCCACCGTCATGTTCCTTGTTCCATCCATTTAAACGACAAAGCTCCTCAAAGCGGGACAGCTTCATTTTTGTAATAAATTCTCCTTAAGTCCACACTTCCAAGGATGATACTTGCCAGAATGGCTTTGTCTAAAGGGTATGACGTAGACGTCAGCATCCCTGGAGAGCACACTGTTTGTTAAGTGTGTCTCTTTTCATCATAGCTGTTTACACACCCTAATGAACTGAAGTATGTGCTTCATTTAAATCACAGAATACGATTCTTTGCACAACTGTGTAAGTAAATTAGCACACTTTGCCACACGCATTGTGAACTGACCCAACTGCTACATCAAGGTGCTTTCTCCCCTGATTTTTTCTTCAAGTATTTACAGGTCTGGCAAATTTACATAAGCTTACGACTCTTTAAAATAAAGTTATACTTTTAATTTCTAAAGTAAATGTCTTCAAGGCTCATAAATTCAATGCCTGTATCTTATGCAACAGGCTATTACAACATATATATAAGAGACAACTCTCAAAAAATACGTCACAACAAGAGGAAAAGTGGGAAAGGAACAATACAGAGCAGGAATTGTGAGGGGCATTAAAGACAAGTAATAGATGTATAACAGAAATGTTGAGGAGTGCTCTATGTTAGTTTTTTGATTCACAAGCAGGACTAAAAATGATAGGAAGCATCAACAGCGAAGAACCAGGGACATCTCAGAGGAGGGGTAAGGAGAGTGTGCGGGACATCTGACACGGGTAACAGTGTGTCACCTGTGTCAGATGCGTCACCTGTGTCAGATGTGTCACCCGTGTCAGACGTGTCACAGGTGTCAGATGTGTCACAGGTGTCAGATGCATCACCTGTGTGACATGTGTCACAGGTGTCATATGTGTCATCTGTGTCAGATGTGTCAACCATGTCAGATGTGTCACCCGTGTCAGATGCATCACCCGTTGTCAGATGTGTGACCCGTGTCAGATGCATCACCCGTGTCAGATGTGTGACCCGTGTCAGATATGTCACAGGTGTCAGATGCGTCACCCATGTCAGATGCGTCACCTGTGTCAGATGTGTCACCCATGTCAGATGCGTCACCCGTGTCAGATGTGTGACCCGTGTCAGATTCGTCACCTGTGTCAGATGCGTCACCCGTGTCAGATGTGTGACCCGTGTCAGATGCGTCACCCGTGTCAGATGCGTCACCTGTCAGATGTGTCACCCGTGTCAGATGCGTCACCCGTGTCAGATATGTCACAGGTGTCAGATGCGTTACCCATGTCAGATGTGTCACCTGTGTCAGATGTGTCACAGGTGTCAGATGCATCACCCATGTCACATGCATCACCCGTGTCAGATGCATCACCCGTGTCACCCGTATCGGATGTGTCACCTGTGTCAGATGTGTCACACATGTCGGGAGACAGCGTGTGTTGTGAAGCAGGAAAAGCTCTCGGCACCTAAGTGTTGACTAGCCCAGTAACCATGGGCAAAGTGCAGAACCCCTGCAAGCCTGGGTCCCGCACCTTCAAATATGGATAATTATCTTCATCCCGTTGGGTTGCTGGGAGCCTGGGAAAGATGGATATTAAGGCATTTTGTAAACTGTGAAGTGATGTATAAATGCAAGGTGTCATTATTATTATTATGACATCAATGTTTTAGCATCTAAATTATAGGGACAATACATTTATTATCGACATGTTTAAATATATATCTTGCATGCATTTAGATTTGCTTTTAATTTCATAGACAGTTCCAGCTGGCAGGAGGCTCAGAACCATCTGGTTTAGTTGTTTTTTGGAAGTTGAAACTAGGAAGGTAGATTCTAATCTGTTTTCTCTTCCTATTGTAACTAACAACAGATTACTGGGCGGAAAATACATTAAGCTACATACTAAGGAAAACTTCAGCAACACCACCTTTAAGGAATGATACAAGAATATGCTTATTTGTACAAAAAAATCATAAATACTGAATGTCTTTGATACTTTCTAACTTAAAAAAATTACATAGTGTATTATTGCAGTCACTCGTCAAAGTTTTTCACTGCAATCTTTTGTCGAAGTTTTCTTTCTCTGCAAACGCTTATTCATAACAGCTTCCAAAAAGACGGAAAGAGAGAAAGCGAGGAGGAAAGGAAGGACGCAAAGAAGGCAAGGGAGGGAGGACAGATTAAGGTAATACATTATTCTCACTCATAAATATGTTCCATGCATAAAGTCTATTAAAGTATCAGGAAATGGCAAGAGAAAGAAATCAGGAAGTAACTGTAAGGAAAGGTTTCTGATTCTCTATTAACTCTGTAGCAAATCAAAGCCAAGAAAAAGTTCTGAAATGCATTGTATCTAAAAATCAATACCTTAAATACCAACAGGTGATACAATAATGCTTCGACTAGACTACCACCTTTTGCTTTTCTGTCATTCATCTGGACTTAATCAAAAGTAGTGGGGTGTTTTTTTTCTTTTCTTGTGAAAAGAGGTGATAATTTTTAAACTTTCTAATATTATGTTAAAGTATACTTTAGTTAAAAAAAAAGAAAGGATCTTACAAGTTAGTACTGGAAGAAACTTAAAATAGTTTATCTTGTTCAGCACAGTTTTAGCCCTCTACTCTAGCTTATGATGCATACGAATGAACTAAGAGATACTGCGTAAATGCAGAAAGGGTATGGCAATAAAATCTCCCTACAGACTTCAGGTATTCCACATGTGCTGGTAAATAAGTAAAACCAGGTTTCTGATATCAAAAAATTTTTTTTGCAAAACTTTCTGAAATCCCATTTACAATTATAAGAGATTTCTGGGAACACTTGCCTGTCCTTAAGGACTTGCACAGATCCAATAAATGATTTGTTTTTATTCCAGACACTAAAGTAGAGATGAATTTATGACTGAGGGCAAAGAAACTAAAGCATGCAGTTTTTCACATACATTCAGTTTGTCAAACTGAGAGACTATATGCAATGCATCAGTTTTCTCCAAAACCTAGAGTAAAAGGAAGGAACTTCAGCAAGTGGTCATAATGATAGCATGTGCAAAGGTCTGCAACTGCTAAGGCCATCATGACGTCATCTACCATGTGCAGGCCTGCACGTCTATAGCAGTAAAACCTTCAGATATCACATTTCTGCGATCAAAATAAAATCCTTCATAAATGCTCTTAAAACAACTGCTAAGTAAACAGTGGTCTAGAACCACTTCCATATTTCCTTCCACTTAAAGGCAGGCATGAGTGTACAAGGGAGACTTTCGCAGTCACTAATCCCTTGTTACAAATCTGCCTGGTTGTTTCCAAATGAGCTCTGCAAATAAACAGGTAGACCTGTACAATTTTCAACAGTGAATCAGGAAACAGATGTCTTCTAATTCATAAGTGATAGTGGCTCGATTAATCTGAGAGATTTTCTGAGTTCAATGTGATTCAACATGTATTTATTGTGTCTAGAATGATGCAGACTTTTGTTGCCGTTTTCTCCTTGCTTTCTGTAGTAGGAGTTAAATAAAGGATCGGACGAAGTCATTTTTCTTATTCACAACAAGCTTTAGGGACAAATCTTGCTATTGGGGAGAATGTTAAAACTATGAACTATAATCCAGATTCTAGTTCAATCCTTCATATCTGGTTAATTTTTAAGAAGATGACCAAATGACCATTTTATTTTTTAAATATAAAATGTGTCAGCTCTCGGGCACTTTACTTTTGACCTTGTAAGTTTCCTTATGCTCATTCAGAAAAGGAACCAGGAAATGCTAAAGCCTTCACCTGTGCATTTATGAAGTGGCCAGCCATGGCGGGCCTGCTGCCGGACTACCAGCCACACTATCATCTCTCTCTTTTCCCTTCGCATGGAGACCAGGTAAAAACCTCATTCTCTGAGCTCCAGCTAAATGTCCTCTTTCTGAGATGCTGCCGCTGTCCCAGAGATAGACGCAACCCCTTTTCTGGGCTCCCACCGAAACCCCCATCACGTCTATCATGAGACATTGTGCTACACGTGCCCCCGCTCAGCCCTGCAAACTGTGCATCCAGTAAGGCCGAGCACAGTTCCTGCGTTCCTCGAGTGTGTACCCAGAACCCAGCTCGAGGCCTGCGGGCAGCATGTTAGCAGTTCTCGAACCCTGGCCCCAACCTCCAGTACCTTATTCAGAGGTCTGGGCTGGGGATTCAGGAATGTGCATTTCTCTTAAGTTCAAGGCGCTACTACTGCTGTCTTGGGACATAATCTGAAAGCCACTGTAGTAGACTTCTCATGTATCAATTCATGAAAAAAATGCAACTCTGAGACTCATTTATTAACGAAATATAAACCAGCCCCTCACTCCTGAGGAAGCTGATGTAATGAGTAAAACATGGGAATCAGAGAACAAAGACAAAATTTCTTCTCTGCCGCAAGCTATACACACCACTTACTCCACTCATCACAACCCCCTAGGGAGTTTTCAAAAGTATGTGCCGGTGTTCCATCCTCCAGAAATTTTGACTGGACTGGCCTAGGGTGCAGCAAGGCACCCTCTTTTTCAGAAGCTCCTTGGTGATTCTAAGGAATGTTCAAAGTGGAAAGGCTGCTTTTTTTTTAAAAAAAGGAGTCACCTCCTGGTCTTCTTGGTTCAGTCACTAACGTACAAAACCAAGTAATCTGATGCTGTCCTAAATAAGACACGGCGGATTCCCATCTGAGGATGTGCAGTGGTACACAAATACAATTCCCACCGTACTTCGATGCACGATATATTATTCATCAGTTGCTGATAACCGCCCCGGTCAGGCTGCTCACCATAGCAGCCTAGTCCGAAAAGCAGCTGGTGATCTACAACCTGGCCAGGCTCAGTAATGGACGGTGACCGTGAGCATAAAGCAGGCTGGGGCGAGCTGTCCTATAGCCAAAGACAATGCCTGCAATTGAAACGTCTAATAAAACAATTCAAGACCACACGGCTCCCTTGGGCTCCAGACCTGTATGCTCTACTGCCTCCAGGACTTTTCCCATCTGAGCGCTGCAAATCCCACCAATCAACTCCATCCCGCCTGGAGCGTTTGCAGCCTCCGTGAATGGATTTATATCTGTCCAGGCTTCCGAGTCAGAAGCCTGTGTGGCATCCTGGGATTCTCCATTTCTTATACTCGTTACACACAGTTATCAATCAGTTCTACCTCCAGATCTGCCCGAGTCTCTTGTTCTGCAACCTCACTGGTCCTGCCACATCATTTCACCTGCAGGAGTCACCCATCTCCCCAGTGCTACCGTTGCCCCTATAATCCATCCCCCACAATCCTGCTAGAGTCATCTTTCCGAAACACCAAACACGTCACGCCAGTTCCTAGCTTCGAACTCCACGGTGCCCCTCCCTTCACACATAGCTCCCCGCGAACTGGAGGCTCTGCAACTCTCCCTTTCCCTCCCATCACACTGAATCACCAGGGCTCTTCAGGACTTTGCCACTCTTGGCACTTCTCTCGGAATGCCTTTCACATCATACATCATAGTCTCTGGGGAAATACTCATAGCTCTTTGCAGGCTCAAATGAGTAATCCCTTCCATTTGGGGCTATACCTGGTCCCCTCTCCAGGTAGAATTCAAAGCAAGGACTAAATACCAGAAGACCTCTTTATCCTGCATGGAATTCTATCATCGCTCCTGTGACATTTTCACACTTGTTATCTATAGATCTCTCTTCCCATACTTGACTTCTAGACACTTAAGGGCAGGTATCAAGTCAGATTCATTCCTCGAGTTCAAAATGGGGATGGAACAGCACAAACTGTCACCATGGCTCGAACATAAAGAAAAGAAAGCAAATAAAAGCCAAGGCTATAATACATAGCAATACTCATCCTTTTATTCGAAGGAAGAACAACAGTGGTTAACTTATGTAATAATAATTAAATAAACTCAATTAAATGAACTAAATCAAGGCCATGTTTGCTGGCCCCCTAGTAACAGGTGCAATTGTGGCTATAACAAGAACAGTGTACAAGGCATTCTCACCTAACCCTGAGTCCACTAAATTGCAATTTGAGACTCTTGATAATGACAAGTTCCAGACAGAGCCAGAAAAGATACTTGGACTCTGGGTTTTTCCATGAGAACCCACCAAAATGGGATATAATGTGGGGCAGAGAAGGAAACTCTACCCCACACTCAAGCTTTCACAGACGACTTTCTTAAGCAAAAGCTGCTGAAATTTGGTAGGAGTAAAGTTTATTTTAAGCATATGCAACTCACAGATGCTCAGTCAGCAGGGTCAGACATTTGATCTTATACTTCAGCGTCTTCAGAGATTAAAATGTCAAATCCAGTTCTTAGCTTCTAATGAGGCTAAGTAAACAAGCCACCACTGCTCGCCGGCCCCAGCTACCCCTCCTGCCCCAGCTGGCTCAGGGAACTTTCTAGACAACTGAATCGAGTGTTTCTATCTAAACCTGTTGCAAGGAAGCTGGACCTGATGACTCTGAAAATGTGAAAATTTCCGTCAAACCGGTTATTTGGCATAAGTCTCAAAGCCTGGATCCTTGCCCGAATTCAAGCTCACCTGCTTACGCCCATGGGCTGGATGGCAGACTATCCTTAGATGCTGTGCAAAGAGACAACTGTTGGAATTTTCTCAGAAAAGACAAGCTTTTAGAAGGAAGATGAAAAAGAAGGTATGGGCAGAAGCTCTGATGCAAACGGGAATGACCTACGAGAACAAGCTAAGATGTAAGTTCTGTTCCATGTGTGTTGATGGTTCAGAAATAAGCCAGTAATAATGAACTGAGACCAAAAATGTTTCTTATCATAATTTCGAATGCCCACAAGTGACAGAAGAAAACAAAAATGGGATTTGTTCAGCAGAAATCTGAGGGGCATAATATAATTTTTAAATTGTGTCCACAAGGAAACAACACATGGGTGAGCCATGTTCTAGAACTTGGACCTTTTCTCAAAACATACCTCTGTTGGTAAAACCATAAACCCGTTTCTACTATACTAAGTCAAAATGAAAACACAAACACACACACAAGCACAACTTTCACAGCAAGCCACAGGGCGAGTGCCAGCCGATTTCTTAGGTGTCCTTCAACAAGCCATGTGTCCGCAACACCCTGACCCCGCCCCCGTACCAGGGCTTGGGGCACCGGCATGGGGCCATCTTCTCATAAACACCGTGATCATCAAGGTAATGTTAGAGCTGGCCTGCCACTCCTGTCAAGAAAGTTTCAGACACTAGCTGCTGGTCCTGGAGCTTTGATCAAAGGAAAAACAAAGAGTATTTTCTTTTCAAACAGGGCAGAATTCTTCCTCTTTATTGACACTACCTCTAAAAACATTTTAAAACATGTTAGTGCCATCACATGGACCAAGTCTAATGACACAGGACAATGGATTCTGGCAATCGCCTTCTTCAAACTTCAGAATAAGTTTCTGAAAATCTATGGACTATAAAACTAAACATTTGAAGCCTGAAATGGCAGTCCAAAGCCGATGGGAGCTATCAGCCTGTTACGGCTAGACGGAGCCACCCGGGTGTGGACAGATGACAGACACACAGACCCTGGTCTCCTTTTCAGATCTGAAAAGCGATCTACTAATACTTAATTAGTGGTCCAAAGAACCACTCTGGAAGCAACAACAGAAACCATTAAGATTACCCCTGCCCCTTTTAATTCATAAAGTCTGGCACATTCTGTGCACTCCATAAATATTCGTTGAATTGAGCAATGAGGGCTCAAGGACCTGGAGCTGGCAAGGGACATGTCCACCTTCACACAGAGCGGGAATAAGGACACAGGCTCCTGGCCTCCAGGCCAGTACTGAGTGGCAGTCCTCTGGTCTCCTTAGAGGAAGGAGGGTTCACGCTGGATACAATTTGGAATCCCTGAGTCTGTCCTCTTCAATACAGCCCAGACCTACTGAACCAAGGATGTCCTCAGAGGAGGGGCCAGGCAGGCTGGCTTGGCTGGGAATACCACCCAGGATCACTTCCGGAGTAGCGCCTTCACCTTTCCGTTTTGCAAGAGCAAGGGGCTTGCTCAACATCCATCCAGCAATCTCCACGGTCATTGCTCACTTGGTAATCGAGCTCCTCCACAAAAGGTGTCTCCTGAGGACGGGCAGCAGGAATCCAGACCACACGCCAGGTAGGTTCCCCATCCCCGGTCCTCTTCCTCCCCTGCCAGTTTCCTACATCACACACACCAACAGGGCTCCCCCAAAACCAGAACTCACACAGGACAGCACAGGCAGGGGCTGGGGGAAGCCCTGAGTTTGAATCCTGCCTCTTGCTGGCTGTGGGAAAGTCGCTTCTCTGTACCTCAGTTTCCCCATATATAATGAGAGGACCCACCTCGTATGGTCGATGCAAGGATTAAGAGGACACTTAAAACGGTGTCTGACAGGACTAAGTGCAGGAAGAACAAAAGACACCATATCTTAGAACCAAACAAATCTCTCTAAAATGAGTAAATTTTCTAGAACAGAACTGACCAAATTTGATTGATATGGGTCTTTCACACTTTTTGTTAATAATCTGCCCCTTACACTTTGGTCTTTTTATGTTACTTTAACCCAATGACATTTGCCCACCTACTCTCATTATTCTATCCAGGAGGGTTCTGTTTTAAACAAACACGGGAGTAACAGGCAAATTAAGTGGTATTTATATATTTCTTAGAAACAAATCGCCAAGCACTAACAGTAGTGTTCACAGAGCTAACGGCAAGGAGCTGGGAACATTTCTGGAGTGAGAAAAGCGATGCTTTGGAGGCACTCCAAGAGTTTCACTTAAAATAAGGATGGGGTCCCCTTGCCACCTGCCTAGAAGAACCCTATTGTCAACTGATTCAGGCGCAGGACCACAGCCTCCCGGGTTCACAGCATGGAGTAGGGGAGCCCATCAGTGAAAAGACTAATCCCTTATTACTGAAATCACCCCCACGTCCTCGTTCCCATATTTTTGCAAGACTGTTAAAACTCCAGATGTTCCAAAAGAGCTTTGTAAATGGGCAGGTAATCTCTCCAGAGATTCCACCTCCATTGCCAGTGACTGCCAAACCCAGCTGCCCAACAAAAGCACCGGAGGAGCTTTTTAAAATACAGATGCCAGATCTCACCCCAGCCCAGAGAAATGAGAAAGTCTGCGGGTGGGAGCCACACATCATTTGTTTTGTTTCGTTTTAAAGTCCAAGTGATTCTAATTTGCAACCAAGTTTGGGAACCACTGCTTTATGCCTTAGCGCTCCCACAGCAAAGGCGCTCAGCCCCAAACCCAACTCCCTGTGCCAATGACATCAACAGCAAGTACAGACCTGACTCTCGGAACCCGGGCTGCTCGATCTTGAAATTGTGCAATTAAACCTTCTGAGGCATGTTTCTCGCGTCAAGTGACTTTACGGTCGGTAGTCACGAAGCCAGACTCGCTCATGTTGGGTCTGGGCAGGGCACACATGAACCATGGACATCAATCCTTTTTTTTTTTTTTTTTAGTTAAGTTTAATATTTTAGTTGGCCTAATGTCAAATTTTTCAAAAAGCTAGAAGACACATCCCAAAGAGAAAAATCTCTGGATTTTGAGGAGGAAAGCGTGCTGTGAGTCCTGTTTTGAAACCGCGGGGCCCCGGCCAGGAAGGGTTCCGCCCCTGGGGCGTTCGCACCAGGACCCGGCTGTCGCGCCGAGGCCGGTCCCACCGCTCCGTCCACTCCACCGCGCAGCGCGGACACGCGGCCCAAAGGTTGCAGGTGGGGACGAGTCTCGGGAGTCCCGGGAAGCCACCACTCACGAGAGCCCACCGTCTGGGAGGGCGCGGACGGCCGGGGGGAGCTCGCGGCGGCAGGGGGGCCGCGGACGGGCCGTGCCGAAGGGAGGGGCGGCCCTCCCAGCCGCGCAGCACAGGTGGCTCGTGTCCGGGACGAGCTCTCAGGGTCAAGGGTGCGCCGGGAGGAGGGCTCGCGGGGTCGGAGAGCCGGCCCGGGGGCGGGGCGCGGGTGCGGAGGGCCGCTCCCGTTCCGGAGGTCCGAGGGGGCGGGATGGCCTCCGCGCCTCTCTTCGGACCCCGGGCCCGGGCTGACTGCTGACGCACATGCCGGGACGCACCCGCCCCGCACCAAGCGCTCGCCAGGGCTTCCACCCGGCGGAGGACAGGAGAGCGGACGGGAAAGCCACGCTCCGGGCTCCTCGGCCCGCCGCGCCTCGCGCCCGAGGTGCCCCGCCGCCCGGAACCGAGGCGCGCGTTCCTCGGCGGCCCGGCAGAAGCGCGGCCGCCCAGGACGGGAAGGACGGCGGCGCGGGCAGCCTTACCTTTCTTCTCCTCCAGCGCCGGACTCGCCTGGAAGTGCGCGGCCAGCAGCGCCAGGAGCACGGCGCGGCCCGCTTCGGAGCGTCGCATCGCGCCGGGCTCCGCACTCGGTCGGGACGCAGCGGCGGCCGTGCACAGGGCGCGGGGCTCGGCGGCGCGGGGCGGACGGGGCTAGCGCGGGGCCGCGGGCGTGCGCACCGAGCCGGGGCCGAGGCTGCGCGCTGCGCCGGCCGCCAGGATGTCTAGCTCTCTGGGGCGGGGGCGGGGGCGGGGGCGCTGGGAGGCCGAGCCGAAGGAGGAGGGACCGGGAGGAGGGGCGGACGGCGCGCCTAGCGGAGGAGGAACCGGCGGGAGGAGCGTCGGCCGGCAGGACAGGGGGAGGCGGACAGCGGCGGCCCCGGGAGCGGGGTGCCCGGGGAGGGGGCGTGCGGAGCCGAGCGAGGCCTCGGGAGTTCATTGCCGAGCCGGGCGTTCCTCGCGCTGTTCCTCGGGACGCGTCCCCGCGGACTTGCCTGCTGTCTCGTTGACCCAGCCTACTGCGAGCCACTTTTATGCCAGGGTTCCCGTTTCCCTTCTTCCTCCCTTCAACTTGCCGAGCAAACTTGTTCTAGCTCCGGGCAAACTGGCCGAGCCTTAGGCCAAGGCCGGATGATGGTACTTAGGGGGAAAGCACCGATTTATTCTGGCCCCCAACTCCTCTGAGCACCCCGGCCTCCCAGTGGGGGGTCAGCGGCGGCCTGGCCTCCAAGAAGGCTGTTAGCCGCGCCCGCGTGCGTGGATGCGGTGGGTGCCTGGCCTCTTGAGATGCGCTCTCAAGTCCGAGGGTCCTTCGGATCCCGTCAGGCACCCTCGAAGTCGTCTGAAATAAGGGCACCCAACTCCTGACACAGAGACTAGCCTTGGAAAAATGTGTGTTGAACGAGTGCATGGGCACCGAAGGAGCCCGCAGCATTTCATGTGCCCAGGAGTACCTGAAAAGCAAATGCATGCAGTAAATCACTTCAAAAAGTCAAGCGCTGAGAATCAAGCCTCAGCACAAACACTAGCTAGGTGCCCCTCTGCCCAGAGACAACCACGCTGTAACTCAGGCAGGAGAAAAGCCAGGGAGACCACTAAGGACTCGGCTAGAAGAAATTTGGCTTTCTCAGGCTGCAGGAACTTTTTTTTTTTTTTTTTTTTTTTTTTTGCGGAGCACAGTCTCCGGACGCGCAGGCTCAGCGGCCATGGCTCACGGGCCCAGCCGCTCCGCGGCATGTGGGATCCTCCCGGACCGGGGCACGAACCCGTGTCCCCTGCATCGGCAGGCGGACTCTCAACCACTGCGCCACCAGGGAAGCCCCTGCAGGAACTTTTTAAGCTAAGTTCCTTCAGCAGAGTCTGCCTACAGGACAGATGTCTTCTGCCTGTCTACAGCCAGATTCCCTCTCCTCACCAGGTCCACTGTGACATTCAGGCGGTTCAGCTCTGGTCTCCCCTGTTTAAGCAGGAATCACAAACCTACAGTAAATGGAGTTAAAGCAGGACCTTTCCTACGGTGGGAGGAGCAGAACTTTGCATCTTTCCTTCCCAGGCAGCAAGTCCATGGAACCTGAGACTTCTGTAAGTTTAGAGTCATCTGTGTTTATTTCTTTGTTTTAATGAATCAGGACGACCACTGAGCCTGCTGAACTCATCCAGCCCCTGGATGAAGAGGGCTGTGTACATTCTGCAGTCTGTGGCTTCGGTCCACTCCACACGCTCCAAACGAGGACTTAAAGTGGTTTGTAAAGAAACAACCTCAGGAAAGGACAACCTGCTAGAGAAGGACACCGAGGCACACCGCAGTGGGGGCACAGAATGCAGCCAAGGGTGCGTCTCGTAGCGGATCTGCTCACAGAAATTCTGTGCATTTACTCCACAAGGGCCACAGACTGGGCCCTAAGCCATTGTCAAGGAAACGTTTGTGTGGTAGCACGTGTATACTGTCCATTAAAACACCAAGCTATTCAAGCTACATCAAATATTTAAGACTGCACAGGGATTTCTCCCATGACTCTCCCCAAAGGAGAGAGCAACAACCTTCATAGTGCATCCTTCCATACGACCTGATGGCATCTCAAGAAGCAGAGCTTTGTGAGAACAATTACTTGAAGAGGCAGGGTGACACTTCAGGCACATGATCCAATACGGGGTTGGTCCCAGTGACTGGAGAGGAACGGGGAGGCTCAGCAGCCTCCTGGGACAGGTATGTGAAGGTTCAGTTTCTCCTCTGAGCCTGTGATGTGAGGGCTGACATTCAGGATGATTTTACGCTCTTTGACAGGTACGTGGAGTGGAGTGTACTCATGAATGTGTTACTTGTTAAGAAAAAAAACTGTGTGGCTGAGCTAACAGAAAGGACATCCTCTTGAGAGAACGGAGCTTTGCCCAGACTGGGCCCTTTAGACAGGATGCTTGGGCACCCAACCTCTGCAAAAAGTGATCCCACGTCACATCCTGGGCCATATCCCAAGCAAAAGCTGCCCCTACCACCACCACAGGCATAGAAGGAGCAGCCTTGACTCCACTGTATTAAGTACTGATCAGAAATTAGCTTATCTGACCACCAATGAGCTAGGTTACGCTTTTGTCTGCCTTTTATAGCAAGATGATGCTGTGGCTGGGAAAGGTTAAGTAAATAACTTACCCGAAGTCCCAAAGCATCCTTGCTAGTCATGAGGCCAGCCTCGAACTCAAACCCTGGCCACATCCTTCGTCACTCTCATACTGCCACTCTTCCAGACCTGAGACACATGGAGACTTGAGGCCCCCAAATTCTATTTCAGAATATCTTGGAAACTTTTTAGAGAAGGTACAACCAAAATTTCTACTTGGCCCCCAAATTCCTACATAAAGCATCCGTGCACACCAAGTATGCACTGAGACTGTAGTACATCCTGTATTAAATCTTCTGTGGTCCACCCATTTTCATAACACAGGCTGTTCATTACTTTGCTAGCCACAAATCGGAAATTTTTTCCCCTCCTCTAATGAGCAGTTCTCCTCTTTGAAGACGTTTCTGAGTATTTTAAATAAGACTTTAATCCTTTCTGGAAGGAACATGGCAGTGAATCCCCTGAAACCACACACCCTGTGGAAGGGGAGGAGAAGCCGGGGTTATTTGGCAGGGTGACAGTGGGAGGGCTTCAAATATTTTAAGTTCCATTTTAGGCAAAAGGCATTTGACCACCTGTTTTCTCTGGCCTTTGAGGTCAAAGCAGGAATTGAAGAGGAAGAAACACCAGAGTGGCAGATTTCAGAATTTTAAAAAATGTCTTTTGTAAACTACTGGAGTTATCTAAAAGTGGGATGAGCTGCCTCCAGGTGGAAAGTGTTTCTCCATCCATAGAGAGGTTTGTATGCAGAAAGAGTGCGAAGGGAAGCTGTGAATTAAGGGCTGAACCAGATCCCTTCCAATCCTAAAATTCTCTAAGAACATGCATGTCTAAAACAGGTTCCCATTTCAATGTACACGCACTCAGCAGCTCTTCCAAAGATATATTTTAAGAAGACACAAGAATTGTCACTGGGGAGGAGAGCTAGGTAGCTGGGGGTCAGGAATTAGAAGGAGACTTGTCTTTCAAATGTCTGTCCTTTTACACACTTACAATTTTACGCTGTGAGCAGGCATTACCTGCTTCTGAGACGTAGGAGTCAGTGGCCTCAGAAACCCCGTCGAGGTTCCTGGGCGGTGCTGGTGGCAAGCTTTCCAGGTTTCCTCTCCCTTTGAGTCGAGTTATTTGCATTTGACTCTGAGTTGAGACCTATCTCTGGCAGAATAGAAAAAAGCAACTTCTTTTTCAGGGATCATACGCTGACACCAAAGTGCTGAGGCCTTCGTTTGTCATTAGTGTTCTTAGTAGTAGTATATGTTATTAGTATTCTTCCTTATCTCTAGGGTTGAGGGTTACGTAATGCTCAAAAAGCAGGATCGCGTTTTGAATGCCAGTTTCTGGCGTTGTTGAGATGTTTGTTAATTACTTTGCACAGGGATCCTGTAGGAGGTTTCTGGACTCTGTACAATGCCTTGCCCATGTTAAGGGTTTAAAACTGACGCTAAATATTTTGTCCAAGGTGTCACCACTTGTCTCAGGGAATAGTTATAACTAGAAACACTAGCCTGGAGGTTTCAACTGGTGGCCGGCAGACCAAGTTCAGGATACAGATGTGGTTTTGTGGGGCTTATTTAATATTTCTTCTAATTGAATTAATAGCAGCATTTAAAAATCAGGAGATTTCATATATAAAATGTGAATTTTGTGTTTCTTTTGAAAAATGGAAAGTGCTCGCCAATTGGGTGTGCTTTCATGCAAGCTGGCATTTGGCGGGGTGATCACTGTCCCCTTCGGAAAGGACACTGAGTCTTCAGCTCACGCCGACACCACCAAGCCTGACCCACCAGTTCATGGGGCCTGCGTGGCTACTATAGGCATTAGCAAATGCAGCCTCAGCCTTCCTGATTAAATAGTGCTACTGCCACTTTTTAGGTGTGGTTTCCTCTCACCTCTCCCTTCCTTTCTCTATCCAGCTCATTCTGGCTCATGGCCTGTGTGTGCATATCTATTTGTTGAGAGATTTTGGTCCAGAGGTCATAATGCATTGAATACTGTGATAGACCTTATGTTAAATTAGTATATTTCAAATATGGAATAATGTAAAAGGACAGATGTTTATCACAGCTCATGGTTATACCCTATCATTATTATGGTTGACATTCTTGAGGCATAGAATTGAATTTAACCAATTAAAAACTGCTGGGGAGAAATGCAGCCCTGTTGTAGAGCCGAAAGAGAAGGCTCTACCTCTCGGTTATGGGACGTGTGTGTGATGAGCATGGACAGACCCTGAGCTGGCGATGGAGGAAGCCCAGGGAAGGAGGTGGAGCATTAGGAGGTCAACAAGTTTTGTCTGACCGATTTGTCCATAGTAAACTGTAACAAATGATAGAATGCGTGCTTTCTTAGGGAACAACTAAAGAGACTGAAGAGAGAGAATGATATCAGTTTATTTTTCTTCACAAAGAATATAGATGCAGAGAAATGTTTTGAAAGTCTTAAAGTGTTCTCTCATGTTTTAGTTGAGATCTCACCCCCCACCCCAAACAAATGGACACTGTGTACGAAGAGTTCAAAATGGCCAGGAAAACTACTTCCTTTAGATTGTCTTTAAGTAAGAGAAGTACTGTGAAAGGGAGCAGATCACTTCTGAGAAAGTCCCCAGAAGTTAGATTCAAAGTGGCATTTTAGGTGATGGTAGATCTAGAGGGTCTGCAAGGGGGAGAATATGGTAGGTTAAAAATGATTAACAGGGCTAGAGCAATCCAAGGTAAATTGCTTTTCTGTTTTTGCAATTGAATGGAAAATCAGAAATACTTGCACATGTTAATTTCGTAGAACTGAGCCACAAGAAAGCCTGAGGTTGAAGCTTAGAGGTGAGAGGGACCTTGGAGATACGGCCCTGCCATTTTATAGGTGACAGGTAAGCACCTTGTCCAAAAGAATTGTTTCAGGGACAGAGAAAGGAATAATAAAAAACACCTTGTTAATAAAATAAAACACATAGAAGTTTTCAGGGTTGTTAGCAATTTTATTAAACTTCAGAGTTGGAATAAGTGGCATTTACTAAATACTCACTTACTGAGTACAAAGTGGCTGGGAGACAGAGGTCAGCTACCAGTTCCTGCCCTCATAGAACTTACAGTCAGCCTGTAAAAGATTAGTTAGACTAACTAGGGGTGTGTGTGTGTGTGTGTGTGTGTTTGCGTGCGTGTACGAATAGGAACCTTTCTATTCTTTAGTTTTTACCAGTTTCGCTGATTTTTCAATGCCACCAAAATAATAGGATGTTTTACTCTTCCACTATAAAAATAAATGTCAGACGTAACTAGAATTCTCAATGCCTACATTTAGGGAAGTTACTGTTGTCTCACTGGAGATTGGTGAGTTGTTCTGATGGTGGCATTTAGTTTTGTCACACGCTAAGATCATTTGGCAAGTGCATTGCTGCCTTTCCTCTTTAGTAGTCTCACTGGAGACCAGTTCATTGTAGCCCAGTGGAGAAAAGTAGTGTGTCCCGCAGGGTCTGCCTGCCTTCTCCCCCATGGGAGGATGGTACTTTCTGGTCCCCTGGAAATCAGCCTTCGACTTGTATAACATGTTAATGGAGGGATTCATGTCCCTTCTGGGCAGACTCTCAAAAGTGGGGTACACTTCCCCATGACACCCTTTCCTCTACCTTGGTTGGTAATGGTCCAGAGAGTGGCTTGCTTCTCAGGCTGGGCCTGGAGAAAGGTTGCCGGCAGGGAGCAGACCCTTCAGCTGGTCGCATCTACACGATGGACAGGAAGAGTGGAAGAGACACTCACCTTTGTTCGGCTACCTGGATGTGCAGGTTGTTTCTTACTCCGTTATACCCTGGCATTACTTAATTTATACAAGAAGGACTTAAACCCCTAGTTAAATATTTAAATGATATCTTTTATGAATAATTTATATTAAATTATTTATTTTACCTTTGATACATAAGTATTCATACATATATATTATACATGTGTGTTTTGTATAATATATATTATACACGCACTTACACACACACAAATATATATACTGGACGGGGGGGTGGGGTGGGTGTGAAGTAACCAAATGAACAGTGATCTAAAAATTGCCATTAACTAAATGTGACTTTGAGCATGTTTTATTTATTCAGTCTTTCCAACCAAAATCCTTAGTTTTTGTCTCTGTAAATTGTCATTAATGCTTGCCACATAGGATTATTATGACTTGAATTAATGTAGGTAAGGCACCTAGCAGATAGCAAATGACAAAAAATACACTGTGTGCATGTGTTTTTCGGAGCTATGGGTTGTATATATAACATTCTTTCATTTCCCTGGAGATTTTCTAAGCCTTCCTCATATGCAGACAGAGCAGTAAACAAACACAGTTAATTGGCTCAGCTCTGAGCCCAGTCGGTGGAGCGCAGCCCATTAGATGTATCCTTCAGCTAGTCTTCATGGTCATATAAACAATCTAAACATAGAATTCGTCATTAAAAGTTAAAAAAAAAAAAGACCCCTTCAGCCTCCCCACGGCACACATTAGCAACAATGATTTTTTTTCCCCTGAGATTTCTAATTATGAACTTGGAGGACCAGTGGTGTTCCTTGCCTTCCGAAGAACTGCTATTGGTTGCGGCAGGTGCAGGGGGAAACGGGCAATGACCCTCCGAGCTAGCGCCCGCCGTGCGCTCAGCCGGCTGTGCAGGTGCCCCGGCGCCCGCGCTGCGCAGCGGCTCCCCTCGCCTCCCTTCCCGGGTGCCCTGCGGCCCGCTTCCCCCTTCGCGGTGGCGGCGCCGAGGGCCGTCCGACTGCAGACCCGCGCGGCCACTCAGCGGCGGTCTGGCTCGGGGAGGGGAGGCCGCGCGGAGCTCGGCAGCGCGCGGCGGGGCGGGTCGCCCTTGGGGTTGTTCCGGTTTCTCCCGGCCCTGCGTCTGGGCCGCTTTGGGATGTGCTGCCCGTGCGGCGCTCTTTGATTTGACCGGAGATGATGGTCTGACCCTGTATTGTGATTTTGCGGGTAAGGATTTCATTGTAACTGCGTGTTTTTACTATTTTGCCCTCTCCCCCCACCTTATCCAAACTTTTGTGTGCTTTTAAAAAAAATATTTAACTTTTAAATGAGGGATTGGAAGCAGGCCTAGCGGGAGAATTGGGTTTTCCATGATTTCAGCAGGACGAGGGAGGGCAATATTGGCTACTTTTGTTATCCCTTCTTTTCTGAGATTTGCGGAATTTCTCAAGTTTGTTTTTCAAACACTACCAAACATAAACTAGATAGCTAGTGGGAAGCAGCCACATAGCACAGGGAGATCAGCTGGGTGCTTTGTGACCACCTAGAGGGGTGGGATAGGGAGGGTGGGAGGGAGATGCAAGAGGGAGGGGATATGGGAACAACAAAGCTGATTCACTTTGTTATAAAGCAGAAACTAACACACCATTGTAAAGCAATTATACTCCAATAAAGATGTTAACAAAAAAAAAAAAGAACAAACAAACAAACGGTGAGCGAGGTCTCCCGCGATGTCTGTGCCCAGCACCTGCCACAGAGACACCCGACCCCCGCCCGGACCCGCCGAGGTCTGGGGAAGCTGGCTGGGCTCGCTCTGCCGGCGGCTGGGAAGGGAGGAGCAGCGCCGAGCGTCCAGCCCCGCCGGGTGGAGCGAATTCAACTCCTCCTCCTAGAGGTGTGATGGGACAGACCTGGTCCTTTGAACGTAGTCCTATCAAGGGAAGTGCCACGTGGTAGTATTGCAGGAAAAAAATGGGGCTCAAGAGAATGTTCCTGTACCAGGTCTCTGCTATGGGCGCCAAGTGAGGGTCCTTGGCTTTGCGCAGGAAAGAATTCAAAAGGGAGACCATAGTAAAGTGAAAACAGATCTATTTAGAGGGATACTCGCTCCACAGACAGGGTGTGGGCCTGCCCAGAAGGCGAGAGGCGGCCCTGGGGGATGCACGGTCCATACACAGAACATGGTCTGTCTCAAAAGGCGAAAAGCAGGAGACATGGATGTGGTTACTTTTGATGGGCTGGGTAATTCATAGGCTAACAAGAGGGAGGGTTATTACAGCTATCTTGGAGAAAGGGTGGAGATTTCCAGGAATTGGGCCATTGCCCACTTTTTGGCCTTTCACGGTCTTCCCTGGAACTGTCATGGCACCTGTGGGTGTGTCTTTTAGATGCTAATGTATTACAATGACTGTATAATGAGGCTCAAGGTCTACTGGAAGTCGAATCTTCCAGCATCTTGGACCTAGTTGGTTTTAACCAGTTTGTGTCATGTCTTTAATGGCTTTGTCATCCTTTTAAAGGTTGTGCCCTGCTTTCTTCCCTCCTTAGTATCCTGGTCACCCCCATGCACAGTCCCTCTAAACCGACTGTTATTTGACCAAGGCTGGAACTACCTTAAAGAGATCCACATCTTCTGAAGGAAACAAACACCTCTGTAGAAGCTCTCACCAGGTCCTAGTCATCTAATCGGGGCAGTTCCCACACTGCAAGCCCTCCCACAGGTGAGCTGACAGTGTCTTTACTGGATGGGACACTTTTACCTAGCCTTAGGACACCTAATGACCTCAAGTTCTAGATAAGAAGTAAGATAAATTCTGTGGCATCAGCTTTCATGCACCAATCTGGTCAGTGATTACCTTCTCCTGAACCTAAGGGGGCCTCCAGGGGTATAAAATATTCTGGAAAAAGCAAATCCTCTGCTTCGTGTCAAGTTCCAGCTGCTCGTAGCCCCTGCAGGCATTCCTGGGCATAGAATTCCAGCTAGGAAATGTTACTTGACCCCGAGGCAGGGAATTATGCCACTGCTAACCAAACAGACTGTTGGGTTAACCCAGGACCAGCTCCAGCAGGCTGTGCCTTCTCCAAGGCAGTTTACAGAATCACCAAGTTCTTTCTCTCCAGCGGTAACCAGAATGTGCTCTGGTCACCTCCCAAGACAGCCCATTGATTTGTCACTTCTTCACCAGATGTGGGACACAGAGGTAGGAAGACTTGATCTTTGCCCTTGTTTCCACATCTTGTTTGGGGTTAAGGAGAAAAGTAAGTGTAAGATGGCCTTCAGCTAGCCCCAATTAAATGTGAAGTTGTCTAGTTTGTGTAGTAAACTCCTCAGTCACCATACTTGCGTGCATGCATTATTTGAGAGCCTGCTGTGTGCTGGGTACTGCTTACTGCTCCATCTTCCAATTGTTAGGACCGGGCTCAGCACATATTGCAGTGGGTGGAAGACTGCCAGTAAACATAGGCATTCTAGGGTAAGTGCTGTGCAGAACAATGAAGGAAGGAAGGAAGTAGCAGGAAGATCAATGGATTTGAAATGAGATGGTGGTGGTGACCGGGGTGGGGCTGGGGGGTGCGGTGTGCTCCCTGAGAAGGGATCCCCCGAGTGCATGGAGGAGGGGCAGGCAGTAAGAGCTGGCACAAAATAATGATGAATCTGGGTGTGAGAGAAAGGCGAGGGTCAGCAAGGGGTTGATGGTAGTGTTTACTGAGATGGGAGGAGAATTTTAGAAGGGAACATCTGAGAGTCTGACTTGGGACTTGCTATGTCTGAGATACTTTTAGATACTGGAGAAGTAGTTGGATTTATGAGTTTGAGCTTCAGGAGGGAGGTCCATGCAAGAGATAAAAACTATGATCATCCATATACAGATGCTACTTAAAGTCTTGAGATTGAATAAGGTCATAAAGGGATTAGAAGAAAATATAAACCACAAGTAGCCCTGGGGCCTCCATTGTGAAGAGACACAGGAGATAAGGAGGAAGAAATCAAGGAGACTGAGAAGGAGTGGCCTGATCTACTGTCCTGGAGGCAAGTGGGGCTTCAAAGAGGAGACTTTAATCAGCTACATCAAAAGCTGCAGATTCCTCAGTGGAATCTGGCACCGGAAGGTCACTGGTGTCCTTGTCAAGAAGAAGTTTCACTAGAGTGGTGGGGCGAGAGTCTGATTGGAGTGGGGTTTTGATTGAAATTTTATTAAATTTATAGGAATATTTAAGAGGTACTGACCTCTTTAAAATACTTTATCCACCTGCTGATAATATTAAATCTTCACATTCAGAAAAATAATGTTTTCCCACTCATATGTCTTTTCTCCCCCGCTTTATTTCATAGGCAGACATCAAGTGATGATTTTGCTGTGCTGGGATCTGAAAGGTATCTGTGGAAGGAGGGCAGAGGGAGGGGCCGGGCTACTCCTTCAGGGCAACTACTGGAGGAAATGGAAGCCAGAAGGTCTGGAAGAGAACAAGTGTCAGATCCAAGCATCCGAAGGAGCTGGGAGGGGGAAGGAGAAAGGAGGGGGGCGGGTGAGCTCTGCTCACTGGCTTGGCTTGGAAGGAGGTGAGAGTTCCAAGGACCCTTGACAAAAGGCAATGGCTTTTGATACACTTAGGTATGAAGATTGGTGGGCTGTTTGTGTCTACTTATTAAGTGAACTTAATTTAAACTTTGAGTAAATAAATTCACATGGTTCAAAATTAAACAGGATTAGGGACTTTCCTCGTGGTCCAGTGGTAGCGAATCCGTCCTGCAATGCAGGGGACACGGGTTCTCAATCCCTGGTCGGGGAACTAAGATCCCACATGCCACGGGGCAACTAAGCCCGCGAGCCACAACTACTAAGCCCGCGAGCCACAACTACTGAGCCCACGTGCCTCAACTAGAGAGCCCCGCATGCCGCAAACTACAGAGCCCATGCGCTCTGGAGCCTGCGCACCGCAGCTACAGAGAGAAAATCCACGCGTCACAACTAGAGAGAAGCCCGCACCGCAACGAAAGATCTCACATGCTGCAACAAAGATCCCACCTGACGCAATTAAAGACCTGACGCAGCCTAAAATAAAAAAAATAAATAAACTAAATAGGATTAAAAATGTGTAGCGTGAAAATCTTCTGTCCCACCCCTGTCCTCCCAGTCAGGTGGTTTTCCTTCCAGGAATGGTTCTTCCAATACTCTCAATATACACAGTGTTCTTTCTTCACTTAAAAAGTATATGTAATAATACATTGTGGAACTATTTCACATCAGTATTTAACATCTCCTCATTCTTTCTTTCCATAGTAGAGTATTTCCTTTTATGATTGTACTATTAATTCATTTACCTAGTTCCCTACTGAAGGACATTTTGAATATTTCCAAACAACGAATAACCTATAGCACTGGTTTTATGCATTTGAAAGTGGAATTTCTGAGTGTTTTGTTTCTGATTTAAAAATAAAATTTATTTTTATTCTCTATTTAAGATCTGCATTTTAAAAATTAATGTCTAATTTACATGAAATGAAATGCACGTTTTTATGGTTTTATATGGTTTGAATTTGCCTTTCTCTCTTGTCTAATGGTATTGAGCTTTTTTTCATGTATTTATTGGCCATTTGTGAAGTATCTCTTTTAAGTCTCTTGCCAATGAAAAAAATATATACTATCTATATGTATAACTGATTCACTTTGCTGTACACCTGAAACTAACACAACATTGTAAGTCAACTATACTCCAATAAAATTTTTGAAAAAAGAAATAAGTGTTATCAACTTGATTGAGGTATTGTTTACATATAATAAACTGCATCTGTTCAAAGCGTACAATACAAGCCCTGTGAATCGCCACCACAGTCAAGATGCAAACGTTTTTATCACCCCGAAAGGTTTCTCATGCTCCTTGGCAAACCCCAGCTCTCTGCCCCTTGCCCCACTCAGCTACTGATCTACCCCTACAGCACTATAGACTAGTTTGCATTTTCTAGAATTTCAAAAGGAATTATACCGTATGAAGTACACTTGATCCTTGAACGACACTGGTTTGAAATTTGTGGGTCCACTTATATTACATAGAGTTTTTTCAATACATACATCAGAAAAATTTTTTGAGATTTGCAACAATTTGTAAAAACTTGCAGACAAACCAAGTAGCCTAGACAAATCAATTAAGAAAAAGGTATGCCATGAATGCATGAAATATATGTAGACGCTAGTCTATTTTATCATTTACTACCATGAAATATATGCAAATCTATCGTAAAAAATCTTGTTGAAGTCTAACAAAATGTATGCACACACAGGCGCCATTTGCAGTTAAGAGAAACGTAAACAAATGTAAAGATGCAGCATTAAATCAAAGCTGAATAAAATCAACTGTAGTACACCCTGTACTACTGTAATACTTTGGAGCCCCTTCTGTTGCTTTCACGTGAGCTCAAGTGTTGTATCTGCTTAAAACTCCCTGTGACGCCCATTAGCTCCCCCTGAGCAGTGTGTCTCTCCAGTACATTGGATATCTCAGTAAAAAGTGATCTCTCAGGGTCCTCCTGTGTTTTTCATCATGTTTAGTGCAATGCCGTAAACCTTAAACAACACAGTGGGACCCATGAAGGGCCACTAGTGATGCTGGACATACAGAAAGAGTTGAATTGCTTGATATGTACGGAAGGTTGATGTCCGCAGCTGCAGTTGCTACCATTCCAAGACAAATGAATCCAGTGTAAGGACCATTGTGGGGGAGAAAAAAAAGGAAGGAGACCAAAAATTGTGAAGCTCTCACTGCTGCTATTCCAGCAGGCTCAAAAACCTTACACTTTTTGTGGAATACCTTTTTTATCTTGTACCGAAAAACGCAGCATTTCTGCGGGTGCAGGATTGCTGTTAAAAAAGCATACCTATAGACTCTAATATGTTCTAGAGAAAGAGAAGTCATAGGAAAACTTAGAGCAAAAGGAGGGTGAAGGATCTAAAGCTGGAGAATTTAATGTCAGCAAAGGATGGCTTGATAATTTTAGAAAGCAATCTGGCTTTAAAAATGGCAAGATAATAGGAAAAACCTATTATCTATCTGCCACCAAGAGGCAGCAGATGAGTTACCAGATGCTTTTAAGAAAATCACTGAGGAGAAAGGATATCTGCCTGAACAGGTTTTTCATGCAGATGCAAGTGCCCTATTCTGGAAAAAAAGATGCCACAAAGAACATTTATTAGTAAGGAAGAGAAGCCAGCCACCAGGGTTTAAGGCAGGAAGGGATAGGCTAACTCAACTGTTTTGTGCAAATGCGGTTGGGTGTATGATCAGGACGGCCCTTGTCTGTAAATCTGCTAACCCCTGAGCCTTGAAGGAAAAGGTAAACACCAGCTGCCAGGCTTTTGGTTGTACAACAAGAAGGCCTGGGCGGTGGGAACACTTTTTCTGGATTGGTTCCATCGATGCTTTGACCCTGCAGTCACAAAGTACCTTGCCAGTAAGGGACTGTTTTTTAAAGTTCTTTTGATATAGGACAGTGTCCCTGACAACCAAGAACTCCATGAGTTCAACACCAAAGACATTAAAGTGGTCTACTTGCCCCCAAACACAATGTCTCTAATTCAGCCTATAGGTCAGGAGGTCATAAGAACCCTTAAGGCTTATTATACATGGTACTCTGTGGAAAGGATCGTCAAGCTATGGAAGAGAAACCCAACAGAAAGAAGTCATGAGAGTCTGGAAGGATTACACTACTGAAGATGCCATCACTGTTATAGAAAAAGCCATGAAAGCCATCAAGCCTAAAACAATAAATTCCTGCTGGAGAAAACCACGTTCAGACGTTGTGCGTGACTGCACAGGATTTACGACAGAGCCAATCAAGGAAACCATGAAAGAGATCGTGGATATGGCAAAAAGGGTGGGAGGTGGAGGGTTTCAACATAGAGATCCTAGAGATATTCAAGAGCTAATAGACACCCCGTGAGAGGAATTGACAGAAGACGACTAGATGGAGAAGAGCACTTCCCAACCTGGGCCAGACGATGAGGAAGAAGACAAGGAAGAAGCAGCGCCCGGAAACAAGTTGATGCTGGACAACAGGGCAGAAGGGCTCTGATTACTCAGGACCACTTTCAACACTTTACAGCCCGGACCCTCTCTGATATGGGCACTGAAACTAAAGCAAATGGTGAAAGAAGGATTGATATTATACAGAAACATTTTTTGAGAAGTGGAAAAGCAAAAACGCCAGACAGAAATTACGACGAATTTCCATGAAGCTACACCGAGTGCACCTGCCTCTCAGCCTCCGCTCCCAATTCCTCCACCTTTTCAACCTCTGCCACCCCCGAGAGACAGCAGGACCAACACTCTTCTTCTTCCTCCCACTCAGCCTACTCGACGTGAAGACGGCAAGGATGAAGACCTTTATGATGACCCACTTCCACTTAATGAATAGTAAATCATCATCGTATCACACAGTTAATAAACTTATCTGTTTATTAACTATGCATGTGTGTCTTTGTGGGAACATCTAAGAACTGTACGGCAAGAACTATATGAGACTTTTACTGTGTCATCATCATCAACACCTGAGTATTCATCGTGTAGAACATCACGTGCAAGACTTGTAATGAAGTGGATAGGCTATCCTTACCTAAGCAGAAGGTGAGAGATAATGAATACAAAATTAATGATGTGTTGGTTTTCTTACAGTCTTATAACATTGCTTTCAAAGAATTACATTACCATACAGCATGCCTCTCTCTCTTATAATCGGAGAAACTATGTATCAGCCTATCATCACAGGTAAGGGTCTTTTTTAAAAAATGTAACAACATTTCCAATATTGCATTATGAATATGACTGTCCTACTGTATGCCATAAAAGTTTGGTAACAACTCATTCATTCGTGTATAGACTAGGCTACCATGAAGCAATTGACATTGATTACACTGGGCGACCGGGAAGCCATCACATTGCTGCTGTTTCATTATCAATGCATGAAACATTCTACCTGTAAATACATATGAATTTCTTTTCTACATTATCTTTTTATTTTTGATGTCTAGTGTTAGTGATATGTAAAACATCCACAGTGTTTTTTATTGCATAAGCCAGTATCACGTAGGTACTGACAGACAGATGGCTCATCTTGTAAACAGGCAACATAAACTTAGGGTATCGATAAATGCAGTACACTGCTGTAAATGTATTATCTCTTCTTACGGTTTTCTTAATAAGATTTTTTTTCTTAATAAGATTTTATTTTAAGATTTTATATTAAGCCAGAGGCTTAATTTATTTTAAGACTACAGTGTACAATACATATAACATACATAATATGTGTTAATTAACTGTTTATGTTATCAGTGAGGCGTCTGGTCAACTGTAGTCTATTTGTCATTATATTTCTGGGGAGTCAAAAGTTCTATGTGAATTTTCAACCCCTGTGTTGTTCTTTTTTTCTTTTTATACATCTTTATTGGGTATAATTGCTTCACAATGTTGAGTTAGTTTCTGCCGTACGACAAAGTGAATCAGCTATATGCACACGTATATCTCCATATCCCCTCCTTCTTGAGCCTCCCTCCCACCCTCCCTATCCCACCCCTCTAGGTGGTCACAGAGCACCCAGCCGATCTCCCTGTGCTATGCGGCAGCTTCTCACTAGCCATCCATTTCACATTTGGTAGTGTATGTATGTTGATGCTGCTCTCTCACTACATCCCAGCCTCCCCTTCCCCCGCTGTGTCCTCAAGTCCATTCTCAACGTTCAAGGGTCAACCGTATTCTGTGTCTGGCTTTTTTCACTCAGCTTGTTGATTTTGCGATTCATCCACGCTGTTGATTTTATCAATAGGTCCTTTTATTGCTGAGTTAGTGGTTAGTGCTCCGTTATATGGACATACCACGTTCTGTTTATCCATTCACCAGTTGTTGGACATTGAATTGTTTCCAATTTGGGGCTATTATCGGTATCAATAAAATTGCTATGAATATTCATGTACAAGTCCTTGGATGGACAGACGTGTTGATCTCACTTGGGTAAATACCCAGGAGGAGAATGCTGAGTTGAAGGGCAAATGCATTTCATCCTGCTCTTTATTCCTCTTCTGTTGCTGAGTCATGTCCACCGTAAAGCTGATGTATTTTGGTAGGGCTGCCATGTTTACTCTTAAAGGAATTCATTCTGTAGCAGTCATCCAAATGCTACCTCCAAGGTATGGGACAAATAGACACTCCAACGCCCTCCCTCTGCCTTCTAACCTCTCAGGGAGAAGCGTCAGTCTGCAGTGTAGTAAGCTGGCCTTTATGCAGAGATGTGGGGAGGGCATTGATTGTCCTTCCTGGTGTGGGATGAAGCCTCAGTCTCATTTCCCTGATGCTTAGAGCTTGTTCACAACTCCTTTCTGACTGTTGAGAGCCTACAGGAGCTCGAACAGTGTTCTAGTTCCACAGAAACTTTTACAAGTGACCCCGTGAAAGAAACCGTGGTATTTACAAGGTTCAGGGACTCTGGTTCCAGACATCAGATCACCAAGGCTGCTGCTGCTTCAGTGGCTGCCCTCCCGGCTGGACGTCCGAACAACCTGGACTGCAGGGCAGGGGAGAGAAAGGGAGAAGAGGATGCACTTGCAAAGTCACAGAGCTCTCAGTCTCCCACCAACTGGAGGCCATCTTCCCTGTGCACCCGCTGCTCTGGCTGTAACAAGTGCACTCAGTTGAAAGCAGTAAATCTATGTTTAGCTAAGGGACATGGAATTACTACTTTTGTTTTCGGTATACACATAAAGTAGATGAACAAACCTATATGATCTAGAAGGGAGAGAATAAGGCAGTTACTAAATCAAGAAGGAAATGTGTAATATCCAGAAAGGAAATGGGAAAGGAGCTCTTTAGAGATCTTCAGAGACTGAATGGATTCAGACACCCCAAGAAATACACACATGTGAATATTCAGTGACGCACTTTCTATAACATCAGGGAAATACAACCTTTCTGCCTGCTCTATAAAGGAACTGCAATATTTTGTGCTATAATATAATGTTGCCGATTAAATGGTCACTATGGAGACTGTGTAGAAACATGAGGCAATGCAAAATTTCAGTGCCAGTTAAAATAGAAACATACACAGCAATTTGGATGCGATGATTACAACAACGTAAGGGTAAAAGTTATCTTCTTAGGAGATGACATGCAAACATATAAGTAGTGATTTTGTTAGGGTAGAGGAACAGAGAGTACCATATCATTATTAGATATTTTTTAAAAAGTTAAGACTTCCTCAGTGTTTCAGTGCGTGATTCAAATCTCCTTTGATCATTAGTTTGCACGTCTGAGTAAAGTGTCAACTTTAAGGTGAGCATTGTGGCAGCAAAGTCAACCTCCTCTTCTCAAAGGTAATTATAAGCAAGTATTTCAAGCTTGTAGAGTATATTGGGCTAATTATTGGCGTAGAGATCGGTTTAGTAGAATTATTTGTTCCTCTGTCTTTGTTGCTACTTTACTCTAAATTAAAAGATCAGTTTTTAAAACACTAAGAATGAACTTAATGACTAATAAAGAGGTAACGAACAGAAAGAGAGACAAATGGAGGGTTGACTTCGATAACTTAAATGAGGACTAAATGCATGAGGTATTGTTAAAAACACTATATTCTGGGTTGGTAATAAATTCCACCTGAGGCAATGACAAAAATTATTAAAGTCTAAAATGATATTTTCTAGTCATGGGAGATCAATCTGGAAGAGTCAAACACTCATATGACATTCTCAACTAATTTCTTTTCATTAAATGTCAGACTTTGAAATTAGTAAATTTATAACCGTTTGGTTATTTTTATTAATGAATTTTTTGTATTGATGTCGAAGCAAGGCATTCAGTCCCAGCTTCACTATGGCTAAGATGTTATCAAACATTTTTTTCTGCCTTAGCGAATGTGAAAAGACTTTCTCAGACAGCACTTCTATTAGCTTTTTCAGACCTCTCACTGGTTCAGGCTCAGAAGGAGAGAAACTAAAGCCCACGTAGCAAACAAGGGATAAGACGTTCAAGACTCTTTCACTTGCAAATGTCAGGAAAAAAAAACCCCAGAAAACAAAAACCCCTCAAACCTGGAATGACTTAAGGCAAAAAAGAGAATTTACAGGCTGAGTTACTGAATAATTGCATGTGTGTTGGCAAGTGTAGTCTAGACCAACTCTGACTGATGGCCTGTTGTAAAGCCAGCAAGCTAACAACAGTTTCTGCTCTTTATAAATGGTTGGAAAAAATCAAAAGAGAATAATATTTCGGGGCACATAAAAATTATGTGAGGGATTTCTCTGGTGGCGCAGTGGTTAAGAATCTGCCTCCTAATGCAGGGGACACGGGTTCAATCCCTGGCCCGGGAAGATCCCACATGCTGTGGAGCAACTAAGCCCGTGTGCCACAACTACTGAGCGTGTGCTATAGAGCCTGTGAGCCACAACTACTGAAGCCCATGCGCTCTAGGGCCCACGTGCTGCAACTACTGAGCCCGCGTGCTGCAACTCCTGAAGTCCGTGTGCCTGGAGCCTGTGCTCCACAACAAGAGAAGCCACCGCAATGAGAAGCCCGCACACTGCAGCAAAGAGTAGCCCCCACTCGCTGCAACTAGAGAAAGCCCGTACCAGCAATGAAGACCCAATGCAGCCAAAAAAAAAAAAAAATTATATTCAGTGTCTGTACATAAAAGTGTCTTGAAACATAGCTCTGCTCATTAGTTTACATATTGTCCTTGGCTGCTTTTGTGCTGTAAGGGCAGCTGAGTAGTCACAGTACAGTCCACAGGCCCACAAGGCCTAACTTATTTACTAGTTAGCCCTTTTCCAGAAGTTTTCACCCCTGCCCTGGAAGCACTCAAATTATTCTACTGACATCATCTCACTATCTCCCACTATTTCTTTTCTGTGTGTGGCTACATTTTCATCTTGTGAGGACAAAGGGCAGAAAGCCAAGCACACTTACTTCCTATTCTCTCAGCCAAGGAAAGAGGAAGAGTTTCTCTTCCTCATGCAGTCCAATGAACCAGACTGAGTCCCACTGGCCTGACTGTGGCCATCTGTGTGCCAGTCACCTTGGCCAGGGGATGTGCTCTGACTGCCCAGACTTGGGTCACTTGCCCACCCGTGGAGCTGGGGTGGATCTGCCCCACCCCAAGCACGTAGATCGAGTAGAACTGGTATGCTGAGACAGTGTGTTTAGGTGCTGTTATCAGAAAGAGCATTGGATACTGGACCAACCCAAGCAATCTGAATCCACTGTAGGTGGTCTTCAGGTCTGGAAGAAACTTCTCTTATGGGGAAAGGAAAAGTTAGGGGCAAGAATAGGAAAGACAGTCTGGAGCTGATCAAATTATCCATCTTAGATCTACACAAAATTGCTTCCAGCCCTACATCAAGCCCACAATTGTCAGACATTTTAACTCCACTGTTGCCCAAATTAAAAAAATTAAAAGTTGGAGGAGATCAAGAATGTGGAGTAGGTGGATGCTGAGCTCCCCTCCCCCAGTGCACACATCAAAAATACATCTACACATGGGGCAGTTCTCACTGAAGCAACCTGAAGGCTGGCAGGAAGTCTCTGCTACAACCAAGGCTGTAAGAAAGATCTACATGGACTCGGTAGAAAGGGAAGAGAAGCGATGAGGTTGGAACCCGCACCCCAGGAGGGGACACAGAAGAAGAGGGGATTATACAGGCTCGGGGACCCTCCCTGGGCAAGGGGTTTGAGCCCATATATTGGGCACCCCATCCCTGGCATCCAACACCAGGAAGGGGAGCCCCCTTAGCTGGTTTGAAAACCAGTGGGGCTTACAGGAGGGCTGTAGGAAACCAGAACTCCACTTGTGAAGAGTGTGCACACCTGCTCACTCCTGAAACAAGGTGGAGGAAGCAGATTAAAACTGCCTGGGGCTCTGGCCTGATTCCCACGACTGTCCCAGGGTACTCCCTGCCTGTGCTGAGCACCTGTGCCCTAACCCCTCCAGCTCCGGCACAGCTCCCCATGAGGGTGAAGCTGCTGTTGCTGTGGAGAGAGCACAGTTGTGTTGACCCAGCTGTGAGCACCTTGTTGGTGATTGCAGAGGCGCTGGTTGGGGAGCTGTCTTAAGCTCTGACTGGCATCCTTGGACTAACCCAGTGCTCACACCCACTCCAGCCCCACTTGTTTTAGCATAGCTTCAACTGGGGCAAAGGTGCATTTTCTGGGGACGAGCACACACTTCGAAGGAACAGAACCGGCTTGGACTTGACCCTCAGGGCTTCTGCTCCAGCACCTAGGGACGCACCCCACTCCTGATACGGCAGTAACAACACTGAGCATAGCAGAAGCCTCAGCTCCTGGCTCGGGCTCCAATCCTTCCATCTCAAGGGCCACCTTCCACCATGGTGGCACCCTGGGGAAAAATGTGACCTGTGCTCACTTCAGATCCAGCTTTCCCACCAAAGCCACTGGGCACATGCAGTCTGTAAAAGGATGTTCCCACATAAGGACACCCTTTCAAGACCAAGATAGGTAACTGTTTCACCACGTTTCCTAGAGACAGAGAAAGTTAAACAAAATGAGAAGATGGAGGAATTTTTTTTCAAATGAAATAGCAAGGAAAAAACCCTGAAAAAACAGCTAATGAAACAGAGATAAATGATTTACCAAATAAAGAGTTGAAAGCGTTAGTAATAAGAATGCTAACCGAACTTGGGAAAACAATAGGTGAACACAGTGAGAATTTTAACAAGGAACTAGAAAATATAAAAAAGAACCAGTCAGAGCTGAAGAATACAATAATTGAAAGGCACACTAGGAGGAATTAAGAGCCGACTAGGTGATACAAAAGAATGCATCAGTGATCTGGAAGATAGAATAATGCAAATGACCCAATCAGAACAGCAAAAAAGAAAAATAAAGTTTAAAATGAAAACAGTTTAAAGGACCTCTGGGACAACTTCAAGCATACTAACACTTGGATTAGAGGGGTTCCAGCAGAAGAGAAAAAGAAGGGGGTTGAAAATGTATTTGATGAAATTATGGCTGAAAACCTCCTGAACCTGAAGAAGGAAACAGATATCCATATATAGGAAGCACAGAGAGTCGCAAACAAGATGAACCCAAAGAGACCTGCACCAAGACATATCATAAATAAAATGGCAAAAGTTAAAGAAAGTATTCTAAAGACAGCGAGAGAAAAACAAAGAGTCACATACAAGGGAACCCCAATAGAACTATAAGCTGATTTTTCTGCGGAAACGTTGCAGGTCAGAAGGGAGTGGCATACTATATTTAATATGACATATTTAAAGTGGTGAAAGGAAAAGAACTACAAACTTGGATAATCTATCCAGCAAGATTATCACTCAGAATTGAAAGACAGATAAAGAACTTCTCAGACAAGCAAAAACCAAATTCATCAATGCTAAACTAACCCTAAAAGAAATGTTGAAATGTCCTAAGTGGAAAAGAAAAGGTTACAACAAGATTTAAGAATCTATAGGAAAGGAAAAGTCCCACTAGAAAAGGCAAATACATAATAAAGGATGTGGATGAACCACTTCAATAAGCTTGTATAAAGATTAAAAAAGAAAAATGCAAAATCAACTATAACTACAATAAACAATTAAGGGATAAACACAAAAACATAAAATATGACATAAAAACACAAAATGTGGGGGAAGGGAGTAAAAAATGTAGATATTTTAGAATGTGTTTGAACTTAAATGACTATCAGTTTAAAACAAGTAGTTATAGTTTTATAGTTTTAGGTCAAGACCTATGAACACCATGGTAACTACAAGTCAAAAACCTACAATAGATAAACAAAAAAAAGAGAGAAAGGAACACAAGCATACCACTAAAAAAATCATCAAACCGTAAGGGAGAAACTAAAAGAAGAAGAAAAGAACAGAGAAGATTGACAGGGATTGCATTGAATCTGTAGAATTTGTAGATTGCTTTGGAGAAACTAAAAGAAGAAGAAAAGAACAGAGAAGATTGACAGGGATTGCACTGAATCTGTATATTGCTTTGGGTAGTAGAGTCATTTTCACAATGTTGATTCTTCCAATCCAAGAACATGGTATATCTCTCCATCTATTTGTATCTTCTTTAATTTCTTTCATCAGTGTCTTATAATTTTCTGCATACAGGTCTTTTGTCTCCTTAGGTAGGTTTAATCCTAGATATTTTATTCTTTTTGTTGCAATGGTAAATGGGAGTGTTTTCTTAATTTCACTTTCAGATTTTTCATCATTAGTGTATAGGAATGCAAGAGATTTCTGTGCATTAATTTTGTATCCTTCTACTTAACCAAATTCATTGATTAGCTCTAGTAGTTTTCTGGTAGCATCTTTAGGATTCTCTATGTAGAGTATCATGTCATCTGCAACAGTGACAGCTTTACTTCTTCTTTTCCAATTTGGATTCCTTTTATTTCCTTTTCTTCTCTGATTGCTGTGGCTAAAACTTCCAAAACTATGTTGAAAAAGAGTGGTGAGAGTGGGCAACGTTGTCTTGTTCCTGATCTTCGTGGAAATGGTTTCAGTTTTTCACCATTGAGGACGATGTTGGCTGTGAGTTTGCCATATATGGCCTTCATTATGTTGAGGAAAGTTCCCTCTACGCCTACTTTCTGGAGGGTTTTTATCATAAGTGGGCGTTGAATTTTGTCAAAAGTTTTCTCTGCATCTATTGAGATGATCATATGGTTTTTCTCCTTCAATTTGTTAATATGGTTTATCACATTGATTGATTTGTGTATATTGAAGAATCCTTGCATTCCTGGGATAAAACTCACTTGATCATGGTGTATGACCTTTTTAATATGCTGTTGGATTCTGTGTGCTAGTATTTTGTTGAGGATTTTTGCATCTATGTTCATCAGTGATATTGGCCTGTAGTTTTCTTTCTTTGTGACCTCTTTGTCTGGTTTTGGTATCAGAGTGATGGTGGCCTCATAGAATGGGTTTGGGAGTGTTCCTTCCTCTGCTATATTTTGGAAGAATTTGAGAAGGATAAGTGTTAGCTCTTCTCTAAATGTTTGATAGAATTCGCCTGTGAAGCCATCTGGTCCTTGGCTTTTGTTTGTTGGAAGATTTTTAATCACAGTTTCAATTTCAGTGCTTGTGATTGGTCTGTTCATATTTTCTATTTCTTCCTGGTTCAGTCTCAGAACATTGTGCATTTCTAAGAATTTGTCCATTTCTTCCAGGTTGTCCATTTTATTGGCATATAGTTGCTTGTAGAATGAACGTTGTGAAAGTAACTCTACTACTCAAAGCAATGTACAGATTCAATGCAATCCCTATCAAACTATCACTGGCATTTTTCACAGAACTAGGACAAAAAATTTCACAATTTGTATGGAAATACAAAAGACCCCAAATAACCAAGGCAACCTTGAGAAAAGAAAAATGGAGCTGGAGGAATCAGGCTCCCTGACTTCAGACTATACTACAAAGCTGCAGTAATCAAGACAGTATGGTACTGGCACAAAAACAGAAATATAGATCAATGGAACAGGATAGAAAGCCCAGAGATAAACCCACGCACATATGGTCACCTTATCTTTGATAAAGGAGGCAAGAATATACAGTGGAGAAAAGACAGCCTCTTCAATAAGTAGTGCTCTGAAAACTGCACAGATACATGTAAAAGAATGAAATTAGAACACTCCCTAACACCATACACAAAAATAAACTCCAAATGGATTGAAGACCTAAATGTAAGACCAAACGCCATCAGACTCTTGGATGAAAACATAGGTAGAACACTCTATGACATAAATCACAGCAAGATTCTTTTTGACCCACCTCCTAGAGAAATGGAAATAAAAACAAAAATAAACAAATGGGACCTAATGAAACTTCAAAGCTTTTGCACAGCAAAGGATACCATAAACAAGATGAAAAGACAACCCTCAGAATGGGAGAAAATATTTGCAAATGAAGCAACTGACAAAGGATTAATCTCCAAAACTTACAAGCAACTCATGCAGCTCTATATCAAAAAAGCAAACAAACAAATCCAAAAATGGGTAGAAGACCTAAACAGACATTTCTCTGAAGAAGATATATAGATTGCCAACAAACACATGAAAGATGCTCAACATCATTAATTATTAGAGAAATGCAAATCAAAACTACAATGAGGTATTATGTCACACTGGTCAGAATGGCCATCATCAAAAACTCTACGAACAATAAATCCTGGAGAGGGTGTGGAAAAAAGGGAACCCTCTTGCACTGTTGGTGGGAATGTAAATTGATACAGCCACTAGGGAGAACAGTATGGAGGCTCCTTATAAAACTAAAAATAGAACTACCATACAACCCAGCAATCCCACTACTGGGCATATACCCTGAGAAAACCATAATTCCAAAAGAGTCATGTACCAAAATGTTCATTGTTCATTGTAAATGTTCTATTTACAATAGCCAGGACATGGAAGCAACCTAACTGTCCATCAACAGATGAGTGGATAAAGAAGATGTGGCACATATATACAATGGAATATTACTCAGCCATAAAAAGGAACAAAACTGAGTTATTTGTAGTGAGGTGGATGAACCTAGAGACTGTCATACAGAGTGAAGTAAGTCAGAAAGAGAAAAATAAATACTGTATGCTAACACATATTTATGGAATCTAAAAAAAAGAAAACAAAATCGATCTGAAGAACCCAGGGGCAGGATAGGAATAAATACGCAGACTTAGAGAATGGACTTGAGGACACAGGGAGGGGGAAGGGTAAGCTGGGATGAAGGGAGAGAGTGACATGGACTTTTATATACTGCCAAATGTAAAATAGATAGCTAGTGGGAAGCAGCCGCACAGCACAGGGAGATCAGCTTGGTGCTCTGTGACCACCTAGAGGGGTGGGATAGGGAGTGTGGGAGGGAGACGCAAGAGGGAGGAGATATGGGGATATATGTGTATGTATAACTGATTCACTTTGTATAAAGCAGAAACTAACACACCATTGTAAAGCAGTTATACCCCGATAAAGATGTTAAAAAAAAAAGAACAGAGAAGAACTACAAAAACAAACAGAAAGGAAGTAACAAAATGGTAATAAGTACATACCTATCAATAATCACCTTAAATGTCATTGGACTAAATGCTCCAAACAAAAGACATAGGGTGGCTGAATGGATAAAAAAAACCAAGACCCATCTATATGCTTCTTACAAGAGACTCACCTTAGAGCTAAAGACACATGCATCCTGAAAGTGAGAGAATGGAAAAAGGTGTTTCATGCAAATGGAAACAACAAGAAAGCTGAAGTAGCCATACTCACATCAGACAAATTAGACTTTAAAACAAAGTCTATACAAAAGACAAAGAAGGGCAACATATAATGATAAAGAGATCAATAAAAGAAGAGGATACAACATTTGCTAACATATATGTCCCTAATACAGGAGCACCTAAGTAGATAAAGCAAATATTACCAGACATGAAGGGAGAAATTGGCAATAACACAATAATAGTAGGGGTCTTTAACACCCATTTATATCAATGGACAGGTCAGCCAGACCAAAAATCAATAAGGAAATGGTAGTCTTAAATGACATATTAGACCCGTTGGGCTTATTAGATATCTACAGGACATTCTATCCCAAACCAGCAAAATACACATTCTTTTCAATTACACATAGGAGGTTATCCAGGATGGATCACATGTTAGACCACAACACAAGTGTCAACAAATTTAAGAGGACAGAACTTATATCAAGCATTTTTTCTGACCACAACAGTATGAAACTAAAAATCAGTTACAGGAAGAAAAATGGGAAAAACACGAACATGTGAAGACTAAACAACATACTTCTAAAAAAGACCCAATGGATCAATGAAGAAAGCAAAGAGGAAATGAGAAAATACCTTGAGATAAATAAAAATTAAAATACAACTTTCCAAAATCTATGGGACACAGCAAAAGCAGTTCTAGGAAGGAAGTTTACAGTGATACAAACCTACCTCAAGAAACAAGAAAAATCTCAAATAAGCAACCTAATGAAAATAGAAAAAGAAGAAAAAACAAGCCTAAAGTCAACAGAAGGAAGGAAATAATAAAGATAGAAGATGAAATAAATAAAATAGAGACCAAGAAAACCCCCAGAAACCCAAAATAGGAAAGATCAATGAAACCAAGAATTGGCTTTTAGAAAAGAAATCATTGTGGTTTTTCAAAACCACAGTGAGATATAACCTCACATCTTTCAGAATGGCTATTATCAGCAAGACCACAAATAACAAATGTTGGTAAGAATGTGGAGAAAAGGGAACCCTTGTACACAGTTGATGTGAATGTAAATTGGTGCAGCCACTATGGAGAACAGTATGGAGGTTCCTCAAAAAACTAAAAATAGAGCTGTCATATGATTTAGCAATTCCACTCCTGGGTGTACATCTGAAGAAAATGAAAACACTAATTAGAAATGATACACGCACCCCAATGTTCTTAGCAGCCCTATTTACAATAGCCAAGATATGGAAACAACCTAAGTGCCCATGAATAGATGAATGGATAAAGGAGATATGGTATAGGACTTCCCTGGTGGTCCAGTGGTTAAGACTCTTCACTTCCACTGCAGAGGGCGTGGGTTTGATCCCTGAGTGGGGAACTAAGATCCCACAAGCTGTGTGGTGTGGCCAAAAAAAAGATGTGGTAGATGTAAACAATGGACTCTTACTCAGCCGTGAAAAAGAATGACATTTTGCCATTTGCAACAACATGGATGAACCTGGAGGTTTTTATGCTTAGTGAGATAATCAGACAGAGAAAGACAAATATTGTATGTTTTCACTTATCTGTGGAATCTAAAAAAATAAAACAAATGAATAAATATAACAAAAAAGAAACAGACTCACATACAGAGAGAACAAACTAGTGGTTACCAGTGGGGAGAGGGAATGGGGGAGGGGCAAGATTGGGGTAGGGGATTAAGAGGTACAAACTGCTATGTATAAAATAAATAAGCTACAAGGATACAGCACAGGGAATACAGCCAATATTTTATAATAACTTTCAATGGAGTATAATCTATAAAAATATTGAATCACTATATTGTACACCTGAAACTAATATAATATTGTAAAGCAACTGTATTTCAATTAAAAGTAAATGAATATGTAAAGAAATAAATAAAATGCATCCTGAAAATAAAAAATGAAAAATTTATTGCAAACTGCTATAATGGAAATATATCTTAAATTTGGAATTAAAAGTTAATGGAGAAATATGATTTAGCAAAACAGCAACAGTCCCAACAATAAAAATGTGCTAGCCACAATTCAACTTTGTAAAGTCAAAACAATCTAAAGATGAAGTAAAATGTTTATTGCCTTATAAATAAATTACACGAATTCTCCACTGATAACACCAAATCACCTTTACTTTAAGCCAGACACACCTGGACGCTGCCTAGGGACTGCCTGATATATATGAGCTATGGATGCTCCCAGGTCCTCTCAGGACTACTTCCCTGCTTTCTCCCTTTCTGCATTTTACAAATACTTGTAAATCATCTTTGTGCAAAACACTGTGTTGGCCCCTGGCATTCAGTGATGAGCAATCTCCACAGCCCCTGCCCCCGCAGAACCTACATTTCATTAAGAAAGAGAGACATTAATCAAATTATACAATGTGTAGGTACCGATGAACAAGAATATTAGGTATTAGGGGAACTTGATCCAGTGTGTCGGGGTGTGTGTGTGTGGGGGGGGGTGGGATCCAAAAGGTACAGGGATTCCTGAGGAAGTCACATGTGAGTTGTAACCTAAGGATGACCAGATGAGGGGTGATCACAGGGCTGAGAATGTTCCAGAAAGAAGGATAGAATACATCAAAGTTCTGAGGCCAAAGGGAGCATCGTGGATTCTACAAACTGAAAGAAGGTCCTTGGTGGCTGAAACCCAGAAATAGAGAATTGGTATAGATTCACGTGGGCCAGGAAAGGCGGGCAGAAGTCTGATTATTCAGGGATATATAGAACCCGTATAAGCATGGAGTTTTACCCTGGTTAGTGGTATGATGTAGTGAGATTTGTATTTTAAAAAGATGTCTCTGGTGGCAACATGGAGAATGAATTGGAGGAGAACAAGAGTGGAGGTGGAGAGACCAATTAGCTGTGGTTCCAGGAAAAAAAAAAAAAAAGGATCATGCCAAGTTTCTGCATTGCTTGAGTGGATACATGGGTTCAATCATCAGGATTGAACTGATGAATTTGTATTTGAATATATTACATTTGAGCTACTTTTTTTTTTTTTTTTTTTTTTGCAGTACGCGGGCCTCTCACTGTTGCGGCCTCTCCCGTTGCGGAGCACAGGCTCCGGACGCGCAGGCTCAGCGGCCATGGCTCACAGGCCCAGCCGCTCCACGGCATGTGGGCTCTCACCGAACCGGGGCACGAACCCGTGTCCCCTGCTTTGGCAGGTGGACTCTCAACCACTGCGCCACCAGGGAAGCCCTGAGCTACTTTTAAAATATCCAAACGGCAATGCCAAGTAGGCAAATTTGGAAATCAAGCCTGAAGTTCAGAAATGTATTGTAGAATTGGAAATAAATGCCTGAAAAGTTGTCAACATATCAATAATATTTAAAGCCATGGAAATTCGTGAGTTTACCCAGAGAGAAGACAGTAAAGACCAAGAGACAAAGGAGAAGGAGGTCTTGTCTTGATCTTGAAAAAACCCCACATTCATTGCCAAGTGGGAGGAGGGTGAAGTGGCAAATGACACAGACTTGGAGCAGACAGATATGTAAGAGAAGGACCAGGACAGAGTGTGGTGGGGAAGCCAAAGGTAAACAATGATTCACAAAGGAGGAAATGGTCAGAATGCCAAATGCTACGGAGAAGCCAGGCATGATAAAGAGTAAATATTACCCATTGGATTTGGTGATGTCAAAGTCATTGGTAACATTAGTGAGAGCTGTTTTGGGAGAGTCTGGGGGTGGGGGTGGATGCCAGATTTACGTGGGCTGAAGCATGACTCAGATCCTGTTTTCATAGGACTCCTGACTTTTGATTCTGTCCATTTATAATTCCTTGTCTGCCCTTTGAACCTGGTCTCCCTGTCTTGACTATCAGACTTGACTCAGCCCCAACCTACAAGACCTTCCGTCTTTCCTAATAGTCCCTTTGGAACCCAATTCTTGGCTCTACTCCAGCCAGCATCCCAGACAACACATAAGCTATTCCTTAAGGGAAGATAATTGAAGCTTTACCCATCAAAGTAATGAGATGTGGACCTCAGGCTTGGATCTAGGTTTTACCACTAATTGCACAGAATTGGAAAGTTGCTTAACTTCAGTTTCCCCATCATTGAAGTGAGGACTAATCATACCTATTCTACTGTGTCATTGTGAGGATTAGCATTCCTGGTACATGATGGTTGCTCAATAAATGGTAGTTACATTCCCCCAACTTTCCTGTCCTTTCAGGAAATAACATCTCTTTAAGCATCTTTTTAAGGAGCATTCCTAAATTTAAAGAAATGTTTCTAAAGTGATATATTGTAATCAGGGAATGTAGTTGCTTCCCTGGTGACATTGTTTTCTTCACCCAACATTTACTTGTCAAGACCCTTTTATGTGACAAACACAGAGCCAGGATTTGGGCAGTCAGTGATGATCAAGAAGGACATGGCTCTTTGCCACATGAAACTCATAATCTAGTGCAGCAGGTAGGCAATGTAACAAGAAAGTAAAGTCATAAATAACATGATTGTAAATTTTTATAGGTGCTGGGAAGGAAATATAAAAGGCGCTGAGAAACAGAATGATGGGTTAGGGCTGCTTCAAGTGGAGTCATTGGAAGAAGGTTTTTCTTAGCCTTTGATGTGTAAGCTGCCATCTGAAGGACATGAAGGAACGAAGGACATTTGTCATTTTGACCTTCATTGAGAGCCTGGGCTATAACACAGAGGTCCCCGAGGAACTAATGAAGTGTGTTAATACATTAGCCTCTACACGGAATCCACATCTAGGCGGCTATGCCTTATTAACTTGTAGTAATTTTCTTTCCCCTTCACCATCTGTCAGTTGATCAAGTCAATCACCTTTCAAATATTTGCTGTTTCTAATCTATTTGTGAGCTGAGAAATTTTAGAGTCATGCTGGTTAGAAACACACAAAGATGAAAATGAAATTGACTTTGGATGAGTCCTCTCTTATGAGTAAAGTACCTAAACTTCAGAGCCTTAACTTTACAGCAGCTCATCAAGTGTCTTGGGGGCCAGTTTTGCTTCTGGGGTCTTGGCTAAGTTCTGACAAGCAGGGTTCAGAGAAGGTGACTTTTGGGCAAGAAAAGTGATGCTGTGCAACCATAAGCAATTATGACATGTTATCTTTGTAAATTAGGTGACCAGTTGAATCTGCATAGAGCCCTAGCGTGCAAAGGATTAACTGTAAACCTGGGAGGGCCCTGGGCAAATAGAATGACTAGCTGCCTTTCTGATTTTGTGGTTTTTCTGTCCCTCCATTAGTGGCTGTCTCTTCCACCACATGATAAGGTGTCCTCTCATTAGGACCTCTATCTTTGCATTCCTCTTAGTTGAGACAGCTTAGTTGAGAGCTGTGTTTGGAGTGAGAGGAAAAAGGATGAGAGGAATGTCCAAGTGCCTCACCTCCTAAGTCATATTCAAGGCTGATCATTAGGGGTTGTTTTATTTTTTTTATTATTTTAATAAATTTATTTATTTATTTATTTTAATTTTTGGCTGCATCGGGTCTTTGTTGCTGTGCGTGGGCTTTCTTCGTTGTGGTGCGTGGGCTTCTCATTGCGGTGGCTTCTTCTGTTGTGGAGCACAGGCTCTAGGCACGTGGGCCTCAGTAGTTGTGGCACATGGGCTCAGTAGTTGGGGATTGCGGGGTCTAGTGCACAGGCTCAGTAGTTGTGGCGTATGGGCTTAGTTGCTCTATGGCATGTGGGATCTTCCCAGACCAGGGCTTGAACCTGTGTCCCCTGCATTGGCAGGCAGATTCTTAACCACTGCGCCACCAGGGAAGACCCTAAGGGTTGTTTTAGAAGCTCAGAGTTGCCTGTTATATATTTGAACTTGAGTCTGAAAAGGCACATAGAAGAGAGAATAGAAGGAGTGTTGTTTTTTAAAAAAATTTATTGAAATATAGTTGATTTATTAATTTCTGCTGTACAGCAAAGTGATTCAGGTATATATATATGTGTGTATATATATATATTCTTTTTCATATTCTTTTCCACTGTAGTTTTTCACAGGATATTGGATATAGTTCCCTGTGCTATACAGTGGGACCTTGTTGTTTATCCATCCTATATGTAATAGTTTGCATCTGCTAATCCCAAACTCCCAATCCTTTCCTCCCCCACCCCCTCCCCCTTGGCAGCCACAAGTCTGTTTTCTATGTCTATTTCTGTTTCATAGATATGTTCATTTGTATTGTATTTTAGATTCCACATATAAGTCATATCATATGGTATTTGTCTTTCTCTGTCTGACTTACTTCATTTAGTATGATAATCTCTAGGTCTATCCATGTTGCTGTAAAAGGCATTATTTCATTCTTTTTTAAGGCTGAGTAATATTCCATTATATATATATGTATATATATATATATATATATATATATATATATACACTACATCTTTATCTATTTATCTGTCAAGGGACATTTAGGTTGCTTCCATGTCTTGGCTATTGTAAATAGTGCTGCTATGAACACAGGGATGCATCTATCTTTTCAAATTATAGTTTTGTCTGCATATATGCTCAGGGGTGGGATTTCTGGATCACATGGCAACTCTATTTTTGGTTTTTTGAGGAACATCCATACCTTTTTCCAAGGTGGCTGCACCAATTTACATTCCCACCAATAATGTAGGAATTTCCTTTTCTCCACACCCCCTCCAGCACTTGTAATTTGTAGACTTTTTAATGATGGCCATTCTGACTAGTGTAAGGTGGTACCTCATTGTAGTTTTGATTTGCATTTCTCTAATAATTAGCAGTGATGAGCATATTTTTGTGTGCTTATTGGCCATCTGTATGTCTTCTTTGGAGAAAAGTCTTAGAAGTATTTTTCTAGCACCCTCTCTTCCAGGGTGTATGGTTTCAAATGGCATTAACTTTCCCCTCCTACAGGAGGGCTTGGTGACAGGGAGGTGAGAAAAGGGAAGCAAGTCCTAAAATGATTTTCTATCCTTAAAGAGAAATGGGAATGACTGTGTTTCTTGCCCCTTTGTTACAACATCTCCCATGCAGGATAGTGTTTTTTTATTTTTAGAATCTCTTCTTCTCCAAGAATACCAGCCCTGCTTCAGATAACTTCAAGTCAGGGCCAATGAGAGAGACAGAAGAGCAAAAGATAGATCCAATTTGGGGATTTTATTCTCACTACTGAAATGAACTTTTTCACTTTGTAGTTGAATTACAGAGTATGTCTCTCTCTCAGAAAATGAAGAGTTCATCCCCAGAGAGGACTCAAGAGTTACAGGACAAGTCTGCAGAAACTATCAGTGAATTCGAGACAGAAATGTAGTATTTACGTACTCTTTCTGTTACAACTCTCTGAAAAGCCAACCTAGCCCAAGAATTGAGAAAGAGGTGTGGGAGACTGGGAGAGCTTCAGGGAGCCTCACCCTCTGGAAACTAATTTTGGTGACAAATGATTGACAGGCAGTGAGTGCTGTGGAAGGGCAATGCAGAGAGCAATTAAGAGGCCCAGGGGCAATGGTTGACCCTGGGACTAATTCGTGCAACTTTGAACAAAATTATATAATTTCTTTTGGTCTTGATTTCCTCCTTTAAAAAATGAGATTGCACTTTAGTAATTCTTATGGACTTTCCAGCTTGGAAAACCTGATTATGTGGAAAAATAGGGCATTACTAGGATCAATCTAAATCTACAGTGACCCTACAGAAGTTCTAAAATTCATTTAGATATTTTACATAAGGATGTCGAAGCCAATACAGCATTAAGTAGTTTAGAGGATTGGGTAGGTTAGAGGTGGCATGTGCAATGTGGCCTCCATATGAAAATTCTCCCAGTTGATAGTCTTAGTTATTGCTATCATTATGTTTAAAATTGAAATGAAAGTATTTCATATAAAATTGTAACATAAATCATACAGTACGTAGAGGTGATGATAGCTATGAAAAGAGGACTCCTTTACACATAGGAAAAAAGATTGGAAAGAAAGGAAATGTACCCTTTTGAAAACAGTTATATTTGGAGGACGGAACTAAGAAGTGCTTTTTCTTTTTTCTATTGCTCTGAATTTTTACATTTTTCTTTGAGTATTGACTATTTTGTGATTAGTATATATATATATATATATATATTTATTTATTTATTTTAACATCTTTATTGGAGTATACTTGCTTTACAATAGTGTGTTAGTTTCTGCTGTATAACAAAGTGAGTCAACTATACATAAACATATATCCCCATATCTCTTCCCTCTTGAGTCTCCCTCCTACCCTCCCTATCCCATCCCTCTAGGTGGACACAAGCACCAAGCTGATCTCCCTGTGCTATGTGGCTGCTTCCCACTAGCTATCTAGTTTACATTTGGTAGTGTATAGTGTATATATGTCCATGTCACTCTCTCACTTCGTCCCAGCTTACACTTCCCCTCCCTGTGTCCTCAAGTCCATTCTTTACGCTTGCGTCTTTATTCCTGTTCTGCCCCTAGGTTCTTCAGAACCACTTTTTTTTTTTTTTTTAGATTCCATATATATGTGTTAGCATACAGTATTTGTTTTCTCTTTCTGACTAACTTCACTCTGTATGACAGTCTCTAGGTCCATCCACCTCACTACAAATAACTCAATTTCGTTCCTTTTTACGGCTGAGTAATATTCCATTGTATATATGTGCCACTTCTTCTTTATCCATTCATCTGTTGATGGACACTTAGGTTGTTTCCATGTCCTGGCTATTGTAAATAGAGCTGCAATGAACATTGTGGTATAATACTCTTTTTGAATTATGGTTTTCTCAGGATATATACCCAGTAGTGGGATTGCTGGATCATATGGTAATTCTACTTTTAGTTTTTTAAAGAACCTCAATATTTTTCTCCATAGTGGCTGTATCAATTTACATTCCCACAAACAGAGCAAGAGGGTTCCTTTTTCTCCACACCCTCTCCAGCACTTTTTCTTTGTAGATTTTTTTGTGTGTGTGGTGCGCGGACCTCTCACTGTTGTGGCCTCTCCCGTTGCAGAGCACAGGCTCCGGACGCGCAGGCTCAGCGGCCATGGTTCACAGGCCTAGCCACTCTGCAGCATGTGGGATCTTCCCGGACCGGGGCATGAACCCGTGCCCCCTGCATCAGCAGGCAGACTCTCAACCACTGCGCCACCAGGGAAGCCCTTGTTTGTAGATTTTTTGATGATGGCCATTCTGACTGGTGTGAGGTGATACCTCATTGTAGTTTTGATTTGCATTTCTCTAATGATTAGTGATGTTGAGCATCCTTTCATGTGTTTGTTGGCAATCTGTATATCTTCTTTGGAGAAAGGTCTGTTTAGATCTTCTGCCTATTTTTGGATTGGGTTCTTTGTTTTTTTGATATTGAGCTGTATGTGCTGCCTTTATATTTTGGAGATTAATCCTTTGTCAGTTGCTTCATTTGTATATATTTTCTCCCATTCTGAGGGCTGTCTTTTCATCTTGTTTATGGTTTCCTTTGCTGTGCAAAAGCTTTGAAGTTTCATTAGGCCCCATTTGTTTATTTTTGTTTTTATTTCCATTTCTCTAGGAGGTGGGTCAAAAAGGATCTTGCTGTGATGTGTGTCATAGAGTGTTCTGCCTAGGTTTTCCTCTAAGAGTTTTACAGTGTCTGGCCTTACATCTAGGTCTTTAATCCATTTGGAGTTTATTTTTGTGTATGGTGTTAGGGAGTGTTCTAATTTCATTCTTTTACATGTAGCTGTCCAGTTTTCCCAGCACCACTATTGAAGAGGCTGTCTTTTCTCCATTGTATATTCTTGCCTCCTTTATCAAAGATAAGGTGACTATATGTGCTTGGGTTTATCTCTGGGCTTTCTATCCTGTTCCATTGATCTATATTTCTGTTTTTGTGCCAGTACCATACTGTCTTGATGACTGTAGCTTTGTAGTATAGTCTGAAGTCAGGGAGCCTGATTCCTCCAGCTCCGTTTTTTTCCCTCAAGACTGCTTTGGCTATTCGGGGTCTTTTGTGTCTCCATACAAATTTTAAGAATTTTTTGTTCTAGTTCTGTGAAAAATGCCATTGGTAATTTGATAGAGGTTGCATTGAATCTATACATTGCTTTGGGTAGTAGAGTCATTTTCACAATGTTGATTCTTCCAATCCAAGAACATGGTATATCTCTCCATCTGTTTGTATCATCTTTAATTTCTTTCATCAGTGTCTTATAGTTTTCTGCACACAGGTCTTTTGTCTCCTTAGGTAGGTTTATTCCTAGGTATTTTATCTATTTGTTGCAATGGTAAATGGGAGTGTTTCCTTAATTTTCTTTCAGATTTTTCATCATTAGAGTATAGGAATGCAAGAGATTTCTGTGCATTAATTTTGTATTCTGCAACTTTACCTAATTCATTGAGTAGCTTTAATAGTTTTCTGGTGGCATCTTTAGGATTCTCTATGTATAGTATCATGTCATCTGCAAACAGTGACAGTTTCATTCCTCTTTTCCAATTTGTATTCTTTTGTTTCTTTTCCTTCTCTGCTTGCTGTGGCTAGGACTACCAAAACTATGTTGAATAATAGTGGTGAGAGTGGTTATCCTTGTCTTATTTCTGATCTTAGAGGAAATGCTTTCAATTTTTCACTATTGAGAATGATGTTGGCTGTGGGTTTGTCTCATATGGCCTTTATTATGTTGTGGTAGGTTCCCTCTATGTCCACTTTCTGGAGAGCTTTTATCATAAGTGGGTGTTGAATTTTGTCTAAAGCTTTCTGTGCGTCTATTGAGATGATCATATGGATTTTATTCTTCAATTTGTTAGTATGGTGTATCACATTGATTGATTTGCATATGTTGTAGAATAATTTCATCCCTGAAATAAATCCCACTTGATCATGGTGTATGGTCCTTTTAGTGTGTTGTTGGATTTTGTTTGCTAGGGTTTTGTTGAGGATTTTTGCATCTATATTCATCAGTGATATTGGTCTGTAATTTTCTTTTTTTGTAGTATCTTTGTCTGATTTTGGTATCAGGGTGATTATGGCCTCATAGAATGAGGCTGGGAGTGTTCCTTCCTCTGCAAATTTTTGGAAGAGCTTGAGAAAGATGGGTGTTAGCTCTTCTCTAAATGTTTGATAGAATTAACCTGTGAAGCCATCTAGTCCTAGACTTCTGTTTGTTGGAAGATTTTTATTCACAGTTTCAATTTCATTACCTGTGATTGGTTTATTCGTATTTTCTATTTCTTTCTGGTTCAGTCTTTGAAGGTTATACCTTTCTAAGAATTTGTCCATTTCTTCCACATTGTCCATTTTATTGGCATAGAGTTGCTTGTAGTAGTCTCTTAGGGTGCTTTGTATTTCTGCGGTGTCTGTTGTGACTTCTCCTTTTTCATTTCTAATTTTATTGGTTTGAGTCCTCTCCTTCTTTTTCTTTATGAGGCTGGCTAATGGTTTATCAGTTTTGTTTATCTTCTCTAAGAGCCAGCTTTTAGTTTTATTGATCATCGTTATTATTTTCTTTGTTTCTATTTCATTTATTTCTTCTCTGATCTTTATGATTTCTTTCCTTCTGCTAACTTTGGGTTTTGTTTGTCCTTCTTTCTCTACTTCCTTTAGGTGTAAGGTTAGATTGTTTATTTGAGATTTTTCTTGTTTCTTGTTTCTTGAGGTAGGCTTGTATTGTTATAAACTTCCCTCTTAGAACTGCATCCCATAAGTTTTAGATCATTGCGTTTTCATTGTAATTTGTCTCTAGGTATTTTCTGATTTCCTCATTGATTTCTTCAGTGATCTCTTGTTTATTTAGTAACATATTGTTTAGCCTCCATGTATTTGTGTTTTTTACGTTTTTTCCCCTATTGTTGATTTCTAATCTCATAGTGTTGTGTTCAGAAAAGGTGCTTGATGTGATTTCAATTTTCTTAAATTTACTAAGACTTGATTTGTGACCCAAGATATGATCTATCCTGGAGAATGTTCCATAAGCACTTGAGAAGAAAGTGTATTCTGTTGTTTTGGGATGGAATGTCCTATAAATATCAGTTAATTCCACCTTGTTCAGTGTATCATTTAAAACTTGTGTTTCCTTATTTATTTTCCTTTTTTAAAAAAAATTATTTATTTATTTTGGCTGCATTGGTTTTATTATTTTCTAACATTTTTATTGGAGTATAATTGCTTTATAATGGTGTGTTAGTTTCTGCTTTATAGCAAAGTGAATCAGTTATACATATCCCTATATCCCTATATCCCTTCCCCCTTCCATCTCCCTCCCTCCCACCCTCCCTATCCCACCCTTCTAGCTGGTCACAAAGCACTGAGCTGATCTCCCTGTGCTATGCGACTGCTTCCCACTAGCTATCTATTTTACATTTGGTAGTGTATATATGTCCATGCCACTCTCCCACTTTGTCCCAGCTTACCCTTCCCCCTCCCCATATCCTCAAGTCCATTCTCTAGTAGGTCTGCATGTTTATCCCCATCTTGCTCCTAGGTTCTTCATGACCATTTCTTTGTTTTTTTAGATTCCCTATATATGTGTTAGCATACGGTATTTGTTTTTCTCTTTCTGACTTACTTCACTCTGTATGACAGACCCTAGGTCCATCCACCTCACTACAAATAACTCAATTTCGTTTCTTATTATGGCTGAGTAATATTCCATTGTATATATGTGCCACATCTTCTTTATCCATTCATCTGTCGATGGACACTTAGGTTGCTTCCAAGTCCTATTGTAAATAGAGCTGCAATGAACACTGTGGTACATGACTCTTTTTGAGTTATGATTTTCTCAGGGTATATTCCCAGTAGTGAGATTGCTGGGTTGTATGGTAGTTTTATTTTTACTTTTTTGAGGAACCTCCATACTGTTCTCCACAGTGGCTGTGTCAATTTACATTCCCACCAACAGTGTATGAGGGTTCCCTTTTCTCCACACCCTCTCCAGCATTTATTGTTTGTAGATTTTTTGATGGCCGTTCTGACTGGTGTGAAATGATATCATATTGTAATTTTGATTTGCATTTCTCTAATCATTAATGATGTTGAGCATTCTTTCATGTGCATTATTTATTTTCATTTTGGATGATCTGTTCATTGGTGAAAGTGGGGTGTTTAAGTCCCCTATTATGATCGTGTTACCTTCGATTTCCCCCTTTATGACTGTTAGCATTTGCCTTAAGTATTGAGCTGCTCTTATGTTGGGTGCATGAATATTTAAAATCGTTATATCTTCTTCTTGGCTTGATCCCTTGATCATCATGTAGTGTCCTTCTTTGTGTCTTGTAATAGTCTTTATCTTAAAGTCTGTTTTGTCTGGTATGAGAGTTGCTACTCCAGCTTTCTTTCTTTTTTTTTTTTGGTTCAAGCAGAGATTTATTAGAGTTTTTAATTTTGAATCAACTGCTATCCAATTATGTCAAAAGCTTGGTATAGATTAGTGATATAGTATTACAGCATTCCAAGATGAATAATGCATTTTAACTTCTCTAAAATTAAGATGTATCTTATAATCAATGAGATTGTATAACTGAAATCTTTTTTTTTCTTTCTTAGAAATACTGAAAAATGCACTGTATAGTTGATGGCATCTTACATACAAAATACCATATATTGGATCAATAGCCTAAAAGATTCCCATTTGGGTCAACATCCTCAGAATTTCCTGGAGAGTCCTCTTTAGTAAGTTTCTTGGTCTGTGTTAAATCAGCAGAATATCTTGGAGCAGGATCCAGGCATTTGCATCTAAAGAAGTTTTCCAGGTGATCCTTTTGTGTAACAATATCAATAGGGTCAGCAGGAATTCAAGGGTGGAATGAGGCATCCGTGACGCCATATAATTTATCATCCAAACCAAGACACTTCTTTATTTTTTTATTTTCCTTTGTGCTTTGTCTAATTTTCCTTGCTCATAGGGGGCCCAGAGCAGAGGCCTTGCCTCTGGCCCTCCTGGTGCAAAACAGCCACGTGGGACACTGCATCTCAGACACTCCGTGCAGCAGTGTTTCTCACGGCACTGCGATTCTCCACCTTTCTTTTGATTTCCATTTGCATGGAATATCTTTTTTCATACCCTCACTTTCAGTCTGTATGTGTCCCTAGGTCTGAAGTGGGTCTCTCGTAGACAGCATATATGCAGGTCTTGTTTTTGTATCCATTCAGCCAGTCTATGTCTTTTGGCTCGAACATTTAATCCATTTACATTTAAGGCAGTTATCAATATGTGTTTTCCTATTATCATTTTCTTAATTGTTTTGGGTTTGTTAGTGTAGGTCTTTTCCTTCTCTCATGTTTTCTGCCTAGGGAAGTTCGGTTAGGATTTGTTGTAAAGCTGGTTTGGTGGTTCTCAATTCTCTTAGCTTTTGCTTGTCTGTAAAGGTTTTAATTTCTCCACCAAATCTGAATGAGATCCTTGCTGGGTAGAGTAATCTTGGTTGTTGGTTTTTCTCTTTCATCACTTTAAATATGTCCTGCCATTCCCTTCTGGCTTGCAGTGTTTCTGCTGAAAGATCAGCTGTTAACCTTATGGGGATTCCCTTGTGTGTTATTTGTTGCTTTTCCCTTGTTGCTTTTAATATTGTTTCTTTGTATTTAATTTTTGATAGTATGATTAATATGTGTCTTGACATGTTTCTCCTTGGATTTATCCTTTATTGGACTCTCTGTGCTTCCTGGGCTTGATTGACTATTTCCTTTTCCCATATTAGGGAAATTTTCAACTATAATCTCTTCAAATATTTTCTCAGTCTCTGTCTTTTTCTCTTCTTCTTCTGGGACCCCTATAATTTGAATGTTGGTGCATTCAATTTTGTCCCAGAGGTCTCTGAGACTGTCCTCATTTCTTTTCATTCTTTTTTCTTTATTCTGCTCTGCAGTAGTTATTTCCACTATTATGTCTTCCAGCTCACTTATCTGTTCTTCTGCCTCAATAATTCTGCTTTGATTCCTTCTAGAGAATTTTAAATTTCATTTATTGTGTTGTTCACCATTGTTTGTTTGCTCTGTATTTCTTCTAGGTCCTTGTTAAACCTTTCTTGTATTTTCTCCATTTTATTTCCAAGATTTTGGATCATCTTTACTATCATCACTCTGAATCCTTTTTCAGGTAGACTGCCTATTTCTTCTTCATTTGTTTGGCCTGGTGGGTTTTCACCTTGCTCTTTCATCTACTGTGTATTTCTCTGTCTTCTCATTTTGCTTAACTGACTGTGTTTGGGGTCTCCTTTCTTCTGGCTCCAGGTTTGTAGTTCCCGTAGTTTTTGGTGTCTGCCCCCAGTGGGTAAGTTTGGTTCAGTGGGTTGTGTAGGCTTCCTGGTAGAGGGGACTGGTGCCTGTGCTCTGGCGGATGAGGCTGGACCTTGTCTTTCTGGTGGGCAGGACTACATCAGGTGGTGTGTTTTGGGGTGTCTGTGAATTTAGTATGATTTTAGGCAGCCTCTCTGCTAATGCGTGGGGTTGTGTTCCTGTCTTGCTAGTTGTGTGGCATAGGGTGTCCATCACTGCAGTTTGCTGGTTGTTGAGTGGAGCTGGGTCTTACCATTGAGATGGAGATCTCTGAAAGAGCTTTTGCTGTTTGATATTACGTGGGGCTGGGAGGTCTCAGGTGGACCAATGTCCTGAACTTGGCTCTCCCACCTCAGAGGCTCAGACTTGACACCTGGCTGGAGCACCAAGACTGTCAGTGACCCGGCTCAGAAGAAAAAGGAGAAAATAAAAGAAAGAAAGAAAAAATAAAATAAAATGTTATTAAAATAATAAAAAAAATAGAGAACAACCAACCAAAAGAGAAACCCACCAATGATAACAAGCACTAAAAATTATACTAAAACAAACAAACAGATAAAATGGACAAACAGAACCCTAGGACAAATGGTAAAAACAAAGCTATACAGACAAAATCACACAAGGAAGCATATACATACACACTCACAAAAGGAGTAAAAGAAAAATATATACATATAAAAAAAAGGCAGTGAGCAACCAAATCAATAAACAAATCTAATGATAATAGACTCTAAATGCTTAACTAAGATAAACATAAGACCAGAAACAAATTAGATGCAGAAAGCAAACCCCAAGTCTACAGTTGATCCCAAAGTCCACCACCTCAATTTTGGGATGATTTGTTGTCTGTTCAGGTATTCCACAGGTGCAGTGTACATCAATTTGCTTGTGGAGATTTAATCCACTGCTCCTGAGGCTGCTGGGAGAGACTTCCCTTTCTCTTCTTTGTTCCCACAGCTCCCGGGGTTCAGCTTTGGATTTGGACCCACCTCTGCTTGTAGGTCACCTGAGTGCATCTGTTCCCCTCCCAGACAGGATGGGGTTAAACTAGCAGCTGATTAGGGGCTCTGGCTCACGCAGGCTCGGGGGAAGGCAGGGTATGGAATGCAGGGCGAGCCTGTGGCGGCAGAGGCCAGCGTGATATTGCAACTGCCTCAGGTGCACTGTGTGTTCTCCTGGGAAAGGTGTCCCTGGATCACGGGACCCTGGCAGTGGTGGGCTGCACAGGCTCCCTGGAAGGGAGGTGTGGATAGTGACCTGTGCTTGCACACAGGCTTCTTGGTGGCTGCAGCAGCAGCCTTAGCATCTCATGCTCGTCTCTGGTGTCCTTGCTGATAGCTGTGGCTTGCACCCGTCTCTGGAGCTCGTTCAGGTGGCACTCTGAATCCTCTCTCCTCACGCACCCCAAAACAATGGTCTCTTGCCTCTTAGGCAGGTCCAGACTTTTTCTAGGGCTCCCTCCCAGCTAGCTGTGGTGCACTAGCCCCCTTCAGGCTGTGTTCACGCAGCCAATCCCAGTCTTCTTCCTGGGATCTGACCTCTGAAGCCAGAGCCTCAGCTCCCAGCCCCCACCCGTCCCGGTAGGTGAGCAGACAATCCTCTCGGGCTGGTGAGTGCTGGTCAGCACCAATCTTCTGTGTGGGAATCTCTCCGCTTTGCCCTCCACACCCCTGTTGCTGCGCTCTCCTCCGTGGCTCCGAAGCTTCCGCCTCCGCCTCCCGCAGTCTCCGCCCGCGAAGGGGCTTCTAGTGTGTGGAAACCTTTCCTCCTTCACAGCTCCCTCCCACTGGTGCAGGTCCCGTCCCTATCCTTTTACCTCTGTTTATTCTTTTTTCTTTTGCCCTACCCAGGTACGTGGGGGATTTCTTGCCTTTTGGGGGGTCTGAGGTCTTCTGCCAGTGTTCAGTAGGTGTTCTGTAGGAGCTGTTCCACGTGTAGATGTATTTCTGGTGTACCTGTGGGGAGGAAGGTGATCTTCATGTCTCAGTCCTCCACCATCTTGAAGCTATCCCCGTGATTAGTATTTTGAAACATATTATACTGAAGCACAAGGTGGATATCTTTTATGCCCAACATTAATAGCAGCAAAATTACTGTGGCGTCTGGGCCAAATTAAGGAATCTGGAAAACTGCTTCACATCTATCCTTAAAAATTTGCATTAGACATTTAATTTCTATGCAAAAACTTGCTTTTAACAGAAAAATCTGAGGCAAAGGCAGCATTCAGTTTTGTAGTCTTTTCAGAAATATTTTAATCTAGGTGAGTTATTTGAATTTCGTAGGCCACAGTGGTAACAGAAAGAGAAAATAAGAAAACTCTTCTATTTAGCAGAATTTAGGAAATAGCCTTTTGGAAAAGACATCCTCTACACTTAGAAAACTCAGCAGTTAAAAAGATTTGCTGGAATTTTGGCATTGGATATTCCACATACTAGTTTCTTTTGTAGGATAAGAAATTGGAAAAAAAGACTGTTCTTTTTAGCAGTAAAAGGGTCATTAAACTCTCATTTTGGTTTGAAATTCCTCATTTTTTGTTATTTACAGTGGTTCTTATTCAATACTTCTTTCACTCTATATGAAATATTTCAAATAAAGTTAGTTTTTGTTATTCTAATTTTAGCTCTAACCCTTTTCCTGCTACTGCCCACCACTAAAATATGAAGGCTGGATTTCATTTCAAGTTTTCAATTGCCCACTGAATGCCCCAGTGAGATCTTCTCGCTCCCTGGTTTGCTGGTGGGAAAATGTTTCTTCTCTCTCTCTGATGGGGAGTATATTGAAAACATTCTCTCTTTTCCCTGAGAGATGGCTGAGGTGATGCCTTTGGGGAGGGGGTGGGCACTTGCTCTCTTTCCAATGCTTCTGTTAATTTCCAAATGATGAGATCTGCTGGGCCTTCTCATTAGAGCACTTGGAGAAAGAGATGCTCTGGGGTATGACCGCTGCCAGGAGCTAATGAGACCACTGAGGATGGAAGCACAAATGAAACTAGGTCGTGAGCAGCTGCACCTGCAATGAATAAGCACTGAGAGGACGGAGGCTGATGGCAGGCTCCCATGACACTGCTCTTTGTGCCTCTCCAGGCACTCTTACCTCTTAAGTCATTTGTTACATCCATGATGCCCAGAGATCTCAGTGCTGGTCTAAAGGGCAACCTCAGCTCAGTCCACACAGAGCCCCATGGTGATGGGCACCTCTAGACCAAGCTCTTTTGATGAATGTCATTTGTTCATTCATTCATTCAACAATTGTTGGGCTTCCCTGGTGGTGCAGTAGTTGAGAGCCCGCCTGCTGATGCAGGGGACACGGGTTCGTGCCCCGGTCCAGGAAGATCCCACATGCCGCGGAGAGGCTGGGCCCGTGAGCCATGGCTGCTGAGCCTGCGCGTCCGGAGCCTGTGCTCCGCAATGGGAGAGACCACAACAGTGACAGGTCTGCCTACCGCAAAAACAAAAAAACAAATAAAATCATGTATTATTCAATGTGGTATTTCCAACACCTAGCTGGAATAAAATAGGTGCTCAATAAATGTTGGCTTGAAATTATTAAAACAAAACAAAACAAAACAAAACAAAACAAAAACAATTATTCATGGAATGTCAGTTACATGTCAGACACTCTGTTAGGTGGTAGGGATTTCCAAAGGAATTTTAAAATTGGCTGAGCATATGAAGAGAAGGCTAGTATGAAAGATCTAAATTAAAAACAAAGCAAAATAAACAATGCAATTGATTAGGTACCATAGACAAACCATAGGGTCCAGAGGAAGGAAAGATTAAATCTTCCTCCAGGATCCTCTCAGTCTTCATGGGGGAGGTGAATGTTCAGCCCTTCCTTTGGAACAGAGTTGGAGATAGGGCAAGAGTAGCATGCACAAAGGAAAGAGGGATGGAAGCACCTGTGAGGTTTTTGGTATTGTTAGACCATAAGTTTCTAGGGATAGGGAAGTTGCAGTAGATACAGCTGGAGAGGAAGACAAGGGTTGTGTCCTGATGGGTGTGCATATCCTTTCTAAGGAACTTGTATATATTATATGAGTTCTGTCACTGCAAGAAATAAGAGAGATATTGACTCTAACTCTGAAAGGTAACTCTATAAAATAATTCCCTGGCAGTGTGGAGCGTGGGCAAGCAGAAAGAAATGCCTGAAGTGAGTAGAAATGGTTGAGTGTATTGAAATGGTTTGTGGCTTTGGAAGTCCTGGGGAAATACCCTGGTCAGGGCTACATTCTTTCAGAGGAGAAGGGACCTAGGACTGGCAAGAGCTGTGAGACCCAAGGAGGTGGGGGAGTGAGTGAGTGAATACCCAGGAAAAACAGCAGAGGCTGCCAGGGACATGGAAAAGTTGACATTGATGTGACCTTTGCTTGTTCTTGAGCACGTCTGGATGCCCCTTGTGATGATGAAATTCAAATATTGTTCCTTAATGAACAAACACATTGAGTTTCTATAATAATATTTGTATTAAAATGTGGTTTTCATCAACCAGTCACTATAAGGTGAAATAGGTCCTTGTTCCTGTCCCTACCCCACTCTATTTTTTATAAAAGAAATGAAAACATGTACATTCCAAAATACAGACACATTTAATACACACATTGAGAAATACAACATGAGGCTTTCATAAACACTACTCGGCCGTGTGATATGTATTCTGAATTAAGTACTCCACAAACATCATCACATCTGGTCTTCAAAATGACAGTTCTTTTATGTGGTATGTAGACAATTTTGCAATTATATGTTGCTCGTGTGTTATTAACTTGTGAAAGTGATTCAAACCACATTTTCATTGTTATACAAAATGGCATGAAGTGACTACATGTGCACTGTGTTGACCGAGAATTGTGAGTATAATACAGGCGTTGCCAGTGAGCAGCTTACAAGCAATAGTTGTGTCTGGCCAATAGTCCACTAGGCAACAGTGGAAAAGGGAAAATCAATTGAATTAGCAAGATTAAAGTACATACAATAGTATAAAATATACAAGGTCTGCCTATAGAGTAATGAGTAATACCACAAACATCTTTTATTTGGACTGTGAAGAACTTCGCAATTGTGAAAATTGAGCACCTGGTGGATGGTGAGTTTCCTGAAGCTGGAGGTGTTTAGGCAGGAGCTGAGTGACCATATGTCAGGGTAGCTAGGCTTGTGGGCAAGATTGGCCTGATGAGTGCCCTATTCCATGCTTTTATGATGGCCAATTATGTTATTACACAATTAAGACATGTAAATAGATGGTGATATACACAGTCAACTGTACAAATATTAGACATAGATTCAGTGAAAGATGGAGAGCCTGTCTCCCTGCTAGTACAAGAGTTCTTGGTGCGGCACCAAGGCCAGAGTAAAAATACATGAGTTGTGTGTTCAGAGATTAAAATCAAGTGACAAATTAATACCAGCTCCTTAATTATTGGGAAAATTCCCAACTAACTATGAAAATTAAACATCTGAATGCTCTTTTTTACTTCATATATAAATGAAAAAAGTAGGTTACTAGCACACTGCAGTGTTTGGCTTTAATAGTGTCTTTTACAAAGATAAAAAGAAAATGATGGTTTAAATGGTGAAAATGAATTTTTGAAAGAGTAAAAATTCAAGTGAGGTTCTAATTATTAGACTATTCTTCATTAAAATAAATAAACAACACCTTGGCCTCCAAGTCCATGCTGTTCCACTTGCAGTTTCTCACCTTTTACACAGTCATGTCAATAAACTATCAAAACTAACCAAAGTGGATTTTACAGTGGAAAGCCTGACTTGAAACAGTTTTTTACCATGGTGTGCCTTTTCCAGACAGAACTTATAAAATTACCAAGAAATGAAGGTTTTAAAAAACAATATTATAATATGCTTCATCACTCCTGGGCAGTCTTCTTTCATTCTGGAGCTAAGGCAGCTTTTGTTTCATCCTTTTGTGTCTCTCATGGAAACTTTGACCCTCCTTCTAAATCTTTCGTTTACTTGCTTGTCATCCTACAAGATGATAACCTCTTCAAGCTCAGGGACTACGCTTTTATTGTTCTTGAAAATTTTTTTTTTGGTTGCTATTTGTTTAGGATTAAAAATGGCACATATTCACAATTTAAAAATCATACAAGAATACAAAAAGAAATTAAAAAACACCTCAAATCTCATTAATGAGAAGTAGCTATTTCTGGCACTAGATGAACATTTTTCTAAACATCTCAATGTGTAGTTGCAGATATAAAGATAGAAAAAACGAACAGAAATAATTTTAGAAAAATAGAATCAAATTACCTATTCTATCTCAAAATAAATTACATTACATTTAATTTTATTTGAACTTAAAAGAAACTAAGTGAAATAGAAAGAACTGAAATTTATTTTTGTCTAAATTCTAATAATTCTAAATAATCTCTTTACACTTAAAGAAAGGTAAAAAGCCTTAAAAGACCAAAGTGATTATTTGAGTTAAATAAATGTTTCAACATTAGGTTTTAGTTATTTATTCTCCCATACTCCAAATTTTTCTTATTTTTATTATTATTGAAATTTTGAAAACTTGTATTTTGAGATAATAGTAGATTCATATCCACAAAGAAATGTAAGAAACAATACAGAGAGATCCTGTCTACTCTTTATCCAGTTTCCCTCGAAGATAACATCTTGCATATATATACAATATCCCAACCAGGAAATCAACATTGATTCAATCCATCAATCTTATTCAGAATTCACCAGCTTTACATGCCCTTGTGTGTGTATGTGTTTAGTTTTATATAATTTTATCACATGTGTAAATTTGTGTGACCACCAAAACAGTCAAGACTCAGAATAGTTCCACCACAAGTATCCCTCAAACCCCTGCACCAAGAATCTGTTCTCCGTATCTGTAATTTTGTCATTTCAAGAATATAACCTAGATTGGACCCATACATTGTGTACACTTTTGATGTTGCCTTTTTTTTCCACTCAGTATAATCCCCTTGACATCCTTCCAACTTGTGTGTGTCATAGTTTATTCTCTGTATCACTACTACCCATAGTATGAATGGACCCCGGTTTATTTAACCAGTCACCCACTGAAGAATATTTGGATTATTTCCAGTTTTAGACTATCACAAATTAAAATTCTATGCATATTCATGTACAAGTTTTTCAGTGAACATGTTTTCATTTCTCTGGGAAATCATCTGAGAATGAATTTCTTGTTTGCATGGTAGGCAACATGTCTTAGTTTTGTATGAAACTGCCATACTCCAGAGTGGCTGTACCATTTTATATTTCCACTCACCCTATGTGAGTGATTCAGTTTCCTTGCATCCTTGCAAGCATTTGTTATTATCGTATGGTAGTTTTGGATGTCCATGGTAATAACATTTATATCTTTTCTTATAATCACTATTCGCCACAATTATTTCTTCCTATCGTTGTATTCTTCAGTAGATTGAAAACTCAACACCAGTGAATGCTGCATTTAGATAGGTGGATGGATTTGGTTAAGCACTTTTGTTGTTGTGCCCTGTGTTTAAAAATCATTTAAGAAGAATCGTATCGGTGTAGTAGTTCCTATAGTCTTACATGGCTGAGAATATTTTGGGCATCAACTCTGATGGGCATTGCTTCATTGTCTTCTGGCATTTCTAGTTATCATAGAAACTGGCCCAATGTAACTCGTTTTTCCTGCCTGAATACTTTCATAATTCTTTATTATTGAAATACAGTAATTTCACTGGCTGTATCTTGCTGTGGATTTTCCTGAATGTGTTTATTTTGGGTTAATCTACATAGTCAAATACAGTTGACCCTTGAACAACATGGGTTTGAAGTTCACGTCCACTTATAAGCAGACAGCATTTCCTCAATGACTCAACAAATGAGTAAATTAACAAATAAATTATTTTCTTTACTAAGCAGAAATCTCAGAAGATGATAGTGCCCGTAATCAGCTAAAAGAACAACCAAGACTGGCTCTGACAACCATGGCTGAGTGACCCATTAAAGAATTTATTTGATGTTTTCATCATTTCCTGAATTGCTCATATATAAATCAAGTAAGTGAACCACTAATAATGTCTCTTCACTGTGAAAATTGCTGAAATAAATGGATCATTATAGTCCAGTAATTCTGGTTGTAAGAATATAGCTATCTTCATTAAGCTTCTAGGGCTGCCAGATGATTTTAACTATTGTATTTACTATTGAAATTTCATGGGGAAGAAGAAATAAATGAACTTCCAGGTGGCAAAAATAATCTGACCACCACAGCATCAGGTTCTTTGAGTTTTCTGATTGACCCTATTCTTTGTGTTTAACATAGGGCTGGGCACACAAGGTACAATAGCACCGGTCTGGTTTTTTGAGGATACTGGTAGAATCATGGTAAATAATTGCAAAGTGTAGAATTGTGTTCTGAAATCCTTTTGTCTTAGGTGCAAATATTCAATAAGTGTTTAGTAAACTTAACACATGTTAACTAAAACAAAACAAAACAAATTAACCAAGGAACTTTTGCACAATATTGGTGGGAATTGAAGTGGTACAACCATTGGAAATGGGAACTATCTATTAAAGGTGAAAAATGCATTCCCTGTGAACCAGAAATTTAACTTCTAGATATAGCCCTGACAGAAATTCATGCCCGTGTGCACCAAAAGACACACAAAGTATAGCAGCATTGTTTGTAGTGTCTCCAAATTAGAAACAACCAAATTGTTCATCAAGAGTAGGATGGATAAATACATTGTGGTAATTCATATGAGGAAATGCTATCTATTAATTTAAATGAATGAAGAACTAGAGCCACATGGATCAATCTCACAAACATAATGTTGAGTGAAAGAGACCAGGCTCAGAGGAATAAATATTGCATTGTTTCTTTGATATACATTCAAAACCGGGTAAAACAAATCTCTGGTGTTAGAAGTCAGCATGGTGGTTCCTTTTGAGTGGATGGAGAGGGTAGTGAGTGGCCGGGGCCTGGGTGGAGCTTCTGGAGTGCTGGCAAAATCTTATTTCCTGACCTGGGTGAAGGTGATGTGAGTGACTGATGTGATCAGTCATCAAATTGTTCACTTTTGATTTGTGTGCTCTGCTGTATGTGTCATATACCTCAATGAAAAGTTGATAACATATAAAAACAAACCATCAGAACAGAGACTTTCAGATGGGAGATTGCAAAAACAGGGGAAAGAGCAGTGGAAAATAAACTATGTGTATGTGTGTGTGTGTATTTGTGTATGTGTAAGTGGATAAGATCATGCATTTTAGGAAGAGAAAATAGAGGCATAAATGACAACTCTTGAAACAAAGAGACAACCCCTGAGGGAAACCCGAATAGGTACTAAATTATACTAGCAACACACTAGAGTTGCCTGGGGGTGGGGCAGAGAGAGGGGCATATGACCATGTTTTATTTTTATTATCATTATTTTAATTTTTATTGGAGTATAGTTGCTTTACAATGTTGTGTTAGTTTACGCTGTACAGCAAAGTGAATCAGCCATACGTATACATATATCCCCTCCTTTTTGGATTTCCTTCCCATTTAGGTCACCACAAAGCACTGAGTAGAGTTCCCGGTGCTGTACAGTAGGTTCTCATTAGTTATCTGTTTTATACATAGTATCAATAGTGTTTATATGTCAATCTCAATCTCCCCTTTCATCCCCTCCCACCCCCCCCACCATGTTGTAAAGGTCACAATAGGATGAGACTGAAGGAGTGGGGAAATGGATCTATTTTAAAGGAACCCTCATGCTTCTGTGATGAGATAGTGATGAAATAGAATTTCATGGAGGGAAATAGCTGGTCCCTTGTTTTTAAAAAATAGCATCATATGTATCTCTGAGAGCATAGAAAAGGAAAATTACAATTAATGAAATGGAAATGTACAGTGAAAATTCAAGACAATCATGTGGAAATGGTATTAAAAACATTAAAAAAGACAAAAACAAAAAGAAAAATAACATAAAAATGATTTACGGGATGGTATTAAGTACTTCAGTCACTGCACTAAGTGCGGGCATCCTCAAAATGGACCCCAATGACCCTTGCATCTTGGTGTTCACATATTTGTGTAATCTCCTCCTCTGAATGTGGGCCGGACCAAGTGACTTGTTTCTAAGAACAGAAGTGGTTGGATGTCACTTTGGAGATTAGGTTACAAAAAGACTGTGGTTTCTGTCTCGGCCTGCCCTCTCTCGTTCTTCTGGTCACTTGCTCTGCGGAAAGCCAGCTGCCATATTGTGAGCTGCCTGTGGAGAGGGCCATGTGTCAAGGAACTGATGTCTCCCACCATGAAAATATATGAAGACCACCCACGTGAGAACAGGCAAAGGCTATTTAGGCAGAGCTGGCTGCAGCAAAAGAGTCAACCATCTTCCCTTACATTTTGTCAGAGACTCAAAGGCAGGCAGAGGAAGGGGAAAGCTCTATAGCAGAAGAAGTAGAAGGTTTCAGGCGTGCCCTGGCTGGAGGTGGCTACTAGACAGGGGCATCCTATGCGATTTGTCAGAGGGACATATTTGGCTTCCTCTGGTTGGTCCTAAGCTGGAAGTAGGGATAAAAGTATGCTGTCGCTCGTTCATCAGGTCCTGGGCATTTGGGGCTGAATGCCGCAGGGGTTACTGTTTGACTTTCTGCATTGTCACTAGAGACAGCAGGCTGATTCCTGGGCTGGTTCCTGTGGAGGACTCTGGATGAGAGGTCGGTTCCCTGTGCGGGCTGCAGCGGGTGGGGGTTCAGAGCTCTATTTTTACATATGGTCTTGCATTGACTGTTTCTATACTCAGTGCCTCCCCACCGAGGGCCAGAAAAGACCCAAGTCCTGCCAAAAACCAGGGGTCTTGGTTGAAGCATCTGTTGTGGGTCTTCCCCAGTTGAGCATAGTAATGACGAAAGCCCTGGCCAATAACTTGATTGGAGCCTTGTCACAGACCCTTAGCCAGAAGCACTCAGATAAGCCACTCCCACATTCGTGACCCAGAGGAACTGTGAGATAATAAGCCACTACATTTTGGGGTAAGTTGTTGAGCAGCAACAGATATGTCACAACTAAGTGTAAAAAAACTTGACAATCATAAAAGACTATCAGATTGTGTTAAGAAAATGAAACGTATCTATATTGTTTCAAGGAAGGATCTAAAATACGATAAAGAAAGGTGGAAAAAAGAGATGAAGATATTATATCCAGGAAATGGCTGGTGAAAGGGGGAACCTATTTATAAAAATATAAACGAAAATATATTTGATTTTATTGGTTACAAGGTAATATATTAGAAAGTTATTCCTCTTTTGTCCCATTATGGGTGAATTGTATTTTCTTTCTCATAATGCTTTGTTTTCTATTTTCCCTACACTAAACATAATATTTCTGATCAGAAAACACAAGGAAATGGAAAAGGATCTCCTCCTTCTTCTTTCCTTCTTCCCATACTCCCTGTCTTCTTGTTGAAGGGTTGATATTCCTTCAAATCCTTTTGTCATCCTTAATTTTATTTTATTTTATTATTATTATTATTTTTTTGCAGTACGCGGGCCTCTCACTGTTGTGGCCTCTCCCGTTGCGGAGCACAGGCTCCGGACACGCAGGCTCAGCGGCTATAGCTCACAGGCCCAGCCGCTCCGTGGCACGTGGGATCTTCCCGGACCGGGGCACGAATCCGCGTCCCCTGCATCGGCAGGCGGACTCTCAACCACTGCACCACCAGGGAAGCCCTCATCCTTTATTTTGATGCCAGTTATTTCTTGCTTTCAACTTTTAATCCATTGCTCTTCCTCCCCTTTCTGCCCCCCGCTTTGCCTTTTAGATATGCAGTCTGACTCTCTCTTCCTGGCTCCTGTGAGGCTCTGCTTTCAACAACCATTTCTAGTTGGAACACACCGATGCTGTGGGAGGGGGTTTTTGGGTAGAAACCCCTCCCAGCTAACTGGACTTCAGCTCTTTTCTCTCTTGTTGAGGCTCCTCCCCAACACTAGTACTGCTCCTGGCAGACACCTGGGATCCCGGAATGTCAACTGTACAGATGGATAGGGTAAAAAAATGGATTTTTTACAAATTAATAGATTTGAGTCAAATATGTCATAAAATATTTTTTGTCCATCACAGCGAACTGATTCTCACATTTATCTAATTATGATACTATCAAAAACTGTCCTGAAAGATTAGTTTAAATAGATCTTAGCCAAAACATATAAAAACATAATACATGGGCATAGTAATTGGGATGCAGGCATACGGCATGTTTCTAGACAATTAAATTAGTGGAGCCAATAGGGATTACCATTGTAATTATAGACCAATGACTTTAGAATTTAATAATTGATTTCTAGAAAGCCATTTAAAACACTTCAAAAGATAAAAAAAAATACAGGTGTGGAGAGACCGGTTAGCAAATAGTTAATTTGTTCAATTACTTATTTAATTATTAACTCAACAAATACATATTAAACTCTTCCTGCCATTCTGTTCTAAGCACTGGAGTAGGGATACAGCATTGAAGAAAAGATATAACACCCCTGCTTTCATAGAGTTTATATTCTGAAGTGGGGAAAAATGTAAAAACTTTATAATTTATTTAAAAGTTTAATAGAAAATAAAATGATTGAAAAGCTATCAGAAATTATAATGAAGAATTAATCAGTTTCTACCTTTTCTTACTCTAAGTGAAAAAAACAAATTATAAAGGAAAAACCAGTTTGATTATATACATTATTTTCTTATTTAAAATTTGTTACTTTCTCTGATAAAAATATGTTTAGGGGCTTCCCTGGTGGCGCAGTGGTTGAGAGTCCGCCTGCCGATGCAGGGGACACGGGTTCGTGCCCCGGTCTGGGAAGATCCCACATGCCGCGGAGCGGCTGGGCCCGTGAGCCATGGCCGCTGAGCCTGCGCGTCCGGAGCCTGTCCTCCGCAACGGGAGAGGCCACAACAGTGAGAGGCCCGCGTAACGCAAAAAAAAAAAAAAAAAAAAAAAAAAAAAAAAAATATGTTTATTGTAAAAAATGATGATTAAGTGAGATTTCAAATTACTAGGGAGATGACGTTGGAACCCACAGATAATTTATCAAGATGTTAGATATCACATATAAAATAAATTTTGTTGAAATAATGTTTTAAAAAAACAGAAAAGGATAAAAACCCATGAAAGTAGTAAAAAATAAATAAGAGGCTGTTCCTATGTTTGGGGTGTAGAGGGCTTCCTAAACAGGCCAGCAAATTATTGAAAAAAAGGAAAAAAGTCAGTTTTAGCTATATAAAAATACGCAAATTCTACGTCGTGAGATCACCATAAGGGAAGTCAAAACTGAAGGTGCAGGCTCAGCGCTATGGCAGAAGAACTCACACGCAGAAGAGAGAAGAGTGCAGGTCGATGGAATGGTGTTACTGCCGAGTGGCTAGGAGAGAAGGAGGATTTTGCAAAGAAGGAAAAAAAGGAAGCTGGTGAAGGGGCAGCAGAACAACAGGAATTGTGGCTTCATGGAAGCCAAGGGCAGAGCATGAAGGAGGAGGGAGCAGCTGGGACCCTTTCTGTGACGTCATGGGAGAAGCCAGCTGGGAGGGGTGGAGGCATGAGTGGGAGGTGAGACACTGGAGATGAAAATTTAGACAAACTAGATAGGTTTTCAAGAGGAGGGGAGAGTCTTTCATAGCAGGACAGGAATAGGATGATAGAGGCTGATTTGCTGTTGTTGTTGCCTTCATTTTTTATTTCTGTTTGTGACAGATATTTTAAAATTTTTATTGGGGTGTAGTTGCTTTACAATGTTGTATTAGTTTCTGCTGTACAGCAAAGTGAATCAGTTTTGTGTATAGATATATCCACTCTTTTTTAGATTTCCTTCCCATTTAGGTCACCACAGAGCACTGAGTAGAGTTCCCTGTGCTCTACGGTAGGCTCTCATCAGTTATCTATTTTATTCATAGTATCAATAGTGTATATATGTCAATCCCAATCTCCCAGCTCATCTCTCCCCCACTAACCCCCCTTGGTAGCCATAAGTTTGTTCTCTACATCTGTGACTCTATTTCTGCTTTGCCAATAAGTTCATCTGTACCATTTTTCTAGATTCCACATGTAAGAGATATATGATATTTGTTTTTCTCTTTCTGACTTAATTCGCTATGTATGACAGTCTCTAGGTCTATCCATGTCTGCAAATGGCACTATTTTGTTCTTTTTTATGGCTGAGTAATATTCCATTGTATATATGTACCACATCTTCTTTATCCATTCCTCTGTCAATGGACTTTTAAGTTGCTTCCATGTCCTAGCTATTGTAAATAGTGCTGCAGTGAACATTAGGGTGCATGCATCATTTTGAATTATGGTTTTCTCTGGATATATGCCTAGGAGTGGGATTTCTGGGTCATATGGTAGCTCTATTTTTAGTTTTTAACAAATCTCCATACTGTTCTCCATAGTGGTTGCATCAATTTACATTCCCACCAACAGTGCAAGAGGGTTCCCTTTTCTCCACACCCTCTCCAGCATTTATTGTTTGTAAATTTTTTGGTGATGGCCATTCTGACTGGGAGGTGATACCTCATTGTAGTTCTGATTTGCATTTCTCTAACAATTAGTGATATTGAGCATCTTTTCATGTGCTTTTTGGCCATCTGTATGTCTTCTTTGGAGAAATGTCTACTTAGATCTTCTCCCCATTTTTTGGTTGGGTTGTTTGTTTTTTTGATATTGAGCTGCATGAGCTGTTTGCATATTTTGGAGATTAATCCCTTGTTGGTTGGTTCGTTTGCAAATATTCTGAGGGTTGTCTTTTTGTTTTGTTTATGGTTTCCCGTGCTGTGCATAAGCCTTTAAGTTTAACTAGAACCCATTTATTTTTGTTTTTATTCCCATTTCTCTAGGAGGTGGGTCAAAAAGGATCTTGCTGCGATTTTTGTCAAAGAGTGTTCTTCCTATGTTTTCCTCTAAGAGTTTTATAGTATCTGGTCTTACATTTAGGTCTTTAATCCATTTTGAGTTTATTTTTGTGTATAGTGTTAGGGAGTGGTCTAATTTCATTCTTTTACATGTAGCTGTCCAGTTTTCCCAGACCACTTATTGAAGAGGCTGTCTTTTCTCCATTGTATATTCTTGCCTCCTTTGTCAGAGATTTGGTGACCATAGGTTCGTGGGTTTACCTTTGGGCTTTCTATCCTGTTCCCTTGATCTATATTTCTGTTTTTATGGCAGAACCATACAGTCTTTTTAAAAAAAATTTATTTATTTAATTTATTTATTTTTGGCTATGTTGGGTCTTTGTTGCTGCATGCGGGCTTCCTCTAGTTGCAGCAAGTGGGGGCTACTCTTCATTGTGGTGCGCGGGCTTATCATTACAGTGGCTTCTCTTGTTGTGGAGCATGGGCTCTAGGCGAGCGGGCTTCAGTAGTTTTGGCACACGGGCTCAGTAGTTGTGACTCACGGGCTCTACAGTGTGGCCTCAGTAGTTGCGGCACACAGGCTCAGTTGCTCCGTGGCATGTGGGATCTTTCCAGACCAGGGCTCAGACCCGTGTTCCCTGCATTGGCAGGCAGATTCTTAACCACTGCACCACCAGGGAAGTCCACCATACAGTCTTGATGACTGTAGCTTTGTAGAATAGTCTGAAGTCAGGGAGCCTGATTCCTCTAGCTCTGTTTTTCTTTCTCAAGATTGCTTTGGCTGTTCAGATTCTTTTGTGTTTCCATACAAATTGTAAAATTTTTTGTTCTAATTCTGTGAAAATGCCATTGGTAATAAAATCCTCAACAAAGTGTTGTTTTTTAAGTGGATCCTATTTGAGCATGTATAAGATGTGATGAGAAAGATCTGATTGTAAGGCTGACTTTGTGGATGGGAAACCCATGTAATCGGGGGGGGGGTCCTGAGTTTTGTAGGGACCTGCACCTGGTTTGATGAAATCTGCTGTTGCCATCTTGAAACTGTTAATAGCTTTTGAACCAGGGATCCCATATTTTCATTTTGCACTGGGATGAGCAAAGTATGTAGCTGGTCCTGCCCTGTTGAGAGGAAAATGTTTAATATACAAAAGCAACAAGGGCTTCTAATTATTTCTGATGGAGTAGCTACAAAGCCTGGGTGAACTGATGGGAGGATATACAATTTCTCCAATAGGAAGGAAAAGGATGTACGAATCTATAGGTTACTTTTATACCTTTCAGGTTTTGATGATAAAGGAGTAATAGCTGATATCTTCCATTTTTTCTTTAAAGTAAAAAGAGAAAGAATTTGTTGAAAGTGCTGGGGATAAGAGCAGAATTAGAAGTTTGGTAAGAGAGGGACAGATTTGAAATAGCAGAAAGTGTGATGCTAGTAGCTATAGTGACAGTCAAGGGCCCAGCTGATACCCACACCAATGTGAATCTCTGTGGGACTCTTCTGTGCCCTGTTTCCTGAGCAAAGGCTCACATGAAGCAGGTACATCCTATGTTGTTTTTTCCAGGTGATTATAATGGAAATACATTTTAAGGTAGTAACAAAAATGCTAGTGACCTGATAGCCCAAGGAATCAAATGGAATAAAGAGAAAAGTCAAGAAAGGGGACATCTGGAGGGCCGGTAAGTCAGGACAGGGCATCCCAATGAGGGCAGAAGTAGGTCCTTGTGGGAATAATTGGACTAGCTGCCTGTCTGGAGAGGAGGTGCTTGGTGGAGGGATTGTGAAGGGTTAGCATTTAAGGGGATAATAAGCGTCATAAGAAAGTATTTCGTGTGCTTTTTCATCCTCTTTCTCTGTTTACCAGGTTTAGTGATGTCGTCTGGAATTTAGGGCCCATATTGTAATGGAATTGTTCAGTGATTAGTCTTTACCTTATGCATAACCTATTTAAGGAGTTACTTCACGAATTACCTGCTAACTTGTTTTGGGTAACTGCTAAGGTTATTTTTAAAAAGTAGATTTTTGTTTTTAGAGTACTGTTAGGTTCACAGCAATATTCAGAAGAAGGTACAGAGATTCCCATGTACTCTCAGCCCTCACACATACACAGCCTCCACTATGTCCACCTTCCCCACCAGAGAGGGACAATTTTTTACCATTGAGAACTGACCTTCCTCCCTCCCTCCCTCCCTTTCACTATTTTTCTCTTTGCCATTAGTAGTCCATCTATTGTGAAATGCCTGTTCGTGTCACTTGCCCATTTTCTACTGCTTTTTTTTTTTTGGTCTTTTTCCTACTGATTTATAAAGTTCTTTATATATTTAATCTGTTAATCCTTTGTGCAGTATATATCACAAATGTCTTCCCTCAGACTGTGACTTATCTTTTCAATTTTTTTATGATGCTTGCACCCTAAAGGTTTTAAATTTTGCTTTTCATGGTTTTTTTTTTTTTTTTTGCGGTACGTGGGTCTCTCACTGCTGCGGCCTGTCCCATTGCAGAGCACAGGCTCCGGACGTGCAGGCTCAGCGGCCACGGCTCATGGGCCGAGCCACTCCACAGCATGTGGGATCCTCCTGGACCGGGGCATGAATCCACGTCCCCTGCATCGACAGGCGGACTCTCAACCACTGCTCCACCAGGGAAGCCTGCCTTTCTTGTTTTAGTCCTTAATTTATTAAAAAATTTTTGAGTAAATCTGGGCTGGCATTGATTTTTTCCCCCAGATCGATAGCTAACTTTCCCAGGTCTATTAATTCTACAGTCTTCTTTGTAAATTGTCTGCAGTTCAAACTATTTCATATATAATGTTCCTGTATATTTGTGGATCTGCTTCTAGGTTCTCGTCTTTTCTGCTGGTATATGTTTCTATTCCTGCCTGTACCACACTATCTTAATTGCCAGACCCTTACAGAAAACCCCGAAATCAGTTGAGGAAGTTTACCCCTTGCCCACCTTCTCTTCTTTCTTCTTCTCCTCCTTCAGGAGAGTGTTGGCTAATTTTACTTTGCCTTTTTTTTTTCCAGTGTAAATTTTAAAATCAGCTTGTCAAGTTTCAGAATAAACCTTATGGGATTTTAACTGGCATTTCTTTGAATCTGTATTTCAATTTGGGAAGGAAGGAAATGTTTACCATATTGAGTTTTCCTATCCAGAAACATGGTCATTACTTGTCCTCTTTAATTTTTTTTTTTTTTTTATTTCTGGTACGCGGGCCTCTCACTGTTGTGGCCTCTCCCGTTGCAGAGCACAGGCTCCGGACGTGCAGGCCTAGTGGCCATGGCTCATGGGCCCAGCTGCTCTGCGGCATGTGGGATCTTCCTGGACCGGGGCATGAACCCGTGTCCCCTGCATCGGCAGGTGGACTCTCAACCACTGCACCACCAGGGAAACCCCTCTTTAATGTTTTAAATCAAGTGTTGAAAAATTTTCAATATAAATTTTGCACATCTTGTACTTATTAGTATTTTCCTATGTATCTTATGGATTTTAATATTTTTAATATGTATATAATATATATTAATATAAATTTATATAGGTATAAATGTATATGTATATAAATCATGCTTTTAAGAATTGTATCTTTTAAGCAATACTACTTGCTTGTTGATGGCACACATAATGCAATTACTGGCCAGCCACTTAGTAAATGCTCTTATTATTTATAATATTCCATATATTCTTTTGGGTTTTATATGTAGAAAATCATCTGTAAATAATGACAGCTTTGTCTCTTCCCAATTTTTATGGCTTCATTTCTATATCTTGCATTATTGTACTAGGTAAGATCTACAGTGCAGTGTTGAGTGGGATTGTGATAATGGATACTCTATCTTGCTCCTGATTTTAGAAAGGTTTTTCAAACATACTGCCATCAAAGACTGGTGTTTTCTGTATAATTTTTTTTGTAACTAACACTTCAGCTTAAGGAAGTTCCTTTTTATTTTGAGTTTGCTAAGAGTTTTTAAAAATTGTGAATAGTGATGAATTATCAAATATTTTTAGATTGAAGTATAACTGACATATAACATTACATTAGTTTCACTAATGTAATGTACATTACAACATAATGTATATTACAAAATTTTTTTCTTGTGATGAGAACTTTTAAGATCTACTCTATTAGGAACTTTCAAATATGCAATCGAGTATTATTAACTGTGGTTACTTACCATGCTGTACATTATGTCCCCCTGCCTTATTTATTTATTTTATAACTGGTAGTTTGTTATACCCTTCGACCCCTTCACCCATTCTACTCACTCCCTCTCCCCTGCCTCTGGTAACCATCAGTTTGTTCTCGGTACTTATGGCCTTGGTTTTTTTGTTTTTATTTTTGTTTTAGATTCCACATGTAAGAAATCCTCCAGTGTTTGTCTCTCTCTGTCTTATCTCACTTAGCATAATGCCCTCCAGGTCCATCCATGCTGTGGCAAATGGCAGGATTGCCTTCTGTTTTTATTGCTGAGTAGTAGTCAATCACATATATATACCACATCTTCTTAAACCATTCATTTATTGGTGGGCACTTAGCTTGCATATCTTGGCTGTTGTAAATAACGCTCCAGTGAACATGGAGGTGCAGATATCTTTTCAAATTAGTGTTTTTGTTTTCTTTGGATAAATACCCAGAAGTGGAAATGCTGGATCATATGGTAGTTCCATTTTTACTTTCCTGAGGAACGTCCATACTGTTTTCCATAGTAGCTGCACCAATTAACATTCTCATCAGCAGTGTATGAGGGTTCCCTTTTCTTCAACACTTGTTATTTCTTGTCTTTTTGATAATAACCATTCTGACAGATGTGAGGTGCTCTCCATTGTGGTTCTGATTTGCATTTCCCTGACGATGAGTGATTTTGAGCATCTTTTCATGTACCTGTTGGATGAATCGTCAAATATTTGTTCTACATTTGTTGGTAGTTATATAATTTTTACTCTTTAAGCATTTAATGTGCTGAGTGATATTTATAGTTTTTTAAAAATGCTAAAGTCACTTTGCATTCCTGCCTATTTCAACCTGAGCATATGATATATTTATTATCTTTGCTTTATATTCTTTGCTTTAGTTGCTAATATTTTATTTATGGTTTTAATAAAGATTTATAATTTTAGCTAAAATTTATTTTTTCTGTTTATAAAGAAAGATTAATTTTGAATTTTTATTTTATACTGTTCATATCTGGTTTTATTATAAAATTTTATTGGCTTCATAGCATGCTATGAGTATTTCCTCTTTCTCTATTTCCTGGAAAAAGTTTTATAAGATTGGAATAATCTGCTCCTTGAAAGTTTGTAGAACCCATCAGTAGGATATTTTGGGCCTGTGGTTTTATTTGTTGGAATATTTTAAAATAATGTAATTTCTTTACAGTTACAATAATATTAAGATTTTCTGTTTCATCTTGATTTGGGTTAGTTATATTTTTGTGGAACTTTGTTCATTTAATTTTTTTCAGCTGTATTAGAATAAGGTTGTTCTTAGTACTTTAACTAATTTAGTCTCTGATCTATCTGAAGTTATATCTATTTTTTCTGCTCTAATATTCTATTCGAGCCTTTTTTCTTGGTCAATTTCAACAAAATCTTACCTCTTTTATGAGTCTTTTCTAAGATCCTACTGTTTTTGGCTTTGCATATCCTCTCCATTTTATATTTGTTTTCTATTTAGGTGATTTCTTCTCCTATTCTTAATCTCTTTTCCTTTTAAATTTCTCTGGATTTATTCTTTTCTGTTGTAAGCATTTAGAGATAAACATTTGGGAAGTATATGCTTGGTAAAATTTTTAATCCTTTTAGTTTCAAATTTTCTGTGCTCTTATGATTTAGGTAAGGGTTTTGCAAGCAACATAGATGGGCTTGTTTTGGTTTTATTTGCTAAGAAATTCTCTGTATTTTTTTTTTTTTTTGGCTGTGTTGGGTCTTCGTTGCTGTGCACGGGCTTCCTCTAGTTGCAGCAAGTGGGGGTTACTCTTCATTGTAGTGTGCAGGTTTCTTACTGCAGTGGCTTCTTTTGTTGTGGAGCATGGGCTCTAGGAACACAGGCTTCAGTAGCTGCAGCTCACGGGCTCAGTAGTAGCGGCATGCGGGCCCTAGAGCATGCAGGCGTTAGAGCATGCAGGCTTCAGCTGTTGTGGCACGTGGGCTCAGCAGTTGTGGTGTGTGGGCTCTAGGGTGTGCGGGCTTCAGTAGTTGTGGCACGTGGGCTCAGTAGTTGTGGCTTGGGGGCTCTAGAGCACAGGCTGAGTAGTTGTGATGCACAGGCTTAGCTGCTCCGTGGCATGTCGGATTTTCCTGGACCAGGGATCAAACCCGTGTCCCCTGCATTGGCAGGCAGATTCTTAACCACTGTGCCACCAGGGAAGTCAAAAAAACCACTGTATTTTAGTGGGAGAGTTTAGGTCATTTGTATTTATTATGATCACAGATTTATTACCAGTCTCTCTCACTTTATGTTTTTGCTCTCCATTTATTACACTTGCTGTTTCTTTTTACTTGATTTATATTCCATTTATCCCTTGATGTGTTGGAAGTTTAAAATCCTATTTCCATTTTTGTACTAAATTTTAAAATGCTACCATGTATATTTAACTAAGTTCAAAATTAATAGCTTAACTTCCCAACCAAATGCTACAGGAAACTTGGAACATTCTAGCTTTGATTGATACTTCTTCCTTATTTTATTGTTTCCCAGAATTTAAGTTCTTTTTATTTGTTAACCTTCAAATTAGACATTATTTCTATTATGTCATAGAGTTATATTTCTTTAGATTTATACATGTTTACCAATTTTTTCCCTGCCATTCTTTTGCATCTCATAACATTTTTCTGAGTTTATTTTTCTACTTTCTGAGGAACATTCTTTAAAAGTTCCTTTAAAGTAGACATATTGATGGCAAAATTTCTAGGTTCTATTTATCTATACATTTCTTTATTTTTCCCTGGCTCTTAAAATATGATTTTGCTGGGTACAGAGTAAATTAATAGTTGCTTTCTCCCAGCCTTTTGAAGTATTATTCTACTGCTTTTTGTGCTTATATCATTGAGAAATCTGATGTCAGTTTTATTGTCTTTTCTTTTAATATTATTCACTTTTCTCTCTGAATAATTTTAAGATTTTCTGTTATCTTTGTTATTTTGCTGTTATACTTCGATATACCTGGAGATGACTTTTTCTATGAACCTCGATCTCTTCCTCCCCCCCAGAAAGCAGATCCTGAGATATAGACTTGAGTAGGTTGTTTATTCAGTTGATCAGAGGGAAAAGAAAAGTGGGAGTAGAAAAAAAAATGAAACAAGGATGTAGGGAGAGCCAATGCAAGGGCACCTTATTGATCTGGTTGCTGCTATAGAAAATTGGGACTCAAGCCCTCTGGGACTTTCTGAGGTAGTTTGTAGAATGTGCCTCGGAAGTGACTGTGTGGAGATGCACCTGGGAGCATTTATCCACCAGTTCCTGTTCCTCACTTGTCAAGGATTATTCCATGAAGTGTTACACTCCCTTGCAATTTCAGGATTGATGCACAAGTGGGTCTCTGTCAGGTTCGCACATGTACCAGAGAAGTGCCAGAACAGAACGCAAAAGCTGTGAGTTGTACCTGGGGCAAGATGCCGTCCGTTATGCCTGAAGAAAGATGGTTGCCACAGTAATGACTGGGTAAAAAGTGGCCAAGAAAATGTGAGATGAGGCACAAGAAGTGTCCTACACATTTTATTTTTATTTCTTCAGTTTTATGTATGTTATACATCCTGAAACTATGGATTTTATTTTTCAGAATTTCTGGAAATTTTTCAGCTCTTACTGTCGTGGTCTGAACGCGGGTTGGAAAAGAATTTCCAGACACAAGGCAGAATATAAAGAAGGTAGAATTTATTAAAGGGATGTGTCACTGCCAGAACAATGGGCCGACTTCCTGGTAGTCAGGGAGAGTCGACCCCGAGCTTGGGTTACTGGTCTGTTTTTATAGCCAGGGAACAAAAGAACCAGCAAATCATCTGCTGATTGGGTAGGGTATGCATACTTCCAGTGTGTTGAACGAGAGAACAGGGCAAATACCTTTCCTTATATGGAACGGGAAAGGGACAGGGCATGCTGCTTAGGAGGGCTCAGGGATAATGTAATGGTTGCTAGGGACAGAGTGATAAGAGTACAGTAATTCTCTGTCCCAGCAATGTTGGCTCTTCGAGTTTATCTTGTTCTTTGTCCTTGGAGCACCACAATTATCATTTCAAATACTGTCCTTTCTCTATTCTCTACCCCTTTATCTTCTTTCTCTCTGTGACTGATAAGACAGGATTTAGACCTTCTAATTTTTTCCTTATGTAGCTTCAATTAAAAAAATATTTTTCATATCCTTGCCCCTCTGTGCTGCATCCTGGGTAATGTCTTCTCTATCTTCCAGTTTGACATATGTGTATGGGGGGGTGCAGGGTGTTTCGTTTCAACAATTGTTTTTTCCTTTCTTTGAGTCTTCTTACTATTTATGATGATTCCTGATAATCTCTTTATGCTAATTCATTGGGGATTAAGTCTTCTATTTGTTGTTTCTGCTGTCTCTCCCTCATGGTGATTTGTTTCCTCATGTATTTGCTGATCACTGATTGTGGGCTCAAAGGTTGGTCTTCCTCTGTGTAAATCCTGTGGACTTAGATTGAGGATGTGTTCATCTAGAGAGGATGTTCATCCTTTTTGGTCGGGCCCTAGAGAGTACCTCAGATTTAGGGACTATGGTAGGCAGAATAATGCCCCCCACCCAATATTTTTCACATTCTAATCCTTGGAACCTATGAGTGTGTTAACCTCACATGGTAAAAGGAACTTTGCATATTTGATTAATTTATAGATGCTGAGATGGCGAGATCATTGTGAATTACCCAGATGGGCCCAGTGTAATCACAAAATCCTTAAAAGTGGACAAGGGGGTCAGAAGGGTGGAATGACAGCTTGAGAAGGACTTGGCCTGTTGTTGCTGACTTTGAAGATGGAGGAAGGTGGCCACCAGCCAAGGAATGAAGGCAGCATCTACAGGCTGGAAAACACAAGGAAATGGATTCTCCCATGGAGCCTCCAGAAGGAGCACAGCCCTGCCAACAGATACAGACCCATTTTGGATTTCTGACCTCCAGAACTTCTAAGACATTTGTGTTGTTTTCAGTTTTAATGGGAAAGTGTTATTCAAACTAGTAGGAATCAAATGAAATCTCTGAGTTTAAGTACAGAAAATTTACCTAGTAGGAAATATTTTTAATATGCAAATGTAAAACAGTGGTCAGCATGGTTATTTATGAATGAAATTATATTTTAAAGACTTTGGAGTTGTCTTTCAAGCTTAGTGAGATGGTAAAATAGTTGGTGTGTTAGAGATGAAGGTGGTACATTCACCTGTAATATGTGTGATGTAAATTAACACAATGCTTCTTGCCATTAATTTAACAGCATCTATCAAGAGAAACATAACAAACAAATGAACATACATAATGACAAGTAAAAAATACCTTTTGATCAGAATCCTATTTCTGGGAATTTAAACTAAAGACTTTATCTAAAAGTAAAAGGATAATTGTTGTAGTATCTATGCACAATAGATGTTGATACAAAATATCAGCATCAACCTTAATATTCCACAAAAATTAAAATGGAAGTGAATTATAGGATGTAGAACTTAAAATAGCCTTTCTCACCTTCTGAGATGGCCCACACTCTGTCTGTGGGATGTGTTTTTCTCTAAATAAGTCCACTTCTTACCTATCAAAAAAAAAAGGAACTTAAAATAATAATTATAGAGTTTATGCCACATGAAAATGCTTGAAATAAAAGCAAAATATAAACTCATTTCTACTTTCTTCTGCAACAGAAAAATGGAAATAATATGGTATAATGGGATAGCAGCATCAACTTAATTTAACAACAATGAAGCAAACATCCATGTTTTAAATAAACTGCTATTAAATGTGGCATATGTAATATTAAATAAACTTTAATTCCTTATCACTGGTACTGATGGTATTAGAAGGCTTTGTGACTGTCAGTCCCTGTCTCTCCCAACCCCAAGCTGCCACCTGTGCTTTCAGCACTTATGAGCCTACAATACACACACCTGGGTGTCTGGCAGCTGCCCCTTGTGTGCAAAATGAAGGCTGCAAATGGCTTTCTGCCAAATCTTGGGAATAGGGTTGGCAGTGCCTGCAGGAGACTAGGTCAGCCTTGTCTCTCCCCATCACGAGGTGTGGTCAGGTTATATGACCAACTTACCACGTTCTAGGTCTTGGTTTACACTCCAGGTCACGTTGGTGAACTACATTTTGTTTTTTTTTTCAGCTCTAAGTTCTGCTAGATTCTTCTTGTGTCTGGAATCAAGTATAACTCCTCAGAGGGTTCAGGTGACCCTCCCTTCTCTGGACTGTGGCTGCCCCCCTAGATGTCAAGAACTGCTACTGAGCTCTCCTCTTCCATTGTCATCACATTTCTTGACTGCCCAGTCTATAGAGGTCTACAGTTTGTCACATCCATTAGATATACAATATTTAGGTTTTTGGAAATCATTGATCTAGTTAGGAATAGACCCAATTACTGCTCTGTCCACCATCTCTAAAAAACTTTACACTGGATACTGTGACTTCTCCTGGGTAACTTATTCATTTATTTTTTAGCTTTCAGTCTGAGTCATCCTCATTTATGGATGTTTACTGCTCGACCTCAGATGGGAGATGATGACCTGAGAGCATGAGGTTCCCGAACACGTTCAAGCAATGGGACCAGGGGCTATTTCGGTTCTTGTTTGTGAAAAGATACGTGTGCTGAGCTACGGAGACATAGCTGGAATAGTTGGCATGTGTTTGTGGCTCGGCACATTCCAAGGGTACGTTCAGGTGTGCAATCACCCTGGCTGTTGCAATACATAGAAATAGGATGTTCTGCTGGAGTCAGAATAACATCAAGCAGTACAAAGTACAAACTTCTCACAGACTTGACATTTTCTCTGGACTCCCCACATAACTATTGAATGCAAACCCCTCTCCCCACAAAAAACAAATGGACTAAATCCAGGTTATAGATGAGTAATCATGAATGCACCTTGTACCGGGGCTATGTTAGATATTTACTTGGAATTCGGGTGCTTGTCTGACAGTTGACATCTTGGAACCAAAAGGGAAAAACTATGAAAAGAATGTTTAATTTGCTCCATGAAGAAACTTGACATCCAAATATTATTTAAAGAAACAGTTTGATAATCTGTAAAGTTGACATTTTGAACAGTTTTGTTAATTAAAACCCTCATATCTTTTCTGTCATGTTTTTGCATCTCAAAAGCAGTACCTAAGTATTTCATTTGTTGAAAATTATTTGTTGATCTGTTTCATTTATACTTTTCATATTATAACTATTGCTCTAAGTATGGGCCAGATACTGAGCTAAACAATTTAGAAGGTATACTTCATTAACTCCTCATGACAGCCTTAGTTACGATTTCTTTGTGCGTTATACAGCTTAGAGAATTGAGACTTAGAGGCTTGTTCATTTGCCTTAGTAAGTAAAAGTCTTAGGAACTTCTAAGGCTTATTAAATTCCATGGCTCTAATTTGAACCTAGGTAGCTTAATTCCAGGGTCCACTTGGGTACTTAAACACCACACTGTGTGGTGTACAACCAACATAAACAAACAAAACTTTGAAAAGTCACATCAGATATCCTGGCATCAAAGCACTAAATACCCTTTTCTCACTCGTGGTATCTACATTTTGCTCTGTCCTCCGACCTGCCTCACATTGCTTAGGTAGTGATGATGTTACTAAAGGGACAGGGTATATATGTGTGTCAGTGGCTGAGTGGCATTGCTGAGATGCCATGAGATATTTTCCCTGGACACATCTTCTCAACCTGTTTCATTATCTGTCCCAGTGGATGGAATATAGATTTTGTGTCCAAGGAACCTTATAATGAAATAGAGGATGCAGTTCATGCCATGGTTCTGGAGGAGATCTAACCCTTCTGAAGACAAGGTTAGCTCCAGAACGGGAAGGTCACTGCAGCAGGTTTCAAACTAATTGTCATTCCTCCCTTCCCATGAGAAGGGACTATAAGAAAAGGCTTTAACTAAGTGATTGCTGAATCTACCTTATCTCAAATCAGTAATCCAGGAAATGAAAGTTTTCATCACTTAAAATCAGTAGTAGATTAATGAGTCTAGAATCCCTGCTTGGGGTAATGAAAAAGTTTTGGAAATAAATTGTGGCCATGGTTTCACAAGATTGTGAAGGCAATCAATGCCACTGAATTATGCATGTTGAAACGGCAAATTTTATTATATATATAGGTAGATATTTTATCACAATAAAAAGTCAATAATGGCGACCTCCTTAGGTTCTCAGTTAAAAGCAAAAAGTGATAGATACTAGAATGTGCTTTGTGTGCCAGGGGCATCTCAAAACCAAGAGGGACAGAGCAGTAGGGCAATAGTGTGAGGTTTAGGATGGACTGGACTCCAAGAGGATGACCCAACAGCACAAATAATTTAAGGTCAACTTGCATTAAGCTTCATACTGGTGTAAAGGGGAGAGGGTCTCTTCATTCTGGGGACCAGCAGCAAGATCTCAGCTTTAGTTTCAATTAGGGTTGAAGCAGGACTCAAATTAGTAGGTGACAGTAAATGTGGCAGGGTTATTAAAGTCGAGGCCAAGAACTTTGTGGGACTCAGGACAGAGCTGCGTATTTAGTAGACAGCAAAGGGCACAACGGAGGTTGGCAGAAAGTTCATGTGGATGGAGGGGGCACCTGTGGGAGAGCTGAGAGAAGAGTTTCGTGAATGGAGCTGGTGGGAAGCATCAGTCTGCACTTGAAGGTCAGCCTTTATCATGGAAGATAACTGAGAAGACGCAACCCCAAGCACACACCTGTGGCATCATCTCCTTCCAAACTCCATGCTTGCACAAGCAGTAGACCTGGAGACCCAAGTGCTCTAGTGGGTCTGTGGTCCCAGTGTACACACTTGGATCCAGGAATCAGGGAGAAGGCTTTCCTCTTAGGGGGAGACCCTGGAAAAGCTCATATTTTAGAGATTCCCAAGAGATACCAACCAGTAGACTGTCTGGGGAAAGGGGTTTGTTGTATGGAATACTTTAAGTAGTGTGGTCCCCTCATCCTGCTGGCCCCAGCAGGTTAAAGGGAACTGCAGCACCGAGTTGAATTCCTATTTGATCAGGTGATTATCAGAGGATTGCCTTTCTCTTTTTGTGCCCAGAGAACTTGAGAACAGTGAGGTTCCTCCACCCACAAACACTCCCTACACTTTATCTGAAGGGTCCAAGTTTTCAGGCTGCTTGATGGTTTATCATCTGACCTATACAGGTAGAGAGAAAACCCCTATGAGTGGATAGGACAGAAAAAAAAATTACAACTCAACTGAGGAGTCTCTGAATAGAAGGGTTTTACTGAACAAAACTGATGGAAGAGATAGAAGAGAACTTTGATAGTAACATCTAAGATAATTCCCAGTGCAATTTCAAATAACCTAGAAGGGTGAGTAACTATAAGAAGCCCTGGAAAGGCTATACTTTCAGGGATCATTTCTACTGTTCGCTGCCAGGGATGTAACGTACAGCATGATTGCTGTAGACAACGCTGCTCTATGATGTATACGAAAGTTATTAAAAGAGTAAATCCTACGATTTCGCATCACAAGGAAAAGAAGTCCTTTTTCTTCTTTTTATTGTGACTATATGAGATGATGGATGTTAACTAAACTTAATAATCATTTGGTAATCATTGGTAATCCTTTCATAATATTTGTAAGTCAAACTGTTAGGCTGTATACCTTAAACTTATACAGTGATATGTGTTAATTATATCTCAGTAAAACTGGAGGGAAAAAAAAAAGACCAGGAGGAGGAAAAGAAAGTGAGTCAAATTCCTGTGATGTTGAATCTGACCAAGTTTTACCCTCTTTTTGAAAAATTGGATTTCTCTTTTCTTACTGAGCTGCAGTTCTTTATACTACAGCTCATTGCTGAGTTGCAGTTCTTTATGCTACAGCTCATTATTCAGCTGTAGTTCTTTGTACTACAGCTGGACAAGACACAGCCCTTTGTTGGAAATATGCAATACACACATCTTCCCCCCTCTGCAGCTTTCATGTCCATACCCTTTATAGTGTATTTGATGAATAGATTTTCTTAAATTAAAACAGTCCAATTTATTATTTTTCTCTTTTATATGGTTCATATTTTTTGTGCCCTTTTTGAGAAATCTTTGCCTTCTTTAAGTTCTTGAAGATGTTCTACTTTGCTCTTTTCTAAAAAATTTGTTGTTTTGCCTTCCATATTTGTCTATGATACATCTGGAATTGATCTTTTTTGTGTATAGTGTGAGGTAGGCGCCAAGGGTAAATTTTTTCATAAGAGACTTCTTCTGTTGGCCCAGCCCCATGTACTATTATAAACCTGGTGGCTGTATTTGTGTGGTTTTGCTTCTGGATTCTCTGTTCATTCCATTGGCCAATTTGTCTGTCTTTACACCAATTTCACATTGTCTCAATTACTACAGCTTTATAAAAGGTCTTGACAACTGGCAGGGTAAGCCCTCCAGCTTTTTTTTTTTTTTTTTACATCTTTATTGGAGTATAATTGCTTTACAATGGTGTGTTAGTTTCTGCTTTATAACAAAGTGAATCAGTTATACATATACATATGTTCCCATATCTCTTCCCTCTTGCATCTACCTCCCTCCCACCTTCCCTATCCCACCCCTCCAGGCGGTCACAAAGCACCTAGCTGATCTCCCTGTGCTATGCAGCTGCTTCCCACTAGCTATCTATTTTACGTTTGGTAGTGTATATATGTCCATGCCTCTCTCTCGCTTTGTCACAGATTGCCCTTCCCCCTCCCATATCCTCATGTCCATTCTCTAATAGGTCTGTATCCTTATTGCTGTCTTACCCCAAGATTCTTCATGACATTTTTTTCCCTTAAATTTCATATATATGTGTTAGCATACGGTATTTGTCTTTCTCTTTCTAACCTACTTCACTCTGCATAACAGACTCTAGGTCTATCCACCTCATTACAAATAGCTCAATTTCATTTCTTTTTATGGCTGAGTAATATTCCATTGTATATATGCGCCACCTCTTCTTTATCCATTCATCCAATGATGGACACTTAGGTAGCTTCCATCTCCTAGCTATTGTAAATAGAGCTGCAATGAACATTTTGGTACATGACTCTTTTTGAATTATGGTTTTCTCAGGGTATATGCCCAGTAGTGGGATTGCTGGGTCATATGGTAGTTCTATTTGCAGTTTTTAAGGAACCTCCATACTGTTCTCCATAGTGGCTGTACCAATTCACATTCCCACCAGCAGTGCAAGAGTATTCCCTTTTCTCCACACCCTCTCCAGCATTTATTCTTTCTAGATTTTTTGATGATGGCCATTCTGACTGGTGTGAGATGATATCTCATTGTAGTTTTGATTTGCATTTCTCTAATGATTAATGATGTTGAGCATTCTTTCATGTGTTTGTTGGCAGTCTATATCTTCCTTGGAGAAATGTCTATTTAGGTCTTCTGCCCATTTTTGGATTGGGTTGTTTGTTTTTTTTGTTATTGAGCTGTATGAACTACTTATAAATTTTGGAGATTAATCCTTTGTCAGTTGCTTCATTTGCAAATATTTTCTCCCATTCTGAAGGTTGTCTTTTCATCTTGTTTATGGTTTCCTTTGCTGTGCAAAAGCTTTTAAGTTTCATTAGGTCCCATTTGTTTATTTTTATTTCCATTTCTCTAGGAGGTGGGTCAAAAAGGATCTTGCTGTGATTTATGTCATAGAGTGTTCTGCCTATGTTTTCCTCTAAGAGTTTGATAGTTTCTGGCCTTACATTTAGGTCTTTAATCCATTTTAGTTTATTTTTCTGTATGGTGTTAGGGAGTGATCTAACCTCATACTTTTACATGTGCCTGTCCAGTTTTCCCAGCACCACTTATTGAAGGGGCTGTCCTTTCTCCACTGTACATTCCTGCCTCCTTTATCAAAGATAAGGTGACCATATGTGCGTTGGTTTATCTCTGGGCTTTCTATCCTGTTCCATTGATCTATATTTCTGTTTCTGTGCCAGTACCATACTGTCTTGATTACTGTAGCTTTGTAGTATAGTCTGAAGTCAGGGAGCCTGAGTCCTCCAGCTCCGTTTTTCATTCTCAATATTGCTTTGGCTATTCGGGGTCTTTTGTGTTTCCATACAAATTGTGAAAGTTTTTGTTCTAGTTCTGTGAAAACTGCCAGTGGTAGTTTGATAGGGATTGCATTGAATCTGTAGATTGCTTTGGGTAGTAGAGTCATTTTCCCAATGATGATTCTTCCAATCCAAGAACATGGTATATCTCTCCATCTATTTGTATCATCTTTAATTTCTTTCATCAGTGTCTTATAGTTTTCTGCATACAGGTCTTTTGTCTCCTTAGGTAGGTTTAATCCTAGATATTTTATTCTTTTTGTTGCAATGGTAAATGGAAGTGTTTTCTTGATTTCACTTTCAGATTTTTCATCATCAGTGTATAGGAATGCCAGAGATTTCTGTGCATTAATTTTGCATCCTGCTACTTTACCAAATTCATTGATTAGCTCTAGTAGTTTTCTGGTAGCATCTTTAGGATTCTCTATGTAGAGTATCATGTCATCTGCAAAGAGTGACAGCTTTACTTCTTCTTTTCCAATTTGGATTCCTTTTATTTCCTTTTCTTCTCTGATTGCTGTGGCTAAAACTTCCAAAACTATGTTGAATAAGAGTGGTGAGAGTGGGCAACCTTGTCTTGTTCCTGATCTTAGTGGAAATGCTTTCAGTTTTTCACCATTGAGGACGATGTTGGCTGTGGGCTTGTCATATATGGCCTTTATTATGTTGAGGAAAGTTCCCTCTATGCCTACTTTCCACAGGGTTTTTATCATAAATGGGTGTTGAATTTTGTCGAAAGTTTTCTCTGCATCTATTGAGATGATCATATGGTTTTCCTCCTTCAATTTGTTAATATGGTTTATCACATTGATTGATTGACTTGTGTATATTGAAGAATCCTGGCATTCCTGGAATAAACCCCACTTGATCATGGTGTATGATCCTTTTAATGTGCTGTTGGATTCTGTTTGCTAGTATTTTGTTGAGGATTTTTGCATCTATGTTCATCAGTGATATTGGACTGTAGTTTTCTTTCTTTGTGACATCCTTTTCTGGGTTTGGTATCTGGTTTTGGTTTTGGTTTTGCCTTATGTATTGAGGTGCTCCTATGTTGGGTGCATAAATATTTACAATTGTTATATCTTCTTCTTGGACTGATCCCTTGATCATTATGTAGTGTCCTTCTTTGTCTCTTCTAATAGTCTTTATTTTAAAGTCTATTTTGTCTGATATGAGAATTGCTACTCCAGCTTTCTTTTGGTTTCCATTTGCATGGGCTATCTTTTTCCATCCTCTTACTTTCTGTCTGTATGTGTCTCTATGTCTGAAGTGGGTCTCTTGTAGACAGCATATATAAGGGTCTTGTTTTTGTATCCATTCATCCATACTGTGTCTTTTGGTGGGAGCATTTAGTCCATTTAAGGTAATTATCGATATGTATGTTTCTATTCCCATTTTCTTAATTGTTTTGGGTTCATTATTGTACCTCTTTTCCTTTTCTTGCGTTTCTCATCTAGAGAAGTTCCTTTAGCATTTCTTGTAAAGCTGGTTTGCTGGTGCTGAACTCTCTCAGCTTTTGCTTGTCTTTAAAGGTTTTAACTTGTAAATCAAATCTGAATGAGATCCTTGCTGGGTAGAGTAATCTTGGTTGCAGGATTTTCTCCTTCATCACTTTAAATATGTCCTGCCAGTCCCTTCTGGCTTGCAGAGTTTCTGCTGAAAGATCAGCGGTAAACCTTATGGGGATTCCTTGTGTGGTATTTGTTGTTTTTCCCTTGTTTCTTTTAATATGTTTTCTTTGTATTTAATTTTTGACAGTTTGATTAATATGTGTCTTGATGTATTTCTCCTTGGATTTCTCCTGTATGGGACTCTCTGTGCTTCCTGGACTTGATTAAGTATTTCCTTTCCCATATTAGGGAAGTTTTCAACTATAATCTCTTCAAATATTTTCTCAGTCCCTTTCTTTTTCTCTTCTTCTTCTGGAACCCCTATAATTCGAATGTTGGTGCATTTATTGTTGTCCCAGAGGTATCTGAGACTGTCCTCAGTTCTTTTCATTCTTTTTTCTTTATTCTGCTCTGCAGTAGTTATTTCCTCTATTTTATCTTCCAGGTCACTTATCTGTTCTCCTGCCTCAGTTATTCTGCTATTGATTCCATCTAGAGTATTTTTATTTCATTTATTGTGTTGTTCATCGTTGTTTGTTTCATCTTTAGTTTTTCAAGGTCCTTGTTAACTGTTTCTTGCATTTTGTCTATTCTATTTCCATGATTTTGGATCATCTTTACTATCATTATTCTGAATTCTTTTTCAGGTAGACTGCCTATTTTCTCCTCATTTGTTAGGTCTGGTGGGTTTTTATCTTGCTCCTTCATCTGCTGTGTGTTTTTCTGTCTTCTCATTTTGCTTATCTTACTGTGTTTGGGGTCTCCCCTTTGCAGGCTGCAGGTTCGTAGTTCCCACTGTTCTTGGTGTCTGTCCGCAGTGGCTAAGGTTGGTTCAGTGGGTTGTGTAGGCTTCCTGGTGGAGGGGACTAGTACTGTGTTGTATGAGGCTGGATCTTGTCTTTCTGGTGGGCAGGTCCACGTCTGGTGGTGTGTTTTGGGGTGTCTGTGGACTTATTATGATTTTAGGCAGCCTCTCTGCTAATGGGTGGGGTTGTGTTCCTGTCTTGCCAGTTGCTCGGCATAGGGTGTCCAGCTTGTAGCTTGTTGGTCGTTGAGTGAAGCTGGGTGCTGGTGTTGAGATGGAGATCTCTAGGAGATTTTTGCCATTTGATATTATGTGGAGATGGGAGGTCTTTTGTGGACCAGTGTCCTGAAGTTGGCACTCCCACCTCAGAGGCACAGCATTGACTCCTGGCTGCAGCACCAAGAGCCTTTCATCCACATGGCTCAGAATAAAAGGGAGAAAAAGTAGAAAGAAGGAATTAGTAGAAGTAGAAAGAAAGAAAGAAGGAAAGAAAGAAAGGAGGGAGGGAGGGAGGAAGGAAGGAAGAGGGAAGGAGGGAAGGAAGGAAAAAAGAAAGAAAGAAGATAAAGTAAAATAACATTAAGATAAAATATAATAAAGTTATTAAAATTAAAAATAATTATTAAGAAAAACATTAAAACAAAGAAACAAAAAACGGATGGATAGAACCCTAGGACAAATGGTGGAAGCAAAGCTATACAGACAAGATCTCACACAGAAGCATACACATACACATTCACAAAAAGAGGAAAAGGGGAAAAAAATCATAAATATTGCTCTCAAAGTCCACCTCCTTAATTTGGGATGATTCGTTGTCTATTCATGTATTCCACAGAGGCAGGTACATCAAGTTGATTGTGGAGCTTTAATCCGCTGCTCCTGAGGCTGCTGGGAGAGATTTCCCTTTCTCTTCTTTGTTCGCACAGCTCCCGGGGCTCAGCTTTGCATTTGGCCCCGCCTCTGCGTGTAGGTCGCCGGAGGGCGTCTGTTCTTCGCTCAGACAGGACGGGGTTAAAGGAACTGCTGATTCGGGGGCTCTGGCTCGCTCAGGCCGGGGGGAGGGAGGGGCACGGAATGTGGGGCGAGCCTGCGGCGGTAGAGGCCGGCATGACGTTGCCAGCCTGAGGCGCGCTGTGCGTTCTCCCGGAGAAGTCGTCCCTGGATCCTGGGGCCCTGGCAGTGGCGGGCTGCACAGGGTTCCCGGAAGGGGGGTGTGGATAGTGACCTGTGCTCGCACACAGGTTTCTTGGTGGCGGCAGCAGCAGCCTTAGCATCTCATGCCTGTCTCTGGGGTCCGCGCTTTTAGCCGCGGCTCACGCCTGTCTCTGGGGTCCCTGCTTTTAGCTCCTTTAAGCAGCGTTCTTAATCCCCTCTCCTCGCGCACCAGGAAACAAAGAGGGAAGAAAAACTCTCTTCTCTTCAGCAGGTCCAGACTTTTCCCCGGACTCCCTCCCGGCCAGCCGTGGCGCACTAACCCCTTCAGGCTGTGTTCACGCCGCCAACCCCAGTCCTCTCCCGGCGCTCCGACCGAAGCCCCAGCCTCAGCTTGCAGCCCCGCCCACCCCGGCGGGTGAGCAGACAAGCTTCTCGGGCTGGTGAGTGCCGGTCGGCACCTATCCTCTGTGCGGGAATCTCTGTGCTTTGCCCTCCGCACCTCTGTTGCTGCGCTCTCCGCCGCGGCACCGAGGCTTTCCCCCTCCGCCACCCGCAGTCTCCGCCCGCGAAGGGGCTTCCTAGTGTGTGGTAACCTTTCCTCCTTCACGGCTCCCTCCCACTGGTGCAGGTCCCGTCCCTATCCTTTTGTTTCTGTTTATTCTTTTTTCTTTTGCCCTACCCAGGTACGTGGGGAGTTTCTTGCCTTTTGGGAGGTCTGAGGTCTTCTGCCAGCGTTCAGTAGGTGTTCTGTAGGAGTTGTTCCACGTGTAGATGTATTTCTGGTGTATCTGTGGGGAGGAAGGTGATCTCCGCTACTTACTCTTCCGCCATCTTTCCTAAACCTCCTCCAGCTTTGTTTTTATTTCTCAAGATTGCCTTATCTATTCTTGACCCAGGAGGGGTCTTACTTTGTATTTCCAAGTAAGTTTTTGGAATCAGCTTGTCGACTTCAACACAACAACAAACACCTCCTGGGGAATTGAGTGAGATCTCATGGAATCTACAGATCAGCTGGAGGTGAGTTGACGTGTCTACAATATTTTACCTTCCAGACCATGACTATAATGGATTCTTTGGTTTATTAAGGTGTTCTTTATTTTGTACCAATGATGTTTCACAGTTTTTATTCTATAGAGGTATTGTACATATTTTGTTAGATTCATTCCTAGGTATTTGATGTTTCTCAATGCTTTTGAAAATGGTGTCTTGTTATATTTTCATCTCTTTGCTGCTACATTGTAACACAATTTTTCAACGTAACAGCAAAATTGTCACAATTTTATTATGAAAATGTTTAAGCATATGGGAAATTTGAACGAATTTACAGTGAACACTTATACACCACCACCTCGATTTGAATTTAACACTTTACCCTACTTGCTTTTTCACATATTTATCCATCTATGCATCCTTCTATCCGTCCATCAATCTATCTTGTTATTTGGATACAAATATTTGGATACACTTTGAAATAGTTTGAAGACATTTGTACTTTCTTCCTAATTACTTCAGCATGCATTATCAGCCAGAGTTTGGTGTTTTTTGTGGTTCCTTTATTTCTTTTGAGGTAGAATTTTCATACAATGAAATGAATAAGTCTGAAGTATATGATTTGAGGTTGACAAATGCATACACTCGTGCAACCCAAATCCCTACGATTACACAGGCCATTACTATCACCATGCCTCATTCCAGCCAATCTGTAACCCCACACAGAGCCAACCACTGTTCTGAATTTTTCAACACAGTTTTCACCTGTGTTAGATATTCGTGTAAATGAAATCAAACAATTGTGTGTGTGTGTGTGTAAGTAATCTGTTCTTTTTTATTCCTGAGTAGTAATCTATTTTAGAAATAGGCCACAATTTATTTATTGGTTCACCTACAAATTGACACGTGGGCTGTTTCCAGTTGGGGGCTATTACAAACATTTGTGTACAAGTTTTTTTGTGGACATTAATTTTCATTTGTCTTAGATAAATACTCAGAATTGAAATTCCTGGGTCAAGGGTACTTGTAGGCTTAGCTTTAGAAAAACTGTCAGAAGTTTTCCCAGAGTGGCACCAGCTATATCCACTAGCCTGCTAAGTCGACTTCCCCTCATGGTAGAGACCTCACCTGGAAGTCAGTTTTGGAAGTGGGAGGTGTCAATCAGGTGCTAAATAAGTGTCAATCTCCTTTCATGTCTTCAAATATAACACTGGGAGTTGTGGTAAGAAGCATAATTTCATGCTGCTGTTTCTGAGTGGTCCTTGTTCCATCCTTTGTCTTATTTGATGTCTTTGTGACCTCTGGCACTGTGGCTTCCTTCTTGTTTCTTGAGACGTTTCTTCTGTATTGGCTTCTTTGATGGCATTTTCCTCCCTTTCAGGATTTTTATTTTTCAGTCCTTTTCGCCTCTTCTCCTCTCCTTTCTCCTTAAATGTTGACATTCCCCAGAGTTCGCTCTCTGTTTTTTTCCTGGATGACCTCATCCAAACCTGGCACAATGATTTCCTGACTTACTGTTATCTCTTCCATGAGGAAGGATTGATAGAGCTGAATTTCAGCATCTTTTCACCTCTAATGAGATCATAGGTCCAGGCACTGCTGAGTCTAACAGTGGCCACTGAGATCAAAAAAGGGGAGGCAAGAAGACATTTGGTGCCTCGTGGTGGAAATATATAACATCGCCAGTGTGATTAAAATTTGAACTTGAATCTGATCAGACATCTAAATTTGATTACCAGTTTACAGAAATATAGAAGATAGTGTACAGTCAGCAGAATCTAGAGTCTGTAAAATTCTACAAGACAAATCACTCACTGTCTTCAACAAATAAATTGGGAAAGAGGCGGGAAGGAAGGGAGAGAGGAAGAGAGAGAGCGAGCGAGAGAGGATTAAAAAAAAAAAGCCTTGAGAGAGATTCTTCTTTGGTCATTGGGAGAAGTTTGTATACCAACTGGATATTGGATAACATTAAGAAATCATTGCTAATTTTTTTATGTGATAAAGATATTGTGGTTATTTTTGAAAACAGTGTCTTTCTTTTTGAAACATTTATGGGTAAAGAGATATGGTATCTGATATTTAGTTCAAAATAGTAATAGGTTAGGGTATCTATTGCTGGGGATATGGGTAAAACAAGATTGGCAATGAGATGAGAATTTTGGAAGCTGTCAGAGAAGGTCTCCTTGTGAAAGTGATATTTATTTATTTAATACATTTTATTTATTTAGTTTTGGCTGCGTTGTGTCTTCATTGCTGCGTGCGGGCTTTCTCTAGTTGCGGCGAGCGGGGGATGCTCTTCGTTGTGGTGCGCAGGCTTCTCATTGCTGTGGCTTCTCTTGTGGCTCTAGGCGTGCGGGCTCAGTAGTTGTGGCGCACGGGCTTAGTAGCTCCACGGCATGTGGGATCTTCCTGGACCAGGACTTGAACCCATGTTCCCTGCATTAGCAGGCAGATTCTTTACTGTGCCACCAGGGAAGTCCCTGAAAGTGATGTTTAAACACAGACTTGAAGGAGTTGATGTGGTGACCTGTGTGCCTGTCTGTGGGAAGAAAGTTCCAGGTGGGGTCGGGGTGGATGGCAAGTGCAGAGGCCCTGAGCTGGGACTTGCCGCGAAGGCCACGTTGCAGGACAGCAAGAAAGGCAGGGTGGCCGGAGAGGAGGGAGGCGAGAGCCGTGGGAAATGATCTTGGATGCACAGCTGTGATTTCAGTCTCCTAAGGCCTCGCGGGCCAGTGAGGAGACGTGGCTTTTGCTTCTCATCTATCTGGGAGCCTTTGAAGTGTTCTGGACAAGGGTATCTCATCACTGACTCATGTCTGAAAGAGGCGCTCCGGGCTGCTGTGTGGAGAACGAGGCCACCAGTATGTGTGTCTGGGTGGTTCTCCAAATAATTCACACGGGAGATGCTGATGGCTTGAGGCAGATGGTGGTTGTGATGAGAAGGGTGGATTCTGACTGTATGTTGTTGAAGGTAGAGCTGACAGGATCTAAAGCAGATAGGATTGGGGGTGAGAAAAAAATAAGAAGCAAGGGCTAGATGACCTATCCTAACCCTGGCCCGTGGCCAGAGCGCAATATACATTTCTTCAGTGAGCAAGTGGACGTCACAGACTAATATATTCTTCACTAAATTGAAATATCCTCAAGGGCCAGGATCACATCTTACTTGACTTTACAAGAGCAACCATGCATTGTCCTGATTCATGTTGGAGCCCACCAAATATTTCCTTGGTAATCAATGTTCACTTTAACCAGGTGAGGGGAGAGGAAAATTGCTTCAGAGTGGCTGGCAGCCGCGGACTGTCTGCTGATTGGAATTCCTGCTTCTGGTCCTGCAGCCCCTCACGATGGACCCACACTGTTACCATGAGCTCCCACACCCACTTGGCCGATGGGGGGACATGCACATCGGCTACGAAGTTCACGGTATTCATTCAAGAGCTACAAATACATTTCAGATGTATTTGGAGACCTGATGTATGCAGCGGAACAGAGTGTGTTCAGTGGGAAATTAAGACCACAGAGGCAGATGCCCTGCTCTTTGTAGGTTGCCAAGAGTTCAAGCGAGAGGGAAAGGAGCACAGCCATTGTCTTGAGGCACAAAGATGAATCTAGCCCCAAATGAAGAATAGGCAGAGCTCTGGTTCTTAAGTGCTCATTCAGATGCCCCTTGTGTGTGGTGGGTACAGATGAAGGGCTGAGTGGGAACAGCCAGCCTTCTAACCTGACCTACTAAGACTTGTCTGGGGTGCCAGCTGCTGGCCTTGACTGGAGTCCAAAGTGTTGGACCCAGAGAAAAGGAAATCACAGGGGCTGGGACTGGCCTTTTTAATTTTTTATTTCTGCATCCCGGAGTGGCACAACCCACGACTGGCAAGCCTCGCACTTTCCCGGCTGCTTCTTGCTCCTCTGCGCCACGGCAGACACTGCTTCCTCCAATCTCCCTGTCAACCGACTTCTCAAAGTTACCCCAGAATCCGCTCTTACCGGGGGAGCCTGGTGTGGCTACTTTCAAGTCTCAGGAAATAAAATAAAATAAAATAAGATAAGATAAATAAAATAAAATAAAATAAATAAAATAATAAAATGAAATAAAGTATTTTCTTCTATCCACACCAGAATACATCAGCAGACAGTATAACCATTATTTGTAAAAGGGCTAAATTTGGTGGCATGACTGAAAAGGTGGGAGAAAAGTATTTTATATACTATGTGCCAACTATGTGGTAGCATCAGGCAGACACCCAACCAAACCCAGAACATACTTGTGGAATGAATCAATCTCTCTCTCTCTCTCTCTCTGCCGTACATGCAATACCGATACAAGATTACACACACAACGTCTTATTGTAATATTATTCAGAATTTGAAGATATTTTCAGTGCATTTAGTGTAGTAAGATGAATAAACAGCTAGGACTATGAATACGCCAGTAAAAAAGTAAACTAATTTGATAGGTCCAGGAAGACTAAATAATTTGGCTCAGATACAGTACGTACCAGACACTTGCTGGGAATGTCATTCCTCTTTGCTAAAGTTAATTTGGTATTAAGGAAATAAATGAAGACAATGTGGCATGTGTTAACCTTTGTTACAAAGTGCAACTAATAAATTCAAGGGCTTTGTATAAATTTTCAGTCAATTCTATGTCCTGCTTTATTTAAGCATCTTCATGTTCCATTTCATTTGGTTGGTTTCGTTCTTTCATTTTGACACATCGAGGTCATAAAGCCTGGAGGTTTGTTGATCAGTATGTAACAGTGTCCTCTAAAATGCTTCAAGTGTCCACGCACACGTCACCTCTTTCGGTATCTCGAATCTCAGGACTGTGCACCGTCCACCTACATAAAAAGGTAAAATGAGGCCAGCTCAAAAGGTCAGAAAGATGAGTTTATTTGGGAATAACAGGGGAATTGCAATTTGAGACAGCAAAGTGTAGCAAGCTGCAGTGAGTCCGTTGAGAGTTTGGGGTGCTGTATATATGGGCAGGGAATGTAAAGAAGGGAGAGTTCAGTTACAATCTACTAAAATCAAAAACAAACGGAAACCAGCTTTGAAAATTCCCTGAGCAGACGAAACCAGTCCAGCGGCAACAGCAAAGCTCAATTCAGCTTACTTTGTCAGACCAACCCGATCTGGGTCACTTCTTATTCATGCCTCTGAAAACCATAAGCAAAACTTCCCAGGATTGATATGAGGTGATATCAATAAGAACATTCCAATATTATCAGGGTTTTTTTTTTTTTTTGGTAAATCAGGCATTTACAGAAAATCAATCTCTCAGCCCTGAAGTTTTGTTTTCCTGAGGACACACGTGTGAGATTTCCCATCTCATGTCTTCATTTCCATTTTAATTTTTTGGCTGTGCCGTGCGGCATGTGGGATCTTAGTTCCCCAACCGGGGATTGAACCTACACCCCCTGCATTGGGAGTGCGGAGTCTTAACCACTGGACCGCCAGGGAAGTCCCTATTCTATTTTTGGTGTTTCCATTTTAGATTGAAATTCTTCCACAGCACCCTTGTTCGTTGGACCCGTCTGATTTATAAGAGAGAGATTGTGTTAAGATAAACCTCTCAGCTCCTTCTGTGCTGCTTCAGGAACCTTTGTGGCAGGTGGTCTGTCCACTCCTGAGGATGGAGAGAGAGCAGGCTTCGCTGTTGAGGCTGAGATCGGGAATCAGGATTGGAAATCTGGGAATTTGAGTGCTTTTCGTGTGGACTTTTAATGAAGCCTTCATTTTCAATGACATTCTGAACCCGGCCTTTAGAGGCAGCCCTGCTGTCAACTGTTAAGCCTCTAGGGCCTGGGCCACCAACCAGTGTGTCATTCGCTGGTGCCTCTACCCCACTGCAGGTGGACCTCCCCCCACTGAGCCGGTGACCATTGTCTCAAGCCTTCAGCCTCCAAACAGGTCTCAGTGTCTCTCAGTTACTCTCTCCCCTCTCTCATTTTCTTTTTCCTTTTGGAGAGATTTAGACAGAAATAAAGTTTCAATTTCTTAAAAAACTTCTTGGGACTACAGAAAGGCCTGAAGAGAAATTTGCAGTTTCAGTCTGCCATGCTTACCCAGAACGTGTGCACTGGGGTCTGCATTCAGGCCAGATTCTGTGTCTCCTTCTGTAGGTGCAGTTAGTTACGCTCAGGGACTAACCCATGTACTGTGCAGATGAGAGGTCCTGGGCTTCTCCCCCTCATCCAGAAGCATGTGCTTCTGTAATCCGAAGAAGCGACCCAAATAATGGGAGTTTCAGGAGACAGAGGCAAGTAAATTTGAACAAGAGATGGATGGGGGGCTTCCCTGGTGGCGCAGTGGTTGAGAGTCCGCCTGCCGATGCAGGGGACACGGGTTTGTGCCCCGGTCCGGGAAGATCCCACATGCTGCGGAACAGCTGGGCCCGTGAGCCATGGCCGCTGGGTCTGCGTGTCCGGAGCCTGTGCTCTGCGGCGGGAGAGGTCGCGACAGTGAGAGGCCCGCGTACCGCAAAAAAAAAAAGAACCCTGCACAATCCCATCACCAAGGACCAATCATTATCCACATTTTGGCCTGTCTCCTTCCACATGTAAAAATGTCTGTGTGTGTGTGTGTGTGTGTGTGTGTGTGTGTGTGTGTGTGTGTATACACATTCCCCTTTACAATTTATATCATATGGTATGTGTAGCCTCATATCCTATGATGGGTCAACGTTGTATAAATAGATATTTTTTATTAAAATGAGTTATTCTGTACATATTGCTTTGCAACCTGCTTTTTCACTTTGCAAAGTATGGAGATTATTTTGTCTTCTCCAAGTGCTTTATCATAAGAAATAATGCCTCATTTGATAATAGAAGCATAGAATATATGGCTGTTTCCACTTGCATTTATTTGTTTATTATTTAGGATGACGTCAAATCTTATTGTTGATCATTTTCTTTTATTGGTTTTAATCATTTGTCCCTGGTGTCTTTGGCCCACTTTTCTAGTGATGTAGTTGTCCTTCTCTTATGATTTTAAGTCATTTTTGTATAGTAAGGTAAGTAATCCTATGTCTGTCATATGTGGTTCACATTTATTTTCCATTTTGTTTTATATTTTACTTTTTGAATGCAAAGAAGTTTTACATTCTTCAGCAGGCAAGTTCTTAAATTTTCCTTCATGTTGTTCACTTTTGTGTCCTCCTTTACCCAAACTCCTCTGTCTGCCCTCAGCCCCGAGCTGTCTCAATTGTGCATCCAGTTCAGGCTCTGTGTCACCTGTGTGGCCACGTCTGCCCCATCTGTGACTCTGGGCAGACCTCTCTCCCACACCCAGGCTGCATTGCCAGCTCTTTGTTTGATAGCCCCTCTCAGCTGTCAAACGAGCATTTTATACTTAGAATGTCTGAACTCCTGATCTTTCCTTAGGCCGGCGCCGCCATCCGCTTCCCCATCTCAGCTGCTCAGGCCAAAGCAGGAGTCATCCTTACTTATTCTTGTCTCTCAACCCCCAGTCCAGTCTCTCAGGAAGTCCGCTGGCTCTCTCCTCGGCTGCACCCGGCCTTCGGCCCTTCCTCCCTGTCTCCACTGCAGACACTCTGTTCTGAACCATCCGTCCTCTCTCATCTGGCACTGGCCCCTAACTGGGCACACTCCCCCTCCTCCCCTCTTCCTCTCAAGGTCGAGCCAATGCAGTGGTCAGAGGGGTCCTTCTGTGTTTGCTTGGAGCCGACCCCATTGGCTCAGACTGAAAGTCCAAGTCTTACGGTGGCCTGCAGGACCCATAATCTCTTCCCCAGCCTCTCTGACCCCACCTCCTGCCCCTGCCCTTCTTCCTCCTTCCCTCCCAGCCATCCTGGCCTCTTTTTGCTTCTCAACACACCAGGGACATTCTTGTTCAGGCACTTTGCCCAAGTGGTGTCCACTGGGAAGGCTCTTTCCCCTGCATTTCCCCATCCCTGACCCTCACCTCCCTCAACTCTGCTTAAACATCACCTTCTTATCCTGCTGTAGTTCTGGTTTTCCATAGTGTGTCTCATCTCTTAACACACTGCATAACTTATTTATTTTGTCTATTCTTTTAATCATGTATTTGTCCTGCTAGAACGTAAGCTCCATTAGGGTAGGTTTTTTACATTGTTGACAGAAGTATCCCAGTAACTAAAAGTCCCTGGCACGTAGAAGATATTCAGTAGATATGTATTGACTCAAGAGATCCTTAGAAAGTCCTCCACGCTGAGGCTAAAATCTCATTCTTTTTTCATCACAATTTGGGTTTCACATGGTATATTTGGTTTAATGAGTGAAGAGAAATTCTAACTTTTTTCTTTTAAACAGATATTCATTTGTACCAGCACCATTAATTTAACATTCTAGCTACTCCCCATTTATTAGAAATACTGCTTTTATAATATGCTTACTTTCTTATAGGCAGCTGGTTTGTTTCTACAAACTTATGTATTTCATTGATAGTCTATTCTAGACTCTAGATATTGTGATCCAACTCATGGTTTTGTTAATTACAGGTGAATATTTGTCCAACATCCTGTTCTTCTTTTTCTAGATTCAGAACTCATAATTACAACAGGGGAACCCATTCTGTGTATTTGGATAGGGTTGACCCTTCTTCAACTTTCCCAGCCCCCAAATACTGCCCATAGCTGTGAACACGAGCACAATATCCATCTCCTTGGCCTTGGTGATTCAGGGTGAGTCACATGACTCAACACGGGGCAGCCAGAATTTCCTAAGGGGATATGGAAGACGGATGCTGCCAGAGAGAGGGTCTCTCTTTGGGCTCGGGATCATGACCTGTGATGCTGGTATAGGCTTGGAGCTGCCAGAAGCCATCCTGTTGCCATGTGGAGAATGAAGACAAGCAGAAGGGAGAAGGGAAAGACAGAGATCAGAAGGCAGTGTTCGAATCTTCAGATCCAGCTGTGCCCTGATTTCCCAGTCATGTGAATACGTACATCTTCTTCTCCCACCTCTGCCTTTTCCCCCTAAAACTGTCTTCTGTCTGTCACTTTCAACGGAAGGAATCTTGTCCAGTAGAAGGAGTCCGTGTAAAAGACTGGACACATAAGTTGGAGCGGTAACCATGGCACATGTGGCTGCCTTACCTGCCTCTCAAATTCTCATGAATGAAATGAAACTCTGAATTCAATGAAAATGTAACCATTCTGGAAAACATGAAAGATGAGCACATCAGAAATTTTGGGCTGTCCTAGAAAAACAGAAAAGAAATGGGGTAGGAACAGCAGAGAAATCAGTCACTGCTGAAGACTCCAGAACCTTCCCCGCTCATCCCAAGAGAGCCCTAGAGAAACCCAGAGCTGAAAAGTGCCACCAGCTGGGGCGATCTGAGACCCTCGCAAACCACACTGGACATAGGTGAGCAGTCTCGTTGCTGGCAGGTCAGCACCCGCAGCCTCCGGCTTTGGTAGCAGGTAGGGGAAGGCTTGTTAATTGTAGGTAAGGAAGTGGGGCTCAGCCTTGGCAGGGGCTCCTAGCGATGGAGGGGGGCCTGGATGAGGGGCAAAGCAGAGCTGGTGGTCATCTCGGGATGTTCACAACAGACAGAGGCCTTTCCCCAAAGTGGAAGGGACAGTTTTGAATGAGGGTAGATACACCCAAAGCAATGATGTTAATCCAGCGCCTGGATGGATATTTTAAGTGCCTGTATACAAAAGAAAATGATCGCTGGACCTTCATCAAAATTAAAAATTTCTGCTCTTCAAAAGACACTGTTAGGAAAATAAAAAGACAGGTGTATCATGGGAGAAATTATTTGAAGATTATATATCTGTTAAAGGATATTGAATATCCTTTATCAGATATAGAATTGAATATTGAAGAACTCTCGAGCACAACCCAGTTAAAACCACCCAGGCAAAGAGTCTGAACACATGCTTCACCAAAAAAGGCATGTGAATAACAAATAAACGATTTATATCATTAATCATTAGTGAAATGAAAATTTCAGCCACAACCAGACAACATACACACTATTTATTTGAGTTGCTGAAATTAAAAAACTCCCATACAAAGTGTCATTGAGGATATGAAGAAACTGGAATTCTCCTGCAGTGCTGGTGGAAATGCAAAATGGTGCAACCACTTTGGTAAAGATTTGCTAGTTCTTTGAAAGTTAAATATAAACCTGCCATATGATCCAGCCATTCTATGTCTAGGAATGGCTCAAGAGAAAAGAAAACATGTGTCCATACGAAGATTTCTAAACAAATGCTAAAAGCAGGTTTATTCGTAATAGCCCCAAACTAGATAAAAAAACAACCCAAATGCCCATCAACAGGTGAAGGATTACATCCATACAATGGAATATTACTCAGCAATAGAAAGAAATGAGAGAGGGGTGAATTTCAAAATAACTTCGAGATGATTCTGCTAGTAAAAGAAGCTAGCAACAGAATCTTGACCTGGGGACTGAGGGAAGATGGCGGAAGAGTAAGACGCGGAGATCGCCTTCCTCCCCACGGATATACCAGAAATACATCCGCACGTGGAACAACTCCTGCAGAACTCCTACTGAAGGCTGGCAGAAGACCTCAGACCTCCCAAAAGGCAAGAAACTCCCCACGTACCTGGGTAGGGCAAAAGAAAAAACAGAGACAAAAGAATAAGGACGGCACCTGCACCAGTGGGAGGGAGCTGTGAAGGAGGAAAAGTTTCCACACACTAGGAAGCCCCTCCGCGGGCGGAGACTGCGGGAGGCGGAGGGGGGAGCTTCGGGACCGCGGAGTGGTGCACAGCGACAGGTGTGGAGGGCAAAGCGGGGAGATTCCTGCACAGACGATCGGTGCCGACCAGCACTCACCAACCCGAGAGGCTTGTCTGCTCACCCGCCGGGGCGGGCGGGGCTGCGAGCTGAGGCTCGGGTTTTGGTTTTGGACGGAGCTCAGGGAGAGGACTGGGGTTGGCGGCTTGAACATAGCCTGAAGGGGTTAGTGCACCACGACTAGCCGGGAGGGAGTTCGGGGAAAAGCCTGCACCGGCCGAAGAGGCAAGAGACTTTTTCTTCCCTCTTTGTTTCCTGGTGCGCGAGGAGAGGGGTTTAAGAGCGCTGCTTAAAGGATCTCCAGAGACGGGCGCGAGCCGCGGCTAAAAGCGCGAACCCCAGAGACGGGCGCGAGCCGCGGCTGAAAGCGCAAACCCCAGAGACGGGCGCGAGCCGCGGCTAAAACCGCGGACCCCAGAGACGGGCGGGAGACGCTAAGGCTGCTGCTGCCGCCACCAAGGGGCCTGTGTGCGAGCACAGGTCACTCTCCACACCCCTCTTCCGCGGAGCCTGTGCAGCCCGCCACTGCCAGGTTCCCGGCATCCAGGGACAACTTCCCCGGGACAACGCACGGCGGGCCTCAGGCTGGTGCAACGTCACGCCGGCCTCTGCCGCAACGTCACGCTGCCTCTGCCGCCGCAGGCCCGCCCTGCACGCAATGCCCCTCCTTCCCCCATCCCCCAACCCCCGGCCTGAGTGAGCCGGAGGCTCCGAATCAGCGGCTCCTTTAACCCCGTCCTGTCTGAGCAAAAAACAGACGCCCTCCAGCGACCTACACGCAGAGGCAGGGCCAAATCCAAAGCTGAGCTCCTGTGAGCTGTGAGAACAAAGAAGAGAAAGGGAAATCTCTCCCAGCAGCCACAGAATCAACTTGATATACCCTGCATCTGTGGAATACCTTAATAGACAAGGAATGATCCCAAATTGAAGAGGTGGACTTTAGGAGCGAGATCTATGATTCTTTTCCCTTTTCCTCTTTATGTGAATGTGTACGTGTATGCTTCTGTGTGAGATCTTGTCTGTATACTCTTGCTTCCACCATTTGTCCTAGGGCTCTATCCGTCCATGATTTTTTTTTTAAAAATTCTTTTTCTTAATAATTAAGTTTAATTGTAATAACTTTATTATACTTTACCTTCGTTCTTTCTTTCTTTCCTTCCTTCCTTCCCTCCTTTAGACAACGAATCACCCCAAATTGAGGAGGTGGTCTCTGGGAGCAGGATTTATGATTTTTCCCCCTTTACCTCTTTTTGTGAAGGTGTATGTGTATGCTTCTGTGTAAGATTTTCTCTGTATAGCTTTGCTTCCAACATTTGTCCTAAGGTTCTATCCGTCCCTTTTTTTCTTTTTCTAAATATTTTTTAATTCAATAACTATATTATACTTTATTTTATTTTTACTGTATCATCTTTCTGTCTTTTTTCCTTCTTTCCCTCCATCCTTCCTTCCTCCCTCCCTCCCTCCCTCCCTCCTTTCTTTCCTTCTTTGCTTCTTTCTTCCTTCCTTCCTTTCCTCCTTTCCTTCTTTCTTTACTCATACTTCTACTAATTCTCTCTACTTTTTCTCCCTTTATTCTGAGCCGTGTGGATGAAAGGCTCTTGGTGCTCCAGCCAGGAGTCAGGGCTCTGCCTCTGAGGTAGGAGAGCCAACTTCAGGACACTGGTCAACAAGAGACCTCCCAGCTCCACATAATATTAAACAGTGGAAATCTCCCAGAGACCTCCATCTTAACACCAGCACCCAGCTTCACTCAACGACCAGCAAGCCACAGTGCTGGACAACCTATGCCAAACAACTAGCAAAACAGGAACACAACCCCACCCATTAGCAGAGAGGCTGCCTAAAATCATAATAAGGCCACAGACACCCCAAAACACACCACCAGACGTGAACCTGCCCACTAGAGAGACAAGATCCAGCCTCATCCAGCACAACACAGGCACTAGTCCCCTCCACCAGGAAGCCTACACAACCCACTGAAACAACCTTAGCCACTGGAGACAGACATCAAAAACAACGGGAACTACGAAAGTGCAGCCTGCAAAAAGGAGACCCCAAACACAGTAAGATAAGCAAAATGAGAAGACAGAAAAACACACAGCAGATGAAGGAGCAAGATAAAAACCCACCAGACCTAACAAATGAAGAGGAAATAGGCAATCTACCTGAAAAAGAATTCAGAATAATGATAGTAAGGATGATCCGAAATCTTGGAAGTAGAATGGACAAAATGCAAGAAACAGTTAACAAGGACCTACAAGAACTAAAGATGAAACAAGCAACGATGAACAATGCAATAAATGAAATTAAAACCACTCTAGATAGGATCAATAGCAGAATAACTGAGGCAGAAGAACGGATAAGTGACCTGGAAGATAAAGTAGTGGAAATAACTACTGCAGAGCAGAATAAAGAAAAAAGAATGAAAAGAACTGAGGACAGTCTCAGAGACCTCTGGGACAACATGAAACGCACCAACATTCGAATTATAGGGGTTCCAGAAGAAGAAGAAAGAAAGAAAGGGACTGAGAAAATATTTGAAGAGATTATAGTTGAAAACTTCCCTAATATGGGAAAGGAAATACTTAATCAAGTCCAGGAAGCACAGAGAGTCCCATACAGGATAAATACCAGGAGAAACACGCCAAGACACATATTAATCAAACTGTCAAAAATTAAATACAAAGAAAGCATATTAAAAGCAGCAAGGGAAAAACAACAAATAACACACAAGGGAATCCCCATAAGGTTAACAGCTGATCTCTCAGCAGAAACCCTACAAGCCAGAAGGGAGTGGCAGGACATACTGAAAGTGATGAAGGAGAAAAGCCTGCAACCAAGACTACTCTACCCAGCAAGGATCTCATTCAGATTTGATGGAGAAATTAAAACCTTTACAGACAAGCAAAAGCTGAGAGAGTTCAGCACCACCAAACCAGCTTTACAACAAATGCTAAAGGAACTTCTCTAGACACGAAACACAAGAGAAGGAAACGACCTATAGTAGCGAACCCAAAATAATATAGAAAATGGAAATAGGAACATACATATCGATAATTACCTTAAATGTAAATGGACTAAATGCTCCCACCAAAAGACACAGATTGGCTGAATGGATACAAAAACAAGACCCTTATATATGCTGTCTACAAGAGACCCACTTCAGACCTAGAGACACATACAGACTGAAAGTAAGGGGATGGAAAAAGATATTCCATGCAAATGGAAACCAAAAGAAAGCTGGAGTAGCAATTCTCATATCAGACAAAATAGACTTTAAAATAAGGACTATTAAAAGGGACAAAGAAGGACACTACATAATGATCAAGGGATCGATCCAAGAAGAAGATATAACAATTGTAAATATTTATGCACCCAACATAGGAGCACCTCAATACATAAGGCAAATACTAACAACCATAAAAGGGGAGATCAACAGTAACACATTCATAGTAGGGGACTTTAACACCCCCCTTTCACCCATGGACAGATCATCCAAAATGAAAATAAATAAGGAAACACAAGCTTTAAATGATACATTAAACAAGATGGACTTAATTGATATTTATAGGACACTCCATCCAAAAACAACAGAATACACATTTTTCTCAAGTGCTCATGGAACATTCTCCAGGATAGATCATATCTTGGGTCACAAATCAAGCCTTGGTAAATTTAAGAAAACTGAAATTGTATCAAGTATCTTTTCCGACCACAACGCCATGAGACTAGATATCAATTACAGGAAAAGATCTGTAAAAAATACAAACACATGGAGGCTAAACAATACACTACTTAATAATGAAGTGATCACTGAAGAAATCAAAGAGGAAATAAAAAATACCTAGAAACAAATGACAATGGAGACACAACGACCCAAAACCTATGGGATGCAGCAAAAGCAGTTCTAAGGGGGAAGTTTATAGCAATACAAGCCCACCTTAAGAAGCAGGAAACATCTCGAATAAACAACCTAACCTTGCACCTCAAGCAATTAGAGAAAGAAGAACAAAAAAACCCCAAAGCTAGCAGAAGGAAAGAAATCATAAAAATCAGATCAGAAATAAATGAAAAAGAAATGAAGGAGACGATAGCAAAGATCAATAAAACTAAAAGCTGGTTCTTTGAGAAGATAAACAAAATAGATAAACCGCTAGCCAGACTCATCAAGAAAAAAAGGGAGAAGACTCAAATCAATAGAATTAGAAATGAAAAAGGAGAAGTAACAACTGACACTGCAGAAATAAAAAAAATCATGAGAGATTACTACAAGCAACTCTATGCCAATAAAATGGACAATCTGGAAGAAATGGACAAATTCTTAGAAATGCACAACCTGCCAAGACTGAATCAGGAAGAAATAGAAAATATGAACAGACCAATCACAAGCACTGAAATTGAAACTGTGATTAAAAACCTTCCAACAAACAAAAGCCCAGGACCAGATGGCTTCACAGGTGAATTCTATCAAACGTTTAGAGAAGACCTAACACCTATCCTTCTCAAACTCTTCCAAAATATAGCAGAGGGAGGAATACTCCCAAATTCCTTCTACGAGGCCACCATCACCTTGATACCAAAACCAGACAAGGATGTCACAAAGAAAGAAAACTACAGGCCAATATCACTGATGAACATAGATGCAAAAATCCTCAACAAAATACTAGCAAACAGAATCCAACAGCACATTAAAAGGATCATACACCATGATCAAGTGGGGTTTATTCCAGGAATGCAAGGATTCTTCAATATACGCAAATCTATCAATGTGATAAACCATATTAACAAATTGAAGGAGAAAAACCATATGATCATCTCAATAGATGCAGAGAAAGCTTTCGACAAAATTCAACACCCATTTATGATAAAAACCCTCCAGAAAGTAGGCATAGAGGGAACTTTCCTAAACATAATAAAAGCCATATATGACAAGCCCACAGCAAACATCATCCTCAATGGTGAAAAACTGAAAGCATTTCCACTAAGATCAGGAACAAGACAAGGTTGCCCACTCTCACCACTCTTATTCAACATAGTTTTGGAAGTTTTAGCCACAGCAATCAGAGAAGAAAAGGAAATAAAAGGAATCCAAATCGGAAAAGAAGAAGTAAAGCTGTCACTGTTTGCAGATGACATGATACTATACATAGAGAATCCTAAAGATGCTACCAGAAAACTACTAGAGCTAATCAATGAATTTGGTAAAGTAGCAGGATGCAAAATTAATGCACAGAAATCTCTGGCATTCCTATATACTAATGATGAAAAATCTGAAAGTGAAATCAAGAAAACACTCCCATTTACCATTGCAACAAAAAGAATAAAATATCTAGGAATAAACCTACCTAAGGATACGAAAGACCTGTATGCAGAAAATTATAAGACACTGATGAAAGAAATTAAAGATGATACAAATAGATGGAGAGATATACCATGTTCTTGGATGGGAAGAATCAACATTGTGAAAATGACTCTACTACCCAAAGCAATCTACAGATTCAATGCAATCCCTATCAAACTACCACTGGCATTTTTCACAGAACTAGAACAAAAAATTTCGCAATTTGTATGGAAACACAAAAGACCCCGAATAGCCAAAGCAATCTTGAGAACGAAAAAAGGAGCTGGAGGAATCAGGCTCCCTGACTTCAGACTATATTACAAAGCAACAGTAATCAAGACAGTATGGTACTGGCACAAAAACAGAAAGACAGATCAGTGGAACAGGATAGAAAGCCCAGAGATAAACCCACGCACATATGGACACCTTATCTTTGATAAAGGAGGCAGGAATGTACAGTGGAAAAAGGACAGCCTCTTCAATAAATGGTGCTGGGAAAACTGGACAGGTACATGTAAAAGTATGAGATTAGATCACTCCCTAACACCATACACAAAAATAAGCTCAAAATGGATTAAAGACCTAAATGTAAGGCCAGAAACTATCAAACTCTTAGAAGAAAACATAGGAAGAACAATCTATGACATAAATCACAGCAAGATCCTTTCTGACCCACCTCCTAGAGTAATGGAAATAAAAACAAAAATAAACAAATGGGACCTAATGAAACTTCAAAGCTTTTGCACAGCAAAGGAAATCATAACCAAGACCAAAAGACAACCCTCAGAATGGGAGAAAATATTTGCAAATGAAGCAACTGACAAAGGATTAATCTCCAAAATTTACAAGCAGCTCATGCAGCTCAATAACAAAAAAACAAACAACCCCATCCAAAAATGGGCAGAAGACCTAAATAGACATTTCTCCAAAGAAGATATACAGAATGCCAACAAACACATGAAAGAATGCTCAACATCATTAATCATTAGAGAAATGCAAATCAAAACTACAATGAGATATCATCTCACACCAGTCAGAATGGCCATCATCAAAAAATCTATAAACAATAAATGCTGGAGAGGGTGTGGAGAAAAGGGGACACTCTTGCACTGCTGGTGGGAATGTGAAATGGTTCAGCCACTATGGAGAACAGTATGGAGGTTCCTTAAAAAACTACTAATAGAATTACCATATGACCCAGCAATCCCACTACTGGGCATATACCCTGAGAAAACCAAAATTCAAAAAGAGTCATGTACCAAAATGTTCATTGCAGCTCTATTTACAATAGCCCGGAGATGGAAACAACCTAAGTGCCCATCATCGGATGAATGGATAAAGAAGATGTGGCACATATACACAATGGAATATTACTCAGCCTTAAAAAGAAATGAAATTGAGCTATTTGTAATGAAATGGATAGACCTAGAGTCTGTCATACAGAGTGAAGTAAGTCAGAAAGAAAAAGACAAATACCGTATGCTAACACATATATATGGAATTTAAGGGAAAAAAATGTCATGAAGAACCTAGGGGTAAGACAGGAATAAAGACGCAGACCTACTGGAGAACGGACTTGAGGATATGGGGAGGGGGAAGGGTGAGTTTTGACAGGGCGAGAGAGAGTCATGGACATATACACACTAACAAACGTAGTAAGGTAGATAGCTGGGGGGAAGCAGCCGCAAGGCACAGGGATATTAGCTCGGTGCTTTGTGACAGCCTTTGAGACGCAAGAGGGAAGACATGTGGGAACATATGTATATGTATAGCTGATTCACTTTGTTATAAAGCAGAAACTAACACACCATTGTAAAGCAATTATACCCCAATAAAGATATTTAAAAAAAAAAAAAAAAAGAAGCTAGCAACAAATCAGTTCAAATATTTATTTTTTAAAATATTTATTTATTTTTTCTTCTTGGCTGCATCGGGTCTTGGTTGCTGCACGCAGGCTCTTTGTTGAGGTGCGCCGGCTTACTTGCCCTGTGGCCTGTGGGATCTTAGTTCCCCAACCAGGGATCAAACCTGCGTCCCCTGCCCTGGAAGGCAGATTCTTTACCGCTGGACCACTGGGGAAGTCCCAGTTCATATATTTATAATTCTAGAAAACAAACATATATAGTGACAGAAAGCGCATCAAGGGTTGCTGAAGGATGAGCAGTGAGCAGCGTGAGGGAGAAAGTACAAAAGGGTATGAGGGAATTTTAGAAGTCAAAGAATTTTTTGCGGTACGCGGGCCTCTCACCGGAGCACAGGCTCCGGACGCGCAGGCTCTGCAGCCATGGCTCACGGGCCCAGCCGCTCCGCGGCATGTGGGATCTTCCCGGACCGTGGCACGAACCCATGTCCCCTGCATCGGCAGGCGGACTTCCAACCACTGCGCCACCAGGGAAGCCCCAAAGAATTTTTGAAGGAAGTGACCTATAAATATGGGAGGCAGTGGGAAGACAGAGTAATGTTTGAGATTTTGCTGAAGCTGTGAAAATGGGGGGTGACAAGTTCTGGGTGTGCTTGAAAGAATAAGAGGCTGATTGATGTAAGGTGGAGGAGAAGCTCGCTGGGGAGGTAAAATCAAGGAACGGAGAAACCAAAGTGTTAAATGGATCATTTTTGGTGACACCAAAAATTCAGACCAGGCTACTGTAATATATAGAATGATAATTTAATGATATAAAAATAATAATTTAACAAAAATTAAGAAGTAGGGAAAAAGAAGTGAAAGGAAGTGTAAGTATGCTAATTTCCTAATCTTTTGAGTGGGAAATCATTAGATGCTTTTAAAAAGTTGGCAATCAAAATATGGGAGTTATAATTACACCATTAAAAGGACAAAAATATGTAAGGAAAAATTATAGGGATGCCAAGGGGGAAAGAAAATGGAAAGTGCACTAATCTCACGTTTCTTTGAGAAGGAGCAATTGATTCTGTTAAAAGTTAATAAATCCTGCATGAGATCGTGGTGCAGAAAATGATATTAGTAAAAAATCCAGTGAAATCTGAGCAAATTCTCTAGTTTATGATATTACACAGATGTCATTTCTTAGTTTTGATAATTGTTCTCTGGTTATTTAAGGTGATAACATAAGTGAAAGCTGAGTGAAAGGTATATGGGAAGTCTGCTTTTTTTTTTTTTTTGCAATTTCTCTGTAAGTAGACATTATCTCAATATTAAAAGTTATTAAAAGTTGATAAATCAAGAAACACTGATATAAAATTATTATTAAAACTCATAATGTCACTCACCGGAAGAAACTGAAGCAAAATCTTAATGGCAATAAGCCTAGGAAATGGAATTGGGGTTAAAAAGGCCTTGCCTTTCAATTTTATACCTTCTTGTAATGTCTAAAAATATGTTAACCACGTACATAAGTTACTTTTAAAGCAATTTTAATTTAAAAATGTTACTAAAACTTTACTAGTCAGCAAAATGTGACAATTTAAAGAACATATTACATATACTGTATTTATTTTTGTTCTGTCTTAGACGATTTAGGTGCTTGCAAAAATATTATGCTGCAAATGAACTAAAGAACTGTTAGCATGATTTTGTTTGTCATGTATCATTGAATTAGACACCATCACATATTAAAGGGATGCTAAATAAAAGTCCATGGTAACTTGGGCAAAGGTTTTATGAAATAACTTCAAATTGCCTCTGTAGTCTAATCTGCCAGGTTTTTATACTGCTGGCCTATGCTCTGTGTTACCACTGTTTCCTGAATTAGATAAATAACATATATTCTGTTCCTGTGCTGACATATTAGCTCACCCCATTATTATTTTTTTAAAAAGATTACTCTGAAGTTTTTTCCTTAAGCTGAATCAAGTTGTTAAATAAAGCAATTTAGTGCCATATTTCGAGGGTTTTAGTTTCTGAAACTTATGTTTAGTAGTAGTTTAATTAATTAATTAATTAATATTATTATTATTTTTTTTTTTTGCGGTACGTGGGCCTCTCACTGCTGTGGCCTCTCCCGCCACGGAGCACAGGCTCCGGACGCGCAGGCCCAGCGGCCACGGCTCACGGGCCCAGCCGCTCCGCAGCATGTGGGATCTTCCCGGACCGGGGCACGAACCTGCGCCCCCCGCATCGTGATTCTTTTTTTAAGTGAAGTAATTATGATTGCATTGATTTGTTATTTTCTCTTTGATTATGTAGCATCTCTCTTCCTCTTCAAAATACTGTCCCTAAAACTAGACTCGGCCATGGCTTAGAAGGCACTTGTTCATGCAAATGTCAAATAGGAGTTGAGAGGAGGAAGGGGTAGGTATTTTAGAAGTCAGACTAAGAACACATTTAGAGTAAAATCAATTCAAATTCAAGAAACGTTTTTCTGCCTGAGGTCTGACACATCCACTGTTGCTGGGGCAAAATCTGTATAGTTAAGGATACCTAACAAATGGATGAGAAAAATGTAAGTTCCTAGATTTATGGAGCCACCTTTTAGAATTCACACCCCCAAAAGAAAGAAAATAAATCATATGAAGAGAATTCTGACTCTAAGATATGAACCCAAATAGACCAGTAGTAGTTTTAGCCATGGTTTGAGAAATAGCTTAAAATATTTAAACCCAAAGAATTTTACTGAGATGCCTTTACTTATCCAGCTGATAAGGTTGTTTTTCAGTTCTAAAATAGAATCAGCGACCCCAAGATTGGTGAAAGGAAGTTGCCTGTCCAGGGATAAAGATTTTGCCTAGGAATCAATTTTGGCAAAAAATGACAATAACTTAAAGAACAAGAGAGAGTGTAGCATTTTTTTTTAGTAGTATTAGTTGGACACATTTTAAAAGCTAAACTCATTTTTAAATTGTGATAAGTGGTTCCTAGTATTTTCACAAAGTTGAGCAACCATTACCACGATCTAATTCCAGAGTATTTTCATCATCCCCTAAAGAAACCCGTTATCTGTTAGCAGTCACTCCCCATTCCTCTCCTGTCCCTAGCCCATGGCAACCACTATTCTGCTTTCTGTCTGTATGGATTTGCCTATTCTGGACATTTCATGTGAATGAAATCATATAATACATGTCCTTTTGTGTCTGGCTTCTGTCATTTAGCATAATGTTTTCAGAGTTCATCCACATCGTTGCATGAATCAGAACTTCATTCCTTTACATGGCTGAATAATAATCTATCATATAGATATATCAGTTGTTTACCCTTTTAACCACTGGTGGATATTTGAGTTGTTTCCAATTTGAGGCTATTATGAACAATGTTGCAATGCACAAGTGTTTAAAAACTTAGTGTACAAGTTTCTGTGTAGACATAGGTCTTCAGTTCTTCTGGGTATATACTTAGAAGTGGAATTGTCGAGTCATATGTTAGCTTTATGTTTCACCTTTTGAGGAACTGCCAAACTGTTTTCCAAAGTGACTGCACCATTTTACACTCTGACCAGCGATGTATGAGGGTCCTATTTCTCCATATCCTTTTGCCAGTGCTTATTATTTTCCATTATCCTGTTTGTTATACTCATCCTAGCGGGTGTGAAGTGGTATTTTATTGTGGTTTTGGTTTGCATTTCCTTAATGACTAATGAGGATGATTATTTTTTCATGTGCCTATTGGCCATTTGTATATCTTTTTTGGAGAAATGTCTATTTAAGTCTTTTGCCCTTTTTTTTTTTTTGTGGTACGCGGGCCTCTCACTGTTGTGGCCTCTCCCGTTGCAGAGCACAGGCTCCGGACGCACAGGCTCAGCGGCCATGGCTCACGGGCCAAGCCGCTCCGCGGCATGTGGGATCTTCCCGGACCATGGCACGAACCCATGTTCCCTGCATCGGCAGGTGGACTCCCAACCACTGCACCACCAGGGAAGCCCCCTTTTGCCCATTTTTTAAATTGAGTTCTTTGTCTTTTTGTTGTTGGATTATAAGAATTCTTTCTATGTTCTGGATAATAGATCCTTATCTGATACATGATTTGCAAATATTTTCTCTTATTCTGTGGGTTGCTTTCCACTTTCTTGATTGTATTTCTGATGCACAAAATTTTTAAATTTTAATAGTTCAATTTATCTATTTTTCTTTTATTATTTTTAGTGTTGCATCTAAGGGACCATTGTCAAATATGAGGTAATGAAGATTTACCCCTATGTTTTCTTCTAAGAGTTTTATAATTTTAGCTTTTACACTTAGGTCTTTAATAAATTTTGCATTAAAATTTGTATACAGTCCTCTTGGGCTGCAGGATGGCTGAATGCTCAGAGCCTGAGGCCAAGGCCCTAGGACTGTGGGTAGAGGGGAGGGGTTCTGCTCTCTTTGTCTTTCCATAAAGCTGTTGGTCTAATTTAAAGGAAAATTTGTATATGGTGTGAGATGAATCCAACCATATTTTTTGCATGTGGATATCCATTTGTTGAAAGGACTATTCTTTGCCCATTGAATGGTTTTCAATGGCAAATCAGTTGGCCAAGGACGCAGATTCATTTGTGTCTTCTCAGTTCTAGCACACTGATCTACATGTGTATCCTCGTGCTGGCACCACACTGTCATGATTACCGTTGCTTTGTAGTAAGTTTTGAAATTATGTGCGTCTCTGTACTTTATTCTTTTTTCAGGATTGTTTTGGCTGCTCTGGATCTCTTGCAATTCCATATGAATTTTAGAATCAACTTGTCAATTTCTACAGAAAAGTCAACTGAGATTCTGACAGGGATTGCCTGTTGAATCTGTAGATTAATTTGAAGAGTGTTTCTCTTAACAGTGTTAAGTCTTCTGATCTATGAACATGTGATGTTTTTCCATTTATTTAGATATTCGTTAATTTCTTTCAATACTGTTTTGTAGTTTTCAGTGTATAAGCTTTCAGGCACTTTCGTTAAATTTATTCCTAAGTATTTTATTCGTTCTGATGCTATTGCAAGTGAAATTGCTTCTTTAATTTTTGATTATTTATTGCAAGTATATAGACATATAATTGATTTTTATATCCTGCAACTTTGCTGAACTCATTTATTAGTTCTAATTGTTTTTTAGTGGATTCCATAGGATTTTCTATATACAAGAATATGTCATCTGTGACTAGAGATAGTTTTACTTCTTCCTTTTCAGTCTGGATGCCTTTTATTTCTTTTTCTTTCCTAATTGTATTGACTAGAATCCCTCTAGGACAATGTTGAGTAGAAGTGGCAAGAATGGCATCTTTGTCTTGTTCCTAATATTAAGAAAAAAGCATCCAGTCCTGAACCCTGAAGTGTGATGTTAGCTGTGAGTGTTTGTAAATGCCTGTTATCAGGATGAGAATACACCCTTCTGTCCCTAGTTTGCTGAGTGTGTTTATTAGGAAAGGATGTTGGATTTTGTCAGATTTTTTTGCATCGATTCAGATGATCTTGTCATTGAAGAAAATTATTGATATGGTGCTTTATACTAATTGATTTCCAGACCAGCCTTGCATACTTGAGATAAATCACAGTTTGTTATGGTGTATAATTCCTTTTATATGTTGCTGGATACGGTTTGCTACTATTTTGTTGAAGAATTTTGTGCACATATTTATAAGAGATATTGGCCTGGAGTTTTCCTTCCTTGTGATGTCTTTGCCTGGTTTTGGTATGAGGGTAATACTGACCTTATAAGATGAGTTGAGAAGTATTCACTCCTCTTCTATTTTTTTGGAATAGTTTTTGAAGAATTGGTATTAATTCTTCTTTAAATGTTTGGTAGAATTCAGCAGTGAAGTGATCTGTACCTGGGCTTTTCTTTGTGGGTAGTTTTTAAAAATTATTCATTCAGTCTGTTTACTTGTCATAAGTCTATTTATTTTTAAAATTATGCATATGTATTTTCTTTTCAGTAGCTACATATACAAATAAATTATAGATGCATGTACATAATCAAAGATTTGTTACCAAGAAAACCCTCCAGGGCTTCCCTGGTGGCACAGTGGTTGAGAGTTTGCCTGCCGATGCAGGAGACACGGGTTCGTGCCCCGGTCCGGGAAGATCCCACGTGCCGCGAAGCGGCTTGGCCTGTGAGCCATGGCCGCTGAGCCTGCGCGTCCGGAGCCTGTGCTCCGCAACGAGAGAGGCCACAACAGTGAGAGGCCCGCGTACTGCAAATAAAAACAAAAACAAAAAAACCTTCCAGCAGTCTTCCATCCCCTTATTTTTCATTCTCCGCTCCCCAGTGGCTCTCACTTTAAACTCTTTTGTCACATTCTTTTGGTATTTACATCCAAATTTTTTTTTTTTTTTTGCGGTACGCAGGCCTCTCACTGTTGTGGCCTCTCCCGTTGTGGAGCACAGGCTCCGGACACGCAGGCTCGGCGGCCATGGCTCACGGGCCCAGCTGCTCTGCGGCATGTGGGATCTTCCCCGACCGGGACACGAATTTGTGTCCCCCACATCGGCAGGCGGACTCTCAACCACTGTGCCACCAGGGAAGCCCTACATTCAAATTTTTAAATAACACAGTATCTTGCTGCTCTCTGACTTAGGAGCTTGAGGAATTATCTAATGACTTCCTGCTAGAGAAGATGAAGATTTAACCCTTGTCTGTCTTCCCACACACCTCCTCACAACACGTTCACCCTTTCTGTCCCCACAGCTACTCCCAAGATAGATATATCGTAATTTTGGTTAGATCCCTTTTCTCTGACTGTGATTATATAAATCCTGTTTATAGCTGAGCCTTGAACTAATGATGGTTAATGATGATTACTTCTCCTTCCCTGCACCACTCTTTGTTTTCCCTGGTGTTAATAATTGCCTTACATTTTTAGTTTTGTATTATTATCGTTTCAACTCCAAACTCATCTCCAGTGGCCTAAATTTCCTTCATATATTCAGACACATTAGGTATTGATTCGTCTCCTTGGAGAACTTTTCATACTCTCTCCTGGACCACTTGCCCCGGGCATCTGCACACAGCTTGCTACTCCTTCCTGTGCTGGCTTTTGTATTTCCTGTATCCCAAGTCCTCCTTTTTCTTGATTTACTCTTGTTTTAGCAGAGTACTCCCTCCAATAGCTTTTTTTTTTTTTTTTAACATCTTATTGGGGTATAATTGCTTTACAATGGTGTGTTAGTTTCTGCTTTATAACAAAGTGAATCAGTTATACATATACATATGTTCCCATATCTCCTCCCTCTTGTGTCTCCCTCCCTCCCACCCTCCCTGTCCCACCCGCTAGGTGGTCACAAAGCACCAAGCTGATCTCCCTGTGCTATGCGGCTGCTTCCCACTAGCTATCTATTTTACAATTGGTAGTGTATATATGTCCATGCCACTCTCTCACTTTGTCCCAGCTTACCCTTCCCCCTTCCCATGTCCTCAAGTCCATTCTCTATGTCTGTGTCTCTATTCCTGTCCTGCCCCTAGGTTCTTCAGAACCTTTTTTTTTTTTAGATGCCATATATACGTGTTAGCATACGGTATTTGTTTTTCTCTTTCTGACTTACTTCACTCTGTATGACAGACTCTGGGTCCGTCCACCTCACTACAAATAACTCAAATTCCTTTCTTTTGCCATAAGTCTATTTAGATTGTCTATTTCTTTTAGAGTCAGTTTTGGTAGTTTGTGTTTTTCTATGAATCTGTCCATTTCATCTACATTATCTCATTTTTAGCATATAAATTTGTAGAGTAGTTTGTTATAATTCTTTTGTTCCCCTGTTGGTTAGGTAGTAATGTCCCCTCTTTCATTTCTTTTTCTAGTAATGTGAGTCTTTGCTTGCTCTCAATCTCTCTCTTTCTTTCTCTCTCTCTCTGTTTCTGACACACATCCGTGGAGAAAAGGCTTTTTGCAGTGCGCAATCTCCAAGTCAGGTGAAAGAAAGAGGGTATGAGTAGGGTCTTCCAAGAAACTTAGGAAGGTCAAATAATGACAATAATCTGGAAATGGGACTCTGAAGGAGCTCTAACCATGTTCTTCTCCCTCTATTGGCTGCCTGACCACTGGTTTCCACGGTGACTGCAGGCTGTCATTTTCCAGGCTACTACAGAGTTGGGGAAGGAGATGGGGACAGGCCACGCTGAAATGCCACGTATCCTGCTGTTCTTCCTGAAATTCAGCAGTTATATGAAGAATAAATGTTTCCGAGATTGCTGAAAGAATTTTGGTTAATTTCCAGAGTTCTGAAAACGTCAATTCTGACAATTTTTGTCAGTGTTCTCATTGCTTTTATGGAGAGGAGGATTGGGGGATTTTTTTTTACTCTGCCATTTTCACCGACATCACTCACTAAATTCATTTTTTATTATAAAAATATACATTTAAGTCTAAATCTTGAATGCCACAGATTACTACATAGTTAACCTACTATTTGTATGAAGCCACATAATTTTAGAGACTGTGCTCAGGAAGTCTTGGTGTTCGAAGCATTACAATAACATAATAAATGGCAAGTGGAACACAACTGATGTGGATGATTGAAAAGCTTTGCCAAAATCAGTGAGCTGGAAATTGCATGCCACGCACTCCCGACACCTAATCTCACTTTCACGCAGCCCTCTTCTAATCTCTCTAGGACAAAGATGCAGGTTTAGGATGCAATGAGGAGGCCATTCCCTGCCCCTACAAGTACAGGGTGAGCTTCAGAACCCTGAGCAACTGATGAAGGTCAAGATTCTTCTGTGACATAGTTACTGCCTCCCATTGTTATGTGACTCTGGACAAGAGGGAGAGTTTTAAAATTTTTGTTACTTCATTTATGAAAACTCACACACAGATGAAAATAAAGGACAGGTAGTGATATTTTATGTTCAAGCAGGAAAGTTGGAAATGTACTTTTATCTGGTTTTCAGTTCTAACAAAGACAGAGCCTATTTTTTAATCATAGCTGTCAAATCATTTTGACTTGTTCAAAGAAAGGGATTAACTCCCTGGATACAGTCAACCAAATAGCAGGCATCCTTCCTCTTCTCTTTCCCACCTTTCCCCCAGCCTCCCTCCCAGACACACCCAGAGATTATATATAGTCATTTTTTTTCCATTCAGTCTTCTGTGGGCAATTGCTGAGAGAGGGGGGAAACTGAGTTTATTGAGTGAATGACATCTTTTCTTTTAGGGGATTTGGATTAAACCCAAGTTTTTTGTGTAGTAAATTTGACAGGGGTTCAGGAAAAGTCTTTGCCTGGACACATCCTGGGACACTGGTGCCACACCTATATTAGAGTTGCACGCCCAGGTATGTACAAGGTGTGGCAGTAGGAGCAAAATCAGCTGAAATCATAAATGACATGCTCCCAGGCTCCTCTTGGCTGCACTCTTTTCTTCTCATTGGAACTTCTCTATTAACTAGCATTTCCCCTTCTCTTTTTATTAAAACTGCTTCCAGTAAAAAGATTTGAGAAATTTATCAGCTCCATAAAAGATGAAGGATCAGGTTGAATGAACACCCCTTTCAAGAGCTTTTTAAATTTTAACAGGAAAGTAAACCTTAAGCTAAAAGATGAAAATTTCCTAATAGATTGGCGTGCAAGTAGGACAGGCTGGGGACATGAGAAGTGTGGTTTGTGGCTAGTGTCCCCTTCCTGTTACCCTAACACCCAGATGCCTTTCTCAGGCAAGTATGAGTGGTTGTGTATCTCATGCCTCAGTGAGGGCCTTCTCCCTGCCCTCCTTCCCAAGGAGCAACATGTGACCTGTTTATGACACACTCACCAACAGAAAGAAAGGTCCTCAGAATCCCCCAAGGACTTTAGCGCATGAGTTCCTCTACTTGTCTCTACCCTGACACTTTGCCATGTTTTTGATCAGCTCCGTTATTTTCTTACTTCAATCCAACCTTATGTCACTTCTAATCAATAACCTATATGCTAGATCACCTATCTGAGGTGGGTCTCCTCCTTTGGACACAGTCATCTGTCCTGTTGGCTTTCCCCCAATCTTCTTGAATCAACTCTGCCATTTCTATAATCTCTAAGAACTTGATATTTTTCTAGTATTCCATTACACCATTTGTGTCCTGAGTTTTTCCCACATAGCTTTGCCTTAACTAACACCCTTGATTCTGTTTATTGATGAGCTTGGCACCATATTGGCCGATTTTAAAACTCTGATGATGAAAGTCATGTGATATGTTAGCTTTTTCTGCTGGAAATTAACAAGGTCCAACGTAGTGTGTATCTTTAATATCATCATATATTTGTTTGTTTTGTGCTATCGTTTGTTTCCAAGCCCATCTACTTTATTCCTCTGAATTCCAGCAGAGTTTTAAAATTTTTACCGTGAAGCTTATACTCAGAGCAAGGCCATCAGATGTGAATTTTTCTTACTGTTTCTTGGATACAGTCACATTTCCCCCCAGTTATCATCCATCCTATCCTCCTTTTCTTCAGATTTAGAGAATAAATGTCTCTCGTTTCTAATGTTGACATGTGCACACTGACAGATATGTTCACATGTATGCATTGACCTGCTTGGATTCCACGATATTAATTCTCATTCTATTGTGCTATTATGTTCATATTTTCCTTTAAAACCTTGACACAACAGTTGTTTTAAGGTCCTTATCTGTCATTTCCATCATCTCTGTCCCTCATGGGTCTGTGTTGATTCACTGATGTGTTTTGCTGGTTATGGGTCACAGTTTCCTGCTTCTTCACATGCTCAGTGTTTTTTAATTAAATGCTGTATAATGAACTGGATTTCAGACGCTGTTCATGTCTGGATTTTGTTATCTTTTTAAAAGAGTACAGAATTTTTTTGGCAGGCAGTTATGTTTCTTCTGGATCAGCTGGATCCTTTGTTAGGGCAGGTTTAGAGCAACCCCGTGTTAGTTCTGCTATTCGGGTTGACTTTCCTGGGCTCTCTACTGGATGTCTTTGGTGTCTAATGAGATTTCTACACTCTGACTGGTCTGCCCTGTGCAAGCTTCAGTGGTTGTCCGGTTTTACTTTATAGTAGTTGTTCTTTTTGCGGTAGTTTTCTGTTTAGTCTCATGGAACCATACTCTCTGAATGTTCAGCTTTCTCTTCAGCCAAAGACTTAAGGAGACTATATATAGACTTCTGGAGCTCTAGCTCTACATTTCTCCATCTTTTCTACTATAGTGTGCAAATCTAGCTGTCTCAGGCTTGCTGAATGCCGATGTCTGTCTCCTCAACTCAGCAAGGCTATGCCTTAAAATTTAATTTATCTGACATTCTTACTGCTTAACCTTTCTTTTATCTAGTATTTGCCTAGTTATCATTTCTCCATTGTTTTACTTTCAGTCTTTCTGTATAGTAATTTCAAATGTCTCTCTTCAGTAGCATTTAATTAGACTTTATAAAAATCCCATCCTACAAATTCTGGGTTTTAATTTGAGTTTACCCCATTTACACTTACTGAGATTAATGGTATATTTGCATTTTTTCTACCATCTTCTTTCTATTTGCCCAGATCTTTCTTCCTTTTTCCTTTCTTATTTTGAATTGATTGATTGAAGTTCCAATTTCATCATACTAGTTTGCAGTTTATATATTCTACCGTATTGTTTTACTGGTCACCTTTAAATGTAGCTTGCACACTTAACATAGTTTAAAGTTACTCTATTTCTACCTCTACCTTCTTTGCAAATAATTATTATTCCTAAAGTGTTGCATATTAATATTTGTTTAGATTTACCCACATGCTTTATAACTCATTTGCTTACCATTACTTTTTGCATCTAAGTCTTTTTCCTAAGAACTGATATCACTTTAAATCACCTTTTCCTTTTTAATAAACTACATATTTTAGAAATTCCTTTAAAAGGGTCTGTTGGTGGTAAACTCAAGTTTTGCTTGAAAATACATTAACTTCATCCTCTTTTTTGACTCCTAGTGTGGCTCTATGTAAAATTCCAAGGAGTCAGTTACTTTTTCTCAGATACCTGTCTCCTAGGACCTCATGTTTCCCTGCAGAAACCCAAGGTCACTTCAGTGTGTCAAGCCCTGCAGGTACTCTCTCTTCTCACACGTGGTGTTTTGGAGATCATTTATTACTTTGGCTTTTTTCAGTATAATTTGCAATGTGTCAAATATTGGACTTAATTTTATTTATCCTATTTGGTGTTTAATATAGTTCCTGAATGGGAGGATTGTTTTCATTAATTCTGAGGTTTTCAGCCCTATCTCTTAGAATGTCTCTGCCATTTCCACCTGTGAAATTTCGTCCCATTTCCAAAGTCAGATGTACATGTTATTTCTTTTATGAATTTTTTCTCATTATATGACCTTCCTCTGTTCTCTGGGCTCCCCCTGTTCTGTTGTATCTCCACCATCACACATGCTGGGGTTGGCTTTATCCCAGTTGGTACCTAAGTGTGCCGTCTACTTCCATGCCCCTCTGCCCCCCGCTCAATCATACCTTCACTGAAGCTTAAAACCATTTCTTAATGATCTTTATGTCTGATAGTGCCTGGCAAATCACTGAAATATGTTTTCTTGAATTGTGACCAGGAGCAAAATACTTTCTGTGAAACTATTGTTTAAGCTAATTGCTAAACTCTATTATACAGCAATAGTGATTTTTCACTGTTCCAATTCGCATTTCAGTAAAATCTGTTTTAATGAACATTATGGACTAAAACCCCATGATTTCAGGTACTATAACTATCAAATTGTGATATAAAGAGGTTTGAATCGTGTTAAATTTTCTTAAAATAAAAGTAACAGAAAAAAATTAGCTTAGCTCCTTCTCTGCAATTTGCTACAGATATTTAAAAAAATTTTTTTATTTACTTTAAAAAGGTGAGGTATAATCGACATGTAGCATTATATTATTTTCAAGTGAACAACATAATGATTCACCTATGAAAACCACCAATCTGTTCTCTGTATCTATGAGCGTGTTCATTGTTGCTGTTTTTTAAAAATTCTATATACAAGTGAGACCATACAGTATTTGTCTTTCTCTGTCTGACATTCACTTAACATAATGACCTCAAAGTCCATCCATGTTATTATAAATGGAAAAATTTCATTCATTTTAATGGCTGAATAGGATTCCATTGTGTATATATATATACACCACATCCTTTGTATCCATTCATCCATTGATGGACACTTAGGTTGCTTCCATATCTTGGCAATTGTTAATAACACTGCTATGAACGTGGAGGTGCATATATATTTTTATATTAATGCTTTTCATTTTTTTCAGATAAATACCCAAAACTGGAATTGCTGGATCATACGGTAGCTCTATTTTTAATTTTTTGAGGAAACTTTATACCATTTTCCACAGTGGCTGCACCAATTTACATTCCCAACAGTGAACAAGGGTTCCCTTTTCTCTACATCCTCACCAACACTTGTTATTTCATGTCTCTTTCATGTTAGCCACTCTGACAGGTGTGAGGTGATGTCTCATTGTTGTTTTGATTTGCATTTCCCTGATGATTAGTGATGTTGAGTACCTTTTTGTGTACCTGTTGGTCATCTGAATGTCTTCTTTGGAAAAATGTTTAATCAGATTCTCTGTCCATTCATCAAGTTGTTTGGTTTTGTTGCTATTGAGTCGTTTGAGTTCTTTATATATTTTGGATATTAATTATCAGGCTTATGATTTGCAAATACTCCCAATTCTCCCATTCAGTAGTTGCCTTTTCCCACAAACCTTTATTGAATTCCTACTGTGACCAAACTAGGAGTAAACCAATTAGCCTAAGGCTAATTTGCCAAAATCCCATTCACTTAAAGCAGATTTAGGCGATTGGTACAATTACCTAAAATTTATATTTACCACATACTATCACCTATTCTTATTTTATATGTAACAGGATTGTTTTAACCTCTTTTGAAAGTTTTTTTAAATATACCTATTTATATTTTTCTAACCTCTGAACATTTCAAAGATATTTTGGCCAGTTTTCTAAAGGCATTGCCATCTAAGATGTAAATAAAAATTAATAATCGTACTTTAGCTGCTGTCACATTAAAAACTTGGTTTATCCATTTAAGACTATTTTTGCACTCTTGATGTACCTTTTTCCTATTAGTATACTTTTGAACTTTTCTAGAATTTTAAAAAACACTGTATTTAGTCACTTTAAAAATGTTTTTGATCTTTCTAAACAAGTATTTACATTACACTATTTCATGTATGAATCATCAAATCGTGTCTTATGAATATTTTGGAACATCTTAAGAGGTGTTTAGAACCATTATACAATGGACAAAATATTAACCAATAAGCCCATGCTTATTGTTTCTTACCATTTTGTGAGGTATTTCAGTTCTGACCTAAATTTTTTTAAAGAATTAAAGGCCATATCATAAGTTATTAAAAACTAATTTCGTACTTCATCTTCTTCATATCCAAATCGTAAGACAATACTAGGTCATGAACTGCAAAATAATACACAAATTAGAACACCAAGTGATGCACAAATGAGACCAGAGTTGCGGTGGGGCTGCTTATGGGGAATCATGCGCGTTACGTGAACAGCCTTCGGTTCCTCCACTATTGACAGTGCTTACTGGAAACTGAAGCACACGACAGCCTGCCTCTTAAATGTTTCATTACTGTTCATTCCAGTTAAAGTCCAGGTCATTCAACCTCTGCTTATGGTACAAGGCTTCATCCAGGGGTCCACCATCAGGCTGCCCCTGAAGTGTGCCCAAAGATATTTTCCTCATATTTTATTTTGAAAAATTTCAAGTCTACAGAAAAGTTGAAATAACTGAATAATGAATGTCCACATACCCACAGCCTAGGTCCCATGATTGCTAACAGTTTGTTACATTTGTTTTATCACATATATAATAAATCTCTCCATTTTTTGACTCCTCCAAAGTAAGTTACAAATAACAGTATGCTTTACTTTTAAATATTTCAACTGTCTTATCATATTTTTTTTCTGGTTCTTAATTTTTTAGGTAAAATTTACCAAAGGGCACTTACTGTATGATTCCATATATACAAAGTTCTAAAATAGAAAAAATAATATATGGTAAAATTAAAAAATCAGAACCATGATTGCCTTTGGAGGGAGGAAGTATATAGGGTGGAAATTGATAGGGATATGGCCCAAAGGAATTTCCCGGGTTCTAGCTAACCCACATATATAATAAATCTACCTGTCCATCAATTCATCTTATTTTTTGGTGCACTTCAAAGTAAGTTGAAAATATCAATATGCTTTACTTCTAAACATTTCAACTATCTTATCAGTATTTGTTTCTGGTTCTTAACTTTTTAAGGTAAAATTTACAGATAGTGGAATTCACAAATCCTAAGCGTATCATTTGCAGTTTTGAAAAACTCATATCAGCCTAATAGGATAATAGCTAGAATGCAGGAAATTCCTTTGGACCACGTCCTTATCAATTTCCACCCTACCGACTCCCTCACTCCAAAGACAATCATCGTTCTGATTTCTTTCTTTCTTTCTTTCTTTCTTTTTTTTTTTTTTTTACATATATTATTCTTCCTACTTTGGAACTTTGTATAAATAGAATCATTACAGTATGTGCTGTTTTTGTGTCAGGCTACTTTCATTCAGCGACATGTTTTAGAGACTCGTCCATGTTATCATTATTTTCATCTCTCTTTGAATGCTGAGCAGTGAGATTCCCAATCTATGACTCTCACAGTCTGTCTTCAGTCTCTTGTTGGTGAACGTCTGGGCTGCTTCCAGTTTTTGCCTATTGTGAATAAAACTGCTGTGGACACTATGTACAAATCTTTTGGTGCTTATGTGGTTTCATTTCTACGAGTGGAATTGTTGGGCCAGAGGGTAGATGTGTGTTTAATGAAAAATAGCAAAACCTTTTCCAAAGTGGCTGTTCCATTTTCTCTGCCCCCAGCAACATTGGCGAGTTGCTCCAATATCATTCTCTTTATCTTAGCCATTCTGGTGGGTGGGTTGTGACATCTGACTTGGTGTTTACTTGATGACTAACACTGCTGGACACTTTCTCATGTCCTTATCAGGCATTTGTATATCTTCCTTTTTGAAGTATCTGTTCAAGACCTTGATAATTTTACAGCCAGAAGTAACTTACTAAGAAAGAAACTAATATATTGCATTAGGTGCCATAATGTACAAAAAGCAATAGTCCTAAAAAAAGAAGATTGAAATATAAATGATTAAATCAGAAATAGACAATTAGAACAAAGAAAACAATAGACAGTGATTACAAAATTTGGCTTTTAAAATATTTATACTAGACAGTTCTCTGGAAAATAAACTTAGAAGGAAAATCACAAAAATTAGAAAGTATAGTTCTGAATGAGAACACATAAAAATTTCAAAAGTGGAAGTGAAAATAATCTATGTATGTGGAAAATAGTTATGAGAATATGATACACAAATGCATGCAAATAAATTTGAAAATTTTAATGAAAAGATAATTTTTTGATAAATTAAAACTGTCCAAATTCACACTTCAAACCCAGAAAAATATAATTGGACATAAATAGAATAAGCACATTTCTAACTTTATCTGGCAGGTGTTGGCCCTTTCCTGCAATTGTGAAATACTTATATTTAAAGTCCTTGCAAATATTTGTCTCTTCACTCAGTGAATCACTCCCATTCTATCACCCTTTGTTAACCTTGAACTCTTTGTACATCAGTTACCCTAGAATCAACCCGATAGTTCTTTTTTTCTCTGTACATTTTGATTTGGTAACCTTTATTGCACAATTTTGCTAATTCTGCACCAATAGCTGCATGGGGCGTCACTTGGCACCATTGCTGAAGGGCTGTGCAGCCCACCTCTCAAAGGCTGCTTAGACTCTATGGCCACAGTTGTCAACAACGACCCGTCTTTTCCAGCAGATGTCACTGGAAGGTTTGTAGGAGCATAGGAACTGCTAGGTTGAGGAGTTTCAGCTTCCAGACTCAGACTTGCGGGTTTAGTGTCAGAAAGGTCACTAAATGTCACCATATGTTAAATGGCACCGAACTCTTCTCGTTTTTCTCATTGTAAAGAAACCAGCATAGCGATGGAGACACCCAAATTCCTGCAGCTGCCATAAACTTCTCCTGCCAAGACCAGATGGTCCGCACTCACTGTGGCTCAGGCCGCAGAGCAGGTGCCCTGCCTGACTCAGGAGCTAGAATTTTTCTGCATCAGATGAAGCCACTTTACTCACATATCCAGAGGGGCTGTCATACAAGTGAGGGTCTGTTCAGGACTCTCAGAAGGATGCGTGCGAGGAACTGGTCCGAGGACGGGTGTTTGTGAAACTTAAGGCTTCTTGCTCCAGAATGATGTTATGTTAGAGGAAGAAGTGATGCCCCCAAGCTTTTTCTGACAGTTACAACTCTGTCACATGCCCAAGGCTTCTTACTTTGAAGTAAACTCATGTCCCATTGAAGGGGCCAATGACACGTAAAACCATCCTAACACGACAATGCTGATGCCATCTGTAACACCCTCTAATCACTTCTCCGAAAGCCTGTCTTTTCCCTGAGAAAAACCCAACCTCACGAAATATCAATGAAACTGAACAAAGAATATGGTATTATGGAAAAATCCATATCAGCACTGGAAACATTTCAAGAAATATAAAGAAATTCTCTCAAGATAGAAGAGCTCAAGCAGATAGAGCCAAGGACCTAGGAAATTTAAAGAAAATTGTTGCTTAGTAAGTAAATGGAAAATGCTCCCAGTAGAACCTCCTCCAGTGTTCCAGTCCTGAACTTCAGAAGGAGGACACGGTAGCCATGCATCCATTTTTTGCAGAGTAAATCTTGATTATACCAAACTTTTTGAGAAATGCTTCAGGTACTGGATATCACACAGAAACAAGGAATCTTCAAAAAGACAATGAAGCCACAATTTGAGGGTTGAGAAAAAAATTTGTGCTTCAAGATTTTCATTTTGGGGTGTGAAATAAATTTATGTGCTAATTAACTGGAATACACGTGCAGAAATACCAAAAATCAGAAGTGATAGTACCCACTGTATTAATTTCCTAGGGCCGCCACAAGCAGGGTGTAAGTACCATACACAGGGTGACTTAATACTATAGAAATGTGCTGACTCACAGTTCTGGAGGCTGCACATTCAAAATCCAGGTGTCAGCAGGGCCATGCTTCCTCTGAAACTCTGGGTAGACCCACTCTTTACTTCTCCCTGGTGTCTGGTGTGTGTTGGCAATCATTGGTGTACTCAGCTTCCAGCAGTAGCACTTGAATCTCTGCCTCTGTTATCACGTGTAATTTTCCCCTCGTGAGTCTGTGTGCCTGTGTCTCTCCTTTTCTGTAAGGACGCCAGTCATGTTGGCTTCAAAGCCCATCCTACTCCAAAATGAACTTATCTTAACCAATTACATCTTCAATTTCTATTTCCAAATAAAGTCCCATTCTGAGGTTCTGGGGGTTAGGACTTCAACACATCTTTTGGTAGGGGTTGGGGGACACAGTTCAATCGTGTGTCCTTGGAAAAAAATCCCTGAAAAATTTGTCTTACAAAGAGAGAAATTAATCATAGTAATTACTTCCAAGAAAAGGAAAGATTTAAAGGGAGTGATGTTAAACAATGAAACCTGGTACAGCTAAATAATTGTCACTGTTGTTATAAAGCAATACACACATTAAAGTGAAAGTGAAAGTAAAAGTACACAGTATAAAAAATAAAAATTCTATTCATGAAATTGGAGAAAACACCTGTGAAATATTGGAAGTTGTGTTAGAAAACAGAAGGTGTGAAAGCACCCTACACTTCTCGTCTTTCACAGCTGGTGATATTAGATGTTACATTCTTTACATTGACATCATTAAAATTTTTTTTTAACATTTCAAGTTAGTTACATATAGAATAAAGATAAGAATTTTTAACTTTCAAATCACAAAAACAATATAAAAATATAAAGAATACATGATCAGTATAATCACAGATAAAGGAAAACAAAGTGATAAAAAGCTTGAAAAAGAGTAAGCATAAGTCAGAAGTAAGACTAAATGTACCAATATACGTATAAATACATATTAATACCCATGACTGATTAAATTAATATTAAAACCCACACATTGAAAAACAACATAAAATTTGACTATGCATATGAGATGCACCTAAGCAGAGTAATAGAGAAATAATTTAATTTAAAAATATGCAGTAATATACTAGAAAAATGCCATGTAGAGACAGCAGGGTGGGGAGTTTGGTAGTAACTGAGGTAATTTTAAAATCAGGCAAAATAGAACTTAATGGACAAAGTTCAGAGAATTCAGTGGAACCAGCACAGGGGATTAGGCTACATTAATAAAAGGCAGTGGATGCTACAGTGGAATTATGACACTTGCAAACTTTTATGTGAAATAATACAGCACCAAAATAAAACTAAAACTCTTAAAAATGCAAAAAAATGGACAAAATCTCAACTGCAATTCACTATGGTACCATTTCTCTTCTTTAGTAGATAAAAGGGAATACTAAGGATAGAGTGGTTTTGAAAAGTATAATCAATACGCTTGCTTTAATAGGTATACTTAGCACTTTGTATCTGATGAACAGAAAGTACACTTACTTTGCAAATATAAAGAAAATATTTATAAAAGCAAATCAAAGCTTTTAATGAATTAAAAAATATAGAAGTATCACTGGTTACATTCAATGACAGTGAAAAGAAATCTAGATTTTTTTTTTTTTTTTTTTAATTTATTTATTTATTTTTGGCTGTGTTGGGTCTTCGTTTCTGTGCGAGGGCTTTCTCCAGTTGCGGTGAACGGGGGCCACTCTTCATCGCGGTGCGCGGGCCTCTCACTGTCGCGGCCTCTCCCGCTGCGGAGCGCAGGCTCCAGACGCGCAGGCTCAGTAGTTGTGGCGCATGGGCTTAGCTGCTCCGCGGCATGTGGGACCTTCCCAGACCAGGGCTCGAACCCGTGTCCCCTGCATTGGCAGGCAGATTCTCAACCACTGCGCCACCAGGGAAGCCCAGAAATCTAGATTTTAATAACAAAGTTCAACCAAGCTCAAACAAAATCCAAACCACTGGAAATTTTAAAATAAAAACAACATCAAAAAGAACAACTATTGTATGAAAATATTACATCAAAGACAAAATTGGAACTCCAATTCTAGACTATTTAGGAAATAAACACTATAAAAATACTAAATGTTCAAAAGAATTGGATGTAAGAGACATATTTTAAGTAATCATTGTTTTTTAAAAAGGAATAAATATAAATCAATTTAGTATTCATCTCAAGAAGTGAGAAAAAATTAAATCAATCTAAGGAAAGTAGGTGAAAGGAATTAACTACAAAATATAAAGTAATCAATTTGAAAGGGAAAATGTACAAATTGAATAAAATAAATGAACTCATAAACTTTTGGCCCAGAGTGAGGGGATGTGTGATCATAGACTCACCCACAGGCTTTGAAAGACACATCCCCAGGCTCCCATCCAGGAGATCCTGATTTATGTGATCAGAGCTGCAATGTTTATTATTTTTAACAAAGCTCCAGAGTTGATGTTGATGCGTTTCTTTCTCAAAAGACAGTAAATGTGGACCTCCTTTAAAAGGAAAAAATAATGTCAATATATCTTACGTTGATAAATTATTTATGTTATTTTTATACATATAAATTCCTTATGTTTATAGTTCTTACACATCTGTAAAACCAAACACATTTACTAAATAAATACCATAACAACCAAAAGCAACATTAATTCATAGTGACTGGTGATGTTTGTTGTTGGAATTCATAGTTGGGAGATGACATTTTGTATCTTATACTTTCCTGTCTCGGCACTTAAATTTAAGCCTGCGGGGCTGTCACACAAGCCATCACCATTATCGTGTAAACCACTGTTACACTATTAAGGTGTGATCATCAACTTAGTTGTACACTTCAACATGCACGATTAGTTTAAAAACATTCCATCTATAAAAATCATTGCTTATTAGCTGGTATCCCTGCTACTACTAAAAGCATGTTCCAGACTGGCACAAAGGTGACTGAATCTGCATCCGCACAAAGTACTGACTACTGGGTTTCTCTGGCTGATTACACTGACCCCCCCTGCAAGCTAACTTGCTTCTCCCACTGCTCCATTCTACTGTAGCAGCTTGCATCCCTTCATTATCCCAATGTGCTGTAATGTCATTTAGCCTGCACTTGGCTCTGGACCATCGTTTTGCATTAAGCCCACCTCTGATCTTTGATCATTAGCATACAGCAATTAAAGTAACACACTTAACCACTGCAGGAAGGGGTCTCATAGCATCAAGTCAGGCTCTCAACAGTGGAAGCTAAAGTCTCTCCTTATGATAAGGCTTTTCAGTGGCCGAAGTTTGTCTTTACAACTGGTAATCTGGGAAGGGGTTAATTATTGGCATTTTAACATTAGGCCTTTGCCCACTTAATGGGATCCACACGTATTTATCTATCACGATATTAATCTTGAATAATGCATCTTTATATTATCTATTGGTAACAAAATAATTGTAAACACAAATATACATTCAGATATTAAATTACAAGGCAGTTCTTGGTTATAAGATGATCCAGGATATACCAACATTTTTTTTTTTTTGCCATTAGCCATAAAATCAATATATAAAATTCAAAAGTTCACAGAAAACTCATGGACCCCTGAGAGTATGTCTACTAATATCCAGTAGTCTGCACAGCAGTCAGAACCACCGCTCACCTGCAGGTCTGGGTTTACATAGACAAAAAGAGCAGATAGTCCTGGGCCCACTGTCCCTTTCTGGGCTCACCCACAGCCCAACAGTCATTCAAGCTGCAGACATCTCGCTCTAGTTCTTGGCTTTGACAGCATGTCAGACTCCTGCCTCAATTGGCCAGAATGAAAACCACGCCACCCCAATTCCACTCTGCGTGATTCCCGTTTCCTACTTCCATCCTGTTTATTTTTTTTGGTAGTTTTACATTTTACATTTATGTCTATGGTTCATTATGAAGTATGCTATATATAATATGTGAGATACTGGTGAAGATTCATTTCTTTTGCATAGGACATCCCATTATCCTAGCACCATTTGTGAAAAGATGTCTTCTTCCCAATGAATTGCCTTTATAACTTTGACAAAAATCAGTTGAGTACATTGATGTGTTTTGTTCTTTTGATCTACGTGTCTGTCCCTTTGTAAGGTACCAATTGGTAGACAAACATGTTGAGAATGGGTTTATAGGAGTAACCCCATGAGCAATGGTTCAGTATTTGCTAATCCAGTGTTTGTGGCAATTTCATAGAACATAACTACTGCAAATACAGAGAACTGACTGTGAATACATTTTCAGCCTTTTCTGCTCCCAGGCGACGTTTACTGAGGAGGTTACTGGAAGGTAGTTTCCACCAAACAAGTGAAAACACCAATTAATAGGAAGGCAGGAAATAGGAAGAAGAAGATGCAACAGATGTGAGAAGCAATGGGAATTCTGGGATGATTTTGAGGATGATTTTGACCTCTAACCAGAGTTGAGTACAAAGAAATCCAATTGTTCTTGCTCTACCTTCCATCTTATTGCCCGAATCAGCTGAGATCTCTCATGTCACCCCACGGAAGCATTCTTCTCTGTTACCCCTGAGAGTTGGAGGTTGGCTATGTTGAGCAGCTTAGGAGAAAACGTAGCCTGTTCCCACCCTATCCCCAACCATATTCTTGCTGGACCACACTACAGCCTTTCTAAAAGTTTTAACTATTTCACTGACCACTGACTTTCCCAAATGGTGCTTTGGTAATGTTTCAGGTAAACTGAAGCCATGTTGTGATCCTGGGAAAGATGCACATCAGCCTCTCTTATCCTGGAAACTTTTCTAACAGTGGCAAGGTCGACCTGAGAGAGCAGCTCTTAACACATCTAGATAACATATTATTCTGTATACATAGATACAGGGAAAAACTATAAATAAAACTAAGGAAGGGATTAGTAAATCCTTCAGCATAGGGGTTACCTTGGAGAGGACAGAGGAGTGGGATAAAATCAGGAAGGCATTTCTAAGGGGCTGGTAATGTTCTATTCTTAAACTGGGTGATATGTGCATAGCATTTGTTTTATTGCTGTTCAGGCTACACGTGGGAACACACACACACAAACATACAATCAAGCACACAGTGGCACACCCTTTTCTTTATTCATCATACATTTAAGAAAACAATTAAAAAATTAGGGCTTCCCTGGTGGTGCAGTGGTTGGGAGTCTGCCTGCCGATGCAGGGGACGCGGGTTCGTGCTCCGGTCCGGGAAGATCCCACATGCCGCGGAGCGCCTGGGCCCGTGAGCCATGGCCGCTGAGCCTGCGCGTCCGGAGTCTGTGCTCCGCAACGGGAGAGGCCACAACAGTGAGAGGCCCGCGTACCGCAAAAAAAAAAAAAAAAAAAAAAATTAGTCTTTTTCAAATCCCCAAATAGAAAATTTGAGAAGCCCTAGTAAATGTTTCTGGACTCCCCAAAGCCTTGTAATAGTTGGAGTTTTTGGCTCTATCATTGAAGATTTGGTCAACTGTTATTGTAGTACTTTCATTGACATTGATCTCTTATTTTTAAACATAAAAGGCTTTCTATGAAAAATATTTTCACATAAAGGAGAAGGAAAATTAGGTCAGAATTTGGATAGGGGCATTTAGTTTTATAATAAATCAGGTCATTGTCTTAAGCTAAGAGCACTTAAGAGTATCTCTTCCCACCAGGGATCTATTCTATATTTTCTTTCATTTTCTCTTCTGGTTTTCTGGCTGTTTGCTCACTGTAGCAGTTCCTTTCACATAAAGGTTTGCTTCAATTTGATCAAAATCTATTTTTTTCCCTAGTGGATTGAGGCAAAGGAGAAATTCCTTACAAAGAAAAAAGTAATACGATGACAAAATCAATGTAGAGTAGAGGAAAATTGATCTAATTAATGGACATGTCCACGTGGAGAAAAATATCAAAAGTGGTGGAACAGGGCTTCCCTGGTGGCGCAGTGGTTGAGAGTCTGCCTGCCGATGCAGGGGACACGGGTTCGTGCCCCGGTCCAGGAGGATCCCACATGCCGCGGAGCGGCTGGGCCCGTGAGCCATGGCCAATGAGCCTGCGCGTCTGGAGCCTGTGCTCCGCGACGGGAGAGGCCACAACAGTGAGAGGGGTGGAACACATTGAATTAATTATTTAGAAAATTCCTATTTATACATGATAAGACAAATGGCCATTGACTAAAGTTGTGAAATACCCTATGTGTTCATCATTGCGTTCTCTGACAGTCGTCCCTGAACTCCAGCATGTGGAATTCATTTTAATTTTGTACAAATAGGAAGCCAAGACCGTGTCATGTTAATCTTTTATTTCCCAATTTACTGCACATGTGCAACTCCTGTTCTAGTGTCCTTTTCTATGTCAATGAGTAAGGAAACAATACTCCATTCTTTAGAAATGAAATAAGTTCAGGAGTATCTTCCTAATACTGAAAATGAGTGTCTTGAGAGCTAGGTCAAAAGGATGTTTACTGTTAATCAGCTGAATTAAGTTTTGGAATAATCCCACTGGCTGAGGAGCTGAACAGGCGGATTTGCACTAGACTTCCTGCAGTTTTTCCATCCTCTCAATCCAGAGAACACCTTACCCGACATCTTCATTATCCTTACTTTTCTACCTTGAGAAGCTTAGCTTAGCTGATGGGCTGAGGGATCGTGAAAGTTCACAAGTTGCAAGAAAAAGATAAACATTTGAATGATGCCTCTGAAGAGAGATTCATTAGGACTTTCCCCGGACGTTTTTTGCTAATTCATCCGTTTATTGTGGGTGAGAGGTGGGCGTGAATTAGAAGTAGTCTGAGGAAATTCTTGCTGGCTTCAAAAGGATAGAATAAAATCTTCCAAATTCTACAATGCATATTAGTCTTTTCCCCTACTTCATTATCTTGGGACCTTAAATAGCTCAGTTTTAGAGAAATGAGATGTTTTTATGCGCCCTGATATGATTGCACATATATTTTTTAACTGTAGAATATATGTTATTTTCAATAAATGATCTTGAAATTTTCTAGTGGTCTTAGAATTATCACTTGCCTTCCATCCTCTGAGCATCCTCTCCCTGGATGCTGTACATCTTTGTCATAACACTTGTGTTTGCTGCTAACTGTCTACCTTCTCTGCTAGTCTTTTCATTTCTGTGAGGTCAGGACCTGGCTTTCATATCCCCAATTTCCAGCCTTCGGTGAATGCCTCAAATATATCCACTGAGTATATGAATGAATATTAAATAAGACTTACTAGTATCATGCTAATGTTGTGTATGCTTTATAAATGAAAAAATCATTATATTTTCTAACAAGGACAAAGCTTGAATCATTGAAGTGTGGTTTTTCTGAAAATGTGTTCTATAGAAAATTAGTGCTATGAGATTTTAACAGCAAAACAAAAACCTCTCTTCTTATTTCATAATTAAAGCTATTTGGAGAGTTGGAAGTTGCCAGATGAAGCAAAATTGAACTTGTTACTTTACTGTGGGACAGAGAAATGCATTTAATAGGTGAAAATCTTCTTAATAGAGTGTAAATCTGTAAGTGGGGAGAGAGTCCGCATCATTTCTCAGACTTATTTGACTGAAAATGGCCTTTTCAAGAAGCTTCCTGCAGGAACAATATTTCACTGTGTTCAAACATGGCATGTACTTTTGTTTAACTGAATATTCCATTTTAATTCATCTGCCCTTTGGCATCGTATTATTTATGATCACATGTGCAACACGGACATAGGAGGGAGACAAACATTGCTTGAGAACTCATCCCCGTCATCATTCGGTATCTAGTAGCTCTTTAGCACTTGCAGTGACCTAGTGAGACAGGCTCCACTGTCCCTACCTTACAGGTGGGGAGACTGAGGCTCCAGAGAGGTGACATAATCTTTTCAATGTCAGTACAGCTAACGTATGTTGCAGGACGGGAGTCTAATTTAGGTTCACCTGGTTCCGATGTACACGTTTGCTCCACTGATTTCATCAAGTTTTAAATTTGGGCCTTTCCATGACATCTGTCCTCACGACTGGGAAATTCCATGGCACCAGCAGCATCCCTGAGAGGGGCACCTGGAAGGGTCCTGCCTCCACGACCCCTGGTGAGAGAGCCTGTCCCTTTCCTGCTCCTTGGAAACTTTTCTTCTTTTCAGTTCCAGTTGCCTGCTATGTTTTTTGCTCTTAAATTCTTTGAGGCCTCCCCACTTCCTTGTGATGATTCCTTCTCTTACTATTTCTTGTGGATTTCTCCTTTCTGAAATAACATTGCTTTTGTCTGAGACAAAGTTTGAAAGAAGGAGGAAACTTATTTTGAGTTCTTAATATATGTTTTATGCCCTTCAGCCTCATTTGATGGGGAGTGTCTACCATTTTCTTACTATTTATGAGTGTCTTTTATCTGCAAAGAATATTAACCACTTGTGTTTTACATGGATCACATATGTTCTCTCCTTTTATTTCCCTTTTAATTTTGTGGATAGATTTTTATAGTGTACATAAGATTTAAATTATATATAATTATATCTAGTTATATATAGTCCCTTACCATTTCTTCTAGCATGTTTATTCTTGTTTTTTTTCTTAGACATTTTCAGGTTACTCAGACATTAGTTTAGAGCTGTGTATTCCTCACTTATTTTTGAATGTATTTTTTTGTGTACTAGTGTATGTCAAATGCTGTTTAAACCACATATGTATAATTAAGTAAATGAATAAATAATCAAGTAAAAATATAGTTTGTTATCCCAGATGCTATGCTCACTTTTACACTCTTGGCACCTGAAGGAGAGCCAGGCCTGCCTCAGACGCTCGGTGGATGCTGGTTGAGTCAACAGTGGGTGATCATACTGTACTACAAGGTTTATGGAGGATGTCCTTGCTGTTCTTATAGGTTGGGGAAGAAACTTTTGTTGAGCTGATATGGTAGGCCAGTCAGGCAGTAAAAGTTATCTGTATTCTTCCCGTCTAGCCAAAGAACGCCCATTTTTCATATATGAAGGAGAGAGGCAGCTTCTTTTTCCATTAAGGTTTGTATACAAGTGCCTAAGTAGAAAATGATTTTGTTGGCTTTCATTGAGACTTGTGTTCCTATCTGGAAAAGTCATACAGAAATGAAGGTTTCAGTCATTTTTATATATCCAAAAGGTAAAGTTGGATATTTAGCAAATAAAAATACAGGATATCCAATTAAATTTGAAAAATAGCTCTAACTGCCAAATTTTTGTAATTTATTGGCAAAAGCTGAATACAGGACATTTAGGGCATCCTGATGAAGTCAGTACAGGAAGCAAGAGAAATATGCAGGATGCCTGGCAAACTTACCATGAAGATTACCATCCTCCCTCAGCCCTCCCCTCAGAAAAAGGTCCCATACACAGATGGTCCCTGGCGGCCCTGCTCCTCCCATGCTCTGGGGCAGGCCCTACTAATGCCTGCTTTTGATGCTCCAAGATGGTTCTTTGTGAAGCATTAAGTCAGTCATACTTATTGAAGACTTACTAGATGGGAAGAGCTTGCTGAGCTCTGAAAGATATAAAAATGATGGAGAAATAGTACAATTGTGGACTGCATGTCTATGCCCCCACTACGGGATTAATGTTTTTATGGGAAGAGGAAGAGAGACCAGAGCTTTCTCCCATCTGGAGCACACAGAGAAGAAGCACACAGGGAGATGGTGGCCGCCCTCCAGCCCAGAGAAGAGGCCTCAGAGTGGAACCCACCTCACCATCACGTTGATCTTGGACTTCTGGCCTCCAGAACTGTGAGAAATAAATTTCTACGGTTAAAGCCACCCAGTCTATAGTATTTCATTATGGCAGCCAGAGCTGACTAGTACACCATTACCCTCAACAAGTTTAAAAGGAGACAAGTGTGTAAACACCCTAAGTATCATAAAAATACCATATTAGAGATAAAATGTTGTGTTATGGGTGTACTTATTAATTTAAAAAAAAATTTCCCTTTCCCCACTTTTGCATCTCATAAGAATGTAAGCTCCATGGGACAATGATTTTTATTTTGCTCACAGTTGTAGCTCCAGTACCTGGCACAGAGTAGGCACTGTCCAAATGTTTGTCAAATAAAAGAAAGGCTTGGTGAATGACAAAAAGGAAATGTAACTGAACTCTAACAGAAAGGATTAGAGATAATTCTGTGAAGAAGGGTTATGAAGTTCCATGCAGTGGAGATGGAAGCACGGTTAGTTCCGTCTGAGAGAGCAGTGTAAACAAATACGGGAAGTCGTGAATTTTATGAAAAGTCTGAAACAGGTGATAACTGGCATATATAGACTTAAAAAGTCGTTTGTATTATATTGTAGAGAAACTTGAAAGTCATGATGAAGCTTTTTGAACTTTATTCTATAAGCTACTATTTCTCCATGGAAGCAAGATGATAGTAGGTATTCCATGAAAATGATGCTCTGTAGCACATTAATTTGAAACATATTATTTTTATATGCCTCTCTTAAAGATCAATTCAGATATAAAGGCCCTAAAGACACCTGTAGTAAAACCAACTAACCAACTTACCAACCAAACACGAAAGTCTGTTTACCCCTAGTTAATGCAATCAATTCTCAGACTTATTTGACAATGGAATCTTTATCTCAAGGGCCATTTTTTTTTTAACTTGTGGATTGAATGGTCTGGATTACCAGTCCCTGGAATCTGTGGAGACTTGAATTTTGCTGTGGCATCACCCATTCTTTCTACACTGTCCAATGACGAGCTCATAAAGTAGGGTTTAATGCAGAGACTTGCATTCTAGTCTAGCTTTGCAACTAATTCAGGTTATTTACTCAACCTCCATGAGCATTATTTTGCAGCCATAAAATGAAGAGATTGAAAAAAATCATCTTTAATTTCTATGATTTTATGCTCAATTCCCTTGAGAAGCCTAGATTTCAGCTCAGTGAGAAAAATGTCCTTGAGATCTGAGGACAAGATGACCTCAGATACGGGATGATGTTGCAATTTCCTCAGAGACCTGCTTCCAGGCTATAACTTCTTCCTCTCTGGACACATCATTTATATTCTAACATTTAACAGTTGAATCTGCCTTCCATCCTGGACTTATTTCCCTGGAGAAGCAGGTGGAGCTCTCGGGTATCAGCTTGGTCATAAAATTTTGCCCATTAGTTTGGAACAAAACTGTTGAGGTCACAATTCACCAGATGATGAGGTTTTTCCACACTCTAATCTAATTTGTGGAATCTTTGCGGTTGTTCAGTCCTGATTATTATGATTAACATATAAATATGAGCATAATAAACATTATAAGAAATGGTACTAGACAGTTTGATCAATTGTTTAAAAAGTGACTGATTTAAATTGCTTAAAATAAGCCCTTATGCTTGACCATACAGTCAGAGGACATAAAATAGCACAAGAGCCCTTGTCTGTAATATAATTAAACAAATAATTATTCTCTGCTCCTTATAACCCACCAACCTGGCAAAGTGTGAATTTTGTGTTTATATATGAGGATAAGTCATATTTCCCACCAGTCAAAATTCAAAATGGAAGAAAGGAGAAATCATAACAAGTGTTCTCCCTACATCATCCCTCCAGCTACTTATTTCTCTTTCCAAATAAAACCAATGTTTAGTTTTGCCTTAAGTGAGAGCATCTTATGCTTGTATATACAAACAAATAATTATTTATTGCTCCACTTCTTTGCCCAAATTCTGTCATTTGTTCTGAGCCTTTGGCAATGTGCGTATTGATTCTTTTGAAAAGGTAGCAGTCATGACACTGCAGAGTACCATGCATCTTAGAATTGCCTTGAGTTCTGACCCGTATATCTGTTGACCTACAGGCAGCCTCATACCCTCGGGTGCCATACTAACATCTTCAAATTTTTGTGAGTGTTAGGACTGAAGGAGGTTGAGAAGGTCTAAACAGTACAACGTGTAGTTTCCGAAATCCACCTGATTCTCAGTTGCCTCTTTCTCTGTACAGGTGGCTCCATCTTCAAGCGTCTCCTTCTTCTTTCTTCACGTGTGTGACTCTTACCCCAGCACTAGGACAGCTCTCCCCGTGTCTCCTTCAGGATATACATACACGCACGCCCCAGTCCAGTCGACTTAGGAGTTCTGCCTCTGTGCTCCCATGGCCGCTGAGCCACCTTGTCACATTGTGTTGTCATTGTCCTTTCACCTGTTTCCTCACTAATTTGAGGGCACGAATTAGATTTTTCATATGTGAATTTTTATCTAACTCAAGGCCTGATAAATACAAGGTTACTCAATAAATAAAGATTGAATAAATGGGAATAGAAAATATTAAGTTATCAGTGGAGAAAATGGGTTCCACAATTAATTTATTTGCCTCTAACCCCAAGACTTGTTAGGAAAACACACACACGTACACACCACTGAACAGTACAGTCTAGTGGTTACCAGTGCTGTCTAGAGTCAGATTCTTCTCTTCCCTGCACCGACACTAAGCTGTGGGTCCTCGGGAAGTCTAATTAACCAGTCTGTGCCTCTTTTAAGAAGCATAAAATAAGAATAATAATAGTCCTTAATTCATAAGTGTCTTATGAGGAATAAATGAAAAAAAAATATATGTGTGTATGTGTGTGTGTAGGTGAGAGAGAGAGAGAGAGAGAGAGGGCTTGAATAAGAGTTTAATAAATATTAATTATTATTTACTAAGTAATAATAGGGATTCAGAATCCAGAGTAATTTGGCTCAGATAATTTGACATAATGAACAAATTCATGTATAAATAAATAAATGGCTACTCTTAAATGTGTTCCTTCCATATTTCAGTGAAAAGTCATAACTTACTCATTTGCTCAAGACAAAAATCTGGGGATGATCCTTGACTCATCTTGGTGTCTCACCCACCTCCTCCTTCCAACTAATCTGTCACCCAGTTGTGATGATTCCATCTTTTAAATATCTCACAAATCTCTTCACTTCTCTCCAACCCTCTTGTTAGCTGCCCTATTCAAGGCCATGTTATATCTTCCCTGGACTACTTCCAGAGCCCCTAATCTAATCTTGCTGTTTCCAGGCTTGTTCCTTTTCTATTCTATTTCCATATTGTAGGCAGAAGGGATTTCCAAAAAGGCTAGTTTTAAATTATATCACTCCCCAGATGAAAACCCTTCCAGGATTCTTCCTGAGGTCTTAGTTCCTTAACTTGTATTGTAGGATCTGGAAATGTGTGGGTTTTGCCCATGTCTCCAATTTCCTGTCATTCTCAACCTTGTACTCTACACTTCATCCATACTCTCTGTTGTTGCCTTGGGCTGGACTCCTCTTGAGTCTAGTCTTCTGCTGAAACAATTTATCTTTTCTCCTCCACTCCCTATTCTTCTGAAAACCTCATTGGAATTCTCAATTATATTCACAAGGGTAAAGAGATTCTGATACCAAAAAATTGGATAACTGCTTCCCTAAGGTAGTGACCTGGCCAGGATAACCTAGAGTGAGCCTACAACCAATATGCCTACATGTGCTATAGGAGGTGTCCTGCTAGTCAGAAGGACAGAAACTTCAAAGGTGGCTACCATTAATATCCTCTGAGCGATAAAGTTAATGAATGCATGAAACACATAAAGAGATACTATTAAAAAATAAAGGTGAAAAAGAAGAAGATATTCAAAGTACAAAAAGAGCTCTTAGAAGTTAAAAATGTGACAACAAAATTGAAAGGTAGAAGGAATGAAAGATAGAGCACAGGAACTCTCTAAGACAGCGGAACATAAAGAAGACAAAAGGTAAGAGACCAGAAATTGAGAAGATTTTCTGAGACATCCAACAGCTGAAGAATAGAAATTCCAAAAGAAGGAAGAAACATATTAAACAGAAGAGAGGAAATAATGAAAGCAACGATTCAAGAAATTTCTCAAGACTGAAGGATATGAGTTTCTAAGCTAAAGGCACACCTGAACACCAGTGTGCCCGGCACCAGCATGCATCGTTGCAAAACTTGAGGAAGAAATAGTTTCCAAACAAACAATTAAGAATCAAAATAGCATTGAACTTGTCAGCAGCAACACCGGAACACAAATGGAGCAGTGTCTGGAGGGAACGTCAATATCCTGAGAGAAACAGCAATACTTGAATCTATAATTCCCAGTTGTCTTTATGTAATACTTGATTTTTCTTACTGTTTCCTGGTTCTTTGGTTGCAACAACTAAATAATATAAAGCAGCCAAAATCCTGATGATTAAAGAGAGCAGAAAGCCAACATAATGGAAGGGTAAAGATGACAGCACTGTCCTCTCCAGGGTGGCCTTTATGGAGTTCAGCATTACAGTTAACTCAGGACAGTCTTAGACATTGTATAAAGACACGGTAATGGGATAAACAGTCTCTGACTTACAATGGTTCGACCTAGGATTTTTTGACTTTACAGTGGTGTAAAATTGATATGCTTTCAGTAGAAGTTTCACTTTGAATTTTGATCCTTTCCCTGGTGAGCATGATGCAGTCTGATCCCCTCTCCTGATGCTGGGCTGTGGTAGCCACAGCTCCCTCTCAGCCCAGGATCATGGGGTGATAACCATTCTATACCCAGACAACAATTCAGTTTTTCACTTTCAGTACAGCATTCAATAAATTATTTGAGATAGTGCACACTATATTATAAAATAAGCCTGTGTTAGATGATTTTGCCCAACTATAGGCTAATGTAAATGTCTGAGCATGCTTAAGGTAGACAGGCTAAGCTATGATGTTCTGTAAGTTAGGTGTATTAAAGGTACTTTCAACTTACAATATTTTCAATTTACAGTTGGTTTATTGGGTTGTAACCCCATTGTAAGTCAAAGAAGATTTGTACTTTCAGCTGGTAATCGTTTTTCCTCTTTGTTCAACAGTGAATCTCTATCTAATTAATCCTTTACTCTGGAAGGGACAGGTCATGCATGATTAATTTTTAAATTATATAATAGTTGATTTTTAAAATACATGCAAAATACAGTAAGTAATGAAGCATAGCAACAAGACGAAAAGTTGGGAACCCAGCTGCTAACTTAAAAACTAGAGTATCATTTATACCATTGCATCATCTTTCATACTCTTTCTCAGTCCCATTCCCCTGACACCATACAGAAGTAGCCACTACCCTGCATTTTGTTTTTATTATTCCCTAGTTTTAAAACATCTAAAGACTAAATACCCATATGATACAATTAAGGCATTTTTCTATATCCCATTTCTAAAATCCAATTCGAATTACAAAGAATGAAAATACAGGGAAAAAAACCCACTCATCTTTAATAAAGCAAAGAAGTAGCTATAATAGAACATTAAACACACATTATGAAGCCTAATCATGTGAAATCAAGACCCAGGGAACATAAGGGAGCTGAAACCTAGCACCTAGTGCTTCAGACTTAAAGCAGGAGGCAGTTTCTTTAAGAGTGTTATCTAGGAAGGGTGGCCAAGATGGCGGAGTAGAAAGACTCAGAGCTCACCTCCTCTCATGGGCACACAAAAATCACAATTTTCTGTAGAACAACCATTGATGAAAAAGACTGGAACCTACTAGAAAATATCTTCTACATCTAAAGACGTAAAGAAGGAACCACAATGAGGTGGGGATGAGGGACAAACTTGCAATATAATCAAATCCGACACTTGTAAGGTGGGTGACCCACAAAATAGAGAATAATTATATTGCAGAGATTCTCCCACAGGAGTGAGAGCCTCCCCATGTGAGGCTCCCCAGCTCAGGGGTCTGGCACGAGGAAGATGAGTCCCCAGAGTATTTGGCTTTGAAGGCCAGCAGGGCTTAATTTCAGGAGCCCCACAGGACTAAGGGAAATAGAAACGTCACTCTTAAACTGCACACACAAACTCTCACATGTGCCAGGACTCAGGATAAAAGCAGTAATTTGATAGGAGCCTAGGCCAGACCTACCTGCTGGTCTTGGGGAGTCTCCTGGAGTGGCAGTGGGGTGGCTGTGGCTTACCCTGGGGGCATAGACATTTGTGGCAGACATATTTGGGAACATTAAACCACATGAACACTGCTGCTGGTGGCTACCATCTTGGTGGCTCATTATCACCGAGACCTGACCCTACCCAACAGCCTGTAGGCACCAGTGCTGGGAAACTTCAGGCCAAACAACTAACTGGGTGGGGCTGTGCCAGCAGACAGCCTGCCTAAAGACTTCCTGAACCTAGAGCCAACTCTAGACATGACCCTAGACATGGCCTTGCCCACCAGAGGGACCAAGACCCAGCTCCACCCTCCAGTGGGCAGGCCCCAATCCTTCTCTCCAGGAAGCCTGCAAAAGCCTCTAAACCAGCCTCACTCACCAGGGCTGAGATGCATAGGATGCCTCCTACAGAGGACCACTCCCCCAAGGTCAAGAAACATAACTAATTTACTACAAACATAAGAATACAAATAACAACTTAGACAAAATGGGGTGGCAGAGGAATATGTTTCAGATGAAGGAACAAGATAAAACCCCAGAAGAAGAACTAAGTGAAGTGAAGATAGGCAATCTACCTGAGAAAGAGTTCAGATTAATGATTGTAAAGATGATCAAAGAACTCAGGAGGAGAATGGATGCACAGAGCAAGAAGCTAGAAGTTTTTAACAAAGAGTTAGAAAATATAGAGAACAACCAAACAGAGATGAAGAATACAATAACTGAAATGAAAAATACACTAGAAGGAATCAATGCTAGACTAAATGATACAGAGTAACAAATCAGTGAGCTGGAAGACAGAGTAGTGGAAATCACTGCTGCTGAATAGAAAAAAGAATTAAAAGAAATGAGGACGTTTTAAGAGACCTCTGGGACAACATCAAGCACAGTAATGTACTCATTATAGGGGTCTGAGAAGGACAAGAGAGAGAGAAAGGGCCTGATAAAATATTAGAAGACATAAAAGCTGAAAACTTCCCTAACCTGAGAAAGGTTATAGTCACCCAAGTCTGTGAAGTGTAGAGAGTCCTGTACAGGTTGAACCCAAAGGGGAAGACACCAAGAGTCCATGCAATCAAAATGACAAAAACTAAAGGTAAAGAGAAAATATTAAAAGCAGCAAGGGAAAAGCAACAAATAACATATAAGGGAACTCCCATTAAGCCATCAGCTGATTTTTCAGGAGAAAGCCTGCAGGCCGGAAAGGAATGGAACAATTTATTTAAAGTGATGAAAGAGAAAAACTTACAACCAAGACTACTCTACCCAGCAAGGCTCTGTTTCAGATTTTTTTTTTTTTTTAACCAGGGGAGAGTGTGAATGCAGTCCCCCACTACCACAAATTATGCAGTCAAATTTCCATTTGGGGAACTTGCAGGGGTCAGCACATCCAGAGTACAATGGATAAGCCTTGCCCTGGGAAAACCACCTTCATGATCATGGTATCTCCCTTGTCAGGTAAGTATATTCTCTTTCAGATTTGATGGAGAAATCAAAAGCTTTATAGACAAGCAAAAGCTAAAAGTGTTCAGTATCACCAAACCAGCTTTACAATAAATGTTAACTTCTCAAGGTGAAAAAGAAAAAGCCACAACTAGAAATAAGAAAATTACAAAATAAAAAAGCTCACTGGTAAAGGAAAACATAAAGTAAAGGCAGGAAATCATCCACACACAAAGCTAGTAGGGAGGTTAAATACCAATGGCATTTTTCACAGAACTAGAAGTAATAAATTTACAATGTGTATGGAATGACGAAAGACCCTGAATAGCCAAAACAATCTTGAGAAAGAAGAAGAGCTGGAGGAATTACACGTCCTGACTTCAGACTCTACTACAAAGCTATAGTAATTTTAATTACAGTATGGTATGGCACAAAAACAGAGACATAGATCAACGGAACAGAATAGAGAGTATTAAAAAAAAGAGAGAGAGAGAGAGAGGAGTGGAGAGTAACTCTGAAGTTTGGCTGGAGCAACTGGAGGGCTAGAGTGACCATTGCCTGTAATGGAGAAGATAGTGGGTGTGTCAGGTTTTTTGGGGAAGACCAGAAGTGTGCAGTAAGGTCATAGTGCATAGATGGTATTAGAAGCAAGACCTGGGGTAGAATCACGAAGGGAGTGAAGGTGAGTAAAGAACAAACAGGTTTAAAGATGGAGCCCAATATTGAGAATTTAGTGATATAAAAAAGAACAAACAAAAGAGATAAAAAGATAACCCAAGAGTAGAAAGATGTGCACTCACTCCCTCTTGCGAGAGCACCAGAATCACAACTAAACAATCATCTGAACAATGATTGATGTCATTGATCAATGTCGAGCTGAACAATCATTGACAGGAAGACCCTGGAACTCACCAAAAAAAGATACCTCACATCCAAAGACAAAGGAGAAGCCGCAATGAGATGGTAGGAGGGGCACAATCACAATGAAATCAAATCCCATAACCACTGGGTGGGTGACTCACAAACTGGAGAACACTTATACCACAGAAGCCCACCCACTGGTGTGAAGCATCTGAGCCCCACGTCAGGCTTCCCAACCTGGGGGTCTGGCAATGGGAGGAGGAATTCCTAGAGAATCAGACTTTGAAGGCTAGTGGGATTTGATTGCAGGATTTTGACAGGTCTGGGGGAAACAGAGACTCCAGTCTTGGAGGGCACACACAAAGTAGTGTGCTCATCAGGACCCAGGGGGAAGGAGCAGTGACCCCATAGGAGACAGAATGAGACCTACCTGCTAGTGTTGGAGGGTCTCCTGCAGAGGAGGGGGTGGCTGTGTCTCACTGTGAGAACAAGGACACTGGCAGCAGAAGTTCTGGGAAGTACTCCTTGGCATGAGTCCTTGCAGAGTCCGCCATTACCCCAACCAAAGAGCTGGGTAGTCTCCAGTGCTGCTCAACTCAGGCCAAACAACCAACAGGGAGTGAACCCAGCCTTACCCATCAGCAGACAAGCGGATTAAAGTTTTACTGAGCTCTGCCTACTAGAGCAACACCCAGCTCTACCCACCACCAGTCCCTCTCATCAGGAAGCTTGCACAAGCCTCTTAGATAGCCTCATCCACCAGAGGGCAGACAGCAGAAGCAAGAAGAACCACAATTCTGCAGCCTGTGGAAAGAAAACCACATTCAGAGAAAGAGAGACAAAATGAAAAGACAGAGGAGGACTACGTACCAGATGAAGGAACAAGATAAAACCCCAGAAAAACAACTAAATGAGGTGGAGATACGCAACCTTCCAGAAAAAGAATTCAGAATAATGATAGTGAAGATGATCCAGGACCTCGGAAAAAGAATGGAGGCAAAGATTGAGAAGATGCAAGAAATGTTTAACAAAGACTTAGAATAATTAAAGAACAAACAAACAGAGATGAACAATACAATAACTGAAATGAAAACTTCACTAGAAGGAATCAATAGTGGAATAACTGAGGCAGAAGAACGGATAAGTGACTTGGAAGACAGAATGGTGGAATTCTGTGCTGCGGAACAGAATAAAGAAAAAAGAATGAAAAGAAATGAAAACAGCCTAAGAGACCTCTGGGACAGCATTAAATGCAACAACATTCACATTATAGGGGTCCCAGAAGGAGCAGAGAGAGAGAAAGAACCCAAGAAAATATTTGAGGAGATTATAGTTGAAAACTTCCCTAACGTGGGAAAGGAAATAGCCACCAAAGTCCAGGAAGCACAGAGGTTCCAGGCAGGATAAACCCAAGGAGAAACATGCTGAGACACATAGTAATCAAATTGACAAAAATTAAAGCCAAAGAAAAATTATTAAAAGCAACTAGGGAAAAATGACAAATAACATACAAGGGAACTTCCATAAGGTAAACAGCTGATTTCTCAGCAGAAACTCTACAAGCCAGAGGGAGTGGCATGATATATTGAAAGTGATGAAAGGGAAACACCTACAACCAAGATTACTCTACCAGGCAAGGATCTCATTCATATTTGATGGAGATATCAAAATCTTTACAAACAAGCAAAAGCTAAGAGAATTCAGCACCACCAAGCCAGCTCTACAACAAAGGCTAAAGGAACATCTCTAAGTGGGACACACAAGAGAAGAAAAGGACTTACAAAAACAAATGCAAAACAGTTAAGAAAATGGTAATAGGAAAATACATATTGATAATTACCTTAAATGTGAATGGATTAAATGCTCCAACCAAAAGATACAGGCTTGCTGAATGGATACAAAAACAAGACCCATATATATGCTGTCTACAAGAGACCCACTTCAGACCTAGGGACACACAGACTGAAGGTGAGGGGATGGAAAAAGATATTCCATGCAAATGGGAATCAAAAGAAAGCTGGAGTAGCAATATTCATATCAGACAAAATAGACTTTAAAATAAAGAATGTTACAAGAGACAAGGAAGGACACTACATAATGATCAAGGGATCAATCCAAGAAGAAGCTATAACAATTATAAATATATATGCACCCAACATAGGAGCATCTCAATACATATGGCAAATGCTAACAGCTATAAAGGAGGAAATCAACAGTAACACAATCATAGCAGGGGACTTTAACACCTCACTTACAGAGGAGGTGGAAGATCATCCAGACAGAAAATTAATAAGGAAACAACATAAAATGACACAATACACCAGATAGATTTAATTGATATTTATAGGACATTCCACCTGAAAACAACAAATTACACTTTCTTCTCAAGTGCACACAGAACGTTTTCCAGGATAGATCACATCTTGGGTCACAAATCAAGCCTCAGTAAATTTAAGAAAATTGAAATCATCAAGCATTTTTTCTGACCACAATGCTATGAGATTAGAAATCAATTACAGGGAAAAAAAAGTAAAAAACACAAACACATGGAGGCTAAACAATACGTTATTAAATAACCAAGAGATCACTGAAGAAATCAAAAAATACCTAGAAACAAATGATAATGAAAACCTGATGATCCAAAACCTATGGGATGCAGCAAAAGCAGTTCTAAGAGGGAAGTTTATAGTAATACAAAAGCAAGAAAAATCTGAAATAAACAATCTAAGCTTACACCTAAAGCAACTAGAGAAAGAAGAGCAAAGAAAACCCAAAGTTAGTAGAAGGAAAGAAATCATAAAGATCAGAGCAGAAATAAATGAAGTAGCAACAAAGAAAACCATAGCAAAGATCAATAAAACTGAAAGCTGGTCCTTTGAAAAGATAAACAGAATTGATAAAACTTTAGCCAGACTCATCAAGAAAAAGGGGGAGAGGACTCAAATCGATAAAATTAAACATGAGAAAGGAGATGTTACAACAGACCCCACAGGAATACAAAGCATCCTAAGAGACTATTACAAGCAACACTATGCCAATAAAATGGACAACCTGGAAGAAATGGAAAAATTCTTAGAAAGGTATAACCTTGCAAGACTGAACCAGGAAGAAATAGAAAATATGAACAGACCAACCACAAGTAATGAAATTGACACTGCGATTAAAAATCTTCCAACAGACAGAAGTCCAGGATCAGATGGCTTCACAGGTGAATTCTACCAAACATTTGGAGAAGAGCTAACACCCATCCTTCTCAAACTCTTCCAAAAAATTGCAGAGGAAGGAACACTCCCAAACTCATTCTATGAGGCCAGCATCACCCTGATACCAAAACCAGACAGATACTACAAAAAAAGAAAATGACAGACCAATATCACTGATGAAAATAAATGCAAAAATCCTCCACAAAATACCAGCAAATGGAATCCAAGAACACATTAAAATGATCATATACCATGATCAAGTGGGATTTATCACGGGATGTAAGGATTCTTCAATACACGCAAATCAATCAATGTGATACACCATATTAACAAATTGAAGAATAAAAATGATATGATCATCTCAATAGATGCAGAAAAAGCTTTTGACATAATTCAACACCCATTTATGAAAATACTCTCCAGAAAGTGGGCATAGAGGGAAACTACCTCCACATAATAAAGGCCATTTATGACAAACCCACAGCAAAAATCATTCTCAATGGTGAAAAACTGGAAGCATTTCCTCTAAGATCAGGAAAAAGACAAAGGTGTCAACTCTCACCACTATTATTCAACATAATTTTGGAAGTCCTAGCCATAGCAATCAGAGACAAAAAAGAAATAAAAGGAATACAAACTGGAAAAGAAGAAGTAAAACTGTCATTGTTCACAGATGACATGGTACTGTACACAGAGAATCCTAAAGATGCCACCAGAAAACTAGTTGAGCTAATCAATGAATTTGGTAAAGTTGCAGGATACAAAATTAATGCACAGAAATCTCTTGCATTCCTATACACTAGCAATGAAAGATCAGAAAGAGAAATTAAGGAAACACTCCTATTCACCCTTGCAAGAAAAAGAATAAAATACCTAAGAATAAACCTACCTGAGGAGGTAAAAGACCTGTACTCAGAAAACTATAAGACACTGATGAAAGAAATCAAAGATGACACAAACAAATGGAGAGATATACTATGTTCTTGGGTTGGAAGAATGAATATTGTGAAAATGACTATGTTACCCAAAGCAATCTACAGATTCAGTGCAATCCCTATCAAATGACCCAGCATTCCCACTACTGGGCATATACCAAGAGAAAACCATATTTCAAAAAGACACATGCACCCCAATGTTCTTTGCAGCACTATTTCCAATAGCCAGGTCATGGAAGCAACCTAAATGCCCATCGACAGATGAATGGATAAAGAAGATATGGTATATAGATTCAATGGAGTATTACTCAGCCATAAAAAGGAATGAAATTGGGTCATTTGTAGAGACGTGGATGGACTTAGAGACTGTCATACAGAGTGAAGTAAGTCAGAAAGAGAAAAACAAATATTGTATATTAATGCATACATGTGGAATCTAGAAAAATGGTACAGATGAACTGGCAGAAATAGAGACACAGATGTAGAGAACAAGGTTTCCTTAGTGGGAAATGGGGATTCGAGTGGCCAGTTGAATAAAGTCAGGATTCTTCTAGGCCCATGTATACCTTCTAAGTTAAAAAAAAAAAAAAGGATAAAGAGGAAAATCTTCAAAATAAAAATAAGTATTAATTGTAAAAGAACGTTTATTTAGAATAACACAGCACTCGTGTATCTGTGCTTCTGTGTGTGTGTGTGTGTGTGTGTGTGTGTGTGTGTGTCTGTCTTAGGGAAACAAAGGTACCAGCCTTAGTTAAGGACCTCATATCTTGCACTACTGGGTTGGGTCATTTGTGGGCTGAGGCTGCCCAGTAAGAGGAAGGAGGAGAGCCCAGCTGGGGGCATTCATTCTCTGCCCTTACAGCTTCTTTCAGGATGTTCTTTAAAGGACACATATTATGCTTTTCTTGAAAAAAAAAAAAACCGTAAAGGTAGTTTTCTTTTTGAAATATGATTTTGTGTTTCATAATGCAATAGAGTAAGAATTTTTATCGTCTCATTTATTTATTGCCTTGAAAGGAGCATTCTCTTGCTATAGGGAGCCCACTGTAATTTGACAAAATGTTATCATACATATTTTTAAATTACATTCAGCTTAAGTGTAATACCAAACAATGTATCTGCCACTTTCTATCATGGAATATCCAGCCTCTATGAATCCTGTTGGTGTATATATTTTACCTTTACTTGCATATGAATATCTCCATTTAGTGGTATTCTGAGTTTGCATATGATTTTATATCTTAGTTTTCAAACTTAGTACATTATAAGCTCATATTTATGTGTTCCTATAGGATTTCAAAACTATAATATTGCAGTGCTGCGTTCCATGTTATATTGATCAGATGGGGTTATATGAAGTTCCCCGTGTTTTAATCTAAGTCCCCCATGCCTGCACCCTGGAAAGGAAAGATTGTGAATTCTGCTGAGATGTTTCCAAGATTCAAGACACACCACTACACCAGTGTGTGCTCTGATGGGTGTTTTGTTGTGTTTTGTTTCTCTCGGTTAAAAAAGAAATCAAGTCCGGGGCTGAGTTCAAGGCATTCATGGCTCGGAACGCAGCCAGGCTGTCTTTGGAAGTGGGCTCCTGCCTGGGGAGGGACTGAGGCCCCGCGCGCAGCTCGGCGCAGACCCTGCGCCTTCGGTGCCAAGTCCGCCGCGCTCTCCATTGAGCCGGCGAGGACCCGGCGCAGCTGCTGATGTTGCGGTGTCAGCTCTGACACCGGGTCACCATAGCGACGGAGGCGGCTGCCAGAGAACCCTGGGGGCGAAACCCCGCCTGAAAGGACAGGAAAGTGACACTGGCCAGTTCGTGCCCAAATACCGGTTAGGTAGGAGACAAAGCGGGTTACAGATCAATATAAAAAGAGAAAAAATGCAAATTGGTGTCCTCGAGCGACTAAACAAATTATATTAAACCAACAAATAATTACCGGTCCCCAGTATTTCCAGGCGGGAGCCAGAGGGCAGGCTGGGGAGGGGATGAGGTTGGGGTTTAAATCCCAGCTCTAAGGTTTGATGCAAAATTTGGCAAAGCTACAATGCTAATTTGTAAAGTGCATAAAATAATGTTTACCTTAAATGAAGTGTGGAGAAAATTAATGAAAATATCAGGTGTAAAGTGCTAGGGACTTAATGAACAAGCCAGCACCCCTGGGAAACAAGAGACAGTTAAGAAAGAGATTAAGACACTTCGAAGGAATGACAATCGATGTTCCTAATTATGACCCTCAAAAAGTGTAACAGTTGAAGTTCCCTACGAATCATAACAGAAAAGCTGATTTCTGTTTGTGTAGTTTTGTTATTAGGTTTATTTTACTATGTATTCCTGAAAGGCACTCTATTTGGAGTATACATCCTATCATAAATATTTAATTATCTGAAAAATTAAACCAACCAACATTCTCTATCTTATCCTGGATAATTTACTATTATTAATTTTAATAAAACTACATTCTCTTTTTTCCCCCTGTTATTTCTGATTGTAAAAGAATTGCCCACTCAGTAGAAAATTTGAGAAGCAGTTGAAGCTATAAAAATGCAGAGAAGACAATATCTATAACTCCTTGCCCAGGAAAGCGATTTTAACATCTGGAATATTTTTTCAAGAGTTTTCCTTTATGCATACTTTTGAGTAATTGAATTCATATTGTACATAGTTTAAATTTTGCTTTTGACTTAGTGGTATTTTAAGGCATTTTCCCAGGCCTTTAAATTAAAGGGAAATTAAATTAAATTTTTTAAGTTGCGTTTTATTTCTTTGATATATTATGATTTAATTATCTATGACTATATTTCAGAGAGTTTTAAATGCTTTCTTTTTTTAAAAAAAAACCCTAAGTTGAATATATTTGGCTTAAACACCTGTCCACATTTTAGATTATTTCCTTAGAATAAATTCCTCAGAAGTAGAATTACTGTGTCAATATGTATGAAAAATTACATCATTTTTGTTAATATTGCCAAAATTCCTTTCAGAAAAGTTTCTGCTTGACTCTTGCTAGCAATATCTGAGGGCACTCAATAACTTCTGTTTACTTCATCTTTGTACCTTAACATTTGAAATCATCTCATTTTTAATTGGAAAGTTTTTATAATTAGGAAGCTGATATTTTTCAAATGCTTACTAACCATTTGTAATTTATTTTATGCTGTGGTTTATTGGTTCATGACCTTTGTTTAAAAGATGACTTTGTTTATGTGAAATGGATGGGTAAGAAACTTGGAACAACTCATCCACTAAAAGCAACTAGAAAATGTGACAAAACACCTGCAAGGTAGCATCAGAGACCTAATAACTCAGTGAACCACGGATTCAGGAGACAGGGGAAGAGTGAGGTCAGCTAGACAACCTGAGATTTAATGGTCTTTATCCCTTTGCTGCAACGTGGGCAGGTTCACGGGGACAGAGGCTCCAAGACCTCCCAAGAGAAAGGATGAATCTGGTAACCCCCATCATTTCTGATCGGACCCTGGAAACCTGCTCTCCAGTAGGGAACTAAGAGGCAATAAGACTTACAGGGACTTCAGCTCAGCTGGGAATCACCTCCGTTACTCACACTGGATGAAGGGCAACAGGAGCTAGTGCCCCGTCACCTGCAGAAGCAAATGTAAATCATACTTGGTCCAACCTTGTTTCAACAGACAGTTGTCCAAATATCTGTGTTGAATATTTCTTTTATGTCACTCAAATTGAATGGAAAAAGATGGTAATTAAAAATTGGCTTTTGTTAGCTGCTTTGAAAGCCTGGAAAACAAGACAGTGATATGCTTGTACCAGCTATCATTCAAAGCACTCCGAGATTCCAAGGGTCTCTAAGGCAGTGTTTGTGCAGCCCCTTATCTCCTGAGGGCACAAGGGCCCAGCAGCTAATGGCTAAGGTTGCAGAGCTGCAAAGGCGGGTGAATGAGCACACAGCCTTAACAGGGGTCCTACTGGGAGGGCCCTAAGAGGAAACGAATGGAATCTGAGATCGGGTGTATGTATGTGGATGAGCTCAGAACCCGGACCCCTAGATTCCCCTGAACCTTCCGGGCCAACAGAAGCAACATCCTCCCTCTTTGAACAGGAGCACAGACTCCTTGTGCTTGCAGCCCCCACCTCTTGGAGCCCTCCCCTGAGAGGCACCTCACGAGATGACCTTAGATCCATCCTCACCACCCTCACCATCTCAGACAGTTACAGTCAAATCTCAGCACAGTCTGAGCGAGAAAACCCAGTCCCTGCTCCAGGAGGAATAACTTGGACACAGAAGTAATTGTCCTTGAGTTACATATACCAGCTGCACCTGGGAGGCCCCATGTGGGAGTGGATCTTGAGAGAAGCAAAAGAGAATATGAGACTCAAGAGACTCAATGGGGAAAGTTCACTGGCCTGGCAACACTCTCCCAGGACTTGGGCTCAACCACCTTCCTTGACCACTGCAGCCAGTCCTAGCACACTCCTGGGATGGCTCCTTGAAGCTTGGACGGGAAAATCAGATGGAGCTGCCCCACTGCTTCAGGGTAGTATTGAGGAAGGGATCAAAAAACTCAGGAAGGTGGAAATGAAGAAATGTATTTATCAGGTAAGAGGAAAAGATGTAGCATCTCAGCAGGCTTCCCAGGGGCTCCGTGAGGATGTTCATCTCACTGAGGCAGTAAGGGATATACCGTGAGGGGGAGGTAGCAGCCTCTTTGGGAATTTCCGTGGTGGTTATTCTCTGGAATTGATGGTAGGACGTAGGGGTGCCTAGAATCGGTAGGGAGAGTGGTAGTGTGGATGGAAGGCACTTGGCCACCGCAGGCAGACATGGTGGATACAGCTACAGTAACCATGGTAATTAGCAGCAGTGCTGGAGTGTGATTTAGGACGCCTTGCCTGTAAGAATCTCTTCTGAGGAGAGAGATAGGTGGATAGCTTGATTTTCTCCAAACTGTGAAAAACACCAAATATCCATCAAGTATCAGACGGATGAATAATTGGTGTTAAAATCATATAATGGAATTCTCTTCAGCAATGAAAATGAACAATCCCAGCTACACGCAATAATGCGAATGACTACACTTAATGTTGAGCAATAAAGTCAGATGCAAAGATCACATATTAAATGGTTCCACGTACATCAAGTCCAAAGAAAAGCAAATCAGAATTATGACAAAATAAAGGAGAAAAATACTATGATTATCTCAATAAATGCAGAAAAACCATGTGAAAAAGTGTAACATTCCCTAGCAAGGAATAAATGGAACCTATAGCAATGAACTAATAAATACATTAGTGAAATATTGAAAGTTTTTCTTTTACATTAGATGACCACTACTGTAGGTCTCTAGCCAGTAAAATAAGGCAAGGTAAATGAATAAAATATGTAAGGATTGGAAGGGAAGAAGTAAAACTGTCATCATTTGCCAACAACATGACTGTGTATGTAGAAAATCTAAAAACTTTACAGATGAACCATTGGAATTAAAGAGTGAATTTAACACAATGGCTTGGTAGAATTAAATACAGTAAGTCCGCTACATATGAACCTTCGAGTTGCAAACTTTCAAAGATGTGAACGTGCATTCACACGTCCAATCACGTAAGTTAGTTCACGTGTCTGGCATATGTTGTCATGTGTGTGCATCCTCTGCAAATGGCTGTGCTTTTGTGTACTTTACCGTGTAGTACTGTACAGAGTACGGTAGCACAGTATCTTTATTTCAAGCCCAGGATGTCTGAAAGCAAGCGTAAAAGCAGCGGTGATGTAGCTGGTGCTGCTAAGAACTGCCAGTTGTTGTCCTGTACTACTGTACTTTTCAAGATACTGTCCTGTAAGATTCAAAATGTTTTCTTTATTTTTTGTGTTTGTTTTTTATGTATTATTTGTGTGAAAAGTATTATAAACCTATTACAGTACAGTATTATATAGCCGATTGGGTTAGTTGGGTACCTAGGCTAACTTTGTTGGACTTACGAACAAATTGGACTTACGAATGCACTCTTGGAATGGAACTCGTTCGTTTGTTGGGGACTTACTGTATGCAAAACACAAAACACAATTTTACTCCTATGTATCATCAAGAATTAGAAAATGAAATTAAAATTATACTATTCGCAATAACATCATAAAACATCAAATATCTAGGAGCAAATCTAATATAAAATGCACAAGCCTTCTACACTGGAAACTTTAAATCAGTACTGAGAGAAGTTAAAGAAGACCTAAATAAGTAAAGCAATATATTTTGTTCTTGGAGTGGAAGATTGGGTGTTATTAAGATGCCAATTTTCTGAGTTGATTTAATTGATAAAATCCTTATTTTAAAAAAGCTAGCAGAGTCATGGACATATACACACTAACAAACGTAGTAAGGTAGATAGCTAGGGGGAAGCAGCCGCAAGGCACAGGGATTTTAGCTCGGGGCTTTGGGACAGCCTGGAGGGGTGGGATGGGGAGAGTGGGAGGGAGGGAGACGCAAGAGGGAAGACACATGGGAGCATATGTATATGTATAGCTGATTCACTTTGTTATAAAGCAGAAACTAACAAACAAACAAAAAAAGCTAGCAAGTGTGTGTATATACCTAGGTGCAAACTGATGGGCTAATTCTAAAAAACCATACAGAATTTTAGTCCCAAGACAAATTGGAAGAAGAATTTAAGAAGTTGAAAGATTTATACTCTGGATATCAAGACTTATGATTAAGCTAGAGTAATTAAAAGTTGCATCATTTGTGCAAAGATGGAGAAATGGACCACTGAACAGAATAGAGAGCACAGGAACAAGCTCAATACATGCAGTCACTTGATTCATGACAAAGATATTATTGGAGAGCAATGGGGAAAGGACAATAAATAAATGGTGCTGGATAGGCATAAAACCCGCATATCCATAAGAAAAAGATTTAATCTTAATCTTTAACTCACATTATAAAATAACAGAAACTACACAGATTGGTCTTTGCTCTGCTTCCTGCCACAGAGTTCCTAAAACCCTTGTAATTTCCTATGTGATAAAAGCACCAGGAGCATCTTTTGTTCTGATATTTAGTCTTTGACCTTGGTTCCTGACACAGAGCTCCTAAGTCTCTTGGATTTTCCTGAGTGATAGAGTGTCTTTTGTTTTAATGAGGTGACCTTTGGTGGGCTTCAGGATGGGGGCCGGTCACCAGAAAGACTAAGCCATGATTAGAAGTTTGGAACTTTCAGCCCCACTCCCGTCCTCTCAGAAAAGGAGAAGTGGAGTTAACAATTGATCATGCTTACATGAAGAAACCTCCTTAAAAATTTCAAAAATACGGGGCTCAGGGAGCTTCCAGGTTGGTAAACACATCTATGTGCACCCCAAATCCATGGGGACAGGAGCTGTTGTGCTGGGGACCCTTCCAGACCTCACCCTATATACCTCTCACCCTATATACCTCTTCATCTGGCTGTTTATCTGTAGCCTTCACATCTTATTCTTTATTATATAATAAACAGGTAAACATAAGTGAGTGTGTTCCTGAGTTCTGTGAGCTATTTCTAGCAAATAATCAAGCATGAAGAAGGAGGATTCTTCAATTTGCAGCCAAGTCAGACAGAAGTTGTGGGTAACTGGGGGACCTCCTACTTGCAATTGGCATCTGAAGTGGGGGAAGGCTTGTGGGACTGAGCCTTTAACCTGTGGGATGTGCGCTCACTCTAGTCACTGTCAGAATTGAACTGAAATGCAGGACACTCAGCTGGTGTCAGAGAACAGCCTGGTGTGGAAAACCCGCACATCTGGTGTCACAAGTATTGCGAGTATGAGAGTAAAGGAAAACACAATGAGTTTTTTTCTCAGACACATGCCCTACACAAAAATAAATCCAGATGGATTGTAGAGATAATTGTGAAAAATAAATCAATAACATTTCTAAGGCGATAACAAGAGAACATGTATGTCTTTAGGAGTAGGGAAAGTTTTCTTAAATGTCAAAAGTATTAACCAATAAGAAAAAAAAAGATTACGGAAAGAACACATTAACACTAAGACACATTAAGAGAGTGAAATACAAGCCACTGAATTGGAGAAGATATTTGCAACACATTTAATTGAAAAGAACTTGTATTAAAAACAAAAAACTCCTAAAGATCAATAAGAAAATGACAACCCAATAAAAAAAAAGTGAGCAAGAGATTTTAACAACAGCTTCACCAATGGAAATACAAGTGATTAATAAACATATGAAAAGAATGAACACTCATTAGTCATCTGAGAATGCAAATTAAAACCACAATTAGATTCTGCCACGTACCTACCAGAATCACTAAAATCAAATAGGCTGCCAATAGCAAGTATTCGCAAGAATGGAAAGCTCTCATACAACCCTGGTGGGAGTATAAATGGGTACAGTCACTTTGGAAAACTGTTTCCCATTATCTATTAAAGCTAAACTTACGCATACCCCCGATCCTGTAATTCCACTCCTAGGTTTCAACTCAACAGAAATACATACATATGTGAAAATATGTGTACAAGAATGTTTATTGCATATTATCTTTAATGGCTAAAGACTGAAAACAGATAAAAATTTCATCAACATTATAATGAAGAAATAATATTCAGTGTATGAAATATCTTCCTACAATGGAATGCTATCCAGTAATTAGGATGAATTAATTACAGCTGCACACAATATAACACTATAAATCTTGCAAACATGATGTTGAGAGAAAGAAGCCAGACACAAGAAATGTGTGCTGTGTGATGCCATTATATGAAGTTAAAGTTCAGATAAATCTAATCCGCGATGTTAGAAATCAGTATGGTAGTTACCTTCGGAGATGACTCTAGGAGTACTGATTCCAAGGGGGCTAAAGGGGCACTTGAGGGGCTGGCGTTTTTTTTTTTTTCTGCGGTACGCGGGCCTCTCACTGTTGTGGCCTCTCCCGTTGCGGAGCACAGGCTCCGGACGCGCAGGCTCAGTGGCCATGGCTCACGGGCCCAGCCGCTCCGCGGCATGTGGGATCTTCCCGGACCGGGGCACGAACCCGCATGCCCTGCATCGGCAGGTGGACTCTCAACCACTGCGCCACCAGGGAAGCCCGGGGCTGGCGTATTTTAACTCTTGATCTGGCCTCTGATTTCATGATGTGCTTTTTGTATGTGTGATAATTCATCATGCTTTGCACTTACATAATTCACTTTTCTGAATGTATGTTATTCTTCAGTCAAGGTGTTCCTAAGACAGGAAAGAAAAGAAGTACTTTACTGGTGTAGAAAACTCAAACATTCAGGGGCAGAACTAGCTTCAAGCTCAGTCAGATTTCATTGCTAACAAATCTTTATCAAATGTGCAAGTGTCTTATTGGCAGCAGCGCTAGGATGACAAGCCAGGATATGGCTGAGTGCCTTGAATGTATGCAGTTGCTTCTCCTTCTTGGCCTTCCTTTCTTCTACCTCTACTTCCACCCCATGAGTCATTTCCTCCAGGCCTACGGGGTTAACGCCTGCCTGTGTGTCTAAGTCTGTGCAACAGGTGTTCACTGGGCAGTGTTCAGTCCTATCTAGTTAAGGTGACATTTCACTTTTATGGGAAATAATTTCTTGTAGTTTCCCATTATCTATTACATTCACATGAAATTGCATAAGAAATATTGTTTGGTTGGTGAATGGTCCCATGGATTGCGATTAAGTTAGTTACTAGCCTACCCTCTCCAAGTATGGATCAAATCTATTTCTCTTATCCCTTGAGGACCATTCTTCCAAGCAGTCTAGTGCCCAACCTCTCCTCTCAAGGATGTTTGTATAGCAAACAGCCAGGCTAGGTAGAGATAGTGAACCAAGGGCAGATGTGTTTACTGTCCAGTATAATAGAGATAATGCCTCCCTGGGGAAAAGGGCAGGCAGGTCTTACAGTTGCCTTAATAAAAGATTGGGGTTTCCTAAGCTTGGGGTTCTTTGGCTATGATGAAAACCCATGGCCAGCACAGCAACCTCTTGGTCACTTCCTCATTACCCAGCGGGACTTGGGGGACAAGGGGAGCTGATGCATACATGAAGTTCATGCTGCCTGCTGTGCCCTGAGGAATAAAAATTCTCTGTCTCTGACCAGGAATCGTGTGTCTTCTCTCAGCATCATGAAACTGTGGCAGGCTAACTTATTAGCTTGCAAGTAGGATAAATTCTCAGACCTCTTGTAATTCTTGAAAGAGATATACTTGGCTTCCTCTAGTGTTGCTACTAGGTTTGCAATACAAACCAAAACTGATATTCTGAGTTTAACAGCGTTAAATAATGAAAAGTCAATTGAGTAAAATGTAGAGACCACATTGTCTTTATCAAATGATTCATGAATCAGGCAGGCAGCATCTCATCCAAGTTCTTAAAGGCAGAAAGAGGGTGAAACAAGGAACTTATTAGCGAAGAATGCATTGTTTCCAGGAAGGTCGACCTCCTGAGGGGAACAGAAGGGTCCTATCAGGAGGATCACCTCACTAGTGCTGACCAGTTAAGATTGCATTCCTGAGAGTTTGAAACTGCAATTAGGTTGGGTATTAAGTCTTGGCTTGCAATCGTGGGGCTTAGCACAAATGACTCCATTTTGAATGACTCTAGTTTGGGCCTGTTGTTTTTTCTTTTTAACAGAAGTATCCCAGATAAGTTGCCAAATATAGTAGGCAAAAATTGTGTGAGTTAGATAGTGACAAAATGGTTCAATTTAGTCTAGGGGTGTGGGCTTAACGATATCTCCTCCAAAGTTATCCAGAAGCTTCTTCTTCTTTTTGGGAGTAGTTCATGCCCTTGGCCTGAGCTCGTCTGCAGGAGAGGAGGTTGTGCTGTCTCCCAGACATGACCAGTGTGACCCCAAACCAGACACGCAGTGAGTGAGGGATGAGTCGCTGATTTTCCTCCAAAGATGGCTGGAAGGGTGACTCGCTCTGAGGAATCTTCGAGGCACTCCCAAGAAATGTTTTTGATCAGCTTCCAACACTGAAGAATGGAGGGTCTCCATTTCTTCCTCCCCATAATCTTTCTCCTCAAGCTTTGATCCAATTTCTGACACAGAGAAGAAACTTTGCTCTCCAAGTATGCATCCCAGTCACAGCATTTGTTTCTGTTTTTACCCAATAAACTCACTTCTTGGGTGCGTGGTGAGGGTGTGACAGAGAGAGGAGCCCCTGGGGTGTATTTGAAAGAATTTAATGTATTTCTGTAGCAAGGGAGGATGCACGTACACATCTGAGATGCATTTTCCAGCCGCATTTGTATTTCCAGTCCAGAGTCTTCTTCTGACCTGCGTTCAGCTGCACGGTGCCCCTCTTCACGTGAATCCCTGCAGGAGTCTAAAGCTCACAAGTTGGAAACCAGCCCCTTGTCTCCTCTCTTTGTGGTCTCTGTCCCAGGAATGGACATTTAGTCCCATTCAAAACACAGTGCGGTCAGCTCCTGCTGAAGGAGGGTGATTCGAATGCTAATGTCAGCCCCCTTTGAATCGTCTGAGTACAAGAGGGAACTGAACAACAACTGTGGTCATCAGTGCCCAGAACTTTGTTTTCAGTGACTGAAAAGGAAAGACACCCACAGCGAATATTTTTCCACTTGAGAGGATTTATGCATATTTTACTTATCTCAAGTTTCAACTAATAGTATTTGTGGCTCTTATTGTAATTCTCCTCAGTGACTGTGGCCAGGATTAGAGGATGAGGCTATTTTGATTTTTAGAGGTAAAAGGGAAAGATTTGACATAACAAACATTGTGTTCATCACCACTTATCTCTACTTGTAACTCATGCCATTGACAACATTAAAAGTCACATGTATTTGCAGGTTTCAGGCAAAGAATAGACCTGTTAGAAATTCCACTCCCTAAAATATATTAAGGAATTATCTGCATTGATTTGAATCCTGCCATAAATTCTCTTTTTTTTTTTTTTTTTGCAGTACACGGGCCTCTCACTGTTGTGGCCTCTCCCGTTGCAGAGCACAGGCTCCGGATGCGCAGGCCCAGCGGCCATGGCTCACGGGCCTAGCCACTCCGCGGCATGTAAGATCTTCCCAGACCGGGGCACGAACCCGTGTGCCCTGCGTCGGCAGGCGGACTCTCAACCACTGCGCCACCAGGGAAGCCCACATAAATTCTCATCTTTGAGTGTGGTCAGCATAGTATAAATTGGGAAGGCTGTTTGATCCTTGCCTTTACTAACACTGGCTGATGGACATTGTCTTTGTTTCTGATAAAAGAAAAATCTTTCTGCAAACAAGATATTGTGAATATAAAAAGTGTCACACTAAAGGTGTGCTGGCCTCAATGTAAAGGTGATCAAACAGAAGAGACTGGAGACACATTAGGTCAGAAACTTGTACTTTGCTCTTCAGGGACGAACTCCTATCAAAGGAAAGAAAGAATGAAAGCCAAATAAATTCTACATGGTGATTCCTCTTTCTTAATGCTACAAAAGTCACTCTTAAAATTTTGCTAAAATGTCATTTATAAAAGTTGACACTTCTAACTAAACAGATTTCTTTTTGCTGCATGGAACTTTCTATACTGGTCTTCAAGGTGAGACATTTATAACAGTGTTGGAAGAAAAATGCAAGAGGTATCTCTCCAATGTCATCCTCAACAGCAGAGCACTGTCTGGTACACTGACTTCCTATCCGGTCTCTTATTTTCTAGTTTTAAATCCCTTCAGTTCTTTCTCTATGTGATCACTGAGCTGGGCTTTCTAAATGCAGAATTTACCATGTCACTCCTCTACTTACAAACTGCTGTGAGTCTCCATTGGTCTTAAACTAAAGAGCAGCTCCTTAGTCTGTCACTCAAAATCATTCTCAGTCCAGGGCCAAACTCTATTCAGCCACATCCTCTGACACCACCTCCACCCCACCCCTCTTCATCGCCTCCACAGTTACACATTTGAGTCTAACCTGTCTGAACACACCCCGCCTCGCCTGCCAGCTCTGAGCCTCTGCACCTTTGTCCTGCTGACCTGGATTGCCCTGATCTCCCTTCCTCGGTTACAAACTGTCACTGAAGATCTAAAAAGGCTCAACTCAAGTGTTACCTCTCAGCTAGGTATTCCTCCTCAAAGAAGAGTAAATTTCTCCATCTTTTAACTTCCCTTGAAATTTCGCATTTCCTACTAGTGAAGTGTGTATATCACATAGCATTATTGTCATTTGTCACTTGTTTGTACTGTGAGTTGTGTTTCCCACTGGCTTATAGTCTGTCTCCTAGAAGGAATTTTTGTTTCTTGTTCACAAGGTATAAATTTGTTTTTATATAAAAAAATTTAATAAGTTATAATGCATTTATTGAATATTACCAGACAGAGTCATTCTTCAATCATTGATCTGTCCCTGCTATACTTGGAAATCAAGCTAAGCCTTAGACTGTGTTCGGACTCTACGTTTGTAATGATGGAGAGAATAGTAAGAGTTTGAGACATTAATAAATGAGATATAATATGTGATCGGAGCATGGGTGGAAGCAAAGGAGATGTTAGAAACTTGAAGTTCCCCAGGATAATGGCAGAACACAGAGTGAGAGTAAACTTAAACAAATAAATAAAAGGACGGCACTGGAAAACAGTAAGATACTTCTTCCAAAAAATTAAGCATAGAATTACCATATGATCCAGCAATTCCACTTTGGGTATATACCCCCAAAAATTGAAAGCAAAGACTCAAATCAATATTTGTACACCAATGTTTATAGCAGCATTATTCACAATAGCCAACAGGTGGAAACAACCCAAATGTCCACTGGTAAATGAGTGATGAATAAAATATGATATACACATACGATGGAATATTATACAGCCTTAAAAGGAACGTAATTCAGACACATGCTACAACATTTTGCTAAATGAAATAAGCCAGACCCCAAAGGACAACTATTATATGATTCCACTTATATGAGGTACCCAGAATCGGCAAATTCATATAGAAAGAAAGTAGAATTGTGGTTTCTGGGGACCTGGAGAGGGGTGAATAGGGAGTTACTGTTTCGTGGGGGTACAGAGTTCGAGTTTGGGGTGATGAAGGAATTCTGAGGATGAATAGTGGTGATGATTGTACAACAATGTGAATGTACTTAATGCCACTGAACTGTACACTTATAAATGGTTAAGATGGTAAATTTTATGTTATGTATATTTCACTTTACCACAATAATAAATTAAGGAATACTTCTTGTATCTGGGAGCATATTCTAGAAACCTACTGTATTTAATACACTTATGCCTCTGCTAAATAGTAGTAATGTCTTAAAAAAGTTGGCTTCCTCCACTTATTTTCATTGACATACATCTTCATGGTTGCACTTCCATCTGACTCATTAGCCCAAACCAAATTATCAACCAACATTCATGTTGAAACTACCCTTTTTCTGACAGTATGAATAATTTCTTTGCTGATTAGACAGTAATCTAGCATTTATTCATCATCTGATTTTGTTACCTTGTTCTTGAGCAGTAGAAGTATAGGTTGCATTTTGCAAGAAATAGCAAGTCACACTGAAGTTATAGGTTATGGAATTAAGATAAAGAATATATATCTTTTATTATTATTTGTAAATTATGTGGGCATCTCCTTTGGGTCAGTAAAAATTATACTAAACAGATGTACATATATACTTGCCTACAGTTTCTTTTTGGAGGGCTGGTTGTTAAATATTTTCCACACACCACTGCCTTGGGCCCTAAACAGACTTTCCTAAAAACACACACCACAATAGATACCTGTAAAAGTCTCATTTCTCTGTATGGTAGTTAAGATTACGGGCTCTGGAGTTCAGCTCTGTCATACAAGCTGGCTGACTTATCCGTTCCAAGCTTCCATTTTCTCATCTGCAAAACAGAAATAATAAATACCTAGTTCATATAGTTATTAAGAGAACTGAATGTAAATATTTATGTGTTTATGTAATATATGTAAAATTCATAAGACTATGCCTGACACATAGGGTGTTCTTACCAGATGCTAATTATTATTATAATTCTGTTCCAATAGTTTGGGTTTTATACTTGTTTGGAAGTTATCACAAAATAATTTTATCATAATATATATATTGGTGTACTGCTGAGGAAATCACTCAACCTGATTTTGAATTTCTGTATTAGAGTTTTCTAAATTTTTTGATCATACAATACATTATTAAAAGGAATTTGAGGGGCTTCCCTGGTGGCGCAGTGGGTTGAGAGTCTGCCTGCCGATGCAGGGGACACGGGTTCGTGCCCCGGTCCGGGAGGATCCCACATGCCGCGGAGCGGCTGGGCCCGTGAGCCATGGCCGCTGAGCCTGTGCGTCCGGAGCCTGTGCTCCACAACGGGAGAGGCCACAACAGTGAGAGGCCTGCGTACAGCAAAGAAAAAAAAAAAAAGGAATTTGAAGAGAATCCCATTATGTGACTACTTATTTATAAATTACATGCATATTCTACTGAAATGCATACATTATAAACAAATAAAATAGAATTTAAAAAAGAAAGGTGAATTATATTTTAAATTATTTAAAAGTTTTATATTTCCTAACAATAAATAGCAACCTGTTAGCTTTTACCCCTGTTGCAGGTAGTATTTTCCCAAAGCAGCCATACCAATGCATCCCATCCCATGCATTCTTCTCCAGTTCTACTGTTGACACTCCTTCCAGAAGAAATTTTGTCTGTGTTACCCCCTATTTTTTTTTTTTCCGGTACGCGGGCCTCTCACTGTTGTGGCCCCTCCCGTTGCAGAGCACAGGCTCCGGACGCGCAGGCTCAGTGGCCATGGCTCACGGGCCCAGCCGCTCCGCGGCATGTGGGATCCTCCCGGACCGGGGCACGAACCCGTGTCCCCTGCATCGGCAGGTGGACTCCCAAACACTGCACCACCAGGGAAGCCCTGTTACCCCCTATTGAATCTGGTGGGCCTCTGACTACTGCATGGCTTCCAAGGCTAGATCATAAAAGGTCATAGAGCTGCCACCTGACTCTCTCAAGACACATGTCTTAGAAGCCCTCAGGTGATATTTAAAAGGTCAGCTACGCTGAAACATACTGAAGCATACATGGACAGGCCACAAATATACACAAGATATAGAGAGATACCCCCAAAGCCCCAGCTATTCTAGCCTCCAACATCACCCATCAGAAATATGAATGGGTAAGCCCTTAGATTATTCCAATTCCCAAGCTTTGAGGAACCCTAGCTGACATGGAGTAATGCAAAAATGAATCCCTATGGAGCCCTGTCAAAATGCAGATTCATAAGCAGAATGAACGTTGTCATTAGACACTTAGTTTTGTTGTGATTTTTCAATGCACCAATAGATAACTAATACATAAAAATAAAACTATTATTGCATATATATGTTTTTTATTGAGCACAATGTATATGCTTCACTAATTTTGAAGCTCTTGACTTAAAATCATATGATATTAGGAGACAATTTCCAGAATGGTGGCATAAGGACCTCCATGGACCCCCTCCCCAGTGAAATAACCTACCTGGTAAAAATTAGAAAAGAAACTCAACCATTTTAAATCTCTGGAAGCACACACAGAAAGGAAGAAGCATTTGTTTAAGAATATCTACTTGGTAAGAACAGTAGAAGTCTGTGGCATTGGAGCCGTGACTCGCTCTTTTTCCTTGCTCTAGCTCAGCAAAGTGGAAGCTTCACTCTGCAGAGCTGTAGCCAAGAACATAGTGCTCCCTTTTCCATCAGCTCCCAGTCAAGGGCTGTGGTGCCTCTACTTGAGGGGCAGGCCACCAGCTCAGTGTTGCAGAGGCTGTATTTGAAGCAAGAGCAGTGAGAAGTCTGGGGATCCCTTCCTCCACCTAACTGCTACTCACAGGACAGAAACTACCCAGGCATGGCAGACCAAGAATACTGGGACCCCAGTTGCCTTCACCTCAGCATATAGGCCAGAGTCTGTATCCCAGGGGAGGAAAGCAGAGAAGTCCAGAGGCAGCTGCCCCAGCCCAGTGACCTGTTTGTGAAGCAGAGTATCAGTCTGAGAGAAGTGGGCCACTGAGCTGGTCCCCACCTCCAGAGCAGTGACACAGAGGTTTTGCCCAACAGGATATGTAGGTCATAAGAACACAGAGCTTTAAAGCTCTACCCAAGGGAACTATTTAGAACAGAGTGTGGGGAAATTCAAGCCTAAGGGTGCTCTGGAAAACAATGGAGGTAAGCAGTGATAATAAGCAATTAAAAGGAGGCTGGAAGCTTCATGAGAGCAACAGGCTACAGTGTAAACAAGCTAGAAGTTTATCAGAGAAAGCCAGGGAAAGAGACAGTGAAAAAGAGCCCTCCTGTGGTCAGAACAAACCTCAACAAGTGGGCTCAAGGATTTGGGTCAGAATAGGTAGCATTTTATGCCCAAAAGCTTATTGAAAACAGTCAGCCAGCAATTAATGGAGACTGAGAGCTGGATGTGATACCAAGGTAGGCAGACAGTTTAACATAATCACAGGGAAGGAGAAAGTCAAATGGAACCCTGCTAAATCCACTACAATTGCAGAGTAACTGCACATGCTCCAGGCTGCACCTTCTGAGGAGTGGCATCAGAAGTTGTACACTGCAGGGAATTATACGTCATTACATAGTTCAGCAGTCACTAAACAAACAAACAAACAAAAAACATTAGCAAAGCAACAAGAAGCCTTACAAAGAGTATGGGAGCAGGGTGGGAGGGATCAGCATCCATTGTTGCTAGAATAGTGTGTTCAAAATGACCAGTTTTAAACAAAAAATTACAAGATTTCCAAATAAAAAGGAAAATGTGTTCCATACACAAGAAAAAAAGCAGGCAACAGAAACTGGCTTTGAGAGTGTACGGATTTCAAACTTAGAAAGACTTCAAAGAAGCAGTTAAGACTTCAAAGAACTAAAATAAACAGTGCTTAAAGCAATAAAGGAAGTTATAATATGACTCATCAAATAAAGAATAACAATTAAGAGAGATAAATTATGAAAAGAACCAAATGGAAAATATGAACTTGTAAAATACAATAACTAAAATAAAAATTTTACTAAATGGGCTCAGCGTAGACTTGAGCTGGCAGAACAAAGAATCACTGAATTTAAAGTGAGAGGGATCATGCAATCTGAACAACAACAAAATAATTTAAAAAAAGATGTACAGAGCTTTAGAGAAAGTGGGATACCATAAACTACAACAACATATGTGTAATGGGATTAAAGAGTTAGAGGAAAGATAGGAATAGAAAAATGTTTTTAAAAATAATGGCTGAAAACTCAAAATTTGATGAAAAACAATCTAAAATTCATCCAACTGCAAGTAGTATAAACCCAATGAGATTCACATGCAGACACATCACAGTGTAAGACAAACTCTTGAAAGCAACAACCTTCGTGTTTTCAGGAACTCCAATAAAATGAACAGCTGACTGATCGCTAGAAACAATGGAGGCCAGAAGGCAATGGCACAACGTATTCAAATTCCTAAAAGAAAACTGTCAAAAGAGAATCTTATCTCCACCAAAACCATATTTCAAAAATGAGGGTAAAATAAAAACATTTCAAGATACACAAAGTTTTAGAAAATTTATTATTAGCAGACCTGCTGTGTAAGAAATACTAAAATAAGTTTTTCAGACCTAGAGCAAGTGACCCCATACAGTAACTTAAATTTATACAAAGAAATAAACAGTACCAGTAAAGATAATTATGTAATTGTGAAAGGCAGTATAAATTCATAGTTTATCACTTAATTTATATAACAATCAACTGTATAAAGCAGTATACACATATATGTATTGTTGGGCTTGTAACATATAGAAATGTAATATATTTGACAATACCAGCATGAAAGAGGTGAATGGGAGCAAAGCTATATTGGAGTAAGGAAATGACAGCAGAGAACAATTCAAATGTACAAGAACAAGAAGAGAACCAGAAATTGCAAAAAGGAAGGTTAATAGAACAAACACTAGAAATATATATTTTCTTTCCTTTATTGTCAACTTTAAACATAACATAAAGTTATATAAGTTAATAATTATCACAATGTATTGCAAATTTTGTAGCATATATAGAGGTCTTAAAAAAAGGGGAAGAGGAAAAAGAGGAAAACTGAAATACCATTTCTATATCTCACTGGAATTATTTAATATAAATCTGAAGTACATTCTGACAACTTAATATATATATGGTAAGCCCAAAATACATAAAATAACAAAATAAGAATATTATAAAAGGAATTAAATTTACACAACTTATTAAAGGAATTAAAAGTTACACTAAAAAACGCTTGATGCAAAAGAAAACAGTAAGTGAGGAAGACTGGAACAAAAATGACAAGATACATATAGAAAATAAAATGTGAAATGTCAGACATATTTCTAATTATATCAATACTAACATTAAGTGTGAATAGATTAAACACTCCAATCAAAAGGCAGAGATTGGCAGTGTGGATAAAGAAACACGATCCAGTTTTATGACGCCTACAGGAAACACCCTTTAAATTCAAAGATTCAATTTGGTTGAAAGTAAAAGGATGAAAAAAATATGTAAGCAACAAACATAAGAAAGCTGGAGTGGTTATACTAATATGAGAAAAATGTACTTGAAAACAAAAAAATATTACTAGACATAGAGACATTTTATACATATTAAAATTCTATAAATTTTATAAAAGGACCAATCCAACAGAAAGCTATAACAATTATAAACATACATGCACCTAACAATAGAGTAACAAAATAAATAAAATTGATAACAGAATTGATAAAAGAAATCAACAATTCAATAATAATAGTTGAGGACTTTAATACTCCATTTTTAATAATGGATAAAACAACTAGACAGAAGAACAGGAAATAGAAGACCTCAAGTCTAGTCTACTAGACCAAACAGACATCTGTAGAACACACACTCAACAACAGTAGAACACACATTTTTCTCAAGTATACATGGAATGAACTCCAGGATATACTAATGTGCTAGGCCATAAAACAAGCCCCAGTAGAATTAAAAGGACTGAAGTAAAACAAAATATGGTTTCTGACTGCAAAAAAATAAAATTCAAAATAAAAAACAAATAAATTTGGAAAATTAAGAAATATAGGGATATCAAGCAACACACAGCTAAATATCTGAAGAGGAGATCACAAAGGAGATTTAAAAATACTTTGTGATGATTGAAAATGAAGACACAAAATACCAAAACTATGGAATGCAGCTAAAACAGTGCATAGGGCAAAATTTGCGGCTGTAAATGTCTATACCAACAAGATCTCCACTCAAAAACCTAATATTCCACCTGAAAACACTGGAAAAAGGAGAGCGATCTAAAGCCAATGCAAACACAAAGGAAAAAAATAGCAAAGATAAAGTTGAAATTTATTATTTAGGATATAGAAGACAATAGAGAAATTTTTAAAAAAAGGAATTGGTTTCTGGAAAAGATCAACACTAATAACAAACCTTTAGCTAGACCGGCCAAGGAAAAAAAGGGAGAAGGCTCAAGTTACTAACATCAAGGATGAGAGAGAATATTACTATCAACTTTATAGAAGCAAAACAGAGTATGAGGAAATATTATGAACAACTGTGGTAGTTTCTGACTTAAAGTCTGACATAAATATAGCTACCTTTGCTCACTTTTTTAGTTTCCATCTGCATGGAACATCTTTTTCCATACCTTCAGTTTCAATCTGTGTGAGTCCTTAAAGCTGAAGTTGAGTCTCTTGTGGGCAGCATATAGTTGGATCTTTTATTTTTTAATTTTTATTTATTTATTTATTTATTTATTTATTTGTGGTACGTGGGTCTCTTACCATTGTGGCCTCTCCCGCTGAGGAGCACAGGCTCCGGATGTGCAGGCTCAGCGGCCATGGCTCACGGGCCCAGCTGCTCCGTGGCATGTGGGATCCTCCTGGACCGGGGCACGAACCCGTGTCCCCTGCATCGGCAGGCGGACTCCCAACCACTGCACCACCAGGGAAGCCCTGGATGTTTTATTTTTAAATCCAATCAGCCACCCTATATCTTTTGCTCAGATAATTTAATATATAATTTACATTTAAAGTAATTATTTATAGTTATGGACTTACCATTGCCAATTTGTGAATTGTTTTCTGGCTATTTTGTAATTTCTTTCTTCCTCTCTTTCTGTCTTCCTTTGTGATTTGATGATTTTCTGTAGTGGTATGCTTTCATTCCTTTCTCTTTATTTTTGTGTACTTACTATAGGTTTTTGCTTTGTGGTTACCATGAGGCTTACAAAAAACAACTTACAGTTACAACAGCCAACAAATTAACTGCATACAAAACTATAAAAAATCCCACATTTTATGTTTTTGATGTCACAATTTACATTTTAATGTGGTACAAACATTAATACATTATTATAGCTAAAGTTATTTTTAACGGTTTAAAAAACTTTTATATTAGATTTTTAAGTTATTTTCACACAATTACTGTATCAGAGTACTCTGAATTTGACAATATGCTTTCCTTACAGGAAAAGTGAGTTTTATATTTTCACGTTTTCATGTTGCTAATTAGTGTCCTTTTGTTTCAGCTTGAAGAACTCCCTTTAGCATTTCTTGTAAGGTAGGTCTAGGGGTGATGAACTGCCTCAACTTATTTTGGTCAGGGAACTTCTTTATCTCTTCTTCTTTTCTACAGGAAATCTCTGATGCATAATTTTAAATGACTTGCCTTTGAGTTCATGAATTCTTTCTTCTACTTGATCAAATCTGTTTTGACACTCTTTACTGGTGAATTTTCACTTCATTATGTTCTTCAACTCTTCTCTTAGGTTCTTTTTTAATAGTTTCTGTCTCTTTATTGCACTTCTCATTCTGTTCATGTGTTTTTCCTGATTGTGATGAGTTGTCTGTGTTCTCTTGTAGCTCGCGGAGCTTCCTTAAAACAATAATTTGGAATCTTTGCTGGACCATTCACACATCTCCATTTCTTTGGGGTTGGTTATTGAAATAATACTGTCTTCCTTTGATTCACAATACCAAAGGAGTTTTCATGTTTTTTGATGTCTTGAGTCTTGTCTTGCTGTCCTCACATTTGAAGATGCAGTCACCTCCTCCACTCTTTACTGACTAGCTTTGGGAAAGAAATGCCTTCACCAGTCAGCCTGGTTAGGGATTCTGAGGGTCTCTCAGACCTTCTCTATGGATTCATCTATTCCACACCTCTTGTTCCCTCTGAGGAAGAATTCTTAAGAGCCTTCTTTTGATCCTGCAAAGCCAGACTTGGTGCTTCCTGTTGGTTTTCCTTAAGGTAGTGTCCTGTATGTGGGCCTTCATCTAGTCCTGCTATCTGTGTGAAATATTTGCACTCACTGTCTGCACAGGTGCTTTTGGGGACTCAGCCAGAGGAAAAAGGGAGTGAGGCATGTGGAGTGTTTGGGTGCCCTGGGCCATTTGGGGATCAATAAGAGAGGCATCACAGGTGGATCATGGCAGTCTTCCTGATGGAGATTGCAGAGCAGTTGGTAGGATATGGGCCTCTCTTTCCTACTCCCAGGCTGTCTCAACCTCTCAGCTGTGCTGATCACCTCAGTAATCTGGGAGAGACAATAAAGAAGTGGGCCTCTTGAACAGCACTTCACATGTCTGGGGTAGCTGTGTGCTCACTCAGTATGCTCTCACTTTCCCACATGGGAGACACTGTGGGCCAAGGGGGGCTCTCTTGGCACTGAACTGTGCCTCCTCTGGAGAGAAATTACATGGTTAAAGTGAAACTATCTTTTTTCTTTCTTCAGTGCATCTATTCTAGGATTTCTTCTCTGATGATGTGCTGGAATTTCTCTGCCAAAATCCTGGAGTCCCACAGAAGTGCTCCTGTCCGTGGGTAGTTGTCAAATGTGACACTTCTATGGGGGGATGATGGTAGAAAACTCCTATTCCATCATCTTGCTACACCACTCACAACATCTCTTTGAACTTTCTAGTGGTTGCTCTAGAGTTTAAATGTACATCTTTAACTCATCACAGTCAATTGGAAATTATAAGTTCACATATAGTGTAAAAACCTTACAACCATAAGGTTTATTCTCTTGCATTTTTTGTGCTATATTTGTCATAGATTTTAATTCTCTATATATAATAAACCCCACAATACATTATTTTTCGCTTTAGGAAGTCAATTATCTTTTAAAGTAATTTAAAATAAGGAATAATATACTTTATATATACTCTTGTATTTACCATTTATATTTATAGCACTTTTCATTCATTTCTGTACTTTGGTGTTTTGATTTATTGTCATCCTTATTTGGCCTAAAGAACTTCCTTTATCTTCAGTTTATGTTGTTTTTCTGAAAAATTTTTCAGTGGCCTTTATTTTTGAAGTATATTTTCACTGAGTATAGAATTCTGGATGGATTTTTAAAAAATATTAATACTTTAAAGATGTCAATCTTTGGGTGGGAGCAGAGATGAATAGGCAAAGCACAGAGGATTTTTAGGGCAGTAAAAGTTTTCTGTATGATATTATAACAATTGGTATATATCATTATACATTTGTCTAAACTCATTGAATATACAATATCAAGAGTGAAGCTCTAGGTAAGCCATGGGCTTTGGATGATTATGGTATGTCAGTGTAGGTCCATTCTTGTTTTAAAAAAATGTACCATTCTGCTGAGTGATATTGATGATTGGGGAGGTTACACATGTTTGGGATGGTGGGGTATATGGGAGATCTCTGTACCTTCCTCTTGATTTTATTGTAAACCTAAATCTGCTTTAAAAAAAAATTAAGTCTAAAAAATTAGTAGACCATTTGTTGAAAATCTTGCATGCTTCTTAAAACAAAGAAAGCACTTCAAGAAAATTGTCAGTCCATTGTCTTCCAGGTTGCATATTTTGGGGAAGTCTGTTGTCATCCTTGTATTTGTTTTCCTGTGTGTCATGTGTCTTCTCCTTCCTCTGATGCTTTCAAGATTTACTCTGTATCTTTGTTTTTCAGCAATTTGACTGTAGTGTGTGTGTGTGTGTGTGTGTGTGTGTGTGTGTGTATCCTAATTGGTGTTTGAGTTTCTTAGATTTATATGGTTTTTTTTCCTTAATTTTGGAAGATTCTTGGCCATTATTTCCTAAAGTATCTTTTTTGTCATGTTTTCTCTTTCTTCTTCTTCTTTGGAGACATCAATTTCATGTATGTTATACAGTTTGATGTTTTCTCACAGCTCATGGATACTCTATTTTTTTCACCCTTTTTTCTCTTTGTGTTTCGGTTTGGATAATTTCTATTGACCTAGTGTGTTCACTGATTCTTTCTTCAGCTGTGTCCTGTCTGCTGATAAACCCACTTAAGGAATTCTTCATTTCTGATATTGTGTGTGTGTGCATTTTTCTACCATCTACATTTGAACCTTTTTATAGTTTATATTTATCTGGTAAAATTCCCCTTATTTTCTCTGTGTTGTTTGTCTTTTCTGTTAGATCTTTTAGCACATAAGTCATAGTTATTTGAAATATCCATCTGATAGTTTCAGTGTCTGGATCTTTTGTGGTTCTGACTTCGTTGCTTCCTTTTTCTCTTAAGGTTGATTTTATTTGTGTTTGTTCTGCTTCATAATTTTTGAGTGGATCCTGAACATTGTGTGTAGAACAGTAAACACAAAAGTAAATAGTATTTACTCCCCAAATGGATATACCTATTTTTAGGCCATTGAAACCATACATCTATGTTATTTCATTTTAATAAAAGATGCCAAGCTAACCTAATGAGGGAAAGGGGTAGTATTAAAAAAAAGGTACTGGAGTAATTGGATATCAATATCCAAAAAAAAAAAAAAAAAAGTAACAGAGTGTAAGAAAGAAAGAGAAAGAAAACAGAAGGAAAGTAAAGAAAAAGAAACTCAACACTTACCTTGCCCTACATAAAAAAAAATTAACACAAAAATGTATCATAGGGGCTTCCCTGGTGGTGCAGTGGTTGAGAGTCCGCCTGCTGATGCAGGGGACATGGGTTCGTGTCCCGGTCCAAGATCCCACATGCCGCGGAGCGGCTGGGCCCATGAGCCATGGCTGCTGAGCCTGCGCATCCAGAGCCTGTGCTCTGCAACGGGAGAGGCCACAACAGTGAGAGGCCCGTGTACCGCAAAAAAAAAAAAAAGTATCATATACATGTACCACAATGTTCATTGCAGCACTATTTACAATAGCCAGGACGTGGAAGCAACCTAAATGTCCATCGACAGATGAATGGATAAAGAAGATGTGGCACATATATACAATGGAATATTACTCAACCATAAAAAGGAACAAAATTGAGTTATTTGTAGTGAGGTGGATGGACCTAGAGTCTGTCATACAGAGCGAAGTAAGTCAGAAAGAGAAAAATATTGTATGCTAATGCATATATATGGAATCTAAAGAAATGGTACAGATGAACCTAGTGGCAGGGCAGGAATAAAGATGCAGACGTAGAGAATGGACTTGAGGACACACTGGTGGAAGGGGAAGCTGGGATGAAGTGAGAGAGTAGCATTGACATATATACACTACCAAATGTAAAACAGATAGCTAGTGGTAAGCTGCTGCATAGCACAAGGAGATCAGCTTGGTGCTTTGTGACCACCTAGAGGGGTGGGATAGGGAGGGTGGGAGGGAGGCTCAAGAGGGAGGGGATATGGGGATATATGTATACATATAGCTGATTCACTTTGTTCTACAGCAGAAACTAACACAGCTTTGTAAAGCTATAATACTACAATAAAGATGTAAAAAAAATGTATCATAAACCTAAATATAAGACCTTAAATTCTAAAACTTTAAGAATGAAGCAAATGCAAAAATCTTTAGAAGCTTAGGTTAGGCAAATATTGCTTAGAGCTTGAGCATAATCATAAAATGAAAAATACTGATAAACTGGATTTTAACAAAATTTAAGCTGTGCTTTCAAAACACACTGTTAATAAGATGAAAAGACATATTGGAAGAAAATCTTTAAAAACTTGATATAAGGTAAAAGAATTATACCCAGAATATATAAAGAATACTTACAATCCAATAATAAGAGATAAGCAACTCAATTTTTAAATGGGCAAAAATTGGACACTTCAGAAAAGAATGTATGTGGATGGCAAGTGAGCACATAGAAAGATGCTTCATATTATTATTTATTAGGGAAACGTAAGTTAAATCCACCACTACTACATACCTACTAATTGCCTAAAATGGAAAATATTTTTTAACACTAATTCCTGGCAAGAATGTGGAGAAACTGGAACACCTGTACGTTATCTATCAGAAGTCAAAACAGTACAAATAGATTGGAAAATATTTTAGCAGTTACTTGTAAAGTTAAACATACAGTTAACATACGACCCATCCCTACCCTAGGTATTTACTCAAGAGAAATGAAAACATTTGCCTACACAAAGACCTGTAGGTGAATGTTTGCTTCAGCTTTATTCATAATAGCCCCAAACTGGAAACAGTCCAAATGTTTATCAACTAGTAAATGCATAAACAATTTGAGATACAACCGTCAATGTACTCAGTGATAATAATGAAGGAACTATGGATACATGCATCAATAAGTTAAAAAACATTATGCTAATGGAAAAAAGCCAGATACAAAGGTTACATATTCTAGGATTGATACTGTATGATTATATTCATATGACATTCTGGAAAAGGCACAATTATAGGGACATAAATGAAATTAGTGGTTTCCAGGGGCTGGGATGGGGAGAAGAGGGCTGACTGCAAAAGAGGCAGGAGGAGGCTTTTAAGTGTGATAGAAATGCTCTATATATTTGATTATGGGGGTGGTTACATGACTAAAATTTCATTTAGAAACTATTGTTTATACATATTTTTTAGAAAAATTTTAAGTTTACAGAAAAATTGTAGAGTATGGAGGGTTGCCATCTACCACATTATTAACATCTTATACTAGTGTGGTACATTTGTTACAGTAATAAACTGATATTGAAACATTTTAATAAATAAAGTCTATACTTTTTTCAGATTTCCTTGGTTTTTATCTAATGTCCATTATATTTAGTTGTCATGTCTTCTCAAGCTCCTCTCGGCTCTGATGGTTTTAGAAGTTTTTCAAACAGATTAAAATTTTGTTTCTAATTTCAAGATTTTTGAGACATCATTTCTTTTAATAGAAATCATACATTTCTATTTTAATAGAAATCATACAATAAATAACAAGTAAAAATATGACATAAAATCATGACATACTAACAATTAAAAAACATCACTTTCAACTTTCAAATGAGCTGGTTTTGTAATATACTTACAAATTATCTGCTAGACAACATACTACTCACACAACAATGTATAATGTCATCAAATGCATAACTCATTTTCAATTTTAGAAGTTCAAGAAATACTTTGGCGTGAAATACTTGTGGCAAAGTGTGTATCTGTCTTGCCTAAACATTTTCATTTTCTCTCTTCATGTCATAAATTATTGTGAAGATTATTCTTTGTCTTAAAGGTAATTTTTGTAAAAGTAATGCCAACTGAAAAAACAATTGCACAATGTCTGAGTTGTGAGTTAAGTTTTAAAGCTTTATTTGGGGCAAAATGAGGACTATAGCCCAGGAGACAGCATTTCAGTTTCTGGAGAAACTGCTCCAAAGAGGTAGGGGAAAGGTCAGTATATATCAATATGTGATTTTAGTGAATGGGGAGTATATGCAGTCAGCAGATTTTTTTTTCTCACTGCTGTGGCCTATCCCATTGCAGAGCACAGGCCCCAACCGCACAGGCTCAGCGGCCATGGCTCACGGGCCCAGCCGCTCCGTGGCATGTGGGATCTTCCCGGACTGGGGCACGAACCCGTGTCCCCTGCATCGGCAGGCGGACTCTCAACCACTGTGCCACCAGGGAAGCCCACCTCCAGTGAACTTTTATGCAAAGCAACCATCTCCAGGTTCCTCCTAAAACCTAAAAAGGCTGACTTTCCCTTGGTCTCTTTGGACTTGCCTTTGGCTCCCTGTAGCTTGCATGTCCCGAATTGCAGTTCTTTGCAATTCCCAAATAACTCATCTTGCCTTCTTTAAAAACAAAACAAACAAAAAAAACCCACCAAAAAAACAATGTTATTTCATTTTTAAGGTTGACACATTCAAATGTCTTTATTTGTTCAACATAAATATTTCCTATGTCATTTGTCTTTAAAAGCAACCTTTTATGTAGCTGCTTAAAATACCATATTAATGAATAGTATGGCTGAATATTTAAGTTGTTTCTAATTATTCGTTACTATAAATAATGCTGTAATGAAGACCTTGGTACATAGATTTTGCCACATTCTTATTATCAGACTTTTCTCAGTTTACAGTTTAAGATTGGAGAAGCATCACCAAACTGCTCTCTATGGGACCTCAAAACATATCACCTTATAAGCCCCAAAGTAGCTTTCCTGCATAGTTTCATTTCATCTGAACCAAGAGAATGAAATTACTGATTTCATGCTGGCTAACTCAAAGAGCTGTCTGCCCAGAAGGGAAGGTTGTCCAGCACCAAGACATATTTGTCCAGGCCAAAGTCAGCTCTGCAGTCCAGTCTGTGGTTCTGGTCAGCTCTAATATAGGTGCAAAAAAATTATCTCACCAAACTGCAAGGAGCATTCAAACACAAAAAAAGTTCTAAGGTTAATTCATAGAGCGATATTTTTTACTAACAATATCATTTGATACCATGTAAAATATGTATTCTTATAAATAAGGAAAAACCAAAAATATAAACGTCTGTTTTCCTAGGGTGGAAGAATCATAAAACATTTGAAATAGTATAATAATATAACTTCTAATAAACACAATATATATTACCTTATGTGCTATTATTTCTTGGTAAATTAATTTTTTTCTTAATAGAAAGCTATATGATAATCTTCTGTTGCAACTACTGGTTGATGAATACCTCTGTCATCCAAGAGTAGCCTCTTAGTTTAAAGGAAACCACAAATTAACTTTTAATGGTACATGGTTTATATTAACGATACAGGCAAGCCTTATCTCCATACTGTAGTTCTAGCAGCTGTGTGTACAGAATCAATTAGTCATTTGTCAATGGTAGGGCAATTAGTTCACTGCAGCTTCTAATTCAGTCCCTTTCCTGCTGTCAGAGCTTTGCTGTCCTCAAAATATTTGCAATAGACCTTGAAATCTACCTTATTTTACTTAAATACTGAAACCCAAGAGGCCTGAAGTTATCAGTAAACAAGAAAAGAAATTCCATCTTGTGCCTGGAAGCAAGGTCCTGATTCACGTTTGATGACTCACTCAAAGAATGTTTTGCATTCCCATCCACCCATCAGATGTATATAAAATGAACAGCATGCTTATGTTTGGATCTCTCTCAGAATTTACCATGTTGAGTCTCTATCTGCCCTGTTCGCTGAAGAAAGCCATGTGGTGTGGGGAATGTGGGTGAAGCAATGAACTCAGAATCGAAAAGGTCTGGTGCTTGGCCTGTGAAGAGGAAGCTGGGAGATCTTGGTGAATAACCTCACCTCATTGGCCCTCAATTATTTCACCCAGAAAACAAGCTAGTTGGGCTTCCCTGGTGGCGCAGTGACTGGGAGTCCGCCTGCCGATGCGGGGGATGCGGGTTCATGCCCTGGTCTGGGAAGATCCCACATGCCGCGGAGTGGCTGGGCCCGTGAGCCATGGCCGCTGAGCCTGCGCGTCCAGAGCTCCACAACGGGAGAGGCCGCAACAGTGAGAGGCCCATGTACTGCAAAAAAAAAAAAAAAAAAAAACAAAAAAAACAAAAAAAACAAAAAAAACAAGCTAGTTACGCTAGATGGCCTCTAGGAGTGGGGCCTTTTTAGGTTGACTAGCTTTTGTAAAGAATGACATTGATGAATCCACGATGTGGTCCCAACAGAAAAGCCGTCTTCCTACCATCAGCACCTCAGCCAGCTCTGTCAAAAGTGTACGCCCGCTGCTCTGAAGTGAGCTGGGGGAAAGGGAGTGACAGGCTTATAATGGAACTACTGCAGAAACAGCCTGGCGTACAGGTCCCAACAACACAGGATTAATAACTATGTCCTTATAAACAAAGGAAAGGGTTTGTTTGTTTGTCTGAAACACTGCCTTAATGGAATCTCTGTTTTCCTTTTGTATTAAAGATGGGAGAAACAAGCCTCAAAGATAAACCCAGAATAAATTTACTTCAAGAGTACATTTAAATACATTCAACTTGAAAGAAGAAAGAAGAAGGATTTGTCTTACTAGATACTGACACAGCATTAAAACACAGCAGAACTGGCAAAAGAACAGACAAATAGACCAAGGCGATTTAACAGAGACCTGGGAGAAAGGCATTTGTATAAATGGGAACTTAATATACCATATATCAAATGGGGAAGAATGGACTGTTTCATAGATTCTATTGGGAAAACTGGCTCACTCTATGGAGAAAAACAAAACTGAATCACTCCTTGACACCAGGTGAATTAAAGACCCAAGTGCCAAAGGTAAAATTACAAAGTCAATAGAGAAAAATATAAAAGGATATTCTTTCAACTAGGGACAGGAAAAGTCTCCTTGAACAAAAATTTAAAAAGCAGGCTCAAAGGCAAACATACTGGTGATGTTTTGACAGACGAATTAAAGATTTTCATTCCATGAAATGTAACTATGGGTAATTGGAACATGACAGAATTAGAAAAGCATTTATGATATCTAAAAGTGACATGCAACTTCTGGTTTCTAGTCCAACATATAAAGACGTTGGAAGTCAGAGCTCCCATTCTCAGAACAAGAAAAAGAACTTAAACAAAAATCAACTTTTCTCAGATCTATCAGAGAACTGATCTCAGGGCAAACTAGCATGCCCCAAACTAGAGAGACAGCTGGGCAGATACAGAGAATCACAGCTTACTGGGAGCAAAGCTGCTGTTGGAAAGAGCAGCTGGAAGATGGGAGCTTAAGCCTGGGCCAGCTTGCAAGATAAGAACTCCTGGAGACCCAGCTCTAATTTTACCTCCAGAAGCCCTACCAGGTTCTCAGGGTAAAGATAAGAGAAAAAACCCTCATGCTTCTCGGCAGGGAGAGGAAACATTACCATTTTGAAACACACCCAGGGCATTCCATTCTCCTTAACAAAGAACTGCCCTCAAGAAAAACTATTTTGACAGAGTCTAAGCAACTTGGGTTTTACCACAGCCTAACCAAGGGGGACTGCAGGGGAGGGAAATACCCAACTCCAGCCTTCTCCAGCCTTCCACATCGGGATGGAATATACCCAATTCTACCTCTTTCTAGCCTTCCTGTCTTACTTAAGGTCTTAAGGGTGGGGAGGTGGCAGGAAACTGAGAGTCACTTGTGGAGGTCACAGCCCAGGAGCACAGACTCACAAAAAGACCGAGATGGGATAATAGAATTCTAGAATGCTTTCCCCCCTCCACACCACCACATCAGGTGGCCACATCAGTAGCTCTCTGGTGTAATAATGGGAGTTTACAACTGAACTGGCTGCGAGGCTCAGCCTCTAGAAGGAGTATCTAGGAAAACACAAAGAATACAGGTGAGCAGCTTTTTTCCTAAAAATTCTCAGAGAAGATTTAAGTTTCTGACCTCTACAAACATTAAACACAGTCTACCTCCTACCCAGATAAATATAAAACCTTATATTATATATAAATATACATATAAATATAAAGGCCTGTTAACCTTAGTTCTTTTACCCAGCTATTTTCATGTCCAGCTTTCAACAAAAAATTACACAGCTTGATAAAAGGAAAAAATACAATCCAAAGAGGCAAAGAAAGAATTCCAGACTCAGATATGGCAGGGATAGGGATTTTGGAATAATCAGACTGAGAATTTAAAATAACTATGATTAATATGCTAAGAACTCTGATGGGAAAATCGTCCACATACAAGAATCGGTGAGCAATGTAATTAGAGAACATGTAAACTTTTAGAAAGAATTAAAAGGAAATATGAGAATTAGAAACTCTGAAGCAAAAATAAAGACTGCCTTTCATGGGCTCACCAGCAGCCAGACACATCTGAGGAAAGAATCAGTGCAACAGAAACTTCCCAGGGGACTTCCCCGGTGGCGCAGTGGTTAAGAATCCACCTGCCAATACAGGGGACACGGGTTCAAGTCCTGGTCCGGGAAGATCCCACATGCTGCGGAGCAACTAAGCCTGTGTGCCACAACTACTGAGCCAGCTTGCCACAACTACTGAGCCTGTGCTCTAGAGCCCGCGAGCCACAACTACTGAGCCCGCATGCCACAACTACTGAAGCCCGTGTGCCTAGATCCCATGCTCCGCAACAAAGAGAAGCCACCTCAATGAGAAGCCCGCGCACCGCAACGAAGAGTAGCCCCCGCTTACCACAACTAGAGAAAGCCCGTGCACAGCAACGAAGATCTAATGCAGCCAAATAATAATAATAATAATAATTAATTAATTAAGAAAAAAAAGAAACTTCCCAAATGGGAAAACAAAGAGAGAGAGAGAGAGAAAAACCCCACACATCAGAATATCCAAGGACTGTGGGATAATTATAAAAGGTGTAACGGTGATACACAATTGCTATCTAGAATGCAAAAGAAAATACTGCCAATCAGTAAAAACAGCAATAATAATAAAACATTAATCTCTATTTTCAAGAAACCAGTAAACTCTAGAAACTAGAAAGAGAAGAGGAAAACAAAGCCAAGCTAGGATATGAAGAGATGCTTAAACTCATTCAAAATCATTAAAACAAAAATTTTAAAAAAATGAGGTATCACTTAATACTTCTAGATTGGCAAAAATTAGAATGCTGCATAATGCCAATTGGCAGAGATGTGAGGGTTTGGGAGTGTCCATGCACAAGTGAATGGAGGGTAGACTGGTAGCCACCTTGGGGCCATCTGCTACGTCAGGTGAAGAATGTGTACAGTATGTATACTATGCATCTACCTATACATTCTAAAGAAATTACTGCAAAGGATACAGGGGAGGTGTGTGCAGAGCTCACTGTGAGAGTGAAACAAGAAGAAACAGGGCAGGACACAACCTTTAAAAGAACGACGTAGCCTTGGATATGACATAAACTGGTTAGAACCAACTAGGTCCAAGATGGCAGAAAATTCAACTTCTAGTGGACCTTGAGCCTTATTATACACTCATTGTAATGGATTAACATATGCTAAATAACACACCCACAGGCGCCATGACAGGCCAGAAAGTGTGCGGTGGCCCAATTCCTGGAAGTCCCTGCCTCTTCCCCGAAATAGTTGGAATAATCCTCCCACTCATTAGCCTATGAAATTACCAAGCCCATAAAAACTAACCACGCCATATTTCGGGGCCTCTTGCCTTCTGAGATGGCCCACACTCTGTCTCTGGAGTGTGTATCTCTCTAAATAAATCCACTTCTGGGGCTTCCCTGGTGGCGCAGCGGTTGAGAGTCCGCCTGCCGATGCAGGGGACACGGGTTCGTGCCCCGGTCCCGGTAGATCCCACGTGCCGTGGAGTGGCTGGGCCCATGAGCCATGGCCGCTGAGCCTGCGCATCCGGAGCCTGTACTCCGCAACGGGAGAGGCCACAACAGTGAGAGGCCCGCGTACCGCAAAAAAAAAAAAAAAAAAAAAAAAAAAAAAAAATCCACTTCTTACCTATCGCTTGTTTCTCACTGAATTCTTTCTGTGCATAAAGAGCCTGAACTTTAATAGGTCCTCAGACCAAGTGTGTGATTTTAATTAAAAGACAGTGGGTTCAGGTCCTAATCTGAGTTTTGGCTGGGTTCGAGTCCCGGCCCATGAATTGAAGTCCCCATCTGAGTTGTGGGGTTTCAATAGTAGGAAGCAGGAATCAACCTGGATGGCATCACCAAAAAACAGATGGGAAAACTGCTGTCTGTACCATGCAGAGTCACGCGTGAAACACAGTGAAATATAGTACAGTATTGCTTACCTCAAAACTCACGAGCCCTCGAAAATACATGTCTTGAAAGAATACGAACAAATGGAAATGTATATGTTAAATACATTAGAATGGTTGATCATGGGAAAAGTGGGAGCTGGCAAGTGGCAGTGGAGGATGGAGATAAAAGAAAATTCAAAAGACACAAGAGAGAGAGGACATTCAAGGATCAATGATGGTAATGTGGCCTAAGATGAGCTCTCATCCCTCTGCATCTGTGTTAAGGAGAAAAAAAAGCTAACAAAAAGTTCATGATCAGGACTTCCCTGGTGGTGGTTAAGAATCCGCCTAGCCAATGCAGGGGATACGGTTCGAGCCCTGGTCCAGAAAGATCACACATGCTGTGGAGCAGCTAAGCCCATGCGCCACAACTACTGAGCCTGTGCTCTAGAGCCTACGAGCCACAACTACTGAGCCCGTGAGCCACAACTACTGAAGCCCACGTGCCTAGAGCCCATGCTCCGCAACAAGAGAAGCCACTGCAATGAGAAGCCTGCGCACCACAAGGAAGAGTAGCCCCTGCTCGACACAACTAGAGAAAGCCCACGCGCAGCAACAAAGACCCAATGCAGCCAAAAATAAATAAATAAATTAAAAAAATTTATTTAAAAAAAAAGTTCATGATCAAGGCCATTGAGCATATGGAAAGATTGTGCAAGTGACGGGGTCCCCGTGGTCTGGAAGGGAGCTCGGCCGACTATGTGTGGCAATTCATCTCCCCCCCCCACCTACCTTTTTCTTAATGGGCCAAACTTATAGTGGCCATTTAGGGAAAAGGAAAAGATTAACATTCTCTAAGATTCAGCTATTAAAGCGACTTACTTCAGTGCTATCCAAACTCCAAACATATATTTCCAAGAACCTACTGCCTGTTGTCACATGGATGTCCTGAAGGAACTTCTGATTCAAAAATCAGACACTTTCTCAGCTCTCCTGAAGCCTCTCTTCCCCTGTGCATTGGGGGTGTGCCGCTACCATTGACTCACAACTCTTCCCACTGACCACAATCTCCCACTGCAGGTCACTGAAATCCACCCCTCCTGTACCCTCACTGCCCTGCACTGTCACTGAGTTAGTCCTCAGAGACTCTTCTCTGGATAATTACAACGCATCCCTGTAGGCTTCCTTCCCACACTGTATAAACCAGATCTGCTCATTTCTGCTCCTTGGTTAAAAGCCCTCACTGGGACTCCACTGGCTATGGGTTAGGAGACTCTATGACAGGATTCTATCCCACCTCCATCAGTGCCTCAGTCAGATACAGGCTGGAGTGCTAGGTTCTGCTGTGCTCACAAATCTTAATGGGTGATAGAAACGAAGGTTTATTTCTCACTCACGCTACGTGTCCTTCAAGAGACAGCTGCTGCTCTGATTCATGTCATCTTCATTCTGGAACGCAGGCTGATGGGGCTGCCTCTCGGGATCCTTTCTGGTCAGAGAAAATAGAGAGCAGGGCAAACACACCAACCAGGCTACTAAAGCTTCCCCCAGAAGTGCCTGGAGCCATTCCTGTTCACATTCCATGTGGTCAAGTCTGGCTTTAGTGAGATAGGGAAGTACACCCAGTGCTCTAGGGAGGGACTGCAGATATTCGAGATAAACAGTAAGAGCCCATCACACATAGGTGATTTCCTTTTGATTGGAATCTCTGCCTGGTGCATGCCCAGACATTCTCTAAGGCATATCTTAACTTTTACTTCCTCTGCATTTATATCTCTGACTTTGCGGGTAGAGTTTATTGTTCCTGTAGCATTTGGGACGTGCCTCTACACTCACACGTTCATGTTCTGTGGTAATTGCATATTTCCATGTTTGTCTTCTCATTAGATTTTGAACTCTGTAAATGTAAGGATACAGTCTTTACCATTTTGGGGTTTGGAGCATGTGTACTTTTTTGTGTGCTGAGTGTGGCACTGGGTGCTTAGTTGCTTGATAATTGATTGCTGACTTCATATTTATTGACCACTGTGGTGGCCATGAGACTGTATCTGACAGACCAGCTACAGAACGCGTAACTGACCCAAGGGCTTTAGCTGCCATGCTCTGAAATTTACTGCTGAGTTTTCACAGATGCATACCTCCCATGCACACCTCCCAGCCCATGACTTAGTGCAGGCCGGTTCCTGGGAGATGCTGGACCCCTCTACTGGCCGACGTTGTCTCTAGGACTCCCCAGCAGCCTGACAAAACTTGCAAGTACAGCACAGCATTCTGGGACGCTTCCACCCCTCCCCCCTTCTCCTTCACTTTGAGTAAGACTTGCGTCATGTCTGCCCACACTCCCAGCCGCCCCGCCCCCTCCCCACGTTCTCTCACAGGTGTTTCCCCATCATAACATTCTTGCACGTTTCATCCCTTCTTGGCATCTGCTTCTTAGAGGACTTAGACTAACATAAGAAACGTTCATTGTTATAATCACTAGCGGCAGAATATGATTAAGCTTCTTTGCCAGCTTTAAAGAGAGAAATGCAACAGTTAAAATCAGGAAATTGCTTCCTAGCAGAGGTGGATGTGAATCAGGCTTTGTAAGTGGGTTTGCCTGTGGTGTTGCGGGGGGAGGTCCGTGGGGGGAGGAGGAAGTGGGGTGGGAAAGGGACTCCTCCCCAGGGACATCCCTTCTCATCCCTGCACAACGTGGTGAGTTTGCTTTTGAAATCTCCAGACTCAGGTTTCTTTTAAATATTGGGGAAAGATTCTTCCAGTACACATTAGCTTCTTTTCTTTTCTCTATTTTCCTTTGAGTTATTTATTCTGTTTCTTTTGTGCGGCTTTCTCCTCTGGGGAGGCTGATTATTCACAATTTGGCTTTGCGACTCTCTCTAATACCTTGGTCAGCACTTTCATTCCTTGCCTCCATGTCCTGGGATCACTTCTCAGATTCCTTCCCCATGTCAACAGTAGGACGGTCTGCAGCATCAGATTTGCTGTTCTGTCTCCAACAAACATTTCAGTCTGGCTCTCTTGTGATTTTGGTTTCCATGCAGTCTCTTCTTGCCTCAGCTCAAGTTTCTGTTTTTTTAAGAGTATGGAACAAATATATTTTAAAATGTTCTTCTGTTTCCTGCAGCAAATCTATTTCAGGGAAAGTTTTCCATTCAAGTCCTGAGGCATTGTTCCCCCTCTCTAATGTGGCAGATCTGTCCTTATTGGCTTGCTCTGTGTTGTCCTGCCTTGCTAAGAACGGGGTCTGTAGCTCTGGACCTTGGCTGGATGCAGACAGGAGTCTGTGAAAATCCCCAGAATGAAGTTCTCTTGTTCACAGACGGTAGTGCGGGAAGCCAGCTGGGAAGAGACATGTGAGAAGTCACGTGATGAGATGGGTCCAGCACCACGGGTTAGGAAGGGGGTGTATCCGGTTATGAGCCTCTGGGACAGAAACCAGATGGAGGAGCAACAGAAAGTGGGCAGCGGAGCCTGGAGAGTTCCCCGGAGCCAAAGAGTTTGTCAACAGTGACTTTTCACAGAGGGCTGGCAGCCCTGGCAGGGGCAGGAAGGAAGCTATTAGAAATACCAGTCTTGTCTAGACATGCATGTTGATTATTTAGGTTTATTTATCCGAGAATGAAGAGAAACTCTTCCAGACCTTTTATTTATTTATTTATTTTTTTAACAGTCGTCATACACTGAGTCTCCTTAGCGCCCTCGGAGAGTACGTGGATGTGGCTGAGACCCTGGCAAGTATTAACCACGTGTCTAAGGATCCCTTAAGGCATGCAAGCAGGTCCACTCAGGTCTGAGGGAGGGAGGGCACTGCAGGTGGGCTGTGGTCCAGAGAGACAGAGGCAGGGGAACATTATCCAGGCCGTTTCCAGGCTTTAGAACTCCACCAGGAGCCTAAGCTCCGCCATCCGCCCTCAGCTACACAAAGGAAAGGAGGAGCTTTGCAGAATTGCCCTGCACCCTTTTCCCCACTTGCCTCCCGCCCCCTCCGCCTCCTCTGTTAGTTCAGCTCCAATAATGTCCACGTGGGTCTCTCTTTAGACCCACTGTCTAGTTCTCAGATTGCTTCAGCTCGGTTCTGCTCTTTTAAGAATTTTCCTACATTTATATTGATGGCAGGGTTTTTACGACAGTAGTTTGCGGAGACAAAAAGAAGCCCCAAGGGGCGTGGGCTGGGCCCTGGTTGCCTGCTTCCCAGGGCGGGAGCTGGGGTCGGAGGGACGGGCTTGGTCAGGGCTCCACCTTCTTCCGAATCGGGCTGCTTTGGCTCACGGAGCAAAGCATATGTTATCCATTAATTGTGTTTTTAAATCTGGTCCCAGTGATGATTTATTTAGTAAAATGGCCTCCGATTTTTGGTATGTGTTGACTATTATCCTTAATTTTCAATACTGATGCAGACCTTTTCCTATTTGTTTTCATGAATATTTTAATGGAAATTGAGTGACACCTTTTACTTCTGTTTCTTAGGATTTTTTTTTTTTTTAATGACAACTAAGAAACAAATCTACTGCTTTTGAATTTGGTTTCTCTGAGTGTATTTTTCAAAGAACTCTCAGTGCTTTGTACAATTATATTAGAAATTATTTGAAGGCAAGTGTTGAATCTTGGGCAGCTGACGACTAGTGGAAACACTTCTCGTTATATTAGGCGACCTAATTCTAATCTTTGTTGTAAGACTCTTAACTCTTAGTTTTCTCAAGTAAAGGGTGAAAGGTATGGGATAAAGGGTTTAAATTTCATCTTTTAAGTTTCTCTATCAGACTGGCTGTCAAAGCAACAAAAAGTTAGAGAATATATTTGAAATAAAGTTATGTAATATTCTATTTTTATTATACCTCAAGAAGAAAAAGACCACAGTCCTGTGTACTGATTCTCAAAGTGTGTTCCAGGGAAACTGGGAGAGTCCGGGAATCCTCTGAATCCCCTTCAGAGGGTCCACAAGGTGAGAATAACTTTCATAATAGCACTACGATGTTGTTGGTCTTTTTCCCTCTCATTTTCTCATGAGTGTATGATGGAGTTTTTCAAAGTCTGCATGATGTGTGATATCACAATAGATTAGTGTAAAAGCAGATAAAAGAATCCAGCTCTCTTCTATTAAGCAAGACATTAAAGAGACTTGCAAAATTATGAAACACTACTCTTCTCACTAAATTTTTTTGTTAAAAATAGAGCTTTTAAAAATAAAAATGTTTTTTTATTTTAAAGTGTAGTTGATTTATTATTGATATTTTTAATGAATTAAGTTTATAAAGTTATGCTTTTCTTTTAAATACCAAAAATACCGATAGACATAACCCACAAAAGTATAGGCTCTTTGGAGTCCTCAATAATTTTTAAGAGTGAGAAGGAGTCTTAAGACCAAAAAATTTGAGGACCACTGACCAAAGCGTCAGTCTTAGTATTAAATAGCAGATAGTTACGCAGCCTCCACCCCTTCTAAAAGACCAAAGGCCAGTTCATTCCCATGTTTTAAAAATTAATGTTCATCAGACATCATTTTTCAAAACTAGTTGTTTATAATAACTAAGAGGGGGATGTCTTGTCTTTCAGATAGTTCTCAGGCTCTCTGTGTTTTTTAAAGATTGTGTTTACTTCCACAAATAGTTGTTATTTATTGAGCAGTTATTTTATATCGAACATTTTACATGTGTGAACTCATTTAATCGTCATGACAACAGTCATGAAACAGGCACCACAGCTTTCATTATTTTATATGTGAGAGAACTGAGGATTAGATGCCAAAGTGCCTTGTCCAAGGTCACTGGGCTGGGAAATGGTGCAACCGGGCTTCTAACGAAGGCCTAGTGGGCTTCAGAGCCAGGGCCCATTTCTACCGTTGTATCTTACCTCCTTTAAAGCCAAAAATGCTGATTCTGAATGCCAGTTCATTTTCTACGATCATCGTTTGCCTTTAGACCAATGCCTTGTGCAAATATTGATTAAATTGAATGTTCGTGTTCAATCATAGAAGCGTGGTTTGGCTATTGGCATTAAAGCATTCATTCACTCACTTGTTCCTTCAATAAACATTTACTGAGTGCCTTGCTTAGAGCTGACATTCTAATCAGGTGATGTAGATAATAGACAGTGAACAAGAAATAGTAAAATAGGTAAATTATGTAGGATGTTGGAGGATCTAAATGCTATGGAAATAGCGTGGCAGGCTGAAGGGGCTTTTATGTGTGAGGGTAGAGGTGGTGAGGTGACGTTGGCATGTTTTAACGACAGCGAGAAGCTAGTGGGTTGGATTGGAGTAAGCGAGGAGGCGGGTGGGAGGACATAAAGAAAGAGGTGTCACAGGGAACCCGATGACCTGAGGTTCTCTGAGTGAGATAACAGTAGGGTTTTGAGAAAGGGAATTTACACTTTCTAAATGGAATTACGTGTTCTAAGGCTCATTCTGGCTTGCAAGTTGAGAATAACACAGGGGTAGAAATCTGGAAGACAGTCTGGGGGCTATTGCTGAAGTCCAGGTGGTGTGGACCAAGATTCGAGTTCAGAGCCAGGGGTTTGATTTTAGAAGTGGTGAGAAGTGGCTGCATACTGGATATGTATTAAAGGTAGAGCCATGGCACCAAGTTTCACCAAGGGATAATTCCAGGTATCATAGAGTAATTGATTATGACTAAATCATCCTTGTTTTATGTCACCCACCCTAAAATAAAAGTGAAATGTCTCCTTTCCACTTGCATTGTCTAACTTTCAGAAGTGCTCTACTTGGAATCATTTAAAAGTAGCTAGTCTGGGCTTCCCTGGCGGCTCAGTGGTTGAGAGTCCGCCTGCCGATGCAGGGGACACGGGTTCGTGCCCCGGTCCGGGAGGATCCCACATGCCGCGGAGCGGCTGGGCCCGTGAGCCATGGCCGCTGAGCCTGCGCGTCCGGAGCCTGTGCTCCACAACGGGAGAGGCCACACAGTGAGAGGCCCGCATACCGCAAAACAAAAAACAAAAAAAAACCCAGCTAGTCTGAAAGCAATAGGAACTGGTAAATAGCTTTCAATGAGTCATCACTACATTATTCATGGATTAAAACAAATGTGTGGCTTAGGACAACTTAGCTAGATAGTAAATGACTACATACATGTGATTGCCAACTGACCTAGGAAACATTTCAGTCTGATAAAGCACTTTTCCTAGGACTTAAAATTGAGGTGTCAGCAATTCTTACATCTACTCAAATCCAAGTGAAGTTGTTAGCCCTGTCTAGAGGAACGTCTATTGCTCAATGTCAAAGGCAGTAAATACATAATTTAATTGTTCATCTTTGCTCTGAATGTTTTTAAAGGAGAGCTCCATGTATATTTGAATTAATTAATGAGCATCTCACTTGAAGAGAGGACCTATAGTATGAAAAGTAATATTTAGAATTCCAGGAATTAAACCACTAGGATTTGAATCCTTATACCATTACTGGTTATGACCTTCAGCAAATTACTTAACCTCTGTCTCGATTTCTTCTTCTGAGAAATGGAGGTGCCCTAAGCTGAAAGGACCAAGCCACCCAGCCACATTTTGGTAGTTACAATTCACTTATTATCTGAAAAATTTCCCTATCACCGAGACTATTTTACACATATATTGGAGAAAAAGTACTATTGCAGTCATAACTCTAGTGAGTGTCAAAACAAGTATTTCTTCCATAGGTGGAAAAACCCTTTAGGGAACCTAGTTAATAGAAAAAAAATACAAGAAATTTGCAGAGGCCCATAATTTCCTATGTCATTCTTTTCTACCTAGTTCCACATTTGCTTCCCCTTTGAAAATACTCTTTGCTCAAACCTTGTCAGCTCAAAGTAATATTTCTAGAGAAAACAAATCTTTACAAAGCAAATACAGACTCCTCTTCATATTAGAATTAGTTGTGAATTTTTAAAAGTTTTTTTTCTGGTTGCATAAATATTGTTCACCCCAAACCACAGAGAAAACTCTTAATGAGACCACACGTTTACATATGGTTAAAAAATTTAAATTCCCTGGAAATTCCGAAGTATATATATAACTGTGTTTCTGCTGTAAATATCTAGATATAACACAACATGCTTTGACATGCTTATATATAAGATGTCATTATATATCTAGCAATATTATAGAAATTATTCTGGAATAATAAAAAAGGAAAATAGCTAAACAAAAACAAAAATGACGGTTATGAATGATTAATACACTCACATGGGGCCAAAGAAAATTGCAGCACAGTAAAATCGTGATCAGGAAAGAAAACACACCCATCCTAGGAGACCCGCTGTAATGCAGAACATCACGGTGGAGATCTTCTTTTAATTACTGGTGGTGCCGTGAGCCAAAAGATTCCAAGTTTGTTTGAACAAAGCCACAGAGGAACTGCTGTTGGGAATTAATTTCAGGCCCTTCAAAAGCCAGGAATTCTGTCTCACGCAGGGTGTGGGATTTTGAAGGCATATTTTGTAGTGTGGGAATGGCTGTACACCGAGAAAGGAAATGGGAATAAGTAAAGTGCTGTTGCCTGTCCCGTGCACGGATGGCAACTCAGCACCCGCTGCTCTTACACATCAGTCACACACAGCATCCTGTTCTCTACGTACCTGTCTCTATTAGATGATTAGCCCGCCTCACCAAATGGATTTGAGTTTTAAAATGCAGTAAGTCTTAGGTCAACTCGGTGGCAGCAACCAGGCTTTTTATGTCATCCCAGCCTTGCAGGCAGCCTTGGTTCCTCATTCATCTTGTTGCAGCCAAGCTCTTCTCATTGTGAAAGACCAGCAATTTGAGAGAGGGACGGGCAAACAGTATTGCTTTTGCTAGATGGTTATCCTTTGAAAAAGTCAGTCTCATTTCCAAGAATAGCCATTTCCCTCTTCCTGCAGGGAAGCCTGAGACCCTCCTGGCGCCCTTTAAGTTTTGGCAGACATCCTGGTTTGTTTTGAATCCCCAGTACACTTAGGAAATGGAGAAAAGAGAGTTGAAAGTGTTTCTGTTAAGGCTTCAGCAGACAAAAGCCATAGACTCCCAAGACCTTGTCCTGCAGCCCTCCAGTGGGTGTGACGTGCAAATCTCAGTGTGAATGATTGATTTGCAACGGTTATAATTTGAAATCCTGAAAATGCATAGCATGTGTATGACAGATAAAAAACTATTTTTAAATGGAGTGAAAACTAATTGAGATATTCTAAATGATCATGCATTAGTATACTAGTGACTTTATTTTTTTCCTCTATAGAAATTCTTAGACATTGCAAGTATCTAGGAGAGAATTCGTGGTGTTTCCCCCAAACCAACGTCCTTCTCGTGTGGAGTATCACGAAGGATTAATGCCCAAGGAATATTCTTTGGGAAACACTGTTATCAGAATTCATAACCTTAAACACAAATGAATACCGATGCAGAAATGCACCGCTAAGTTAATCTTTCAAGAAATTAGATATCTCCAGGAGAAGCAGAGTCAAAGCAAGACGTATAACAAAGCATTGGGTTAACTGTGCAAAAAACTCACTTAAAATATCTCTTTCCCTTATGATTCTCTAGAGAACTCAATCCACATGTCTGCCAATTTTATGTTAAATCCTTCCTCTAAAATCACAAACTTTGTATCTTTTTATCCTGAGTTAAGGTGAAAAGTAAAATATTATTGGATGATGGAAGATTGCGCTTCTCAAGGTGTCTCCACCACACTAAGTCCATTAAAATGCTAAGTAAAATATTTGAAGGAACATCTTCAATGATAACATAAAAGCACAAAATAGAAATATCAACATGAAGAAGCAAAATCAAGAATTCAGAAAACGCCATTGTGAACCAGGCTCCTCTTCCTGTCACCTCGCGTCTATACAGACGTTCTTAAATTTATTCTTGTTATCTCTTGGAGTATTAATTTTTAAACTTGAAGTACTAATGATTTTTATTTTGTTTTCCCCACTTTTATTTCAGTTGTTTCAATGAACATTCATTTTGTATAATTGTATGTAGATTGTATTTCTAAGCAACATCATATAAAATGTATATCGTAACAATTTTATATATCTCAGTTAGATACCATATAATATAACAAAAGGTAAATAGTAGCTCTCCATGTGATGGGGATATGATTCCATTAAAAATTTTTTTTGCCATTTTTTTCATATTTTATACATTTGTTTATATTAAATTTTTAATAGGAAAACATATTTTAACTTTTAAATATGTCATAATCATTGTGTGCATGGGTTGTGAAGCCCAGATCACTGGGGTTTGAATCTTGGCTTCTCCACTTCCTTCCTGTGTGATCCCGGGTAAGTTACTTAACCCTTCTGTATCTCAGTTTTAACATCTGTAAAATGAGGGAAAATAATAGAATCTATTTCCATAGGCTAGTGTTTGGGATAGATGAATCAATGTGTTGAAAGTATCCAGAACATGGTCTGTAGTATGAAAATGTTAGCTATGACAGAATTATTATTATTTTAAAAATTTTATTGAAGTATAGTTGATATACAATATTATATGTTATAGTGATTCACAAGTTTTAAAGGTTACACTCCATTTATAGTTATTATAAAATATTGGCTATATTCCCTGTGTTGTACAATACATCCTTATTTTATACACAATAGTTTGTACTATATTGCCCCTCCCCGCTTCTTCTCCCCAGTGGTAACCACTAGTTTGTTCTCTGTATCTGTGAGTCTGCTTCTTTTTTGTCATATTCACTAGTTTGTTGTATTTTTCAGATTCCTCATATAAATGATATCATACACTATTTGTGTTTCTCTGTCTGACTTATTTCACTTAGCATAATACCCTCCAAGGTTATCCATGCTGTTGCAAATGGCAACATTTTATTATTTTTTATGGCTGAGTAGTATTCCATTGTATATATATATATACCACTTCTTCTTTATCCATTCATCTGTTGAGGGACAGTCAGATTGCTTCCATATCTTGGCAATTATGAATAATGCTGATATGAACATTGGAGGGCATGTAACTTTTTGAGTTAGTGCTTTTGTTTCTTTTGGATATATACCCAGGAGTGGAATTGCTGGGTCATATGGTAGTTCTATTTTTATTTTTTTGAGAAACCACCACACTTTTTTCCACAGTGGCTATACCAATTTACGTTCCCACCGATAATGTGCAAGTGTTCCCTTTTCTCCACGTTCTTGCCAATATTTGTTATTTGTTGTCTTTTTGCTGATAGCCATTCTGACAGGGGTGAGGGGATATCTCATTGTGGTTTTGATTTCCATTTCCCTGATGATTAGCAATGTTGAGCATCTTTTCATGTGCCAGTTGGCCATATGCATGTCCTCTTTGGAAAAATGTCTATTCAGGTCTTCTACCCATTTTTGGATCAGGTTGTTTGTTTCTTTGATGTTGAGTTGTATGAGATGTTTATATATGTTGGATATTAACCCCTTATCAGAGATGTCATTTGCAAATATTTTCTCCCATTCTGTAGGTTGTCTTTTCATTTCATTGATGGTTTCCTTTGCTGTGCAAAAGTTTTTAGGTTTTATTAGGTCCCATCTGTTTTGTTTCTTCTTCTTAAATCTCTTTTACTTTAAGAGACAGATCCAAAACAATATTGCTACCATTTGTCAGAAAGTGTGCTGCCTATGTTTTTCTCTAGGAGGTTTATGGTTTCTGGTCTTACATTTAGGTCTTTAATCCATTTTGAGTTTAGTTTTGTATGTGGTGTTAGAGAATGCTCTAGTTTCATCCTTTTACTAGAATGTAGCTGTCCAGTTTTCCCAGCACCACTTGTTCAAGAGACTGCCTTTTCTCCATTTTATATTCTTGCCTCCTGTGTTGTACATTAATTGACCATAAGTGTGTGGGTTTATTTCTGGGCTCTCTATTCTGTTTTATTGATCTATGTGTCTGTCTGTCTTTGTGCCATACTATAAGGTTTGTTTTGTGTGTGTGTGTGGTATGCAGGCCTCTCACTGCTGCGGCCTCTCCCGCTGCAGAGCACAGGCTCTGGACGCACAGGCCCAGCAGCCATGGCTCACGGGCCCAGCCGCTCCGCAGCATGTGGGATCTTCCCGGACCGGGGCACGAACCCGTGTCCCCTGCATCGGCAGGCGGACTCTCAACCACTGCACCACCAGGGAAGCCCTCCAAACAAATTTTAAAATTATTTGTTCTAGTTCTAAGACAAATGCTATTGGTATTTTGATAGGGATTGCATTGAATCTGTAGTTATAAGGAATCTGCAGTTACATATAATATCAAATTTTAGAGTTACCACAATTTCAAGCTCATGAAGCACTTGGAAAATTCCTTGCTTCACCTCCTAATTTAGAAATTACTTCCTGCAGAAAACTGTCCAGACTCCCTGAGCTTGGATCAGGTATCCCCTCTTCCCTGTGGTCCTACAGCTTCCTGATGGGGCACAAATCAATTCATTGCAGTTGCCTACTCGATGGCCTGTGACGCTCTGTGACTGTAAGGTCCAAGAGCCCTGGTCATGATTCTTGGTCCCCACTTGGTTGCACCTAGCATTGTGTACATAATAAATATTTGTTAAATAAAGGGATGCCTTTAACTTCACCTTTAGAAATGAGTTTTCTGTCTCTGCCTTAGTAGTTCTTCAACACTCCCTCACTGAAGCACCTTTCTGTTAACTGGTGGGTCTAGAGCTGTGGTTTGCCAATGGGGTCCCTGCCTGCAGCCTCAGCAGCACCTGTGAACATGTTAGGAACACAGATGCCCAGACTGTGCCACACACGGACAGAATCAAAGCCTCTGTGGTGAGGCATGACAAGCTGCATTCTAACAAGCTCCTCAGGTGACTGTGACCCAGCTGTGGCCCCAAGGACTCTGATTCAGAAGGTCTGCTTGGGTCCTGACTGAGTCAAGCTAACAGGGGTGGATCACTGTGCCACCAGAGGGAAGCAAAGGGCAGCAGAGCAGAGGTGGACCTAGTGGGAAAGGGGAACACCCAGCAGGCTCTGGCCAAGGATGTCCCCGGCCAAGTGCAGATCAGATTCCAGAGGGAGGTGATCCCCAGGGTGGAGCCTGGATTACTCAGATGCCAGGTCAAGCTGGGGACACAGAGTGTAGGTGGATCAGTGGAAGCAGAGGGTGAGGAGTTGAAGAGGAGACCAAATTACACATAGATGTCAGCTAATCAGGCAAAGCACAGTCATGATTGAAGGATGCATTTGGGACCCAAGCCAGACCTGCTACAGCTATCTCTTCAGGGATCAGCTTATGAGGCTCCTAAGACCAGCTGTAGGACCTGTATTTCTTTCTATCTTTTTTTAAGTTTGAATCATTTCCAACATTTTATTCTTAGAACTTTCTTTTTTTAAATTTAATTAATTAAGGTTTTTTTCCTTATTAGTCATCCATTTTACACACATCAGTGTATACATGTCAATCCCAATATCCCAATTCATTACACCAGAACCCCCACCCCTTGCCGCTTTCCCCTCTTGGTGTCCATACATTTTTTCTCTACTTCTGTGTCTCAATTTCTGCTCTGCAAACCAGTTCATCTGTACCATTTTCTAGTTCCCACATATATGTGTTAATATATGATAAATGCTTTTCTCTTTCTGACTTACTTCACTCTGTATGACAGTCTCTAGATGCATCCACATCTCTACAAAAGACCCAGTTTCGTTCCTTTTTATGGCTGAGTAATATTCCATTGTATATATGTACCACATCTTCTTTATCCATTCATCTGTCGATGGACATTCAGGTTGCTTCCATGACCTGGCTATTGTAAATAGTGCTGCAATGAACATTGGGGTGCATGTGTCTTTTTGAATTATGGTTTCCTCTGGGTATATGCCCAGTAGTGGGATTGCTGGGCCATGTGGTACTTCTATTTTTTGTTATTTAAGGAACCTCCATACTGTTCTCCATAGTGGCTGTATCAATTTACATTCCCACCAACAGTGTAAGAGGGTTCCCCTCTCTCCACACCCTCTCCAGGATTTGTTGTTTGTAGATTTTCTGATGATGCCCATTCTAACTGATGTGAGGTGATACCTCATTATAGTTCTGATTTGCATTTCTCAAATAATTAGTGATGTTGAGCAGCTTTTCATGTGCTTCTTGGCCATCTGTATGTCTTTGGAGAAATGTCTATTTAGGTCTTCTGCCCATTTTCGGATTGGGTCCCTTGTTTTTTTAATATTGAGCTGCATGAGCTGTTTATATATTTTGGAGATTAATCCTTTGTCCGTTGATTCATTTGCAAATATTTTCTCCCATCCCGAGGGCTGTCTTTTCATCTAGTTTATGATTTCCTTTGCTGTGCAAAAGCTTTTAAGTTTCATTAGGTCCCATTTGTTTATTTTTGTTTTTATTTCCATTACTCTAGGAGGTGGATCAAAAAAGATATTGCTGTGATTTATGTCAAAGAGTGTTCTGCCTCTGTTTTCCTCTAAGAGTTTTATAGAGTCCGGTCTTACATTCAGGTCTCTAATCCATTTTAAGTTTACGTCTGTGTATGGTGTTAGGGAGTGTTCTAATTTCATTCTTTTACATGTAGCTGTCCAGTTTTCCCAGCACCACTTATTGAAGAGACTGTCTTTTCTCCATTGTATATCCTTGCCTCCTTTCTCATAGATTAGTCGACCATTGGTGCATGGGTTTATCTCTGGGCTTTCTATCCTGTTCCACTGATCTATATTTCTGTTTCTGTGCCAGTACCATATAATCTTGATGACTGTAGCTTCGTAGTATAGTCTGAAGTCAGGAAGTCTGACTCCTCCAGCTCTGTTTTTTTCCCTCAAGACTGCTTTGGCTATTCGGGGTCTTTTGTGTCTCCATACAAATTTTAAGATTTTTTGTTCTAGTTCTGTAAAAAATGCCATTGGTAATTTCATAGGGATTGCATTGAATCTGTAGATTGCTTTGGGTAGTATAGTCATTTCCACAATATTGATTCTTCCAATCCAAGAACATGGTATATCTCTCCATCTGTTGGTATCATCTTTAATTTCTTTCATCAGTGTCTTATAGGTTTCTGCATACAGGTCTTTTGTCCCCCTTGGTAGGTTTATTCCTAGGTATTTTATTCTTTTTGTTGCAATGGTAAATGGGAGTGTTTCCTTAATTTCTCTTTCAGATTTTTCATCATTAGTTTATAGGAATGCAAGAGATTTCTGTGCATTAATTTTGTTTTTCCTGCTACTTTACCAAATTCATTGATTAGCTCTAGTAGTTTTCTGATAGCATCTTTAGGATTTTCTATGTACAGTATCATGTCATATGTAAACAGTGACAGTTTTACTTCTTTTCCAATTTGTATCCTTTTATGTCTTTTTCTTCTCTGATTGCTGTGGCCAGGACTTCCAAAACTATGTTGAATAATAGTGGTGAGAGTGGACATCCTTGTCTTCTTCCTGATCTTAGAGGAAATGCTTTCAGTTTTTCACCATTGAGAAAGATGTTTGCTGTGAGTTTGTCATTTACGGCCTTTATTGTGTTGAGGTAGCTTCCCTCTATGCCCACTTTCTGGAGAGTTTTTAACATAAATGGGTGTTGAATTTTGTCAAAAGCTTTTTCTGCATCTATTGAGATGATCATATCATTTTTCTCCCTCAGTTTGTTAATATAGTGTACCATATTGATTGATTTGTGTATACTGAAGAATCCTTGCATTCCTGGGATAAAACCCACTTGATCATGGTGTATGATCCTTTTAATGTGTTGATGGATTCTGTTTGCTAGTATTTTGTTGAGGACTTCTGCATCTATATTCCTCGGTGATATTGGTCTGTAATTTTCTTTTTTTGTAGTATCTTTGCCTGGTTTTGGTATCAGGGTGATGGTTGCCTCACGGAATGCGTTTGGGAGTTTTCCTTCCTCTACAATTTTTTGGAAGAGTTTAAGAAGGATGGGTCTTAGCTCTTCTCTAAATGTTTGATAGAGTTCACCTGTAAAGCCATCTGGTTCTGGAATTTTGTTTGTTGGAAGATTTTTAATCACAGTTTCGATTTCATTACTTGTGATTGGTCTATTCATATTTCCTATTTCTTCTTGGTTCAGTCTTGGAAGGTTATACCTTTCTAAGAATTTGTCCATTTCTTCCAGGTTGTCCATTTTATTGGCATAGAGTTGCTTGTAATAGTCTCTTAGGATGCTTTGTATTCCTGTGGGGTCTGTTATAACTTCACCTTTTTCATTTGTAATTTTATTGATTTGAGTCCTCTCCCTCTTTTTCTTGATGCTTCTGGCGAATGGTTTATCAATTTTGTTTATCTTCTCAAAGAACCCGCTTTTAGTTTTATTGATCTTTGCTATTGTTTTCTTTGTTTCTATTTCATTTATTTCTGCTCTGATCTTTATGATTTCTTTCCTTCTATTAACTTTGGGTTTTGTTTGTTCTTCTTTCTCTAGTTCCTTTATGTGTAATGTTAGATTGTTTATTTGAGATTTTTCTTGTTTCTTGAGGTAGCCTTGTATAGCTATAAACTTCCCTCTTAGAACTGCTTTTGCTGCATCCCATAGGTTTTGGATCATTGTGTTTTCATTGTCATTTGTCTCTAGGTATTTTTTGATTTCCTCTTTGATTTCTTCAGTGATCTCTTGATAACGTATTGTTTAGCCTCCATGTGTTTGTGTTTTTTACATTTTTTCCCTGTAATTGATTTCTAATCTCATAGCGTTGTAGCCAGAAAAGATGCTTGATATGATTTCAATTTTTAAAAATTTAATGAGGTTTGATTTGTGACCCAAGATGTGATCTATCCTGGAGAATGTTCCGTGTGCCCTTGAGAAGAAAGTGTAATCTGCTGTTTTTTGATAGAATGTCCTATAAATATCAATTCAATCTATCTGGTCTATTTTTTTTTTTTGCGGTACACGGGCCTCTCACTGTTGTGGCCTCTCCTGTTGTGGAGCACAGGCTCTGGACGTGCAGGCTCAGCGGCCATGGCTCACAGGCCCAGCCGCTCCATGGCATGTGGGATCTTCCCAGACCGGGGCACGAACCCGCGTCCCCTGCATCGGCAGGCGGACTCTCAACCACTCTGCCACCAGGGAAGCCCCTATCTGGTCTATTGTTCCATTTAAAGCTTGTGTTTCCTTATTAATTTTCTGTTTGGATGATTTGTCCATTGGTGTAAGTGAGGTGTTAAAGTCCTCCACTATTATTGTGTTACTGTCGATTTCCTCTTTTAGAGCTGTTAGCAGTTGCCTTATGTATTGAGGTGCTCCTATTTTGGGTGGATATATATTTATAATTGTTATATTTTCTTCTTGGATTGATCCCTTGATCATTATGTAGTGTCCTTCCTTGTCTCTTGTAACATTATTTTAAAGTCTATTTTATCTGATATGAGTATTGCTACTCCAGCTTTCTTTTGATTTCCATTTGCATGGAATATCTTTTTCCATCCCCTTACTTTCAGTCTGTATGTGTCCCTAGGTCTGAAGTGGGTCTCTTCTAGACAGCATATATATGGGTCTTGTTTTTGTATCCATTCAGCAAGCCTGTGTCTTTTGGTTGGAGCATTTAATCCATTCACGTTTAAGGTAATTATCGATATGTATGTTCCTATTACCATTTTCTTAATTGTTTTGGCTTTGTTTTTGTAGGTCCTTTTCTTCTCTTGTGTTTCCCACTTAGAGAAATTCCTTTAGCATTTGTTGTAGAGATGGTTTGGTGGTGCTGAATTCTCATAGCTTTTGCTTGTCTGTAAAGCTTTTGATTTCTCCATCGAATCTGAATGAGATCCTTGCTAGGTAGAGTAATCTTTGTTGTAGGTACTTCTCTTTCATCACTTCAAGTATATCATGCCACTCCCTTCTGGCTTGTAGAGTTTCTGCTGAAAGAACAGCTGTTAACCTTATGGGGCTTCCATTGTATGTTATTTTTCCCTTGCTGTTTTCAATAATTTTTCTCTGTCTTTAATTTTTGCCAGTTTGATTACTATGTGTCTCAGCATGTTTCTCCCTGGGTTTATCCTGTATGGGACTCTCTGCACTTCCTGCACTTGGGTGGCTATTTCCTTTCCCATGTTAGGGAAGTTTTCGACTATAATCTCTTCAAATATTTTCTCGGGTCTTTTCTCTCTTCTCCTTCTGGGACCCCTATAATGCAAATGTTCTTGTGTTTAATGTTGTCCCAGAGGTGTCTTAGGCTGTCTTCATTTCTTTTAATTCTTTTTTCTTTATCCTGTTCTGCAGCAGAGAATTCCACCATTCTGTCTTCCAGGTCACTTATCCATTCTTCTGCCTCAGTTATTCTGGTATTGATTCCTTCTAGTGTAGTTTTATTTCAGTTATTGTATTGTTCATCTCTGTTTGTTTGTTCTTGAATTCTTCTAGGTCTTTGTTAAACATTTCTTGCATCTCTTCTATCTTTGCCTCCATTCTTTTCCTGAGGCCCTGGATCATCTTCACTATCAGTATTCTGAAATCTTTTTCTGGAATATTGCCTATCTCCATTTCATTTAGTTGTTTTTCTGGAGTTTTATCTTGTTCCTTCATCTGGTACATAGCCCTCTGCCTTTTCATCTTGTCTATCTTTCTGTGAATGTGGTTTTTGTTCCACAGGCTGCAGGATTGTAGCTCTTCTTGCTTCTGCTGTCTTCCTTTTGGTGGATGAGGCTTGGGACCTTTACTTCTAATTCTTAAATTTATAGGTTATATTGGGGCAGGGTTTTGCCATAATGTTCTGCCCCTGATCTCTGTCACTGGGTCCTTTATTTGGCCATTAGTTTTTCAGCACTAAGAACTGTAAAGTTTGTGAAGAATAAAGAGTACTGGTAATTTGAAATTCTGCATTCTGTACATTAACAAGTCACCTCTCAAAGTTAAGGTACTACTGCTTTTATTACTGCTTTGCTTTTTTTAAAAAATAAATAAATTTATTTATTTATTTATGGCTGTGCTGGGTCTTCATTGCTGTGCGCAGGCTTTCTCTAGTCGCGGCGAGCGGGGGCTACTCTTCATTGCAGTGCACGGGCTTCTCATTGTGGTGGCTTCTCTTGTTGTGGAGCACGGGCTCTAGGCATGTGGGCTTCAGGAGTTGTGGTGCACAGCCTTAGTTCCTCCATGGCATTTGAGATCTACCAGGACCAGGGATCAAACCCATGTTCCCTTGGCAGGTGGATTCTTTACCACTGCACCACCAGAGAAGTCCTGCTGTGCTTATGATATAATGGATGTGAAAATCCTTTGCAAACTGCACACTATACAGATGTAGTCTACTATTCTTTACTAGGGCTTCAGTGACTAGATTTTGTTTACCTATGCCCCCACAATCAGATGATCAGCCTTCTAAAAGATTCATTTTTTTTGTGAAAGGCAGTGTGGTTATTAGATTGTGCCTGGCCTTTGGACTATAATAGGCTGGTTTAATCCTAGGCCAGTTAATTACTTTCTACGTGACCCTGGGATGGTCATTTACTCTTGTTAGACTCTAGAATAAAACTGAGATAACAAAATCCATCACTAGGATTAAATGGTATCATGTACTTGGTAGGTCTGGCACATGACAGGCACACAACTATATCACTTTTTCTTTTAAAGACAAGACAACTCAGACCACGAAAGGGTTCAAAACAGTGGACAATGTGATAAAGTTAAAATATTGCCAATCCTCTGTTCCGAATCCTCTGGTGACTCCCCATCTTAGAGTAAAAGCCAAATCCTTGAAAAGGCCCTTTAAACCATGTCCTTACAGAATCTGGCCCCTGTTATCCCTGCCCTCCTGCTTCTTTCTCCTCACTTAGATGCTGCAGCTACGCTGGCCTCTCAACCTTACTCAAATGGCACATCAGGGGAAGGCCTTCCCTGTCACCTCACTGAAAATTCCAACCCTCCCCCTGCTGTCTACCCCTCCTTCTTGTTTTAATTTTCTCTTTGAACTTCTAATTATCTAACATGAAATTTATTTTTCTTATTCATTTTCCTTATTTTCCTGCTGCCTCATTAGAAGGTCCAGGAGGTTAGGAATTTTGTCTCTTTTGCTCACCGTTCTATATCAGGGGCCCACAATGCTGCTTGGCATGTGGTAGGCACTTATTTTGTTGAATGAAAGAATGAAATACAGTTCTTATGACTCAAGACTAGAACTCTGCTGATTGTAATAATAACTAAGATGTATGTAGCTCTTTGCATTGACAAGTGTTTTACATGCATTATCTTGCTTTATCCAAGGGCAGATGTTCAATTGTTTTTGTACAATTTTGGACTAATTTGGTCTGCAATTTTCTCCAAGACATTTTCTGGTGATGCATGACATTACACTGGTCTTTTTGATGGGAGAAACATGCTTGAATTTCAGGAATAATTAGCAATGGCTGCTGGTGTCTCACTTTGTACTGTAGAGCAGGGTGGGATGTTGACCAAGGACAGGCCCCCAGAACTGATTTGGGAATTGGCATTCACTTGGGGGCGGGTTCAGTTAGCCATATTTCAAATCCCTAACTCTGTCGTAACTTCCATGTAACACCCAGGACACACTGAAGAGTGAGGTAGCTCAGAAGCACGCTCACCTAAGATCCTTCTTGTAAGTCATGAAACTCTACTCCATACCAACCATTGAATTGGTGGTTGGAAACTTCAACTCCAGCTTGGCCTGGATGCCTAATCCATTTGTTTAGGATCTGTGACACCCACCACATGCATGGAAGGGAGGGTAGTGCAGGGCGGTTCTGCAGAGAAGCACTGTCTTTGGGAAACAAGGATGGACGAGCATCCTTCAAGTGGTAAAAAATAAGTATATATTGTTTCTATTTTGAAACATAGAGATTTATTTCAGTGGGAAATCCCCACATATTTAGCTGGCTTTAATCTTTAGCATTATAAAAAGGCAAAGAAACAACTAAAGCAAGACAGACCTCATCACTCTGAACCTGCTGGCACATAGATTATTAGAAACTCAAAATTCATCATGTGCCTGAAAAAACTTCCCAACCCAAGGCAGATTGGGAAGTCAGCTGCCCCCAGTGAACAGGTGTGAGTCTGGGCGTGTCAATGCTGTGAGCCACTGGGGTTTCATCAGTGAACAAAAGAGGTGAAGATCCTTACCCTCACAGAAGCTGGGTTCTATCTGTAGAAATTCTGTGACTTTTAAAAAATATTTTTAGGCAAAGGGTCCTGCTTAGTGCTTTGTGCAAGTTTCATTCAACATCTATTTTTGAGGACTTACTTTGTGCCAGACAAGGTGTTAGATGCTGGGTACTGGAGTTGGCCCCTTGGAACTTCTAGTCTAGTAGAAAGGCAACCAAAGAGATCTCACAAGTGCAATGTCAACGTCTGTAACTTCCATCTGTGATAAATGTTATGAAGAACTGCCGCATGGCATTATGAGACTGTATGATGAAAGGATTTGACTTAGAGAGGGGAGGAGGTGGGAATTGAAATAGGATGTGAAGGTAGAGGCGGTGATGAGGGCAGATGCAGAGGTGTGGATGCAGAGCCTCTGTGTCTGAGGGCAGCATGGCAAGCCTGTGGATGGAGAGAAAGTCCCCTGAGTGGAGCACACAGGGGAGGCAGGAGCCGGGGCAGATGTGGGGCTGAGGGGAGGAGCTCTGAACTTCATCCAAACGTCAGCGTGGGAGCAGGCTGTGTGAAGTGGATAAGGAGATTTGGGTTCTGAAATGACTAAAGGACGTATAGGTAAATCAGTTATGAGACTCTGCCTGCTATTAAAACATTGTCTTTTGCCTCCAAACCCACCTGTCTACACCTTGCTTTTGTGACTTTTGGGGACATGTGCAAACTTTCTCCTTTGCCAGTTGGTCCTCCTAGGTTTTGCCACTGGGGGTCCTAGAAGGGGACCTGGGAAGCAGGAGGGAGCAGAAGGGACTCACTGCTGTGGCTCAGAGGTGACACCCTGGTAATGACACGGCACCCAGGAAGCAGTAGTTGGTGTCGAGTTTCATCTGCTTCCAGCCTTCCCTGAAGCAGCCTCACTTCTGTCCCCCAGAAATCCCAGCCCCGCAGGGAGCCAGACTTGTTAAAGTGGCCTCAACCACAAAGGGCCACACTGGAGAGGCTGACAGGCCATGAGTCTGACCTGGGGTCTCCGCTTTAGCTGCTGCCTGAGTCCTGGGGAGCTTTGGAAAATCCCAGTGCCCGGACCACCTGGGGCCCAGAACCAGACACAGGTGTGAGAACCCCTGCAGCCCTAGGATCCCTCTGCAGCCCAGGCTGAGACGCTCCCCGGGGGTCGCTGGGTCAGGATCCAGGTCAGCCGCCCCTCGGGCCACGGTGAAAGGCACTGTTGGGAGTTTCCCTGGGCGTGTTCTGTGCCGATTCCACCTTGTCTAGACCTGTGGGTGCAGAAACCCAGTTTGAGGAGCCATCAGAGTGAAAGATTTTAGGGCCAGCCAGCATCACCGCAGCAGGAGCTTCCAGAAGCATCCATCACCGCTGCCCTCGTGGCTGGTGATGATCTCCTCACAGACGCAAGGGCTGAAGCCAGTGGGCCGCGTGGAGGGGGAAGCTCACTGCCACCGGGGCCAGGCCTCCTGGCAGTCAACTGGCGAGGTCTTAGCCGCGCTGTGCTGGCTCCAAGCGAGATGCACGTTGTTTTTGGAAAAGAAACACGCCCCTCACTCATCCAGACAGGCACCCTGGCACCCCAGCTTCGGCTTGTGTTCAGCTGGGAGCCCCCACCTGCATCCCTGCCCGTGGTCCACCTGCATCACAACAGGGTCCTCCCCACCCCGTGGGTCATGGGAACCGCTGGGCACCAGTGGGCTGTGACAGGTCACAGCCGTGATCTCTCTGCTTCACTGTGGATGGTCAGCCCACCTCGCTGCCCTTGATTGTACACCTACAGCCCCGCCAGGTGCCGCGAGAAGGTCCCGGGATGCTCCCTGAGCGCCTCCAAGGGGACAGCTCTAAGGAGCAGCTCCTCGATTGCGTTCCCAGGAAGACACTGGACCAGAAGTGGGGATCTGTGTCTATTTCGTTTGAAATAGCACTACAGCTTTTCCTATTGTAGAAGTAAGACATTCTCATTGCTAGAAACTCAATACATAGAGAGGAAAATAATTTGTCATCTCAAATCCTAAAGATAATTTCTGATAATACTTTGTTGTATGTCCTTTCAGATACACATATACACAGAGAGAGAGAGATTTTTAAAACAATAATGATTTAATCCTTTTTTCATGGCGTTTAATTACTATAAGTGATTCCATCTGCTATAATCTTTTAAATACTGTTTTGCAAAAATACTCATGATAGCTCCTAACATCTTTTCTCCTTTATACCTTCTTTTGAATTGAGTCTTTGATGGTTGTGTCCTGTACTTTGACAGATGTGGAGTGTATATATATTTTTAAAAAATAAGTTTTTAATCAAATAGCTTCCGGAAATCATTTACTTGTTTTTCCTCTTGGATTGTTTGCTGGTCAAGTGTTTTCCTTATTTTCTCCTCTTAAATGCATACTGCCTTCCCCATAAATCAATTAAGTTGAGACTATTGAGGAAATCTTTTCTCCAAATTAGTAATGAGTGGTTTCCTTTTTTTTCTCCCCCTCTTCCCCCTTTCCTGAGAGCTCATTTAGTTTCCTGAGTTGTCTGTGACTTTTATTCCCCTCTATCAGAAGAACAAAGAGCAAAAAGACTTAGAATTGGCATGAGACATTTCAGCATTTTAAACAGGCTCCTAGGCTCCCTCTTCCTCACTTTTCTCATTGTGGCAAAATATACATAACATAAAATTTACTGTCTTAACCATCTTTAAGTGTAGAGTTGAGTGGCATTAAGTACATTCACATTGTTGTGCAACCATCGCCACATCCAGCTCCAGAACTTTTCTCATCCTGCAAAAGTGAAACTCTGCCCCAATTAAACAATAACTCCTGGTTCCCCCTTCCCAGCCCCTGCACCCACCATTCTATTTCTGGTTCTATGAATTTGACTCCCCTAGGGACCTCATACAAGTGGAATCATACAGTATCTGTCTTTTTGTGACTGGCTAGTTTCATTTAGCATAATGTATCCGAGGTCCATCCACATTGTTGCATGTGTCAGAATATCCTTCCTTTTTAAGGCTGAATAATATTCCATTGCATGGATATACCACATTTTGTTTATCCATTCACCCATCGATGGACACTTGGCTGCTTGCATCTTTCAGCTGTTGTGAATAATGCTGCTATGAGCATGGGTGTATAAATATCTGTTTGAGTACCTGCTGTCACTTTTTGGGGTATATACTCAGAAATGAAATTGCTGGATCGTATGATATTCCTATGTTTATTTTTTTTGAGGAAACTCCATACTGTTTTCCACAGTGGCTGTACCATTTTACATTCCCACCAACGGTGTACAACTGTGTTCCAATGTCTCCACATCTCACCAACACTCGTTATTTTCTGTTTTGTTTTTGTTTTTTGACAGTTGCCATCTTAATGGGTATGAGGTGGTTATAAGATGTTTTTGAGCTAGACTAGTCTCATCTGTTGAAGTGGGCAGAACATAGATAGCTGTCTAGAGGCTGATGTTAGTTTAAGTCCCCAATCTTGCCGTGTTTTCCTCCTGACCCCTCCAGGTGTCCACTTGGCTCAACAGAAACTGTCTTTGCAGCATCCCCTTCTCTGTTTTACTCCAGGTTAGAATTGGTCAAAAGAGAAATTTGAGTGAAATCCGGAAGGCAAAGTGAGTAGTTTAGCTGTCTGAGAGATGCAGGCAGAGGGGTGGTGGTTCCAGCATGGCCACCCTCGCCTTGGCTCTCAGCACCTCCCCTCCTGGCTGTGGTCCCTCTGAGCAGCAGCCACCAGACCCAGCAGCAGGTGCAGCCTGCTCCAGCCTCTGCCCTTCCAGCCTGGCTCTGCAGCCTGGGGTGGGGGGGGTGGTGGGGGGTGGGGTGGGGTGGGGGGTGGGGGAGGGATGGCTTCCCAGGTGTCCCTGCAACCTCCAACTTGACCACTCACACCAGGGCTTCTGGAGACGAGTAGTTATTTTCCTCTGACCCCACAACTTTCATTTTTGAACTTCCCCAGCTCCTCCCACAATATGTAAAGTCTAATAGCGAATAATAAATCTCTTTTCTGTAATATGCAGTGGATCTATTTCCCTTTCCTCCAGTGACCTTGGCGGAAACAGTATCTCCTTTTTTTAAATTACTTATCTCTCTTGATAAGAGACAAAGGATTAGAGCTAGGCTTTAGGTTGGTGACTCTCAATCCTGTACATGAAAATCACACAGAATGTTTTTAAAAATACTGATGCTGGGCACCATCCCAGACAAACCAAATCAAAATATTTAGGTGTGGGGGGCTCAGGTATAGGTAGATTTTAAATGATCCTTATATGATTTCAATAAGCAGTCAGAATTGAGACCTACATTTTTGAGTTAAATATGTTTAGAACCAAGACACCATGGATTTAAATTCATACAGAAGTAGAAATGATTGACATAAAAATCTTGCTTTGAATGTGGGCTGTGCTGGTAAGTTGGAAGAGAAAAGCATGATTCTAGGGGTCTGGGAGGAAGTAGGTTGGGGACCAGGGAATGTAAAGCAAAGGCTTGTCTCTCTTTTTGGAGATGCTGAATATAGCAAGCCCAGAAATGGATGAAAAAGAAACTTCAATTATTTCTTTATTTCAAGTTTGGACTTGGGCAAGTTCTATTCCAGGCATAAGAGATTATGTGAGGGAAAAATAGTAAGTCAGAGGACAAGAAATACATAAAGTAAAATGAAAGGGGAGAGATTCAGTGGAGGCAGTATTCAAAAGGTTTCAGATTGCTGTTTAGCAGTTCATCCAACGGCTAGCTGTTGGCACCAGACACAAGATCTAAGTTCATTCCACAGGTTGATCTCTTTTGTATGACAAACAAGACTTTGCTAAGGACTTCAAGGCATGTCACTTCACCAGCAATGGGACTCTGTCACAAAAAGCTATAATTTGGAAAGAAATTTGGCTTTTGGGGGAGAAAATTTATGATGAGAGAGTAAAATTGTCCTTAGAAGCAGGCCCCAAATATGTCTCACTGGGTTTGACTCTCAAAGAGTCTCTTTTCTTTCCCAGAAGTTTAGCATCTAAAATAAGTTCTGGGGCTTCCCTGGTGGCACAGTGGTTAAGAATCTGCCTGCCAATGCAGGGGACATGGGTTCGAGTGCTGGTTCGGGAAGATCCCACATGCCATGGAGCAACTAAGCCCGTGAGCCACAACTACTGAGCCTGCGCTCTAGAGCCCGTGAACTGCAGGTACTGAGCCTGCATGCCACAACTACTGAAGCCCGCGTGCCTAGAGCCCATGTTCCACAACAAGAGAAGCCACCGCAATAAGAAGCCCACGCACCTCAACGAAGAGTAGCCCCCACTTGCGGCAACTAGAGAAAGCCTGTGCACAGCAACTAAGACTCAATGCAGCCAAAAATAAATAAATAAAATAAATTAAAAAATAAAATAAATTCTGATCTTTCCCATATTCAACAGGTTTCAACTAGATTGAAAATGTATTGCTTATGAATGTGAGAAGTTCAAACATGGAAAAACTGTAATACTCTCTCAAATGACATATTGAAAGTTACTTTTCTACCTAACATATTACTTCCTAAAATTAATAACTTTCTGACTTACCTAGAAGAATGTAATTTCTTTCTTAACTTTTAACTTTATATTTTTCCTTATCTTATCCAATTTTTTACCTTACCCATCAGATTCATGTCTATCATGGCTAATACCTCCCAAACTTTCTTCTGCTTCTCCTCTCGGCTCTGTTTTGTCTGGGTTTTGATCATTATTTGAATCATTTTCTCATTTGTACAACTTTCACAACATAGAGTGCCTACACGCTACAAAACCTTGTCCCTAATTTCATGGAGGAGGGAGAGGCTGTGAATAATAAACAATGAAATTAACAAGGTGATTTCAAACCATGGTTGGTATCAGGAGGTGGATAAGCAAGGTGACGTGATGAAGAACGACTTGGCAAGGGATGAAGTTTAGATAGAATGGTCTGGAAAGATCTCTGCAGAGGTGGTATTTGAACCAAGAGCTGAAGATAAGAAAGATTCAACCATTGAAGAGGCTTAAACATTTACAGGAATGGAAAGGGGGCCGAGTGGGCTGGAGTGAATGAAGTAAGTGTGTGTGTGTGGTGTGTGTGTGTGTGTGTGTGTGGTGTGTGGTGTGTGTGTGTGTGTGTGTGTGTGTGTGAGAGAGAGAGAGAGAGAGAGAGAGAGAGAGAAGCTGTAGAGACAAGGGCTAGAGAGAGCCTATTATTTTAGGTAAGATAAATGTTTGAAAAGTTTTAAGCTTAAGAATGATAGAACAGAGGGGGTGCCTTCAAGATGGCAGAGGACTAAGATGTGGAGATCACCTTCCTCCCCACAAATACATCAAAACTACATCTACATGTGGAACAACTCCTACAGAACACCTACTGAACTCTGGCAGAAGACCTCAGACCTCCCAAAAGGCAAGAAACCCCCTACGTACCTGGGTAGGGCAAAAAAAAAAAGAATAAACAGAGACAAAAGAATAGGGACGGGACCTGCACCAGTGGGAGGGAACCATGAAGGAGGAAAGGTTTCCACACACTAGGAAGCCCCTTCACTGGCAGAGATGGCAGGTGGGTGAGCAGGGAAGCTTCGGAGCCGTGGAGGAGAGCGCAGCAGCAGGGGTGCAGAGGGCAAAGCAGAGAGATTCCCGCACAGAGGATCGGTGCCGACTGGCACTCACCAGCCCGAGAGGCTTGTCTGCTCCCCCGCTGGGGCGGGTGGGGCTGCGAGCTGAGGCTCAGGCTTCGGAGGTCAGATCCCAGGGAGAGGACTGGGGTTGGCGGCATGAACACAGCCTGAAGGGGCTAGTGTGCCACAGCTAGCCGGGAGGGAGTCTGGGAAAAAGTCCGGAACTGCCTAAGAGGCAAGAGACCATTGTTTCAGGGTGTGCGAGGAGAGGGGATTCAGTGTACCGCCTAAATGAGCTCCAGAGACAGGCGCAAGCTGCAGCTATCAGCATGGACACCAGAGATGGTCATGAAATGCTAAGGCTGCTGCTGCCGCCACTAAGAAACCTGTGTGCAAGTACAGGTCACTATCCACACCTCCCCTCCCGGGAGCCTCGGCAGCCTGCCACTGCCAGGGTCCTGTGATCCAGGGACAACTTCCCCGGGAGAACACATGGTGTGCCTCAGGCTGGTGCAACGTCACACCAGCCTCTGCCAATGCAGGCTCTTCCTGCATTCCATACCCCTCCCTCCCCCCTGCCTGAGTGAGCCAGAGCCCCCTAATCAGCCGTTCCTTTAACCCCATCCTGTCTGGGTGAGGAACAGATGCCCTCAGACAAACTACACGCAGAGACGGGTCCAAATCCAAAGCTGAGCCCCAGCAGCTGTGCAAAGAAAGAAGAGAAAGGGAAATGTCTCCCAGCATCCTCAGGAGCACAGATTAAATCTCCACAATCAACTTGATGTACCCTGCATCTCTGGAATACCTGAATAGACGAGTCATCCCAAAATTGAGGTGGTAGACTTTGAGAGCAACTATAGACTTGGGGTTTGCTTTCTGCATCTAATTTGTTTCTGGTTTTATGTTTATCTTAGTTTAGTATTTAGAGCTTATTATCATTGGTAGATTTGTTTATTGATTTGGTTCTCTCTTTTTATATATATATATATATTTTTTTTCCTTTTTCTCTTTTTGTAATTGTGTATGTGTATGCTTCTTTGTGTGATTTTGTCTGTATAACTTTGCTTTTGCCATTTGTCCTAGGGTTCAGACTGTCCTTTGGTTTTATTTTCATTTAATAGTTTTTAGCTCTTGATATCATTGGTGGATTTGTTTTTTCGGTTTGCTTGCTCTCTACCTTCTTTCTCTCTTTTTTTATTACTTTTTTATTTTTAATAAGTTATTTCCATTTTAATAAGTTTGTTTAATTAATTAATTATTATTATTATTTTTCTCCCTTTCCTTCTGAGCCGTGTGGCTGACAGAGTCTTGGTGCTCCGGCCAGGTGTCAGGCCTGAGCCTCTGAGGCGGGAGAGTCAAATTAAGGACATTGGTCCACCAGAGACCTCCTGGCTCCATGTAATATCAAATGGTGAAAGCTCTCCCAGAGATCTCCATCTCAACACTAAGACCCATCTCCACTCAATGACCAGCAAGCTACAGTGCTGGACACCCTATGCCACACAACTAGCAAGACAGGAACACAACCCCACCCATTAGCAGAGAGGCTGCCTAAAATCATAATAAGGTCAAAAACACCCCCAAAACATACCACCGGATGTGGTCCTGTCCACCGGAAAGACAAGATCCAGCCTCACCCACCAGAACACAGGCACCAGTCTTCTCCACCAGGAAGCCTACACAACCCACTGAACCAACCTTACCCACCAGGAGCAGACACCAAAAACAACAGGAACTACGAACCTGCAGGCTGAGAAGAGGAGATCCCAAACACAGTAAGTTAAGCAAAATTAGAAGACAGAGAAATACACAGCAGATGAAGGAGCAAGGAAAAAACCCACCAGACCAACAAATGAAGAGGAAATAGGCAGTCTACCTGATAAAGAATTCAGAGTAATGATAGTAAAGATGATCCAAAATCTTGGAAATAGAATGGAGAAAATACAAGAAGCGTTTAACAAGGACCTAGAAGAATGAAAGAGCAAACAAACAATGATGAACAACACAAAAAATGAAATAAAATATTCTCTAGAAGGATTCAATAGCAGAATAACTGAGGCAGAAGAACGGATAAGTGACCTGGAAGATAAAATAGTGGAAATAACTACCACAGAGCAGAATAAAGAAAAAAGAATGAAAAGAATTGAGGACAGTCTCAGAGACCTCTGGGACAACATTAAAGGCACAAACATTCGAATTATAGGGGTCCCAGAAGAAGAAGAGAAAAAGAAAGGGACTGAGAAAATATTTGAAGAGATTATAGTTGAAAACTTCCCTAATATGGGAAAGGAAATAGTCAATCAAGTCCAGGAAGCGCAGAGAGTCCCATACAGGATAAATCCAAGGAGAAACACACCAAGACACATATTAATAAAACTATCAAAAATTAAATACAAAGAAAAAATATTAAAAGCAGCAAGGAAAAACAACAATTAACATACAAGGGAATCCCCATAAGGTTAACAGCTGTTCTTTCAGCAGAAACTCTGCAAACCAGAAGGGAGTGGCAGGACATATTTAAAGTGATGAAAGGGAAAAACCTACAACCAAGATTACCCAGCAAAATCTCATTCAGATTCAACGGAGAAATTAAAACATTTACACACAAGCAAAAGCTAAGAGAATTCAGTACACCAAACCTGCTCTACAACAAATGCTAAAGGAACTTCTCTAAGTGGGAAACACAAGAGAAGAAAAGGACCTACAAAAACTCAAAATAATTAAGAAAATGGTAATAGGAACACACATATTGATAATTACCTTAAATGTGAATGGATTAAATGCTCCAACCAAAAGACACAGGCTTGCTGAATGGATAAAAAAACAAGACCCATGTATATGCTGCCTACAAGAGACCCACTTCAAACCTAGGGACACATACAAACTGAAAGTGAGGGGATGGAAAAAGATATTCCATGCAAATGGAAATCAAAAGAAAGCTGAAGTAGCCATTCTCATATCAGACAAAACAGACTTTAAAATAAAGACTATTACAAGAGACAAAGAAGGACACTACATAATGATCAAGGGATCAATCCAAGAAGAAGATATAACAATTGTAAATATTTATGCACCCAACATAGGAGCACCTCAATACATAAAGGCAAACGCTAACAGCTATAAAAGAAGAAATCGAAAAAAAAAAAAAAAAAAAAGAAGAAATCGACAGTAACACATTCATAGTAGGGGACTTTAACACCTCACTTTCACCAATGCACAGATCACCCAAAATGAAAATAAATAAGGAAACACAAGCTTTAAATGATACATTAAACAGGATAGACTTAATTGATATTTCTAGGACATTCCATCCAAAAACAGCAGATTACACTTTCTTCTCAAGTGCTCATGGAGCATTTTCCAGGATAGATCATATCTTGGGTCACAAATCAAGCCTTGGTAAATTTAAGAAAATTGAAATCATATCAAGTGTCTTTTCTGACCACAATGCTATGAGACTAGATATCAATTACAGGAAAAAAATGAAGAAATAAAAAAATACCTAAAAACAAGTGACAATGAAAACAGGACAACCCAAAACCTATGGGATTTTGCACAGCAAAGGAAACCATAAACAAGAAGAAAAGACAACCTCAGAATGGTAGAAAATATTTGCAAATGAAGCAACTCACAAAGGATTAATCTCCAAAATATACAAGCAGCTCATGTAGCTCAATATCAAAAAAACAAACAACCCAATCCAAAAATGGGCAGAAGACCTAATTAGACCTTTCTCCAAAGAAGATATACAGATTGCCAACAAACACATGAAAGGATGCTCAACATCACTAATCATTAGAGAAATGCAAGTCAAAACTACAATGAGGTATCACCTCACACCAGTCAGAATGGCCATCATCAGAAAATCTACAAATAGTAAATGCTGGAGAGTGTGTGGAGAAGAGGGAACCTTCTTGCACTGTTGGTGGGAATGTAAATTGATACAGCCACTATGGAGAACAGTATGGAGGTTCCTCAAAAAAGTAAAAATAGAACTACCATACGACCCAGCAATCCCACTACTGGGCATATACCCTGAGAAAACCATAATTCAAAAAGAGTCATGTACCACAATGTTCATTGCAGCTCTATTTACAATAGCCAGGACATGGAAGCAACCTAAGTGTCCATCGACAGATGAATGGATAAAGAAGATGTGGCACATATATACAATGGAATATTATTCAGCCGTAAAAAGAAACAAAATCAAGTTTTTTGTAGTGAGGTGGATGGACCTGGAGACTGTCATACAGAGTGAAACAAGTCAGAAAGATAAAACAAATACCGTATGCCAACAGGAAACTATATATGCACATATATATGGAATCTAAAAAAAAAAAAAAGGTTCTGAAGAACCTAGGGGCAGGACAGGAATAAAGATGCAGACGTAGAGAATGGACTTGAGGACACGGGGCAGGGTAAAGGTAAGCTGTGACAAAGTGAGAGAGTGGCATGGACATATATACACTACCAAACGTAAAACAGATAGCTAGCGGGAAGCAGCCGCACAGCACAGGGAGAGCAGCTCGGTGCTTTGTGTCCAACTAGAGGGGTGGGATAGGGAGGGTGGGAGGGAGGGAGACGCAAGAGGGAGGGGGTATGTGGATATATGTATATGTATAGCTGATTCACTTTGTTATACAGCAGAAACTAACACACCCTTGTAAAGCAATTATACGCCAACGAAGATGTTAAAACAGAAAAAAAAAAAGAATGGTACAACAGGATCATTATATTTGAAAAAATGGTCCTGGCTGTCTTGTGGATTATCATTTGTGTGAAGATTCACGGTTTACCAAGCATTTTCACATCCATTTTCGATGTGGTCCTCACTGATGGTCCTCATCCTTCCCTCTGAGGTGTTGGGAAACTGAGTGAGAGTGTGGCTGACTCAGCAAAGCTCACGGGGGTGGACCTGAACCCAGTCTTTTGAGCAGAGCGCTACACCTCCAGATGCTCTTGTGTTGATCATTACTTTCTCGCACACACTTATGTTCTTTCTTTCCATTGAAATTTTAGTTGTTTAAGTGAATGGACGGGGAAGGCAGATCAAATGTCTGCTGCGTCCGTGTTAAATACTAGATCGGTACTTGGGTGTGAGATGTATTCCTCCTACTCAGTCTCCCTGTTGTCTAGCTGAGGGACCAGATATATTCCCAAACATAATTAACAATGTGGGGCTAAAACAAAGAGATTAAGGAAGTTACTAAAGGTTTTTTTTTTTTTTACTACTAAAGGTTTTTGAGAGTAACTGTAGGAAGTGAGGGCTTGAGGTCAGCTCTGTAAGATGGGCAGACACAGACAGGTGATGACTTGGAACACATTTGGGGAGATACAGATTCAGTAGCCACACAATGGGATGGAGTGGGAGGGACTCTGGCCTCCCCATCCCTGTACTGCATAATCGTAACAACCGTATGTTACTCTCTACCATGCCTCGAAGCCCCAACAAGTGAAGCTACAACCTAAATAAAACCAATGTGCTACCTTTTCAACTGTAGCTTCAGAATAACTCCTCTGAGAGCAGCCCTCAGCTCTTGCAATCAGATGGCTGTCCCAGAGTTCCCCCTTTTAGGAGATTTGGAACTGCTATTGAACAAGCGGGAATACTCGAAAACAGAGGCACCGAGGCTGGAATTTGGAAGATGGTGAAGCTGACGATGCTCATAAACTCAGACAAGAGACTTAAACTTCCAGAAGGACGTGAGCAGGGCTGTGCTTTAGAAGGGTTAGGGTTACAGCAGGGAAAGTTTGGGGTGTGATAGAGACTGAAATTGCTTGAAGGTGTAAAAATTTTCTAGAAGAATCTGGGTAGTTACAATATGAACAAGGGTGGGAAAGAAAGTACAGATCAGAGGCCTGTTATGGTCATGTAGGGAAGGCCCAGCAGTTACCTGTGCTACCACGGCACTCAGTTTTTCTTTAAGAAACAGCCATGTTAACTGCAGTCTACGGTGGCAACAGCATGTACAGACCCATTTTTATAAGGATTTTCTTCTAGACTTTAAAGGATCATTTTGCCCGGTAATGGGATCCTTTAGAACATCTCTTAAGCAGGATGATGGTAGAAACAATTGTTTGCTTCAGGAAAACTGTGACTTCATTGCGTAGATTATAACTGTTCTAAGTTTTGAGCTTCTTGCCAAGATTTAAGACCAAATCCTAACTTTGAATTCAATGATAGACTGCTATTTGTTTTTCAGGGACCAAGACTGACAGAGCCCTCAACCAAACACTATTAGTATTTTTTTTTAATAAACACACAGTGTGTTTTTCTCTTATTTTAAAACTGTGCATCATCATGCACATCCTGACCTTCATCCTGATATGAAGAGAAATGTGTAGTTTTGGGGGGTGTGATGTGAGGGGAGGGGAGCAGCAGTGGAGACTGTTGGCAGGGTATACCCTAGAGAGAATCTTGAACATGCTGGCTTTTTGGCAACTAGCTGTGCTACCATCACCCAGAGAGTTTAAAAATAGAAATTCAGAGACCCTGGCTCGGTAGGTCCTGGGTGGATTCTCAGAATCTGTACTCATAAAAGCTTTGTGGGCAGTTCTGGTGGGCAGACCTTCTAGAGGGGGCCTGCCCAGCCACCCAGAGTCCCATGGTGATAATACCCTGCCAAAGAAGCCATCCTAAAGGCTTTTTGAGTTTGTTGATCATTTGAGTTTGTTGATCAAGAAACTCTCCTTTCCTATGTTTCTTTAGGTTTGTTGAAACCATTTATTGGTCTAGAATCAAACCTGGCTTTCTGCCTAGGCAAAATTCTGCTTTTTATTCGTGTATTTATTCATTCAGCAAATGTTTATTTAGCGAGGTAGATTTTTTTGTTTTTTTGTTTGTTTGTTTGTTTTTGCCGTACGCGGGCCTCTCACTGCTGTGGCCTCTCCCGTTGCAGAGCACAGGCTCCGGACACGCAGCCTCAGCGGCCATGGCTCACGGGCCCAGCCGCTCCACGGCATGTGGGATCTTCGCAGACCGGGGCACGAACCCATGTCGTCTGCATTGGCAGGCGGATTCTCACTGCGCCACCAGGGAAGCCCCCAGCGAGGTAGTTTTTTAAAGATACAATGGCAAGTAAGACACACTGATCATGTCTTTCATGGAGTTTGTATTCTAGTGGGAGAAGATAATCAGAAAGATAGAGAGAGAGAGATGAGAGAGAAAACAAACAGCCCTAAAGGAGATATATGGCTCAAGGAGAATTTATTTTCAAAGGAAACGTTCACAGAAGCATGTGTTAGTGCAGTATCCCAGCTGGGGGCAGCCCCGCTCTCACCATATGAACCTATAAGGATGTAGGGAGAGCATGATTACTTGAATCCAGAAAGAAACAGTGTTCTGTACAGTTGGCCATTTTCAAAAGAACAGTGCCCTTAGGTAGAGGGATACATCCAGATACAAACTGGGAGGCATATTCTCAGTGCATACATCTGACAAAGGATGTGTATCTAGAATATATGAAGAATTCATACAACTAAATAAGAGGAAGACAAATAACCTAATAAAAATGGGCAAAATGCGTAGCTAATAAATACAGGAAAAGATGCTCAACATCATTACTCACCATATAAATGCAAGTTAAAATCACCATTTGCCAACTAGAATGGCTAAAATTAAAAGAAAAATCTGACAATGACAACTGATAGTGAGGATGTAGAGCCAAAGGAACCTCCCACCGGGCTGCTGGGAATGCAAAAATGGCACAACTACTTTGGAAAGTCGTTTGTCAGTTTCTTATAAAGTTAAACATATATTTACCAAAAGACTCAGCAAAAGTATTTACCACCCACCCCCAAAATGAAAACTCTGTCCACATAAAGACTTAACTTGAATGTTCATGGTAACTTTATTTATAATAGTCCCAAACTGAACACAACCCAAATGTCCACCAATAGGTGGATAAATAAATAAATACCAGCAATAAAAATGAAAAAGAAAACCCTATCAATACATGCAATTCCATGGATGAATGTCAGAAATAGTTTGCTGAGTAAAAGAAGTCAGACATAAAAAAAAGCCTTTAGTCCACAGGACAGGATCAAGCTTTGAAGGGAGATTACGTGGACAGAGAAGACAGTGAGCCTGATATTAGGTCCAGAGTCTAGAGTCCCCCAGTGCTTTCAAACCAAGGAGAAAAGGATCCAAAAAAGGAGTCTGAGAGGGAGCAGCCAGAGGGCTAGGAGGAGACCAGGAGAGAGGGCGTTTTGAGGAGGAGGCAATGTCATCTGTCTGCACTGCTGCTGAGCCAGCAGGGAAACAGGACAGGACCAAGTGGGGTGCACTGGTGACCTGGCAAGAGCTGCTGCCGTGGGGACCTGGGCAGAGGAGGAAGTGGAAACGCCAGTTCTCTTGGATGCGAGCAAGGCGTTTGCTTTCAAGTATTGCAGAAAATGGAGCAGAAGGTGATATGGAATCAAGGGAGGTGAACTTCTTTGTTATTTGCTATGTTTTCTTTGTTTGTTTGTTCATTCTAGGATTGGAGATACCATTCTCTAGATTGGGATGAGGTGGTAAAGAGAGAGAGAAAAAGAAGTAGATTACTCAGGAGAGAGAACAATTGCAGAAGAAAATGGAATGGAATTGCAACAATTTGAGGTTATTGAAAAATACTTATTTTTCCCTTTGATTTATTGATTGCCAACCATTTACTTGTAAATAAAAGTATCGCACCAAGAATCCCTTCATTGCTCATCTATCAGGAAACTGGAATCCCAGGTCCTCCTGGGGTATTCATTCTATAAACACCACTTTGATTTTACTTGTTGGGACAGTCATAGTTTATATTCTGGCATACTCATTCTGGTATATATGGTATATACATATATTACATATATGACTATTATATGAGTATCAGACACCAAATAACGCATCCTCACAAAATTAAAATTACAATGTCCTCAACTGGAAAGACCATGACATTCTAGGTCACTACAATGTCTTATTATTCTGTAAGAGACTGAATATTGCATGAAGAAACATCAAACTGTCATCAAACTATTTACTTGAGAACAGGTAAGAGAGCAAGAGAGTCAGAAAATTAATTAAATGTGAGGGCTCTTATAGAAGTAACAAGGAACAGAGAAGAATATTACCAGAGAAGTAAGCAGAGAATGCCTTTCTCAAGGCAATGGGGAGATAACCACACAAAGATAAGATGTATTAAAACTAGGAGACAGTCATACTCATTTGTATAACAATATTAGCAATTATCACTTGTATAGTATTTTATGCAATGATCAAAATGCAACAAAATTGGAAATTAATAGTTAAACATTTAAAATAGGAAAAGCAAGCAAAAACAAATTTAAATGACAAACTAGAAAAAACATATGGTCCACAAAGGGATAACAAACTTATAAAAGCTATAATAAATAAACAAAAAGAAATGGAACCAACAAGTTTTAATGAATAAAAATGTGAAGTTATTCATTAAAAAGGAAATACAAATAGGTATCAAAGTACAAAAAAAATGGTAGTAGAAACATTATAAAATGAAAAATAAAATGGACAGCTGTTTAAATAATCTTAATTGAGGACATGAATAGAGGGAAAAAGCATTCTTGTCTCTCACTAATGAGAGTATAATTTTGTGTGACTTTTTTGTAGGACTAGTTGCTAATATGAATCAAAAGCTTTAGAATGCCCTTAAAAATTGATCCAATAATTCAACTTACAGAATTTTCCTAGACAAATAATCAGAGAAATCCATAATGATTTTATGTACAGGAAAAAAGGGAGTAAATACTCCAAACATTCAATAAAATGGTGTCAGTTACATAAATTATCTTGTATTAACACAGTGCAAATCTAAGGGTCACTGTGGTAAAATATTCATGTTTATTATGAAGTGGAAGAAGGTATTTCATAAAGCAGTATTTACAATATTACCTCAGTTTAATGTATTCTGCCTATGCTTAGAATAAAAATAAAAAGGATAGGGCTTCCCTGGTGGCGCAGTGGTTAAGAGTCCGCCTGCCAATGCAGGAGACACGGGTTCGAGCCCTGGTCCGGGAAGGTCCCACATGTCGTGGAGCAACGGAGCCCGTGCACCACGGCTGCTGAGCCTGCGCTCCGGAGCCTGCGAGCCACAACTGCTGAGACTGCATACCTGGAGCCCATGCTCCGCAACGGGAGAGGCCACCGCAATGAGAAGCCCATGCACTGCAACCAAGAGTGGCCCCTGCTCACTGCAGCTAGGGAAAGCCTGAGCGCAGCAACGAAGACCAAACTTAGCCAAAAAGAAAAAAAATAAAAAAATAAAAAGGATATACAGCTAAAGGTTAATAATTGTTCTCTCTGAATCGTGGAATAAAGTTATCTTCAGTTAACTGTGCTTTTCATATTTTTCTCTAATGTGTGGCAATCACACAAAATGCTATTTTTAAAATAAATCAATTTGTATATCTATTTTTAAAATCAATCTCTCAAATAACTATTGAGTTAAGGAGGAAAAATAAAAACACAAGAATATACATTTAGAAAATAACAAGAAAATCATACACTTCAGCCTAAATTTTACCAAAATCATAATTCCAAATAAAGAGGAGAAAATAAATAAAACAATCAAGAAAAGAGTGGCAACAAAGAAGTTCTCTTAAGAGAACAGGCATAATAAACCTAAACTAGAAATAATTAAAAATATATAATTAAGAAAAAGCTGTTATTTTATTTTTAAAATTTATTTTTATACATTTTTAAAGGTTACGTTCCATTTACTGTCATTACAAAATATTGGCTATATTCCCCATGTTGTACAACACATCCTTGGGCCTGTCTTATACCCAATAGTTTGTACCTCCCCCATCTCCACCCATATAGTGTCCCTCCTCCCCCTGCTGGTAACCACTAGTTTGTCCTCTGTATCTGTGAGTTTGCTTCTTTTTTATTATATTCACTAGTTTGTTGTATTTTTTAGGTTCCACATATAAGTGATATCATATAGTATTTGTCTTTCTCTGTCTGACTTATTTCACTACACATAATGCCCTCCAAATCCACCCATGTTGCTGCAAATGGCAGACTTTTTTTTACAGCTGAATAATATTCCATTGTGTGTGTGTGTGTGTATATATATATATATATATATATATATATACACACACACACACACACACATCTTTATACCACATCTTCTTTATCTATTCATCTGTTGATGGACACTTAGGTTGTTTCCATGTCTTGGCTCTTGTAAATAACACTGCTATGAACACTGAGGTGCATGTATCTTTCTGAATTAGCGTTTTTGCTTTTTTCAGATTTATACCCAGGAGTGGAATTGCAGGGTCATATGGTAGTTTTATTTTTAGTTTTTTGAGAAACCTCCAATACTGGTTTCCACAGTGGATGCACCAAGAAAAAAATATTTTAGAAGATAACTGAAACAGATAAATTTGAGACAAATTTATTCAGTGAAAAAGAAAATAAATGAGAATTTTTAAATTTATAAATTATAAAACAATATACATAAAATTGAAATTTGCCTGTGTATGCTTGTGTATACACACGAAGATTTGAAAGGGAAAAAACACCAAAATGTTAAAAGTTGTGTGATGGTTTTTATTGTATTATTTATATTTTAGTATGTTTCCCAAATCCTTTAAAATGAGCAAGTATTAAAATAATAAAAAGAATAACTTTATAAAATATTTTAAAATAAAATTATAAGTAAATACTACACAATTATAATGAATTTAAACATTTAAAAGAAATGGAAAATAAAGTTGATTAAAATGTAAAGTATTATATATTAAGAATTATAGATAAATAGACACCAATTTCTTAACAGTATTTTTTCTCTGAGTAGTGAAATTATGGATAATTTGTCTTCCCTTTGCTTGACTTGAATTTTTTAAATCGTACACAAATGGATACATCACTTTTTAACAAAGGGAAATGTATTTTAAGATACTGACACAGCAAGAGGGAAGAGTAAATAATTTCACTTCTTCAAAAAACAACCACTGTCAAAAATGTCAAAATTTTGTCCATTTCCACAAAAGCTACATTTGTATGTGTACAGCTAGGATTGATGGTGGAGGCTCTCAAACTTTCAAGAAATAAATGAACCCAAGCCCATATAAAAAGTTCCCCAGCACAGAAAAAGTTACAATTGCATGCAGTTCAGTTTTAGTAAGTAAATGTTGCAGATATATCAGTTTACAACCTCAGTCATTGCAGAAATGTAAATTTTCTTTGTTTTTGTTTTCCTTTTCCAATTCAGGATGGAAGAATTTTAACCTAAAATTTCACCAGGATTGTGTCTAAATTCTAGGGAGTTTACCAACTGCCACAGTGTCACTCATTCATTCATTCATCTGTGCACCTTCTGCTGCATTCCAGGCATCTGCTGGCGTGTCCGTCCCCCCATCTGACCTGTGATACAGGCAGTTGATTGCGTGTGGGGTCGTTTGTCTTCCCCATCTTCATGAACTCTTGGGTTTGGTGGCTGTCTGCCACTCCACGCTGCTCCTACGTGCTTGGGAATTATTCCTTTCTTCTGCGGGTCTCACTGTCTCTCCAGGAACCCCTGAGTGTCTCAGCTCCACAAATCAGGCGGGGGATTCTGTCATCCGCCTGGGGCTTGGTCTGGGGAGCAGCATGCCGGCTCACTCTTGCTGAGATCTAATGGTATTTTCATTCTCACAGTTTCCCTTCTAACGTTATACCCTTCCCCAAGTCAGGGAATAATCTTGGTAGAGAAGGCTTGCGTTAATAATTTCCTTACCATCTCATAAGAACACTCCTTCTAAAATAATCCAATTTTTCTCTTTTTAGCTATCACATGCCTTTCCTTAGAGTACAGATGTCCTGGATGCACAAATGTGGGAGATGGCCAAGGGAAATGCTGAGAGAACATTTCATATTTCGATAGTTTTGATACAAAAGATGTAACCAAGATAGCCCACATAGGAAACTGGAGTAGACACCACTTAAAGAGGCTGACCTGCTGCAAGTCTGCCTGCTCTGAACACTGTCCAACAGTCATGTCTGTGTTAAGTGACCCTACCCCCATGCCACAGTCAAACCGGGACATTAGATTTCGTGCCAGGAATGTGTAATTTGGGGCTGAGAATCTGGAGACTTACACAGCAGATGTTGCTGTCCCCATGCTGCCTTGGACCCCTGCTGCCAGGACCTCAGTGCTTCCCTGTTCCCTTTCCTCAAGCCTTGGTTATTGAGCTCGTTCCTGGGTTCTGCGAGATATTCCAGTATCTTTCCAATAAATTCTCCTTTTCTCAGTCCAGTATCAGTTTCTATTACTTGCCATGTAAACAGTATTAATAAAAAATCATAGAACCACCTCGCATCTGAAGACAGAATAAAACATCTTAAATGGAAATATTTAAGGACATAACTCAACCAGGTATTAATTGAATTGGGAATTTGGAGTTAACTTGTCAATTTATTGGTGCCTGATTTATTCTCTACTAAAGTCCCACGGAGAGATGTATGGCCATGAACACACACCAGAGAAAAATCAGCAACATTACTTAGAAAATGGAGATTATAATATGCTAAAGTTAGAAAAATTTGAATAACTGCATCATCAATGAGGATAGATAGAAAAATACATTTTGGAGTTATATACTGGACTCTGTGAACCGATATAATGCAGAGAGAGGGTGGCAAAGCTGGTAGGGAAAAATGTTAGCATTTCCCTGCAGGCCCAAATATCCAGGATTCACTGAACAGAAAACTAAGCAGGCACCCCCTACTGCTCAGAGCAGTCCCCAGAGTTGGCCATAACCATGACTTCTTCCACCCATGCCAGCCCCATTGGCCTAGATCTGCCAAAGGGAATACAACTGCCATATTCAAGAAGATGGGTTGGCACAGAATGGGGTGTGGCATATTCCCATCCAAGGATGCCCTTAGGGCCAGCCTTCCGCTTCCAACCCCTGTCAAAGAACTACAGGCTGCCTTGAAATCAGTAGCAGAGTTAGGGACCCTGGCAAAGTGGGGACTGGCCAAGACCCCACTGCACTGCAGCCTACCCAGCCGGGGAGACACACAGCCAGGGAGAGGCACACCGACCTCCTCTTCCCAGTCTCCGTCAGAAGGAAAGAGGCTAAAGCAGCAGTGCAAACGCTGTGCCCATACTGTCTGAGACTCAGGACTGAGACTCCTACAACTTATTTCTAAACCGGGTCACTTTGCAAGTGAAAGGGAGCAGTCGTATTAATTACGGGAACAAGCGGTGTAGCCCGGCACACCAGGACAAGTGGTCAGCCGCTGAGACTGCGCCTGACGGATACCCCTCAGTTCAAAGTCCGTAACAGAAATAAGCCAGTCTGGACCCACTGAAAAGAAGCCAGGAACCAAAGGAAAGGGAAGGGTTACCAACGATGATCTGATCTACGGGAATGCATCTCTGAGGAGGAGGGACATTCTGGGACATACCCGCCTGGAGTCCCCAGAAAGATGCAGGGAAACGTGCACACAGCGCACACCCGCCCCGCTGAAGGCAGACAGGAGAGCGGAGCTAGACGCTTGGGCCCCTCTGGCAGGAAGAGCTGCTTCCTGCTTGACATCAGAGCTGAAAGTGGATACTGTGTTGTCAGCACCATTTACTTCCTATAAACACTGCTACGCATTCCCTGGCAACGGAGTTTCAGGGTGCGAGCTTTCCAATTTCATATCCATTATTCTGTGGTTTACACACGCGCTGGAACTGGTAAAGTTTAGGGCCGTGGACACATGGACAAAAACCAGAGCAAGGCTGCAAGAAAGCTCTATTCAGCTGCTCCCTGAAGGCTCCGTGCTTAGCAGGGGTCACAGACTGACTTCTGCCTGCTACACAGGAAGAAACAAATCTTCTCCCTACACGAAGTTCTCTGATAAAAATGATCCATAAACAAAAAAGAAAGAGTATGTTCTTAAGATAATTAAGGTGACGATGACATTTCAAAAGTGACTGAATCAAGATATCGCTTAAGAAAGGAATACTGGCTTTGCTTTTTTTCTGTAAGTCATTCTCATTCAAGGAGCTCTGCTTTAGAATCCCACAGTAGATATTCAAGATGGCATATAGTTGGTCAGAACGGTAATAGAAATAATTACAATTTTATATATATATATAAAGTAGATACATAGCACTTATTCTGTGACAAATACTGAATTAAGTACTCTACTTTCGGAGCCTCGTCACTCACAATGGTTGTGGTAAGAGTATCTCCATTTTAAAAATGAGTGGACACAAGGCTACCTTCCCTAGTTCACATGGTTAGTGAACGAGAGCTGGCTTGAATCCATGGCCGGCCAATTTGAAGGCCATGGTGTTAATCACCATGGTCAAGTGCCAGAAGAGTTCTCAGCTCAGACAAGCTAAACAGAAGCTCTAGCCCGCAATCTGAAGAATTCCCATACCCCCCCCCACACTGAATACGCAAGTCTGCAGGGAGAAATCTTGTGGTCTGTGCAGTAGGCACTGCAGGGCCCTGTGAAGACGACCACTCATTGGGATAGAACTCCAAAAGCAGTGTGCATTGTAAGTTAATAAATTAGAACTCCATTTACAAGAGTTGACCCAGCACGTGTCCATTGCTAGCTGGCTTCCTGCCGAGAAAGATCATTTCATGAAGTTTTATTTTTTCATACATACGTGCTTTTTCTAAGAGCCTACATCTAATGTTAAAATATTCTGAAGCAGCTGCCAAGCAGTAGGTTCAATAAATCTCTAATTTAAAGGGAGGGTAGAACTTGCTCTGTATTCAGTGTAAGTAAACAAAATACAATTTTCCAATTCTGCACAGAAAATGACTTTTCCCTGCTTCCATGTACCAAGTAGACAATTGATAAACACACAACTTACAGCCACTTTGTGTCTTAGCAAGAGCCGAGATTTAAACTCCAGTGCACGGAATGCACACGTGCTCTCATTCTGCCCTTGGAAGACAGGAAAGGTACACCGCTCTGAGTGCGCTGATCATCCCCAGAAACGTGTTTACACAGAGAATGGTACGGAATGACAGGGGTCACTCAGCCGTTTGGCCTCTTCCTTTCTTTGGTAATGGGAGGCAGCAGGAGCCCAGGTTCTCACGAGCAGCTGCAGCAGCAGCGGGGCAATCCTCACTGGGGCTGGACAGACTAGAAGCAGATGTGGCACCAGCCCCCCCACGCAGTCCTGCGAGCTGGTCTCAGCGCATGTGCAGTGGGGGCTTCCTGAGCTAAGACGGCAGTGAGTCAAAACAAATAGGCATCTTTATTTCAACACATTAAACAAAAGTGCAGGACTTGACAGGGTAGCTGAGAGTCACGGTCACTCACTTGAAAATGTGGCTTTTTGAAGGTGAATTCAAACATCTGGAAATACTTTTAAAAATAAATCACTTCTGCACTGAAGCGCTAAATGGCAATTTTTTGGCAAGTGGTGCATCAGGGTTACTGAGAAATGAACTCCTGGCAAACGACGAGCTTAATGCTCCCCTCATGAGATCAGCACATAATTCACTATATTCTTAGAATGATTTTGCTTGGACTGTTTCAAGAGTTCTGCCTGGCAGGAAATGAGTTTAGGGTGAAGTGGAGACACAGGCCCCGCAGCTTCTCAGAGTAGACATGTCAATTGGTACTCATATGTGTATCTGCGTGGAGTCATGAAGCTTTACAGGAAATTGTTTTCACATACGTGGTTACGAACCTTATTCCCACAGACCCACAGTGTCCAAATCTGTGAAAAACCATATCTGATGAGAGTAGAGAAACTCTACAAAAAGAAACAGGAAAACGCTGAAATGGAATTAAACACAAACTTTTTTTATCTGAAAGAAAATAGAATAATTGTGTCAAGACCTCACAGGATGGAAACCTCCTCTTTGCAGTAGAAACAAAAAAAAAAACCTTCCTGTTTTGAACCTTCATTATGCTTCTTGTACTTCATTACGTTTCTGTATATATAGTCAATTCTGCAGTCATAATAGAAGGCACAATTTCTGCATGTGTATACAAAGAGGAAAAAACAATGAGAAATCATAAACTTAATTATAATTACACTAACAGTGATAAAAATGAAATATATTAACCTCAGTACACCAGTGAAAAGGTACGAATGAACAAATGAACTAGGGCCCTGTAAGAGGTACTGAAACACATTTTATTAAGTTTATTTGTTTGTCTTTCATTTTGTGTATATATATTATTTTATTAATAGCTCTTTAGAAGACCTGAGAGAACCCTTTAGACTAATGTGTATTCTGGGACTTCCTCTGATCAACAAGAATTATAGGCGTTTTCCTGTCTGTGTAGGAGCGTTCCTCCAGGGATTCATGCTGTTGTTTTGGTAGCCTCACTTTGAATTGGTAAGAAAATATTTAAGATGGATAAGAACTCATTTTTTTAGGAAGAAGGAAACATTTCCCCAAACTTGGAAATAGCCATTGGGCATGTGTAAGGAAGTGAAATAATCTTTTACCACATGTGTATACCTGTAAGAGACAAAAATCACAGTCTGTTCTTAGCAAAAGGCAGCAGGTGGGACCCCTCCATCACCTCTGAAGAAACACCTCACGCTCCAAATCATGTGTCCTCCGTGGTACCATATTCAACAGTAAGAACATTAATTGGTATCAACCATAGACACGGTAATCTAACTTTAGAGAACACTGTATACTAATTTGTGTCCTTAAGAACATCTTTATTCTAAAATTCAGATATTATAGCAAGGATGTGAATAGGTTTGCTCCTCAGAATGGCTGGAATTTGAGATTTCACCCATAAGTTCAGAGAATATTTGTCAAGAGGTGATTTTACTCCATGAAGTTTCCTCATCTACCCCTGGCCTTTCAGCAAAGACCACTAAAACTGAGTCAAAAATCTATTTTAAGACATAAGAGAAAAAATGAGTTTGATATAGTCTCTTTCATTAAAATCTGAGTGTGTTATCTAATTTTATGGCTCTCAAACGTCAGTGTGCATCAGAATTACCTGGAAGGTTTGGTGAAACACAGGTTGCTGGGCCCCCTCAATGAGTAGAAGTTCTGATTCAGTGGCTATGGAGTGGAGCCCCAAAATCTGCATTTCTAACAAATTCCCAGGGCATCCTGAAGGGGCTTATCTGGGAACCAGGCTGTGAGAACCACTGAGCTAACTTAATCCTTTTTTTTAGCCTCTCTGAAAGGTAATGGAATAGTAAGTACATATCAGTGATCACAATGTTGTCTGTTTCATTTGGGTTGACTGAGTTCTTCTCTGTCGAGTTAACAGCTAATTCCTTGAAAATCTTCATCCATAGAAATATTAACTAGCATGTATCGAATGCTGAAACAAAGGATATCAAAGTTACTCGAATTGAGTATTAAATTTAGCCAAGGCAAAAGAGATACCACAATACATTTATAATGCTCATTGCAAGGTTAAAAACATCTTGAAGGGAAAAAGCATTTTCCTGGCCATATTCTTTAGAAAACCACTGCCATACGAATTTCGTGTTCAACAAATATTTGAGTGCCTTTTTTTTCTTTTTTTTTTTTTTTTTGAGTGCCTATTTGTACCAAGTGCTGTTGTGGGTGAAGAAGGCCCAGGTCAATGTACAAAACAGGTGAAACTCCAGTCCTCTTGGATTTTTGTAAAGGGCGAGAGATGACAAACAAACAATAAAATATAAAGAATGGCAGATGAGGATTAGTGCCATGGAGAAAAGTCACAAGAGAAGCAAAGGCACAGGTGAGGGTATTAGTTTCCAGGACGGTCGACACGTTGTCAGCAGGGAGGTGACATTTGAACAAGATCGTGAGGATTTGAGGGAGTGAAGCAAGTCACATCTAGAGGAGCGGCATTTAGGACAGAGGAAGCAGCAACTGGAGGCGCTTGAGGTAAGTACTGCAACATGAGGTATTTCCACTTGATGACCTTCCACACTAGGTACATGGCAAATCCTTACAGGGAGTGAAGAGTAGAACTCCCTATAAGGATTTGAATGGTACCGAGGTCACAGGAGTGAGGTGGCTGGAAAAGCCAGACAGACAAGGGACAAGTGAGCACAGTGAGCGATACTGAGCTAGTCCCTGGGGCTCGGTCCCGCTGCTGACCCACCCGCACAGAGCCTGTCTCCCTAGACCAGGGCTGGGCCTTCGCCCCCTGACCCCTGTCCCCAGGGGTTGGGGACCCTCCATGTCTGGGTTCTGTGAACAGACCTCCTCAGCTTCAGAGAGACACTGGTGTCAACAGGAGGTGGGACCGTGACGCAGGTGTCCACCTCCAAAGGGAAGAGTCATTTGGAATTTCTGGTCCTTGAGATTTTCAACAAACAAACAAATGACAGACAACATGAATGCATAGTTGACGGTGTATTAGGACAATTCAGGAACATGGACGATCAGCCAATTACAGCTAAGTCAAAGGGTCATAAGGACACTCACAGGCAAGGCCATTTTAACTTTACACAAAGAAATTTGGAGTTTGTTTAAAAACCAAGAATGCTTTCTTGAAGTCAAACTTCTATGTTGCTGAACGTAGAGGAAACAATTTCACTTGAGAAGTTTTCCAAGAATCTCAGTAGGCTGTTAGTGTTAGATAGCATTATATTTTCTCCAACATCTCAGTACAAGACCCTTAAAAAAATATACCTATTGGATTCTGTTTGTTAGTATTTTGTTGAGGATTTTTGCAACTATGTTCATCAGTGATATTGGCCTGTAGTTTCCTTTCTTTCTGACATCTTTGTCTGGTTTTGGTATCAGGGTGATGGTGGCCTTGTAGAATGAGTCTGGGAGCGTTCCTTCCTCTGCTATATTTTAGAAGAGTTTGAGAAGGATAGGTGTTAGCTCTTCTCTAAATGTTTGATAGAATTTGTGAAGCCATTTGGTCCTGGGCTTTTGTTTGTTGGAAGATTTTTAATCACAGTTTCAATTTCAGTGCTTGTGATTGGTCTGTTCATATTTTCTATTTCTTCCTGGTTCAGTCTCAGCAGGTTGTGAATTTCTAAGAACTTGTCCATTTCTTCCAGGTTGTCCATTTTATTGGCATAGAGTAGCTTGTAGTAATCTCTCATGATCTTTTGCATTTCTGCAGTGTCAGTTGTTACTTCTCCTTTTTCATTTCTAAGTCTATTGATTTGAGTCTTCTCCCTTTTTTTCTTGATGAGTCTGGCTAATGGTTTATCAATTTTGTTTATCTTCTCAAAGAACCAGCTTTTAGTTTTATTGATCTTTGCTATCATTTCCTTCATTTCTTTTTCATTTCTTTCTGATCTGATCTTTATGATTTCTTTACTTCTGCTAACTTTGGGTTTTTTTTGTTCTTCTTTCCCTAATTGCTTTAAGTGCAAGGTTAGGTTGTTTATTTGAGATGTTTCCTGTTTCTTAAGGTAGGATTGTATTGCTATAAACTTCCCTCTTAGAACTGCTTTTGCTGCATCCCATAGGTTTTGGATTGTCGTGTCTCCATTGTCATTTGTTTCTAGGTATTTTTTTATTTCCTCTTTGATTTCTTCAGTGATCACTTCATTATTAAGTAGTGTATTGTTTAGCCTCCATGTGTTTGTATTTTTTACAGATCTTTTCCAGTAATTGATATCTAGTCTCATAGCATTAAGATCATACACCATGATCAAGTGGGGTTTATTCCAGGAATGCAAGGATTCTTCAATATACGCAAATCAATCAACGTGATTCATCATAATAACAAATTGAAGGAGAAAACCCATATGATCATCTCAATAGATGCAGAGAAAGCTTTCGACAAAATTCAACACCCATTTATGATAAAAACCCTGCAGAAAGCAGGCATAGAGGGAACTTTCCTCAACATAATAAAGGCCATATATGACAAGTCCACAGCAAACATCATCCTCAATGGTGAAAAACTGAAAGCATTTCCACTAAGATCAGGAATAAGACAAGGTTGCCCACTCTCACCACTCTTATTCAACATAGTTTTGTAAGTTTTAGCCACAGCAATCAGAGAAGAAAAAGAAATAAAAGGAATCCAAATCGGAAAAGAAGAAGTAAAGCTGTCACTGTTTGCAGATGACATGATACTATACATAGAGAATCCCAAAGATGCTACCAGAAAACTACTAGATCTAATCAATGAATTTGGTAAAGTAGCAGGATACAAAATTAATGCACAGAAATCTCTGGCATTCCCATACACTAATGATGAAAAATCTGAAAGTGAAATTAAGAAAACACTCCCATTTACCACTGCAACAAAAAGAATAAAATATCTAGGAATAATCCTACCTAAGGAGAAAAAAGACCTGTATGCAGAAAATTATAAGACACTGATGAAAGAAATTAAAGATGATACAAATAGATGGAGAGATAAACCATGTTCTTGGATTGGAAGAAACAACATTGTGAAAATGACTCTACTACCCAAAGCAATCTACAGATTCAATGCAATCCCTATCAAACTACCACTGGCAGTTTTCACAGAACTAGAACAAAAAATTTCACAATTTGTATGGAAACACAAAAGACCCCGAATAGCCAAAGCAATCTTGAGAACGAGAAATGGAGCTGGAGGAATCAGGCTCCCTGACTTCAGACTATACTACAAAGCTACAGTAATCAAGACAGTATGGTACTGGCACAAAAACAGAAATATAGATCAATGGAACAGGATAGAAAGCCCAGAGATAAACCCACACACAAATGGTCACCTTATCTTTGATGAAGGAGGCAAGAATATATAGTGGAGAAAAGACAGACTCTTCAATAAGTGGTGCTGGGAAAACTGGACAGGTACATGTAAAAGTATGAGTTAGAACACTCCCCAACACCATACACAAAAATAAGCTCAAAATGGATTAAAGGTCTAAATGTAAGGCCAGAAACTATCAAACTCTTAGAGGAAAACATAGGCAAAACACTCTATGACATAAATCACAGCAAGATCCTTTTTGACCCACCTCCTAGAGAAATGGAAATAAAAACAAAAATGAACAAATGGGACCTAATGAAACTTCAAAGCTTTTGCACAGCAAAGGAAACCATAAAAAAGACCAAAAGACAACCCTCAGAATGGGAGAAAATATTTGCAAATGAAGCAACTGACAAAGGATTAATCTCCAAAATTTACAAGCAGCTCATGCATCTCAATAACAAAAAAACAACCAACCCAATCCAAAAATGGGCAGAAGATCTAAATAGACATTTCTCCAAAGAAGATATACAGATTGCCAACAAACACATGAAAGAATGCTCAACATCATTAATCATTAGATAAATGCAAATCAAAACTACAATGAGGTATCTCCTCACACTGGTCAGAATGGCCATCATCAAAAAATCTAGAAACAGTAAATGCTGGAGAGGGTGTGGAGAAAAGGGAACACTCTTGCACTGCTGGTGGGAATATAAATTGATACAGCCACTATGGAGAACAGTATGGAGGTTCCTTAAAATACTACAAATAGCACTACCATATGACCCAGCAATCCCACTACTGGGCGTATACCCTGAGAAAACCATAATTCAAAAAGAGTCATGTACCAAAATATTCATTGCAGCTCTATTTACAATAGCCAGGAGATGGAAGCAACCTAAGTGTCCAACATTGGATGAATGGATGAAGAAGATGTGGCACATATATACAATGGAATATTACTCAGCCATAAGAAGAAACGAAATTGAGTTATTTGTAGTGAGGTGGATGGACCTAGAGACTGTCATACAGAGTGAAGTGAGTCAGAAAGAGAAAAACAAATACCATACGCTAACACATATATATGGAATCTAAGAAAAAAAAAAGACGGGAATAATGACACAGACCTACCAGAGAATGGACTTGAGGATATGGGGAGACGGAAGGGTAAGCTGTGACAAAGTGAGAGAGTGGCATGGACATATATACACTACCGAACGTAAAATAGATAGCTAGTGGGAAGCAGCTGCATAGCACAGGGAGATCAGCTCGGTGCTTTGTGACCACCTAGAGGGGTGGGATGGGGAGGGTGGGAGGGAGGGAGACGCAAGAGGGAAGAGATATGGGAACATATGTATATGTATAACTGATTCACTTTGTCATAAAGCAGAAACTAACACACCATTGTAAAGCAGTTATACTCCAATAGAGATGTTAAAAAAAAAACAACAACAAACCTAAAGTAGTGGTCTGTGCCGCCGTGTAAGACGAGTTAGCTGCTGTTTTAGGTTAGAAGACCCGACCCTGGGGCTCTGTCCTCACCCCTCTTCTGGTCTCTGTCTATAGTCACACAGTTGGTGACGTCTCTCCTGTGGAGCCACATGACTACTTATTTGACAGTTCCATGTGGGCGTCTAATGATCAGTGTCTCCAAAACTGAGATTCTGAACACCCATCCCCAAGCCCACCCCACCCCCAGTCTTCCCAGTCTCGGATGCTGGCAAGCCCATCCCTTGCATGGTCCGGGGACCCCTCTCGTTCTGTCACAGCCCACATCCAACCCACCAGCAAGGCCTGCTGGCCCTGCTTCCAATAACCCAGAATCTGCTCCCTTCTCAACACCCCTACAACTGCCAGGCCTACCCACAACGTTCAAAGAGAGGCTCACAAACATATTTCTCAATATTTTAAAGGTATAAAGCAAACCATTAAACTTAAGGAGTCTTCTTCCTTGAGAAATACATCTTCCAAAGGATGTGAAGGCCCAGAGTTTATAGAAGTCCGAGACTTCTTGGATCTCTGTGATAGAATGCCATCAGCTGAGGGTGGCAGCGGTAGCCCCAGCCCTGACCAGCTCCCCTCCCCACCCTGGTCCCTTGTGTACACGCATGCACACACGCGGACACAGGTGGACATACACAGGCTCCACCCATACGCGGTCCCAACAGCTGCCCTGGCCGCTAGCAGGCTCCTGGCGTGGACCCCGCCTGCATGCGCTTCCTGTGTTATGGTTGCTATGGAAAAGTTTGTTTCTTTCATCTTATTTCACGTGTTCGGTTTGCTATACTTTATTGCTCTTTTCCTCCTCTTTTTAATCTTTGAATAGATCAAAAGTTCTCTGCTATCCCTGAAAGTTATACATTCTTCTCTTATTCTACTTACATTTACATCTGACTTTTTCAGAGTTTCGCTTAAGCTTTTATTACCCTATCACTGTTTCAAGGTTATGATTATGTCTTTTCTCGGGATAAGTGAAGAACTTCAGCATTCTCTCATGTGGTGGGTAAGAATCCAGGGATTTGGGTTTGGGGTGATAGATTTGTGCTTCTAGTCTTTGGAATGTGTGCATGTGTGTGTACCAAGTATTCTACACTGGGGGGTGTGAGCACCCCAAGTTCCATGCCAGCCTATAAGCCCACGGAAGATTTTGTCAGTGCATAGGATGGGGTGCTAGCAGTCCAGCTTTGCCTGGGCCCCAGCTCTCTGTACCCAGGGAGCAGCTCCTGCAAGAGGCCTGCTGCAGGTGGAGTGAGGGTCTGCAGGGGACACGGAAAAAACTCAAGTCCACTCCCTGCAGGACCTCTGCCTCTTCTACTCAGGGACCCCTTCTCTTCCCAAATTGGGATCCAACCACTTCTAGTTCCCACCTTATTTTATTGGCTTATTTTAGGAAAAGAGCAATGCTCTGAATTTATGAAGTGTTGTCTCTCTCTCCTGGGATCTCCAGAGTTGGGTCGTAGGGAAAGAGGTGGCTATATTACTTTCATATCTCTCCCACATGAACACTTTATAAAACAAATGTATGTGACCCACAGGGTACTGGGGATGAAACCATTAAGTAGCAATACCTTCAAACTACTCTGTCAGTGAGGGAGAATTTAATGTCACTATCCAAGAAGTATTACGACAATCTTGTCCTGAGAAATCTATTTCAAAATCAGACTTACTCAAACGACATTAAAACGTCCACCCCCGCACCCCGTCAGTTTGATGGAGAAGATGCAGGAAGGGGCGCCCTGAGATGACAGACTGGACCTCAGCACAGCAAAACACGGATCCACTCAACCAGCAAATGCGTGGACTCATTTTGCGGGAACACAACGCCTTCCTGGAGGTATTATTGATAAGGGTACTGATAAGGGCTACCCTAAATAGATCTCTGGGGAAGTATGTAGATATGCAAAGACTAAGGACTTTCTACAGATACTGCCCAAATGTTTCACTTTTCCTCACTAAGTCAAGAGTTAAAACAAGCAAACCTCCCAGGTCATACATCTGTCTGGACGGGCAAGATCCGCCCACCTCTTGGAATCCTAACTTGGGAGGTCCAAGCAGCCCATCTTCAAGAAGGTTGTCTTCACAAAGCCATTCAGCCCGGGTGTGTCACGAACCCTAATGCAGGGCCCAGCAGCGAGCATTTTGATTAAAGTGCAGAATTCCATGCAGCAGTGAAAGGGATGGTGTTGAGATGAACAGAGTAGCTCTTTACTGTGGACGCTGGAGAAAGGTGTGGACTCGTCTCTGCCAATTATAAGAGTGCAGAAAAATAGTACAGGAAACATAAAGTCTGTTGCATAAATGAGAAAGCCTGTTTCTGTTGTGATTTGCTGTCATATTCAAATCACAGAGAGGAGTTTGTCGGAAGCGCTCCCAGCTGAGACTGGTTTGTCTCAGGAGTGACCGTGTGTGTTGGGAGGCCCTCAGCTGGACACCGTGAGTGGGCATCTCGGGTGGGACACCACGCACAGGGTCATGGAGCCCAGTCACACTGGCTCCCAAGCACCAACTGGTAAATACGCAGGAATTCTGTGACTGGGTTGTTAAACTGTTTGTAGCTTGACATTGGCCATGATTGGAATATTTACACCACAGAAATCAGCAAATGCTACAAATCAGAGCTTCTTCTTTTTTTTTACTCCCGAAAGCCCATGTTTTCACGTGAACCAATATCTTAGCAATAATGCCACGACATTTCTCCCTTAGAAAGAAATGAGCTGCAATGAATTTAAGTGAACAATAAGAAAAGTTTAGATATGGAAAGACAGCTTGCCTTTCGTCCTGCTGCTTCAAGAACTAAAAGTACACAGTTTAATATATTTTGTACTTACTGTACAAGATTAGATTCATTGACATATTGTAGTGAATTCTACTAATTCCACATTACTAAAGTCCATGATGTTTTATTATGAAACAGATCTACCCATTATCATATTTTAAATAGCATATTTTCATTTGATGATTCTCAACCACTTATTTAAAAAATGTTCATTTATTCTACAGCAACAAACTCCAGGAGAAGAAATGTAAAAGCTAGAGAATTATTATGGGATGACCATATTTTTCAGGGGAGGTAAACGAAAGGGAATAAATACATCAAACTCATCACCTTCAGTTTATTCACCACACAATAAAATGCCATGAGAATTTTGGAAAGGTGCCTGGTAATGTTTTCAAGTCTACAGATGTGAGGATTCAGATCTTATATTGAACTGAATTATGAAATTGGATTATAATTGGATTATGAAAGATCCTGCATATTTTTATAGATTATTTCAAAATTATGGCAATAATTTTCAGCATAAGTATTAACCAGCCAACGTTTGGTTTCCTACTATTTCAGAAAAACTTTCCACAAAACCTAATGTGTTTTCAAAGTCCTTCTCCACTGGAGAAGCAGACCCGAAAGCTGCTGATCTGAGTTAGCAGAGAAAGTTAGAAAGGCCTCCAGCAGCCTTGCAGGACGTGCTCGTCAGCCTCCTAGCAGCTCAGACTCAGCGAGGGGCAGGAGGCACCAACCCAATAGAGCATAAGGACAGGCTAGTAATTGGATAGGGAAAGAACAAGGGATAGGGAAACTCCCCAGTTAGCAGTTTCCCAGCTGAGATGTGAGTCAGTGAAAGACAGAAACCCGCTCCTCTGACTCATCTACAGCATTTTAAGGCCACAGCACTCACTCTACTGAATGCAAGTTGGATTTAGCATGGAGAGTAAATTGGGACACAAAAGCACATATAGGAGTTTTTCCCACTTATCATTTCACAAATTATCCTGGTCAGATAGACCTGGGCATCAAAAAGCCTACACTCAGAAGAAAGGTGCAGTCAAAATCACAAGGGAGTGAATAAAATAGATTTACTGACTTCGTAACATCAGGAACGGTCCTAGACCCAGATAAAGATGTAGAATAATTATCTGAGCAAGAAAGCTGCACACCTTAGACTGAGTGAAGGGCATCAGGACTCCAGTTACAATCCCATGGCAGCTGCAAGAATTAGGTTAAGTGTTCAAGTAATTTTATTCCTGGCATAAATCTTTACATACCGAGTAATGTCTGAAAGAACATTCCAAATTTATTCTAGAAAAAAAAGGAGTTTTGTTTAGGTGCAAGGAAAGTTGCAGTAAGGGACTGGAGAAAAAAGAGCAAACACAAATGTAAAAGAGATGTTCAGAAAAGCCTTCACGCTTGCACCTTATCCTGTGTGGACTGTCAGCTGAAGGTTACTGTGTTCTGTCTGCTGATGAGGAAACTTAGTCTGATCTCAACAGTTTTCTAATTCATATAAACTATTCCCAGTGTGCTAAGGCCACAGCACCCTATGATGGAGGCAAGTGATAGAGTTTATATTTAGTGCCAGACCTGCTGTGGGTTTTCTCTCTCTGCTTTTTACATTTTCTGGGATATTTTAAAGGTAAGTTAGAAAGAACAAATAACATGCTGTTTCCTGCTCCAGATTACTCCCATGAAGTCCACTACAAATTTTATTTCTTAAGAAATAATACCTGATTCAAAAGGGCTTGGAAGTGTATTTATATTCTGCACAGTGTGACAGAGCAAGTAACACTGAAGTTGATTCACAGTTTCAAGTGAGAAACTCTTAAGTCACACCACCCTAAGCTTCAAATGGTGTTAGGTTTACATACAGGAAGTTGAAGGGAGAATGGGGTTTTGCAGACGTTTTTTGATCATTTCTGTTCCAAGAGGAAACATATTTTTCTATGTCCTGATTGCAAACAACTGGGCTGAAAACTCAAAATGTACCATCCTCGTCTGTCCTAGAGATAAGATATCACCTGAGATGACGAGAAAGTGTTAATATTTCATCAACTCAACAAAATACCGTGGAACATCTGTTTTGTGACTGTCACCCTGCCAGGTGCTAGAGTTACATAAAGAAAAGAAACATATTTACTCCTCCCAGGGACTTAGTGACTGCTGAAGAGACATCTGAAAGAATTATTACAATATAGTCTGTGTTAGTCCAGTACAGCCTGGAGAGTGCAAGGCTCAAGGTGTGCACATAATGATGAGGTGTGTGTGTACTTACTTGACGTACCTTTTGCTCAACTGCAGAGAAGTCTAGGAGCCAAGGAATTAGACAAGAATAAAATCAATGATTTGATTACTCTTAATTGTGTCAATCTGGAGGGAAAATAATAGGAGAGGTTTTTAAAATTTCATAAGTCCGTATACAAAAAGCATCCTGGGAATATAGAGGGAACCCCATGTGGTCTACAGAAGTTCTGGGGAGAATGTTCTGGAGAAATGATATTTCTATTAAGACTTAAAGTGGGAGTTTGCCAGAGAACTGAGGGGGAAAATGGTCATGGGGCAAGATAAAAAAAATGTAAAGTTGTTTGAAATGGTCTGGCAAGTTGGGGATGACAAGCAGTCCTGCTGCTAGATCACAAAATGCAAGGCCTTGCCCAACAGCAGATGGCAGCCTCTGAATGAGACAGGACCTGGAAGCCAACCAGGCCAGGGACCAATCCCACCTATGAGTCCATCCACAGTAGTCAGCCCAGCCACAACAGAAGGGCCAACCCAACCCACACAGGGTTGCACCTGTAGAGCAAATAGCGCTGGTGACCAGGGGGGAGTGTGCTGCTGGGCCCCACAGGACATCTCCTATATAAGGCCACTTCTCCAAGGTCAGAAAACATAACTGACCTATACAATGTAAACTAATAAACACAGAGAATTAATCAAAATGAGGCTACAAAGGAATATGTTCCAAATGAAGGAACAAGATAAAACCCCAGAAGAGCTAAGTGAAACGGAGATAAACAATCTACCCCCAAAAAAGTTCAAGGTAATGACCATGAAGATGTTCAATGAATTTGGGAGAAGAATGGATAAACACAGTGAGAAGTTTACCAATGAGTTAGAAAATATAAAGAAGAGCCAAACTGAGTGAAAGATACAATTACTGAAATAGAAAATAGGCTAGAAGGAATTAACAGTAGATTAGATGATGCAGAGGAACAGATGAGCAAACTGGAAGACAGAGTAGTGGAAATCACACAAGCTACACAGGAAAAAGAAAAAAGGATTAAAAAAAAAACTAAGGACAGTTTAAGAGACTTCTGGGATAACATCCAGCATACTGACATTCACATTATAGGGGTGCCAGAAGGAGAAGAGAGAGAGAAAGGGGCAGAGAGCATATTTTAAGACCTAATAGCTGAAAATGTCCTTAAACTGGGAAAGGAAACAGACATCCAGGTTCAGAAAGCACAGAGAGTCCCAAACAGGATCAATCCAAAGAGCACCACACAAGACATATTGTAATTTAAATGACAAAAATTAAAGATAGAGAGAAAATATTAAAAGCAACAAAGGAAAAGTGACTAGTTACATGCAAGGGAACTCCCATAAGATTGTCAGCTGGCTTTTCAGCAGAAATTTTGTAGGTCAGAAAGGAGTTGCATGATATATTTAAGTGATGAAAGGAAAAAACTTACAACTGAGAATACTCTACCCAGCAAGGTTATCATTCAGATTTGAAGGAGAGATAAAGAGTTTTACAGACAAGCAAAAGGTAAAAGAGTTCAGCACCACGAAACTGGCTTTACAAGAAATGTTAAAGGAACTTCTCTATGTGAAAAAGACAAGACCACAACTAAAATATGAACATTATAAGGGGAAAAATCTCATTGGTAAAGGCAAATATATGGTAAAGGTAGTAGATCAAGCACTTATAAAGCTAGTAGGAAGGTTAAAAAAAAAGTAGTAAAATCATCTATATCCACAATACAAAACAAAATAACACAACACAAAACAGAATAACACAAAACAAAAATATGTAAATATGATGTCCAAAACATTATTTTGGGTGGGGAATAAAGATGTAGGGTAGTTAAAATGCATTTGAAATTAAGAGATCAGCACTTAAAATAACTATATATATATATATATATATATATATATATATATATTTTACAGATTGTTATACATAAACCTCCTGGCAACTGCAAACCAAAAATCTGTAATAGATACACACACAAAAAAGAGAAAAGGATCCAAACATAACACTAAAGATAGTTATCAAATCACAAGGAAGAGAGCAAAAGAAGAAAGGAGCAGTGACAAAAAAAGGCTATAAAAACAACCACAAAATAACTTTAAAAAATGGCAATTGGGCTTCCCTGGTGGTGCAGTGGTTGAGAGTCCGCCTGCTGATGCAGGGGACACAGGTTCGTGCTCCAGTCTGGCAAGATCCCACATGCCGCAGAGCGGCTGGGCCCATGAGCCATGGCTGCTGAGCCTGCGCATCCGGAGCCTGTGCTCCGCAACGGGAGAGGCCACAGAAGTGAGAGGCCCACATACCACACACACACACACACAAAAACAGCAATAAGTACATACCCATTAATAATTACTTTAAATGTAGACAAACTAAATGCTTCAATCAAAAGACAGACTGGCTGAATGGATACAAAAACAAGACCCATATATATGCTGCCTAAAAGGGATTCACTTCACATCTAAAGACACACACATACTGAAAGTGAGGGGATGGAAAAAGTTATTTCATGCAAATGGAAATGAAAAAAAAGCTGTAGTGGCAATACTTATATCAGACAAAATAGACTTTAAAATAAAGACTGCTACAGGAGACAAAGAAGGACATTACATAATGATTGAGGGATCAATCCAAGAAGAATATGTAACAATTTTGTATATATATATATATATACACACACACACACACACATACACCCAACATAAAAGCGCCTAAATACTAACACAAAGAAAGAAATTGACAGTAACCCAATAATAGTAAGGGGACTTTAACACCTCAATTACATCAATGGACAGATGGTCCAGATAGAATATCAGTAAGGAAACAGTGGCTTAAAAGGACACATTAGATCAGATGGACTTCATAAATACATATAGAACGTTACATCCCAAAGCAGCAGAATACACATTCTTTTCAAGTGCACATGGAATATTCTCCAGGACAGATCACATACTAGGATGCAAAACAAGTCTCAAATTTAAGAAGACTGAACTCATATCAAGCATCTTTTCTGACCACAATGCTATGAGACTGGAAATCAACTATAAGAAAAAACCTGCAAAAAAAAAAAAAAACCCCAAACAAACAAAAAACTCATGGAGCATAAACGAGATGCTACTAAATAGTCAATACATCACTGAAGATCAAAGAGGAAATTAAAAAACACCTATAGAAAAATAAAAATGAAAACACAACTATCCAAAATCTATGGTATGCAGTAAAATTATTTCTAAAATGAACATTTATAGTGACACAGGACTACCTCAGGAAACAAGAAAAATGTCAAATAAACAACTTAGCCTTACACCTAAAGGAACTAGAAAGATAAGAAAAAACAAAAAACAAAAGTTAGTAGAAGAAGAAACAAAGATCAGAGCAGAAATAAATGAAATACAGACTAAAGCAAATAGAAAAGATCAATGAAATTAAGAGCTAGTTCTTTGAAAAGATAAATGAAATTGATAACCCTTAGTTAGACTCATCAAGAAAAAAAGAGAGAGGTCCCAAATCAATAAAATCAGAAATGAATAGGGAGAAGGTACAACAAACACCACAGAAATACAAAAGGATCAGAGAAGATTACTATGAACAACTGTATGCCAATAAAATGGACAATCTAGAAGAACTAAACAAATTCCTAGAAATATACAATATCCTAAGACTGAATCAGAAATTAATAAAAAATATGACCAGTAAAGAAATTGAATCAGCAATTAAAAACTCCCAAGAAACAAAAGTCCAGGACCAGACAGCTTCACAGATGAATTCTACCAAATATTTAAAGAATTAATGCCTATCCTTCTCAAACTATCCCACCAAATTGAAGACGTCTGTACTCATTCTAGGAGGTCAGCATCACCCTGATACCATAACCAGACAAAGACACTACAATAAAAGAAAATTATAGTCCAGTATCACTGATGAACATAGATACAAAAATCCTCAACAAAATATTAGCAAACCGAATTCAACAATACTGTAAAAGGGTCATACACCATGATTAAATGTGATTTATCCTATGGATGCAAGGAAGTTTCAATATTCACAAATCAGTGTGATACACCATAGTAACAAATGAAGGAATAAAAATCATATGATCATCTCAATAGATGAAGAAAAAGCTTTTGACAAAATTCAACATGCATTTATGATAAAAGCTCTCAACAAAGTGGGTATAGAAGGAACATACTTCAACATAATAAAGGCCAAATATGACAAACCTACAGCCAACACCATACTCAATGGTGGAAAGCTGAAAGCATTTCCTCTAAGGTCAGGAACAAAACAAGGATGCCTCCTCTGGCCACCTTTATTCAACATAGTATTGGTAGTCCTAGACACAGCAGTCAGACAAGAAAAAGAAATAAAAGGAATCCAAATTGGAAAGGAAGAAGTAAAACTGTCACTATTTGCAGATGACGTGATAATATACATAGAAAATCCTAAAGACGTCACCCCAGAACTATTAGAAATACAATTGCATCTAAAAGAATAAAATACCTAGGAATACATCTAATTAAGTAGGTAAGAAACCCGTATTCAGAAAACCATAAGATGCTGATGAAAGAAACTAAAGACAACACAAACAAGTAGCTTTCTACTTGTCATGGATTGGAAGAATTAATATTGCTAAAATGACCATACTACCTAAGGCAAACTATAGATTCAATGTTATCCCTATCAAAACACCAATGGCATTTTTCACAGAACTAGAACAAATAATTTTAAAATTTGTATGAAAACACAGAAGACTTTGAATAGCTAAAACAATCTTTTTTTTTTTTGCGGTACGTGGGTCTCTCACTGTTGTGGCCTCTCCCATTGCGGAGCACAGGCTCCGGACGTGCAGGCTTAGCGGCCATGGCTCACGGGCCCAGCCACTCTGTGGCATGTGGGATCTTCCCGGACCGGGGCACGAACCCGTGTCCCCTGCATCGGCAGGCAGACTCTCAACCACTGTGCCACCAGGGGAGCCCCAAAACAATCTTGAGAAAGAAGAACAAAGCTGGAAGTGCCATGCTTCCTGATTTCAAACTATACTACAAAGCTATAGTAATCAAAACAGTATGATTCTGGCACAAAAAAACCAGACAAATAGATCAGTGGAACAGAATCAGAGAACAGAACAGAAATGAACCCACACTTTTATGGCCAATTAATCTATGACAAAGGAGGCATGAATACACAACGCAGAAAAGAAAGTCTCTTTGATAAATGATGTTGGAAAAACTGGACAGTTACATGCAAAAGAATCAAACTGGACTGCTTACTCACATTGCACACAAAAATAAACTCAAAGACTTAAAGACTTAAATGGAAGGCCTGAAACCATAAAACTCCCAGAAGAAAGCATAGGCAGTATATTCTTTGATGTCAGTCTTAACAATATGTTTTTGGAATATCTCTCCTCAGGCAAACAAAAACAAAAAGAAACAAGACTACATCAAACTAAAAAGCTTTTTCACAGAGAAGAAAACTATCAACGAAAGAAGGCCACTACTGAATGGCAGGATGACATATCTGTTAAGCGATTAACATCAAAAATATGCAAAGAACTCATACAACTCACCTTCAGAAAAAAAAAAACACCTGATTAATAAATGGGCAGAGGACCTGAATGGACATTCGTCCAAACAAGATAAACAGATGGCCAATAGACACAAAGAAAGATGTACAACATCACTAATCATTAGGGAAATGAAAATCAAAACCACAATGAGGTATTACCTCATACCTCAGAATGGCTATTATCAAAAAGACAACAAATAAAAAGTGTTGGCAAGGATGGGGAAAAAAGGGAACTCTCATGCACTGTTGGTGGGAATGTAAATTGGTGCAGCCACTATGGAGAACAGTATGGAGCTTCCTCAAAAAATTAAAAATAAAACTACCACACAATCTACCAATTCCACTTCTGGGTATTTTTCCAAAGAAAAGGAAACACTAACTGGAAAATATATATGCACCCTTATGTTCATTGCAGCATTACTCACAAAGTACAGAAATAACCTAAGTGCCCATCAATAGATGAATGAATAAAGAAGATGTGATATATATATATATACATATATAGAGGTATATATATAATGGACTATTATTCAGCCATAAAAAAGAATGAAATCTTGCCATTTACAACAACATGGATGAACCTACAGGGTACTATACTAAGTGAAATAATAAGTCAGAGAAAGACAAATACATATGGTTGCACTTATATGTGGAATCTAAAAAACAAAACAAATGAACAAACATAAAACAGAAAGTCATCAATACAAAAAAAAACAGGTGGTTTCTAGAGGGGAGGGAAGTAGCTAAGGGCAGAGCCTTTATTGTAGGGACTTTATTATCTGATCTTAAAGAAAATGTGAAAATATGCACAGATGTAGATATACAAAGTTAGGGGACAGACATTTGAAAGTAATCATGCCTCTTGTTCTCAACTTCCTTTAAGAGGTAGGATGGAAAGTAACCTGCTAAATTGATAAGGGCTGTTGAGAAGGAGACTTAAGGAGAATAAATGCAAAGGAAAAGTTCCTGAAGGAAATTAAGTGTTACTCCAGTGAACACGTGACTCATAAGAAAGCAAAACAGCCTTACTGCTGATATGGAGAAAGTTTTAGTGGTCTGGATATAAGAAAAAAAACAGCCACAACATTCCCTTAATCCAAAGGCTAATCCAGAGCAAGGTCCCAACTCTCTCTTTGATTCTATGAAGGCTGAGAGAGGTGAGGAAGCTGCAGAAGAAAAGAAGAAAAGTCGGAAGCTAGCAGAGTTTTGTTCATGAAGTTTAAGGAGAGAAGCCAACTCCATAACATGAAAGTGCAAGATGAAGCAGCAAGTGCTGATGTAGAAGCTGCGGCAGGTAATCCAGAAGATCTAGCTCAGATAATTCACGAAGGTGGCTACACTAAACAACAGATTTCCACTGTAGACAAACAGCCTCATATTGAAAGAAGATGCCATCTAGGACGTTCATAGCTAGAGAGGAAATGTCAATGCCTGGCTTCAAAGGACAGGCCAACCATCTTGTTAGGGGCTAATGCAGTTGGTGACTTTAAGTTGAAGCCAATGATCCTTTACCATTCCTAAAATCCTAGGGCCCTTAAGGATTATGTACTCTGCCTGTGCTCTATAAATGGAACAACAAAGCCTGGATGACAGCACACATGTTTACAACAAGGTTTACTGAATATTTTAAACCCACTGTTGAGACCTACTGCTCAGAAAAAAAGATTCTTTTCAAAATATTGCTGCATTGACAATGCACCTGGTCACCCAAGAGCTCTGATGGAGATGTATAATGAGATTAATTTTGTTTTCATGCCTGCTAACACAACATCCATTCTGTAGCCTATGGATCAAGGATTAATTTTGACCTTCAAGTCTTATTAGTTAAGAAATGCACTTTGTTAGGCTATAGCTGCCATAGACAGTGAATCTTCTGATGGACCTGGACAAAGTCAACTGAAAACGTCTGGAAAGGATTTACCATTCTAGAGGCCATGAAGAATATTAGTGATTCATGAGAAGAGGTCAAATTATCAACATTAACAGGAGTTTGGAATAAGTTGATTCCAACCCTCATGGATGATTTTGAGGGGCTCAAGACCTCAGCGGAGGAAGTAACTGCAGATGTGGTGGCAACAGCAAGAGGAATAGAATTAGAAGTGGAGCCTGAAGGAATGGTGACTGAATTGCTGCCATCTCATGATAAAACATTAATGGATGAGGAGTTGCTTCTTATGTACGAACAAAGAGAGTGGTTTCTTGAGATGGAAACTACTCCTGGTGAAATGCTGTGAAGATTGTTGAAATGACAACAAAGGATCTAGAATATTGCATAAACTTAGTTGATAAATCAGTGGCAGGGTTTGAGAGAACTGGCTCCAATTTTGAAAGAAGTTCTACTGTCAAGAAAATGCTCTCAAACAGCATTGAATGCTACAGAGAAATTATTCATGAAAGAGTCAATCGATGCAGCAAACTTCATTGTTGTCTTGTTTTAAGAAATGGCCACGGCCACCCCAGCCTTCAGCACCCACCATCCTGATCAGTCAGCAGCCACCAACACCAAGGCAAGACCCTCCACCAGCACAAAGATTATGCCTCGCTAAAGGCTCAGATGATGGTTAGCATTTTTAAGCAATAAAGTATTTTTTAAGATATGTTCGTTGTTTTTTTAAAGCATAATGCTATTTCACACTTAATAGACTTCAGTATAGCATAAAAATAACTTTAATATACACTAGGACTTGCCTTATTGCAATACTCACTCTACTGCAGTGGTCTGGAACCGAACTCACAATATCTCTGAGGTATGTCTGTACTCAGTCACTCAGATTTGGAATAGAGAGGACAGATTTGAGCATGGATACATGACTAAATTCTACCAGGCAGGTGTTGAGTGAAGACAGGAGTGGGAACCAAGAGTGCTGTTGATCTAGTGTGAATGAAGGAGGAGGGGGCAGGCCAGGCCTATGAGCCTTGGGAAACAGAGATTTAAGATATCTCTAGGAAGCTGAAGCCCTGGAAACTGAAGGAATAAAACCTAGTATTTCAGAGGTTGACTAGTTCATAGTGATAAGTTACAGTGTGTGGCCATGAAAGTAAAGAAAAAAGGGGATAGTGGTTATTGGAGTTGAGAATTATTCAAAAGAAAACGCTTATTTTCTTCCCTCTCCTGCTCACATGAGAAGGGACAGAACCCCTCCTTCACCCTCTGGTAGTGAACAGGAGTAGGGTGAACATTTTGGTCCCTTTTCCTTTTCCTTACTCACTGCTCTCTTTGGGAGGAGGAATCTTATTTGATCACTGAGCTCAGTGGAAGCTAGGTTCACTGGTCCATATTTCCAGGGGCCGCCTTGCTGTCTTGTGATGTGGGTGACACTGGCCCATGTTCTCTGCTTCGTGCTCCCTCGTGCTAGGTGACAGTGCCTGCGCTTGGGTGAATAGTCAAGACTGTGCTCATGCCAAGGTCTGCACTTGTGGGGGAAGACAGAAGCCACAATTTAACCTCAGTTCCAAACTGCACTCTCCCCCTCCCACACCCCAAGCCTTAGTCATAACAGAACAAACATATCTTGACTCCTTATTGTTTAGAAACTCCTGCTGGGAAGGGAATGAATGACTTATGTTCCCTACGTTTTAGTAAGGAGGTCAAGGCATTTTGAGGCTAGGATCTGGATAGGTTACCCATCTGAGTGGTGGTGGGTACTGATAACCCAGAGTGATGGCAGGACTTTGGGAAGAAAAAAAAAAACACTTGGAGCCAGATACCAGATTTTCTATAAATGCAGCAGAATTACTAGACATTTGATAAATGGTAGAAATGAGGTGGGGCAAATATGTTGGTTATGAGGGGCAAGACCCTCAAAGGAGCAAAAGTATCTACGAGAATGGGCAGTAAATGACCTTAAGGTGACACTGGGGATGCTAGGGACTCTTCATCCTCAGGAGAGAGGCGGGTTTCAGGGAAGGCCAGAGGGTGTCACTTCTGCAAAGAGTTTCATGATGCAGAAGAGTTTGTTTACCACATTTGTGGTTCCAGAGGGAAGAGTGAAAAATTCAGAATTATAAATTCTTACCATTTTTATATCCTTGAGAGCAGAGGGTATGAATTTTTATTGTATTCCCACTGCTGAATAGAGTACCAGACATATAGTAGGCACTAGTGAATATCTGCAGGATGAATGAATGAGTGAGCCTATGATTGAAGAGCGATAAGGCCATCAGACTACAAATAGAGGAGGTGACTACAGGTTTACACTAAGAAAGGAGACCTAAGACGTGTGACACTAAAGACACTAAGAAATGTGAAGCACGGTCGGGATTAATTTGGCTCAGTGTATTAAGCACAATTGAATTAGAACTGTCTTGGTGTGAGTAAGGAGAGGCCCAGGGAAAGTGACTTTCTCTGCAGGTGCTGAGCACAGGCTCAGCTCTGGGGTGGCTGAAGGTTCCAAGCTCCCTTGATAGTAAGAGGAACCCCAGGGCTCCAGCCTCTGTTCTAGGAGTCACACTGGGGAAGGGCTGGCCAGTAAATAAAGGCCTAAAGCAAAGGTGAATCAGAGACCATATCCCAGACAAAGGGAGGCTGTGTATGTAGCAATGTAGAGCATCAAGCCCAGAGAAGTTGAAACAGGAATTTTAAGTAAAGGAAGGCAAAACTGGAATCAGTGGTTTGAGGAGCCAGGAGAGTTTCCCTTGACCAGTACCCCTTTTTTACAGGTCAAGAGGAAGTGGGACTGCTGGTCTTCAGATCACTGCTTTCCCAGTAGACTGAGTCCTGGTCAGGCATTTCATTGTTAGCGTCCACACCCCCCAGAATACAAGACAGTACTCCCCACTCCACTGACACTACAGTAAGGATGTGTTGCAGGAAAGGAGGAGGGTTACTAAAGTTAGACAAGCCCCCAGATGTGAGAGTCTCATTACCTGAAGAGCCCCCAGGAGTTGCCCAGCTGATGTGAGAGGTGGTATGTCAATGCCTGGAGAAGAGCCAGAAGGCATGTCTAGGTCCAGAGGCCGGTCAGCACGATGCCTGTGCTGTTCCTTTCCAGGTGGGTCGTACGAGGGAAGCCATACTCAGTGGACTGGTGTGAGTGGTGCTAGAGCTTGGGGCTTTTGTTTGAGCAGGAGAGTGGGAGCCAGAGCTGGAAGGGATGGAGCGTTCCAGGTAGAAGGATTGGAGAGCTGTGTCTGAGTTATGATGTGGTAAGAGAGATGGAGAAATGGCAGCACAGGGGCTCTTTAGGTGACCGAGTGGTAAATCCCACTGGATTTGGGGCAAGAGACACTAAGAGACCTTGAAGAGAAGGAAAACGAATGTACGATTAGGAAACAGGTATCCAGGGGCAGAAGGTCTTGTTGGCACATGGTTCAGAAAAGACTGAAGAAGTGGATAAGGAGTAGGTGAAATAGCTCAGTAGGCCAAGCACTCGCCTTGGGAAAGGATTCTACCACTGTTGCTATCAGAAAGAGGCGTGGTTACACAAGGTGAGTGGACTGAAGATAAAACGAGAGTAGCTATTTCACAGGAAGTTGTAGAAAATCCAGGGCAAAAGCTGGTCCCTTGAAATTAATCAAGGGGTTCTAAATTAAAATTTTGCCTTGGAATAATGGAAAACAACATACGGAAGCAAAACTGTTTGAAAAAAATGGGTGTAAAAACAGAAAAGAAGACTGAACGTTATGATCCATCTTCAACCACTTGAATGTTTTTGGTCAATGGTGTTTATGTATGAGGCGGAACCAGGCAGAGGCATGACAGAATGTGTTAGGATTAGAATCCTCTTGCCTCCATAGCGGTATACTTTTTAATGGGCTGAGTTCATTGAAAATATTTCCTTCCTTATTTGAATTCCACCTCTCAACTTAGGCAGTTTTTCCATAGTTGATTCATAGCTAAAAACTTTTTTTTCTTCATTTTCACCAAGAACTTTATTGAACAAGTTGTTTTACCCTTTTGTTCCACTACCTTCTGCCATTTTTTCAGGCAACTTCATAATTCCATCTTCCCAAAACTTTTTACCTTTTTTGAGCAAAGAACTGGTCTAGGTCATAGCTAAAAACTTTTATCTATGATTGTTTCTTCTTTTATTTGGGGTTATCTTCCAAGCACTAAGTTGCCTGATACACAAACAACAATTTCATTCTATTTGGCCACCAAAAATGTTCTGAAAAAGTGGTGAATGTGCGCAACCAGACAGAACCTAATTGAGAATATAAAATGTCTTCTAGCCACTTATCCTATAATATTGTGATGTAATTCAAGCCATTTCTTGTTTTATGAGCTATGGTTATACAACATGTAACAGTCTACCCCTCCTATGAGAGAAATTCAAGATCACTTCTTTGAGGTCAGCGACTCCTCTTGCTTTTTGGTTCTTAAATTGAAGGCTGAGTAAAGTTCAGAGCTGCCGTCATAAGGGAAGAAAGTAAACCAAGTTCAGAGTTCAGTGACTGAGGAAATAGTCCAGATTCTACCGAGTTCAGATTCCTTTCCACAGCCTTCCAACCTAAAGTGCTGACTTTTGCCCTTGTATGTGAGAAAAAGGCCTGGGCTTGGGAAACCTTCTCCTCTGGAAACATCCCCCCAACACCTTGTGCTAAGTCAGGAATTCATCGAAGGGTAGACATTTCGTAAATGCGAATGCCTTGCCAGTAAGTCTAAACCTGCAGTTACCACCTCAACGTGAACAAATCAATTAGAAGTATGAGCGTTCTTTCTTCCTAACAACTGCTTGAGATCCATGGGCTCAGGGGGAGGAGACCCAAGCAGAGCAGTAACCATCCTGCGTGGCTGAGAGGAGGCTTCCATCATGGAGGGCAGCACCCACCCCTGGGGCGGGGGGCGAAGAGGAAGCGACGGGGAAGCAGGACAGGGGCGCAGGATGCTGGGGAGGAGGTGCCGCACAAATGCTTTCCTGTAATTTGCAATCCTGCTCCGAGGGCCCCGTTGGCCACATGTCATAGTACAGGTGTGACTTAATATGGGAATTTGTCATTTTTCTATTGGCGTAGTCCTACAATTCATTGTTTTTAAAAAAGTGATTTTGGACCTATGTGAGAACAAAGCTGAATTATCGGGAGCTAAAATCGCATTGAACACTTCGGTGTGCAGTGGCCTCAGAGGCCTGCGTGCCTGCCTTGCGAAGTGTTCTCGGGCCCCCCCGTCCATGAACCCCTGACTTTACATGGGACAAGGCACGCTGCACATCCACCTTCTTCCCGCTGGCAAGAGGACCCTGGGCAAAGATTCAAAATACTGGAATGTTTTCTCAGTACCTCTATACTCCTCATGTTTCCCTCCCTTGCCACTCAGGCAAGCTAGGCAGCTCTTGGTCTGGCAGCTTCTTGCGTCTTGACCCGATTTCAGTGGTTAGCATCTACCTGGGTCGGGGCAGAAACATACCTTGCCTTGGTACCGTGCTGTCCACCCACCCAGAGCTCCGTTCCTTCCATTAGGGGCTTTCTAATTGGCTATTCCCTGAAGTCTGGTGCTTGCTGTTGCCACTCGTGGTAAGGACATGTGGGCTGGATGAGGTAAACTCTCCACTGTAGGTAAGCTACATTTGCAGAGCCTTTTCTGCCAAATATCTCCCTCATTCTTTCATTCACTCATTTTGAAAACTTTAATTGAACACCAGCTTTGTGTCAAGCCTGGGGGATAGAAAGATACACAGACAGTGGTCTCTGCCTTAGAAGGCATCGCAGTCTTCTAGGGGCAAAGGTTGTAGTGACAATACTCCCCATTTGTGTTTGTGAGTGCAGTCTGATGATTCTGGAGGAGGCAGCCGGTATCTCTCCTGATGCTCCAGCACAGATGTTTGGTGGGGACGGTTGCTGGTGCACTGACTGGGGCAAGGAAGTTAGTAGATATTCCGACAGTGTCTTAAACCCCCCTTCCAGGCAGAAACGGTAAGAGGCAGGCATCTGCCTCTGTTGAGGAATGGGGAGTAAACTTGCAGCTTTTAAAAATAATCAGTGATAAAATAATCAGTGATAGAAAATGGAAAAATAGAGGCGCTGGAATGCCATTCTGGCTTGCATAATTCTGGAAAAACAAAATGAAAAGTTTCTAGAACTGTGTTCCGGCATGTTTCCTTAATAACACAGTCTTGTTTATGAAGATTATGTCTAGAACCTAGACCCTAAAGCAAGTAAAAGGAGTGAATAACCATAATTACCTGCATGCCATTGGCCAAATACGTATCCTAATATTACACCACTGTGTCTATGGGAAAATTTAAGTGTACCTCTATCAATTCAAATACAGGACTTTTTACAGATCTACAAATGTAAGGTGATATACTCAAGCCCAGCGTAGCCTCACTGAGACAGAACTCTGCAAAGGACATGGCTTCCTAGGTTCCAGCCCCTCCAGACACTGAGAGCCTCACCCCGATGCCACTGACAGTGAAAAAACTTAAAGTGGGTGCTCAGCACAGCTCTCCTATTGGTGTCCCTGAAATGGGTGTTGGCTTTGTCCAGCACTTTTCTAGAGGAGATGGCTAAGCGCGGCTTGGGAAGGAACAGAGAAGAGTGGAGGCCCAGACCTACCTCCCCAGAGGCCGATGGCAGGCCAGTGTTGTTACCTGAGCCCCCCTTGGGTCTCACCCCATGGCCTATCAAAGGATCTCTTCCAACAACATAAGACTGTCCTGAAAGGCTTTTTGCCAGTTTTCCAGTGATGCATTATTGCTCACTAATGATTTAATGAGCCGAAGGAAGGGCACCACAAGCTACTTAATCCAACACTGATGTGAAAAGTAATTTTCTGTTTGGAGACAAAGCTGAAAGCAGACCCTCTGCTTTCTCAGTGCCTTGGTGAGTCTCAGGTTACACCACTAAACAACATTCTGTCTCTAGTAAAGAGGCACAGAAGTAGCTCTGGGAATTATTCTTTAGTCATGTCATATCCAGATTATCTAAACATTGAATTAAACAGTGAATTTTATGGTGCACTTAACATTTTTCAATATTTTCTCATTTCAAGAAAATGATGCTTTTCACAGAGCAGAATCTCCAAGCACATTTGTGGGTTGATTATTGAATCAAACTCTTCATTCACATTTTGAAAAGAAACATCCAAGAATGAGGTTTGCTACTGCTTTAAAAGATGTAAATCAATGTTTCCATGACTATGGAAAATTATAATAAAGGTACTAGAAAATACACTCTCACCTTTGTGAGATGTACAAGGAAATGCACTTTACACTCAAAATCTCAGAGATCTCCGTGCAAGGTGGGGATGGCATGAGTGAACAGAGCTAAAGAAGGAAAAGCACGGGGGCTATAGGGTCAGCCACACGGGGCCCTGCTCTTGGAGATATGTGGTCTTTAACCACCAAGTGCACATCAGAGTCTGCTGACAAATGAATAAATGAGTTTTTCAGGGAAGTCCTAGTCAGCATTTTTAAGTGCTTACAGAGAACTGAGGAAGAACAAATGGCTTCAAATACAAGAGAAAAGATTTCATTCAAAAAAAGTGATTTGAGAAAAATGCTGGAGCGTGGCCTTCCGGGTTTAGGGTACGTTTGAGAAGAAAATGCACATCCATCTGTGATGGTTTGAAAAAGCTGTCTGCTTGAGGACAAAATAGGCTGAAGGAGCCCATCTCCTCAGGTTCCTCTGGTATTAAGGTGAGCTTAATCCTTGTTAACTGGCGTTTTATTTCTGCAGCTTTCGGTGGTAACAAACACCTTCCCGCGCTGTGAACAGCACTGACGTGGAAAATATCTTAACCTGCGAAGCGCCAGCCCCAGTTCCCTGAGAGCAGGGACAGTGCATCAGCAGGTGCCCAAGGGGTGGCCTGTGCATACAAACTTAGAGGCTTAGGACGTGGACTTTTCAGAGACCTTGAAACCTGGAAACTGTTTACAAAACGCAGTGCCTTCGTATCCCCTTTTCAGAGGAGGGGATCAGTCTCAAAGATAACTCTGTAGCCACTGCCTTGGGGAATTCTGGCACAAACCCTGTGTTCTAACTATCTGATGGCTCCTAGGACATCACAGCCTCTTAAACCTCTACATCTTTGCTGAGGTTGGGAGGGTCTCCCAGGGCCCCCGGTGCGACTTTCCCAGGACGTGCGTTCCAGCCTGCCGAGCAAACGAGGGACAGTCCCATTCAGGACAAACTCTGGAATCCCCTCTGTCAGGCTCCCTAGTCTACCACTTTGGGGAATTTCCAAAAAAACACAGGCATGGTGTGGGGTTAAATGGCCACTACTTTCAGAGTCACACCGAAGCCAGCCTTGTGTTTTCTGTCTGCTTCTCTCTCTCGATTATGTTGGCACAACTGACTGAACAAATAAAGGGTTTGGGGGGTTTGTGTGAAATGATGCAATAAAGTTCTAACATGAAGCTAGAGGGTAACACTGTGATGCATTCACGTTGACGGGTGTAAGTCAGAAAATGGTGACGCTGCCAATGTTTGCTATTTTATTAGAATGTAGAAACCCATTAAACTGATTGCACTGTAAGCATGGCTTGCTGCGTCTATGTACTTTACTCTGACAGAGAGGGTGTAAACATAAAGTCTGATTCTAAATGGAGACTTGCAATGACATTTACTTTCCTGACCTGCACAGCCAAGTTAAAGTTTATGTAGTCCTCCCTTAAAGCCCAGAGAAATATAGGTTTGAGTCAAAATGGCCTTTATGACTCTCATATGAGGAGCTCTGGCTGAGTTCATAAAGTCGAGGCATGTCCCGGGGGCACTGTTCTTAAATATGGAAAACTATTATCAGCCTTGGTTCTTCCTCTTCTCTTCTTCCCCTTGGTAGCTGCAGCCTCTTTTTTGTCCCGCCCGACCACCGCCAGGGCTGGGTGTGATTCCCTTTCACTCTGATCATGAATTACTTCATGTGCCTGGTGGTGACCGGGATCCTACAGGTAGACTTACTCCTCAGGCGCGAATGGGGGCAAGTGGGTGGGTAGTGGTGCGACAGCCAGGGTGATGACCCCAATTGTCATGGAAGCGGAGGACGGTTTCCGTCTCGGGCAGGAAGTCAGAGAGTGCCCGCGGTGGCAGAATGGAGCCCGTGGGGACATTCCAGACGGGGAAACTTTTCCCAGTGGTGTAACACTGGGTGGCCCCTAACATCTCCAACCTTCTCAAAGCTGCAGACGTTGCTCGCTTTTGTGAGACCACGCAGACCCCTCACTGAGCCCAGCTGCAGCACTGTTTCATAGCAACGAATTCCCTCAACGAATCCCCTGGATGAATTCCCAAAGGAGGGGTGGGAGCGGGGACGGGCAAGAGCTTCCTGTGAGCTACACTGATTTCATTAATTTCATCCTCAGTACTTGTATCATCCACTAGAACAAGTAAATCAAGTTATAAGGATGGCTGTCTCGATTCAAGACGTAAGGAAAAAAAGAAGCAAGTGTTCCACGTTACAAATAGAAACAAAGGGGCAAGAATGACGCTTTAGAAGAGGTTGATGATTTTAACACCTCCAGGTCTATACTCATTTACTCAGTACAGCAAACCCTACTCGGTAAAGTAAGACAAAAGAATGTCCTGTTAAAGAAGCACACAAAACATTTGCATTTGAATGAGTACAATCCCCAAACCTCAATGCTGAAAAGCAGCAGCTGGGGTGCAGTGGAAGGAACTTCTGGACCAGGAGCTGAGAGAACTGGGCTCCAGGCCGGCTCTGCCATTCAGCAGCTGCCTGACTGTGCCCAGCTCAGCCGGCCTGAGCTTGGGTTTCCTCTTCGGTAAATGAAATGCTGGACTAAAGGATCTCTACAATCCTGTCGAGTGGCAATCTCTCTTACTGTTGTCTGCAGTAGACACAAATGAATGGCCACTCCTGACCACCTCTGCCCTCCCCACCCAGCTCACAGCCAGGTGAGTCTGGTGGTCCAGGGATTGGCAATGTACGATGGTTTATTTACCTATATTTCCCCCAGTACTTCTCTTAAATAATTGATAGTGGCTGGAGAATGCTTTCAAACTTAGAAGTCACTGGGCAGAGATGAGAGGTTGACCCTTAGACTGATTTTATTTAAAGACCACCAAAATCTGCAAACCTTCTATACTTTCCTTGTTGTGTGTGGCAAACTTGCTTTGCAGAAGCTGAAGTGTCAAACAACATTTTGTACGTGGTCCTGCCCTGTCTAAGGTAAGGGTGACCTGCCTATAATTTCTCTCCATTACAGACACTCCAGGCTCCTTTAGGAATGGCTATCAGCACTCTTCCTTGACAGATAATGTGCATTTCTATAATTATTTCCTTAAGCCATTAGTTAAAGCTATTATTGATATTTTACTTTTCAAGTGCAGAAGTGCTGTGCCTATAAGTATTAATAGCTATGATCTGATGAGAACCTACCACATGCAAGTTTCCAGGATGGAAACTTTATATACAATATTATTTAACTGTCAAAATACCCCTTTGAGCGGAGATATTCCTATCTCCAGTTAACAGATCAGGAAAAGCTAAAATCACGCAAGTATCTTGCCCAGTGCAAACTGATCGTGGGGCAGAAATCTGACCCCAGGCCACTCCAGCTGCGGTTTCCCAGAGGGTTTCCCATCCCCCTTCTGGATGCCAGGCTCACAGCTTTCATTCCCATGGTTTTTATTCCCCAATTCTTATAAATTCTTTATATTAAGAAATATCTGCTAGCATCATTTGCGTTCATCCCAATATATTCCCTATAATTTTAGCATAATCAACTTAGAGCCTTATTTATAGTGAAGAGGTCATGCTTCATACAAGAGGGCTTGAGTGGACCTGAGGCAAATCCTCAGTAAGAGACCTAAGGATTCAGCACTGCTGCCTCCCAGTGGCTGTGAACCTTGAGTGACTACCGAGCTTTAGAGAGACCTGCGATTATGGTGATTTGGGGTAGAATGAAGATGTAGAGGAAGGAAAAGATAGGAAAGGTTCTAAGGAAATATATACTACGAGGCTTGATGACTGGGTATGGAAAGTGGTGGTAAGTGAGAGAGGTTGGAAAGTAGATGATGTTTATCACAATATTGAAATGAAATCACAAAGGGTTTGGTGGGGGACAGAGGGACTTGGAGGCCAGTGAGAAGACCAGTGGGTTGAATGTGGAGTTTCACTAACGCTTAGGAGGTGATCACAGCAAGAAAACAATCAGTAAATAGTCCGAGAAGGAACAGGAAGAGAGTAGAATAGCAATGGGGAAAGATGATGTTGAGGAGAATTTTAAGGACTAGGCAGCCAAGGGTGTAAAATGTCAGAGTTTATGATTGTATTAAGCTAATTGATAGTTTAAGAGAATTGCTTTAAAATTACTGCAGCAGATTACTTGACTTGTAGAAATACACAGCGAAATAACTTGTGTAATTTCTCCATTATGTGTCATTCTTTAGTCCCTAAGAGCCCTGAAAACAGATATTACACTGGTAGAGGAAAATGACCCCAGAAATGGGTCACGGTAGAGCCTGCAAAAGATTTGTTTTGCCTACTTTATAGATCTTTATCAACATTATGAAAGTAAATCTTATTAATTTTAAGAGTCAATAATATCTACCCCAAGGATTGACATTTATGAAATAAGTAAAACTAGAATGCTGACTTAAACCCCAGGGAACCTTGTTATAATGAGAAATCCTCAAGACCTGAATTTAATCAAGAGCTTGATGAGGATTTTACATTGTGCTATTAGTCATACTCCTCAGGATTTAGCTCATCGTATACTCTTCCTTCATTTAATAATTTTTTTCTAACTTTGCTGATTTAGAAGCAGTCCAGAAACTGATCACGACGCAACAAGCATTACCAACAATGACCCTATTGTAGTGGAAATGACCTCATTATCACTCTTGTTGCCAAAAGCAATCCAGGGCAGATGTGGTCTTGGTTTGAGATGAAGAAAACAGTCTTAGGATGAAACAGAGACACTGGGAAGATGTCTCCCCCCAAATCCCGATCTGTTCCTCTTACAAAAATGATCATGAAACTTTGGTTCCAATACCAATGAATGCACCACTGATTTAAGAGACAGTGCACGTCAAGCTGACGATTAGAATTCTATAAATGAGGTATGGACAGCATGACGTGAGCTTGGCTGTGTATTTAAGAGCAATAGCTGGAGTCACAGCAGTGACTGCCCTGCACCTGTGGCTTCTGCTCCCAGTTACAGCACTGCCGTAGATCCAGACATCTCCCCAGCAGGCCTCTGTCACTACCGAGACATAACTTCAAGTAAATATGGCCTTTCCTTCTAACTTTCAGTTCCTTTTTTGGTCATTTACTTCATCATTTCTCATGCTATTATTCTTTTATTCATTCAACAAATTATTTTTTGTTTACCTTTCTATGTGCCTTTCCATGTACTGTTCTAGTGGCAAACAAGACAGACAGCATCCCTGGCTCTATGGGGAGACAGAGCCGATGGGCCCTGCTGCTCAGGCCCTCCCCACTTCTGGTGGCTGAGCAGAGAGCTTGGGAAGGAGACCTGAGCCAGTTTAACAGAAGGACGGGCTAATTACTAGTTTCCATGACCTGGAGCATCCTCCTTTCGATCAAAGCCACTTCCCCAGCCAGGGAACTTACGTGATCTCAGGGATGTTCTCTGACCCTGTCCCTCATCCACAAAGTACTCAACGCAAATGTATGGAACATTGCGGGGGACTGTCCTTCTTCATTGGTACCTTGGCCATGGGACATATCTACACCCGGCCTAAGCTCTGACAAGTAACAAGGGTCAAGGAGATTCTATCTGCTTCTACTACTTCTCTGAAGGTTTTTCTCAATAAACTCTATATCTGAACTGGATGGTATTGCAACAAATAAATAGACAGAGATACAATTTCCGATAGTGATAAGTGCTGTGAAGGAAGCAGAACAGTGCAATTGGATCGAGGCTGGGTCAGGACCAACCTAGGCAGGACAGTCAGGAAGGGCTTCTTGGAAGAGATGGTAACAGAGTCAAAGCAGGAGCGATAAAGGGCAGGCAGCCCAGCAGAGAAAGAACATTCAAGCACAGGGAACAGCAAGAACAGTGGCTTGGATGAAAGGATGAGATTGAAATGTCTGTGGGACAGAAAGAAATCGAGCACCACAGTGAATGAGGGAAAGAGTATTAGGGGTGACTTCAGAGAAGCAATCAGGGGACTGGTAAGGAAATGAGGTTTTGTTCTAACCGGAATAAGTTACGGGAAAAAAGAAAAAAAAAGAAGAAGCTATGGGAGAAGTTAAAGTGAAGGATTAATAAAAATTGATAAGCATATTTAATAGTTTAACTCTTGGATCTGGAGGAGAATGGCATGCAGGTGACATGGAGGGAAGCAGGGAACCAGTTAGGAGGCTACCACCGTGGTCCAGGGGAGTGGGGAAAGGTAGAGGGGCAAAGACTGCTTAGTCTAATTACGGGACCTGCAGTGAGTGTTGGTGGGATGGGAGAGGTGGGAACAAGGCGAATCACAGATAATTCCAGAGTAGAGAGGGGCTGTAGCCCTTTTAAAAGCTGGTGCACACGATCACTCAAAGTTCTGTAAAATTAACCACCAAGAAGAAAGTAGGAGGCCACAGGAAATAAAGATGAACAAACACTGGAGGGTGTGGGGTGACAGGAAGCTGGAGACAGGCAGTGGTTCTGAAACATTCCCGGGAAGTGCTAACTCCTGCAGTTCCTTACAGGCAGCTGTCATCTGAGGGCTTCTTTTAGGGGGTCCCGCAAGCTAGCACTCACTGCAAAAATGTGGCAGATTATTCTTCAAACCTGCATTTTAAAAGGGGGATGAGAAGATAGACTAAGCTTGTGAGAAGCTTTTTTCTTTTCTCACGGCCCTTTATAAAAAAAAAAGTTCAGGACCAGAGTCTCAAGCTGACTGCGAGGCTGGCCACCAGACTTTACCTCAGAAATTGAGAATTAGTCACAAGACTCCCGTAAGCCACAAAAGAGAAGTGGGAAGCAGACAGCACTCACCGAACTGCGATGTGCCAGGCCCCGTACACATCATCCGTTAATCCTCAGAAAGAACCCGTGAGAAAGGCGTGCTTTCCCTCAGGATCTGCAAGAACAAACTGAAGCTCAGGGAGGTTTATGAACAGCTCAAGGTGTCCCCGACGGTGGCAGGGACGAGCCCCGGGCTTCGCCCCCTGGGCCAGGTGTGGGGCTGCTACAGGTGAGGGCACCTCCCCTCACACCATCACCGTGCCCGCCCTGAACTCTGGCCTCTGCCTTCACTATCACGAGGTTCACCCCTGGGACCGGGGTCTGCCCTCAGGGGAAGAGTCATAAAAATGGGAAATTTACCAAGTGACCTCTCTCCTTCCATGTCCACCCCCCTGCAGAATCTGCCTGCTTTTCCTCTCTCTCCTACGTCTTCATGTTTAAAATATATTATGTCGAGATTATAGTTATCTTCAGGAGAGTTCCTCGACACTCTATTACTGAGAAATCATGTTTTAAACAAAAAAATTCTGAATCAAATAAATGGTTTCTAGAAATGTATTCATTTTCTTTTCACCCTTTACTCTGATAGAATGAATGCTTTTTGGTGCTCACTAATCATCTCATTTTAGTCTCCTTTTGTAGACGATCTAGTTGGTTCCTACGCTAAACCCGGTGCCCATAGAGTAATAACCACATAATTCCACTGGCGTTTTCCACATTGCATTTTGGTATCTTATTTATGTTTCTGTACCGCCCTCTAGTGGCTGACTGTCTGAAATACAAATCAAAGTACAGCAGGCCCTTTGTATCCATGGGGTCTGCGTCCGGGGATTCGACCAACCACGATCCAAAATGTTCAAAAAAACAAATTCCAGAAAGTTCCAAAGAGCAAAACTTGAGTTTTCTGCAAGCTGGCAACTATTTACAAAGCATTTATATTATATTTATAAACAACTATTTACATAACGATAGCATTTACATGGTGTTAGGTACTATAGGTAATCCAGAGATGATTTAAAGTATAGGGGAGTTTGTGTGTAGGTTACATGCAAATACTTTGCCATTTTATATAAGGGACCTGAGCATCCCTAGATTTTGGAGTTTGGTATCCACAGGGGTCCTGGACCCAATCCCCTCAGATACCGAGGGATGACTGTATTATTTTCGAAATGCAGGCACTTTTTCTAGAGGTAAGACAAATCTCAGACAGTTCAATTGGTTAGTAACAACTTCTAGCAGACATAAATCTTCCTAACAACAATCTTATTGATTGTGAACTATTTCAATTTTGGCTTTGACAACAATAGAAAAATTTTTAATGCTTAGAAGAACTTTAAAAGTTCTGGAGATATTTAAAGAATCTGTTGGCATAGTTGGAATGTAGACAATAATTAAGTATATTGGAAAAGACCCCTGAAAACCCCTGGAGAAGAAAGTGCTGGGCCTAGAACCTGATTTGAGAGGAGGCTGGGGGAGTATATGCTTTCTTGGAGTAACATCGCCATCTTGCGTCTTTCTTAGATACTGCTGATAAAAATAAGCAAACCCTTACTTCTTTTAGCACTCCTAAATGTTCTCTAATTAAAGAAATTTGAACATTTGTTTCAAGGTTCAAACAGAAGTTTTATTTATTTAAAGAAGAGTTTTTTAAAAGACTGTATTGAGGTATGATTTACACTCAATAAAATGCACCCTTTAAAGTGCACCAGTTTTCAATGAGTTTCAAAAATGTAAACTCCCAGGCAGCCACCAGAACAATCAAGTTGCATAACATTTCCATCATCTCCCAGAGGTACCCTAGTGCCTATTTACAGATAACCCCATGCCCAGCTGTTGCCCCGGGCAACCACTCATCTGCTCTCTATCATTAGAGATCAGTTTTGATGTTTAGAATTTCATATAAACGAAATCATACAGTATGTACTCTTCTGTGCCTGTATTTAAGTATGTGCTTTTTTCCTTCATCATAACATTGTTAAAATCTGTTCATGCTTTTGCATCTATCAGTAGCTCATTCATTTTTGCTCCTGAGTACTATTCCTTCGTGTGACTACTCCTCTATTTACCATTCTCCTGTTGATGGCCACAGCTTGTTTCCAGTTTTTAATTATTTTGAGTAAGACTGCTCCGAAAGTATGTGTATAAGAAGTGTGTACAAATGTTCTCATTTCTCTTGGTAAATACTTAGAAGTAGATGGCTGGGTTTCAGGGTAAATAGATGTTTAACTTATATAAAGCAGACAAAGTATTTTCTAGAATGGCCTTACCATTTTATTTTCCCAGAGCAATCAATGAGAGTTCCAGCTGAGTCATATCTTTCATATTTGGTGTTGTCATTCATGTTATCCATTATGATGATTTTAATTTGCATTTTCCTGTTCACTAATACTGTTAAGCATCTTTTCATATGCTTATTGGTCATTCATATATATTGTTAAATGTTTAATTAATTTGCTTCCCTCTTTTTATAAAGTTGGGTTGTCTTCAATTATTGAGTTATAAAGTTCTTTGTACACGCTCTGTATGTCTTTTGCCAAATACATGCATTGTTAGTATATTTTCTGAGTCTGTGACTTGCCTTTTTGTATTCTTAAGTGTCCTTTGAAGAGCAAACATTTAAAATTTTGATGAAGTCTAATTCATCAATGATTTTTTATAGGTATAGCTTTTTGGTACCTATCTAAAATTTCTGCCTATACTGAGATCACAAAAATTTTCCCCTATGTTTTTTTTCTAGAAACCTTATAGTTTTAATATTTATATTTTGGCCTATGATCCTTTTCATGTTAATTTTTGTATATGATAAGAGGGAAGTACTGAGGTTTCTTTTTTCCTAGATAGATACCTAAATGCACCAGCACCTTTCCTTAAAAAGACGATCCGTTCCCCTTGGCCCCTTTCTTGAACATCAATTGACCATATTTGTGTGGGCATATTTCTGGACCCCTTATTTTATTCCTTTTATCTGCTTATCAAAACTTAGACTTGTCCTGATTACTCTCATTCTATAAATCTTGAGATCCTCCAAATGTGTTCTTGTTTTAAAATTATTTTGGCTACAGTATGTCCTCTGCATTTCCTTATATTGGGTTGGCCGAAAAGTTTGTTTGGTTTTTTGCCCTTAGTTGTCTTTAACTTCATTTGAAACAATTTTGTTAGATTGTACTGTGATAGCTGTCATATAAACGTGCATTTAAAAAAAAACATCAAAATTGGTGAATTTTTGTGTAGCCATTTTAATATCGAATATGGAAAAAAAGCAGCATTTTCCGCATATTATGCTTTATTTATTTCAAGAAAGATAAGAACACAACTGAAACGCAAAAGAAAAAAGATTTGTGCCACGTACGGAGAATGTGCTGTGACTGACTGAACGTGTCAAAAGTGGTTTGCGAAGTTTTGTGCTAGAGATTTCTCACTGGACAGTGCTCCACGGTCGGGTAGACCAGTTGAAGTTGATAGTGATCAAATAGAGTAATTGAGAACAATCAACGTTATACCACACGGGAGATAGTCGACATATTCAAAGTATCCAAACCAAGCACTGGAAATCATTCGCACTAGCTTGGTCATGTTTATCACTTTGATGTTTGGGTTCCACATAAGTTAAGCGAAAAAAACCTGCTTGACCGTATTTCCGCATGTTATTCTCTACTTCAACGTAATGAAAACGTTCCATTTTTAAAACAAATTGTGACAGGCGATGAAAAGTGGATACTGTACAATAACGTGGAACGGAAGAGATCGTGGGGGAAGTTGAACCACCACCAACCACACCAAAGGCCAGTCTTCATCCAAAGAAGGTGATGTTGTGTATGTGGTGGGATTGGAAGGGAGTCCTCTATTATGAGCTCCTTCCAGAAAACCAAACGATGAATTCCAACAGCTACTGCTCCCAATTAGACCAAGTGAAAGCAGCACTGGACAAAAAGCATCCAGAATTAGTCAACAGAAAACGTAATCTTCCATCAGGATAACACAAGACTGCATGTTACTTTGATGACCAGGCAAAAACTGTTCCTGCTTGGCTGGGAAGTTCCGATTCATCCACCATATTCACCAGACATTGCACCTCTGGATTTCCTTTTATTTTGTATTTACAAAATTCTCTTAATGGAAAAAATTTCAATTCCCTGGAAAAGGCACCTGGAACGGTTCTTTGCTCAAAAAGATGAAAAGTTTTGGGAAGGTGGAATTATGAAGTTGCCTGAAAAATGGCAGAAGGTAGTGGAACAAAATGGTGACTACGTGGTTCAATAAAGTTCTTGGTGAAAATGAAAAATGTGTCTTTTATTTTTACTTAAAAACCAAAAGAACTTTTTGGCCAGCCCAATACATTTTAGGATCTGCGTGTCAAGTTCTACAAAATAGCTAGCTGGGATTTTGATTGGGATTGGCATTGCATCTATTAATTTGGGGAGAACTAACAACTTAACAATATTGAGTCTTTCAATCCATGAACACGTCTTTTTCTTTACAACTTTAATTTCTCTCACCAATTTTTTTATAGTATTCTGTGAATAGGTTTTGCAAATATTTTGTTAAATTTATCCTTAAATATTTCATGATTTCGATGACAGTATATAAATATAATGGTATTTAAAATTTTCATTTTCTAATTTTTCAGTATGTACGAATACAAGTGGTGTTGTATACTGACCTTGCATCCTGTGGCCTTCTTAATTCACTCATTAGCTCTAACGTAAGTTCTGGAGATTCCTTAGGAATTTCTACACACAATCATGTCATCTGCAAATAAAACAAATGAACATTTTTGTTTCCAAGACAAAAAAAAGCCTTTTATTGCTGTCTTGCTTTCTTTGTACTGGCTAGCCTGGCAAGGACTTCTTGTGCAAGGCTGAATAAAAGTGATGGGGATGGAGCCTGATCTTAGGGAATATGGATTCAATCTTTTCTGTTGACTGTGATGTTAGCTGTACATATTTTGTAGAAAAATGTCTTTTATCAGTTGCCTTTTATTCCTATTTTGGTGCAAGTTTTTGTAATAATTGCAGACTAAATTTTGTCAAATTCACCTTTTCTTCTCCTCCCGAAGCAGGAAAACTTATTTTCCCCTTCTTTATTCTGTTAAGGTTGAGTTACATTAATTTTTCATATGTTAAGTCAACCTGGCACTCCCAAGAAAAATTCCACTTGGTCATAATATATTATGCTTATTACACATAGTTAGATTCAGTTTGTTAATAGTTTATTAATGATTTTTGCATCTAGGTTCCTGAGAGATATTGGTGTGCAGGTTTTTTTTCTTTGACGTATTTGTCTGGTTTTGGTATAAGAGTGATGTTAACTTCAAAAATTGAGTTGGAAAGGGTTCCTTCTTCTTTATTTTCTGAAAGAGTTTGTGAATATTATTATTTTTTTCTTCTTAAAATGTTTGGTAGGGCTTCCCTGGTGGCGCAGTGGTTAAGAATCCGCCTACCGATGCAGGGGGGTTCAGGGAGATCTCACATGCCGTGGAGCAACTAAGTCTGTGTGCCAGAACTACTGGGCCTGAGCTCTAGAGCCCATGAGCCCCAACTACTGAAGCCCGCGCGCCTAGAGACCGTGCTCAGCAACAAGAGAAGCCACCGCAATGAGAAGCCCGTGCACTGCAATGAAGAGTAGCCCCCAATCACCACAACTAGAGAAAGCCCGCACGCAGCAACAAAGACCCAATGCAGCCAAAAATAAATGAATAAAATAAATAAATTAAAAAAAAAATGTTTGGTAAAATCCACCAGGGAAGACATTTGGGCTGGGAGTTTTCCTTGTAGAAAGATTTTTAATTATGAATTCAGTTTACTATATACATGGCTATTCAGATTTCCTATCAATTTTTATATTACAAAGAATTTGTCCATTGCTTCTAAGTTACCAAATTTAACAGCATCAATTTATTTGTACTATTCTCTTTTTATCCTTTTAATGTCTGTAGGATTGATAGTGATGTCTTCTCTTTCATTCTTGGTATTAGAAATTTGTATTTTTTTCTTTTTTTTATCATCTTAGGTATAGATTTACCAATTTTATTGATTTTCCAAAGAATCCTTTGGTTTCATTGATTTATCTCTATTTTCTACTTAAAAAGGTGGTAAATGTTTTCTGTTCGTGGCCAAATAAATATTTTAGGTTTTTCGGCCATATGATCTCTAAGGCAGCACTAGACAACAAGTAAATGAATGAGTGGAACTATGTTCAAATAAAACTTTATTTACAAAAACAAGTGGTGAGCCAGATTTTGCCTGCGAGCTGTGGTTTGCCGACCCTTGGTTTATTAATTTTAACTCATCTTTATTTTTTCTTCCTTGTACTTTGGAGTTGATATTCTCTCATTTTCTAGCTTTGTAAGGTAGAAATCTTAATCCTTCAGTTCTGAAGGACATTTCCAATGAGTTTAGAATTCTAGGTTCACTCCCCCAACCAGCACCAGTAGTTTAAAGATGTGATCGGTTTTAGATGAAATGCTTGCTCTTGGTCTTTGTTTCTGTGTATTGCTTCCTTTGGCTACTTTTAAGATGATCTTTTTAATCACGATTTTCAAAAATTTGATTATGATAATGATACACTTTGCTGTGTTTTTCTGTTTCTTCAGCTTGGTTATTTGTTTGTTTCTTTGTTTAGCTTATTGGATGTGTGTGTTGGTTTATAATTAATCAAATTTGGAAAATTTTGTGTTCAGTGATGTCACATTGGTACCTTGAAATCAACAATAGTGTGAGTATTTACATCATAAAAATTGGCCTATGCTATATAAATCAAGTCTTTTTTCCCCCATGGAGCTAGTTGTTAAAATTTACTGCCTACAGGTCACTAAAATTTGGTTCTTTTGAATTTTTTTTCTTTATGTTTTTCTATTATGGTAGTTTCTGTTGCTATGTGCTCACATTTACTGATATTCTTAAGTTTTCATTGGATGCTATCCTTATACTGTAAATTTATTATTTAAGATACTGTATTTTTCAGCTGTAAAGTTCTGTTTGGATCTTGTTATAATACCTTCCACTGATCTTTTCATGATGTTTTTCTTTGAATCCTTGACTATATATATATATATATATATATATATATATATATATATATATATTTGCTGCGTTGTGCCTTTGTTGCTGTGTGTGGGCTTTCTCTAGTTGCAGTGAGTGAGGGCTACTCTTCATTGCAGTGTGCTACCTTCTCATGGCAGTGGCTTCTCTTGTTGCAGAGCATAGGCTCTAGGTGCACGGGTTTCAGTAGCTGCTGCACGTGGGCTCAGTAGTCATGGCTCGAAGGCTTCAGTAGTTGTGGCACGAGGGCTCAGTAGTTGTGACTCGCGGGCTCCAGAGCACAGGCTCAGTAGTTGTGGCCCACTGGCTTAGTTGCTCGCGGCATGTGGGATCTTTCCAGACCAGGGATCAAACCCAAGTCCCCTGCACCAGCAGGTGGAATTCGTAACCACTGCACCACCAGGGAAGTCCCTTGACCATATTTTTATTTTTTTATAAATTTATTTATTTTTGGCTGTGTTGGGTCTTCGTTTCTGTGCGAGGGCTTTCTCTAGTTGCAGCGAGCGGGGGCCACTCTTCATCGCGGTGTGCGGGCCTCTCACTGTCGTGGCCTTCTCTTGTTGCGGAGCGCAGGCTCCAGTCGCGCAGGCTCAGTAGCTGTGGCACACGGGCTTAGTTGCTCCGCGGCATGTGGGATCTTCCCAGACCACGGCTAGAACCCGTGTCCCCTGCATTGGCAGGCAGACTCCCAACCACTGCGCCACCAGGGAAGCCCCGTATTTTTAATAATCGTTTCAAAGTAACTCATTGTTAACTCCCTGTTATTGCTGACAGGAACACTGTCAACTCCTGTCTGGCTTCGACTGCTTCTTCCTTCCCTCTCTTCCTCTCTGTGTTTACTCTATGGCTCATTTAGTACTATTACTAAGGTATCACCCTTCTGAGATTTCTATTAAATGTTCCATATAGTTGACAAAGATTCCCCATTTGGCTGGTCAGAACTTGCATGTTTCCTAGATCTTGTGTCCTCTGGGAATGATTCATCTGAGGGCACCTGGTCATTGTTAGCCCAGCCTGGTGGAGTTTTACCTTATGTTAGCATAGCTTAGTTTTTATCAACAGACTCACAGAGAACCCTGAAGATTTCTACAGCTCTTTCTCCATTTAGCTCCCTCCTCTATGCTGCTCTGCCCCAGAAATTCCAGCATCTCAGACTTCGTGATCCCTAATAATTATCTCCTGAACTCAAGACCACTGCAAGGGATCCTCCCCTCAACCCTGAAGCTTTGCTTTAGACAGTGCCCTTCAGGCAGAAGGCTGGCGTGATTTTAAGACTCAGTGTTTGAAAGTGGTTATTTCACATATTTTGTCCAGTTTCATTTTTTTTAAACAATGGGAGGACATGTCTTTTTCCAGTTTCTCCATCATGGCTGGAAGCTGAAGTTCTTATGCATGCTTGACCAAACCAGTAATCTTTCTTCATCTGGTATATTCAACCCCTTTGACAGAGGTCTTAATAGCACTATCAGTCTTAAGTGGTATGCATTATGAATAATAGAAAGGGAGGAGATATTATAATCCACTGAGTCAACACCAGCTGTAATGGAGGGAGCCGGATGTTGTGGGTAAATAGAGGTCCTCTTGTGCAGTGAATAAATTATGTCCTTCCTTGGTACTTAATCCTTAGGTTGGGTTGAACTAACCTAAGGGCTAAGTGTTAAATTTCTCATTTCTTAAAACAGCTAGAAAGTAACAATCTGAGGATTCACTATGGGGCAGTAGAGAGAGATAAAATGCAAAAATAATTCTTTCCTGGGAGTTAGGAAGCTTGGCTCAAAGGCCAGGACTCTGCATTTATAATCCTCCACACTTCCTTCCATTTCTATCTGTAAACATGGGCAATTGAACTCTTTGTCCTTTAACAATCCTTCTGGCTTGGCGATTTTTACTACTGTTCTGTTTTCTCACCATTATTCCTAGTATTATCCCATGTTAATTGGTGTAATATCATAGGCTAGAACAGTTACCTTCTTAAGGGTTAAATTATTTCTATTGCATCAATTAGTAAAGGTAACAATAATTATTAGCACAGCGAAAATTTCAAGAGCAAGAACCAAACAAGGAAAAGCATACAACTTCATGCCATAGACTTCAATAAGTAGTGAAAAAAGAAAAAAATATATTCTGGCATGGCTTGGCATAGCTTCCTAGCCTTAACCCTAAGCTCCAGAAAGAGAGGGAATGAAATGTTGAGAATTTCCACAATTATTTCTTACTTTGGAGAAAAGTAGTTGGAGGGTTGAATAGGAAGCTCAGGTAAAATTCAAAAAGAAATTGTAATAGGGAAGAACAAACCTGATTCCATATTGGATGTATTTCTTTTACTTTAACCTTTGTTAAACATGCATAACAGCCCATCTCCGGGAACGCCACCTCCTATGCCTGAACATTAAGCTAAAATCCCTTTTTTCAGCTCACAGGAAGCATCCTGACCAGTCCCACCTGTGAATGGTTGCAGGAAAGAAGAAATTGACTCACCCCCTTGGAGTCTGGCGGAAACCAGGAAATATTTGCAACAACTTATCTTTTTAATTTTACCTCCTCACCTCCCACCTCTCTGTTCCATAAAAGAAACTAGCACCCAAACCTGGGCAAGATGGGTCTTTTGGACACTAGTCCACCATCTTCTTAGTCTGCTGGCCTTCTGAATAAAGTCATTATTTCTTATCCCAACAACTCATCTCTCAATTTATTGGCCTGTCATGTGGTGAGCGGTATGAGCTTGGGCTCGGTAACAAAATCTTCAGGAGTAAAAGCATCTACAGCAAGACGCCCTGGAGGGGCAGAAGAGCTATAAGACCTGTGTGGGTTGGAAGAACAGTCTGAGAGCAAGGGATCATCCACACAATAACTGGGTGCACTTTGGGCCAAGCGAATATTAAGATAGGGCACTGGGTCAGAGGAGAAAACAGAATCCATATCCTTAAGCAAAGGAAACATAGCTGGAGCCAGGCCTATGCCATTTCCCTGCATCCTCAGGCTACAGAGAAGGCAACAGGAGCGATCCTCATCTTCCGAGCTGCAGTTCTAAGGAAACAATCAGGACTCTGAGTATGAAGGACACTGAGGAAAACTAGGCCGCACTATAGAGAACAAAGGGCAAGTCAAGCAGAGTAGCCTATGTTCTGCATACGCAAGATGAAAAGAAAGGACATAATTAATACCATTCCCTGTATTTTTGTGGCTTTAAATTTTTTATAGTAAATGTTTTTAAAGGATTGTTTAAATTTAAATTATACAAGCATACTACTGAAAGGTAAATACAAGGAGATATGAAGATAGCATAAGAAGACATCTTAAGATGTCTCAAAGAAACAGAAGGAAACTCTCTACAACTTTTTGTGACAAAAGAACCTTAATAAGGACATGAACTCCAGAAAATAATTACTCGTCAGTAAAATTTTAAAAACAGAATAAAAAAGACAAAACTGTACTACTAAAGAAAAAAATTGAGAACAAAATAATATCAGGGAATGAATTAGAAACAGCAAGAAACAGAATAAAGAGTTAAAAACTGAAATAATAAAGTACAAAAAGGCTTGAGCTAATCACAGTGAACAGAGGAACAAGCAAGGTAAAACAATTAAGAAAATATGATATATAAAGAAAGAAGAAAAGCTAACAAAAGGTCATTTCCTTAAACAGATACCCCAGCAGACCAAGCAGAAAACTTACTACAAAATTTCCCTGAAGAATCAAATAGTCTATGTAAAAAATTATACAGAATATCAGTTTTTATTGAGAGTTGTTTGCCACTGAATTTCAGGAATAGAGAAAGAATTCTTTAATCGCACAGAGGGGACAAAGTAAGATGGGAATATTTCAAGCCAGTGTCAAATTTCTCCTTAGTAACACTTAGTGCTAGGATATAATGGAGCAATTAATTTCAGCCAAATTTTTAAAAATAATAAAGTGACAATTTTATACCCACCCATTTCACTAAAATATAAAGACAGATATATTCAAACATGTGTGAACTCAGGAAATGTACTGTCTATAAGAACCTTTAAAAAAAATAAAACTACTTGACAAGGAAATTTAACTGATCAAGAAATAATTTTGAAAACATAGTTTAAAATCTGCAATCTTTCTCAATATAAATTTTCACAAAGCTCTATAAACATCTTCCTAAAAGGTTAATTCTACAGTGCAACAATAGTAAACAACACTTAATGGTTTTTATATTCTTGCGATGTTACTGTGTCCAAAAATTATACTTGCTTGTATATTTCTTTTAGAAAACAGGAAGAAAAAAAAGGCAATAAAAACTTGCCCCAATTTGCTAGAGCTGCCATAACAAAGCACCACAGACTGGATGGCTTAAACAGAAATTTATTTTCTCACAATTCTGGAGGCCGGAATTCTGAGATCAAGATGTCAGCAGGGAAGGGTTCTTGTGAGACTGCTCTCTTTAACTTCAGATGGCTGTCTTCTCACTGTATCTTCATACCACCTTCCCTCTGCACCTGGGTCCAAACTTCCTTTTCTTACAAGAACATCAGGCACACTGGAATAGGGCCCACAATAATTACCTCATTTTAACTTAATTACCTCTTTAAAGGCCCCATCCCCAAATACAATCACATTCTAAGTCCTGGGGCTTAAGACTTCTACATGTAAGTTTTGGGGAGACACAATTCAGCCCCTAACACCCTCCATGGCTCGATGTAAAGAAAGTGCAATTGAATGTCATCATGCTCCATTATTTAAGCCCCAGGGAATGCAATGAAAAGGTCAGAACCCCTTACCTTCTTGAAATAAGTCAACTGGTTATAGCTAGGTTTGGGATCAAAGTCATCTCATCCACTTTGTCTTGGGAGAGGTGCCGGACTTCTTATCATCTTGGGGGAAGAAAAGACTGACCGGTAGTAGAGGGAAAGAGCACAGGACACTCAGTGTTGTTTAACAGTGGTTTTGATAAAGCATAAAGAAAACAGCAGAATGACTAGTTTCTTCCCATTTCCTAGTCTTATTTTTTATTTTCACTCACTTTACTGTTTAAGGTTTACAGAAAACATTGAATATAAAGTACAGAAAACGACTACACCCTCCCCCTCCCACTCCCTCTGCAGTTTCCCCTATTGTTCACAACTTGTACATCTGTTACTATTGATGAATACATTATTAACCAAAGTCCATCACTTACACGAGGTATCACTCTTTGTGTTGTACAGTTCTATGAGTCTTGACAAATGTATACCATCATGTAGCCACCATTGTGGTTCATTCACAATCGTTTGCAGGCACTCAAAATCCCATGCTACACCTAGACATTCCTTCTTCCCTGTCCCCATACCCCAGGTAACTACTAACTTTTTCCTGTCTTTACAGTCTTGCCTTTTCCAGAATGTCATAGCTGGAAGCATACAGTGTGCAGCCTTTTCAGATTGTCTTTTTTCACCGAGAAATACGCATTTAAGGTTCCTTCACGTCTTTTCACGGCTTGATAGCTCTTTTTTTTTTTTTAAAAAAACACTGGACAACATTCTATTCTATGGATGTATCACAGATTTGTTTATCTGTTCATCTACTGAAAGGCACCTTGGTTGCCTCCACATCTCACAATGATGAATAAAGCTGTTATAAAAATCCCTGTGTACGTTTTCAACTCATTTGGGTTAAACACCAGGGAGCGTGACTGCTGGATATTATAGTCAGATTATGTTTAGCTTTGTAAAAAATGCCCAAGTGTCTTCCAAAGTGACTGCACCATTTTGCACACCGACCAGCAATGCATGAGAGCTCCCGTGGCTCCACATCCTCATTAGCACTTGCTGTCAGTATTTTGGATTTTAGCGATTCTAATAGGCACATCTCATTGTTTTAATTTGCAATTGCCTGATGACGTGATATTGAGCACTTTTTCGTATTTGCCATCTGTATACCTTTTTTGGTGAGGTATCTTGTGCAGATCTTTTGCCTCTTTTTGAATTTTTTTAGTTGCTGACTTTCAAGAGTTCTTTGTATATTCTGAATACAAGTCTTTTATCAGACATGCATTTTGCACATATTTTCTCCCAGTGACTTGGCTTTTCATTCTCTCAACAGTGTCTTTATGTAGAGCAGAAGTTTTCGATCTTGATGAAGTCACACTTATCTTTTTCTTTCATGGATCATGCCTTTGGTGTTGTATCTAAATACATCACCAAACCTAAGGTCACCTCTGTTTCTCTTATGTTATCTTCTAGACATTTTAGAGTTCTGCATTTTACATTTAGGTCTATGATCCATTTTAATTTTTGTAAAAGGTCTAAGTTCTGTGACTGGATATCCAGTTATTCCAGTACCTTTTGCGGAAAAGGTTATCTATGCTCTTTTGAATTGCCTTGCAGGGCAATTGCAGGGAACACGGTCTATTTCTGGATTTTCTACTGTTCAATTGATCTATTTATCTCTTCTTTCACCAATACCATATTGTCTTGATTACTACAGATATACAGTAAGTCTTGAAGCCTAGTAGTGACAGTTCTCCAACTTTATTCTTCAATATTGTGTTGGCTACTCTTTTGTCTTTCTATAAACTTTAGAACCAGTTTGTTGATACCCAAAATAATTTGCTGGGATTTTGATAGGAATTGTGTTGAATACCAAATTGGGAAATACTGACATCTTTAAAATATTGAGTCTTCCAATCTGTGAACATGGAATATCTCTCCATTTATTTACATTTGTATTTCTTTCAACAATTTTGTAGTTTTCTTAGTATAGATCTTGCACATATTTTGTTAAATTTATACCTATGTCTGCCTGCCTCCTTCCTCTTTTTTTTTTTTTGGTGCTAATAAAAATGATGTATTTTTTATTTCAAATTTATGCCTATGTCTGCCTGCCTCCTTCCTCTTTTTTTTTTTTTGGTGCTAATAAAAATGATGTATTTTTTATTTCAAATTTATGCCTATGTCTGCCTGCCTCCTTCCTCTTTTTTTTTTTTTGGTGCTAATAAAAATGATGTATTTTTTATTTCAAATTTATGCCTATGTCTGCCTGCCTCCTTCCTCTTTTTTTTTTTTTGGTGCTAATAAAAATGATGTATTTTTTATTTCAAATTTATGCCTATGTCTGCCTGCCTCCTTCCTCTTTTTTTTTTTTTGGTGCTAATAAAAATGATGTATTTTTTATTTCAAATTTATGCCTATGTCTGCCTGCCTCCTTCCTCTCTTTTTTTTTTTGGTGCTAATAAAAATGATGTATTTCTTATTTCAAACTTATACCTATGTCTGCCTGCCTCCTTCCTCTCTTTTTTATTTTGGTGCTAATAAAAATGATGTATTTTTTATTTCAAACTTATACCTATGTCTGCCTGCCTCCTTCCTCTCTTTTTTATTTTGGTGCTAATAAAAATGATGTATTTTTTATTTCAAATTTATACCTATGTCTGCCTGCCTCCTTCCTCTCTTTTTTTTTTTTTGGTGCTAATAAAAATGATGTATTTTTTATTTCAAATTCCAATTTGAAAGCAATTGACTTTTGTATATTAACTTGGTATCCTGTAATCTGGCTATAATTGTTCATTAGTTCCAGGATATTTTTTTGTTGAGTTTTTGGGATTTTCTACATAGACTATCATGTCATCTGTGAAAAAAGACAAGTTTTTTTTATTCTCCATCTATATACGCCTTCCCCCCCTCCCCTTTTCTATGTCATGAGTAAGGACATCTAGTATGATGGTTAATAGGATTGTGAGGGTCTTACAATTTTTACTTTTCTTATAATTTTTACTTTATTGTTTTAAAAGAATTAAAGTGGGCTTCACCAAGAGATTAATTCCTTGAGTAGGGACTATTCCAATACACTAACAGAAGTTGGAGGGGAGAGGAATAAGGAGGGAGGAAGTGTGTTAAATTTCTCATCATAGCATGGCACCAATTTTACGAAAATTAAAACATTTCAAGAATATATACCTTATAATAACTCCAACCTAATGTTTTCTCTTAATCTAAGAGTTATAATTAAGGAGCAATATAGCATGTGGTAAAGAAATGTTTATCATCTTACATTCAGAAATTTGGAAATTATTTCATTTTCATTTCAGTTCATTTGTCTTCTGTTAAACTCAGATAAAGTAAACTTAATATTTTAAATATAATTTTAATATGATCATATTTTTATTATATATCTGTATACTTTTTCTAGCTATTTACCTAGATATCTTTCAACCTGTATGTTTGCAGAGAGAGAACTGGAGTGGGGTTCATCTGTTAACAAAGCATTTTACTGAATAAAGGATAGTGGTTGATTTTTAACATTTTCTTTGTACTTGTCTGTACTGTCTGAATTTAAAAAATAATTAGCATGTATTATTTTTGATAAAAATGTTATTTCAGGGGCTTCCCTAGTGGCGCAGTGGTTGGGAGTCCACCTGCCGATGCAGGGGACGCGGGTTCGTGCCCCGGTCCGGGAGGATCCCACATGCCGCGGAGCGGCTGGGCCCGTGAGCCATGGCCGCTGGGCCTGTGCGTCCAGAGCCTGTGCTCCGCAACGGGAGAGGCCACAGCAGTGGGAGGCCCATATACCGCAAAAAAAAAAAAAAAAAAAAAAATGTTATTTCAAAAATATAATCACAACTGCTTAAAAAAGATGTACTCAACAACCAAAAAAATTAAGATAACAGCTATATGTCCAAATATGGATGGAATTTGCTCTAAATACATACTATAGTGTTAGATTTTGACATCATGTTTACACAGGTTCTACCCTCTGAAGCAGTACCACATAACTTAGGGGGTTAGGTAGCAATCACTGTCTTAACCTTTCCCATCTGCCTCTACATGAGGGATTAAAATGCTACATCAACCAAAAACTGCACAACCACAGACTTAATTATTATGCAGAATCTACTTTATGAAACAACTAAATTGGTGGACTATCCTCTCCACTCCCCAATTAGCAAGTCTTATTTCACATACCTTAAAGCTTAGGACAATAACAGTATCATTCCTAAATTGTTAACAATAATTTTTAATATTATAATTAGTGTATGTATAAAATAGCAGCTTGTTTATTGAATCAAGATAAATATAAGCTGTCATAAGTTAATATGCTTTTTAGATATATTTGACTCATAGATTCTTTTACTCTTGCAATTATTTTAGAAAACTAAGTCATCTGTGGAGTTTTACTATCTCTTGTTTTATCAAATATCTTATTACCTTAAAAAACAGGACTTAAACATTTTTTAAAAATTTAAACTAGTAAAAATTGTCAATGGAAAAAAATTTAAACAGTATCAAACCTAAAGTAGCAAACGTCATCAAATCTATATCAGATCTATATCTTTAAAGGCTTTCCCTTAGACATATATAAATACATAGATGTTGTGATATTTACTATAATGTAACCCAATGTGGTACATATTTACTATTTTGTAACCCAATATAGAACTAGCTCAATTACTGCAATGAGAATATAATTATTAAGAGAATTACGTTTTAAAGCAGGCATACCTCATTTTATTGCACTTCACTTTACTGTGCTTCGCAGATACCGCACTTCTACAAATTGAAGATCTGTGGCACCCATGTGTTGGGCAAGTCTACTGGCACCATTTTTCCAACAGCATTTGCTCACTTCCTGTCTCTGTAACACAGTTTGATAATTCTCATGACATTTCAAACTTTTTCATTATTTTTATATTTGTTATGAGGATCTGTGACCAGTGATCTTTGATGTTACTATTGTAATTGCTTTGGGGCACCACAAACCACACTCATGTAAGACAGAGAACTTTATAAATGTTGTGTGTGTCCTGACTGCTCCACTGACCAGCTGTTCCCCCATCTCTCTCCCTCTCCTCAGGCCTCTCTATTCCCTGAGACACAACAATATTGAAATTGGGCTAATTAACAGCCTCTAAGTATTCAGGTGAAAGGAAGAGTCAACTCATGTGCCAAACTTAATTGCTGTCTTTACGGAGAAATGGCCACGGCCACCCCAGCTTTCAGCATCCACCACCCTGATCAGTCAGCAGCCACCAACATCCAGGCAAGACCCTCCACCAGCACAAACATGACCACTCACTGAAAGCTCAGATGATGATTAGCGCTTTTTAGCAATAAAATATTTTTTAAGTAATGTACACTTTTAGGCATAATGTTACTGCACACAACAGACTACACTATAGTATGAACATAACTTTTATATGCACTGGGAAACCAAAAAATTCATGTGACTTGCTTTATTGTGATATTTGCTTATAGCACTGGTCTGGAATTGAACCCACAATATCTCCGAGGTACACCTGTACCCATTTTGAAAACCTATAGAAAGAAGATATAGAGGTACAATTTTTTTTTTTTTTTTTTTTGCGGTACGCGGGCCTCTCACTGTTGTGGCCTCTCCTGTTGCGGAGCACAGGCTCTGGACGCGCAGGCTCAGCGGCCATGGCTCACGGGCCCAGCCGCTCCGCGGCATGTGGGATCCTCCCGGACCGGGGCACGAACCCGCGTCCCCTGCATCGGCAGGCGGAGCGCCACCAGGGAAGCCCTAGAGGGTACAATTTTTAACTCTCAGAGAAGCACAGAGATCTTGCTTGTTAGTAAAATAAATGTAAAAAAAAAATCATATATCCCATTTTCAATTAAAGATTATATTTTTCTACTTTAAGGAACAAAAGACTAGAACTCTGGGTAAAATATTACTTAACCTACTTGGAGGGTGTATTATTTAAACTTGGCGTTTTTTAAAAAAATCCTAAATCTATACAAGGGTTTTTAAACTTTCTTACTTCAAGCAGAGATTCAGGAATCTAAATGGAGCATTAATTCAGCTTATCTCAAATAACACTATCAATATTTCACTGACATTTTTAAATTGAGGGGCAATTTAAAATTTCTACTATGTATACTTACAATTTATAGTCGACATTATTTATGTCAAAACAAAATTTTAAAAACTTGATTTAGTGATGTGCGTATAGATCTTTTCCACATTATGAAAAAATTCAAACATACATAAAAGTTGAATTGTTCAGTGAATACCCATACTACTACACCTAAGAATCTTTCAATGACTGTATACTTGTACCTGTACACTTCACTCCTGTCAGCGGTTATATCATTTAACTAGAGCGAGAGTTCAGTGTTTGTGTACGGTGTTTTATTTTTTGAGGTAAACTTCACATGAAGAATACAAACCTTATGAGTACCATTGGATGTCATGTGAGAAATGCACACACCTGCTGCCATGACTGAATGTCTGTACGCCCCACATTCATTTGCTGAAGTGCTAATGTGATGGTGCTTGGAGGTGGGGACTTTGGGAAGTACTCAGGTGACGAGGCTGGAGCCCCCATGGTGGGATTAGCATCCATGTGCAGATGCCATGAAGACAGCCGTCTGTAAACTGGGACCACACTCTCTACTAAGAACCCAACCACGCTGGCACCCTGATCTGGAAGTTCTATCTTCCAGAACTGTGAGAAATAATTGTTTACTGTTTAAGCCATCCAGTTGATGGTATTTTATTACAGCAGTCTGAACTAAGACTCCTGTGTAACCCTAATCCTTGTCAAGTTACATTATTTTCACGCCTGAGTTCTCTCATCCTCTGTCTTAATCCCTATGCCCAAACACTGTTTTCAACATATATTAATTTTGCCTTGTCTGGAACTTCTTACAAATATTATTTACAGTATGCGGTCTTTTGCATAGACTTCTTTCACTCACCACAATGTTTCTGATATTAATCAATGGTGTTACATAAATATATATATATATATTTTTCCCTTAATTGTGGAATAGTATTTCATTGTGGAAATACATCTTTTTGTTCATCCATTCTTTGTTGATGGACCCGACTCACTTTTAGTTTTTTGGCTATATCTTTGTACAAGTCTTTTGGTGAATATATTTTCATCTCTTCAGTAAATACCTAAAATTGAAATTGAGGGATTATAGAGTGGTATACACCTAATTTTATAAAACTGCTGGGTACCATTTTACACTCCTGTTGACAATGATAACAGTTCTGACTGATCTAATATTTATACCCAGATTTGATGTTGTCAACCTTTTTAAGCATTCTCAGGGTGTATAGTGATATATTGCAGTTTGATATACTACATTCTCATTATCATTCGGTTCAAATAATTTTCCAATTTCCCTCTTGATTTCTGCTTTAACCCTTTGAATTATTTATTTAGAAGCATGTTATTTAATTTCCAAATACCTGGAGATTTTTCTAAGTATCTGGTTGTTATAGATTTCTAATTTAATTCCACAATGGTCAGAAAAAAATGTATGATTTGAAACTTTTTTAATATAAGACTTGTTTTATGACCCAGTATATGTTCTATCTTGGTAAAGTTACCATGTGCACTTGAAAACGATGTGTATTTGCAGTTTTGGGGGGTAGTGCTCCACTTGTAGACTAATCAGGTCAGGGTAGTTGACAATGTTGTTCAGATCTTCTATTTCTTTGTTGATTTACTTTTTTGTCTAATGCTGTAAGTTGCGGAATGAAGACATAAAATCCCCTACTTGTTTGTACAGTGGTCTTTTTGTTAATTTTTGTTTCCTGTATTTTTAACCTCAGTTACTAGGTGAACACAAATTTGATTGATATACCTTCCTGATGAAGATATTATGATTGATATACCTTTTATCATTATGAAAATGCTTCCTTTTTATCTCCAGTAATTCCTATGTTAAAGTCTATACTATCTAATATTATCTGATATAAACAAACCCCAGTACCAAATTCTGACGTCTTCTTATTGTTTGCATTTCCATCTATTTACTTGCAACCTATGTCTTTATACTTAAAGTGTACTTATATAATCAGCATATAGCTAAATCTTTGTTTTTTTTCAATCACTTTGACATCTGCTTTTTAAGGGGAGTTTTTAAACATAAAAATTACATTTGGATGTAATGAAATTACAGATGTGGTTATATTTAGTTCTCCTGTTTTGTTTGTTTGTTTGTTTGTTTTTCTCCCTTCCTCCTTTTGGGTTTTGGGTTAATTGCGTATTTCTCTGAATGCCATTTTAATACGTGATTGTTTTTTCAGCTATATAGCTTTGCAGTTTTTAATTTTTTTCTTTAGTGGTTGCATTCTTAACATAGTCTTAATACTATACCACTTCATGAAAAATATAAGAATGTTGCAATAGTATAGTTCCATGCACCCCTTCCATGGTAAAAGGCTGTACTCTGCTTGTAAGACATTTGGCATTTCCATATCTATGTCCATAAGTTCAGAACTCAAGGAGAAACTCTATAATTACTCAAGTGTGGATATACAAATATAGTCTCACCTAAATATCAAGGACATAATGGTTCAATGTGGCGTCCACAGAGCTCAGCGGTCTGCTGTAATATATATATTGTCAGGGTGATGGACATCACTTGTTTTCTAGGTAAGAACCTAGGTTTTCCAAATATGTGATGATACGATTATGGGTTTTTGTCTCATGTCAAGGCAAAATACTGGAGCCTGTTAATAGTTATTGCACAGAATATTTGACTACAGGATGTGTTGGGAATGAAGCAGAGTAAAAACTTTTCCAAAGCCCAGAGGTCTGTAAAACATACTTCTTCTCTCTAACAATGGAGCATGACAAGGGTACCAGAGGAATAAATGTAACTCAGGAGCAGCTGATAGAGCTGAGTTCAGAGACAGGTTAGAACCCTCAGTGTTGTGATCTTCAGTACCTAAACACTCCAGCTAAGTTTAAAAAAAATGTAGGTTTCTAATCCCTAAATGACTAAATATTCTGATTCAGTGGGATAGAGGTCAGGAATTTACGTTTTTAACAGTTTTCATACACTGTACTGCAGGTGGTCCATACGTATTGTAAAGTTCACATGGGTACTTGGCCTTAGTTTTAAGAATTTTAAAATTCTGGACAGATTGGGGTGTTTAAATAAGTCTTCACCCCTAGGCCTTTAGCTCAGGTGACGTGGCCTTAGAGTCCTACAGTGATCATCCAAAGGAATGCTGTCTTTATCCCACCGTCCTTTATTTTTTTCTCTCTTCACAACACACTTTTTATTTGCCATATAGTATTTTTACTAACGTATATTTTGCTTTCTTGTCTGTTCCCTTTCCTACCCTGTAAATTCCCTTACTAGACCATAATAAGAGGGTATGACATATCTGGCTCATTCATAGCACCTAGTAAAGCGTTATACACCTTAGGTGCTTGATAAATAATCGAGGACACACTGATTCATTCCAAAAACGTAACATCACAGCACCATTTAGCACCAAATGTCTGGGTTCATAATAGTCTCAGCAAAACCCATAGTCGGATAAAACGTATACACTGTACCATGTCCCCACGGCAAACCCAGATCATGGCCTCAATTCCTGGGGAATTCCAAAGATAGACACTGAGGAAGGCCAGGTTTTGCGGGTGGGAGACCGTTTCGAGGGAGGTCGGTCACAAAACACTATGCTGCTTATAAGGTTCATTGCTGACGACTACAATTAAATACGTACAAAGGGACGGGCAGTCAAGAGGTCACCGCTCAAGACGAAGCCTATCAGAGCCTGTCGTCCGGACCGGTCCAGCAGAGTTGACCCAGCTAGGGAGCTCGGGTGAAGAGCGCGGCGGGGAAAACGCCCCGCCCACGCCGCGGAGGGGCCCACGCCGCGCAGCCCCGCCCACGCTGCGCAGGGGCCCACGCCACTCCCCACGCTCTTCACGGAACTACCCAAGCCGCCGCCGACACCATAGACTTGCACTCCGCGAGCCCGTTCCGGAAGCGGGGCCGAGACGCACGTCGGACTGCGCCTGCGCGCCGACGTCTTCCCGAAGGACCAATGAACGGAGGGGTGGGCGGGCAGTAGGCGGTTTCCGGTTCCGGTCGGCGCCTGTGTGTTGGCTGTTGTGCTACGTGTCTTGGACTGGGACAGTGGACGGCGGGCAGGTGAGGCTGCGTCTGGTGTGGGCTCCGGGCTACCGTTTGGTCACTCACGGAGGTGGCGGACGTGGGCGAGTCCGCCGGCCGTCCGCCGGCTGCCCGCACGGCGTCGGGGGAAGCAGACCCGGGGCCGCGGCCCGTGTACCCGATGGAGAAGGGCTTCCAGGGCCTCTGTCCTTCGGGGCCGGCTTTGCGGCCGCGCGGGCTCGGCCACCTTGCTGGGAACGCTTCCGCCGTCTCGGTGCTGTGGTCATGGAGGGTCTCTTCGGTGTTGGCTTTGGGGCCGTGTGTGTGGAGCGTGTCTCGGGGAGCTCCTCCCTGTGCTGTGAGGGTGAAAGGGTTAATCTAGAGTCTGGATCAGGAGGCCATAGTGGGTTATTGGATCCCTTCCCCTGACGTTCAGTGCAGTGTTTCGGGTGTTGCACGGGTTTTTTTGTGTATTTCTTTTTTTTTTTCCTGAAAGGACCCTTCGCATTTATCACGACATCTGTAAAGTTTAGGCTCAGTGGATTTGCAGAACAGAGTTAAGTGCAAGACTAAGGAAACAGGCGTTACTACCTGTGTGTTGCAGGGGCCTAGCACACCTGGCCTGGGACGTTTATACAATTCCGGACGTCCTTTCAGTGTTCCTGGGTGAGGAACCCGGGGCTTAGAGAGGCTGCATTTCATACAAAGGGATTTGCACCACCACCTCTTGCGGGGGGCATTAGCTCAACAAAAGCTTATCGAGTATCTGGGTGCCTGGCCACGGTTGTAAGCACCTGAAATACAGTAAAGTCCAAGTAGCGAATCGGCTTCATTGGCTGTTGTACCAGTGACTGTCAGAGCCAAGGTTGGATGACATTTCTACTGTGTGACGGGTTCCACAAGAGAGCCCATCGGTAACATACATATAGCCCTTTTCCTTAAAAGGTGTGTCCAGACCTAAAGGTTCAGACTTCAGCAGATAGCTTCTGAGAGTCAGGGTCTTGGTTTAGCCAGTTTTTGTGGTTTTGAAAATTGTACAGATGATCTGCCCCATGCAGAGAAACTCTTTTCTTAAAATGTTGTGTGGCCATGGTTTGGAACAGTCAGATGGAAGTCCACATTTACCTCTACTCTAGGCCCTTGAAGCATCACAGTTGGCATTCACTGCACGGGACACTGGGGTCTGGGGAGTTTAAAATAAAATATAGCAAATATTTGTTGGGTCCCAACCCTGTTGATTCCTCAGCAGGAGCAACGGGAGGACTGCAGGGTGGGTGAGGAGTGGATCTGTTGTCAAGTGCTTATTAGACTTTTCGTAGTGAGAGCCCTTTTATATTAAGAGCTTGCGTCCTTTGTCAGTGATAAGAACACGGGAAAACCTGCGGTTTTCTTATTGCCTTTGTTTTGATGATTGGCTGGAGATTGCAGAAAATAATGTCAATTTACTCTTGGAGTCTGTGTTTTTTTTTTTGTGAGATGATATCGACCCACCCATATCAGGCTGGTCTCATTCACATTTTGGTATAACTCAGCAAGTCCTTGCTCTATAATAAATAACATCAGTGAGTATCTTTTTTGTTTTTTAAATAGGCATCATGGATCAGGTAATGCAGTTCGTTGAGCCAAGTCGGCAGTTTGTGAAGGACTCAATTCGGCTGGTTAAAAGATGCACCAAACCGGATAGAAAAGGTAATAAATAGTTTTGGAATGAGAGAAAAAAATTAAATCTTTGCATTCTCTAAGCCCTTTATTTGATTAATGTCTTCCTGTTTAATAATTGCTGCAATTCTTTCATCAACATTTTTATTGATTTATTTTACTTTATTGTTTTTTAACATTGTTATTTTTTCTAAATTTTGTATACTTTTTACACACCTCGTAAGTTTTTCTCTTATATGTATTTTCACATCATATAAGGTTATTCGTTACAGCCTTATTTTCCATGTTGCTTTTGCCTTAGTCGTATTTAATGACTTTAGAGTTTTTAGTATCTTTCACATTTCTACTCTGGAAAATCTTTTGGAGCTCTTCCTGCGGTGCCACTCCCTCCCCAAGCCTCCCCCAAGCAAAAAAGGCCTTAACGTGAAATCAACAGCATAGTTGGTGCCAACCTAGGAAGTTTAACTTCTTATTTATCACAATTCATGTGTTAAAAGGTGTACCACAATTTGTCTGCTTCTGTTCATTTATTGACTGCTGCCTGAGTTAGGAGGTGGGAATATAATACAGACTATAATATGATGCATTATAATACATATATAGCATAATATATAAAAATATACAATAGGGAGCAGTCCTTGCTTTTATGGACCTTAGATTCTTTGAGAGAAGATAGTCATAAATAATGACAATTACAATTTTTAATTACTGTTGTGGTAAGTATTATGGAAGGTAAATAGAGGAATATTTGACAACATGTAATAGGAGGACTGACCAAGTCAGGAGGTCAGGGAAAGCTTCCCTGAAGAAATAACATTAAATGGAAAAATTACCAGGGTCTGGGACCTTTACATAAAACTGTGCTCAACCCAGTTCGGTTTTTCAAGCCTTATTTTTGGCTTCATTATAATATCAAAGACAGGTGACCTATTATAAAAAGTTATGTTCTGTGCTTTTACAATTAATACTTTTAGCAATGTTACAAAGTTTTTAAGACAGATACTGTGTATTCTGTCCATGTTTCATTTCTTTTTGGTATTCTGGTCATTTGCTAGGAAGATACATATGTCACTGTTGGTTGATGGAATCACTAGCCTGAACATGCAATTTATTTTTATATATCATTAAGTATCGATAAAATATGACAGTTAAAAAATCTGTCAAATACCTTATTTACTATTAATACTGTCATGTTTTATGTAAAATTATATACTTATTATCAGGAGAAATGTACATCAGTAAGTTTATGTCAGTGCTAATTTTTTTCCCCCTATACTTGCAGTGACAGTGCAAAAAATAATGTAAATTTTGTGTTTTTAAATCCAGAATTCCAGAAGATTGCCATGGCAACTGCAATAGGATTTGCTATAATGGGATTCATTGGCTTTTTTGTGAAATTGATCCATATTCCTATTAATAACATCATTGTGTAAGTAAACTTTATGAAATCGACAATATCTAGGATAGAATGAAAATGCAAACCATTTGAGTTAACAGCCTGCTATTTCGTTAATACACAGGTATGTTTCTTGACTTTTTAATGTAGGTACAGTCTACTGCTGTTTACTGAGTACCAGATAATTCAAAGTGACTAAATCTTATATAATTTTTATAGCTACTCTGTGAGATAGGCACTAATTTTTTAATAAGTAAAATTTTAAAGGATCAAGGAAGTGAGTTAAAGGCACTCAGTATGAGACAAAACAAGTATTCAGTGACAGGACCAATATTCAAATCCAAGTCCTCTTTCTGCAATATATTAACTTGTCTACAAGATTTTTAAGGTGCAGAGAAAATGCTCCCCATCTGAAAATCACTACAGCGATAGAGTTCAAACCCTGGACCAGGTTGCTTAGGTTTAGATTCTCTTTCTTGTTACTTAATAGTTGTCATGACCTTGGACAGCTTGCTTAGCTCCTCTGTGCCCAGTTTATTCAATAAGGATAATAGTTCTTAATTAGGGCTATGGAAAGATTAATGACTTAGGTCATGTAAAACCCTAAAAAATAATTTGGGTAAGAACCTAAATGGAAGTTGTGGTTATTGTAATGAGCCATTGATACTAATATACTTTTAGGTATATTAGGAGGAGAAAAGACAGAGGAACACTGGGATTACTTTATTCTATTTTAAATGCTTTTGCTTTTTAGATTCATTACAAGATTCATTACAAGTTGTTGGGAACACCTTATGGCAGTGTGCAATTAGAGCAGTCAGTTTTAGGCCATTTTGTTTGGTGTAAAGAGTTAGTATGAGTTGCAGTACTTCTTTGCTCTGTGATTTTGTATTCACCTAATCTCTGAGCCTTACCTGCCAGTGAGATAATCATGAGAGAAGCCTTTTAGACTTATTTTATGGGGTGGGGATGCTTTGTAAACTATAAGTCTCTGTAAGTACTAGATATTTTATTATAGATGCTGGTGGAAGTTGTCTTTTAAATGACGAGACTGGATGAGTATTGTCAGGTGGCTTTCTTAAGTAGGTTTTCATAGCTATTATGCAGACATGCCTCAAAGGGGTATTTTAGGATCACAGAAAGTTAGACCTGGAAAGGACCAAGTCTCTCAAACCTCCTCCATCAGTTCAGAAATCTCTATTATATTCCTAGTGAGGAATGCCATTTCTGGAATAGTGGAATCACAGAGCGAATCCTGAAGTAGAATTAGGAAACCTGAGCTCAGTGTCTCTGGGCTACAGCCCCTACCTAGTTAGTAAACGGAGGAGGTAGGGTGGAGTCTGTGACATAAGCTCAGTGCTTCTGCTCTCCTGCTCCCCAGTCCATTGTCAGACAGGTATAACTGACAGTTATTTCTTTAAATTGTTATGAAGTTTAATTAATTGGTAAGGTAATATTAATATGTAACTATATATATATATATATATATATATATTCTGTAGTTTGTGTGTGTGTATACACTACAGAACCTAGTCCAGTGTATTCTTGTACACATTGAAAACACTTGAGTATGTGTTGAATTAAGTGAACAACGGCAGGTTCTTAACCTTTTTCTAAGGATCATGATGGTAATAATAATTGCTAACATTTATTGAGCACTTGCTGTGTGCCGAGGACACACAGCTTAATGTGAGCTGACTCTTTTAACCCTCATGACAATTGTGTGAGGTAGTAGTATTATTATTTCCATTTTATAGATGAAGAAACTGAGGCATGGAGAGTAAGGAAGTACGTCGCATGCCTATAAGTGGTAAAGCAGCATGTGAAACCCAGGCTTGGGAGCCTGTGTTCTTAACCGTTGTATAGGCCATCTCTCATTCCGGCTCAGTTTCAGACCACTACTCATCCTGAGTCAGGCGCCTCACTTCAGGCTCCAGTTTGCATTTTATTAAGCCCTCTTAAAATCCAGTGTTTAGAATCCAGTGCTTACTGTGGGTGTTTTCTTGCTAAAGGCTAAAATCTTCAGTTTCTCACAGATAACGGCTACAATAAACTTCCTTTATCCTGGGTTTACATAGTTGGTGTGCTTTGTTTTTAGCCTAAGAATGGAACATTACCCCTTGTTAAGTTCCTTTTTGCTAGATTCCGTTATGGAAGGCTTTTGCATTTTTAATCTGTTCATCATTGTTATTTATCCTAGTTTTGTGTTCAGACATCTTTTATTTCATTATCTGAGTTGTGACCTAAGTACCTTTTAGGACAGTGTACTCTTAGCACACCCTTTCGGGATTGAGATTCATTAGTCCAGTTGTTCCCAACAGGTCTTTGAAACAAGTGTTAAAGATTTGTTTTCTTCCTTCCCACTAGCTATCTATTTTAGGGAGATCAGCTTGGTGCTTTGTGACCACCTGGATGGGTGGGATAGGGAGGGTGGGAGGGAGGTAGATGCAAAAGGGAGGGGATATGGGAACATATGTATATGTATAACTGATTCACTTCGTTATAAAGGGGAAACTAACACACCATTGTAAAGCAATTATACGCCAATAAAGATGTTAAAAAAAAAAAGGCAAGGGAGTTAACAAACGTTCAGTAATAATTTGAATTGTTGAGAAAAAAGGATCCATTTATTCACCGGCCAAGGCTATTTCTGTTAGGTTGATTCCATCCAGTAAAATGTAAATATTATTTGTCACTGGATAATTAATCAGCATGTGGTATTAGTGTGCTTAGATCCAAGGATTAATTATCATTATTTAGTATAAAAAATCCTTTGAATGAAGTTGTCTTTTACATGGAAAATGCACGTTATCAGTGGTCTTTTGCCTTGGTCTCACTAGACTATACAGGTGCTATGCTGTGTATGTTTCCTGACTGAGATGAATTTTAATTTTTGCCAGAATGAAGGGCACAGGGAAACTTACAGATAGCAAGTCAGAGAAGAAAAACAGTATGTCCTTACTTTTATGCTTGCTCTTTGCTTTTTTTTTCCTCTTAGAAACCTTGGCTTGCATTCAAACTCTGACCAACTAATTAAAAAGAAGAAAATTTAAAAAAATTTGCTTTCTCTTAATTCTTATTTCTGCAGCAGGCACAATATTTTTGTCAACCTTGCCAACCTTGCTAGTCAGAGATTGTTGAACTATGACCTTTTGGAAGCTAGTTGCTTAGAAAACTTTTCTTCTAGTAACACAATTGTTTTCAGTGTTTAAAGAGTTAAAAAAATATGTCTCTAGATAGTTTTTACATTAAAATGAAGCCCAAATAAAACATTTTGTGAGAAAAGCTATCAGAAAACTTTAAGTTTCTTCATGATATGCCATGACAGCTGTAAAACTAAAAGAAATCTTTTTTTCCTACTTGAAAGAGCATAAAATCACTGTTTAAATCATTTTGAGGCAGTAGCAAGTGAAGTATAAACACAAGCTTCTCTTTCACTAGGCTGAATTATCACATGTTTTTCCTTATGATGAAATTTTTTCTTCTATACAATTACAGTAGTCAAAATTAATATCCACAGGGTTATAATTTAAAGGAGTTTTATAGTTGTGGGTATTTTAGTTGCAGCAATACAGTTTAATGATAAAAGCACTTAAAGCACTTCACGTTAAAGTATAGATGCAGGAGTGTTTCTTTTAGGAGTATAACTTTCATCTAGTACTGGAATTATTCTCTTTCTTTAACATCACAGTTTTAAAATGTATATCTCAGTATACAGTTTTAATGTTTATGCTTTTGAAACTTGGAAGGTCTTCTGTAGAAAAGGTGATTTTTATTTTCATTATGAATCCAGGTTTTTGAGTGATTATGGGAAGATATAGTGGTTGAGAACCAGCATACTGCTCTGCACTCTTGATTTTCAAATGGCTGATTGTACATCAAATTGAAAAAGTTCTCAACTAACCGCCCTGTTACATAATTCATATTTTTCGTCTTGTTGAGAAAGATGTTATGCTAGACTGTTAAGCATGTTTTCCAAATGAGGATTCTTTTTTTTTTTTTTAATTAATTAATTTATTTATTTTTGGCTGCGTTGTGTCCTCATTGCTGCGAACTGGCTCTCTCTAGTTGTGGCAAGCGGGGACTACTCTTTGTTGCGGTGCACGGGCTTCTCATTGCGGTGGCTTCCCTTGTGTGGAGCACGGGCTCTAGGCACGTGGGCTCAGCAGTTGTGGCTCGCGGGCCCCAGAGCGCAGGCTCAGCAGTTGTGGCGCAGGCCTAGTTGCTCTGCGGCATGTGGGATCCTCCCGGACCAGGGATCGAACCCGCGTCCCCTGCATTGGCAGGCGGACTCTCAACCACTGCACCACCAGGGAAGCCCCCAAATGAGGATTCTGAGGTTTAAAAGATTAAGCCTGTTCCAGCAGCCACGTCCTCTGTAAGGACCTTTTCAGTTCCAAGATTTTAAAGTTCAGTTTCTTCCCTTTTGTGCTATTTTGGAGTAACGTAGGCGTGGTTCTCAAATAACTGGTTTTGGTTCCGTAAAATTACAGCATATTGCATTTCAAACTTTTCTTCTTATTAAAATCTTATGTACACTCAAAATTGACCATCTTTTTTTCTTTTACAGTGGTGGCTGAATACCTTTTTAGAAAAGTGTTTTTCGTCTTGGGGATTGGTGAACAAGTGAGGATTTGAGACGCTCATGGACTAAAAATTTGCCTATATGTTTTGTGTTTTTCTTTCATTTTTTTCTTCCAAGATGTTTTCTAATTGTAAATTAAAATAATTTCAAAATAGACAAATTTCTCTTTTTTCCATCACAGATATTTGTCAGATTTTAGTGGTAAAAAATAATGGGTTCTTTTCCCTTCTTCCCTTCCTTCAATCCTTTATATTTTGGTTTACAGGAGAAATTAAAGGGCACAGTGGAATATTGCACTTTCTGAGTACTCCTCTATCAGATCAGTGTTTTGCCATCATGGAGGAAGAAACAGCAAGTAAAGGATGGTAGAGATAGAGAGAGCTTGAAGTTGGGGTAGGAGTTTTGGCCCTAAACACTGAAGGTGTAAGTAGGTAATCAGACCTATATACAAGTTTATGTGCTACTTGAAATAGCTTCCTGAAAATCATGGTTAAAAACTTTAAAGTGAGAGCTCCTCTTCAGGTAAACTATAATTTGTTATACTGTCATAAACATTGGAGTTCTAAATATTTTAAAGAATTTTTTTGATAATTAAATGTGAGATGAAAAGGTGCCTTGTCTTCTTTCCCTTTTAAAAAAAATACTGGTATAAAATTGAGACAGTCTATTCTCAGTTTTATTTATAAAACTATTAATCTGTTCATTCAGTGTTTAGTTATTGAACTTTATTTCTCAAGTTGTAATTAAAAAAAAATTGTATAGCAGCACACATTTGGTAGGTGTCCTCTGATTCTTAGCAAGTAAGGTAGACAGGTGTCTAACTGGTATTGTTTGGCAGTATTCCTCAGTTTTGGGATCCATGGTTCAGAGAGCAAAGTCTGTGGTTCAGAGAGCAAAGTCTGTTTTCATAGTGATGATAACAGATTTTCTGCCTATTTTTGAAATACTGATAACTGTTTTCAGTCTTGAATGAATTGATGTCTTCAAGGAAATAAAGCCTTGGCCATCTCTGCTCTTAAGAAGACCATATAGCTATGTTTGATAGTTATGTAGCTCCTTAAAGGCCAGAAGTGTGTGTGTTTACGTGCATGTGTGCATATGTATGTTTGTCTCTATGTTTACACAAGCACTCATATATAGTGTGCCTATACACATATACACACATTTACATATATACACATATGTATTGAGTACTTATGGTAGAAATCTAAAATGTACACTTGCTAAAATGTCAGACTTGCTTCTGGCAAATGTGTATTTTCTTGTAGGATAAAATCTGTACATAAATATTGACTTGATGTAAGATAATTATGAATCTCTATAGCCTACATTTGTGCAGCTCATTTTTTATTTTTCTGACTTACTGTTTCCTGACACATGGGTACGTAAGGCATGACATAAATATTTTGTATTTATAAATGTGAAGTGAGGGCTGACCAAGGATTGTGGTGATAAAACAGAATAACCTTCACACTCAACAATTGAATTCTTAAATAGGAAAGAATAAATAACTAGATTTTTCTTACTAACCATACCCCTAGTATATCTAAGATATGCTCATGTGTTTGTTTTGTAAAACAGTACTTCTTAAACTTCAGCAAGTTTAAGAATTACCTGAGGGAGTTTCTTCCCAGCCTGAAGAGTGTTGAGTGAGCAGGTCTGGGTGGGCCTGAGAGTCTGCATTTCTGTCTCCCTGCTGATGCTTCTGGTACACAGAACACACTTTCAGTGGCAAGGTTTTAAAGCTCTTGATAATTTTCTGGTGTCTTAATACCTGCAGCAAAACATACTAATGCCCTTGTGGCAGTTTTGGCATTTCCATGAACCCCTACACCTTACAACCAAGTGCTTGGCCACCTAGACTAAAACCTGCTGTTAACAACAGAAACACACGTCGAAGAGGGAGGCAGTTAATGGTCCAGACAGGATGGCAGAGTCTTGATAGGAGAGGGTAGGAAGTAAAGCCCTGTTTCTATTTCAGTGTCTCTGTTACTGCTGGAAAGCAGTGCTTTGCTCCAGACTCTGTCCCTCTTGGGGCATCTGTCTCCCATTTATCTGCCTGGAAGGAAGGGTACTTAGTTTCACCTGAGTGTGGGAGGCACCATGGTGCTTCATGTTTAAAGGGTGCACCTCACATTGGAAAGCTCCTGCTTAACAGCAGCTGCGATCTACTGCAAGTTACACATGTCATAGTGTGCTCTAGAAGTTTTGTGGCAGATTTTCTAGATTCTGTGGATGCAGTTTTGTAAGGCTTATTGTACCTGTAGCATCTCTCACTCCCTAACCACTATTATAGTAATGTATATGCCTATCTCATGATCTTGAGGTCCTAATAGAGCTTGCTATTTTTTTAAATCAGCCTTGCTTGTAGCTTTTCTGTAGGCTTTTTAGACGACACCTAGAAGAGGCTCCTGAGATAGCTTGGTTCTAATTTAGTAAAGTTCATTAAAACAGAACATCAGACACTTCACTAACTACAGTTTAATCAAAATGGATTTGCATTCTCTTCCCACCAAATACTTAATGAATTTCTAAGTGAACAGTATCACAAGTGTTGACTCAGTAGTAGAGATTGGAACATATACTTTATCGGTTTAATGAAATTTATGTAAGATTTTATTGTTTTCAAACTAATGTTCCTTCTCACTTGATCCTCTCAATAACCCTGTGTAATAAGTAACGTAGGGATTGTATTCTTCAAAATATATCTACAATTTACTACTTAGCCCTCCACCCTTCCCACTGCCACCACCACTACCATCCCACCTGCATATTTTTTTTTCTTCCAGTTTTATTGAGATATCACTGACATACAGCACTGGGTAAGTTTAAGGTGTACAGCACAGTGATTTGACTTACATGCATCATGAAATGATTATCACAATAGTTTTGGTGAACATTCAACATCTCATATAGATACAAACTTAAAGAAATAGAATATTTTAGTTTGTAATGAGAACTCAGCAATTTTTATACATAATGTCCAGCAGTGTTAATTATATTAACCGTGTTGTACATTACATCCCTGGTATTACTTATAACTGGAAGTAGGTATCTTTTGACTGCTTTTTTTTTACCCCTCCCCCTTACCCCTGGTAACCACAAATCTGATCTCTTTTTCTATGAGTTTGTTTTTGAAGTGTAAATGACCTACAACACTATTAGTTCCTGTTACACAACATAGTGATTTGGTATTTGTATGCATTTCAAAGCGATATTTTACTTCTTTATTGTCCGCCCCACTAGAATACAAGTGCAGGGAAAGGCAGACATTTTTGTCTGTCTTATTTGCTGCTGTATCCCAAGAGCCTAGGGCAGTGTTTGCACGTATTCGCCACTGTTATGTTGACTGAGACTGAAGTGCCCGTTGCTGGTTTGTAAGTACAACACAGAACATGATAACTTAAAACACTGGCTTAGTAGACTACACTAAGCAAATTCTCAACTTTTTTGGTGCTAGTAAGCTAGTATCAGAACACTAATATTGTGTGTGTGTGTGTCTTGGCTTTTACTTGCACTCTTGGGACAGTAGCAGTTCTGGACTTGTAACTTGCTGTGCCTTCTTACCCGCCTCCCTCTCACTGGCCTCCATAGAAAAGTATTTCCTCCTTCAGTGGTGTTATAGGGTTCCCTCTTGTGTCTCTGTAGGGCAAAGTAATTTTAAGTCTTTTCATCAGTATAATTTACAAGGCTCTTTCCCTGCGTTAAGGGCTGCACGTGATGTTCCAGGGGCCACCTGTTTAGGTGGCTCAGGACTGACTAACCTTGAAAGAAAGCGTTTACACTTGGAAAAGATGATTCTGAAACTAGCTAGGGTAGCACTGCCTTTTCTTGAATGTCTTCGAGGCTTTGTGAAAAAATAAGACGAAAGAAATAACACCCCTCCCCCACCCCCTAAAACCTAGATTGGAGGAGCAGAAAAACCAGCAACCCTTCTGGCATTATTCTCTCAGGTGTAATGGGAGTAAAAGGCCCTGCCCTACCTAGTAGAGAGTGTTACCCTCATGGATGTAAGATGGCTTTGGAAGCTAAAATTGTGCAGACATGAAACAGACTTGTTTCTGCCATGTATTTTGGGAAGGTCAAGGGGACAGAACCAAGTGAAAATATGTCAGGACGTTTGTCACAGCAACCGAGGCAGTAACAAAGCCAGCTGATTTTTCTCTCAGGGAAGAGCAGCAGTTGTTGCACAAACGGGTAGCGTGTTACGTGACGTGTGGCTGTGGATGGAGAAAACGCACGATGCGACAGCTGTGAGTTAAGTTTTATTTGGGCCTCACTGAGCACTAGCCCAGGAGGCAGGCTCTCAGGTAGCTCTGAGGAACTGCTCTAAGAGGTAGGGGAGAAGCCAGCATATATTCCAATGTTTTTGGCTGGGAAATACATGTAGTCAAGCATAAAAAATCTCACTGCTAATCACAGAGAACAGACATCTCAAGTTAATGATTTTAGTGCTGTTTTTTTTTTTTTTCCTATGTATGTATAGGAAGTTGCAGGAATCTGGGGTTATTGAAATTCTTCCTTACACATGCATCTTAACCATCTGGGGGCCATATAGCCAAAGCACCGAGTGCTTCCTGCTTTTTCTAACCTGAATTCCCCCCCGAGGTGCACTGTCGGTGGGCAACTGCAGTGGATTGCAACTTAATCCTTCATCCCACCATTCCTAGAAGTGGAATGGTGGGCGACATTCTTTGTTTACGTGGCCTTAGGTTAAGCTTCCTTAACCCATGTGAATTTCGGTCTCCTCATCTTCAAAATAGGGATATTAATGCTCAGTTTTCAGTGTTGCTGAATTACCTTAGGTCTGAAAGTATGTGTGCATGAAGCTGGCCCAGAGCCTGGAACATAGATATTTTAGTGTTAGATCTTATTTTTCCCTGACCCTTTCACCTCAGCAGCAGGGTTCCCTGGCACAGGTGGAGCTCTGATTATCTTCATATGGCATTGTCCCTTGTCCCTGCAGCTTGTCCACAGTCCTGTTAAAATTTCTCATATCATCAGTTTCCAAACCTAAAGATGGCTTTCAGGGAAGGGCTTTCAAAGGCAACATTAGGGGTGAGAGTTGCAGGGTGTGTGATCTGCTTGTGGACTTTCTTCTGATTGGTTTGTGGTGAGGTGACAGGAATCTTAATCATCAGCCTTCTGGTTCCAGCCTGCCTGGGATCTACGTGCTTGTGCTCAGCATGTAGTCACCATCCTCTACCCGGGCGGGGGTCTTCTTAGTTTCTGCAGAACAACTCAAAGATACGCGTCAGGTTGTTACGTTTATCTCTTGAGGAAGAACTAGGACTCTGTCTTATTGATGAACTAGTGTTTAAGCTACCATTACTTTTCTTGGTGGATTGCTTTTCCTTTGTTTCTACATTCCCTCACTTTCCTAATTGGTAACTGCTAGAGTCTCCTCTTTGGAACTTAGGGAAGGCCTAGAAGACTAAAGCCTTTTTTCCACAAACAAGAAACAGGAGACACAGCGGGGGCTTTTGTACCTGAGAAGGCCTCACAGAGTCCTGCTCTGTTTTGGTGGTAGCAGGAAGGTAACTAAGGTATGCCTTCTTTTTTTTTTTTTTTTTTGCGATACGCGGGCCTCTCACTGTTGTGGCCTCTCCCCGTTGCGGAGCACAGGCTCAGCAGCCATGGCTCACGGGCCCAGCCGCTCTGCGGCATGTGGGATCTTCCTGGACCGGGTCACGAACCCGTGTCCCCTGCATCAGCAGGCGGACTCTCAACCGCTGCGCCACCAGGGAAGCCCAGGTATGCCTTCTTAAGAAGCGAGAAGAATGTGTCTAACCTCCCAAGTGTGACTGTATAAAGAGGGTGCAGAAAGTCCTATTGGTAGCAGTTTATTCTGACCACTTCCCTAATCAGCCTGGGGTAGAAAGAATTACATCCACTGTAGGCAATAGAAAACGCATGATTAGTCGTTTTAGGAAGCTGCAAAATAGTCGCCTCAAGACATCTAAAAATTGTGCACGAGTCACTACCTGTTTAGTCTCTGTGAAGAAATTAGAGGCGATTTCTCAGGTGTCTCTTAGTGTTGCTTTTCTGTGATCTGGCGTATTCAGAGGAGACTAGGTTATCTGAAAGTGTCCCCACCCCACCAAAGCTGGCCTTCAGTTCAGGGGCACTCCCTGGATCTGTAATGGTTTTCTTTTAACACCAAGTATGTGTCACTTTTCCACCCCAGTTCTCCAGTTCTCCGACCAACTGAGTGTCCAGCAGTTGAACTCAATCCTAACACTGTCTCGAGTAGCCTCAGATCCCACCTGGTAAAGGCCTCAGTCCCATGTGACTGCCCCACTTCAGACGCCAACTGCAAGTGGGGTCCCCAGATGACCCCTACTTATGACAGTTGGCTACAAATCGGGGGGTTTCTGCAACTGTCCTCAGGTTCAGTAACTCACTAGAATGAATTACAACCCAGGTTAGTTAACGATTACAGTTATATATGTGTGTGTGTCTATATATATATATATATATATATATATACATAAATAATACGTGTGTATTTATATGCTATATGTTTAAAGAAATACATGTTGACTATTTTCAATATTACATATTGGTCTTTCCCCATTCCATTGTTGTTCAGTAATAACATGTTTCATTTAAAAGATTTTACAGATAACCTTAAAAGCACATAAAGTTAGAAGGAAAAATGGTAGAGGTTGAAAAGCACAGGAGATCCTCAAGTCCTTCTCCTTTTATAGGAGTGGACACTCCCCTACTCCTGGCCCTTAGAATTCTACTCTGAGCAAGAGTCCTGCCTTATTCAATTTTCTATTTACTTGCTTTACTTGGACTCATTGATTCATATTTTTCAATGGTTTATGATTCATTATTGTCTTTAAATTTGCCATTATTAAAAATTGTACTAAAAGCAAAAGTAATAAATCCTGAAAACTCATCTCTTGCTAAATACTTCTTTTTTGGCCTTCTGCACGTGTTGCCTTTACCTGACCTGGATTGTCCTGATTAGTTTCAGCACAGTTAGGGTACCTAGGAGGCTTGGCTTCTTTCTCTCATCTATGTTTTATCTGTCGATATTATAGGTCTTAATGTTGAGGTGACCTGAACTAGATTAAGCCTTTGTTGGAACCAGCAGTCGCAAAACTACACTTGTAAGCTAGGCTGTTATCTGAATGCTCTGTAACGAGACAAGATATTTAGAAAAGAAGTCAGTAAGGAGCATTGTTCAGGGTCAATAAAAAACACACACACAGGAGTCCATGAACACACACGAGAAAGGAAAGGGTTAGGTAACAGTACTTATCCTTTCACTGTGCATTCTTACATTTTCTATTAAATGTATTCCGTTCCATTTTTTAAAAAACAAAGGCTTGCACTCTGAGGTAGAAGTGCACAGGGTTACTGCTTTCTGCCTCTAGAGGGCTGAGGGGTTAGATGATGAACTTACTGACAGCCAGCTGGATGGACCTAACGCCAGGGAGACTGTGATTGCTGAAGGCTTCGTGTGCCCTTAGGGCCTGTGCAACATCGGGCCTGGGGGGAGGGTCTTTGCAAACCACTGAGGCTGAATTCCTGACCACCTGTAGGATGGGATCTTGGAACAGATTAACTTTTATTAGAGGAGAAAATGTGAATTTCTTGCATCCTAGTCTATGGTGTAAAATTCATACCTGGGTATTCTGTAGCTTAAACCTTTGCAACTCTCACACATGTACATTTTATCAAACTAATAAGAAGCAAGACTTTCAAGTGTTACAGAGGCTTATAAATAACATCGACCTTTTCTGTTCCTTCAACTTGGCAGTCCCACTCTCTAGAAGCATACTCTTTTATTTTAGCTGTTTCTTCTGATAATCTCAAAATCATAGAAATTATTTCTAGATTCATCTATTTAGATATACTCTTGATATTCTGTTATGATAGGTGATACTTTAGCTCACATACCTGCCACTTTTTCTTTTCCATCTTCCTAACATAGCTAAACCACTATTTTTAATTGCTCTGACTACCTTTGTATCTTTAAATAATGTATTCACACCTCTATTTTTCTAACAAGTGTAGAAGGTATCTTTTCAACTCCCCATCGTGAGGATGAGGATTTTGTGGACTTGCTTTTCTCTTCAGTTGGCCCCTCTCCATCACCTCTCATCTCTTGTCATCTCAGCTTTTAATTTTACATTTTCAGACTTGATGCTATGTCCTTTTTATACAGGTAGATTCTAAAAGTTAAAAATTAATAGCTGGGGTTTACATTACTATAACAAGTAAATATTGCTAATTTTCTGGCCAAGTATTATACCACGATTACATTCCTTTTTTGACCAGTTGTATGTATTTTGTGTGTTGATGTTTTTATTTCTGTTTTCCTTAACGTGGCCTGCCTTGTCACCATCTCTCAAGGAATATCGAATGTATGGCATTTTCCCTTTTCTGCATCCCTCCCACCTCCCTCTAAAGCCTGTCCTCCCATTCCAATTCAGACTGATCATTTTCTTGTCCTGATGTACAGCTGTCACCCTGGGATCTTTCTTCTCTTGATTCTCTTCCACTTTCTTGCTTTGTTCTCTTATTTTACTGTAGTATATCACCAAATAACTTCCTAAATAAAATGTATGAGGTTAAAATATCTTTAGTCTTATATCGTATTTGATTGATAGTTTAACTGCATATAAAAAACTAGGTTCTAAATAACTTAAATATTTTTCCCTCAGAACTTTGAAGATATTGATAATTGCCTTTGACAATACACTGCTTTTGATATATTTTCAGTGTGATTCTCATTTTTTGTTGGTTACTTTTGTTATTATAGTTGTAATTATTACTATTATTGTTGATATTATGAAAGCTTTTAGGGGCTTTCCTTTACCTTGATAAATTTCACAAAGAATTGCCTAGGTGTGATTTATCTCTTGTGCTGGGCACTTACTAGACCTTTTAAATCTGAAGACCTGTGTCTTTCAGTTCTAGGAAATTATTTCTGAAAATGTTCTTTCCTCTGTTTTCCCTGTTTTCTTTCTTTTTCTTTTCCAGAACTCTAGTTAGTCAAATTCCTTGTCCTGGAGTTCTATTTCCTGGGAGAGTTTAATCTTCCAAATTTAAATTTTTAAATTTCAGCAATGATTTAGTATTTTTTAAGCTTTCTTTTTTGTTTTGATTTTTTAATAGCATCATCTTATTGTTCCATGGATGCGATAACATCTCAAGTCTTTTTGAGAAGAGAATTGTTTTCTGTTTCTCATTTTAAGAACGTTTGTTTTCCCATTCTTTGCGTTATCTTTCCTGCTGGGTCATTTTTTTTTTTTTTTTTAGCTCATATTTAAGGATAGGGCATAAAAATTATCATTGAGAGTTCTTTGGGCCAATCATTTACCTGTTTGCTCTAAGATTCATCCTAGTGGCTGACTCTGCAAACTAGATTTCCAGACTGTCTTAGTGACTGGTTTCAGCCATAGAGAGGCACTGGCTGGAGGAGGGAAGAACCTAGACTGTTTCTTCTTTTCTCTTTCAGCTCCAGGTAAAGTTTGCCACAGTGCTGTGTTTCCCTTCTGGTTTAGGCTCCCGGACATTGCTCCGACTGGTGGCCTTGGCACCAAGCCTCAGGGAACACCCCTTCTCCCATTATTCCTTCAGACCTACACATGGTAGTGGCTTCCTTTTACTAATTTGGGTGTTTTCTCACCATTCCCGCTTTCCTTTTTAACTTTACAACTTTGAAACTAGCTCCTTATATTAAATTTTCTGTCTGTGCTACATGGAGTATCTTTTCTTGACTGGATTCTTACTGACAAATATTTGGAGCTTATAGACCAACAGAATTTACCTATGGTGGCAGGTAGCTGGCCATTATGTTTGGAGACTCCTAATCACCAGGATGGGAAGTATTCTTCTGGGACCAGTCCATCTTTGGAATAAAGTTATTTTATTATTATTTTGTCTGGGGAAAAACACTTGTCTGCAATTTTTCCTGCCTATAGTGAGAAAGGGGAACAGGACTCTTTATTTTCAGCATCATTCTTCAATCCAGGGTGCATATTAAATTTGTTTTCCTCATATATTATCCAGTATTTCTTTGCATTTATAGTGTGAGGTGTCTGCATTAGGTCAGTCCATCTTGTTGCTGGGACTAGCTAGAATTTCATTTTAGAAAGACCATAGTAGGAGTAGTGCAGAGGATATACTGATTGGGGTAATAACAGTGAGTAAAACTGAAAGCAGAAGGTAGTTTGCAGTCTAAGGTTCTAAGAGGTGATGAGATTATCCTGAGTGAAGAGCACTAGTCAGAAGGAAAGGAGAGGATGGGAAATGGATTACAGGGAGATTGAGGAGGTTAGAGTTGGAAGGCACTGGAGTGTAAAGGGAGGCAACTTCAGTACTTGCCAGTTGTGTCATCTTGGATAAATCATATTGTCTCTGTGTACCTGATGCCTTCATCTTCAAAACCGGGTGCTTGTGAAGGTTGCATGTAAAGTGCTTGGAAGTGTTCCCAGCACAATAATAACGAACATTATGAGAAAGGGGATATCAGAAGACTTCAGGGTCAGAAGACTTCAGGGTCAGACTGGTTCAAATCCTGCCCTGGGCTTTCAGTTAGCATAAGGACAAGTTTGTGTTGTTCACTAATCTGTAAAACAGGGAGGAAATACCTGCCATGCAAGGTTGTGGTAAATATTCAATCTATTATGTCAAGTTTATTTCACAGTGGGTGGAAGAAAGTAGATGTTCAATAAATGGTGATTATTATTTAAACATTGATGTTAATCTTATATTCAGACATAATATACCAAGTGATTCAACAGTTTAAAGAATAATAACACACATACCCATGTTCTCTACCCAGTTTAAGAAATCAAATCCAAGCAGAAGTATCCTATATGCTCCCTAGTTGTATTTCTCTCCTTCCACCCACACAGAGGTTATAACCATCCTCAGTTTTCTTTAGGCTGTACACGACATACATGAGTGCATAAACAATATATTGTTTAGTTTGCCTGTTTTTGAGCTTCATGTAAATGGGAAGATGCTGTTTGTATTCTTCTATGATTTACCTTCTTCACCCAAAATAGTGTTTTTGATATTCATGTATATTGATACTTAGCTGTAGTAGCTGTAGTCCGTTTATTCTCAGGGCTGTGTAACAAACAGTCCCTTGTAAAATTATTCCACAACTTATTTACTCATTTTACTGTTGATGGACATTTGGATTGTTTCTTTTCTTTCTTTCTTTCTTTCTTTCTTTCTTTCTTTCTTTCTTTTCTTTCTTTCTTTCTTTCTTTTCTTTTCTTTTCTTTCATTGCTATTAAGAAGAACGCTGCTAAGAGTTTGC